>NC_084790.1:66955869-68448533 GCF_028858725.1 Colius striatus | reverse complement strand
TGATCTGCAAATCCAGCGAAGGTGCTGCCCTCTGTCCCTAACTGATGTCCAAGCCAGTGATAGCCGTGCGCACGGAGCTGCGGGGACGAGGCAGACCTGCGCCATGAAAACGTGTAAAAGACAAAAATTTGAGGGAATACACAAAACAGGGATATTTTCCCACAAGTCTGCCATGGTCATACTTCTCTTATAGCCCCTGCAAAAGAAGACAAAGCACAGGTGCTTCTTCTCTTCGTTTATTTAGCAAGGTAATCAGAAGCTCCAGCAGTCCAGTGCTCTCGGTGTTGTGTCCACAGATAATGAGCAAACTGGAAAAATGTGTAAAAGTAAAACCAGTGTAAATACCTCTTACCTATTATTAACCTCTGTTCTATTTGATGCTTCATCTGGCTGGAGGAAATGCAAAGCTCTGCAGTATTCAGGTTTATGAGTACAAAGGTGGCCTTGTACAAAGGCAGAGCATTGCAAAACAAAGATGCTACAACCAAAGCCCTGAGATTCTTGTATGCCAACCCTGGCTGTTCACGAAAAAGGAGGGCTAGCTATGAAAGGCTGCAAACTGCAGACACTCTACAAAAGGAGAAATCCTTCCCAGGCCTTCACCTCAGAGCAAGACCGACATAAGCAATCTGTGAGATCCCTGTGACTTGATGAAGATGGAAAAAGCCCTTGGTGTAGAGGAGCAGTTGTACACACAGGGCATAAATACCACAGCCAGCAGTGCTTACAAATGTAAATAAGGGCAGATTGATTAGGAACAACATTAGGAATGTAGCACGAAGGCATCAACTATGAGGCAAACTGGGGGGGGCAGGCCACTGCTTTGACCACCCAAGTGGAGACTTTTACACTGACACTTCTTCCTTAATAGAAAAAAAAAAAACACCACCAAAAACCAAACCCAGAAACAGGGCCAATTAGATCCCCGCAGTAATTCATCTCGTTCCTATTCTTAAAAAAAACCCAAACCCTCCAGACTACAGGAGAGAGGGGAGATTAAGATAGTGCTCGTTAAATTTGAATCTTCAGACTGAGTTGTTGGAAGCAGGAACAAGGACTGATGTGTGCTGGGCTATTGTGTGAAGCCAGGCAACCTGGAGGCAGGCAGGAGGCAAGCAGGGCAGTGCTGGGGTCTCACGGTGTTTGGAGGGACACTCATTCCCAGTTTTGGAGCCTGTTGGGAGTCTGAACAAAAATGCCTCTTCATTCATCCTTTCTTTCTCCATCCTTCAGTCCCGCAAGCCCATCAGACCAGGAACAGTTGAGTGGGGGCAGGAGCAGTGACACATCAATTCCTATCAAGAGGAACAGCCACTTTAACTGGAGGCAGCTGACTGCATCCCAGGCGCAGGTTTCAGCCTCCAACAGAAAACAGCCTCCAGCTCAGAAAACTCTCTAGGTTTCCTTCTCCCATATGCGTGTCTGTGTGACAGCCTGCTGCTCCCAGCAGCTTTCCTGGAGATAGGAGCCCAGGGTCGAGACTTCACACAGGCAGGTTTCCCACTGTGGGAAAAAATGGAGGTGGGACAAAGAGGAAAGGAAAAGAGACCTCCTCACCAGCAACTGTGACCCTGGAAAGGCCTTCTCCGTGGGTGCCCACGGTATAGTTCCACGAAGATGGGCCTCTGTCGCACAGGTGGTGCACGGAGCAGCCCGCTCCCGCCGGCGGCCTCGGCCTTGGGCGCCGCCCGCCTCCGCTGCGGGCGCCGGGACCCTGTGGCCCCTCGCCGAGTAAAGGAGGGCGCTGTCAGCGCTCAGGGGCTCTGCAGGGGTTCTGCCCAGGACCCGCTGCCCCGGGCACAGATAGGCACCGCACCGAGCAGAGAGGGCTGCCCCTCGCATCCCAGGTCCCCCCAACCCCCTCTTTTCGCCATATGTCTCCCCCCACCGCTCCCTGCATTGAAGCCACAGCAGTCGCCCTGCTGGGGGGGGGGGGGTGGGGGGGGCGCGGTCTCCCCCACCAGCGCCTCCGCGGAGCGCCGGGGCGGATTCCGCGCAGCGCTGCGCGTCAGTGCGCAGGACAGCCGCCGGGGCACGGAGCCTCCGCGGGGAGCCGCGCTGGGGGGCTGGGATGGGGAGAAGCGTGGAACGCGCGCAGCTGTAACGGCAGCAAATTAATGGCCGATTCTCAATGAACAGAGAAGGGTAGAAGCGGGTGCCAAAAAAGCAAACAATCGCATATAGTTCAAGAAGTGTTTAGCGTGGCCAGGCAGGCTGAGTTTCATGGACTTTTACACTAAAAACATATTAAAATTGGCTTTCCTCAGGTTTCAGTTAAAGAATGAGCCCTAAGTTGAAACAGGCTAGCTACCGCGCGGCTTTAAATCCCTCAAGTGTTAAGTTTTCATTGTGTTTTTCTAACTGGACGGAGTGTTTTTTTTGCAAGGAACTAAGTCTCCTCTTTAGTAAAAAAAAAAAAAAAAAAAGAGAGCGAGAGAGAGGAGGGAGAAAAGTCTGGCACTTTCTACTGCAGTATCCACCACCCTGTCATTATTTCTGCAAGCCTGGGAATTCAACTCGGACCTCCCAGTATTTGTTGCAGCTTGAGGCCAAGGTGCCTCTAAAAGGATTTTCTTTTAAGGGCTTTTAGAAATCTTTTAATGCTGCTTTCCCCCCACTCCCTCTCTTTTTTAAAAGGCAAAAATATAGTTCTGTCGATCGCGAGAAAGTTCCCGCGCGTGGATTTGTCTGAAAGCATCCCGGACCGGGGGAAAAAAAAAAAAAGATAAAAAAGGGAGAAAATTTGCTTGAAAAGAAAACGAATAAGGCATTCCTTAATGGAAGTATTGCATGCAAAGAAGGCTGGATCTCTTTAAGGCTTCCCCTGAAGCTGGAGATGCACACACAAGGGCTGCCGGCTGGGTGGTCTCTCTACTTTGGTGAGCTGTTGCTAAGCAGCTAATAATAGTCATGTTTGCTGAGTAATTTCTGCCCTCCCCGAGCCAATCGCCTCGCAGAAACCCAAGCCATCTGACAGCCCCGGGGGCGGGCCTTTCAGCTGCCCCCCCCCCCCCCTTCCCTCTCTTGCTCTCACTCCTCTCATACTCCCCCCCCCCCCTTCCACCCCTCCTCCTCTTTATCCAAATGGAGAGGAGTCCTTTTTTTCTTCTTCATCTCATCTCTGGAGCCCGAGGGGCTGCAGCTCGGTGCTGCCGCGCACACGCCGGGGGAGAGCGCCAAGCAGCCGGCCGCCCCGCCCGCCGCGGCGGGGCCGACCTCGGAGCCCCGCCGGCCCCGCGGCCCGCGGGAAGCAAGCCGGCGTTGAGGCACGATGGTACAGCGCGGCCAGGCAGCACAGCAGCAGAGAAGCAGCCGCCGCGGCCCGCCGCGCCGCCGCCGCCGCGCCGCCGTCGCTGAGAGCCGACGCGGATAGCGGACTTCCCGGAGGCAGCGGCGGCCGGAGGAGGCGATTTCAACGGGAGCGCAGGGAAAAGCGCGGCGGCGGCGGCAGCCGGGGGGGCCCGGGGGTCGCGCCCGCCTGCCCGTTCGCCCTCGCCGGGCGCGGGGAGCGGCCGACTGCAGCTCGGGGGTCCGCGCGCGATGTGGCAATGGGAGGCGCGGGGAGCGACTCGGCCGGAGCGGCCGCGGCGGCAGCCGCCGCCCCCGCGCCCCCGCGTGAGGCGGCCGCGCCGCAGCAGCCCCAGCAGCAGCAACAGCGGCGGCGGCGGCGGCAGCCCCCGCAGCAGCAGCAACAGCCCGCGGCCCGCAGCGCCGCCAGCCCCCCGCGGCCCCGCCGCGCCCCCGGGCCCCCGGGCCCCGCCGCCTCGGCGGCAGCGCCAGCGGCAGCTCCCCTGTCCCGCCGGCGGCGGCAACATGGCCTCGGCCGGTAACGCGTCGGAGCAAGAGACCAGCAGCAGCGCGGGCGGCGGCGGCCACCCCGGCCAGGCGGCGACGAGCGGCGGCGGGAGGCGGCGAAGGACTGGAGGAAACCGGCGCGCTGCAGCGCCCGACCGGGAGTATCTGCAACGGCCAAGCTACTGCGACGCGGCGTTCGCCTTGGAGCAGATCTCAAAGGTGCATTCACTCTCTCACTCTTTTTTGCAGAGATACACGCTAGCACTAGTGCTGTTTTTTCGGCGGGGGGAGGAGGAGGTGGTGTGTTTTCTCGCGGGGGTGGAAGGAGGAGATGGAAATGGAACAGCCACCAATAAAATGCTGGGAAAAAAGAGAGGGACGTCTGTGACTCTTCAGTGCGGGAGAGAGTGCCCCCCTTCCCTCTTTTCTCGCCTGTGCCTGCCCTGCTGCCTGCTTGCGCTGCCGAGAATTCCTCCGGTTAAGTTTCCCGAGACAGCCTCGGTGCGCTCCCAGCCTCTCTCCCGGGTAGACCTTGGCCCGCTCTCCCGCTCCCTCTCTCCGCCTCGCTTCCTTTCCGCCTCTCCATCCCCTCTTAGCGACCGCGGAAACACACCCCCCCCCGCCTCCCTCCGCCCCCCCGCTCCCGGCCGGGACCGGGCAGAAAGCGGGCGGCCGCTTTCTTGGCAGAAGTTGTGCTTTTGTGAAGTTCTCCGCCGAGCGCGGACCGGGCGACCGCCCTGGGAGAGGGGGTTCCCCCGGCAGAGAAATTCTTGCAGCTGTTTTCATCCCTCGGCGGTCGGAAGGGAAGGGAGGGCCGCGAACAGATCGCCACCTTAGCTCTGCCGCGCCGGTCCCGGCGGAGCGGCGGCCACAGTGTTTCTGGCGGGGCAGGGCTGATTGCCGGAGCGCCCCGCAAGCCCGGCCGGGAGGGGCGAAGGGACGGCTCCCGGCCGCCAATCTCCGCCGGCCAAAAAAATATTCAAAGTAAACAACCTCGAAAACCTGCGTTGCTGCAAGGGATGGTTTAACTTCAGGGAGCGGATTTCTAGGCTTTGTAAGAAGAGAGGAAACGAGGAGGAAAAAGAAAAACAAAAAAAAAAATCCATGTGGCTGCCCTCTTCCGTTCACAAATATTGTCGTAACTTACAGATGGCTGCTTTACTTCCTAATTCAGATCACACAGCATCTCCAAACTCTATGGAAATGAATTACTTCTAATCTTACTGTACTGCTCACCACGTGGGTCATGCCTCTGCACCAAAACCCTGCTAGGAGCAGGGAACAGGGGGAACAGCAGTAATATGCTACCCCCTAGCTTTCCATTGCCAGCCCCCGCCCTTCCCCCTGCCTTTCGGAGGTCTGAGAACACGAAAAAGGGATTTTTATTCTTTCTTGTGGCTGTTGAGGTTCCTCGGAAGTAGTTACTTCTGCCCTCAAGCAGCGCAGATCTTGCCAGTGCAAATGCTGTGCAGCCTGAACTGCTATAGATGCCTTGGGCTGAGAAGAGCGTGGCGGGCACCATAGGTGAGGGCATGGGGTCTGATGCAGTGGCGTCACCCACAGCCAGCGCGTTGGTGTGGATTTGAGGGTGGCAGCCAACAAATACATCCAGGCCTATGCACGGGTGGCTGCTGGGCAGGCCCGTGGGCCCTTGCTGGAAGGGTGTCTGCTCCAGCTGCTCCCGGAGCTGTGTGGGAGGGAATGTGCTCCGAGCTGCCTCGCTCGTGGGAGGGCCGGGGGGCTCCCTGTGTGCCTCTGGGCAAGGAGACGCGTGTCTGGCTGCTTGATGCAGCCCCTCAACCACTGACCTCTTCTTGCCTTGCAGGGGAAAGCGACGGGACGGAAAGCGCCGCTGTGGCTGCGAGCAAAGTTTCAGAGACTGTTATTTAAACTGGGCTGTTACATTCAGAAAAACTGCGGAAAGTTTTTGGTTGTCGGCCTCCTGATATTTGGGGCTTTCGCTGTAGGATTAAGGGCAGCTAATCTCGAAACCAACGTGGAGGAGCTATGGGTGGAAGGTAAGTCCGGGGTCTCCCTCTTTCAGCTGCCGCCCCTCCCCTCTTGTCCGGCCGGGAAGAACCAGCGTGAGCGGCTGAGGCAGGCGAGCGTACGTGCGCGTGTACGTTTGTGCCGACGGGCCGCTCCGCATGCCGGGGAGGCGGGCCGGGCCGACGCCGGGGAAGCCGGCGGGGCGGGCGGCGGGCCGGCCTTGGGCCGGGGCGCGCGGCCCCGCGTGGCGCGTACCACTTCTTCGCCCGCGGGGGTTGCGAAGGAGCGCAGTGTGCTCCACGGGGGCACCGGGTCAGGTCGCCCGCAGCCACTCGCGCCGCGGGCTCTGGCCCGTCTCTCCTTGCGGCAAGGCTAGGGACGGAGGGCCTCTGCGTCCCCGTCGGCGGTGGGAGACGGCCGCGCTAACGGGAGGCGCCCCTCCGCCATTTTCGGAGTGCGTGCGCCCGCGACTGGGGGAGGGGGCGGGCGGCGAGGAGCGCGGCGCGGGGGGGCGGGTGGCTGTGTGTGGTCCCGTGTTTTTGGATGGCTTTCAACTGCGGGGGGGAGCGTTCGTCTCGAGGTAAAGGGAAAAAATGATAAAAGGAGGAAGGAGAGGACAGAAAAAACTACATCCCAAACAGGCCGCCGCAGCGACACGGGGCCTGCCCGTCCCCGTCGCGGGGTGGCCGGGGGCAGCGCCCGGCGCGGAGGGCGCCCCCTCCAGGCGCAGCCTCAAGGCGCCAGCATAGGAAGGCAGGGCGGGCTTGGTAAAGGAGAGGAGCGGTGCCCGGGGGCTGCCTTTCGAAACTGACACTCCTCTACGCCGGACAGAAGCACGGGGGGAGCGTGGGGTGGGCAGAGCGGTGCCGCGAATACCCCCCTCAGCGGCCCCGTGAGCCCCTCAAGGGACGGAGCAGCCAGCCGGGGCGGGTTAACCCGCACCCGAGAGGCACGGCTCCAGGCAGCCGGGGCGGGGGTTGTTGTTTGGGTTTTTTTTTTTTTAAGGTTGAGTGTTGTGTTGGTTGGTTGTTATTTACTTAGCATCACATTGCCCCGTTAGCTGGATTGACATCAAAACAGAGTTCTTTGACTGCAGGAGTTACTCTTAGTTTATATCAAACCGGCTTGCAGCAGAATTTGACTTAGAAAAGTTAATATGGAAGGCTGCATAAAGAGTCATTACTAAATAGCCCTCTGTATGTGCCTGTGTGCAAAAGCTAGAGCTGAGCCCAAACAAAGTTAGACTGTTACCAAGGTGGTCTGTCCCTCCCTTTGGACGGATTAGACCATATAGGACCAGATTCCATCCTTGCAGATGACAGCTGTATTGGGGCCAGGATAAGGTTCATGAGTCGTTTAATAAGTACTGTTTTTTCTGGACTGGAAAATAACCTATTATGGACTGAACCTTTTTTTGGTCTGTGTAGTCTAGAAGCCTAAAATGGGATAAAATCTGCTGACAACAGCCCTGAGAAACAGGCAGAGATGTGTATTCAGAGTCTGTGCTGGTCACAATGTCCTATATACCTTAAGTGCTAATGAAAACCATTGTGAACATCCTTTTTTTTTTTTTTAACTCACTTCCCCCTCCCCCCCCCCCCCATGTCCTTATGAAATTGTCTTGGCAAACTTTCTTTTGAGAATTTTTTCTCGAGTGTATTTTGTCTCTGCTTTTCTCTTAAGTGTGTAGTAAATAATATATGATTACAGTCCTATCCAGCAAGCTGCCCTGAGTTTTATTGTCCTTATATTACTGGAGATCACTTACTTGGGAGGGTGATTGCATTAATGCCACCTCCTTTTTGTAACATTGTAATCATAGAATACTAAGAAACTTTTTGCTGATGGTGCCTGTAGGACGCCTCTCAAGGAAAAATAAGATTTGCAAAGTATCCATGTAGTTTACTTGCTGCACTGACCTTGTATTATTGCTTCATGGGAAGGGGGAAAAGTCTTTGATATGAAGTCTAGATGAAATTGATCTCTGAGGTTTTTGTGGCAAAGATAAACTTGTAATGCAGCTGATGGTATAGAGCTGAGCTATGTAAATTTCACATCTGTTGAGTTTAGTTTTCACGTCAGAAATAATTTAAAAATAAAGTATTAAAACTCTGCATTTAGAAACCATTGCATTCCTACATTGAAGAAAAAAAAGGGTATCTGATTAAGAATAAACAAAATATTTTGGGTTAATTAATAAGTTAATGTAAATTAACTCTAGCCTTCCAATTTTAGCACTACATGACCATCTACAGAAAAGAGCTTGCTCTAAAACGTGCTTTCTTGGTAGACACTGCAAATGTTCCACTCGTGAACCAGGGTGTTAGGCAAATAAACCTAACAAAGCGGAGTAACATATTTCTGTTGCTACACTATAGATAGAAGTACAGAAAGAGAGAATTTGAGATGGAACAGGTATAGATAGTGTGGAAAATGCTGTTCTTCCTGTGCAAAAGAGGAAAGCTGTGACCAAACTAATTTTTCTGCACTTCCATGCACCTGGTCCTCACAGGTACAGTCTGTGGAGGTCATTATACTCAGAGACCCTTTACATCAAGGATTCTTTTAGTAGAAGCAGTAGCTGAACTGTCCAGTTTATTAAAATAGCTGTCTTGTTTTTGCTTTTACTTTTTGTTCACCAAGAGTTTGAATGAACTGGGCAATGTAGGCCAAATATAGTTGTTTACTTGAAATATGTTTCAAGTAATGGTTTTGATTTGCTACTGAAGCTTTTTACAGTTATTACTGCTGAATAAATTTGCAGTATTTACATAAAGAGAGTGGTTTTGTATGGTGTATTTCTGAGCATGGAACATACTTCCAGCAAACTTCAGTGCTGTACTATATAACTGATTGCTTTAAAACCATAACACTGTTAATTAAAAATAGTGAAATGAAGTTTGAATGAGTTTTAAGACTTTGCATATTCCAAGATTAGTACTCTGGGCCTGAAGCTATTATGGCTGAAATATTTACATAAGAAGTTTAGGAACCTACCTGGTAGGCAAACTTTCAAAGAGAGAAAAAGAAAAACAGATCTCCAAAACATCATTATTTCAGTTTTCCTGTAGTAGTCTTCCTTCAGAATTTGTGCCAGCACTCTTGGCCTTCTCTGAGCCTTTTGATACCAAAGTGGCTTTCCTCTCAGCTTGTTTCTTGGCACTAAATGTTGTAGAGTCACGTTGGTTTCTTTCCTTTCACATTTTATTAAAACATAGACCTCCTCTTGCTGCTGTTCAGAGCACTTCAGTTATTACTGTATCCCCCACTATATGCTCTCAATCTGCACTCCTGTCTTGTATTCTGGCCTCTCTGGCATCTTTGACTGGGACACATACCTGTTTCCTCTGAGCCCATCAGCAGCTCTGTCAACCCCATGTACACACCTTTCTACCGGAGGATGCTTGTTTTAGTTTCTTGGGCAAACAAATTCTGGACTGGCATTTTAATGGCAGTTCTGTTATCCACAGCCATTCATCTTTGGCTGAACTGCTAAATGTGGGTGTCCATGCATACTGGAGTTGTGGAGACTGCTTAGCATCTTTATACATTGTACACCCTTGAGAGAACAAAAAAGGCTTTGCATTGATTTCCTCTGTGACTGAATTTTCTTGGACACAGATGTGCTTTTAGAAACATCCATTCACAACTAGAAAGTACTCTGGGTGGAAAAGAAATCATGACTATAAGTGGTTATGTTTTTTGCTACCGCTCTTAATAGGCGCTCTAAGACCCTGTGTGTGAACAACAGTCCCATATATTCTGTATGTAAATTCACAGCCTCAGTTTCTGAAAGAAGGTAGTTTTGTGGCTCCAGAGAAGGTTCAGTTAAGTGGAGCTTGAAATTTGGCTAAATGGCATTAATTGGAACAGCTCGTAAGAGGAGAGATGTTCTAGTCTTGTTCCTTGAGAGTTCATTTCTTGTCACTCTTTTCTTGTAATTCCCCCACCACCAGTCTTTCATCACTATTTCTTCTTTAAGAAGTTGAAGATTGTTGTGTTATTTCCTTCCTTTTGTGCTTTCTTTACTTTTTTCACTAGCTAGAACTCAGTCAAACCTTTCCTTCTTTTAAATAGTCCTCTTCACAAAGCTAACCCAGCTGTAACATGCAGAGCCCCTTTAAGCCAGTTTAAAGCAAGAGGATGAGTGATACAGGTAGGGTATGACATTCTGCAGGGAAAACGAAATGCCTTAGTAGCCACATACAGAGTTCAGCTTTGGTACTTGGAACAAAGTGAGTCAGTTCTAATTTTAAGTGAATTAGGAGTAAGTGTGCCTGTCAGAAATGGGTTGTAAGTGAAGATTTGAGCTTTGTGCCCCTTTCAAAGGGGCAAAATTCAAGTTACACTACCGTAGTATTTATTGCTGACCTGTCTTAAAATACACTAATGTATCTATGCAACATAAGAATTGAGGTGAAAAGGAGGAAAGCATGTGAGTGATGCAGGAACCAATGTTATTTCCACGGATTCTCAGTTTGTTTAGCCCAGCAAGACCAAGTGCAGTTGGAGAGGAAAGTTATTCTTAAGTTCCGCCTAAGACATCAGTTAACTTTAGTATGCTTTGGAGAAACAATAAAGAATAGTAAAGGAACAGATCTTTCTGAATTTGTTGTTTCACTGAGACATGTGAGTGGACTGGAGGAACAAGTTTGGTTTGAATACAGTTTGTAGGAATTGACCCAGTTGGGTATAATTTCGTTCTCCCACAAACATGCATGTTTATGTATGGCAGCAGACCGGTACTGTTGTAGATGTACTTGCATCTGGATCATTACATTGACACAGTGTGGGTGGCAGAAGAGCAGAAGTTGCTGATGAACCTGAGGTGGTATGTCGCTCAGTTCTTTAACAGCCTGGGGTGTTGTCTCTGATGACTTCACCAAATCCATTAGTTTCATGTGGAACAAGTAACATAAGAGCTCACATACCTCTGAACACTGTCTTGCACTGTGTTGCATCCTTCAGTGACTATTGAAAGGTGTTTATCTGGAAAATTTCCAAGTCCACTGTGTTATTTGAATTACATGTGGTTATTTATTATGTGGTTTCTCAAAGGGGAAAGTAACAGCAGTATTTTAACAGGATGATCACCTGGGCAGTGTGCTCTTTTGAATGTTTGTTGGTCAAAAAGGAAGAGTATTTCAGTCCATACATCAGTTTTGAAGAATAACAGTTCTATTAAAGTTTTACGTGATGTTTGTGGATAGAGACATCAGGACAGTGGGTTGCTAATTCAAACTCTATCTGTTTCCATATATTTAAAGTTGTTAAGAAAAAAGATGTTTAAAGGTTTTAGTTTAGTGGGTGTTTGTCACCTTTCAAGGACCTGCTGTTAAGTTCAAAATCACTGGGAGTCTCTATTAAGTTCCATTGACAGGTGTTCACATCACTTCTCAGGGTTGGTGCTCTCTGCTGAAAAGCTTTTATGTCCAAAACCCCTCTCAGCTTTCAGTGTAGGAGTTTTTACAAAGGTATTATATGTGACCATTCTTTGGTCATTGAGAAGGTAAAGGGGGAGATCCCAAACTCACCGAATGTTGTGGCAGAACTTGGAATGGCATTAGCATGGCCAGGCTGTGTACAGATGTACGCAGCCCCAAGAGCCTATCAACGTGCCCCTGCTCTGTGTCCTCAGATGTTAGGAGCATTTAATATACTTAAGGCTGCAGAAAATTAATCTTCCTTATTACCTTCAAACTTAACACACTGTTGCCAATGTCTGTGCCAGAATGTACTCTACAAATCCTTGTTTGGAAGGTTTTGTTTCCTTCCCTGTTGAAACGTATATTTAAACAGGGCAGTGCCTTGACTGCACCATTCCCCTCGTCCTCTCTTCTGAGCTTTAAGTGTTGTATTGTACTCTTGGGATTTTGCTGCTTATGAAGAAGACATGAAGGTGTTTCTGTAGTTATGGAGAGATTGGAGGTTTCAGTACAGAAATCCTGAGGTGAAATAGAACAATTGAGAGCAACATTACTTTACTGGTGGTCCCCATGCCACTGCTGCTGAGCAGAAAAAGGAGAATGTAGGTAAGCAAAAGAGCTAGCTCAGCTGTAGGGCTGGCTGCAGCTGGAGTTGTGGTGTTATGAGGAGGTGGTGGTGAATGGTTTGAGGTCTGCTACCAGCTCCTGTTACCTGCTAAGTGGACTGCCTTTCTTTTTGTTTTGTTTTGTTTTGTTTTTTTTAAGAGAATGGGCCTTCCTTTCTCATTATTGCTCAGCAGGCGGTGGGTTCAGACAAGAATGAGCTCTAAAAGCCATGGGTACTCAAACTTGCTTTCAACAGAGAATGCATTAAGGAAAACTCTAGCTCCTCACCCTGACTTCATCCATTTTCATGATTTATTTTTCCTGTGGGAAGAGATGGTCCAAGGCCCGTTATTAAGTAGTATTTGTGGTGGTTCCCCAGAAAGCAGTAATACTATATAGCGTATGCATGTAACAGTTCTTGACCGCTCAACAAATTTAAAGGCTGTTGCACGCAACTGGATGTTTCAGTTACACATAACTGTTAGGAGGCTCCAAAATATGACAGGTTCCAGATGTATGAGCCGACTGATCCCTTTGTTTAGATTATGCACCACAGCTGATGCCTAGATTAGTGCTGGCTGGACAAAGCTATGGGAGATTTGTCTAGTTTCCACAATGCCATGTTTATATTTCATTTGGATTTCTCCTTCAAAGCTGACCTCCCTATGACCTGTTGGAGCTGTGTCCACTAGGATGCTAGTTTTAATGTGTCTGCGACTGCTTTCCTTTTGGTGTCTAATGGAACATGTTCCCATTTTGACACTCATGGACTTTTGCATACAATCCTTTTAACTTAACAGTACATTACATGCTTCAACCTATGAGCATTCAGGTAAAACCATGCTTGTAAAGTTTTGTGCCCCACAGCTAGCTTTTAAAGAATATTCTAATTGGTTAAAACAGCTTTGGTTATAGACTTTATGGGACTGTTCCTTGTCAGGCATTTTCTCCTATATATAGAATAAAGTTCAGTCTTCCCGCCTTTGCACAGTGCTTTTTCTTTCTACAAATTATGGAGAAGTTAATTCTTCTTTGTGTCTGATGTATATGTATTTTCTCAAGCATCTTTCTTTATCTTCAGGATGCCTTTTGTTCTTGTAATTGGTCTGATCTCTCCTGCCTTGTATTATGCAGGAGGTATTTTTTCATTTGAATTTGTCTGTTACTCAGCCTGGGAAAAACTGAAGAAATCAGTGATAATCTTTAAGAGGCTAAGTGACAGTTTTACAATAGGAAGCGCAGTCTGCTGTCAGAGTTCAGAAAGATAAAGATACACAACTTTTGTTATTACTTACATAACTGTATGGTTTTTTACTGTTGATGCTTTACTGGGGCAACAGATTCCCAGGTTTGTGCCTTGTGACAGAAAGCTCAGTGCTTCAAAGTATGATTTCTGCAAGGAAAGTGCATGCTGTCTTATAAGGGCAATTTTAATTCTTTGTGCATAGATCAAGGAGAAGAGGAAAATGTTTCTTCCAGCTTTGCATGGTCCATGATATTTTATTTTCCATTTACAGTGTTCTAAATGTGAACCGTGAATAAGCTATGTTCATACTTGCTGTTAATTGAGTCACTTTGCTTGGAATAATTTTTCATTGTACATGGCACTAGAAATAAGTGGAGCAGTGATACAAGGAGTAACTTTGAATTCAGAATTTTAAAATAAACTCTGTTTCTCTTTTTTTGTTGCATAAATTTAGCTTAGTATCTGTAGATACAGATAATGTACTCATTACTGTTTTTTCTCTGTTACTTTAATTCAGTATCACCTCAGCTGCTAAAAACATCCTGAATTTGGCAGAAGTTGTAGTTTCATGATGTAAAAATCCCTTTATGGAAACTGCTGACCATATAGATGTTTTGATGTATGGAGAATTTTAATTTCGTTTTTTAGAATGAGTGTCTTGGCTTTAACTTCTGCTTGGTTTTGGAAAACTTAAGTATTTCAGTGCTTGAGCAAAATATATAAGAGGTAAGGGAATGAGCAGAACCAAAACCTGACTCTTTCTGCAAAGGTGCTGCTCCTTTAGAGAATTGCAGAGCTTAATTCCAGCTTCAAATATACTAGTAATCATTGTATATTTGAAACATCTGTATTTTGCTCATGTGCAAGAAAAAGCTGGTATTTTTAAGGCACATGTGCAGTGCTGTACACCCATATAGCTGATGCTGGAACTGAGCCCTTAAACTGTAATGCAGTCTTCATTTACTAACAGTGAGATAAATGAAAAGAAACAGCCTTCTCTTGTTTACCAGTCTGATGCGTTTCTGCTTTTCAGTCAGTAACCAAAAGCTATGTGCAGCAAACTAGAAATGAGCACTGTTAAGTCAAGTTGTATGATTTTTTTTTTCCCCCCTTAAATCATTGCTTAAGGGCTTCTGGCCCCTAGCTCAGGAATCCTGCCCAAAAATGCCAGATGTATTACACAGTCAAGTATTGCAATGTAAATAGTGTTCTGTGCCATGAGAGCAGGGTGGTCCATCTCCTAGCTGGAAAAAAAAAAAAAAAAAAAAAAAGGAAAAATCTACACGCTCTAAAGTAAGCACAGTAGTTACACTGTTATTCGTGTTTTTGGCTGCACAACCAGTATTTTAGAGCTGAAGGAACACAGATAAATTAGTGCTTTAGGCTGGCAGATAATAACTGAAACTGCAATGCTAGAAAGCAAGATGCTTCTTGGCTGAGGCTGCTGAAGTTTACTCAAACGGACATGTAATAAGGAAAATATTAAAGTAAAGGCCATTGCTGACAGGCAGAACCTGTTACTTCACCTTATTGTGAACAGCAGTCTCCTGCACAAGGAAGCAGAGTGGACAAAGGATGGGAAGTAGGGAAGGCAGAGGCACGAGGTTCTTCTCGGCCTCATGCTGTGCAATGGAAAGACTGGGTATGTTACTGCACCTTCTGAGTATAAACATTGATGAGCTGTTCTTGTTTTTAACTAAATATCCTGTGCTGTACATTAACAATGACTTACCTTCCAGTGTGCTTATCTTCTTCAGATCCAGTAGTGGATATAGGAGGCTTATTTGCACATTTTTCTATTTTCTGTATAAACATGTAATTTCATAACATTTAAAACTAGTTGAACGGAGATTCCACAAATCTGACCTGAAAGGAAATTGCCATGGGTGATGCAGTAATCAGATTTACGTTTGGGTTATCTGACAAATCTGTGAATTGCCATAGCTTCCTTGGGTGTGTGCAGAGGGGAAAGGGGTTATAGCAACTTATTTGTATGTGATAAACTGTTTTTAAATAGCTACAGGAATGTAATCCCAATGCAGATTTCAGTGTAATCTCCTCAGTGAGATATCCAGAAGAAAAACAAGCTTTAGTACCTCATTTAAACCTCTCTCTGCTGACACTATGCTAACATTAAAAAAAAATAATCAGACCCTATCCATAAAAACTTTTAATTTTTCTTCCTAACTTACCTTTTCTGTTACGGTAAAAAAAGTATACCAGTACTTAAAGAAAATACTTTCTTATACCAGTTTTCCTAGTGAGAATTTCCTGTGCATTTATATAATTCACATCTCGATGTGGGCCTGATTCTGATTTAATTTACACCAGTCTTACTCTATCGACTTCTTGAGGAATCTCCATACTCAAAAAAGAAGCTCTTGCAGTTCAGAAGCTGATGCTGTTTAAGTAATAGATAATAGGAAAAAAAATATATTCTAGTGCAAATTATTAAGATGAAGAAACAACTAAAATACCTTTAGGATGCCTTCCAACTGTAGATAAAAGCTAGAAGTTGAGCGAATTGTGAGCAGATATAAACATCTATTAACCACTCTTTTTAGAGATTTGGGGAAGTAAGATGACCTTTTTTATTCTTTTTTTATTCTTTTTTTTCTTCCCCCCCCCCTTTTTTTTTTTTTTTTTTTTAAATAGGCTACAGTTTCACATGGCTTGCAAAAGAAATCTTTCTCCCTTTTTGTTTCCCACACCAATTGATTTATCATTTTGCTTGCAAGCAGACTTAGAATGTTAGGGCAGGAACACACTCACTTTTTTCTCGTAACTTTTTTGTTGCGGACCGAAACCAGTTGACTTGAATAAATTTTTCTGTGGTCTGAATGAAGCCAGCAACGTGGAAAAATCTTGCCATTCAGAGCCGTCTGAATGTACATTTCAGCCACACAGTAAGCTGTATTGGTAGGCAGTGGACTGCTAAATACAACCATTTTTCGCAGCAGAGAGTTAGACAGGTGATTAGCATAATTAGCACAGAGTAGGCTATACATATGGTAATGTTAAGTGTGTAAATGCCAGCTGCGGTGTAAAATTTATGTCAGGGGTCGACAGGGCTGTGCGAAAGTATTGTGTTACAGCTGCAGGTCAAAGCCTCCATTGCTTTACCCCCTTTTCTCTTGTTGGTGAATGCACTAAACAGAAGAGAAAGAAATATAACAGATAAGGCTTTGATTGAACAGCCTGATTCTGTGCAAGAGGGACTGCTCTTAAACCAGAAAAAAAACAAGAAAAAAATCTCCAAACCCCAAAAAGGTACTTGCACACACAACGCACACAGGCAAAACAAAAGTTTCCCTCTTTCACTATGGATTTTATTTTGCATCATGCCAGCTACAAAAGTATTGCTGTCTTTGAGCAATGTCTTTATGAAAGGGGAAACTTTGGGAGGGAAGTGTGAGGTTGGTAGTTATGCTATAAGGAGCAAAAACAAACAAAAAGCTTTAATTCACCTTATCTTTTCTGCATTCCAACTCCAGCTTTTGTGTTTTTTTTTTTTTTTAAAGTCTCTGTTACTCACTGCACTTGGGGGGCTAGGAATTAAAGAGTCTTGAAGGTGACAGCATTACACGTAACAAAATCTCAACAGTGCAACAGTCTTGGAGCTGCATGACTGGTTTTGGACCAAGTGCCAAAAGTTCCTCTGTGGTTTTGTGTGTGGGTTGCTACGCTTATTCCCCAGCTTCCTCCCACCTCCTAAACCACGAAATTCTTTATAAATTAAAAATGACTAATACAGGTTTCTTGTTTTAAGGGAGCACGGCATTGAAGGGTGCACATCTTTTAAAGCAGCGGATGGGGAAATCCGTAAATCTTTTTGCTGCCGTAAACTGTTCATTCATATATTTCACTTGCAATTTTTTTCCCCCCTTTTGTATTTTTCGTAGCCGGCTATAAGGAGCGGTGGTGTTGACAGAATATAGTTCACACCACACTGACCTTGTGATGAAACTTCCTCACAGCCGCAGGGGGTCCTTATGAATCGGCCCCTAATCCAGCTAATCCCGCTCGCAACAAAATCATGAAAGTGGCTTCCAGCGATGTGTGTTTCCCTGCACAGATGCGGCGGGAAGGAGAGGCCTTGGGAACGCTTCGGCGCGGCGGTGTCCCCTTCCCTTCCCCGAGGCCGGCGGCGGCCTTGGCAGGGGGCAGCTGCGGGAGGGGAGGGGCCGCCCCGCGCCGGGGCAGGGCGGGAAGATGGTCCCGCCGTGCTGAGGGCCGCGGCGGCCCCGAGCGGGCGGGCGTGAGGAGGGAGGAGGTGCCGGCTGACGGCATGGTCCGGTGAAACCCGCCTGTGAAGCCGCCGCAGGGGCGGGCCGCCCTCCGCTCCTCAGGCTTCTGGTGACCGGCTTCCTCGAAGGGAGAACAGACCGTTGTTGTAGCCAAGTGAAATTACCTGTGTGATCGGAGTAACCAAAAGTGCAAAATAAAGGTTGTGTTGTGGGGTGTACTTGGTCATCTGTTTAGCTTGCTTTCCCGGCCCGTTCTCTTGCTGAATAAACTTGGCCGTATGGTCACGCTCTCGGAGCATGTGATGGGAAGCTTTAGTTGCGTCCTGCACAAAATGAAATGCATTCTTTGCTAGTCGGAACAGACAGTGAGCAAACTATGAAAAATGGGTCTCCTGACAGATGCAGCGCTGTGTTGGGGGCTGGTGGCCGGTAAGAAATATCGAGGTGGGGGGAGCTGTGACAGGCAGCAGGTTCGGTGCTGGGAGGAGTGCTGACCTGACCTGATTGTGTCCAACAGTGAGAGCAGTTCTGCTTCAGTGCAAAGCCATTCAGAAGGAAGCTGCTTAGGCAACAACAGATGGTACAGCAAGCAGCTGGTAGGGAATACTTGAAAGAAAACTGTACCCTGTTTCATAACACGTTAATTCCTTTAATTTTTCTATATGTTAGTTTTGCCATCTCCTGAAAGCATTATTCAGGAAACTATCTCCTAAAAGATTCTGGGTGAAGCGTATTTTCACTGCAGTTTGCTGCTCCTTTAAAAAAAAAAAAAGGATTCTAATTTTGTGCTATTCCATGTACAGATGAAATTTGTGCTATCCCAGGAGTACAGATGAAAAGACTTAAAAACGCAGCTTTTAACCACACAGGAAAACAATTACATATTTGAAGAAAGGGCACTGAGAGGTTAAATGAAAAGTTGGGCCTAGAGGAAAGCTGACTGCTGTGTAACAACATAGCAAATTGTTTTTATCGTATTATCCCGCAGAAGCTCTTATTCAAGTTAAAGTAACTTAAAACATTTCTGTTGAGCTGTTTTGAAATCCTTTGATTTAGACCTTGACGTACCCTTTGCAGCAGAACTCCTGGAAACTTTTGTGTACAATTGAGGATTTTGGCTTAAGAAGTGTGTTCAAATGTTTTCTTAAATTACCAAACAATAAAAATTCATCTTTGCTCCTCAGTGAGTGTAAACTGTTAGATGACCATAAACTGTGAAGAGAGTTGCAATAGTCCGTATTGGTTGTCAGTCCTCACTGTAGGCCGTCTCCTTGATTTTCTAGGAAGGAGAGTCTAGAATCCTTTGTTCTTTTGCTACTTCAGACAGAAAATTCAATAGTTGGGCTTCTCCACCAAAAGCTGTGGCTTAGTTCTGACCTGAAGGGATCATGTAGAAGAAAAGATAGTTCGCTCTCCATGCCCATTAATTCTTCTGTCTCTGTTGGGATGGTCAACAAGGATGCCAATTGTGACGGTGGTTTTTTATAATATGGACACCTGCCCACTAGGAAATGGACTGAAACCACCAAGTCATTTCACATAAGCCAGCAAACAGCTGTCAGATGGTAAACAACTTGTGGTCACTATTGTTCGTGGCTGGATTAGAACCAGTGACCCAGAGGTGAACAGCTAATATCCTGTTACCAAGGACATGTGTCACAGCTCAGTAAGCAGCTACTGCATTTTATGTTTAATTGGAAAGTTTGAAATGCATGTACCAGTTTTGTGTATTATTGTATATTTCAAAGATGGTTAGATGTGAGGTTTTTTGGGTTTTTTTTTTCATTTTGAGCTGTTCAATTTATTCATTTTAGTTTGGGGTTTTTTACTGCACTTTTCCAGTTTCTTAGCCCAGAGGGACACCCAAGCTAGAAATGCATCAAAAATTACCTAATTTATTTTAACAATCTGTCTGTTTTACCCAGTAAGAAATAATGGTTTTCTGCCTATGAGCAATACAGATGCATGTATGTAAAATCAGCTATTGTTTGATTTTTAGAAATAAAAGGTTTTAGCTCCTAAAATTGCAGGGAAGTTTTCCCACTACAGGCAGAGGCAGCTGTTGTTGAGCTGTCTTCCTGAGTATGCAGACATCTTTGTGTCCTTGTCACAGCTCTAAACTTTGTCAAACTGTGACAGAATGAAAAGCCATCTTTGATGTGTGTTTTTATTTTTACTATTCATAATCATGTCAGCATTAATGAAATTTGTAACAGCAACACTGGAGTCACCCCCAGCATGTGTGAAGAGTAACTTAACTCATATCATATGATGGCTTGAGAGATAAAAAGCAGCCTTTTGAAGCATTTTGTTGTTTGGTTTTTTAATTTTTTTTTTTTTTGGTAACTGTTTTTTGCATTTGCAGTACACAGCAAATGGTTGTGGGTTTCTTTGTTTGTTTGGCTTTTTTTCTATTTTAAGCAAAATCAAAAAACCTGTTACCTAATTCTCAATGTGATGGAAATGGTTGAGATGGTCATGTCACCTCTAGATTTTCCTAGAAGTCAGTGGTCCTAAAGAGAGATTGAAGTCAGTTAAATTCTCACATTGTGATGTGATGATGTCCTAGACAGTGTCCCTTTGTTGAACATTATTTTGTTGGGAGAAGTGTAGAGTGTCCACCTGGGTGTTTGGAAGGGAGATGGTGGGGCACAGACTGCCTTAACCTGAGCAGATGTAACCATCACTGTTCTACAAGAGCTACGTAAACACAGATATGTGTGTTCAGCAGAGTAAATCCTGTGCAAGAAAGCCTAGACACAGCACGGGATTTCTGACAACCTGTAGTCCAGTGCTGGCGTAGACCATGTGTAATTACACGATAAAGATGATAATTTTTCATTGAGTTGTTGCCTAGCACATTGAACAACCATGTAATCTCTTTAAGACGCTGATTGCTTACCACTGTGTTCTAGCTCCTATAAGCTCATCATTTCTCAACAATTTTTTTGGTAGCTCCATTTCAGTCACTCCCTAGGAAGTCTTTATTTTGCATAGTTAAACAAATGAGCAGAAAGAAATCATTGCAGGTAACCAAAACTTTTATAATGTAATCCTGATGGGTTTATGGAAGCCATTCTTAGCATTGTTACAATATCACATACATCAAATACGTGGTGATGTCTCAGTCAACAGTTAATAAATTCAGAGATCAACCATGTAAACTAGTAGCAGTTCTGACTCTACAAGTAGACAGCATTTTAAAACTCTTAAGTATGTGGAGTTGCCAACCAGTTCAATTTATTGCACTGACTAAAATTTCAATGAAAGTAGTTTTTTCACTTCCTCCCAGCAAAAGGTTTTACCCTTGTACACTGACAGTCAAGGCTAAAGAATGGTAATTCTGAGGAAGGTGCAGTCTTCCCTGGTCTTCTGACAGGATGCTAACTAATACTGTCTGTGTGGAGAAAAACTATATTCAGTTGCTGACAAAGAGCCACAGAGACAAGCTCAAACGTCCAAGAAAATGTGAAGACAGAACTCCCTAGAGAGCAACAGGAAGCTTTAAATCAAAAGGCCATTATTTTTTCTGTTCCCACTAAGAGGCAGGATAATCTTCATATCTGCCAGAGGACGTCAGCTCTTTATCTTAGTTTCTTTATAGGAGGTTTCGATCCTATGTAAGTAGTACTTGGCTATGTTTTGCTCTCATGAGGTCTGTGCTGCCTTATCAGTAGAAATGCAAATTGTCATTGGTGTTATTAGGTACTGCCTTCTGGTATATGGCAGGTTTGAACATTTTTAATCCCAGTACACAGTTGGGATAAGGAGGCAAAGTTGTGGCTGGTTTATCAGCGTACCATTGCAATGGACTGGAATGAGTTTCGTTTTGTAGGTTTTGAGAAACACCAGTATATGCAGGCAATAGCATTGCCTACAGGATCAGTACAGGGACAGACTACATGAGGAACTGGAGTAGAAGGAAGCCCTTAACAGCAGTTAAAGTTGAGGGAGACAGGATATGTAGGATGTTGGGGAGAGAGGGATGGAGACAAAGATCCTTCCTGGTTCCTGCCCTGGCTGGGAGAGGGTGCTGAAGGGTGAGAAGGCAAGGTGCCTGCAGCTCTTCCCAGCACTTATCCAGGGTAGAGTGCATTGTGTTGTGGGAGGTCTTGCAAGTCAGGGCCATCCTTGTTTTTCTCTGCACACTGCTGCTTTTTGGGTTGGTTCGTAAAGGCTGAGTTCCAGATGAACACACTGAGTAGTATTCTCAGTCTTTGTTTTTGTATAGTTACAGAGTCATGGAGGGTTTTTATTTTCTGTTTCTCTTTGGTTCCTGTTGTGGTCATAACAGGCGTTGCAAATTGCAGAGGTTGCATCCATATGCTGTTGCTCAGGCTGTAATGTAAGCCTTGTAAGGGGTACTGATCTATGTATCTGTTTTATCAGAAAGGATCAGCATCTCTTGAAGACATTAAAACATTGTTTGCATGAGATGTCCATTACTATTAGGGTTATTATTAGGGTATTAGAGATATGATTTTGTTGCTTTGAGTTGTCACTGCCAAGAGGTTGGGCTGGATTTCTCTAATGCTACACATTAAGAGCCCTGGAAGAATTCAAATGATAGTATTGCTCAAACAAAGCAGGAGTGTGTCTGGCTCCTCCAGATGTCCTCAAGTGGAAGCACCTTAGGCCCATAGTCTTCAGAAGGGAGCTTCACCAGAACATTTTTGTCCATTCATGCATCTCAAGCTTGTCACAGAAGATTTTAGGCTCCAGAACTAGTAGGTGTTTATTTAACTCTTGGCTTTGGTTTCCAAAGTCTGTTCTCCACGTTGGTAGGCAAACACTTTTACCCTAAGTGTTTAGCTTTCAGGAATATTCTTTTTTAGAAAGTTGTTGTGCATAAGGTAACTACTGAATGGAGGTAGTGTTCATGTCTGAAAAAAAACCAACCCACCGAAACCTCAGGCTATGTAATGCAATTACAGTAACCTGAAATGGAACATTTTAAGATTCTCTGAAAAAGAAATATTTCATGCCTTTTGAGCCACCAGACAGTAAATTAACAGACAATGATTTTTGTCTTTTTGAGCCACCAGACAGTAAATTAACAGACAATGATTTTTGGCTATCACTCATTTCGTGATTTAGGATCAGTATCTTAGTGTAGCAGAGGTCAAACTTACTCCTAAGACTACTCAGTGTGGAATGGACTGCAGTTCCTGGTGGTGGATTCCAGAGTTCTTCATAAACATGTTAATGTAGTGCTAGATAAATTTTGAATGCTAATTGTGAGAAAGGCATAGGTAAGAGAGTGACATTTGCAGTGGAAATGAGCACGTGAGCAGAATGACCCTGTAGCTTTGAAGCTGTTAGTCAATGGAAGGAAATGTCAGAAATTATGTAAATGGAAACTAATATAGCTTCACTCGTATGTCATTGGAGGGTGCATCAGTGTTGTGCAAATGCACACGAGGCAAACACACTTGTTTTTCTGAATGCTTCTCACTGAAGATGCACTGAAGCATTTTAATGCGTGATGACTGAAGCTCTGGGACTGTGACCTCAGTGCTTGGTAATGGGATCTGGAGCCTTTCACCTATAGGTCATGGGTTCAGGTCTGCTTCAAGTTAAAGATGACTAAAACTTCTTACCACCTGACAGCTGTTCATTTCTCTTGGGGGTGGGAGGCATAGCGGTCCTTACATAGTTCTCAGCAACCCAGCATCAATGCTGACAATTACTGCTCTCTTCAGGCCATTCAGAGGGCCAATAATTTGGTACCTTGACCAGCTTTGATTCCAGTCAGTGGGGAAGTTCAGGAGGAACATCGATGTGTTTGATGATATGGGATGCTAACTTGCTCAAGGCAGGTCTCGTGTTCTGGCAAGAAGCTAAGAAAGAAGCCTGTGGATATGGAGGAGAAGGGGGAGGGGGAGACACTTTCCTCTTCTCTGGAAAAAAACAGGTTTTTAACAAGAGCTAATAACAACAAAGATGCTGTCAGTAGAACTGTCTCATGTTGAACACTGGCCTTCAAACACATTCTTGAGAATTAGAAACTGATATATTAAGTATAAAATGGTGTCAAGACACTGATATCATTACTTTGTTGTGATTTTGAAATTTGTTTCTTTTTCTAAAAAAAAAAAAATTGTAGTTAAGTTGTGCAGGTGTGATAGTATTTTATACCTGGGATTTGATGACACTGCTGGAAGCATAGTATACAAACTGCTGCATTGTGTTACCAGGCCATAAGACAATATACTTCTCTGTTCTTTGAATCAATGTTTTGGCTGGTGGGAATTTGTGCCACCAGCTCAGACAACTAGGCACTAAATCATGAGGAGTCGTGTAATAAAGGACTGTAAAGCAACTGAGTGGCTTCTTATATGTTGGAACAGGAGAGTGATGTGTGTGCGTTTTGTCACTAGAGTGTTAAAGTGAAGTAGTTCTGTCTGTGGAATAAAAAGTGAAATATTGGTGCTATATGCCATACATACAATTTTAGTCACTGGAATTTTCAGTGTAAAATGTTGTTGCTACTGAATACAAGAAAACAGGGTCCATAAAGGAAAAAGTATGAAACACCAGTGTTTTGTTCATTGGTCATATTTTCCATTACACCATTTGTCCTATAGTGTGGAAATCCTATGACGGCTATATTGCATGTTATATTTGTTTTTCTTACATAGGTAAGGAATGACTTTCTGCAGAGGGTGCAAATGTTGAATGCAGTATTGACAGAAGCTTTGGGTACATTTCAGTGACATTTTTGGTGTTTTCTATCCCAGGTTTTTGCACCAACTGTGGTTAGTCTGGGTAAAAAACAAAAACACCCCCCCCGCCCAAAAAAAAAAAAACCCAAAAACCAAACAAAAACTCAAAAGTAAGATGGGTGCTTGATTTTTAAAAGGTACATATTCAGCTAATTGTGGAGGCTTAAGATTTCTGGATTTAGCAGCCTCCAGTGATATTTGCAAACTTGCAATTAAAATAAATGAAAACATAACTGGTAGAAACTTTTTTTTTGCCTTCCCTTTTGCCCTTTATTACTTCTGATATGTTGAAAGGCCACTAATATATCCACTTACTTCTGGTCTGTCTAAATATTTTCACCTAATCACGCTTTGGCAGTAAGAATTTTCCTCCTCAGTCTACATTTAGAATTTCTTTGTAACTTAGTGCTAGTTGTAAGAAGTATCTACATTTGCCTGTGAAGTTCTCTTTGTTTGGCTGACAAAATGTACATAACAGACCCATCCAAGAAATAATTAGGTGTTGTAATGGCTTAAGAAGTATGCAGAGCTGATCTGCTGCTGGGTTCTGGAATGTGTGCCCGCCTTCATGGGTGGTTTTGGTATTCCTGTTTAGAATGTTAAAAGGGGAAAAAACAGCTTCTGTTCTGACAATGGACTTGTGTGATGCAATTTTGATTAGCTAAATCTGCCTTGTTCAGTGAAGCTAATGTGGTTTGACAGGACCTTGATTAGGAAGCAATCATTTCTGTTGATAGTAAACAGTTGGTCACTTTCAGTAGAGATAGGAATGCTGCCCTTTGTCTTGCATGGAGTATGATTTGTTGGTTCAAGTCTTGGTCAAATTTAAAAGGAAAGTGTGAGTGGAATGGGAGAGAATATAGTAACAGGAGTAGAAGTTTATGGTAGACTCCCCAGTCCTCATAAAATTTGGGCTTTATTGTCACTGAGACACAAAAGAGAGACGCGTTTTTTCTTTGGAAGCACCTGCAATGTAAAGCACTGGAACAGAAAACTGGTTCTGAGACATGCAGATTTGGATTACTCTGCTCCCTTACCACCCCCCCCCCCCCCGCCCCCCAAATATTCCTGTAAGATGAAGTAAAATTTATTGGTGAATCTCACAGAATACTGGTTTGTGGGGGAAGGACAGCAGTGAGTGAGAACATGAGCCTGATGAGTGCAAGTATTTTTAGGATTTAGTTCTTGATATAAATTAGAAATAGTTTTTTTGTTAGCCATGTCTGTATGTTCACTTGCTGTAGTGAGAGGAATGTTAAGAAGTTACAAAGGAACTCTAGGTAAGGAGGCTGTACTTTTTTTTTTTTTTTACTGTGAGCTGGACACTGTTACTTGGTGTGAAGGAGGCAATGCTACGAGTGACAGCTGAAAAAAATGAAGTGTGTTATGTGGAATCACTTCTTTTTTCAAAGAATTCTTGAACTAGAAATTAAGCAATGCATTGTGCCAGAATGAATGTATGTTTTAATTGTGGAGGGTCTCATTCTGACAGCTTTATCCATGCAGGGGCACAGCTTCTTGCCTGGTGGTCCTTTTAGTCCCAGGGGGGTTATGGGTGGGTTGAGGGCTCAAGTGATTGAAAAAGTATGTCCCTGCTCAGGCTTGAGAATGTCATCTCCTGCACTGCCAACTGGTAACAGATCAGTCTTCCGTTACACAGCCTAGGAGGAGATCGATGTACATGCCTAATTTCTGTTCACACTGTTGCAGAACTAAACTTTGGCAGTGATTCAGATCACTAGTGCCAAGCTGACTAGGTCTGAAAAAATGTAGCAAATTAGACCAAGTCTGTAGCTTGGACTTAGCAGAGCAATAAAGGTAATAAATTGTAAGAGATGGAAACAACATGTTGGTGCTACTCTTGTCCTCCTCATCTGGATGTAGTCTTGATTCAGCTAATGGTCTGAATTAATTGACCCCACCTCCAAGTGCGTTTGCTAGAGAGGCTGCAGGGCAGGTTATATAAAGTATATGAACTCTAGCTGAATGCTTTTTTTGTAAGAGGGAAGATAATTTTCCATTCTTACGTCATATTTTCTGGCAAGGCAAATTGAACATGGCTCCTTCTAGAGCCTGTCAACTTTGCAGTCTCCCTCTGCCTTTTTTTTTGCTTTCTTCTTTTTTTTTTTTTTCTGTGTTTTAATACAGAGCACATTCTTCAGCTCATGTAATTTAAAAGTAGATGTTGCACTTGAGTCATCTCCTGCATCATAGCATGTTATGCAGGTACTGGACCACTGGTGTAAATTAGCTGTGTGCGGTCCTTTCTGCAGCACTCAAAAGCTGCATCTCTTTTTGTGAGCTTGATATTTTTTTCTTTTTTTATTTAAGGTTGAAAGAAGTGTTCGTACTCACTTTTTCTCTCTTCTCCCTTTTTAACTGAAGACAGGCATTCTCCAGTCTCTGCCAAATTATTTAGGAGAAGAGTGTAAATTAAAGCCATTTATCTTGAAATATGCTATTGGAGCAGACTGTTCATACAAGTGTAAGAAATTGTAACATAGTGACATAATGTTTGTTCTGGTCTGCAAGCAAAAGGTCTTTTTTTTTTAATTTTTACAAATGGAATATTAGTTATAATTTAGAAAAAACTGTTTGCTCTAGTTTACATATCATATTTTAGTGTAGTAGAAGCAATAGTATTTTAATGAGAAATAGAGTTTCTGCTGCAGAGTTAATAAAATAAAAGTTGATGTTAATTTTAGGGTTACGCTGTGATCACTTTGAGACAGAATAGACTGGAGAGTGCTCATCAAGTGAATCTTGAATAAGCAGTTACTGGCTAATACAAAGCTGTTGATATTTATCCATCAGTTGGTGGACGAGTGAGTCGGGAGTTAAATTACACACGACAGAAGATTGGAGAAGAGGCCATGTTTAATCCCCAGCTCATGATCCAGACTCCACAGGAAGATGGTGCTAATGTACTAACAACAGAAGCACTCCGGCAGCACCTTGACTCTGCACTTCAGGCAAGCAGAGTACATGTCTATATGTACAACAGGTAAGGGGAAAAAGGAAAGCAAAAGTTTTCTTGATTGTCTGTAACAGCTAAAAAGTGGACACATTATTCCCTCCATATGTTTTTAAGTGGTTAGCGCTTCAGAGCTTTTCCCTTAGGGAACTGTGGTTTGATGTAAATATCACTCATTTCTCATAGTTGATGTGAAATGATAGCAGTGACAAACAGGCCAAGATTTGGAGTGTACCCCTATGAGCACTGCTACAATATCAAGCTACAATATCCATGGTGGAGGAATAATGTCTGTGCTCTTAAATGTAGGGCATTATAGATAGTATTCATAACACTGAAAATCGTTCCCTATTAGAATTGAATTCGCTCTCTGACACCATCACAAGGTACACAATGACTGTGAACAGCAGTACAGCTTACTGTCCTTCCAGTAGTTTGGATATAAAAGTAAACATAGGCATGTGAAGTGTCAATGGGTGGAATAATAGCTGTTTAATAACAAAGACAAAACAGAGTTGCCCTTCAAAGTGTCTGTGTGCACATACAGAAGGTTGAGATATATGTGTTGATCCGCAAAAAAATAACAGAGGTGAACCTTCAGAAGGTACCAGCTTTGGGCTAGTGAGATTTTCCATGAAAAGTGGTTCCTCCAGGGTTTCCTCCACGTGGTAATGTACCTAGGGGTGCTGCCTGCAAGGCATGAAGACCCATGTCTTTAAGGACATCTTCTCAGCACTGATGCCCCAGTGAACTAGTGACGAGGTTCCAGTTATCTTTTAGCCACCTCCTGTCTTGTCTAAGGCATTAGAAGTCATCGCAATGGAAGTTGTAACATAGCTGAAAAGGAAGGGTAGAAAATCTAATGGTTTCTTTTCTCCTGCCTACGTGGGTCATCTGGGAATATTCTAGTCCTCTGAGCTGGAGCTGGCTTCTCTCACACTTGTGTCACTAAGCGACACCTCAGGTCACAAGTGTTTCAAGTCGTTTATACAAAGATGGATTTCTGTCTCTTTAACTTGTCTTGACTGACCTGAACATCCAAAAGCAGATCCTTTTTTGTTTTAATGAGTTTTACATAGAATGTGAAAACAACTGAAACGTGTCAACTCTGTAACTACAAAAAGAAAGGCCTTTGCCTTTTCTGAGACCTGTAGTATATCTATGCTGAGTAATATTTGCATTTCTCAATGACTTGCTGCTTGAGGCCAGTGTATGTGCATGAGCTGCAATTTGAAATGTCTGTTACATTTTAGAAATAACTTTCCAGAAATTGTGCAAGAAAAAGAAATTGTTCTTTATGTTTCTTACAGACAGTGGAAATTGGAACATTTGTGTTACAAATCAGGAGAACTCATCACAGAAGCAGGTTACATGGACCAGGTATGTGTAGCAGGCATTTAGTTACAAGATTTGTGTAGTCTCATGCTCTGACTTGTGCTACTTTGATTGTATTCTAGTATAACTCTGATTTTCCCTTTTCTGATTTTGACAGATCATAGAATATCTTTATCCTTGCTTAATTATCACTCCTTTGGACTGCTTCTGGGAGGGAGCAAAGCTACAGGCTGGAACTGCCTATCTATTGTAAGCATGTTTTTTAATAACTTTCTTTTCTGAATAATTTTAATTGTGTGTGAGTTTTCAGTTGCATTCCTATTGTTTATTTAGTTTCTGGATTAAGAGAAAAATAAAAGGTAAAGTGTAGTGTCTCTATGGAAAATATACATGGATTTTTTTTTTCCATTGAACTGAGATTTTCCTGTGTTTTAAGAGGTGATTTGTAGGCATTTAGTTAAACCCTATGTTCATTTTTTTTCCAGTCTGCTAGCATGCAAAATAAAGTATAGGTTCTGAATTCAAGCTGTAAGAACTTTATGCTTTTTAAAATATTTTCCATTCTTCCTGAAATAAACTTGCTTCTGATAGGGTGGGGTTTTTTGTTTTGGTTTGTTGTTGGGTTTTTTTTCTCCCCATAAAATAAGAAAAAAAATCAATTGGCTGGAAATTTTATTCCTAAGAAAACATCTCAAGTCTTCCTAAGGAATAAAGAAAAAATACTTTATTTATGAGATCACTAAAGAAACCATATAGTATCTTTTATAGGTGGTTTCTCACAGTTTACAAGTGTGATATTATATGCCCTGAATCCTTTAAGGAGTTAATTGTTAATCTCTGCAGACATTTTCTGTTAATTATGCAAGAGTTAGCATTTGAGTTATTGTTTCTGTCCTGGTTTGCATGTCCCTGTAAAAGCAATTTGCAATGGCCATCTCCTAACCTTTAGTGTACAGTTTTAGATGGGGAAATAAGGGGGTTTGTGTTTTCTGGTTGGGAGATTCAGATAATGACTTAAGCCTGGTTAAGCAGATACAGTATGGTTTGAACCACAGAATAAGGCAGCCAAAAGCCTTTCTAGTCTGTCAACATCACAAACTCAGAAGTGGGGGGTGGGAGATGTCATGGTGATAGTGGTGACAGCCATAGTAGCAGGAAAGCTTGATTGTTGATAGGCTGCCAGGGCATTTGAAGGAGCCACAGTATTGTTACAGATAAACAAAGATCAGCTATATTGATTGATTGCATTTTAAAGATGATTATTAGACTAGCAAGAAGTAATCTGATACTATGAGAAAGGCTTTCTTTCCTCAGCTCCCTGTCTTCTTTCCCTCTTCCCTCCCCCCTAAATCTTTGAAGCGGCAATTAGCTGCTTTTTTGTTATTTAGGTGTTTGATGATTTGTTTTGCTTTGCTTGTAAATGGAAACATTTTTAACCTGTGACTATTCCACTTCGTAAGAACTGGGTATTTGTTTTAAAAATTACAGCTGGGCTGCAGGAAAGGTACATAAGCAAATGTAATTGAGACATGCCTTACATTTGGTGAAACAACCTTCCCAGAAAAGGTTTTAACTTGCAACAGAAAATAACTCAAAGATCTGTGCAAATGTGAATCTAAAAAGTATGTTTGTTCCAGTACTTCTTTTGTCTTTTTGGTGTGTGTACCATTTTCTCCTGGTTTCTCTTACAGAGGGAAGCCACCTTTGCAGTGGATCAACTTTGACCCCTTAGAATTCTTGGAAGAGTTAAAGAAAATAAACTACCAAGTGGAGAGCTGGGAAGAAATGCTGAATAAAGCGGAGGTTGGTCATGGTTATATGGATCGACCCTGCTTGAATCCTGCTGATCCTGATTGCCCAATCACAGCTCCCAATAAAAATTCCACCAAAGTAAGTTTGCTTGTCCTTGTGTATACCTTTTCAAGGGAGGCCAGGGTTGGGGGAGGGGTCAGAGAGGAGAAAAGAAGGTACCGTTTTCTTCCAAGCAATATATGGTTCATATTCATGAGTGATGCCATTTTTCTGTTCCTGCTCTCTGCTGTTAGCCTGCGGTCATGGACTTTCCTTCACGCTGTGATGCAGTGCTTAATCCCACATTTTGAGAGTAGCATGGCAATGCAGCGATGTGGCTTTTCAGCAGACTTGATGCCTCAGACAGATTTAGCCACTGCTGTAATATAGCTGCTGCTGTACTCTTACACTGTGCAGCAGAGATTGCCTTCAGGTAGTACCAGTTTCTTTGATTTTTGCAAAGAATATGAAATCATGGGCCCCAATTCTATATATTCCTTTATCAATCTCATCAGGCTTTAGAGAAGTATCAGGCTCATTTGTTCAACCTGATTTGTTGAACATATTTCTCTTTTAAGATCTCCTAGGTTGTCTTTAATCTGTTATTGTAGTACACTAGGTGTTCAATTAGCGTATGAGTTTGTAAAGTTATGAAGCCAATTAATTGCTTCTTTATAACTTTTCCTAGCCTCTTGATGTAGCCCTTGTTTTGAGTGGTGGATGCTATGGATTGTCGAGAAAATACATGCATTGGCAGGAGGAGTTGATTATAGGTGGTACAGTCAAGAACAGTTCTGGTAAACTTATCAGGTAAACAAATGTTTAATAAAATGTCAAGTTTTCTTTGTTTTCTTTGGCTTTTGGGGCACAGGAGGAAGATCATGCAAAATCTACTGCCTGTCGTGTGTATTATGAACCCCAGTTTAGGCCATGCCTCAAGACAACAGAGTTTAAAAGAGTCATTAGTCTGTTGTTCATAATTAAGGAGGAGTCATTGCTTCCTGCTCCTCCAAATGCCCCATACCTACCTCTGAATGGTAGTGTATGTCACTCAGAAAGAAAGCTTTTTCCTGGCAGCTTTGTTGTTTTGAATGTGTGTATAAAGCATTGAACAATGTTTAAAGCGCTGAGCACCTTCGATGGTGTGTTGAAGTACAATGAGGAAAAGGGAAAAAATAATTTGGATAATGTGCTCGCTCCTTTGACTTCTCTCAGGATTCCAAAAATCCACTGAACTTTTTGTTCAGGGTCAGCTTAGAGAAAAGTCTCAAATACAGTTTTGAGTGATAAAACAAACCCTTTTGTTGCAGACTTTTTAAAGAAGTTGCAGAACACTGGACTTCAGTAGGGGAAAAAAAACCATGTGAAATAGAACTGCTCTGAAAAATGCGAGCTGTATTAAACTAAATGATGCATAATTCTTCCATAATTCTGGTCTTTTAATAAAACTTTTTACATTCACACTAGACATTGGTATTTCTACAAGTAGCCAAATAATGTATTTTTAGTGAATTGTTCCTTAAACTTTTAAAATTGTTCAATATAGTTGCATACTGTGGAAATTCAGGATGGATAGTTGTTGCCTTGTGTTCTCCTTGGAACTTGTCAGGCAACAGGAGTTTAATCTGGCATATCTCTCCATGGGATGAAAAAGACCAAGGTCTTCAAATGACAAATTGCCAACAGCATTTACAAGATCTGTAGAAATAACTGTTCCTGTGGCATCCTCACAGTAATTTGCCTATCAATCACAATCTTTGTAACTGATTTGTAGGGTTACATTCTTTGCTCCTGAAACCGATCCTACTGAAAATAATGGCAGAACTCTCATTAACTTTAGTGAAACCAGATTTGCCCTCAATACTGCACCACATACACAGTAGAATAATTATACTCTGTTCAATGTTAATACAAACATGTGCCCTATAAAGTCAAGAACTCATGCAAACTCCTGTTAGGGTCTCTTTTGAGACCTGATGCCATGAAAATTATTTCCTGAAAATGCTCATTGTGTGCCGCTTCCTCTTCTCCCCATATCACAGTGCCCAGGCTTTGCAAACCATGTTTCAGTTAATGACTCCTAAGCAAATGTATGAACACTTCAAGGGGTACGAGTATGTTTCACATATCAACTGGAACGAGGATAAGGCAGCAGCAATTCTGGAAGCCTGGCAGAGGATGTATGTTGAGGTAAAATAAAACACAGCCTAGACATCATACTATAAAGTCCTGCTAAGATCCACTCCTTTTTTGTCATGGCTTTATATAATATTTCTTCAAGAAAGATGCCTAAACAGGAACTAAGTCATTGCTTCCAAGTTCTTCAACTGATTTCCTGCCCTCCCACTATCCCTGTCCCTCCAGTCAAGAGGCTGCTTGGTTATTCATATATGACAAGCCACAAAGGTTTTCCTCTTTGCTGTCAGGGACATGTTTGCTTTGCTGGAGCTCAGAAGGAACCAAAGAGCTGGAATTTTAAAGCTTTTGGTTGGCCTGGTTATTCTACAGGTGTCTGGAAAACATTATCTATCCATGGGCTGCGGTCCCAGCAGCAGCCCGGGTGGGGAGGCTATCTGACAGCGCCTGGCCTCTGTGTCCCAGGCTCTGACCTCTGCTGCGCTCCTTCTGACCTCTGCGAATGGCCAAGCAGAGGGGAATAGGAGCACCCCTTAAGAGATCCCTGGCAGAACTCCTACCGCAGCAAGTCCGTGGTGGGGTTACAGGAAGAGGATTCAAGTTAAATGTTTGGAATGGGCTGGGAATGCAGTAGCTTTTCCTAAAGGACACAGATTCTTGTCTGATAATCAGTAGCTTGCAAGAAATAATTGCCAAATGTATCTGTGTAACATCAACATCTGAATGTAGGGTGTGGGCTGTCACAGGAACATGAAGACAGAAGCAGTTGATTACAGATACATGCTGTGGAAGACGGGAATTAATTTTTTCTTTAGTCACACCTATTTTTTTCCTTTTCATAGGTTGTTCATCAAAGTGTTGCACAAAACTCTACTCAGAAGGTGCTCTCCTTTACTACAACCACCCTGGATGACATCCTGAAGTCGTTTTCTGATGTCAGTGTTATCAGAGTAGCTAGTGGCTACTTGCTAATGGTAAACAAACAATTGTATTTCATTTTCTCTGATAGTAGAGCAGGGCTTAAATGTCTGCTTTATTGTGACCAGTCAGTAGTCCAGAAGTTCTAGTTATATTTAATATAAAAACTACAATTTGTAAACTTTTGCCTCGGGCTTGTCACCTGTTCCTCTGTATAACGTTTGTGATGTGTCTGTTCTGTTTAAAAATGTGTCCAAGGGTGTATATTTTGGGTGGGGGGACACAGCTGTTAGAGAAGGATCCATTCTAATATTTTGATTTTTCCCTCCACCTCTCCTTGCTTTAGCTTGCCTACGCCTGTTTAACAATGCTGCGGTGGGACTGCGCCAAGTCTCAGGGTGCTGTGGGGCTGGCAGGAGTCTTGTTGGTTGCACTCTCAGTGGCTGCAGGATTGGGCCTGTGCTCGCTGATTGGAATTTCCTTTAACGCTGCCACAACTCAGGTATTTAGGAAACACAAATCTGCTCCTAAATTACAAGTACTCTGTTAGTAAACAAACACAACGGAATCTTTGAGACGAAAAAATCTGCCAAAAGGTATTTTGGGTCTAGATTTTTATTTGTGCCTTTCTCCTATCTTATAGCTTACGCTGTGAGAAATTAAGCAACTGTGCTGCCAAATTATATTAAAGGGGCATGTATCATAGCATAATTATGAGATTCTGGGTTATTTGATATTTCTGTATCCCAGTATTAATAGAGCCATCCAGTTCTATGTAAGAAGTTGCATGTTTTTTCATCTTTACATCTGAATATATCAAAATGTTCAAATTGTAAAAATAATTTTAATATAACTTGAATTTTTATCAGGTATTCTTTGTCTGCACAAAACCTGAATTTCTTTTGGTCGGATTTTGTACCTGTAGGTAGTGTACTGCAAGTTCCTCAGCAGTATTCCAGAGTAAAAGTTAATAGATGTATTGCATCCTTTTGATTTTCATTTTACCTTTGGATTTGTGTACAGTGTAAGGTGAAAGTTGCTTTGATTAGTCATTTAATGGCTAGCTGCATGACAGATCATAAAACAACCTTCTTGCTTTTTGTTTGTTTTGTTTCTCCACCAAGGTTTTGCCTTTTCTTGCTCTTGGAGTTGGTGTAGATGATGTTTTTCTTCTGGCACATGCATTTAGTGAAACAGGGCAGAACAAGAGAATTCCATTTGAGGTAATGACAAAATGGGGATTTGAGGAAGGTGAAACAAAAAGCTTCATGTAGGGAAAGATAACTGTATCCAGAATTAAGAACTCCAGGTTTTTTCTTGGTAGCTTTTCCTAGGTCCTGGAAATTCTTATTTCTTTTTATTTGTATGCTTTTCTCTGATTTTCTTTTTTATGTTTATAATTGACCATGACATTTCAAAGCATAGCATATTAGGTGCTTTTAAGGACCTTCCTACCATCAGTCCAAACTTTCATATCTAAAGTACAGCCCATTTAAAAAACAATGCATGCCCATTCTGTTCTGTACAAGCAGTGTCTTCCCTGTGCTCTTTCCAGCTGGTTTGTCATGCAGACACTACCACCCTTCTCTGCTGTAACCTCCATATGCTTCAGAACAAACAGCCTGTTAAGCTGGGAAAGGGTTGTGTGTTTATCTTGATTTCTCTGCATTTTTGTGTGTGTGGTCCCTGGGTTTGGGGTGAGTTTTTTTGTTTTGTTACATACTTCTTCAAGATATGTAGCTATGTTATGCCTCTATGCTGTTCATACATGCTTATTTTGTCTGAAAGATGAAAACACCAAGTGACTCTGCTGGTAGAAGATACACTGTATTTAATTACAGATGTATTTGATATAATTTCAGTATCCATTTAGTTGTGTGTAATGAAGCTAAGATCAGCTTTGATAGTGTTTTCTACCCTGAAAAAACATGAACACTCTTCATGTGTCATCTGGTTTTCTCCTGAACAGTATACTTACTTAGTATATTGTTTATCCTCACATACTCTCAAATGCACACTCGTATTCAGAATTTCACTGCAATTATGTTGTATCTGTAGGATGACCTCTGCATTTGCAGGACATCACCTTACTCACTTCTAAGATACGTTGTTTGTTTTGCAGGACAGAACAGGTGAATGTTTGAAGCGAACAGGAGCAAGTGTGGCCCTTACATCTATCAGCAATGTTACTGCTTTCTTTATGGCTGCCTTAATCCCCATTCCTGCTTTACGAGCTTTTTCACTCCAAGTAAGTTTATATGCTGTTTTGTTAGCTCTTTTGCCTGGTCCCATCATGGAAGGCCAATGGTGATGCCTGTTAGTGGTAGTATTAAGAGTCTCTGTTCAGTGCTGCTGTGGTTCACTGAACCAGTCAGTGATGCCCGTTTGCCATAGATCTGGGTAGTAAAAATGTCTGTCTGCCCTTGATTCCCGCTTCTCTCATTTCTCACACCTGGAGTGCCTTGCATCGTGTTAGCAGGTGAAAGTATACTCCTGCCTTATCACAGCTGGGTTGAATGTGAAAAACAAGATGTATGCAGCTAAGCAGAAACAAGTCTCCTGAAAGATTTACATTCTTAAGCGGAATAGACTATATGGTGGTGTTTACTGTGACATTCCTCAGTAGGAATTTAACTCTTTCTTTCACATTTGTCCAATTTGGTGCTTTTTTGCCATACTAATTAGTACTGAAGCAGTTTGTACTGCCTTACTTCCAATGTAATTTTGGCAGTCTTGGAGAAAAGGTATTTTATGTTTCAACTGCTTTGAGTGAAAATGTGAATTTTGTGTGCTAAACCATGTATCACTCCCTCTCCTTTTCTCTTTGTCTTCGTGTATTTATTTGCGATAATATACCTTCATGAATATGAAATATTAAGGATGCTAGAGAAAGCTTTCTTCTAAAAGTGAAGGCTCTTTGAAGAAAGCTTTGGGAGTTTCTCCCCTGACACAGGCAATTTATAGCACTGTCTGACCTTGGTGCAGAGCAAGCAAACTGTACTTTTTCAGTAGTTATTTTTCTTCTGCTGTAACCTGGTTCTCCAATCATTTTTCTTTCTCCTTGACCCGTTGGCTACCCATGGGAAGCAGGGGCTTCAATTTTTCTTCATATATAGAGCAATTATTGTGATTTTCAGAGATTTACATATGCCTGCATTAAGCTGTAAAATGATAAGCCGTGTGTGACTGCAGTTACATTACCTGTAAGCATTAATAATTTGGTTACCATTTCCTTCTCAACAGTTTGGTAATTTGGTGGTGAATAGTAGAGAAAGTAAGTAAAGGCCTCATTGGTTTTCTGCATTGATTAGCAGATGTCTGTGGTAACTAAAACTAGATCCTTAGTCCTGAATGGTTAGCTGTATTTAGCTCTGCTGGTTTGCCAAAACCTAAACTTCTTGTAGGTGATGTGACAGTGAATTATTTTATGTCAAAGACCAGTCTCAATGTGTAAAATATTTTTGGAAGTGTAACACTTCTACTGTTGGAATAAATTGATTGCTCTCCTAAATCTATGTCTGTTTTCAAACACTGTAAACCTCAAGTAGCTAATAGGATACTGGAGAACTTCCCTAGGAATTAAGAGGAGAGGGCTTGTTTTGTCAGGCTTTGTATAGTACCCATGCTTTACAGGAGTTACTTCAGTCTAAAAGTATAAGAAGTACTCATCAGAGATGGGACATTTTATCCTAATCTCACTGCTAAGCTGTAGTGTAGGAGCCACCAAAGTTAACTCTTTCTTAAGGCTCAGGTTTTGCTCAGCCTTTCTCTAATCTCACTCTTTGTATCAGAACATGGTAGATTATCTTTTGAACATAAGTGGAGACAGTAGCTGTGTTAGTATAGTCTGAGTACAAGTTAAATATATGTTTCATAAGGTCTTTTCTTTTTGCCTGCTGCCACTCTGTAGACCAAGTCCCTGAAAGTTCAAAAACTGAAGTCTGCATAGCAAAATGACAAACAAAAAGTTTCCAGTGAGATTTCAACATATTCATGTATGAACATGTTGATAATATTCAGAAGAAAAACATTACAATCAAATTCCCTTTTAAGGCAGTGATTAATATGGAATCTATGTGTAGGAACATTTGGGTGTCCAGAAATTGCTAGAGTTGCTCAATCTTTTCTCACATGCATCTGTAATTTGTCCTTGCTTGCATTAAGACACCCTTAAATGTATATAAGATGTGGAAAAACGTGTTAAAAAAAGGCAGCTGGAGATCTGTAATGAGGATTTATTGATGCTAGAGCAAAATGTATAACTGATAAGTATGTAAGTTAGGAACTGCTAAAATAACATCCTTTGTTAGAAAGGAACAGCTATTACTTGCTTTGCCTAGCTTCACCGGGTAAAATCAAAATCAGGTGATACATAAACAGGTAACCATGGCAGATTTTGGTGGGTGGTCTGTATTCCTGTATGAATTTCTTTATTTACAGTCTTATTCGTTCCTCTCCCTCTTAACTTGGGCTTTTTTAAACAAGAAGTCTTTGCCGTCTTTGATAGCTTCCTAGCAAGACTTAGAAAGCAATGAAATACTGCATTTGCTTTTCATAAATGCTGCCGCCATCTCATCTAGATAGTGAATTTTTAACATCCTTTAAAAGAAGATTGCTCTTGACCATATTTTGCTCTTAATTCATATTCTTAAGACATCACAAGATAATTGTCAAAGTTTCCATAACTTTTGAAGCCCAATATCAGTAAAATAACCCAGCTACTGAAGAAGAATAAATGGTTTACAGCATCTGCAAGTAGAATGTTTAGTTGGAAACTCATGTTTTGCACATCAGTGCTTAATTCTGTTCTGTTCTGCCAGCTAATGCAGTTCTTTGATACCTCTGAGTTGTTCTTTTACTTTATGGAACTCAAACACTGCAAGTCTGATGCTGTCTTAGAAGTTTGCTAGGGTTATCTTTTGCCAGATTTTAACTAATGGCAATCAGACCTTTTGAAAGCAATATCTGAAAAATTAATTCCATTATGCAGATAGGGACTGTTTCTGCTTTTTCGCTTCTTTTTTTTTTTTTTTCAATCTGTTGATCTTATTAGCCCCATATTTAAACTGGCTTAGGGCTTTAAGATGCTGAACCTGTCCCAGATACTTGAGTCGCAAGAGTCACTTGTAAGAGTGTTCAAAACTTTGAAGAAGGAGATTGTGAGTTTTCAGATGTGTTTAATTTCTTAAAATTGTACCAGAGAGGAGATTTTCAGAGAAATCCATTGAAATTTTTTAAAGTTTGTAATAGGAATGTCTTACATAGTCTTTTGTTTTGAACGGAGGTCAAGGCAGATTGTAAATACCTCTGAGCTGAGTTCTTTCCTGAGATAGACTATTCAGACACAGTTATGGAGTTAATTCTGCCCAGGAAAGAAAAGGTACAGCTTCACAAAAAAATCATTTCGCTCTTCTTGCTTACACCAGAAACTTCCTCCCCTAACAGCACAGAAGTGGTGTGGATTCACTAATGAGCAGGGGTGGAACTTTTCCCAATAAGTCTTAGCAGTAACTTTTTCCCCTCACCATAAGAATGACAAGATTTTTTGCTCAGTATAAAAGTACATTACCAGGTGGTGGTGGTGGTTTTTGTGGGGAGAAAGAATGTAAGTTTTTAAGCTCATTCAGTTATCTTAACGCTGCTGAAGTGGTTTATCCCATTCCTTTTACCAACATCATGTACCTTTCCCTGCTCCTGACAAAAGAATTTAACAAGCAAAATTAAAGCCTAAGGGAAAAAGGGGAGGGGAGAGCAAAGGGGGAGATCTGTGTCTGTGTGCTGTCAGGAGGGAGTTGCAGATAGGCAGCAGGAGAGTGGAAGTTTCCCTGACAGACCTCCTCATCTGTTCATCACCTCTGGCTATGTAACACACCCGCTCTCCTTGGGTGGGCTGCCAGGAATGGCACATAGCAGCACATACCTTCAGCAGGGCCCCAGCCTACCAGCCTGGCTCACGTCTCCCTTCTGCCTCCAGCACAGACTGCCATTCTTCTGCCTCCCTTTGCAGTTGCAGCAGCAGTAATGTTTTAGACTGTGCATTATGAAAAGATGCAAGAAGTGGAGCATGTTTCTGAGGAAGTAACCAACAGTTTTTTCTGATTAATGGGACTTTTTTTTACTGCTCTCTGATCTCATTTCACTGAATGCTTTCATTTTACAATCTTCAGCAGGCCCTATTTTATCCCTTCTAGGACTAGTCTTACCTTTGTTGATTTGTCGTGGAAAACGTCTGAGGGCCTTTCCTCTCCCATTTGACCATTTGTCTATGAAGCAATGGCAGAAGATGCCCTGTCCTCAGAAATCCTAAGCATGCTCTCAGCTTGGGTGCTGCTAGCAGATTGCTTCTACTCTGGAAGTTCTCCTACCTGTTTTTTTAATTGATGCTGTTCCCATCAATGTTAATTGTTAGAGATTGTGAGTATTGCCACGATTGCATTTCTCATGCATTCCCATTCCCAGCTATCAGATGTCTAAATGCTGTTGGGAGAGGAAGCAGTAGCTGGTGCATCAAGTCAGAGACTGAGTCACCTCTCTTCCTTCCCGCTCTTTATCAAGTTACAGGGTGTGTTTTTTTGATGGGACAACAAACTAGAATTGATGAAAGAGCAATATTTTCTGCTTTTAATTACAAAAACTGAGAACTGTTACATCTTTGAAACGCTGGGGAGGTGGGTGAAAGAGAGACAGGGTGCATAGGAAGTGTGGTGTTGAGGAATCTATTTAAGTACAAATCAAAACAGAGGAATTGCTTAAAAATGTTTTACTTGCAGGGTTAGTACATCAACACCAGCACGGCACAATGGAAACTCTAGTTGCTCTAAAAAGATGTCATGTTAATGGGCAGATTTACTGTGTGTTGTTGGATAAGTTTTGATGCTTTTTAAAAAATCAGTTGTGAATGTAGCTAACTTTAATGCCGTCTATACCATACACGTATTAGTTTTTGACCTAGCAGCATTTGAGATTTAAGGATGTTGGGGTCTACAAAGGACACTGGTAAGGCAGTATTTGCAGTTTATTAAGCAGGAACAGAGGACATCTGTTAGTTTTTCAGCCATGCTGGGAGGAGCAAGAGTCACTGAGGCAGGCTTCAGCTGTTTTTTTTCCAAATCTCAATAAATAGCTGATCCTTGATAAGAGATCTTGGTTAGACGCTATTAGTTATTAATGTTATATGGGTGATTCAGCCTTTGGTTTAGCAGCAATAAAGAAAGTAGTTGAATGAACTAGGTCCAATAAACACCGTGCTTGTGACAGCAGCCATTTGTTTTTCTGACAGATTCAATTAATTCTAGAGACGATCAAAAGGAAATCACTTAAAGTCTTGGCTATGACCTTACGTACCTTTCTGTGTGGATATTTATAAATCATTAAATAGTCATTGGCTCTTTTCACTCAAAGATGGCTAAACACCCATTCAGCTTGAAGTACTAGGTAAATTCTGGTTTAGTAGTTATGTCTACCAAAATCTCACTTCAAGCATATTTGAGACAACAAAAGAGAAACCCACTAAAATCACTTCTATATACAATGTATTTATGATTGAAATTACTGGAAGATCTTTACATAACCAGTTGGTTTTGCCATTCTGAAGAAACTAAAAACAATATAAAGTCTTTGTATTATACTTTTGACACTTTCAAAACCCTAAAAGTAATTCAATATGTTAGTACTTTCATTTTCACAGGTACAGAGACACAAAATTAAAATTACGTGAGTTAGGCAATTTATTTATTTTACACATAAGTCAAGAATTTTTAAAACACGGATTTTGGATATCACATCTTTTGAGCCGCCGGTTTCAAGGTCTGATTTTCTGAGATCAGAAGCAGCCATTTGTTTGTTTTGGGAAAAGAAAAGCCTACTTAGAACAGGTCAATGACTTGATTTTTGTAGCCCAACTTTTGCTCTTTAATGACGGTTTTAACCCAAGCAGGTGTTACTGCAGAAGTTACAGATGGAAGTGATTCCTAGTTTCTGTGATTTTCTTAACATGAATCTGAGCTACTATTGAGATGTCTACTGCTTATCTACTTGGTAAAATATCAGTATTTCAGTGCTTATTTACCTGTTGATGGCACAACCATTTTTTCCCAGTGTATCTTTTACTACTATCTTCTATTCCCATCTGTGCCAAGGCTTTCCCTTTGTGATGACAAGTGCTCCTGACAATTCTGCACTACAAATAAATGCTACTAATAATAGTGATAGATGCCGCACCACATGTGTTTATAGAGATTCTCTGGGAATGTCTATGTGGGAAAGGGTTTGGGAGTGGGTGGAGAAGTTGCCTTTTTTCATTGTATAATGTTTGCTTTACAAAGTAAACTGAGTATTCTTTTTCCAATTTAAGGTCCATTAGACTGTCTCATTAAGTCGATTCTGTTAAGCACAAGCTCATTAATATGTAGATTAACTATAATTAACTATATGGTGTTGGATTGTACTTTAAAAGTAATCACAGATAAACCCAAAATGCTGTTGTTTTTGGCTAGAGAGTAAGTGCATCAAGTGCAGAATACTTTGCTAAATAAAATAGTTTCATTAAAAAGTACTTAAACCTTAATTTAATTTCTGATTTAATAATGGGCTTTAATGTTATTGTGATGCTTAAATTACTTCACAACACTTAAAATAGGACAACTTCAGTTCTAGTTCCAGGTTTGCTTTTGGTTCCATCTTTTTTTTCTGTAGGACTCTAAATAAGACAGTTTCTCATGCAAAAGTGTGACTTGTTTGTTGAATCTGTTTTTCCAATTAAAAATCAGCATCACATCTCCAGGCACAGACATATTAAAATAATATCAAGTTTATTATTAAAAGAAAGTAATTAACAACAGTAGGCCTACAACAGTGAAATGAGAATGTAACAGTATATCTCCCAGTTTCTTTAGAGAAGAGCTTGAAAGCATCTGAGAGGCTGACATGTTAAATGGATGAATGGTTGAGAATTGAAAGGAATTTTTATGCTTTGTAAAGCTGATTCTGTACATGAAACTTAGTAACAACATCGCTTCTATGATTGATCTCTAGGCAGCAGTTGTGGTGGTGTTCAACTTTGCAATGGTTTTGCTGATTTTTCCTGCTATCCTGAGCATGGACCTTTATCGTCGGGAAGACAGGAGGCTGGATATATTTTGCTGTTTTACAAGGTAAGAATGTGTGATAGATCAATGTATGAGATGCACCCTTTCTGTGGATGCTGATCAGTCCTACCTTTCCTTGTCAGGAGTGAGAGTTCTTCATTTCAACTGGGTCACTGTTGTGATTTCAGTGCTAGTGACTGACTTGCATTTGGTTTTTACCTGATTGAGGGGAAAGTTAAAATATGTCTGTCTCTCTTCCAGGCACACGCACTTTTTTGACACACAGTTTTCAACCTGCATCCCAAAAGTCCAAGATCTTATCCAGAAGGCCCAAATAATATTTAACAGTTACCTTAATAATTCTCAGTGGAAGAACTTAGTATGTCATGCGTTTACAATTTTACCTAGAATCGTAGAATCATAGAATGGTAGGGGTTGGAAGGGACTTTTAGAGATCATCTAGTCCAACCCCCCTGCAGAAGCAGGGTCACCTAGATCAGGTCACATAGGAACATGTCCAGGTGGGTCTTGAAGACCTCCAAGGAAGGAGACTCCACAACCCCTCTGGGCAGCCTGTTCCACTGCTCCCTCACCTTCACAGTGAAAATACCTAATTACCTAAATAGCTTAATTCTTAGCATGGGCACATAGATGCAAACTCAGGCACATTTTATGCGTTCAGACTGTGTGTAACTACCTGGTTATTGACCTAACAAGCATGTGTAATTGAAGGAGTGGTGTGGGTAGATGTCAGTCTGATTGTTTGTTGTAGAAGCAGTCTCAGATGGAAGCAGGTTAAGATTATCCCGTCTAGTGTGATTAAAATAAAGATATATCTAAATGTGAACAGATGTTTTTCTCTTTTTTTACAGTCCATGTGTCACTAGGGTGATACAGATTGAGCCTCAAGCCTATGTAGAAAATGACAATACTTGCTACAGCCCTCCACCCCCGTACAGCAGTCACAGTTTTGCACATGAAACTCAGATTACAATGCAGTCTACAGTGCAGTTGCGCACAGAATACGATCCTCACACGCAGGTATACTACACGACAGCAGAGCCTCGCTCAGAAATATCTGTGCAGCCAGTGACAGTGACGCAAGATAATCTTAGCTGCCAGAGCCCAGAAAGCACAAGCTCGACAAGGGATTTGCTTTCCCAATTCTCAGACTCCAGTATGCATTGCCTTGAGCCACCCTGTACGAAGTGGACACTCTCATCTTTTGCAGAAAAGCATTATGCACCATTCCTCCTAAAGCCAAAAGCCAAGGTAATCAGGGAACTATTTACTTGTTTTTCAAAAGTAGACTTCTGCCTTGCCTAGCAGTAAAATTATCCTGGAAATAGTAATAAATAAAATAAACAAACAGAATTCTTTTGGAATAAAAATTCTTAATAGTTTTTCAGATAATTTCATACTTGAAAGGTTCTACCTTACTTTTCAGATATGTTGTAAGTGAGGATTTTGGTGACTTTCAGTTACATAAGCATGTGAATAATGAAACTAAAGCCACTTTTAAACTTGTTAACGATATGAATTTCTATCTGTGATGCAGAGCCCTTTCAATAATGCACAAATTAGCTCAGCTTTGTAGTGTGTATGTGGATGAAAAATAATTATTAAAAGCTACCAAGTAAACCTGATGGGTGTTAATTTTGAACCTGGCTTTTTAGTGTGCCATTGAGAAGTGTTAGTTTCTTTAGAAACCTAAACCAAAATGCATTTTTCATTTTGTTTTGCAGATTGTGATTATTTTTCTTTTCCTGGGTTTACTTGGACTCAGCCTTTATGGAACTACCCGGGTGAGAGATGGACTAGATCTCACAGACATTGTACCACGGGAAACACGGGAATATGACTTTATTGCAGCACAGTTCAAGTACTTTTCCTTCTACAATATGTATATTGTGACACAGAAAGCAGACTATCCAAATGTCCAGCACTTACTTTATGAACTTCATAGAAGTTTCAGTAATGTGACATATGTTTTGTTGGAGGAGGATAGGCAGCTTCCCAAAATGTGGTTGCACTACTTCCGAGACTGGCTGCAAGGTAAGGGAGAGTTACTTGAACTTTTCTTAATTCTATAGTAGTAACCACTTGCTGACACCAGTGATGCTCTGCTCCTCAACTATAGTCACATGGTTAAAGACTGTGAGCAGGAGGGAAAATGTCTAACTACTGATCTCAACTCACACGTTAACTTACTGTTTCTCCAACATACCACTTAAATTATCGTGGCTAAATTTACTCCTCAATAAGATAGTTCTGAAGCTTTAAGACATTATATATATCCATGAGAGGCCATCCTGGGCCGTTAATTTCTAAGCAGCTAATGAGGATTTCTGCTTTGTAATTAATAGTCAAATATGGCCCTCTGTCTTGGTGAAATAAATGTTTGCTGAGTGTTTTGAGAACAGTAAATTAAAAGTCTCAGCCCAGTGACGTATTTTGGCACAGGCTTTACTTTCAGCACATGAGAGATCCTGACTTCACCTGGAACTGCTAGCATGAAGGAAATTCAGTGTGGTTTATGTGCTTTATCAGATTGGGAACTTAATACACATTATAGATTTCTAGTCAAGCATCTTCCCTTTTTCTATGGTGCTGCTTTTTCTGTGCTGAATTATAATGGAGCGGGGGAAGACAAGAGAAGGCATGGCCTTTCAGGTGCTGTGATAATTATATTGTAGCAGCTTATTGAAGATATTAAAGACACTATAATTACACGTTGAGACAACTGTTTTATATTTAAAATAAATAGTACTGTTACCTCTCAGCAAATTTAACAACAAACATATTCTGCTCGGGAATGCTTCTGTCTGTCCTACTTCATGTCTTTCTGTTGGAAGAATCTCCAGAAAGCTTTTGCCAACAGAAAAATAAATTGTGCTGACCTAGTGAGACTGTAAATTTTAACTGTAACTGTTTACAGGCAAGCAGTGGAGCCAAAGATTCTTAGAGAACATGTAGGTAACTGCCAGTATTTGGTGTATTTTATGCCTTCTGAAAATATAGCAGGCAGTAATAGGAAAGCAGATGCATCTAAGTGACGTATCTAAACAGAATGGTCAAGTTTTCATTATGATTAATTCATGCAAAGCAGTATTTCAGCTATTAGCTTTGTGGGTTTTTTAATGTTTTTTAAATATATTGGATCCATTCATTACAGTCTACTTACGGGAAGTTTTACTTATACTATTTTGCTCATATAAGCATCTTGAACTGTAAGGGAACATATTACTGGCAGGGAGAAAATTCCACATAGCTTAGATGTTTTGCTGGATGGGAATCATACTATACTAACTAGATTTCTATGCAAGCATCTTTCTATATGCTTTTCCAAATTCTATTGTAGCTCCGTTATTTAATTTCTTTTGTGGGTATTTGTTGTAGTTCTAAAGCAATAGGAAAAAGTGCATCCGTTGTCTCCGCTTCCACCTTCCCCTCCACCTCTAAACCTGTGAAGAAGAAGTAACTGAGATTATGTTCAGGATCTTCACATATTAGTGCTGAACCTCAGCACAGTCTGCCAACAATAAAGTCAGGAAGAGGTGCCCTTGGATCTGCTCCCTTGCCATCTTCTCAGAGTGAAATGCTGGAGGCTTAGCCCAGTTGATGGTGCTCCCAGGGGTGCTTGCGTGCCCATTGCCCCTTGTTTGGCCCCGGCATGTGTTTTCCTGAATATCTTCCACTTTGAATGCTTCCTTGTCCTCTTTATAATCACCTCTTTGTGCTAAGGATTGTTTATGTGGCCTCAGATGAGGGCCAAGGGGCTGCACATCTCCTCTGTGCCGAATGTCCATGCTTATATGTGGCCTTTCCCGATCTGCTCTTCCCTTAGGAGTGTCCCATTTTCTTCTCATTGCCCATAGTTACATTTAATGAGTGGTAGGACAAGAGGAAATGGCCTCAAGTTGCACCAGGGAAAGTTTAGGTTGGACATTTGGACAAAAGTCTTCATCAAAAGGTTTATCAAGCATTGGAAAAGGCTGCCCACGGGAGGAGTTGAGGCACCATCCCTCAAAGTATTTAGAAGACATGTAGAACATGTTTGTGGACATGGTTTAGTGGTGGACTTGACAGTGTTAGGTTAGTGATTGGACTTGATGATATTAAAGGTCTTTTCCAACCTAAACAATTCTATGATTCTATTTCCCCTTTCAGCCCACAGTATCTTGCCTGTCCTTTTTCATTGTCCTCTGCTTTTCTTCCACTACAGGAGCTGTGAGTATTCCTGGTATCTTTGACATACTGACAGGGTGCATGGAGCTAAAATCTTATACTGAAACAGTCAGGGAGACTCCAGGAAGCAGCAGCTTGGGGTGGTTTAAGTGGACACACCAGCCCTGTGATGGGAGATGCATTGCTTAGCCTGTTGATCTGCCCACCATTTTAGAATTAATCATTATGATTAATCATTATGATTACTAGTTAGCATTTAGATCTGTGTCCTTATTTCTCCTCTCTACCTTCCCCAAGAAGGGCACAGTTAATGCAAAACTGCTTCTTTGTAAAGACACGGGGCTGTCATCATAAAGTGTAGTAGTGCATTCACAAAGCTGTAAAGAAGAAGGGTATTTCAGCAGAAAGAAGTTATGTTTTAAAATGGTTCTAGCCATTGACAGAAAAGAAGGGAATTAAATGCCAACACTAGAAGCTGCCACACTTGTCATAGTTAATAAGTTATCTCAAGGTGCAGACTAATACCTGATCATTACAAGGATCAAGTAAAGGGGAGGGAAGGTGAGAACAGAATTTTCGTGGAAGGCACAGTTTTAGGCTGGATTCCGGGGAGGATCCTCTGTGAGGTAGGAACAATTGTACTCGTGCATTTTTTGCATGCTGCAGGAGCAGTACAATCAAAAGTAGGGACAACCTTGAACTTCATGGCTAATGCCTGCCAACATGACTAGGAATTAGGAATTCAGTGCTAGAGGTTAATGGCTCAGGATGGCCTTCTGACATGCACACATTTTTCTGACAGAACGCGGAAAGCAACAGCATGAGAGCAAAGGCATTTTTCATCAAGAAAGCATTCTTGGTCTTACCTGCACATTTCTTCTCGTTTACCAGCAATGGAATACCTTCAGCCCTGTGCACTGCCTTTTACAGAGGTGCCGCATCTTGCTTCCTGGTGTCATACCATGTTAGCATATTTTCTTTTACTGAAAATGCGTCAGAAAAGGAATTAACACTAGTCATTAATTTAAAGTCTAAATGTTAACATTCTTTTTGTAAGTAACTGAATGTAAATGAGGTTACTTGAATTCCCTGATGACTTGTAATTAGGCTTGTTTTTGCAAAGAGTAATCTTATCTGGTGTTTCACGGTGCCAGCTGTTCACTTGAGTCAGTAGGAATTCTTGTATCCTACATAATTTTGGAGGATTTCACTTTCTTCTGAAGCATCAAGCATCCTGTATATAAGGTTTTTAGATTCCCACTATTTTTATAACTTTTCTGCAGGAAGAGATCAAGAAGTTACTTCTGTCTCTGTGCCCAGAAACATTTCACTAATCCCATTTATAAAAGATTAAATGTTTTTTAAAATAATTGATATGAACAGGTTATACTGGAGGTGCTATTTGCTTTGCAAGCAGCAGCTCTGCTTTAATTTCAAAGTATTTTGGGAAATTTTGAAATCCTTTACAATTGATAATGGTTTCTTGGTATTCTTTCCCTAGACTTTAAATTTCAGCAGGGTTGTTAATGAAATAGAGCGTAAAGTGGTTAAGCCAGCTGAGGAAAAAAGATAGAAAAGGGAGCAGGAGTGATGTGATGACCAAAGTTGTGAGAACAGGGGAAGGCAGGAAATGTGTGACAGTTGAGTTTTCACCCACTGCATGCCCTTTTTTGATGTGCCATGTGACCACAAAATAGTAATGTCACATGCCAATGGATAAACTTGTAATTGTGTGTCTGTGGAGCCCTTTTGTAGAACTGTTGGATTTAGTCTGAAAGCTTTGCCCCTACATGCTGTCTAGTGCAGCGATCTGTGTGCTCCTTCTGCTGAAGGGAGATGTTTTTACATGAGTTTTTCAATAGCCTCCTCTTAAACATCCCAAAGTTGTCTTTCACATGACTGGTACAACAGCACAAGTGCTTTCACTTGGCCACTTTTCTGAGAGACTGACGTGGAGCTGAACTTGGCACAGGAGGGATGAGCTGTTCTTTTGGCATGTGCCAAGCAACATTTTCCCCTGAGTGCACCTGCTCTTTTAAAGCAAGGCCTCAGAATCCCCTGGTGATGCCGGAAAACCTATTGGCAAACTGTCCTCCTCCTGGGCAGGTGCTGGAGGCCTGTGTGCGGAGACCTGGCTGGCTTCCTTCATCGCGTGCTTCTCAACCTGTTAGCTTTTTGAGTGGTTGTAATTTGGCAGGACAACATGGGAGGCATTTTTCTAAAGGAGAGGGCATGAGGTTGTTGATGGGAGTGGGTACTCCATCATCCCAGAGGCAGTGTCAGCTGGGTGCATTCTCTCTTCCGCACTTTTATCTCCCTGCAGCTGTAGCTAACGTCTGTAACTGCTCTGCAGTGGCGGTTTTCATTACAGCTCCTCAGCACAGCTGCAAGGTGGGCCGGCAGTTTCCTCCACCACCACTCCCCCAGCCTTTTCCTTCCCTTCCCTGGACATGCGGTTTGTCATCTGCTTGCACAGAGCCTCCTTGTACTGGGCTGTGGCTTCCTGTACTAAATTTGATCCAAATTTGTGCTGTGAGGTATTCCCTTCCCCTTGAAGGGTGGCAAGGAGGAAAATAACAGTTGAGAGTGAATAGGTGTTGGCTGTGATCTTTACATGTGCTGGCAGCAGATCCCATGACTTGTATTAGCTGCACAAGTTGAACAGATGGAACAAATTGACAAAATCGTGTTCACTCATGCTGTGCTCGAAGAGCAGCTGAGTTGCTGTTTGAAGGTGAAAGTTTGAGTGTGGGGTTTTTTTTTCCCTTGTAGTGGAATTTCTGGTTGTATCGTAGAAGCTATTGCCTCAGTGCTCTGCAGTAGCCTAAAACAGTTAATGAGAGCGGTGTGTGTCCTCCTCTGTGTCTCAGTGTGCTCGGCCAGGGTTTTCATAAAGCAGAGGGGAGTATTGGAGATTGTTTCCCTTTCAGATATTGGACTAAATACCTCCTCTACTTTTAAGCCCACGGTGGTTGGCGAAGTTGGATCAGGGTTGAGCTCAACCCTTTTATATTCTGGCACCATCCAAGTCAGGGCAAGACTACAGCTTAGTTTTAAGGAGAGTATGTATGAAGTAAGTGATAAATGCAAGTATGCTTATGGAGCTCTGAGTGTGATTCTGGAACTGTGGTTCACGAGGAAGAGCACTTTTTATTCTAGACAAGCCTAACTTTCCTCCATAAGCTTTTCCAAGCAGAGCATTAGTGTGCTCTCAAGGGCTCTGAAAATAACGTGGGACCAGAGGATCCTAGTCCCATCCAAGATCTCCTCTTTGCCTTGAGGGGAAGCTGGTTTACACCAGGGTATGTTGCATCTGCAGCTTGCTAGCCCAGCTTTGCTGGTTTGTCCAACATGGGAAGGCTTCTCTCATGCACTTTCCTGCTTCTCCTGCCTTTCTTTGGGTAAAATATGGGATGTGCAACTTGTACTTTTACTTTCCCACACACTGATAGTGAATGGGGAGCTCCAAATTCAGAAGACAGAAGGTGGATAATTTTCTTCCTGATTCAGCTATGAAAAAGAGTCATTGTTCTTTCTTCCTACTGAATTTTGTTTCTAAGAGTGATTGCTTACCTGCTTCTTCTGTCTCCTGCTTGCCTCCCTTTACTCTTCAGGACTTCAGGATGCATTTGACAGCGACTGGGAAACTGGGAAAATCACTTACAACAGTTATAAAAATGGATCTGATGATGCTGTTTTGGCTTACAAACTCTTGGTACAAACAGGCAACCGAGCAAAGCCCATTGACATCAGCCAGGTACTGTATCAGAGTCCGTACTGGTTTATATGGAAACACGAAAGTCATCAGCAGCAGGGGGAGATGCAAAGCACAAGTCATAAGGACTTTTTTTCATCTTGATGAATTGAATGCCCAAGTTACACCTTGCTGCGTGGCCTCACTGACTTTGCTGAAGCCACTTGTTAGCTTCGTGTGGCCTGTGCTGTGCAGTGTTTGAAACCAACACTGGGGATGACTGCCCTTTATTATTATTGGTTGGTGTGGGGGAAGGGGTGGGGGGGTGTGTGTGTGTCTGTGTGTCATGTCCGTCTCTGTGTGTGTCTGTGTGTTCAGTGCTGCTCCTGGGTCACAGATACTCATTTTCCACCAAAACTGTTACTTCTCTGCTTCTGTAGGTAGATGCAGTCTGGTGGTATGTCAGATAGAGCCAACGTTAGTCTTGTTGCCCTGGGTACCATTGTTTCTGAATTGAATCAGATTGCCTTATAGGGTTTGACCTTTGCTCAGCTTTCTGCTCTGGCTTAGAACCCAGCTTTTGCAATTACTTGGTTAGTTCCTACCAGTTTATGCAAAACATTTTAAAAAAAAGGTTGGCAGGTGATAGTGGAAGGGGACCATAGTTGTTCACATGCTGTATCATGTTCTTGTACTGTCATCACTGCATACAGCTGTACTGTGGTAGAGCTACGAGTAGCAGTTGTGTGAGCTGCCTAAATAAAATATGACTGAGGTTCTTTTTCAAGGTTGTCACAGTGCGGGACTGCATTTCCTGTATCCATTGGTAGGTGGAAACACACTAGGTTTGACTTGTTACACTGAAAGTAGATTTCAAACCTCTACAAAGAAATTCTGAAATAACGTAACTTCTCTTCTGGAGTCCTCATTGACTGGCTGTGCTTTCAGGCAGCTAAACAGTCTTTCTAATGAGCTTCTTGGCAAATCTGCTTATTGTCTTTCTTTTTTTTCCTGGCATTAAAGGTGACAGATTTACAGAGTACATTGTTCAAAGTTACTATGGTGCATAAACCAGACTGCTGTACAGCAACATGCTGTCAGGTTTGAATGAAGCTTTAACTGTGAAGTAAGCAAAGAAAGGGAGTTGAAGAGAAGACCTTCAGTGAGATTTTGTTTAGCAGAGTGTACCAGGTACACTGTGGAACAAATGCAATTGGACTGCAGCTGCTGATATAATTTCCTGTGCCTGGGAGGGAGAAAAGTGTGGTGCACCCACAGGGGCTGAGCACTGTACTGTGCAGTTCCAGAGACAGCTTGAAGACATACAGTTGTTGCATATCCTGTGGACTAATTGAATCCAGATCCTTGGAATCCAGCTTTTTCTTTTTTTTTTTTAACTGCTGTCACTGTTGTTTTTCATTTCATTAAAAAGACCTGAAACTGGATCCTAGCCAGAATTTTAAATAAACAAAACAAAAAACCCCAGTAATACTTTTCACCCCCAGCATCCTCTGTCAGAGCTCTAGCTGTGCAGAATTTGGCTACAGAGCTCTAGAAGTGTACCACTGCTGTTTACCCCACAGATACATTTGCCCACAGTGACCCAAATAACACAGGGCACTCGTCTGCTTTCTTGACGCTGGACATTTTCTGAATACATAGGTCATAGGAGGCAAGTGTTAGCAAAATTTATACAGATGTTGTTTTATTTTTATAGCTCTCCTCCATTTACTGGGTGGCATTTCCTTCAGTGTTAACAACAGAGGTTAACTGCACACAGACGTGGATAGGGACTCATGCCAGGTTTTCCTTTCCCTGTCTTTAAATATGTTTCTCCAACTTGGTTGTTTTTTGCTCTTGGCTGCAGGCTTTCAGAGTTTGGATTTAATTGGTTCAGTGTATTCTGGAGACATCTGCTGATTTAGTAGTTATTGTAAATATTATATGAGTATTAATTTATAAATAAACCACTTTCTACTGTCACTGTAGCTTTTTAGGGTTTTTTCATTGTCAAGCAATAGTTTACTGGTAAGTCATTTGAAGTGAGGTTTCAGACACTTGCTTTGTCCTTCTGATAATACACATTACATCTCCAGGCTGTTTGCTGAAAGCTTTAAGGCAGGAGCCCTGAAAGCAAAAATCATTCTGAATAGCTTCTGATTTTTTCCACTTTGCAGTTGACTAAACAGCGTCTCGTGGATGCGGATGGAATCATTAACCCAAATGCTTTCTACATCTACCTGACAGCCTGGGTTAGCAATGACCCTGTGGCCTACGCTGCCTCGCAAGCCAACATCCGGCCTCACCGCCCAGAGTGGGTCCACGACAAAGCAGACTATATGCCAGAAACAAGACTGAGAAGTAAGTAGCATTCCATCTTAATCTCTTAGAGTTTATGTAAGTGACCTCACTGCTTCCTTCAAGAACCAGTAACTCTATAGTTGGCTGATGCTGCGCAGGGTTCAGAAGTGTAAACAAGGACAAGATGCTGTGCTTCTCTGTAGTCTTATGAGACCCATGCACCACTGCAAATGGGCCACCACTGTAGGGTTTAATCCTGTTGAAAGATGAGTTTTACAGCAGTTTAAAGCTCTAAAAAACTTGTAGTAAGCATTGCTTTTTACTGTCTGAGGACAGTTCTATCTGTGAGAGAGACTTGGAAATTGCATGACATTCCCACGTATATCATTCTGAAATGTAACCTCTGAGAGTATATCATATTTATCCTCACTTCTTAATACCTAAGGCATTTTTATCATGTTAGCTCATACGCTAAGCTACCAGCACTGATATGGTACAAGAACTACTTGGGTAGGGGTGCAGTCCCGTTCTGCACCATTCACTGTTTCCCTGAACACCAATGCCAGCTCACATTGCTTTGCTTCAGCTTGCAATTTATTGGGAGGACTGCTAGTTGGACACCAGTGAGGAAGGGGAGGGGGCACACAGGGGAGGATTGGTGCACTTGGAAATGTGATTTAGCAACCAGCTAGCCGTCCTTCGGTGTATCCAAACCCTGGAGCTTTGTGGCAGTCAGCCAAGTCTTGTCTTAATGAAAATTTATAGTTGAGATTATAATAGGGCAAATCATGTTTAGCAATTCAACTGAATGACCCTGCAGGGTCTGGAACACACAACGGCAGTAACAAAATGCCTGTTGTGGAAGCTTTTTTTTCTTTGTCATACAGTAGACTTAGCATTACGCTCGAAAAGCAGCACGGAGAGTGTTGGTTTGTCAAGTGTTACGCTCAAAAAGAAGTATGGAGAGTGTAGGTTTGTCAAATGGTTAAACAATAAAAAGTTACATATTTCCTTGGTAAACCATTACTTTTATATTAGATGTTTTTTTCCCAGTCATTTACATCTGTAACAAAACATGGATTTCTGAATCTGACTTTCAAAATACTCAATGGAAATCTTAAAAAAAATCAGCCAGCCCAATCGAGCATAATTTTTCTCTAGTTATTTTGTCAGTTGATCTCTAAGGAAATGACGTTTGATTTCAGAGGAACTGCAGCTGTGTTAAAGAAGACCATTTGGATAAAATGTTGATGATGACATGGTCTTCTACCTTATATTGCGGTTAGGGATTTTTGACCAGGTAATCAGTAAAAACCAGTAAAACACTGATGAGGATTAAACACATGTATTGAAATATATCTGATAAATTATATGGAATGGTTTGGAGACCATTGCACTGAATGTCAAAATACACTAATCTCCTGTACTTGCTTCAGCTTTCAGTTCAGTGGTGGATTTTTAACATGTTGCATATTCCAAAGAGGTGACATCTAAATTCAACATCTTTGAGCATTTTGCTGTGGAAAACAAAGTGTTTTGTTAGTTGTGCTTCATGTGTATCTTCTTCCTTCCAAACACACATTTTAATGCCACTTTTTTTATTCTAGTTCCAGCAGCTGAGCCCATAGAATATGCTCAGTTTCCTTTCTACCTCAACGGACTGCGTGAAACTTCTGACTTTGTGGAGGCTATTGAGAAAGTGAGAGCTATCTGTAGCAACTACACCAGCCTGGGGATTGCCAGCTACCCAAACGGTTACCCATTTCTGTTTTGGGAGCAGTACATTGGGCTTCGCCACTGGCTCCTCTTATCCATTAGTGTGGTTTTGGCTTGCACGTTTCTGGTGTGTGCCCTCTTCCTCCTAAACCCCTGGACAGCTGGGATCATTGTAAGTTTATTATAAGGGTCTTTGTTGAAGTCAAATTCCTTTCAGCATAGCTCTTGCTGTAGTCGGGAAGGTTTTGTTTATGTCTGGGCCTCTGGTGGAGTATGTATATTGCATCATCCATTATATATTTATTCAACTTGAGGGGGTAGGGTTCATGCTAAAGGTACAAACCTTAATAACCTTAATCCTTTGGCCACCTTTTTTGCAGCTTTAAAGCCTTCTTAGAAAAGTACATAAACTTTTGCCCTTGCTCAGATGTATGCTTACATGAGAAATAAAGAAATGGAGGAAAATTAAGAGCCTTATTAAATGTAAAAGTTATTTCTAATTATTTATTCTTCCTTTCCTTTGATCGAACTTAGTTATTTTTCAAGGCAATTGCTTGTGACTAACTTGTCCATAAATTTTCCCACTGAGTTCTAAATGCAGTCTTTCGGGAAGAGCTGAAATGGTGGGTTGTACAGGATGCAGTGTGGAAAGGTGTAACTGAGCTATCGAGGAGAAAGAACTGTAAAAATATAAACTGAAGAGAATACTCCTCCATGCTTTCTGCAAGGCACCATAAGCCTCTCAGTAAACATTCAAGTTAAATTGAATGATGATGTTCCTATGTTTAAATTCCATGAACCATGGTATGGTTTATAAAATGCCAGAAGTAGAAAAGTGTAAAACAGTTACTAGTTTTTTGTAATGTACGTTTATACGACAGGTATGTTAAAAGGTAAATGTTTAGTCTAGAGTATTTTTCATAGCACTTAATCAAGCAATTTATGTTACTAGTCTTGATTCATTAGCTTATAAAATCATTTATTGTAGTGCATGCTTTTTTCCCTTGGAAAAGGCGTTTGTTTTCAGGGTCCACCATCGCTTTTATAAGTATGTCTCTTTTTTTCCCCTGCTTGACTTTAGCAACTTTTAAAGTTGATTCTACAGATTTCATCCCCTCCCTTTTCCTCAATTTGTTTTTACAAGGTAGATGAAAGAAAAATAAAAGCTATCCCTTAGATTTAACTGTTCACTTTGTCTGTCCCTCCAAGCAACTTAAAAGCTCAGAGTTTGTCTGTAACCTGAGACTCATCAGCTGATTATTACATTCACTTTGGGCTTTAAACCTACTCAGAAGTCATCCTCATATTTGCAGTTCCACAAAAAGAATTCCAACACAAGTAGTTGAAAGTTGCTTTTTCTGGAAGAATTATCTGAGAAACAGGTGAAAAAGACAAAATTTGTGTATCCATGACAAAGGAGAAAAAATTGTTTCTCAGGTTATCATCAGTAGATTGTAAACAATACAAAACTGATATGTGGTTCTTAAGAGTATAATTTAAACTGGCTCTGGAGTTATTGTCATGGAGCACAGTGAAACAGGGAAAAAAAGCAGCTTGTGTTTGGGCATATAGGATGGCTTTGAGGAGTATGTTTTATAGCCACGCCCTTGTTTTCTAAGATCTGTCTCTTAATTTGTCGAGTATAAGAAGTTAATGACAACTGTTTGAAATCATCTAGGTGGTGGTGCTGGCTCTGATGACTGTGGAGCTGTTTGGCATGATGGGTCTAATTGGGATAAAGCTGAGTGCAGTGCCTGTCGTTATCCTGATTGCTTCTGTTGGCATTGGTGTGGAATTCACCGTTCACGTTGCTTTGGTAGGTAATATCAGGAAGCATTTTCAAAGTATTCTCAAATAAAGTGGAGGCAAGGCCAGGATCGCAAATCCTTACTTAGTCTCCTAAGACAGTGTCACAATTCTTAGGACGAAATTAATCATAGTTTTGTGTGCCGTTTGGTTTGTCTTGATAGAGCTGAGTTGATCTCGATGAGGTAACTCTTAACTATTGACACAGTCTCCCAGGAGATAAGAGGGAATACATTACATGTGATATCTACTTGTCTGAGTGATGCAAATATATAGATAAAGTAGAGGTCTTAATGCAACTTACTTCAGTTGAGACTCTTATCTTCCTTGTCTGCGGCGTCACTGTTGTTGGCTCAGTGCTGTATAGCTCTTTGTTCCCTTTTGCATGTAGATTCTATGCCTTATGGAACAAGAAACTTTAAAGGACATTGCCCAAATCACATATAGCATCATCTGCTCTCTCCGGACTACTAGAATTTGAGAGTATTTGGATTCATTTTCAATTTGAAAAACCTGCACCTCCTTTTCAGAGCCATCAGCTGTCAATAGTGGGCACAAACACGCAGTCTGTAGAAACACGGTTTTCCAACAAAATGAGAAGGATCAGAGAGGGGGGAAAAGTATGTTTTATTATGTTAAAGGTTGTCAAGATTTTCAAGGTTAAGTATCCAAATCTGGACTGTATCTACTCACCTAGCTTAGTCAGCCTGATGTGCAAGTGACAGTGCACTGCAAGGAGGTAATTCTGGATGTTCAAGGTACACAAAATTTATCTTAATTTATTTGATGACAAAGAACAAAGGACTGTATTTCTATGTTCATATTTGACAACATCAGTGCTGATCTTTCCATTGTTTTGCACGTTCAGTGTTAGTCATTTTCCCGTAAGTCTATTCTAATGAATATTTTGGAACATCCTTGTCTTCATGGATTTGGATTTTAATGTATTAAAAAGTAAGAAAGGATGAGCGATCAGTATAATTTCAAGGAGCAGGTGCTTGTAGTATATTGTAATCTCTAGAATATTACTGTTGTAGCAATCCAAAAATAATTGAAGGAAGGAGATGGAAAGTAGTGGTGACATTGGACAGAAATGTAATGAACATTTTAAACTCAAAAGGACTGGTAGACTGCTAAGAGTGTCTGGTGAGTGTGAAAAAAAGACAGAAACTAGTGGAGATCCTAGCACACTGGAGATGTCCAAATACTGGCAACATGTGCACAGAGTGGTGGTGCACAGTTAGGGCACATAAAGTGGCAGATGGAAAAAATACTTTTTAAGAAAATTATAGGGGAAGTATGGTAAGGTTAAAGAGAAGCAGCTGGATCTCTGAGGTGGTGACGTCTTTTTTTTCACCCTGCTGCTATGGTTTGTTAGGTATTTGGAGGTAATCCTGCTTTCTGGGACTTGCAGTAGTTTGGGAAGTGTCAGAAACTAATGGTGTACAAAAGGAAGAAAGAACAGTTTCTTAGAATTTAAGGTTTAAACCAAGAAAACTGGAATTAAAAAAAGACAAAACATTTAGTTGTCTGTAAGTGGGAAGGAACTAATTTTGATTTACAGGACTTTATATATAAATAAAAAAGTCGCCTGTGGCTCGAGGTCAAGTGCCACGCAAACTGACTCTGGAGTCAAAAAACTTTCAAATGTAGACTTTAAGTGAAAGAATACCGAGTAGACCTCAGTTGATAGCAGCAGTACTGACCTTTACAGAACTTCCTGCGTATAAACAGTCAAAGCAGTGTTGCATAAACAAAAAAGGCAATGCTGGAACTGTCGATGCAGAACTTAATTGAGTTTTTTAAAGAATGATTCACAATCCACTTGTGGCTCAGTTCTTGGCTATTGCTTCTGAATTGTGACCTCAGTTTTTAATTCTGCAAATAAGTTCTGGCTTGATAGTAGACTCCTATATCATGCATTCTTTAATTGCACACATACGTATATATTTATGTAACTTCTTAACGTGTGTGTGGATCAGATCCCATAGCTTACATTCATGTTAGTTGTCTCATTGACAGCTGCCTTGATGCTGAGGGGGATTCTTTATACGTATATGCAAATGTAGCATATAATAGATACAGGAATTTTCCACATACCACTTTTAATCCAATAATAAGGATTAATAATATAGGGTTTGGCTATCTGTGGAAATGAGAGTTGGAAGTCTTGCACTACATGTGTCCCTTTTTGACCTGCTAATCCTATCAGATGTGTTGACAGATTTCACCCCAAATTTGTCAGATAAGTGAAAATAAGCCACTACAGAAGAGAAACCTAAATTCCAGAACTGAAACATAGCTGCTTGAGGTCTCATCTTAGTAGGCAGTAGAGAATTTACCAAAGAGAGAGTCCTTATAATCACAGGAAGAAGATCAACCAGGCTCTTGTCTTCTTAAACCATTAAGTCATACACAGAGAGGACAAATTCATACAAAACAACATTTTAGCATTCTTTATACAGCTTGTTCACTAGGGATCTAGAGGGAGAAGGACATTTCATAAGTCACATTGCTGCTTAGACACTACTGTGTTCAGCACTATTCACTTGTAAGGCAATTTTGTATGTATAAGCCTGCTAGGTTAAAGTAGTAGAAGTTGCAAGGGTATTTATTCTGACTGAAAGTGTTTAAAAAAGGTAATGGAAGCCATAGCCTCAGGAGAGTGAGAGGAAAAGTTGATGCCTGAAGTGCCTTCACTGTGAAATGAATTCTTTGCAGGTGGAAATAAGCAAAGCTGGAGACAAAAGCTGAGTGATGCAAGCAGGCATTGTTTCCAAAATTATTACTATGGTCTGCCTCTGTAATCAGTGCTTCCTCTGATTATGGGACTGCAGAATCAGGACTTCTTTCAAGAGAAGGTCTGCCAGCTGTAGAGATACTTTCATTAGCAGTAGTTTGGAGTGATTAAATAGTGAAAAGCTGTGCACACTATGAGAGAGGCTGCTCAGGAGGTTGCATGCATTTGTCTAATGAAATGGATTTCATTGTTTTGCAGGCATTTTTAACTGCCATGGGAGACAGGAACCACAGGGCTGTCCTTGCATTGGAACACATGTTTGCACCAGTGCTGGATGGGGCTGTGTCCACTCTGCTTGGAGTCTTGATGCTTGCAGGATCAGAGTTTGATTTTATTGTCAGGTAAAGCATTTGTGTGTGTCTTGACTTTCTGTTTAAAATTAAAATAAGTATGCATTTAATTTTTAGTCACTTCAGTGTATCTGTCATTTTATTACTATGCATGGTGTGTCAAGCATGCTTACATCATCATCCTGCTTTTCCTCTGTTTTATTAACTCCTTGTTACTTGCTAGACACGGTGGTGTTTCCACTGCTGGTATTAAAATCTGTTCCAGGAAAATCTGACAGCCAATGTGAAAGAACACAAAAACGTCCTTCTCTAGCAAAATTTGCTAATTCTGGGTTTGGATCAGTTCAAATCATCTACTGTTGTCCTGTATTAGCTGGGTTTCACCTTTAGCCTTGAGGTCCTCCAGGCTGCTTCCATGCACAATTTGTGTGCAAAGGACACGTGAACCTACAAACGTGTGCTGCAAGTGACTCTCTCTGAGCCTTATGCTGGTGTCATTATGTGAGGTTTACAGCGATGTGTAATGGGGAGAGGGGGAAAAAAAATAAAAAGCCTTGTTTGGGAGCTGGGGAACCATAAGTATGAACACAGAACTTCATATTAAAATTTTGCAAAGCAAAGCCTGAAGGCTCTTCTGTTTATAACTACAGGCAGACTGTTTCTTGTGAATTTAATTAAGAATGTGAATTCATCAAGTATGAGAGGAAAGCAAGCTTCTCGTTGAGGGGAATTTGAGAAGTGCAATGAAACAGATCCTATTCTATTCCAAACAACCTGTGGAGCTCTGCAAAATGGCTGATCTTAGAAGTAAAAACAAGCTCTTTGTGGCAAACTGCAGCAGGAAAAAAAAATAATCCAAGCCCTAAAATGGAACTGAGGTAGAACTGGGTCAAATAAAAATGCTGTGAAAGATGACTTAACTACTTAGGTCGACATAAGCTGAATAGATGACTAGACTTAGCTGACATCCATTTGACAAGAAGAACAACAAAATATCAGAGGCAGGAACTGAGAGAATGGCTGCTAAATCTCATTGAGATTTTTGTTTATGTATGTAAGAGATTTGAAGGAAGTGGGCAGTTTGCAGTTAGACCTCATGAAACCTACATGGATATTATAACTCTACAGATACTGCATGTCCTGAAATAGAGTCTTTGGATTTTTTTTCCCTAAGTCAGTACTTTTGCTTTATTTTATTAGTATTGAAGAGGAAAAGTAGAATTATTCTTTTAGGGCCTGATCTGGAAAGGGCTGGGACACTTTGATATATATGTTTGTTACACGTTTAAGCTGGAGTACATTTGGTGTGCTACTTTCCTACTTAACAGACGAGATTTTGGCAAGCATATTTTCATGTCATAGCAAATGGAAGATTGTAGCAGCTCCTCACACCAAATTTGGATTGTATGTTCTCTCAGTTTATAATACGAGCCTTTCAACTTTTCAACTTACATTATTTTACTTTTTTTGGCCATCAGTTTCTCATTTTCTAGCACAATCTGACTTTAGTTTGTCTTGTGTGAAAAATAAAATAAAATAAATTATGGGAGCCTGAGCATTGTTATAGTGGGCGAAGAAGATCCCAAACTTCCGGAAAGCGATAGATTAGTCCAACAATGTGGAAGATTAAGTAAATTAACAGACGTTGTATACACCAAGTAGTCAGAGCTATAATCCTCCTGTTTATCCTAGCGTTAGATGGATGAGATGCAAATGTTTTTAATGCCTGTTGTTGACCTCTGTCCCAGTGTAAAGTTCTGGCGGTTTATGTTAGTGGAGTAGATTGGCTTGCTGATTTTTGCTAATGCAGGTCAGAAATTCCTGAATGTTTACAATAGCAGGATATTTGTAGTTTTACAGGAGTTTGATATATATTTGATCAGATGTGGAAACAAGGAGGCAGTAAAAGTTTGTCGCCAGCTAGACAATGCAATCAGCAGACCCATTAGTAGCAAACTCACCCTCTGTTCTTCTCCTTTGCCTTCTCCTCCAGTAATTTACCAAGACTGAGTCCTTGAAATCGTTAGTTATAACGCAGCCTTAAGTTTAGTCTGAGCCCCAGCTGTGCTGAATACCAACTAGCAAGGCTTTCCTTTTACTGAGAGGTTTACCTTGGTATTCATGAAGGATCCCAGACCTTAGCCCTCAGTGGTGGGAAAGGACAACCACTTGTGCACTTTCCTCTTCTTCAATAGTACTTCAGCCTTTGTGTTTGAATTGGCTGACGCAAAACAAGAGTATTCAGAGATGCTAAATTGTTCAACAAAAGATTAGCCTGCAATGCAGCTCTGCCATTGTGGAATGCTCTTACTCAGTACAATGCTGAAGCTTACTATAGAATAGGCAGCATTTTCTTTGCAGAAAGCGGGTTCCTGTGTTGTAAAAAGGTTGCAATTCGACCCATTTGGTAAAACTGGAACTCACAGAATTCTAGGCAGAAAGTTGTGATTAATGAACAGCGAGGGAAACCCTTACCTGATACACTGGAGATTTAATTAGAGATTCTGCTGTAAGATGCAGAAGCATTTCACAGTGGATTAGCTGCTGGGAGAAGAGAGCTTCTTTTCCTTCTAGGCTAAATTGTTTAAATTCTACACCCTTCACTTCATTTGTTTGCTTCTGCTGGGTTTTCACTAATGGGGGCCCCTTTTCATTGTATTTGTGCTTTCAATCCATTCAGCTATTCACTGCGCATTCCATATTTTTGTGTTTGTGTAACAGATTCATAAATAACATTACATGCTTCCAGATGCTGGCAAATTAACAAATGTAATTTTTTTCTTTCCTTCCTTTATCAACCAACACTTTGGGTTGTGGAAGGTAGCTTCTGTAATGCAAAAGGTAAAAAACCCCCTATATCTATATATGGAAAGTGGCATAATTATTTAATGCAATGTTAGTAATATTTTAGGTTTAGTTTAGTGTATGTATTATTTTAATATGTACAGGAGTAATATTTTAATACAAGAGTATTTTAATACAGGACTATTTTTTTAGTACAGGAGTAATTTGTAACCCCATATTTCTAGCAAAATTTGTGCCTATTCTCTCCCTAAACCCCCTTGAACTCTACTTCAGGTATTTCTTTGCTGTTTTGGCAATCTTAACCATCCTGGGAGTTCTCAATGGACTGGTACTGCTGCCTGTTCTTCTTTCACTCTTTGGACCGTACCCTGAGGTCAGTAAAATTAATGATGAACAGAAGAAATAATACTGTGTCGGCACCCCTGCATCCTCCTCAGATCATCCCCTCCTTTTTTAGGAACTATTTTATTTTTTAAATACTTTTTATGTTTGTTTGGTTTTTTTAAGTTTCTTACTCTGGTTTGATTTTTTTTTCTCCTCTGTTAAAAGTGCTGTTTGTTATTTAGTTGATATTCTTCTACTTACATTTTCAAAGGGGTTTTTAATAAGTATTGTTTTGGAGGCTGTAATCAACAAACTTGATGTGAGCATAGCATTATTTGTGCTTTTAAAAACACAATGTGATCTGTAAACTAGTTTGTATGTCAAGGATTTACCCCAATATTTTGCAAAGGACAGTTTGTTTTGTACACATACCTTCTTCTTTGCTACATTACTGCCTCTGTTGCTTTCCTGAGAATATTTAACTGAGCGGACCACCAGGAAGGGCTGTGCGGACCAACATACACCAGTGGTGGTCTGCAGACCACACCTTGATAACCATGATGGGTGTGCCAGAAGGTACCCCATGTCCAGTCAGCCCTCCCTCCGCTATGCTCTTGGCTCAGGAAACACTTTAGATAGATAGAAGGCTTTGCTTAGATAGTGATTACTTTATAGTATAAAGCCCAAATCCATCAAAAAAAGACTAGCAGACACCAAATTCGTATTTAATGGCTGGTTGTTCGTTACCTGCTCCGTAGCTGACACAGCTACTGCATTACATCCATCTTTTATCATGTACGAGTAGAATCAGCGTGTGGTGCTTCACATATGTGTGAGTGTGTACAAGAACAAAACATAAGGTTTGTCCACAGCACTAGTAATAGCTCAGAAGTATTTTTTTTTTTTAGTGTTGGTATGACAGTTTTGACAACAACGTGTAATCTCCTGTATTCCCAGCACTATACATGCAATGCTGAAGCAGTGGGTACACACACGTTATTGCCACATATGTTGTGATTATGTGTATGTCCATCTCTTTTTGCAAATAGACAATGAACCATAATGCACATACACATTTGAAGTGATTTTAGGAAATCACTGTTAACAGATGCTGAAGAGAGAGGGAAGTCCATGTATTCTTTGTATGTTTGTAAGTGCCCACATACGTGCACTTCCTGTGGTGACGATGCCCAGAAGAATCTGTGTAATCCCTTTGACGTACACACCCACAGATGGAGGTCACGCCTCTTTTGCTTTCATTCTTTTTGTCGATTCATTATGGGGGGTGTTGTTCATCAGAAAACTGGTGGTAAGGCTCTTGTGGCATGAGAGGGTGTGTTTGGCAGAAGAACATTTGTGTTGGGCACCAATGCTTAAAACAGTAACGCTGACTGAGTGTTTCTGAACGTGTTGTCACTATCAGGTTTCTCCAGCCAATGGACGGAACACATTGTCCACACCATCTCCTGAGCCACCTCCCAGCGTCGTGAGGTTCGCGCTGCCACCCAGGCACACAAATAATGCATCAGATTCCTCTGACTCAGAGTACAGCTCTCAAACCACAGTGTCTGGCATCAGTGAAGAGCTTCATCAGTATGAGGCCACACAGGGCCCTGGGGCACCAGTTCATCAAGTAATAGTGGAAGCCACTGAGAATCCTGTCTTTGCGAGATCCACTGTAAGTAGCTCACATCTCAATTGGCAGGAGGTCAAGAAGAGCATTTGGGGTTTATTCAAACGTATATATTTTTGCAGAAGGCAATTTTATCTTTTGCTGATTATGCTTTGTCACTTTGTCCCAAAACTTGTAAGCAGGGAGTGAAAGCTTTCCTTGTCCTCTCCTTCAGAATCAGGTTGGGGATAAAATGATGGTACGAAAGCAGAGGCCTTTGACATTTATAATTCCTGCTACATCGTATTGGCACCAGCCACAAGAGAGCTCTCAGTCTATCTGATGACTGTTGTCAGAGAGAGAGCAGGGAGAGGCTGAAAAATCCAGACCTCTTCCACACAGCTTCTTGTGGATCACTGTCTCAACTACCTCTCTCTGACAGCACATTTTTGGGGGAAAGATTGATAGGGCCAGAAAAAAGCTAGTCTTGGGTTTACCCCAAATCATGAGTGTGTTGCCTCTTGCTATTGGGCTGGCAAAACTGCAGTTTCAAAGGAACGTGAAAAAGCTCTGTCTCCTACCCCTGCTGATGCTGCATGCTGAGCTGCAATGCGGATCTGTTTTTGTTCAGCAGAGGCCTAGAAATATGTACAAGCACAGCCACATTTGAAGTTGGTCACGGTTTATTGACTGATGTGGCCGCTGCGCTTCACGCTTTTTACGGAAATCAGAAAATGGATTCCTGCAGTCTATACAAACTACCCTACTAACATCCTGTGTGTGTACCCTGCGTGGAACAGGGCCTTTCCAAATGCCGGCAATTCTGCTTGTTGAACGAGCTAAGATCAACTGCTTGTCACCCATCCCTTTGAAAACATGAGCTGGTATGTGGGAAGCACACAATAATGTTTTCAGCTGTCAAACTGTGTCTTTTTCTGAGGATGTGTTTTCCAGGTTTTAATAACTTCGGACAAAAGCCATCTGGAAGAATCAACAGTTTATCAAACTCTAGAACATTACCTTCATAGGGTGAGAGCCAGGACAGATGCGTTGTAATTGTTCTCAGCATAGACTTTAAGCAAGGATAGTCAGTTTGCCTCACTTCACCCAAGGCATAACCGCGTGTTTGTCTCTCTTTCAGGTGGTTCAGCCAGAGACAAGGCACCAGCCAAGCCCCAGGTCAGAGCCAAGCACAGAGCGCGGCACGCAGCCGGTGTGGCGACAGGGCAGGCAGCCCAAGCGGGAAGCAAGGGAAGAGCCACGGCCGCCTCCATACCGCCCTCGCAGGGACGCCTTCGAAATTTCTACTGAGGGGCATTCAGGACCCAGCCATAGGGATCGCTTGGGCCACAGGGCCCGTGCTCACAATGTGAGAAGCCCGTCACTGGGCGGCATGGGCGCCGCGGGGCCAGCGTACTGCCAGCCCATCACTACTGTGACTGCCTCAGCTTCGGTGACTGTTGCTGTCCACCCTGCGGTGCACAGCCACAGCTCTTGGGCAGGGAGCTTTCCCTCCTACGAGGGCTACCATGAAGCTGACCACGGGGCGTTTGAGGACCCCCATGTGCCTTTTAATGTGCGGTGTGAAAGAAGAAATTCTAAAGTAGAAGTTATAGAACTGCAAGATGTTGAATGTGAGGAAAGGACACCTGGCAACAGCTCACAGTAAGGTAGGTCAATCTCCTGTACCTGCAGGCTTTCCCCGTGTCAGGCAATGGTGTGATCAACAGAAACGGGAAAGATAAAATTTCTATGAGGTACCTTTCCTTCAGGAGTGTTTACTTATTGGTCCTTGATCGTCATTGGTTTAGTTTAGTGATGGGCTTGGCAGTGTGAGCTTAGTGATTGGACTCAATGATCTTAGGGGTCTTTTCCAGCTGTTATGATTCTATGATCTTAAATCTGCTGTTTATGAATATAGTACATTTTGCACTAGAAATCGAGTTGGATAAGACATCACATTCCAACACTAGAAGTTACAGTGGGTTCAGACATGAACTACGTGCTTCAGTGAACTGATTGTGCTATGTCGTACAATGTCAGTTTTCAAGATGAGGAAAATGAAGCAGAGACATTGTGTAATGCCTTCAAAGCTGTGTGACTGTGTGTGGTATTGATAGGTCCTGTCTTCTGACCCATGAATCAGACACGCTCTAAAAGGCCTTATGGAATGGCAGTGCCTAGGGGGATGTAAAATTGACAGCTACTTCAAGAGTTTTCTTCACTTGAATAAAACTCTGTGAAAGAATTTGAAGTCCATGGTGAGGACCACATGTCCCTGGAAGCTGGGCCAGGTGAGAGGCGGGAAAGCCGCAGCCTGCTTAGGGCACTGCTGCACAGCAGGATTTCCCCTGCGCTTTGGGACAGAGCCACCCAAGAGAACTGGCACACTGGAGGAGCCCTTGAGCCAGCCTCTCCCTGGCCAGGGGCAACTGTTGGTGGCCATTGCAGGTTTGCAGAGGGTAGAGCTGGCCCAGCAGGGCATTTGGTGTGTTCTTGTCAGACAACAGATACAGCCAAGAACATGGGAGACTTGATACCTAAATTATTGTCTTCAGGCTAGTAAGAAAAGTTCATGGGAGACAGTGCTGCTTAGAACAGACAGGGTATTTTAGCAGGCATTTGGAGAAGAAAGCTGTTCATCTTGAAAAATTTCCATTAATTTTAAAGGGAATCCTTAGAAGGGGAAAAGCCAATGGAGTTTTTACTCTGAAAACTTTCAGGGGCTTGTGCCTGAAAAACCACTTCTCACTATTTTAGCTCTGTTTATTTTCTTTTTTGGAGGAAGAGGAAATGTTGAAATAGTTACTGATCTCTGTCGTCTCTCTTTGCTTTTCAGAGCTTTTCAGTGACAGACACTAGTTTGAGCAGAGGAAACCATTTTATTGTGATTGTAGAGCTGCTTTATGCATAGTCACGCACACACACCCCAACACTGGGGCAGGGGAAGTTTTGGTGAAAGTTTTTTGACGACTTGTAATAAAATAGCCTTTTGATTTATAAGACATCTCTCCAAACATGTGAAAGTGCAAATAGACACAAATGCCTTCAGCCTTACAATTTAGAAATAAGGCAAGTAACAGTATCCTCAGAATAAGGAAATAACCTGGGCTCAGCTTTTTCAAGCTGAACTGTGTGGTAACATGAGATTCTTCACCACGCGCAGTATTCCTTGTGGCATATTTCTCCTTGGAGTGTCCTCCGTCAGTATTTGACTGAATTTGTCGCAGGTATCTGAAGCTGGATACTCAGAGCATCTGCATTTTTTTGTGATTGGCATCAGTATTTCTATGCTGGGCAATTCACGACTGAGATGAAAGCAGAGCCCGTGTTTCCTGTCAGCTGTCATCACAAGCATCATGAAATGAGTTTTCGATTAGCTTGTTTAGTTTGAGTGTTAATGAGTGGCTGTTTTTCTTCTCTCTTTATTCATAAAGAGTAATAACTGAAGCAAAGAAGAGGCCAAAGATGGAAAAGTGTATTTCCAGAACTGCTTGAAGAGAAGGAAGTGCTTGAAGTTGTAGAAGGGGACATGCTGCATCAGGACAACAGTTCACTGTTACTGTAACCTATTGTATTATTTTGTTAAATATTTCTTTAAATATTTAAAAGATGTACACATATGTAATATACAAAAGAACAATGTAAAGTAGTATAATCTGGAGTCATTTGCCTCTGGGCAATAGAATGGGGACAAAATTGTGTGCGCTTTGTACTTCTAGTACATTGATCTCTGTGCCACAAGTAAGCTTAATCTAGTTCTAAATTTCAGCGTAAGTTGCTGCTGCTTAAATATTGTATAATTTACTTGTATAATTCTATGCAAATATTGCTTATGTAATAGGTTGGGGTTTTTTTTAAAGGTACCCGTCTGTTTAAAATATTTTAAGTTTGCGTATCACAACCCTGTGGTAGTATGAAATGTTACTGTTAACTCTCAAACACGCTATGCGTGATAATCATTAAAATAAGCAGATATGAAGAAAAGCAAGTTAATCTGGGAGGCTTAAATAGATTTAGCTATGTGCAGGTTTTGTTTTGCTGTGTGTATCCACGTGTGCATCAGGGAGTGTGCATGCTTTTGTCTGGACGTTCCTGGTGTACTGTAGTCTCTCTTTTACTGTATGGTAACACTTGGTGGGCTTATAAACCCACCGATGCTGGTGTGAGTCTGGCTTTCCCTGTTAGTAGGCACTAGTGAAAACTCTGTTGGTGTTTACCAACATATACCATAGACTGCCATCATCAAAGGGCAAACTGAAAGAGAGCTGAAGAACAGGGAGGTGAGGTTTGGGGTTGCGTTTCAGTTGCCCACATTCTCGGCGACGCGGTTCATGTGACTTTGAGTGACTTTGATCAAAACTGCCCCATGCCTCAGTTTCTTGTTCTGCAACATAGGTATAATTACACTTACCTACCTCCCAGGAGTGTTGTGAGGCTTCGTTACTGTTCATGTAGTGCTTTGATTTGTTTTGTTGGGTTTTTATTGCAAAAAGTGCCAGGTAGGTGCAAACGCTAAAGTCATTACTTTTTCACTTCCAAAGGTGCTGGATATTGAGAGGTGCTGGTAGTTATAGAGATTCAGCAAGCATATGCCTTACTTTGATACTGTTAACTACGAGTGGCATTAGAAGCCGGATAGTTGAGTTGTCTGATGGTGAGCCACAGCTCAGCTGTGTCTGTACACCGTTGAAAGCAGTATTTTGGGTCACCTTATTTTCCCGGCAGGAAGGAAGTTAATAGTAAGTGATACAAATCAAATGGAAGGATTAAAAAAATATATATGTTTTCACTGTTTAAATATAGATGGCTTTCTGATGGATCCAGGACTGTAATTACACATAAGGCCTGGGGTGTCCTTTTCTCTATTGTTTGTGTTTTCCCATGCTGCATTGGCACTTTTGACTACAACAGCTAAACTGGGATTTCTTTGCGAAACTAATTTAGCTTTTTTTATTATTATTTTTAAACTAAAAGGGGATTACTGCAGGTGAAGGGTCTTGAAAAAAACACTACACTCTGTGTTCCCATTAGAAACAAACCCTAACAATGGAGAAAATAGAACGAAATGTTTTTCTATCTTCCTCTTGCTTCATCGTTGTTCTGCCCTTCTCTAAGCTGTTTTTAGAGCAGGGAGATGTTCAACGGTGTATTTGGAGCCAAACAAACATAACCAAGATCCAGTTTCTAAACACAGCAGTGGTGGGACTTTTCTTTGAGTACGATGCCTGAACAGCAGTAGCCAATTCTTTGATGGGAAAGTGTTTTTCTCTAGTGGCTTCAGGGAGTCCATCTTTGTCCACAGACCTTGCCAGCAAAACAAATGGGGATAATTAGAATGCACAAATTTCCATGCCTTTTTTGCTCACTTGAAAACACTTTGATATGAGGCACTTGTTTACAGGTCTCCAATGTGAACGCTTGAGGAGCAGGTGGCGAAAGCCCAGTGTCATTCCCGTGATACATAAGCTACTGTTTCAGTGCACACTAAGGGTTAATGTCACGACTGCCTACTGGTCCAGTTCACTGTCTAACCCGAGAACTCACTCGTAAGGACTCGTAAAAAAGATGAGGGGGCCCCAATTCGGCACTAGCAGCATAGTGACCTCAGATCATACAAACTCTGCAACAAAACTGTATGACACTCATTGTAAGCTGCCTTCAGCTGCTGAGTGTATGCGCTCCCGCGCCAGAGGTTGGCAGGGCTCCCGCTGACACCCCCTCCTCCTCCTTGGGAGGTGGGGGCCTGGGGCGAGCCACGGTGACTGCCACCTGCCCCTGCCTGAGTCCTCCTGCCTGCTTGTGTTGTGTGGGTGAGCCGTCTGCTGCTTCGTGCACAGTGTAGACCTTCTTCTTCGATAGTCACATTGGAAGGGGAGAACTCGGTGGCTGGCAACATGTGTTTTGTTTTGGTTTTGTTTTTTAACTTTTTTAATCATGGGTGATATTTATATTTTTGTATCTTAAGAATGTTTTCTTACAGTATTTGTCATGCCAGTTTATAACAAACAAGATGCAGGGATTTTATTTCTATTGGAAACACTATTACAGCTATGTTTTTACTGTTTAATGAATTTTTATTTGTATAGAGTGCTTACTAATGTTAAATAGGAAAGAGTATATAACAGTTACATTAAGGACTCATCATAGCTTTTAGCATAAGGAGTTAAAAGGAAAAAAAATAATATTCAAACTGGGTCTCATTACCTGCCTGTTTTGGTAGGAGTGGGTTTGTGTCATTTCAGTTACAAAGATAAAATTATGCCATATAATTTATTTATATGAAAATTTATTTTTGTAGTGTACATAGTAGTCATCAAGTCTTTTGACAGAAGTATATTTTTAAAGAGTTTATATGTAATGATGATACCATTATGTTTTGGAACACTGCTGAGATACAATTACGGTGCACACTTTTCCTTGTAAACCCCCTGGCAAAAAAGAAAGCGTTTAACAGTGTTAAGAGAGAAAGAGAGTGTGAATACTCATGCAAATCTGAACTGTGTCTTAGTTACCATTTGTGATCTAGCGTGGTTCTCATTTTAAACTTTGAATGGAAATTGTACAAACTCTCTAAATATTAATGTTCAAACACTGATAGAAATTCTAACATGAATAAAAAAATATAACTTAACTGGTTGTGGATTTGGTTGTTTATTGAATGCTTCTTTGTGTGCTCCTCATCAGCTGTGCAGGCACAACCATATACTCATCATGTTTCAGTATTGGGGATGTTGAGGAAATTAAGATCTGTCCTTTTTGAAGCAGGACCTAGTTCTAAAATCCAGTCTCAACTATAACACAGTGGTGCTCGTCTGTGGAGTCTGTTACTCTTGTTTTGTTGGGGGTCAGCAGTAAGTTTTAGGATGGGAAGACACCTTTCACTCTCACATTTTAGCATTTTGTGTAGATTTTGTGACCTTGGGTGAAGCAGTTTACATACAGGTTACTTCTGCTTAGAAGTGGGAAGGAGATTCTTTGGCTTTTTCTGTCTCTGTGGTGGTTCCCTAAATTGGGTTAGACAAATAGCCTGTTTTTCCCCCTTTTGCAACAACAACAACAACAACAAAATAATCGTGGAGTTTTGCTGCAGTGCTTCTGTAAGGGAGACTCTCAAAGCAGCTCCTGGGAAGTGTGTTGTTGGTGGCTGGAGGCAAGGGCGTGGGACCACTTCTGTGTGGGGAGGAGGAGGGGGGCCACAGTGGGCAGCAAGGTGCAGGCCACGGGCATCAGCACCTCTCTGGAGTCACCCTTAGCCTCTCTGTGACTTCTCCTCTTTGAATATACCCCTCTTATCAGCATCCAACAAGGTGCTACAATGAGGAGCCAGCACGTCTTTGCTTCGTCCCATAACCCTTAGGTGGGTTTTCATGAGTCTTCCCCCATAAACAAACACCCAAATGCATCTTGAGACAATTCATAATGCAGCCTCTACTTTAAATGGTCAGAGGAGATACAAAGATAACTTTTGATTTTAGGTTTTCTGGAAGTTTAGCCAGAAAAGATAAAACCATGGTCAAAGGACTTGGACTGTGAGACTCCTACAGATGTGGTTTTTTTGCCAACCACAATTTGTCCTTCAGGTCACCCAGGCTGGGTCCGGCTGCAAGTCTGGCTTTTGGGGGCTGCAGCCTGCAAGAATGGTGGCAACTGAAACCTCTCATTAGCTCAGCTCACTGACTTTGCCTTTTATGTCCCAGTCATTCATGGGAGTGGCTCCAATGATGGGACAGGAAGCCATATGAAGAAATCAATACATTTCGCTGGCTGAAAGACAGGATCTTTCTGTAAATATTCCCTATTGCATCAACAATAGCTATTTGCCTCATGCTCCTGGTCAAGTTTAGATTTCTTATGAATGGCCCTTCTTGCTGTCAGACTTACTAACCCCAGGTAAGACCTTAATCAGATTTTTGTTAGAGATTGGTCCTATTTATTCTGGCCTTAAGCAAACTTGTGGCAAAATTTTTGTTGGCCTAATGCATGTATTTAACAGCTTCAGGAATGCTGCATGCTGCTAAACTGCAGCGGCACCAATGTATGAACAGGTGTTTCATTTTTGTTGACTTTCACTCCCAATGAGCATCTGAGACACCGGCTGTTTATATCTGAAAGCCACTGTTGCCAAATTGTAATTACTTTTAATGGCTGCTGCAAGTAATGAGAACAATTACTACTTCCCTACTCGGTTTAATCATTCTTGTCCTTTTTGTTGCGAGCATGTTGAACCTGTGTGTTGGAACAGAATGCATGCCAGGAAACTGCCCTACCCAGCCTAAGTGACTTAAAAAAATACATGCACAGTTGTAACTTTGCATGGTTAATTGCAGCTAATTAAACACAAAAATGAAGCAGTAATGCTACTCTGACAAAGAAAAAAACAAAAAAACCCCCTCCATTTGGTACGTATATGGTGCTGCAGAAACCATTCTGTCTCAGTGGATACTACCTAAGGAAAAACTGCGGTTGTCTGTGGTAGCATCCAGGCCATTTACCACCCTGCAATGGCACCTCTTGGGAACATTTCCACCCAGCCACAATGGAGAAAACTCTTATCTCCCCTGGGCTAGTGAACATGCTGTAACAAAGCTTGCACTAAACACAAGGCAGCATGCTTTTTAATTTGTTTTGCTAATTGGATCATCCTCCCAGACTCTTCTCCAGGCTTAACTCGGGCTGCCAGTTAGGAGCTGCTGGATCTCTAAATCAGCTAACTTAGGACCTCACATTTACATGGTGGAGATACACTTTTGCACAACAGAGCACAAAAGCCTATGGCTTTTCTGTCTCATCTTGCCATCCCTTGAGCTCAAGCCTTCGCAGTGGGTCTGGTTTTGCAGCTGCCAACAGATCCTGCAGCCTTGTGAAACCCGCTGGGGAGCAAGGCTGTCTGCACCACAGCCAGGATGGGGGAGGGTTGGAAGTGGGAGGCTGGAAATTGCTTCCCAGGCAAGGGAGGGCTCTGCCTCAGTTGAAGAGGAAGGGCTGGGAAGCTGGGGCCAGGCTTCATTCACGGGTGAGTGGATTAAGTGGGTTTCCCCATCTGTTGAGGGGGAAAGACCACTGAAGTGTTTGAAAAGTGATTTATGGCAGAAGTGAGACCTTGGGTGCTCTGGAAGAGGGAGAGCTCCACCATCTGATTTAGGAGACCCAAAATGGTATTGCAGATCTATTTCAAAGCCTAGCTAAGACTGATTTTTCTGTTACAGATTGTGCCCAGTTTTAAAACCCTGGATTTTTTGTTCTGAAGCTTACGTTGGGGAATAGACTTGTTGGGAGGAATGTCCGGCTGGCCTTTTGAAAGAGAGGGGATGGGAAAGGAATTAAACACTACTTCATAACTAGAAAGGAGTCAAAGGAAGAGGAGTATTTTGCTGCTTTTTTTCCCAGCTTTTGTTAGTCTGATGAAGGGAAATCATTCCTCTTTCTCTCCCTTGTGACAGATGTTGTATCTTGCCCAGAAGTCAAGAGGTCACGCCTCTCTGGTGTGCCAGATCTCAGCAGAGCTTTCCAGCTTCCTCTAGGAGAGCCTGTCACCACAAAGTGCTGCTCCTGCACTAAGGTGGCTTTTCAGAAAGAATCTCTGATGCTGTAAGTCACCAAACATGGGTGACAAATGATCTTTGAGATGGCTGGATTTGAGCTAATAATCTTGATGTTAAAATGACAATTTACCCTGTCCTAGTTACCAAAAGTATAACCAACCCATCTGTAACTACAGTTTACCTCACTGAGCCAAATGTGTTATTTCTTCTTATTAAACGTGGGACCAGGTATTTTGTCAATTGTTAAGGCTAATAAAAGTAAGATTTTAGTACCTTATTTCAGTAGAATAACTGGGGTGAAGAGGAAGCTCGTAATTCTCACCCCAAATAGCTAGCATTTGCTGTAAAAGAATTAAAACTCTCCCTTTCTTGCTTCCCTATTATGTAATCATTTGAAGTAGGCTGTTTAACTTCAGTAGCCAATATAGTATTCTTCTGTACTATTTTTAACATTTTAGAAGACTAACAGCTTCAGCTTTAAATAGTTATAAAGATTAAGGGAGGGTGTTACTATGCAGCATCACACACCTTAGTGTTGCCTTTAGCCAAATTGTCAGATGACATCTGAAAGACAGCTAAACCTTTTTATTTTGGAGTTAGTATACAGAGCTCTCTACCTGGCAGAAAGGCAGAGTGAGGCTCTTTTTGTTCACTTTCTTCTGAAAATCTGCTAAAAACGGACACCAAAGTTCCTGTGGAACTAAATGAACGAAACAAAAGCATCTGTGCCATGACCTCTGTGAACACCATGCATTTGCAGTTTCATTCAGACTGGCCCATACTGAATCAAGTGAGGAAACAGAACTATAAGTTAAGATTAGTTATTTTTAGCCCCTAAAATGATCAGTGTATATTACTCTAGTTAATTTAACTTTTCCCTCTGCATCTCCATGCTTTTGTCAAGCATTTCAGCATAATTTTAAGGAAAAATGTAAGGGAGCGAAAAGTGCTTTTAAGCACATTGTCTGTGAAAGATTTGCTCTCATTCATAAATAGCTTTCCTAATTAATTAGATAGTATATAGATTTAAACCAATTTCAATAGATGTTCTCTAATGCAATAGACTATAATGCTGCAAAGAAACTATTGCAGTCCATTGCGTCAATTGCTCATGAAATAGTGAGGATTTACGTATTACTTGGTTATGACACCTTAGGAAGCCCACGGTCTGAGGGAGATGTGAAGGTCCTTGAATGCATCCAGAGGAGGGCAACAAAGCTGATGAGGGGCTGAAGGGCATGTCCTGTGGGGAGCTGCTAAGGACTCGGACTTGTCTAGTTTGGAGAGAAGGAAGCTGAGGGGTGATCTCTATGCTCTCTATGGCTTCCTAAGGAGAGGAGTTGGAGAGGGAAGTGCTGAGCTCTTAAGGCATGTGGGAATGGTCCAAAACTGTGCCAGGGAAGGTTGATATTAGGAAGCTAATGCTCTTTACTGGGAGAGTGATTAAACACTGGAACAGGCTTCCTGGAGAGTTGGTAGATGCACTGTGCCTGTCAATGTTTAAGAGGTATTAGGACAAGGCTCTTAAAAACATGCTTTAACTTTTGGTCAGTCCTGAAGTTGTTCAGGCAGTTTGGCTAGATGATTGTTGATGTTTCATTCCAACTGAAATTATTCTATTCTATTCATCCTATATCCTATCCTATCCTATCCTATCCTATCCTATCCTATCCTATCCTATTTTTTCTATTCTAAACATCTAAACATTTTGTTACTGAAATACACATATGTGGAACATGGAAATTCAGCTAGAATGTTTAAGAGCCTTGGGCAAATAACTGCATTTAAATTGTCTATGATGGGATTACTCGTAGGTGAATCTGCATTTGTATTAATCTTTGCACAGTTTGGTCCATAGGATGTGCAGTGAACCATGGTCCTGGTTATGCTATTCAAACCCCTCCTTTAGTGCACAATGTGCAACTTGGGCACAGCAAGTCATCACTAAGGCAGTGTCCCTCTGCTGTCACTATCAAAAGGTGCATGAATTTCTGACTGCAGAGGCTCCAGCTCACACTTGAACTAAAGGCCTGTAGCTAAGGGTGAGAATCAGGGGCTTTTTTTCCCCCTCTCCTCAGACTGTAAATCCTAATTTCATCAGTGATAGTCCAGGAATTGAATGGATTTGCATACCTTGGGAGCTTTTAGAGCTGTGTCTGAACCAGAGTAGCATACAGAAAACCAACAAGCAAAGGGTTTTGTTTGTGGTAATGACCTGTGTTGCACCTGAGACGTGCAGAGCGAGCTATGCTTGAATATGCTCATGAACCTTAATCCTCAGCCTCCAGGTCAGTGTCATTACATCCAATCTTTCTCTTATTATTGTGATAATTGTGATCTAATTTATCCATTTTGTATTAAATTAGCACCTTTTAATTTTCCTTTTATTTAAATCTTACAAAACCTTTGAAGTCAAGAAAATAGCTGTGACCTAACTGCAATGATTTAGATTGCACCCTTTACCTCTGTGGAACTGAATCTCTACGGGAAAATAGCTCTGTTTTTCCTTCTCACTCCCACCCTCCTGTTCCCCTTTAAATTTTATTTTACTCACAACTACAACAACTCTTCCTCTCTTAGCTCCGCCTGTTCTTTGCTTTGCCCCTTGCAAAGATGTCTGGGATGTCAGGATGTCAGCATGGCATCAGCACAGCTAATGGTTAGATGCTGAATGCTATGCCCAGAGAATTCTATGGTATGCAGCTTGAAGAGAGTTGTTCCAAAAAGTCAATGAAAAGAGCTGATGCAGAAGTACAAGATCTCTTGTGCACCAGTAAGATGGGTCTGGGCCGGGCTGAGGAATCCCAAAAAATAAATCTCTCTAAGAAGTCTCTGGAGGGAAATGAGACCCTGGGAAGCAATTAGCTCTGTTTCTTTGACATTATTTTCTTCTTCAGCTTTCCACATGTTGCACAAATCATTTTATGATTCAGGTTTTGCATGAGTGTAATAGAGAGTCTGACATTTTTGAAAGCCAAGTAATTTCTATCAGATGCATTTGACAGGAAAAAAAAACTATTACAGAAAACTCAAGATTTCCCTAACAAGAAAGTGACGGAGGCCTTGACTCTTTGATTGTTGAAGTCTTTTGTTTCAGAGTCACAGTATGTGGTACTACTCAAAACAGAAAAATTAACTAAGTACTAAAGTAATTACAGAAACGGGATGTGAGTGCTGCAACCGATTAAAATATAGGTAAGTAAATTTGAGCTTTGTTGCTAATGTTGATGAGATGGTTCATCTTGGCAACATGAATATTCTACACACACACACACACACACACAGAGAGACATACACATGTGCTGTGGGGCTTGTTCACTTGCCTTCATAGACACAGGATGAAGCAATGCTGAGAGACAGAGAAGCAAACAAGCCAGCAAGCTGTACAGTCGAAAGTGAAAGGAACAGCAGAAAAAGAAACAAGAGAGGACTATATTTGGGCCCATGAGAGAGGGCTCACAAATGTTTCTTTAAAAGGTACATTTGAAGTTTGTGTTAAATGACTAGGGGTGTCATTCTGCTGGACAAGGGAGGCTTGGCTGTGCCTAGATGCTGAGCATAAGAGCCCAGTGTTCCTACTCACAGGGGAGGTGATAACTTGCTTTGGGGGATATTTTTTATAATGTTGATGCTGGCTTTTGGAATGTTTTTCTATACGACGTGTGTATGTCTCTGTGTGTGTGAGTGTGTATGATGGGAAACACGCAGATGTGTAGTAAGAACTGTGGTTTCAGTGTGTGGAATTTGCTACTGGCAAGTTATTCTAGCACCAAGTCCAAGAAAAATACCAGGTAGGCTTATATTTTTGCATATGCTTTTTTGTCCTGAAAAGTTTTAAAAGTCTTCCCAAATGCAGGAAGTCGCACCTGGGGTTTCACAATTTTCTCGAGGCTGACATTCCTGGTACACATTGCTTCATTTTCTGTTTCTGCTCTAATTTTTGTTGTTTGGCAGACTCCTGAAGGGAAGCTAAGAAGCAGCTTCACATACAAGTGTTTTGTCTTGGTCTCGGGGCTGGCTTTACTGACTGTTCCTGAAACATTTTCTACTGTGCAGTCTATGATAGTCTCTAGACCTCCTTTCCACACTCCTGTTGTTTTGATTAATTTCTTCAGAGTACAAGCAGGATTAAGCAAAATGGAAGGAGACTGACTTACTGGAAATGGTCTTGTTAGCTTCCTTAATGTGCACATAATACAAGAACAAGACTTTGAATTGAAGACACTCAGCTGTGTCATTTAAAAGTATTTTCTCTGGCCTCAGAGTACCTCTCCCTTTATGGTCCTCCTTGCAGGGATACTTGGACAGATGCTTGATTTTTTCCCATTGAAATTGTGTATCAGACCCAGAAGTGGGCTGTAGCCCAGCAGAAACTTTTTTCTTGTTCCAGAAAATACACATCCCCCTAATAACCACCATATTATTCCTCACATGCTGCCTAACGGGCTAAGTGTGTGAAAAATCAAAGGGTCTGGAAGCCCTGGTGAAGAGATGCTGGGGCAGGAGCATGCAGGAAGCTGTCACTGGTTGGACAGCTGGGAGCCTGGCTGTCACACCGGCCTCTCCTAGGTTCTCTGTGGGGATGGGCGATATGTGCGCCTCCATGCATGCTTTTCAGGCCCTGCCTCTGGTCGGAAAAGAAACAAATGGGCTTGGCGAGCCATGAAAGAGAGGGAGAGGGTGGCAGATGGGGAGAGAAGTGCCAGGAAAGGGCATTGTCTGGGTCTGAATTGTGGACAGTAGCAGCAGTATTGTCTTGAACAGCTACAGGAGCTGGGGAAGAAAGACTATCTTTGTGTTCAGGCAGTGACAAGGAAGATTTAGGCAGCACGGGGAAGATGGGGATTTGGCCAGGGAAGGGTAAAATGGGCTTGAGCCAGGAGAGGATGGGTTAGGAGAAGCAGGGGGCTCCTGAAATGGGAGAGTGCCTGGATGGCTCAGAAACAGGGATTGGTTTGGGAAATAGGGACTTTTTCAATGAAAACATGCAGAAAAGGGAATGAATCCCACAGAGGTGAGGGATAAATCCAGCTTCTGTGCTTTAAAATATTCAAAACTTCAAATATACCTGGAATTTCGTCACAGGTCCGTTAAATGCTGTGCAAAACAGACAGAAAACAATGCAACCGTAATTAAAATATAATGCAATGTCATCAAAATGGTCAACCTTCAAGCACCACTTCCTCCAAGCCCAGGATCAGTGTATCCCAACACGCAAGAAAGGAGGAAAAGGAGGTAGGAGGCCTCCATGGATGAGCAAGGATCTGCTGGGACAACTCAGGCAGAAAGCAGCCATCTATGAGAGGTGGAAACAGGAGCTGGCTTCTTGGGAAGAGTATAGGAACATTGCCAGGGCATGCAGGGGTGCAACTAGGAATGCTACAGCCCTTCTAGAATTACATTTAGCCAGGGAAGTTAAGGATAGTAATAAGGTGTTTTTCAAGTACATCAGCAGTAGAAGGATGGTGAGGGGGAATGTGGGCCCGCTGCCCTGGTGTCTGAGGATGCAGAGAAGGCTGAAGTACTGAATGCCTTCTTTGCTTCAGTCTTTACAGCCAAGGCCGGCCCTCGGGAAGCCCAGTCCAGCAAGGGCATAGAGGCACATCTACAGTCACAGAACACTTCTCACCATTACCATCTTGTACATCCGCTTCTCTAAAGCTCTGAGAGCACAGCAGAGCACTGCTTACAAACAAGAAAGTTTGTAAGACAGAAAGAAGTGACTTGATGCTGTGTAGCTGTGACAACTGGGAATTTGCCTTCCTGCAAGTCCCTTCTGGCTTTGGTTTATCCCCTGGTGCCCTTTGGGATCATAAAATTTTCTTTAGGCACCAAAACAGGTCACCAAATCTTCAGGAGTGCTGAGAGCTCAGCCATGGTTTCCCTGTTGGATGCCGGCCCCTTTATTCCACTCTACAGAGGTAGGAAAGAATTATCAAAGCTTTTTTCTCTCTCTTTTTTTTTTTTCCGCTTGCTATACTTTGTTCCAGAGGAAGTGGGTTCTGGAAACATTCACCATTGTAAATCATGGCTTAAATTTGATACTTGTTCATCTGTTTAACTGCTGCTCTGCGTTTTCTCTCACCCAGAGCTGCATTGTCGGGAGAACAGAGGTAGCGGTATTGTCACTTGAAAATATATGAATATTATAATTTATAGTAGTAATTTACATAAAATACCATTATTGAAGAGATATTGAATCGCTCTTTTAAAATTAAAAGTGCCCACACATCATATTTATTGTGTGCCATGAAGCCTTTCCCATACTTTTATGATTATATCTTATAATAACTGATAAAAATCTAAGCCTTTCATCTACCACTGATGCTCCATACCCCACTGGGCCTTTGATACAATATAATCTTCTCAAATAGCACTACAGGGCCAGAGTATTTTCTCTAGACAGTTTTGAGCTGAAGCATATTTCATAATCATGCCCTCTTATTGAGATCTGTTCTGCCACTCTAACGGAAAACATAGATTTGTAATCTGTCCCTATATAGGACATTAAACACAAAACTGTACTATCATTATTGATTTAGTTACCTCAGTACTTTCAGAGATCGACTCGTTATCATTACATTTTCCTGAATGGCCTATTGCTTGTTTAATATCAATGGATTTCGAGTGGTCCTGTAAGTAGAAAATTGATTAATGGACCAACAGTGTAATCGTTCAGACTCATACAAAAATGTGTAACCCCTGGCTTCATAAAACTAAACTTGATTTGAAACTCTCACCCATATCTTAATCAGGATTTTAATTCTTGTGTAATTTTCTGTGGAAGGAAAGTCCAGAAGGAGGCATAGAATGAGAAAGGATTTTTCTGTAACTAGTTGGGATGAGATGAGCCAAAGTGAATATGTAAAGCTGATAGGAGGATTTATGCCAACGCAACATCTTTAGGTCATGTAGTCTGGTCACAAATATGTGTTGCAGAACATGTTGCTGAAAAAGGGTGTTCACCGGGTCATCAGAAACACAGCCACAATGCTGGTCCTCCTTCCCACATCCTCTGATAAAAATGGTACGTCTAGGTAGATGTCACTGTCACAGCCAGGAGACAATGATTTACAGTGCTCTGCAAATGAGCATGTAAAATGTGAAGCTGCACATTGTCAGCAAGCTGCTGAAAGGACACGTCATCTCTGTGAAAAATGTCTACAATTTTGTATGTTGCTATATATAGCAATTTAGATACACTTAAGAAGCCTATTCAAAAGCAGCTCTGTTAGGTTCTCTCTAATATCTTTACAGCATCTGGCGTCAAATAAGGATGGATCTGAGTAAGACCCTGTGAATTAATAGAAGCATACCTGGAATCATATTATAGAGGATGTCTGCTTTCCCCATGAAATGTGTTGACTCCAAAATGACTATACTACCTTCAATAACTCACTTTTCTAGTAAGTGTGCATCCAAATTGTTATTTTGTACACCATCATTAGTGGTTCTGGCATTGCAGTAAAACCTAGGAACTCTGGGCATAGATTAGTTTAACCATCCATCACACCTAAGCACATTACCATGTGAATACCTAGTGTTTTGATTGTCTGACTTCAGAACTGTGAACTGAACTTGGTAGATATGGCTTAGTAAGGTCTTCTGAAAGTTGCAGCACTGACAGTTTCTCTTTTGTCAAAATATAGGAATTTGTGTTTGTTTCTGGTTTCCAGCATTCTTGTTTGGGCCTCCATACCACTTATATACATTCACTTAATGTTTTTCACTTGGATTTTTACTGGTGTTTGCCCTGACTTCCCCCTTATGTTCACATTAGAAAAATGAGACTCTTGAGTTTGGCCCTTTAAATGGGTGTCAGATAATGCAGAAATAATAAATGGTATGGTGTAGTGCCATGAGAAGGTTTCCTTTTATTTTTATGCAATCTATTCAGTTCATGAAAAATGAACTTTCTACCCAGCTGAGTGTCAACTAGCTATCATAGAATCTCAGAATGGAAGAGGTTGGAAGAGACCTTTAGAGATCATCTAGTCCAACCCACCTGCAGAAGCAGGTCTACCTAGACCAAATCGCACAGGAACATGTCCAGGTGGGTCTTGAAGATCTCCAAGGAAGGAGACTGTGCCAGGATGCCCTCACCCTCACGGTGAAATAGTTTTTTCTTATGTTTAAGTGGAACTTTTTGTGTTCCAGCTTCATCCCATTACCCCTTGTCCTGTTGCTAGATACCATGGAGAAAAGGGATGTCCCAAGCTCCTGACACCCACCCTTTAGATACTTGTAAATGGTATCTTTACAAGGAAAGAAGTCTGCCTAAAACCTGATGAATATGAAGAAGTGCTAATTCTTGGAATACCCCACTGAAAACAAAAATAATTGAGAGCAGCTCTGAGCAGGACTTGAGGGTGTTGGTGAGGAAGCTCCACGTGACCCACCAATACATACTCACAGCCCAGAAAGCCAACCATATCCTGCGTTGCATCAAAATAAGCGCGGACAGCGGGCCAAGAGATGATTTTCTCCCTCTGCTTTGCTCTGGTGAGACCCCACCTGCAGGGCTGCATCCAGCTCTGGTGTCCTCAAGCACAGGAGAGATATGGAGCTGTTGTAGCAAGTCCAGGGGAGGGCCATGAAGATGACCAGAAGGCTGGAGCACCTCTGCTATGAAGACAGACTAAAAGAATTGGGGTTGTGCAGCCTGGAGAAGAGAAGGCTCTGGGGAGACCTTAGAGTAGCCTTCCAGTACCTAAAGGGAAGCTGGAGAGGGACTTTTTACAAGGGCATGTAGCAATGGGACAAGGAGTAATGACTTTAAACTGAGGGTAGATTTAGATTAGAAATTAGGAAGAAGCTCTTCCCTATGAGGGTGGTGAGGCACTGGCACAGGTTGCCCACAGAAGCTGTGGCTGCCCCATCCCTGTCACTGTTCAAGGCCAGGCTGGATGGGGCTTTGAGCAACCTGGTCTAGTGGAAGATGTCCCTGCCTGTGGCAGTGGGGTTGGAACTAGGTGATCTTTATGGACGCTTCTGACCCAAACCATTCTATTGAGCCTATGGTAAATTCAACGGGGATTTTTGGGGAAGTATTTGTCCACAGGAAGATAAGCTGCAGTTTAAAATCTAGAGACATTTAGATCTCTTGTCAGTTTATCTCCTGAATGTCTGATATGGATTTCAGGACTGAAGCTATGCATTTGGTAAGAAATTGTTCTGAGCAATGTGCAACATGTTGGCCAATCAGATACTGCTGAATTCGGGCATACATCTGGGGTGCTAAACGGTGTTTTGGAATGGTGGTTTTATTATTAATTGTCTGGTTGAGAGACTTAAACCATTTGGTGCTTGGACAAATTGGAATCCTTTAAGTAAATAGTTTAGTCTTGGCATCCCTTCACTTTAACCGCTGCAACTTATCCAGTTAATGTCAGAGGGGTGGATGTTTCATCTCGAAAGCACATTTAGGAAGGCAAAATTTGGTTTTATACACACTGTCTCTTACACTAAAAGCACAGATTTTCAAACAGTGTATGTAAGTCCATAATTCATGCCCGGCCACAGTCAGCATTTGCAATTATTTCAGCCTAAACTGGGAATGCATCTATTTTCTTTTTCTTTTTCTTTTTTTTTTTTCTGTTGGAGAAACCTGCATTTCTTAGACTGCCTTGAATTCACGCTAGGAGTCTGACTTTATGCGTTGCATTTGATTATTGCTATTGGAAGTTGGTGACTGAGAGGGAAAATTTACATTTGAACAGATAGTGCAGTCACAGCATGTAAGCATACTCCTACATGCATAGTAATATATTACAATAAAAAATACTTAAGCTTCAATCCTGCAAATGTTTACAAAGTGCTTAACTCTCAGAGGACTCCTTAGTCTGTAAAATTAAGCAGATGTGTAACTGTTAGCAGGACTTGTGCCTTAGGTCCTGTTCTGTATCCTACCAAGCTCAATAGAGGTTGGCTTTGGGACCCTTAAGGTAACACATATGCACATTGTTGAGATGTTTAGATATTTTTGAAAGGAAAATAGAAGAAACCCATGTGCTAGTGGAAATAGTCTTAAAATAGGATGTAACAGCTGTAAGGGGAGGTCTACGTGTATGGAAAGTAAGCAAATAGCTACAAAAGTATTTCAGCAGAAGCAAGGACAAGACTTTGTAGTGCAACAAGACATTGACAGGAATAATTTTTTGCTCTACAGCTCAGAGTATCTTAAGAGAATAGTTACTTTCACTGCTGGAACATAGTTGGACCAGCAGGATGACTGTCATTAGGAACCTCCCCATTTATTGACAACAATTCTAACAGTAGCTGAGTGATGTGTTGATATTTACCTTCATCTTGTTAAAAGTGGCATAGTCAGACCCCAGAGCCCTGTCACCTCCCTCAAAAAGCAACCACCCATGGAGTTAAATTCTCATGAAATAAAAATTTGGCATTTGACAAGAGCACAAGTGGTTTTGGCCATCAAACAAGCTCAGAAGCTTCTCTTAATCTGAAGATCAGTAGTTAGATAAAAGACTCAAATAGTACAGAATTGGCAGCATGAGAAGGCTCTGCTTTATCCATACCTGATTTTATTTGTGTTATCACAGTACAAACACATAAACTGGTAAAAAATAGTGTTTTCCACTAAACTTTCAGAATTTCCCTTTTTCAGAGAGCAGCAATAGTAATATTTCAATGACAATATTTTACTGTGTTTTGGGTTTAGTTTTTTTTTTTAAATTAGAATATTACAAAAATATAAAGCCATGTGTGGATGGCTGTTCTGAAAGATAAGTGACCCATTAGACATATAAGTTTCAAGATTTATTCAGTAGTTTGCACAGCTTAAATCAATTCCTGGTTTATTCCAAACTGTGCCCATCTCCCCTCTGAGTTCACTGAATACTCCTTTTCTGCTCCAACAAATCATTCCAAGTGTATTTTCTTGAATTCTTCTTTTGCTACGACACTGTCTCTCCAGAAGATGTTTTAAAAGGAATTATTTATTATTCATAAGTCCTGGTTAGAGACTATACAATCCTGCCTGTGTAAAATATTCCTTTTTACCTATTGGCCAGATGGTATTTCTGAATGACCACATCTTTGTGCAAACGTATTTGGAGTACTTGCTTCTTGGTGAATATCTGCACATTTTAGCAGTTTGTTTCTTTGTCTGCTAGGTAAGAAACATCCCATGCCTGTCAGCAGATAGGAAATGTTAATCAGACAGCCTGATCTGAAAGTTGTCAGAGTGCTCTGCTTCCATTTTTCATAATAAGTGTAATTAAAACTGTATGACTGGAATGCTGAGGAGTGACTCAAGTAATTGGCCAGTTAATGTTAAGAAGGTGTAAATTCCCCAGAAAATCCCTGCACATACCAACTAAAAATGCAAACCATGAAATAAATCCATCTGCCTACATTTGTTTTAACAGTAATACTGACCTTAGAGCAAGGTATTTCCGAAGGATTTTTAATGACCAGCTGGAGTTAATAGCCTCTGGCTGTACCTCAGGCTTTAAACTCTGCCCAGCCAGCCATTAATTCCTAGGAAATGCTCTGTTCCTTGCTTAACAGCATGACAACCTAGACTGTAAATAACTGTTAGCAGAGAAAATATTATTGTTGTTAAATGCACATAGTACCTTCCTTCAGAAAAGACTCCAAAATATTTACAAGCTGAGGGTTCTGAAAAAAAACAAACCAGTAAGCAAAGATTATTTTTGTGGCTGGGAAAATAGCTTGGTTTTATAACAGGTAGGGCTAAGCTGCATATTCTCACTATGTCCCTGAGAAATTAGACATCGTTAGGATTGTCTCATTGCCCACTGCTGGTGTTTCTGACTATAAGCTAGAAAAGCACTAGCATTACCCTCTTCTAGTCCTGGCTGTTGGCAAAGGAGACCTGTGGATGTTTGTGGATGTGTACCAGTCCTCTGGGGATATATGTGAAGTCTGTAAATGTCTGCCATCAGAGCTCAGACACTAAAAAGAAAAGATATGCTCAAACAAGTAGTTTGTACTTAAGTCTTATTGTATGGGTACAACATCTCAGGCAGTACAGCCTCACCTGTGATGGCTGCATGCTGCAGGGGACTTAGGAGGAGAAAATCTGATTACTGAAAGAGACGACACAGACAAAAGAAGTCTTGATTTCTGCCAGGTCTTCAGGAACATCTACAGAAGCATTAGAAACCAGAAGGAGAAGGAGGCAGACCCAGTGGCTGATCACCCAAACAAAGCATGCAGCAGAAAGCCAGATTTCCTAGCCTCCTCTGTGCCACCAAGATGCTCAAAGGGGGCACATTCGGGCCAATGCTTTCCATTCAGCCACAAGCATTAGTGAGCTGCTGAGGAAATTAGCCCTGATGTTGAGAAACCATGTAAGCCTGTGTTTAACAGCAGGTGTATCAGGTGCCCTACCATTTGCCACAATACTCTGCCTAACCTTAAGCACAGGACAAAGAGCTTTGCTAGGCTATCAGCAAAGGCTATACGGAAGGCTTTGATAGGCATGCAGCAGCACTACACAGAAACACAGAGTGCCTGGCACCTGAAATGAATTCATCATAAGCTACTGTTAAAACTGCCCATTTTAATATTGTGAATAAGAGGTGACCAGTACTAAAGATCTGTAACAGTGCTATATGTAGCACAACAAATGACTTTTGACACCTGTTGGTTATGGAATGTTATTGTGCGGATATGAATGAAAACTGCTGATGAACATAATGCTACTAGAGATTTTGCAACCTCAAATCCACAGCCAGCAGAAAAAAACAAGTTCTTTTTCTGATAAGGAATATTTCACAGCAGTGATCTTTTTCGTGATGTTATTATTTGTAACTGGCCCACTATGACTTTTCTAGATCTAACATGGTTACAAGTTCTTTGAACAAATACTAACAGATTTTGCTATAATTTCAAAGAGTGCTGCTGAAGCTAGCAAAATGACATTTGAAAACCTTTTTTTTTTTTTCCTAGTGGCTGCAGACTTTCATAAAAGAGCAGGCTCTTGTGGGTTTTTTTTCTCCTTGCTGTTTCTTAATTAGGCTTTCTTTAATCCATGACAAATGAGTCAAGGAGTAAAGTCCATGTTACAGATGTTATCCTGTTACAGATCCGTCTTCACATGCCTTTCCCGTTCTTGTTAATGCTCTGGCACAATGCAGAGCAGCATTTAATCATGTTCCACTTTTTATTCCATTTGGAGCTAGAAAGCAGCCATCACTGAACAGAGTGCTCAGCAAAGTGTGAATCACCAAGGTGTCAGCAGCAGCACAAGGGCAGCTCTGACAAGAGGCACAAGGTCTTTCTGGTGAAGTTTTAGCTCCATCCTTAGCTTCAGCCTGAGAAAAACTCCAGACAGGAGTGAAGCTCCCAGTCTTCTTGTCCTGTTGGCCACCTGTTCCCATCAACAGCTTGGCTCTTGCCTTGTGACGGGAGGAAAGGTTTTTGGGAGGTGACAAGTAAGGCTGCAGCCCCTGTAAAGATTTTGAACATTAAGGAAATTTGAACCACTGAAGACAGATAATGTCTCCCTAACTAATTTAAATACTTGTTTGCAGCATTTCAATACACTGTAATGTACAGCTATGTAATAACATGTTTAGAAGACTTCACTGCTGCACCTTACAGATTTCCAGGAAATACACTTACTGTGAAACCACTCAGAAGCCTTCCTGCATTCTAAACACCTTACCAGTGATACTTTAATTTTCACACTCACTTACTAAAGCTACTGATGCTTTAGGGTTCTAGTTATGGCCATACAGTATTTAATTAGTGAATTGAAAGGCAAAGGTTAATGACTTCCTAGAAATCACAAAGTCAATTTAATGAAGCAAGCTTCTTCATTCTTATCATTTGAGTGTCTTAATTCCTCTGCAATAATTATTAGGCTTAATTTTTGCATCATATTCCTTATTCCTAGAGCACTTTACAATGCCAGCATCATTCTCCTCATTTAACAGATGGGAAAAAAGTTGCCACTTAAGAGAAAGGAAATAAAATGCTTTCATCCACCCAGAAAACTCATGGTTTACCCACTGCACTCTCCACTAAATTTTTTTCTCACTGGATGCATTTCAAATATCATTTTACTGTCAATGGTATGCTTGTACACAAGGCACTGTGACTTCAAGAAGAGAGAGAAACATTTCTAGATACGGTAACAAGTGATATGACAAGGGAAAATGGTCTGAAGTTGCGTCAGGTGAGGTTTAGATTGGATATTAGGAAAAATTTCCTTCACTGAAAGGGTTGGCAAACATTGGACCAGGCTGCCCAGGGAGATGGTACAGTCATTATGGAGGTTTTTAAGAGATGTGTAGATGAGGCACTGAGGGACATGGATTAGTGATGCGCTTAGCAATGTGAGGTTAGTGGTCAGACTCAATGATCTTAAAAGTCTTTTCTAATCGAAACAGTTCTATGATTCTATGATAGCAATAGATGCTCAAGTCATAAGCTTTTCGATGAACACATTTTACATTCAGGCATAGGTGGAGCTCATAGCAGAACAGGGTACAACCTCTGTTCTCTTACAGACAACCACCACCTCTTTCTAGAGTTTTTCCAAATGTCATTGGCCACTTGGTCAATTTGTACAGTCCAATCAGCTGAAGTATGAGCCTAGAGACTGCAAAATTTTTAGAGCTCTAGATCTATAAGGAATCAAGAATAGCTAGTGTTTCTAAATGTTTAAATTTAAAGATCAGAAACACTAATTATTCCTCCATTCTCATTTGTATGAGCTGTAGTTTAGGAGCAAAGAAATCACCACAGTGGATCAGTCTGCTGGTATAGCAAGCTGCGTTATATGTATACAACAGTAATCCATGGATACCTAAGTTTGAGGTGTTATTCATGGATGGTGCACTTAGAAGGGAGGGGATTCAGCTCCATTTTCTTATTCAGTATCATATTATTTCATGACAAAAACTCTTTCATAAGGTCAGATACGAAACAACCTCTAATGACATTTTAGCTATCCCCAGAGTTATTTAATGTCCTTTGAAATGAAATAAATGTAACGAAAAGCACAGTCAAATTCTAGGTTTGAAATAAAGATCTTAGAATCATAAAATCATAGAACGGTAGGGGTTGGAAAGGACTTTTAGAGATCATCTAGTCCAACCTCCCTGCAGAAGCAGGTCTACCTAGAGCAGGACACACAGGAATGTGTCCAGGTAGGTTTTGAAGACCTCCAAGGAAGGAGACTCCACACCCTCCCTGGGCAGCCTGTGCCACTGCTCCAGCACCCTCACAGTGAAATAGTTTTTTCTATGTTTAAATGAAACTTCTGGTGTTCCAGCTTTTTTCCATGACCCCTTGTCCTGTCACTAGATACAACAGAAAAAAGGGATGCCCCAACCTCCTGACATCCACATTTACATACTTGTACATATTAATAAGATCCCCCCTCAGTCTCCTCCAGACTGAACAGTCCAAGTTCCCACAGCCTTTCCTCATAAGTAAAATGCTTCAGTTCCCTGATCATCTAGGTGGCACTGCACTGGACTCTCTCAAGAAGTTCCCTGTCCCTCTTGAGCTTGGGACCCCAAAACTGGACATAGGACTCCAGCAAGCTTCCAGGGATACTGCTGAGAGAAAACAAGAGGTGTGACATTGTCAATATAAGAGAAACAGAAGGCAGGCAGCTATTTCTAAAACTGACAAAATCTCATATGGAGCAACAAGCACTATGCCTTAAACTTCTGATTATCACACAACACAGCTTTACATGATTTTTTGGCTCTTACTTTGTTTCTTAATACATTTATACTTATTTTACATGTGAACTTAATCAACAACTTGGCACCGTGTTGAATTATTTAGTCATAATTTATTGGTACATACTCTCACCTCTACCTCCACCATAATACAGCATCTGTCATTGCTATTTTATTATGTATCATGTATTTGCACATACGTCTTTCATACAGAGAGATACTTGAAACAATGACTTTAAACCAGGCCTTGCATGTTTTTTACAAAGCTGTCTAAAACACTTTTAAACTGTATGCATTGTATGCACATAAATGATTATCAGTTGTGAATCAGATTCACCATATTAAATTATAGACCACTTAAAGGTGATCCAATGTAAATATTCAGTTAATGCAGCAAGGAAATTAAGGAAACAAAAGAACACTGTTTTAATGAGAGAATGGTGGAAAACAAATCGATATTTTGTCTGGGATGTCACCAGGAAGGGACTAAATCTGAAGACAGACAAGGTTAAAGAAAGGTTAATACCAATAAAGGAAGAAGGATTGCTAAAACAACTGAGAGGAGATTTATGAAAGAGTGCATTCCACGGACTCTCAACTATGAGTACTGCAGGCAAAGGAGTGTGGATGACAAACTGTTTAAAGAAGCAGTGAAGGCACTGTAATATCAGAGTTATATTTCCTTTGGGAGGTCAAAGAAGCACCACATTGTGGTGTCCCATAAACTAAATGAAGGAATCAGAGATATGAGGTTTTAGGTTAGTGTGTAGAGAATGTGAGGGCAAAGCTGGCAATCCACGAATTGCAGTTCTCGTTTTCTGACACAGAGCTGTATTGTTTAAGCCTTGCTTTGGCTAACATTGGAATGAGTCTGACTCTACAGGCTTGCTGTACACTATTTTGGTAGCTACTGTAAGAGTAAGTGGAGATCTTAATTTTGAAGGGAATCTTTATTGAGAAACCTTTTTTTTTTTTTAAAACAAAAGGTCATACACAATGTTCAGCAGGTGTTGAAAAATGCAGAGCATGGACACAATTTCTGAAACTTGTTCCTTAAAGATGCCTGCATGAGACAGGTTTAAAATCCAAGAGAGGTACCTTCTTACTCTCTCCATCCAGTTGTCCTTTCCTGTGTTCTATGGACTTTGAAATTTGTGCGTTAAGTAAATATTGGTCATGTCTTTATTTTACTGATGTATAGTATTTATGTTTACCCTTTGGATTTGTTTGATTTTGATGGAGACATATGCTTAGTAAGGCTTATAGATGAAAAAGCAGTTTCTTGTTCCAAACAAAACTATGTCCGTTTGGCAACCGTGCTTCCATTTTTATTTAATAAAGGCATTTCATCCAGATGATAAAAGGCAGTTGTAAGAGAAATTTATTAACTTACATGCTTACATTTTCTCCTTGTGTTTTCCCACTTGTTTTCCTCTCCATGGGGAGCTTCTGTGTTTTATGGCATTTTTAGTATAGTAGGATGTTATAAGGCAACATTCTGTTGCCATGAAAAGCTGAGGCATGTTTTCGTGTGTGTGAATTTCACTTTATTTCAAAATTCCTGTATTTAACAGAATAAGAACTTGTAAACTGTTTTACTTGCAGTGTTGTAGGCTTGTTTGAAATTTAATTTTCAAGTAGTGATAAACTTTCTCATATTTTTAAACTGTAAAGTAAAAGGAATTTATTGAGACTTAATTTCTTAATTTGATCATCTCACTTGTAACAATCAAGTCTGCAAAGGAAAAAACTAAAGACTTCAAGTGTGTGACTCTGAGTTCACTGATGTACTTTAAATTATGATAGTAACTCCACTTTCTAAGATTTAATGCCTCACAACTTGACAAGAGTTTGAATAATGATGTAAGTCATGAGAGAATATATAAAGATTTGTAGCTGCATTCTGATTCTCAACAGGCAGTTTCCCACACCTCCAAAGTGCTATAAACTGGTACAAGTGTGACCTTTATCACATTCTGTTGATTTGTTATTTTGGCTCCCACTTGCTGCCAGTAAAATCAGCATTTGCTTTTTTTAATATCTTAAATTTTCCTAAAATTTTTCAGGTTTTAGAATGTGTGAATACCTCTTCTAGTTACAGGGAACATTTTACGCAAAGCAAAAAGGAATATAATCACAGGCACGATTCTCAAATTCATGCCTAAATTATTTCATATTGTTAACAGCTCTCAGTAAGAAAACAGCTAAAGGCAAAATCATTAACTTTCCATTCTGCAGCAAGTATTTTATGTTCCTCGTGTAGATGTCATGGAAACTTTTCAGAGCGTCAATGGAGAATACCACAGAAATAAGTAAGCTCTCTGCTCTTACGCACTGTGCTTAGGTCCTGCAGACTAAGCTATGGAATTGCTCTCCAGCATTCATTAACTGTTCACTCAACACAAAACAGCAGTGAGGCATCACAGATTTTTATACCTTCGCTGTCTCAATGTCTTGTGAATGACTGACTTCACACTTGGTTTTTTTCTGTAGCACTTGGTGATTGTGCACATAGGTAGAGGGAAAGGAATTGTTTTCAGAATTGTATTTTTTCCACAAGGAAGTTTATAAATGATAGATAGAATATATACATAATTTTTAATACATATATTTGAAAGACACTCAGTAAGATGAATTATGAAATTCTTGACTGTGTCTGGATTAGCTAATCGATGGATATATGGTGTAATTTCTGAATTTTATCCTTCTGAACACATGCCTTATATGAGATTGAGAAATACAGATACCAGGAGAACTCCTAAGGTCTGGTTTAAAGAGAGCTAAATACTATTGGCCATTTTTTTAGAACCCTGCAGAAGCTCCCCAGCTAAAGACTCAATCGTATTTGTGTTAAGAAGAAAGCAAACACATCCATCTATCCACTTGGGATGCAGAACTGTGTAAATGTTCCTGCCCTTCTTAGTAGCAAGTAAACCTCCTCAGCATGTCTAATCAAAGGAAACAACAAGCAAAGCAGCAATTAGAAGGAGAGGAAAAATTATTCCAGTGTCAACATAAAGGCTGTGTGACACGCACTGCTCAGCAAGACCACCAACCAGACTTGCAGAGCCTGGTGCCTCCAAGAAGCAGCAACGCTTCTGCTTACTGAAGAAGATGGTTCTGTTTCTTCCATAAAGCGTAAGCAACGTTGAACCACTGTCATGGCTTAGCGAGGAGCAGCTTTTGCTTGTTAACAGGGGGAGGGGGTTGCAATGAAGACTGGGTAAAGACCTTTTGGACTCTTCCCCAGCTCCTGGGTTCAGACCCACCTCCAGCCTGGCTGGGCCAATCTGGTGCCTTTGCCATCACTATTTAGGGACAGGAATTTGAAGTGCTGGTAGGAGGTGTAAGAGTGGTACAAGATGGAGGTGACCACGCGGACCCCACAGTCAGAGAAGGAGGAAGGAAGGAGAAGCAATAGACCAGAGACCCCTCAGCAAGCCATGGTAAGAATGCAGCTGTGCCCCTGCAACCCATGCAGGGCCATGGCAGGACTGAGAGCCACCAGCAGCTCCATGTGAGTGAGCCTGGACCGGTGTGAGACTGTGTGGAGAGGTGGCCATGGCCACCTCTGGAGAGCCTGTGTGCCGCAGAGCAGCCCCACACGAGAGGCAGAGAGGAGCTGCAGCCTTTGGGATAAGCGCACGTCGGAGCAGCCTGTGCAGGGCTGCCGTGTGTGTGAGGTACCCCACGGACTTGCAGGGAGGACTGGTGGGAAGCCCACCTGCCCTGAGGAGAGACAAACAGCAGAAGCTATCAGGAATAGACTGACTGAAAGCCCCACTCCCTGCTGTCCTGGGCAGTTCATGGGGGGGAGGAGGTAAAAACACTGGGATCAGGACACTGAGCCTGGGAAGAGGAGTGGGGAGAAGGTGTTCTTACAGGGCTGGTTGGACTTTTCATCGTTGTACCACTCTGTGTTGTTTTATTTTGGTTATGTTTTGGGGTTTTATGGTTATGTTTTAGTTGATGTTGCATTAAATTATTTTCTGTTTTCTCCCCCAAGCCCAGTAGCCTGGTCTGTTTTGTCCTGGACCTTATGCAGTAATTAAGCTCTCCCTGCCCTTTGGCAATCCTCAGGTCTTTGGTACTTGAGGCTAATCATGGTCTTTTGTTCCCTGATGGGCCTAAACAAGGACAACCACAAAATTATACTGGAAAGTGAATGGGAGATATGAGAGAGAAGGAACATCTGGAACTCGAGGATATTAGTATGCCTAGCTGTTATGCTAACGGCTGCTCCAAAGTTATGGTATTTTAGCAGGAAAATTTTCAAAGATACAATCACCACCAGCTAGAAATGGTGGATCTGACTATTCAGAAATCCCCTCATGTGGCCTGCAAACAGCGATAAGCTCAAATGTATTGGTTACTTGCTACACATTGTGTTTCTGTGGGAGGACAGGGAACCTCTTGAATATTAATGGTGCTTTGCTTGCCATTCTAACACTTGGGCAGTCCAATTACATCCACAAAGGACATTTCCTACAGAGCAGCCACATCAGCTCCTTGATGTCTTGCAGCAACTATTTTGAACTAGACACAGACCATTATGAAGGTATGTATCACGTTCACTTCAGCTAAGGGGTCTGAGGCATTTTGCTTGGTATTGTGCATTTGCTTGTTTGCAGTCTGTGCTCTTAAGCTAATCACTATAATATGCAGAAAATATAAGACCTATATGGTGGTCAAGTGCAGTGATTAATTTTATTTACCATACGCCTTTGTATGCCTCACCTGCAGTTCATCCCATCAATCTATCTCCCCCAGTATTTGTTCTAACATTCCAAACCTCTGAGCAGCTTCAAACAGCTGCGACTTTTTTTTTTTTCCTGAAACTTGTCAAAGACATTCTTCCCTCTTTTCCCCCAAAAGGGGATTTTTTTTTCCCTACCAAATGAATACTGGACAAAACACGAAATGGTGATATTCCACCTGGAATATCAAATATCATAGCATAGTATCTGCTGTATCTCATCAAAGTGCAAAGATCAACAAAGGGGCTTTTGCAACATATCTTTACAGAATCATAGAATGGTAGGGGTTTGGAGAAGACCTCTAGAGATCATGTAGTCCAACCCCCTGCTAAAGCAGGTATGAGTACAAACACATCCAGACCGGTTTTGAAAACCTGCAGAGGAGACTCCACACCCTCCCTGGGCAGCCTCGCCAGGGCTCCCTCACCCTCACAGTAAAGAAGCTTTTCCTTAAGTGGAACTCTTTGTGTTCCAGCTTTTGTCCATTAACCCTAGTCCTGTCACTGGCTACTGATGACACTAGTCACTGGCTTTCATCTTTGCTATTATATTTATCCCTCTTTTTACACATCTGTCTACTATACCCTTTCCTATGACTTTCTGAAATGTTTTTTATTGTTTGTTTGGTTGTTTTTTAATTCCCGGGATTGTTTTTCACAGCTTCCGGTATATCACAAGGATCTTTGGCCATATGTGTAGACATGCATGAGAACTGAGAAATGGCTTCTTGCACAGCAAGAAGAAAATTTTCTCTGCTGATGGTATAAACCAAGTTGATTTAAAAAAGGCAGTTTTTTTCTGATTGTGACTATGGGATAGAAATAGACATTGAACAACAATGGAACATGTTTAATTAGAAACATGAAAAATTATGTTATCAAACTTCCCCCACTCAAGCTTCTTCCACTGTACCAGAACACTTAGGCATTTCAGCAGTGAAATGATTCATAATGCTGACATCTAAAGAAGCGTTAACACAACTGATGGTAGAAAACAAATATGAATTCTCTTGTGTTTTCATTTGACAAGAAAGAGAAGGAGCAGAATGATTGAAGACTTGCATGAGTTATGAACTGGACTCAGTGCAAATTCAGGCATAACACTCAAAGCTCAGAGCTGTGCTCTGCAGATGTGCTGGATGTGTGGGAAACAGCTCTGCCAGTTTGTCTTGGTGGGTTGCCTGATGAACAATTGCTTGTTCTCAAGAAAGTACTTTGAAACTTCCAGAGACAAGCCTTTAAGTCATCAAGTCTTGCTGACTAGATACCATGAAATGACAAAATAACCTTAGTATTCACTCGTGGGAATTTCACTGCTCAGGTAGGTTGAATCTGCCTTTGTATCAAAGGGGATTTTGTCTCATTTTACAGGAAATTAAACACAGTGGTGATCAGAAAAGATGACATTGCACAAAATCTGAACAAAAGAATTTGAAAGCTCAGTGACAGTATGGGGTTTGGACATCAGGTGGACCGGGTGAGCTGAGAATCAGCAACTTCAGCTTCAGCAGCAGTGTTAGTCCTATGTTCATGCAGAGTACAAATCTTGAATACAAACTAGCCCGTTAATTCAGATTAATGATGTCGGTGTGATTTCATTCGCAATCCACCTGAAAAGATGAAGCGGGGGAGCTGAAAGCGTAGGGGACCGGACTGCGAGCAGGAGTGGCTTCGGCGGCTGTGGAGCCGGGTACCGCGCCCGTGCGCGCCTCAGCCCCGCGCCCGCGGCTGCCGTCCTCCCCTGCCGCCCGCCAGCTCCGCCCCGCCGCGGCGGAAGGCGCCGGGCGCGCAGGCGCAGGGGCCGCAGGGGCAGTGCGCGCGAAAGTTCCAAACCGGCGGCGCGGGCCAGGCGGTGGTGGTAAGCCGCTGGGAGGGGCCGGGGCCGGGGGGCGGCAGCAGCAGCGCGGCGGCGGCCGGATACGGCCACGGGTGGGAGTGGGCCGGAGGCCGCACCGAGGGACCGTGCCGAGTCGTCGCGGCCCACGCCACGGCTTTCTGCTTACCGGAGACAGGCGGCAGCGGCCCTGGGGTCGGTATCGCCCTCAGTCGTGTATCCTGTGAGCTGCATACCGAGCGCCGCGTCCCAGGACTGGCTCACCTGTGAGGTCGTTGTTTGGTATATCGTGCCTCGCTGCCGCTGTGCTTCGTTCTTGCCATAATGCAGGCGGAAAGGAGCTTTGTCACAAATCCCCAGGCAGGAGTTGAGCTTTTTAGTGAGACTGCCGGTTGGCTTGTGGGCTGACAGAGGTGGCAGTGGTAATGGAGCTACCTGGGGCCGTATGCGTGTCCTAGTTAACAGCTGGTGCTTGGTCGGTGTCGCGCGGCTTCCACAGCTGCGCTGTCTGCGTCTGTCTGTTCCCTTTGGTTCTTTGGAAACTGAGTGGTAAAAGATCACCTTGTGATAGGTGTGCAATATCAGTGCAACTGTAATACACAGATACTCTGGTTTACAGAGGGTGGAAGTGAAAGGTCTCTAGCTTTCTGATTTAGCAAATGCTCCCACTTCTGTACTGTGCAAGATGACACTTGGAGCCATGCACTGTAGTGGAAGAACTCCCATACACTACACTTGTACAGCATACTGTCAAATAGTGTAGCTGGCCTTTTATTTGAGCAAAAGATTGGGGAAGACCAATGCTTCATACGTGCTAGGAGAAGCTGACATTTTTAATTTTTGTTTTGGTTCACAAATGTAGGTAAATAAACCTTCCACTCCTCTCAAAAAAATTTCCAAACCACCATTTTTGCTGTGGCAGAATAACCGAAATGGAGTAACGGTCATGGCTTTCTATCACAGTGAAGACTCCTTTTAGTAAAATTTGTGAGACACAACATTCTAGAAACAGAGCTTTGAAACCAAGAGAATCTCAAAAACTTGGGATTTTTTTTTTCCCAAGACGTAGGTATCTGAAGCTTCCACTCAGTGGAAAGCGAGTCTTTTGTAAAGGGAAACATTTCCCACCTGTGGCCATTAAACAAAGGCAACATTCAGTTTATTTTCTGAGTTACATAGATTATTTGCCATGTTATTATTTCCCGAATTTTAGGTTCATCTTCCCTTCTTTGCTCAAGGTTCAAAAATTGTGTCCTGAGGATTCACCATCATGTGATATTTGAAGCAGAAATGGAAATAAGTATCACAGAATCTTAAGGGTTGAAAGGGACCTTGAAAAATCAACTAATCCAACCCACCTGCCAGAGCAGGGCCACCTAGAGTAGGTCACACAGGAACTCATCCAGGTGGATTTTGAATGTCCCCAGAGAAGGAGACTCCACAACCCATCAGGGCAGCCTGTTCCAGTGCTCTGTCACCCTCACAGTAAAGAAATTCTTCCTTATATTTATTATGTTCCAGCTTATACCCATTGCCCCTTGTCCTGTCGTTGGGCATCACTGAGAACAGCCTGACTCCATCCTCCTGACACCTGCCCTTTACGTATTTGTAAATATTAATGAGGTCACCTCTCAGTCTCCTCCAAGCTAAAGAGACCCAACTCCCTCAGCCTTTCATCATAAGGGAGATGCTCCACTCCCTCATTATCTTTGTGGCCCTGCACTGAACTCTTTCTAGCAGCTCCCTGTCCTTCTGGAACTGAGGGGCCCAGAACTGGACACAATATTCCACATGTGGTCTCATGAGGGCAGAGTAGAGGGGGAGGATAATCAGTCTCAACCTACTGTCCACAGCCCAGGATGCCATTGGCCTTCTTGGCCACGAGGGCACATTGCTGGCTCATGCTCATCCTACTGTCCACCAGCACCCCGAGGTCGCTTTCACCTACTCTACTCTCTAAGAGTTCATTCCCCAGCCTGTATTGGTACATTGTGTATACTTATCTAAGTAGGTTGTGAGCTCCTGACAAGTCTATGAAAATCTCTGTTGAATTTTGACATTGCTGGAAATTTATTTTGCATGTTTATTGTTTTACCTCCCTGTTACATCTCTCTGTGAATGAATGTTTGTTATGGACATCTCTTGGCAGGAAACAGGCCTGCTGAAAGTTTGTGATGGTTGTCCTCTAGTGGTTGTTTTGTAAGGGTAATATAAATGCTACTATCCATGCAATTCATTGGAGGCTTATCTTTAGAGAACATGGCAGTGGAACCAGTATGAACCACGAACACATCTTTTAACTTATAGGCATGGATCAAATCTTGGTAATAACTTCTGTGCTTTTTTCCTGAGTTTCCTCTGGAAATGAGATTTGTGTGATTCTGCATCTTCATGTCTTTGCCTACTAAGGCTTGGGTATGTTAGACATTTTTGACCAAGTTTGAAAGCAGTTACTCGCCTGTTAATCCAGCAGCCTTATGCACTCTTTCTACTTACAGACCGTAATTTCTTTCTTCTTCTCTGAGCCTTATATTTCAGTACAAGGACCTAACAGTTGTGACAGTACTGGTTTTGACAAAGATGTCTTTCAGAAGATGGGTGAAGGATCGTGTGAATTGTGACGGATGGGTGAAGCAATTTTTTCCTGGAACAGTAATTTGGGAAATGTTAAGAGTCCTTTGATATACATGGAATCACTTTTCACATTTACAAGAAGAAGCATATATTACATGAGATTAATGCCAAATAAAAATCTGAAGTATTCAGTGAGTCTTTTTTGTTGTTGTTTGATTGGCTTTTTTATGAACACAACATATTTTATGGCAACTTGATCTAAAAAATGGGCAAAAATATGCGAGATTGTGAAAGTCTTTTTACATTTATACACAATATTTTGAGATATTATATGGATGTTATAAACAGTATTTTGAGAGCTATTCTGGCTCTCAAATATCAAATCAAATCTTGAATGAAACAATTTAACTTTCACCAAAAAGTATATTCCTAGACTGAATTTTCTGGTTAAAGTTATCATAAATGACTGTTGTTATTGTTAATGTTGCTTAAATGAAGGCAACGGTAATGCTCGTTAAAAAAAATCTGTATTTTTCTTTCACATAACTTTGTAATTAAAAAGTCTTTTGTGTCTTGAAACTTGGTAGCATACACCCCAACTTCTGAGACCACTTTAGACCACATAACTAGTCTATTTTGTAAGTTATAGGAACGTAGACTATGATGAATATTTTCTTCTTGGTGACGGCCAATAACTGTGTGGGTATTGCAAAAGTGTTTAACAATTAGCAAGAGATAGTTATGTGTTTTCTACAGAAATAATATTGATTTCAGATCTCTGTGACAAATGGTGTGGGATTTGCAGTTGAACACTATCACTCATACAAAAATACTCTTTACTAATATATTAATCATTAACTAATTAAACATAAACATAAATGAATGAATAATAAATAAATCCTAAAGAGAAATCTGTATGAAATTAACATTTATAATATAAATCTTCTGGGTTTGGGATTTTTTAGTTACAGCTTCTTTAATATCTTCTAAAAAATATTTTTACTTTAGCTATGTAATGGTAAAGGATGGAGTATCAGGCTATTTGCAAGATGTTTCTGTTACTTGTCAATTTTGCATATGGTTGCAGGGCTTTGGCACAGAACTTCTGCCTTCATTTTTAACTTTTAGTAGAGATTCTGTTGATAAGCAATGTCATGAGTTATATTTTCATAGAATTGCTAGTTACAGATTATTACAGATATTATTGGACACAATTGGACACCTGAAGACAGGTGACTTGCTCAGATGTAACCTGCTTAGCATCAGTTATGACAATCTGGCAAAATGAAGTCCACTAGGCTACTGCAGCACAAGGAACTTTGTAAATCTTTGAGAGGAATAAATTCTTTTACTTGAGAATGGAGTAAATTTGATGTTATAAAACACATCTTTTAAGTTTGATTTAAAAAAAAAAAAGTACACTGTACTATTAAGCTATAACATTAGAGCAGTACTAATCAAACTCCTGTAGAGGTGAAGCAGAATAGGCCCTGGAAACTTAAATGACTTCTTTAATGTCATGTGTGAGATGTGTCAAAAATGAGAACCAGACTCTTAGGCTTCTGACTTCTGGAGCCAAACTGCAAGACTGTCCTTCCTCCCTACTAGCAGATTCACTAGACATGTTTATTTTATAAATCTAGATTAATTATGTGACAGTATTGAAATATTCCAAACAGTGACTGTAATAAAGTACCATAATATACATCTAAATTGATATATATGAGTGTCCAAGGAGAAGAGGCCAAGAGACATACCACCAGCTAATACCTTTTTCCTATGTTGTACATTAAAAGTTCTCATCTATCATCAACTGACCCAAATTCATAAGGAACTCTCTTCCCATAGAATATCAGAGCTATGTAGATTTAATTCCATGCCAAGGGTGGCTTTGCTAAATTGTGAGTTTTTCATGAACAGATGCAACAAAAATCTTACTAGCAAGTCACAGGATCCACTCTTGGCACGTAGGATATGCAGGGATAATTGACTGAGAATTCCCCAGTTCAATGTCTTATCGATTCGAATGACAGTACCCTGTCTCCAGTCTAAATGCCCAAGTAGCTAATTATTGCTGCAATATGATTTTGAATGAGTGAATCACTGAAAGTCTTTGCTCTAGATGTTTCTGAGGAAACTTATCTCTTCTTGTGTGAAAGGAATGAATAGCCTGATTTAGAGCTGGTGAATAGCATGGAATCTTGTCAGTGGGCTCCAGGGACAAGTGTCTGGGAGAGCATGTTAAAATAATGTCCAACAAAATGTGGAAAAAATGATGTAGATGTCATGAAGTTACTTTTATTTTTCTGAAGAATACATTCTTATTTTTCTATCAGGTGTACTTGATGCCATAAATGCATTTTATACATAGATACACAGATTTACATTTTATACACAGATATACATTTATATATTTACAGGTTTGTTTACATTTTATATTTACAAATATACACCGATACACACTTTATACATAGATTTTATTCTATGGCTATTTCTGGATGTGAGTAGTCAGAGAGAGAGGGGAGAAAGTATGAGACTCTTTGGTAAGGAATTTTTTTTATACCAAAGAGAAATGCATTCTCTTATTTACAAACATTATTTCATTGTATGTGGACTATGAATACTTTTGACAGGATTTGAGTAGCCTCAACTGATGTTAGAATAAATATATATCATTTTTACTTGCACTTACTGTACTGTCACAAGAGTTCATACAAAAGGAAGTATGTGTAATAAAAGCTAGAAAGAAAATGCTTTCCCATGATTATTATGTGGTCATTTTGGTTTTGGTAAAGTACTGTCCTTCACCGTTGCATGGACTACTGTGTCATGCTTCAGGAGCTGAGGTTGGTTAATAGATTATGCTTGAGGAAATACTTGAGAATCAGTGTTGTCTAATGGGCTAGAACATATGAGACTTGTGTTTTATCTCTTTCTATCATTTGCTTCCTCACTGTCTTTGGACAAATAATTTTCTGTTTATGCCTCTGTTTCCTTGTGCTGATATAGAAATGCTTTAACTTTGTCAAAGTGAAGAACTTGATGAAAGGTATGTGCTTCATCATGATAGTGAATATTAGATACTGTGTGAATAGCCATAGGCACTATTTCAACTGATGTTCAAATACTGATACTAAAGATTTTGGACCACGTGTCTTCTTTTCTTCTACTTGTGTAAGTTAGGGGTAACAAAGGTGAATATTTTTGGACCAAATATGATTTTCTGGTAGCAATTTTTTAAAACATTCCCCCCATCTCCTTGTAATTAGAGTATGTATAGGTAGAAGTTAATGCTTTTCCTTGGCACAGTAATACAGAAGAACACACTTTTTTTTCTTTTACATTGCAGTCATATATGACTTCTCGGAAGGGAAGACTAATGTTCTAACTTGTTTGTACAAATTAATGTATGTTCTTCTAAACTTATTCTTGGAAACTACTCAATTACTGCACATTTTTTAATTGCAGAACTTAAAGTGAAATGTCTAAAAACCAAAAAAAATGTGCCAAGGATTGGTGTATATGCAACCCCTACAACATTGGTAGCTCAAAGTATTCTAACTGGTTGATAATAAACTGAACGTGAGCCATCAATGTGCCCTTGTGGCCAAGAAAGCCAATGGCATCCTGGGATACACCAACAAGAGCATGGCCAGCAGCTTGAGGGAGGTTCTGCTCCTCCTCTGCTCTGCCCTGATGAGGCCTCATCTGAAACCCCATGTCCAGTTCTGGGCTCCCCAGCCCAAGAGGGACTGGGAAGTTCTGGAGAGAGTCCAGTGCAAGGCTACCAAGATCTTTCACATGAGGAAAGGCTGCAGGAACTGCAGCTGTTTAGAGAAGAGGAGACTGAGGGGGGATCTTATTAATATTTACAAATATCTAAATGATGGGTGTCAGGAGGTTGGGGCAGCACATTTTTCTGTGGTGTCCAGCAACAGGACAAGGGGTAATGAGATGAAGCTGGAACACAAAAAGTTCCATTTAAACATAGAAAAAACTATTTTACTGTGAGGGTGAGGGAGCCCTGGCACAGGCTGCTCAGAGGGGTTGTGGAGTCTCCTTCCCTGGGGGTCTTCAAGACCCACCTGGACATGTTCCTGTGTGACCTGATCTAGGTGGACCTGCTTCTGCAGGGGGGTTGGACTACATGATCTCTAAAGGTCCCTTCCAACCGCTACTATTCTATGATTCTAACTGGAAAGAAAGGAATACTGTGTGTTTCTTTGACTTAATTACTTAATTACTTTGAATTAATCTCTAGTTAAAGTATTTTTTCAGAGGAATGGAATTTTGAGGAAATAAGTTTCTCTATATTCCACTTTAGCCGTATAGAAATACAAGTTAATTGGAGAGGAGGCTCAGTGATGGGAGAAACTTTGATCATAAACAAAACTAATAATCCGAGTAGAGTACAGTAGACTGTTTTGATTGGGAAGAAGCTACAATGATAATTGTGTTCAACTCTCTGACCAGTGCAGGGTTGACCAAGATTAAAGCATTGCCCTCTGGGTTAGGGTATCAACCATGTCTCTAGGAAGCCTGTTCCAGTGTTTAACTACGCTCTTGGTAAAGAAATGCTTCCCAATGTTGAATCTGAACCTCTATGGCACAGGTTTGAACAATTTCCACAGATCTTGTTGCTGGATCCCCAGGAGGAGGGATCAGCACCTCCCTCTCCACTTCCTTTTGTCAGGGTGCTGTAGGGACCAAGGAGGTTGCCCTTTATCCTCCTACTCTCCAAACTAGACAAGCCCAGAGTCCTCAGCCACACTCCACAGGGCATACTTTACAACCCTTCACCAGATTTGTTGTCCTCCTCTGGATGCATTCAAGGACCTTCCAGCATTTTTTAAATCCTAGGGCACAGAACAGCACACAGTACTCCAGGTGAAGATGGACCAAGGCTAAATACAGCAGGATATTCAACCCTTTGGCCTGGATGTTTCTGCTGTGTTTGATGCACTCCAGGGTGCGGGTTGCCCTCCTGGCTACCAGGGCACACTGCTGGCTCACACTCTGCCTGCTGTCATGCTCAGACTTTTTTTTTTTTTTTTTTTACTCTGAGGAGGCATTTTTCTGTATGGAGAAGAGGCTGAAAAAAGCCTTTTAGGCATGCAAAGTAGGGGATTTAGACTGGATGAGACAGTGATCACCAGATGTAAAAGTTTGACTGAGAGAGTACAGTTTGTGTTTGTCATGGTTTAGCAAGGAGCAGCTTTTGCTTGGTAACAGGGGGAGGGGGTTGCAGTGAAGACTCGGCAAAGAGTTTTTGGACTGTACCCCAGCCCCTGGGTTCACACCCACCTCCGGCCTGGCTGGGCCAATCTGGCGCCTCTGTGATCTCTATTTAGGAACGGGAATTTGAAGTGTTGGGAGGAGGTGTAAGAGTGGTACAAGATGGAGGTGACCACGTGGGCCCCACAGTCAGAGAGGGAGGAAGGAAGGAGAAGCACCAGACCAGAGACCCCTCAGCAAGCTGTGGTGAGAATGCAGCTGTGCCCCTGCAACCTACGGAGATCCGTGGCAGGACTGAGAGTTACCAGCAGCTCTGTGTGAGTGAGCCCGGACAGGCGAGGGACTGTGTGGGGAGACGGCCATGGCCCAGGCCATGTTGGAGAGCCTGTGTGTCGCAGAGCAGCCCCACACGAGAGGCAGAGAGGAGCTGCAGCCTTTCGGATAAATGCAAGTTGGAGCAGCCCGTGCAGGGCTGCCATGTGTGTGAGGTACCTCACAGAGGTGCAGGGAGGACTGGTGTGGAGCCTATCTGCCCTGAGAAACAAAGAGCAGAAGCCATCGGGAATAGACTGACTGAAAGCCCCACTCCCTGCCCCCCTGGGCCATTCACGGAAGAGGAGGTAAAAACACCGGGATCAGGACTGTGAGCCTGGGAAGAGGGGAGGTGTGGGGAGAAGGTGGTCTTAAAGAGCTGGTTGGACTCTTCATCATCATACCACTCTGTGTTGTTTTATTTTGGTTATGTTTAGGGTTTTATGGTTATGGTTTAGTTGGTGTTGCATTAAATTATTTTCTGTTTTCTTTCCCAAGCTGAGTAGCCTGGTCTGTTTTGTCCTGAACCTTAAGCGGCAATTAAGCTCTCCCTGCCCTTTAGCAATCCTCAGGTCTTTGGTACCTGAGGCTAATCATGGTCTTTTCTTCCCTGATGGGCCTAAACCAGTACAGTGTTTAGTACAAAAATGATTCTGTGTCTGGGTAATTATAATTCATTCATGCTTTTGCTTTGGCATACTCAAACCTGTGTGAGAGTATAGTATTTGCCAGATGAGAGTGATCTAAACTTTACTAAGTACATGTTAGATACCCCACAACATACCAAGTCATGCATTAACTGTTAGACTGGGTATAGGAGAAGGGGTACAAACAGTAAAATACATAGAATCTAACAAGAATTTGCCGTTATCACAATCTGATGTAAACAGAATTAGAATTTCATTCCTTTTCCTGTAACCTGCACAAGAAGGTCTAATTTCAGTAGTTTTTAGACTACTGATGTTGCAGATATGTGCACAATTGATGTGTGATGTTAACTAGCCATAGTGAAGCTAAGATGGAGTTAGCAATGATTAGACCTTTTGCAGTATTTTGAAAAAGTGTTAGTCTTATTTTTGTGTTAGTGAGTACCCTACAGATACAGTTCTGCTTCCTGTGGTTCAGACACCAAATCAGGCCTAATATGTCTTTTCAAAGGAGTATTTATTCTTTGTTTGCATTGTCTTAGCTGCATTTCTCTTGATGAGGCCTTTATTTCAGCTGTTGTCACACAAGTCAGCTGAAAATGAACTGAGCTCAGTGAAAAGATTCTGTCTAGCAAACTAAATCCAAGAATATTTTAATATTCTTCTTCACTAGAGATATCCCCAAAAAATCATTATTTCTCAAGCAGGAGAGTTTGCCATATGATAGTCTCGGAAGGTTTGCTGTGTATATTGTGCAGGACAAAGTATGTTGGGTTTTGCCTTAGGGAGGAAATATGTTGAAAGGAAATGTGATTTACTCTCTAATTTCTGGAAGATTATGAAAGTGTGTGCTTGTTTGTGCTTCTGTTCACCATGCCTGATATGTAATTTCTAACTCCTGCTGTATTTTTTCATGTTATTGTCATCTTTCTGTGGTAGATGACTGTGTGCTGATGACAGGGAAGCAATTCAGATATGCAAGGACAAGGAGTTGAAAGAGTGAGTTAGAGCTCTCGTTACTTTCTGTTGCCCTTTTGGAAGCCCATATTGATCTGCTTAACATCAGTGTGCACTGGTCAAATCTGGGATTTGCTTTACTACCTTGACAAAAGCTTCAATTTTGTACATGATCTGACAGCTTTGTGTGGGCCTTGCTGGATTTTGATCTGTCTCATCCTCACATTGAAATTCTTTAAATTAGAACAGTTCTGGGCCCCTCAGTTCAAGAAGGACAGGGAGCTGCTAGAAAGAGTTCAGTGCAGGGCCACAAAGATGATGGAGCGGAGCATCTCCCTTACGATGAAAGGCTGAGGGTGCTCGGCCTCTTTAGCTTGGAGGAGACTGAGAGGTGACTTAATTAATGTTTACAAATACATAAAGGGTGGGTGTCAGGTGGATGGATCTAGGCTGTTCTCAATGATATCCAATGACAGGACAGGGGGCAATGACTGTAAGCTGGAACACAAGAGGTTCCAAAGAAATACAAGGAAGAATTTCTTTACTGTGAGGGTGACAGAGCACTGGAACAGGCTGCCCTGATGGGTTGTTGAGTCTCCTTCTCTGGAAACATTCAAAACCCATGTGGATGAGTTCCTGTGTGACCTGCTCTAGGTGGCACACCCTCCCTGGGCAGCCTGTCCCAGGATTTCATCACCCTCACAGGAAAGAAGTTTCTCCTGACGTTCAAATGGAAATTCCTGTGTTTCAGCTTTTGCTCATTACCTCTTGTCATGTCACTGGGCACTACAGAAAAAACACCCCATCCTTGTGACAGCTGCCCTTTAAATATTTATAAGTGTTGATAAGGTCACCTCTTGGTCTTCTCTCTCTCAATGTTACTTAAACCTATGCAAGAGGTTTAATACATATGCTGTCTGCTAAAGTATCACTGATAGTGGCCACAGTCCCTTGAAGATGGAAATTAGGCCCTTTCTCCTGTGAGACCTGATAATGTAATTCAGAAGGCAGATCTGACAACTGTTAAAATACTAATTATCAAATAAATAGAAGAAACAAATGCAGAGAAGCAAAACAGAGGAGTTAATTACTTTCTCTAGGAGAATTAGTCTAAATATTGATTGATCATGCCAGCCATCTGTTCAACAGCTATTTAGTTTACTAGATTTTGCATGCTGTTTAGCCAGTGTTGATGCCTTTCTTTTGGCAGAACTCTGTTCTTTGGTTTTATTTCCAGAGCAAGATATGTTTGCATACAATTTGTTTTAATTTGGAAAGTCTGAGTATAGACAAGCAGTTTTCCCTAACAGTGGTTTCTTACTATAAGATATGTCTGGAAGTAGCCACAAAGAGGATTAGGCAAAGTTTTCTTTTATCTGGAAAGTTATTAAATAAAAAAATCAACACTAGTCAACACTGGTTGTAAGCACTGTGTCCAGAACCAAAATGGAAATTGTTCTCTAGATTATTCTGGATTGCAAATGAGTGTAGATTAGACTTTATAGCAACCAATAAACAAGCTTGTGAACATAATTTCTCAGCAGGTGACACTGTGAAAAATAATGTGACACGAATAAATAATATGTATTTTAATTTTCACATAGCTGTTGCTACTTTTGGGCCTTTATGAAGTTTCTAAAAAATTGTCCAATTTTTTTCCTAATAAACTTTTCCTGAATTTATTGGGAGGGACTAGTAATAGATTTTCTTTAAAGTAGGAAATAAATCTTGTTTGATCCGTTTCATTTTGCTCTTGACAAGTAAAAGGAGATTTGTCAAGGTAAAGATGAAAAATATGTGTGTGGGAACAAGTCTAAAGAACCCAATAGACATTTTGTGTAGAGAAATAATGAGAAAATTGTATGTATGTGGTGGAGTACTGCTACTTTTTATTCCCTTTTGTCATAACCTCAAAAGATCATCCATTAGACAGTGAATATGTGACATGAGTCTCATAATCTGTGAAACATGGAAACAGTACATTAATAGTCTTCTGTGCTGTTAGTGTATCAACCATGCTGTATCATAATCAAGCTAAGAGTGATTAACTAAAGAATCAAAGTCATGGTGCCTTTTAGTTACATAATACAATGATGTGCTTACCTAATTGCCTAATGCCTAATATTAGTCTCCTAATATGTCAGAGTAATAAACATGCACAAAAAGACTGTTTTACCGTTTTTCTAAGTGTTAACATAATTGAAATGCATGTTTTTGTCTTCTGTTAGCTCAGCGGCGTTAGCTTCATGGGGCTTTTTGACCCTCATGTGATAGAAGTATTTTAACTATTTTCTTGGTTTGTTTTTACAAAGCTACTGCTTCTTCTCAGGGGGAGGTCTTCTCACACTTCTCACTGCTACAGTGTGGGTTAACTCCTGTGGGAGACAGTCCTCCACAAACTTTTCCAGCGTGGGTCCCTCCCATGGGCTTCAGTTCTTCAGGAACTGCTCCAGCATTGGGCCTCCCACGGGGGCAGCTCCTCACACCCTGCCCCAGGGTGGGTCACTCACCAGGAGAACAGTCCTTCAGGAACAGGCTGCTCCAGCCTGAGTCCCTCACTGGATCATGAGTCCTGACAGCAAACCTGCTCTGGCGTGGGCTCCACTCTCCCTTTGGGCTCCTAGGTCCTGCCAGGAAATTGTTCCAAGGTGAGCTTCTTACAGAGTCACAGCCCTCTTCAGGCATCCACCCGCTCCAGTGTGGAGTCCTCCGTGGGCTGTGAGTGGATCTCTGCTCCCCAGTGGCCTCCATGGACTGCAGGGGCACAGATATGTCACCATGAGCTGCACCACAGGTCACAGGGGAGCCTTTCTTTCAGGGCCTGAGCACCTCCTCCCTCTCCTTTTTCTCTGACCTTGGTGTCTGCAGAGGTGTTTTCATGTTTTCACTCCCTGTTGCTGCTGCAGTTTAGCAACTGCCCAGCAACTTCCTCCCCTTCTCAAATCACAAAAGCATTACCTCAGTCACTAATTGACCAGGCCTGGGTCATCTGTGAGGTGTGTCTTTGAACTGACTGTCATTAGACGTATTAGCTACAGGGGAAACTTCTGGTAGATCTTTATTTAAAGAAGCCACCCCGATAGCACCCCCACTACCAAAATCCTGGCCCAGGCAAAACAGCTACAAAAGGAGATGGAGTCATGTAGAGTTCATTTAGAGGATGGGGCTACTCATCACTGATTCAAGGGAAAGATCAGAAATGAGAACTTCATACCTTGAATGCCACTTTTTGTCAAATTTGTTTGGAATGGTGTCTCAAAGATCCTTCCACTTGAAATGCTGTTATTATTTAAAAATAACATTTGAATTTACAAGATTAAAGACAGTCTAAGTCGTAAAAGTTTCACAGTAATTTTGGCAATCTGTTGAAGCCAGATTTGAGGGCATTGAAGCAACCATATGAAGGTTTGTTACTGAATTTTCTGTGATTGACAGAAATTTTTTTCTGAGGAGCTGTAATGTTTTAGCAGCTACATATTTTCTTTTTATTATATCTGAGTTCCGAGTTTCAGAATTTGTAACAGTGAAGTTACTTTGCCTTATTTTTTCCCCTTCTGTGGTTTTACTTAAAAAGATTTTATTTCTACAGTTCTAGGGGAAAAAAAAAATCTTTCTTTTTTTACCTTTTGTGTTGAATGCACCAACATTTCATATACAGTCTATACAAAAGGAGACACTAGTGAGTAGTTTTCTGGAGACTTTTGGTGTCTCTTCTACCCACGCAAGTAGTTCACTGTTATAGAAGAACAGAATTTATATGTGTCTTAACATGGAAGACTGTGACAGTGCGTTATTTGTAGGTGTGTGTTCAGGAGGATGTAGCAGTATCTGTTGTTGGGAATAGTGCTGTGGTATACTGTAGGGCTTTGCCTCAAGATCTGGTAACAAAAGTTACTGACTGGAGTGTTACATTTCAGACACTAATCCAGATAGCTCACTCGACAGAATAAAGCTAATCCATTGCTTGTTAGAAGTCCTGCCTTCAGCTTCTGAAAGATATAACAAGTACCCTCATGCCTGAGCTCCACAGGGTTCCCTCTGCTTAAAAATACAAAACCAGGAGGGTTTGACTGGGTATTCTCAGAGGAGGACTTAAGACTATTTCTCCTTTCTGGAAGTAAAGGACATTTTAAGGTGATTCACAGTAAATCCAGTTTCTGAAATTCTCATATTGTGGAGTAAATAGTTGTAAATAAGAGGCAGTTTTTGATTTTTGGTAGCTGAAATGAAAGGAGTCCCAACTAACTGAAGAGCATGGAAATGAACCTGAAAGAGAATTTAGGAATATGGTTAAAAGTATGACAAGTCAGATTATTAATTGAGTCTTAGTTATCCACTTTTTCTGTAGATATTTTAATGTATTCTCTATCTCACTGGGTTCTGAATGTTTAAATTACATGTAATAGTTTTATATTTCTCTTGCTAATAAACTAAATATCAAGTTTTGATATGCTACTTAGTCTTTTAATTGTGTTATTTATACATTCACTAATTTCACAGTATGCTTTCCAGTAATGTTGAGATGAAGAAGAGAGTAAGCTATATTAATAATATTGTTCTTTTCAGGACTATGTAACTATAGTTAAAAGAAATAATCAGCAAAATAACTATTTAATAGGAGGTTTCCAAAGAAAGCAAACAGAGAAGTATAGCTTAAAAATCATGCTTTTGTAAATAGAACAGATATGCAGGATAATTACATTTTCTGGTTTTCTTTTAGTCTAGCATAAGCAACGTTGTGATGCAGCAAAATATTAGTCCATATTAAAATAATGATAGTCAAGGATGAACTGAAGCACATACTAAATGCTAAACAAGGACCAATGGCCTGTATAAGCAATGCAGCAATTCTTGGAAGTGTCACTTTATTCTACTGTTCTGTAGGTGTCAGGTTAATTTTTATAAGGATGTTAGTTAATTGTATCCCAAAACAGATAATAGCACACTTTTAGCACTTGGATTTTTTTTGGTGAAGGTAATTCTTGAAAATCTACATTTGGTTCCTAATAACTGCTGTAAGGGATTCTACTAGCATTGCATTGTCAAGAGTAATTCTTGTATAAAGCTTTACAGAAGTGGTCAACCTTGCCTCCATGCCAAAAAGAGTGCAAACAAAGATTTGTAAATAAACCTAATACTGAGAGTTTGTTATTGTTTTGGGTTTTTTTTCCCAGTGTGTATATATATAACAGAACTTTGTTTCTGTTTCATCAGAAAATGTGAAAGGAGCAAGCTCAGGCTTTACCCTTCTGAAGATAAGCTGTGAACTCTAGAATGTATAGTTTTTTGGGGGTTTTTTTTGTTGTTGCAAGTCGGTTGCTTGTGCTTTCATAAAACAGGACAACTGTGAAAAATACACTGCATTTCAAGAGAAAATTTTGAATAGTACCCAAACCCAGAACTACTTCGTTTCCTTGGTGAAGGAAAGACAGGTTTATTTATAATACTAGTACAAGTCTGTTGGTGGGACATTAGTTTGCTTATATCCAAGATACTCAGGACAGGTATCTTAAGGTAATTAACTATCAGAAACTAAAAAAATGCACACTTGCACTTAGCAGCATATAGAATAAATTGAGTTTCAAGATTTTATTTCTCTTAGGGCTCTGGACCGGTTAGGGAATTGCTAAGGAGTCTCACTGGACCAGCAATCCAGTTTATTTAACTATAATTAAGGAGGAAGATAAAACACCTTTCTTATTTTGAAGCTGGAATTTCAGACTTCTGGAAGACAATCATCCTCACCCATCCTCATGCTGCAGTGGTTGTGTCGTTCTGCATACTGTAATATTAGTCATGGGTCCCTGGCATAGGAGATAAGCCTGCTTGGTTTGCTTACCTTGGATCCTCTGTTAATATGTGGTCAACTCATATGACTGGCCCCAAAATGCAGTAATGTTAGTGGTTCAATGCTGCCCCCTGCCCAGCCTCTCCCCCCCTTTTTTTTCCTTAACTTTCCTTAAGCCATTTTGTTAGGAGACTTGTTTTTCAGTTATTAGGGAGGAATAATCTTAGCTAGGAACATCAAACAAGCTCAGTATTTTACTCAGATGTGTAAGCTTGGTTTCTGGCTTTAATTTGTTCTTAAAACTTTTATTATGTCCCTGCGATGATAAAGAGTGTTTGATGGTTAGTAGCTGCTGGGTGTTTGACTAGTGTGATACTCAAGTCTTGTAGCTTGTTTTTTGATATTCACAGAAGTTCAGTAAGATTTTGGCACTGCACAGGTGTATTAAGAGTTCTGAGAGCAACAGTTGCAGGTAGAAACAGGAGTGTAATAACTCAAAAGCAGTGGCTTTGATTACGTTACTTTGAATATGTTTAAGGCAAATATATATTGAACTCTAGCAAGCCAACAGCTTTACCTTTTAAATTTTTTTGCTAGACAAGACTCAAAGTCAAATAATAGCTGTGATTCATTATGGGGTATGTATTTATTTATTACTCATAGGAATTAAACAAGTTTATTAACCTTTGGATTTTTATCTGGCTATGATTAATGTATATAAGTGATGGGATAGTAGGGGTTAGCTGGAACCTTGATTTACAGGGCTGCTGCTCAGATTCAGGTTTCTTTTTTTTGGTGTAAATAATGCTTTCTGTTGCATATATGAGTGTCTGAGTTTGTCTCCAAGTGGGCAACAGTCTGAAAGCTGCCACCACATTTGTGTTAATTGACAGTTGTCTTTGCAGTCTTGACAGAAAGAACAATGATTGAACGGCTGCAAGAGCTTGTTTGCTCTTTAAGCCTATGAGGTGTTTCTTTCAGAGAGATTTAAAGGTTGTTGTAGTGCCCGTTGTGCTATTCTCTGTCCTTCTGTCAATGAAAAATATAATAGCAAAGCAGAAAAAAATGTGGTAGGGGGTTTATTGGTGTCTTATAGTGGGGCACTTTTGTTAAATTTTAACATTCTGGCTTGGCAATAGTGCTCATCTCTCGACCCCGTTTTTACAGCAAACTGTGGCATTGGATATATATATGGTACAGCTTTTATTAAGAACTGACTTACATATAAAGCTACATATAGTTATATTTTTTCTACTCTCCTTTTTATAATAATAAAAAGAAATAGATTAAATACAAATTTTGTTATTTTCCTTTAATTAGCATATTCTCTGCATGTAAAACTAACGATCAATCACAAATGTAAAAATTGAAACGAGCAAAGGTTTCCTAACCACTTTTGTTTTGATTGAGCCTTATTTTAATGCTTTCATTTATCTTGCAATGGGCATTTTCAGTTTTTCATCAACAGAGCATTCTAAATAAATCTATACTCATATTTTTCTAATATTCTTTTAGTGAAATATTGACGACAAATTCAGATGATAAAAGCCTGAGATGCAGCTGGCTGGTACATTTTAAGGTAATTTTCTGATTACTGTGCTCCCTTTGCTACTTTGTTGCAATGGGGTTATTATCTTACCCTCTTACTACTAGCAAGAAATTTGACACCCTTATGAGATGTAAACATAGACAGTCCCCCATCTTTGGTCACTTGTGAACACAAAAAAGGTTAGCAGAAGTCTTTGATCTCATTTTCAGTTTTGGTGTGAAGCCACTATTTGGTGCTGCATGATACAGAGTTACAGTTTTTTTTCAGGATTGTGAAATGGCCCAAGACACTACAGAGCCCAAACTGAACTTTGAATATTGGTTGGATAAAGCTATTGAATGGGGTCAAGCCACCACGTTGGAATCCCAGAAGGATGTGTGCCTTCACTTGCCTCAGCTCCAGCAGTTTCTGCATCAGATTTATGAAACTTTAAAACATATGGTAAGTGACCTTGAAAGGCAGAGTGACCTGTTTTGAAGATAGTCAGAAAATATCTGCACCGTGTTTTGACAAAACCAGAAGCTAACAGTAGCAAGGAGGTTTGTGCTATTGACCTAATGTATTGCTGGATCAGTGAGGCAAATTGGGGAAACAGTCACAGGTAATGCAAACAGGAGTGTGCTTCCTGTTTCTCTGATTTATTATGAAAGGAGCTTTTTCTTCTAGGTTGGTTGTTGTCACGTGAGATTTCCCAGCCAATGCTCTAGCCTCTTTAAAAACCTCCTTAAAATAAACAAGAATTTGATTCTGATTGTCAGGTCATAAATTGGATTATTTAAAGGCCTTAACATGCAAAACTGTAACTGATCCTTTAAATCTTAAAGAGTCTGTTGACATGTTAACCCCAGTGTTGTGGCACATGTAGTGAATTCTAGCAGCATGGCATGTGCTGCTGGCTGTTCTATTTAATAATTTAATTATTGTCTGCACTCACTAGAGTGCTTTTTTAAAGTAAATTTAGCTGTTTATATGTTTAGTTGTATATAGATTATTCTGAGCATGACTTTTTCAGTATGTTTATTCAGTGTGATTTGCTTTAGAGATATTTCATTAATGACATGAGACTGACTTCTTGTGGAAGTACTTTTAAAATAGTATTTTTATCCTAAGACTTCAGAGTTGTTATTTTTTCCTGAACTGAATTTAATTTTTAAATAACAGACTGGGGGGGGAGGGGGTGTTTCTTCCCATATTAATACATGACTTTTTCTTAAGAAAGGGGAAAAAAAATACCTTCTTCTAACATTGCTATGTCAAGTAATTTGAAGCTTGGCCTGAAATGGACCTTGTGAATATGGCCCCAGAAAGTCTAGGGCTAGCCCCAAATGTGAGACAAATGTAAGGAATTTATTACAGCAGCAGGAGATGGTTATCATTCCTGCTACTTGCATGTTATCTCAGCACAGCACTATTTTTAAAAGCCTTCATTTATTAGATAGTAAAGCTACAAAAATGGAAAAATAAGACTGATTACACAGGATTGTATATAAACTACGTTGTCTACTACTTTTATAGTGAAGCTGCTTCCTATTTAGTTAAAAGCTAAATTGCAGTTTTTTACTGGCTACTCAAGTTAAAGCAAAGCAACAGAAAGATTCCTAGTTTTATGCCATAGTAGGTATTAATTTCTTCAGAAACTCCGAGACAGTGTATTAAAACAATGAGGATCAACAAAAGTATAGTTTAATTGTGCTTTTGTTATCATGAAATCTTGGTTACTGTTTTCTAATTACTGCATGTGGGGCAGTTGAATAGATTTTCTGCCATAATGAAGTATTAGGCAAGGAAATTACTTAAGCTTTAACTTACTTGAGTTACGACATTATAGCCAATTTCAGGAAGTTCTGCTTTTGTTACATACATGCAGGTGTTTTGCTTCCAGAGCATTTCACAGCAAAACCATTGGGATTGTAATTTACAGTAATCTGTATCATTAACAGTTGTCGTAACTGGCTTGTGATGTGCAGTATATTTCTTATAATTTTATTTGTTTTCCGTGTTTCAACAGGATTCGATTGTAGCAATCCAGCAGTTCCCTTTAATTGGCCAACTTCTAGGAAGACTTTGTTGGAATCCTTCTGTTATAGGATATGGTAAGAGTGTGTAATGATTTTTCTGCTACAGTTCCACAAACTTTTTTGTTTTGGAATTGGGAAAATACAATTTGTTATGTACATGGATTTTTTTTTCTGTAAAAACACAGCATTCTTTTCCACTTGAATAAAATTTTGAGATTAAAAGATTAGCCAAGTTATTTAATATATGTGGTATTGAGAAATCTCAAATTTACTTTTGGACCTAATTAATTTCATGGCTTAATTACAGAATCTTGACTTGGGAGCAGTCGATTTTTAAACCCAGTAATAGTGAGTGTTTATCTACATCATGATTTCCGTTTTTTTCTGATTTTCTTCTGATATTAGTTACTTTTTTGATAGTTTCACAGAACATACAAATTCTAGAGATTTAAATTAGTTTCAACAGAAGTTTCTTCTAGTTATACATCAAAATATTCTGTTATTTATGCTGATAAGGAAGTATTTTTTCTGATATTCAGTTTGTTGGAGTCTTTTTATTAGTGTAGTAAACTACAAAGTTCTGATTGTGTTTGGTTTTATGGGGTTTATTTTGAATGTGTGTTTTCTCCAAACTAATGAAAATGCACATAGAATCAAAAGCAAAACAGTAGAGTAGTGACAGAGGAAAAAAGCTTGTGAAATACGAGAAGCCTCTTACTGGAAGTATACGTGTGTGTATGTCAAAATAAAGGAAAGAAATTCAGGGCAGGAAAGCTGTTGGGAGCAATTGGATGGTATAGGAGGCACTACTTGTGCTACATCACCAGCAGTTTCAATACATTTTTTCAGGAACTGAGATGTTGATATGTTGATAAGTTACTTTTGCCAATATTATGCTACTACTACAACTACAACAACAACAGAAGGTCATATCTTTGTCTCTTCTGCTTTTTACTTCCTGTTGGGGGAAATACAGGAAAGGACAATTTTTGTGTTCACTTGAAAGGGCTTATCAAGTCAAGTGCACTATTAAGCTTGAGAGATCATATGTCTTCTGGTTTGGCTTCATCTTCTTCTAGTTAGCTCCAAGCACAGCTAGAATGAACTTGTCTGCAAAATACATGGTAGATGTGTGTTATGTCAGCACTTCCCCTCTGAAAGGAAAATTTGTGAAGGAACCATAGATTTAAACATAGATCACTTTTGCAGAGCTTGGAAATTGGGCTTTTGTGGCAACTTTTGAGAAAAGCCTTTTCATACTTTTTAGACTTGTTTTTACAATGGAGAGGTTCCCTTTTAAATCATAATTCACTTTTTGGAAATGTTGATAATTGATTGTTTACAATTACACACATGCTTTTCTTCTAAGTTTTGTTTCGAATATAAGAGTCTTTAGATGATTAGTTTTTCTTAGCTGACAATATATTATGGTATAGAAAGTAACTTCATCTATATTTTTCATCAAAGTTGAAAACCATCTGTTTCTGCTTTTGCCTCCTTTCCACAATAATCCCAGCAATACGTTCTTGGTTTCCTCTACTTTCCTTTTCTTTGTGATCCCTCAGCACTTTCTAAAGCAAGAAAAGCACTTTTTCTGCAAGTTGATCATTAACTCTGAAGATTGCAAGAGAAGAGTTTTACTACAGGGGTTTTTTTGGCTTAAAATTTGAAAGCAAGCCAATTCAGAGAACTTCACTTGCTCAAAATGGAATCTCTCCCTGTAGTTCTTAAAGATGAGTAAAGATTTTCTGTCATTGGTAGATCTGAAGATGTCTGCTTATACATTCCCACCACTTCCTCATTTTAAAGCCACCTGAGCTCACTTTGGACTGCTGGCATTTTAGATTGAGCAGATTTTCATTTTCTTTGGCACCAGTTCTAAGATATTCTTTAAGATAGTGCTGACTGTAGCAAATTGCAGACTCTCAAGTGAGTTTCATGTAATTTCTTATTTGGATAAATAGCTCATTCAGGCATGTGTCTGAGACCAGGCCACCCTTGCAGTAGAAGGAACTAATTTTGTTCAGTTCAGGCTTTCATACTAATAAATGGAGGAGGAAAAACATTGTACTTCTGCATCATGTCCAAACCACAATACCTATCACCTTAGATGAATGTCTCTTGGTGCTGGAAGCTGACATGGCTGACCACTCAGTGCAGGAAGCATAGTCTCCAAGGGAAAATAATCTGCTCATAAACACTGCTGAGCAGGAGGTGACCAAGTTAGCCTTATTTAGAATGCTAATGTGAAAGAGGCACGACCAAAGAAAATCTCATGGCTGTAGTTGTGGTCCTAAACCACAAGGGATACATAAGGAATTCAGTCTTGGTAAGGAATTCCACTGTTTTTAATGTGGACTGAGGGATTATCTTCTCAGTAGGACCCTCCTGGTTTGAATATAGAGCCTAAATGTCTTGAATCCCAAACTAATACTATAAGTGCTGGGGAATTTCTTGGTGTCTTTATGTCAGTATATGTAGTGAGTGTGCATATTTACGTAATCATTACTTTCCACAGAAAATTCACTTTAATCAATATTTTTTTATAAACTTCAATAAAATTTTACAGCAAGCTTTGAAAAGAGTGTCTCTGGCTGTAAGATTCAGGTTTTCTTATTAACTCCTTGCATCTGTCACTGTTCATGACAGGATAATTGCAAAGAGACTGTCATAGGATGACTGAGACTACACTGTTCTGTGTAGAACACATTTGGGGTTTTTTTTTCAATTTTTAATGTGAGACTGGCAAGGAAGAAGTGCATTCTGATTCATTGCAAAAATCTGATCTTTTGCTTGGTTGGCTGGTTGACTTTTATTGTTAGGCGTTTTTAATTTTTTACAAAAGAATTCCAGGCTATGTTAAATTTTCTACAGAAAATCCTCATTCCTTTAGTTGGGGTTACAACATTAACTTACTTAAGAAGTCCAGTAGACAGTTGGTGACCTTTTTATGAGATATAATTTCTGCCTTTGAGTTAGTAATTTTGTTCCTCTGGATGTATTAATTGGGTATTTGAGTAGTTAGCATTCTTTCATGCCATAATAAGATCAAATGCCTTCATTCATATCCTGATAATGGTTTACAGTGCATACTGCGATGATATGTTTTCCATGGGGATCACAGTTACTAGGAAAATGGGAGGGAAAAACCTCACTAGTAAGTTTTCTATGTCTCTCTGTGTTTGGTCTCTTGATGTGATTATCTTATGCAGCTGCCATAATTATTTTAAGATCTGTCCCCCTTTAGTCTTAATCTTCCCATCTTTCATCCTCTGTTCCAAACCAGTTGTGAAAAAGAAAACAACAAACCTGAGAGCGGCCCTGAGAGTGCTGTTGGGTACTACAGCAAGGGGACTATATAGTCTCTTTTCATCTTTTTCACAAATCTATGGGAAGCTACTTCAGTTTTGTTTTTTGCTCAAGGTAATTTTCACTGGGAAAATTGTGAAGCTGTACAAGTCTCTTATTTATTGGGAACTGTTGGCATAGCTATGACATCAATGTAAGTTGATTTCACTGGCTGAGGTCTGAACATATCTAGCTAAATCTGTTTAAACTCACTATATTGGCAAAGTGTGACAGTATGTGATTGAGCTTTGTTTTCATCTTTTTGGCTTTCACTATACTGATTTACATTTCTGACAAGCAACAATGTGTGCAATGTACTTCATGGCAGCAAGTCATCACATACAGCAAAAGATCTTTTTATCCAAAGGTCTAATTAAGCAGTTGCATGCATTTTTTCACCTCTTCCTTTTAGTTTTTTCACGTCAAAAGAAAATTATAAATCAAATTACTTCAATAGTGTATTGTAGATATATAGTGTAAGCAGAATGAGTCAAAAGATAAAGTGTTTGAACTATTCTATGATTTTATGAACTATGTTGTTCAGAATGGGTGGTTTGGATTTGATCTGTCCCCCAACAAACCCATCTCTTTCTGTATAGTTTGACTTTTAAAAAAATATAATTTATATAATTGGAAAAGCCAGACTTTGTAAACACACAATATTATAGTTCTAATTACTAATAATGTTTAAAATCTATCATTTAATCATCTGAACAGAGTTTAGATGAAATGTTTTTTGAAGGAGATAGATTTGTCTCAGTGCTGATGTCTGAGTGCTACTTGGATACAGTTAAAATCGAAGTGGAAGGATACTTTGAGTCTCTGCTGAGTGGTATGCAAGATGTCTCCTTTAACTCGAGTCTTACACAATCTAGGAAACCATTAGCCTTGTAAAAATCCATATTAAAAAAAATCCCCAACCACCTAATGGCAGAATACCGCAAGTTGTAGTCAGTTAAATTTGTATGTTTGAGAAAACCTTTCTGTCCAGAGATGTTACTCAGTGGGAGACCAGTAATGGCCTACAGTCTTGTTGGACATTTATTTACAAATACTGGTTTAAATCCATATTAACTTCTCTGATGACTTGGTGAAAATACAGACATTACTTAATGGAGCTTTTATTTTTTTCTTCAGGCTTTACCAAAAGAGCACTTATAAATAATACTGTGTATTACATCCTGGATAACAAATGCACAGAAAATACAAGAGACCAGATATTGAGCTTGGTAATCAATTTGTGTCCTAATAAAATTTCCAAAAAATATCGTTTGCTGAGTGAATATTCTATTAGAGCTACAGTACTATATCCAAGTTTCATCACTTTCATTGCAATCATTCAGTTTTATTCTGGGATGAAATTTGGTGTAGAGACTCTTGATATGTGCCAAAGAATATATTTTTTAAAAATTCCTATTGAAAACAAAGTTGTGGGAAATAATCATGATCTACTTAAAATAGTCAAGTCCTCTATAATATCTGTGCATCTGAGCAGTGATGGTATTGGTCAGTACAGCAAGTTTTTAGAGAAGGCAACTAATTTCCAGCTGGAGGTTAGAATTAGGTACAACCTAATCTGCTCCTGAACAGAAAATCGTGATAAGATTTTTTTTCCATCATCATTTAGCTATTCTGCTGTCTGCAGAAATGTAATTTCCCTGAAGCATGGAGACTCTTTTGTTTTACGTTCTGGTTATGGATGATTTCATGCTTGTTGAACTTAACTTTTTCAGAAGTGAGCATTCTTCAGTTGTGCAAGCTTTGAACACAACGTAATAACTATTTTACTACTCTTGATTATTGTATATTATTAATATTTCGATACTAAATTTAAAGTTCTTTGATCATAGCTTCTAGTGTGATTTTTGTCAATGAACAATTAGATCGTGAATGTGTCTTAAGACCATGTAAATATTTTATAGATTTTGAAATCTTTGGTACCTTTTAAACTACTATTGGAGGAAATGATTTAACAAGAACTACATATGAATAACATTAAATTTGTGGTGTGAATCTAGTAGAATGGAAGCATTATAACTTGAGACTGATGCTAAGGGCTTTAGTTTTGTGGATGGATAAGGATTGTTGTGTGTGATTCTGTATCCTTATTTGCTTTTTATTTTTTCTCCTGTAGATGAAAGCCAGAAGACTCTGATGTGGTGCTTATGTTGTCTATACAGCAGTGAACCACAGAGCCCTGTGGAATTGAAGGCCAACAGCTGGATACGGGTAAGCAAATCAATGCTTTCCAGGACTGCTTTAAATTAAGTTGATTATTTAAAGGTGCTACATCATAGAGACACTGTCATTTAGGAAGCTGCTCCAAACACAACTTGCATACAGACTATGTTGAAGTATATATCACTCTAATTATAGCACAGTCAGAGCTAGTCTGTCATTTTAAATATTAAAAAGATGTGGCATTTTAAAGTGGATAGTTTTGATGGCTTTTAATCTAATAGATTCACCAAATCTAGTAACTGAATGGTGAGAAAAGACCACAAATCAGAAGGGAAGTAAGTGTTATTAAAACAAAAAGAATCTTTCAATTATGATAAAATCAATAACCTGGAGAAATGCCATGCTTCAAGAACAGCTTATATTTGCTCTTTAATGTTTTTTCTTTTTTTGCTTTTGTTTAATCTCCTGCCTGTGGAGAATTTAATTGTATCCAAAGTTTCTTCAAAGGCAGTCAGAGAGGGGAGGGGTAGTGCTTGTGTGGATTTATATTTAGTTACTTAAGGAATAATGAATCTTTAACTTCAGTCCCAAATTTAGAGTTCTGCATGGCACATCTGTTTGTATTTTATGGATTTCCACACCAAACGTAGCAAAGCACATCAACATGTAAAAACTTGCAGCACATTAATGCTTAATGCTTTATATTGTAATTTGTGCAGAGTTGTTGATTTTACATCATTGTGTTCTCTATGGGTCCATATAAAAATATGCATTAAAAATATTAATGGTTTTGGTTTTTTTCTCCTTTTAATCCTCACAACTAGTGAGAATGTAGCAGCCTGACCATTATTTATGTACCTGTCTGCTGACACTGAGGGTACTTCTAAGCTTCTCTAAGTAGCTAATTTCTTACTCACCAATTGAGTTTTTATGTGTCAGTTTATCTAGGTATGCATTTAATACTAGGATGTAAAAATTATTATAAAATAGGCAATGATACTGCAGATATTTATTGTGGTAAATAACTGTATTTAACTGGTAATGTTGCTTTAGATGCAGTAATAATCCCAGTAATAATCCCTGTGCTGTACTCTCTCCAGAAGTTCCCCATCCTTCTTGAGTTGGGGAGCCCAGAACTGGACACAGGATTCCAGATGAGGCCTCACCAGGGCAGAATAGAGGGGGAGCAGAACCTCTCTCAACCTGCTGGTCATACTCTTCTTGAAGCATCCCAGGGTGCCATTGGCCTTCCTGGCCACAAGGGCACCTTGCTGGCTCATGGTTAGTTTATTGGCAACCAGGATTCTCTCTGCAGAGCTGCTCTCCTTCAGGTCACTCCCAGCCTGTACTGGTGCATGGGGTTGTTCCTCCCCAGATGCAGGACTCTGCACTTGCCCTTGTTGAACCTCATGAGGTTCCTCTCTGCCCAACTCTCAAGCTGGTCGAGATCCCACTGAATGACAGCAAAGCCTTCTGGGGAATCAGCCAGTCCTCCCAGTTTGGTGAGGGTATGCTCTGTCCTCTCATCCAGGTCATTGATGAAGATGTTGAACAAGACTGGCCCCAGAACCCATCCCTGTGGAACTCCACTAGCCACAGGCCTCCAGCTCGATTCTGTACCATTGATCACCACCTTCTGGGCTCTGCCCTTCAGCCAGCTCTCGATCCACCTCACTGTCCACTCATCCATGCCACACTGAGCTTTCTGATGAGGATGTTATGGGAGACAGTGTCACAAGCCTTGCTGACATCTTCTGCTCTCCTCCCATCTAGCCATCTGGTTACACTCTCATAGAACATCATCAAGGGATGGGGAAAGAAATAGGAAGGCTTTAATAAGCCAGACAGACTCCCTGTCTAATCCACACAGCAGCTTAAAAAACCTCATTGTTGAGAGCCCTTCCACTACAGCCCATATTTTTGTCCCCTTCTATTTGATTTTGATTACTGGCTAATGGATTTTATTGGTAATACCAGTGGATGTCATGAGCTCTAACAGCATTAAACACAAACACATGAGCTGAATTACCTTTTGGCTACGGGTGATGAAACTGCCCTGCACGCATTGAACAGCCTCATTCTTCCACTCTGTGATCCCCATGCCTTCTCTCTGACAGATTCACCTGAAGATTTCAGTTGTAAAAGTACTCAGAGGCTACATGCCTTGTTCTGAGAGTTCAAAATAAGGAGCAAGTAATATTCACCCTGCTCAGTGAGATGCCCTCACATCCTGCACTCTCTCAGTTGCCACTGCCTCAACCCCAAAGAGCTTTTACAGTTCAAAGTCGAATGCATTTTCAAATGGAAAAAAATACTTTGCAAGTAGCCATTAACTCTAAGGAATGTTTTGCCAAATGATACAACCAGAGAGGGAAAGTCACTGAACCGTGAGTGAGGGTTTGCTGAGCTCTACCAAGGCAGCTCTGCTTAACCCCAGGAGTACAAACCAGCTCAGCGAGCCCTGGTAAGAAGTAGAAATGCTGTGCAAAGATGAGGGAAGTACAAGTCTCTGCAGCTTTGTAACAAACTGAGTTTCTCTGTCGCCAGTAAACTCTTGTCTAGGGTCAAACAACCCATCAGGAAGGGTGTGGAGTCTCCTTCTCTGGAGATCTTCAAGACCCACCTGAACGCATTCCTGTGTGACCTAATCTAGATGGATCTGCTTTGGCAGGGGGTTTGGACTAGATGATCTCTAAAGGTTCCTTCCAAACCCTACCATTCTGTGATAGAAGGCTGTTAGGTTGGTCAAACAGGATTTCCCCTTGGTGAATCCATGTTGACTCCTCTTGATAACCATCTTTTCCTTTGTATATTTAGTGACTACATTCAAATGACTACATTCAGGATGAGCTATTCCATCACTTTTCCAGGGATGGAGGTGAGGCTGACCAGCCTGTAGTTTCCCAGGTTGTCCTTCTTGCCATTTTTGAAGACTGGAGTGATATTGGCCTTTCTTGAGTCCTCAGGCACCTCGCCTGTGCTCCATGAACGTTCAGAAATGATGGAGAGTGGCTTAGCAACCACATCAGCCAATTCCCTCGGCATTCGTGGGTGCATCCCTTCAGGCCCCATTGACTTATGAGTGTTGGGCTTGCCACACACACTGACACAGGTGCTATGGAAAAGGCATTTACAGATGGGAACTGCCATTTAGCATCACCAAAAGTGACCTTCACAGTAGCCTTGTCCTTTGTCTCTGCAGCAGAGAGTTAATTTTCTCTCTTCAGCTTCAGCATACACTGAGGAGGAATATTCAGTTTCTGAAAGGATGAACTAGTTTGCTATGTAAGCCAGCATACATCAAATAAATTGGGACTTCTGGATGTACATTTAATTGATGATAGAACAAAGAAAATGTAAAGAAGCAAACCAGACCAACCAACCAAGAAACCTCACCCAAACAACTGAAGAAAATCAAGAAGAGTGTGTGATGGAGATAGCCAGCATTGCCTGCTTCCTGTTAGCTGTTAGCATCAAAAAAACAATCCCACCTTTTTAAAGATTGTTTCCTATTTTTGTGAGCTTTAAGTGTGATTTACATGAAAATTTTCCTCTCAAAATGTAAAGTTATGCCTGATTGGAAAATGAGATTATTTAGTGAAGTTAGCAGAGAAAACTCTTCTTTCCTTAGTTTTTATAGCTAAGTAAATTGACTATTAAATTACACTTTGCTTTTTGTCATGGCAAGAGTGAATTCCTAAGGAGTATGTTGTGGCCTTTCAGTGCATCTTTGACTAAGATCATTGAAAGGAAGTCTGATCTTAAGTCTTTTGTTTTCAGCTACTAAATTGCATTTTCAAAGTAGCAAAAAAAATATTTGATGCTTGCTTTCCTGCTATTGTCTTAGGAAAGCTGAGTTCTTTAAATTATAAGACGAGTAGCAACCCAACTGAATCATAGAATCATAGAATGGTAGAGTTGGAAGAGTCCTTTAGGGATCATCTGGTCCAACCCCCCTGCAGAAGCAGGTCAACCTAGATCAGGTTGCATAGGAACATGTTCAGGCGGGTCTCGAAGACCTCCAAGGAAGGAGACTCCACACCCTCCCTGCACAGCCTGTGCCAGGGCTCCCTCACCCTCATAGTGAAAATTATTATATACTCTCCAAATCTCCAAATGATCACAAGGGAAATTGAAATTGAGCGGCATTAGTAAATTTCAGAAACCAAGGTCATGCAGGTCTGTAAATCCTTGGAAAAAATGAAATGTGCAATTAAATTACTTGGAATTTAATTAAAGTGTGCAATGTAGACTACAATGTTTTTAGGATCAAATGCTGCTTGAAATGGTAGCTTTTCTTTTTTTAATGAGCATGAATTTCAGTGCTGGAATGTAGCTTCCATAGGTCTTCTGTATAGCCAGATACAGTGTAGGTCGCACTCTCTGCATGAAGCGATTGCTAGTAAGTGCGGCACCCAGACACATGCTCTCACACACAGTCATTGAAAGAGAAGGGTAATTTAAACATTGTTAGGGATTAAACTAAGGACAATAATATTATTGCCTTTCTCTGGTTCCGTCTGGATGTATTTTGTTAGAAAGGCAGTATTATACAGTAGTTTGCCTTTAATTTGTCAGATTTGTCATGAGGATGATGAATAAAGATGAGTGTATTTGACTTCTGCAAGCAAACTAATGGGTATAAAATAATGCTGTTAGAGAGTAAGCATGAACAGGCTGTTCATAATAAAAACTGGGAATTAGCTGTTGTGTGTTACACTTCTGCTTAAGCTGTGCCGTATTAAAAAACCTTTCCATTCATAGTTAAAACTAAAAGAAATTATAAAATAAATATGCCTCATAGTGAAACAAATAAAACCAGTCTGCCAGTTATCCCACTCCTAATGGTTGCCTATTCTGGAGGCTTTTGTGAACATGCAAAAGGTTGTGCATAGTTACAGGCTAATGATCACTTTTATGATATTGTTTTGTTAACATTTTGAGATTTTTAGATTAGTCTTATAATTAATGGTTGATCAGAGCATTGAAGCACTTGGGGTGTTACACAATGCAATTATTAATGTTCTCATAGTTCGTGAAAATTTTAATCCACATTTAAATCCCCGTAGGCTCATATTCTATGGACAGGATGGGAAATGGCAGAATTTGATGACATTGTGTTATGTTGAGAAACCATCAAAGTTGCATCCAAGAAACCTGAATGCCATATTTGATATGTGAGACAAAGACTAATGAGGAAGCACATTAGCTTTCTGAATACGAAAAGCTGATTTTAAAGTTTTTCCCATGTAGAAGGGAAAAATTTAAAAGATATTACTTCTCATTTTTATGCTTTGCATTCTGTTTACATAGTTTAATTTCTTATGTGTGAAGCTAAATACAGGATTTCTTTGTTGTTTTAACCTTTATCTAGCATTTTAATAACAAAGTTGAGTAATGAACAGCAAACATACCTGAGTGAACATAATTGTCACAGCAGTTGAACTGATGGTTTTCCCATTCTTTAATTAAGCAATAAAGGATCGGATGCATTTGCATCACTCTGGCTTATGGGTAGTTCTTAGTCCATTGTTGTACAAAGAAATCTAAATAAATAATGCACTATAAACACTACAAAATATTGGCACCTAAACACTATGAAATTGTGTTTTACCTAGTCCACCTCTCTTGATACACAGTGCATATGCACACTCTTAGACTAGATCTAGGAGCAGAATGAAATGGGTATATGGACACTTTATTCTACAGTGGTTTTTCAATTACATATACGAACAAAAATGAAGAAAAACATTCTGACTGAAGATAGGACAGGTTAAATGCAAATACTCCATCCTCTGTGTAGCTGAAAGAATGTACAGAATCACAAAATCTTAAGGGTTGGAGGAGACATTGAAAGATCACCTAGTCCAATCCCTCTGCAAGAGTAGGACCACCTAGAGTAGGTCACACAGGAATTTGTCCAGGTGAATTTTGAATGTCTCCAGAGAAGGAGACTGTACAACCCATCTGGGCAGCCTGTTCCAGTGCTCCCTCACCCTCACACTGAAGATGTTTTTCCTTATATTTCTTTGGAACCTCTTGTATCTGTTGCCCCGTGTCTTATCATTGGCCATCATTGAAAACAGCCTGGCTCTATCCTCCTGACACCTGCCCTTTATGTATTTGTAAACATTGATGAGATCACCCCTCAGTCTCCTCTTCTCCAAGCTAAAAAGCCCCAGCTCCCTCAGCCTTTCATCATAAGGGAGAGGCTCTGCTCCCTTCAACATCTTTGTGGCACTGCACTGAACTGTCTCCAACAGCTTTTATGTGCTATTTTGTCAAAAGTAGTAGTATTAAAGCTCAGAAAAGTCAGAAAGCAGCTTTCCTCTTTGTAATTATTTGAGAGAAATTAATCAGTGTTTTAAAACAATTTCTAGCAAATTCGAAGAGTGGAAGCTGGATAAATTGTTATTTCAGATTTTTATGAAAAACTATACAGACATATTGTGTAAGATGAAACATAAAAATGAGATACTTTAGACAATACACAAGGAGGGTGGAAATAGTAAATTCTGTAAAAAATTTTATAAATATGACTGAGAAAAACCCTGTTATACATAGTTAAGAAATGACTCGCAGGTGAGAGATCAATGTGTGAGGGTCATGATTTGAATGAGTGGTGAGATGCATGTTACCAGATGTAGACCTAACTTCTTTAAAAAAAAAAAAACAACCCTTCCAATTCAGAAGAGCATTACTCAAATGCAGAATAAAGCTGAAGAATTCTAAGTATTCTGTGACTGTTCTCTGAAAACTGGTTCTGAAAAACACCTGAGTGATACATTTGTTGACTGTGTACAAAACCAACTTAAACCAAAGCCACTGAAAAATTGCTAGATGAAATATATAAAAAGATAATATCTGATAATAACACATAAGGAGAGATATTGCTGGTTGGTTCCAGCTATTAAGCTTGCTGTAACATCAGGATTAGTCTTGGGAAGAAAGAGCAAATGTTTTTAAGTCCTCTCTCCATAGGTAAAACTACTTTTGTTTCCTTGGCTGTCATTTAGGTTGGGTACAGCAGTCGGTTTGTGTCACCAAAATACAGCAATATATTTTAATAAATCAATAAATTTTACTAATCTGGAAGAAGATAATGATGATGATGGAAATGATCATATTACTACTACTACTACCATCCAAACCCAACAATAAAGTATGGTGAGAAGCTCAGAGCCGTTTTCAACAGGTGGAACTTCAGAGTTAAATGAAACAAACAAAAATGCATTTGCATAGGTGTAACATACCTTTGGAGAAGTGTCTAGCAAGACAGATTGTACTAAGAGCAAGATTATCATATATGTGAATGGATTGTATAAAAGGTCTTCAGGATGCAGTTTATGCACTTAATCAAGTTGCTTGATCTATTCTTACAAGAATATTGTTATGTAAACAGTTTAATAATAATTCTGTGCAGTTCATGAGAAGAGTTTGGGAAACAGAAGGGATTAATTTAAGAAAAAATGTGTTTGTATCTTGAGCCTAGCAAAAACTAGAGTGAAAACTATGTTTTTCACTGGTCTCAGATGACACAAAATTTTGTCACAAGAATTTATTTTTTGGTGGAAGTTGAACTTCAACTGAAATGATAAGAAACCAATTAAGACAGCCTTCCAGCCACTCCTCTCCAAGCCTGTAGCACTGTTGGGGGTTGTTGTGGCCCCAGTGCAGGACCCGGCACTTGGCTTTAATGAAACTCATGGCATTGGCCTTGACCCAGCCATCCAGCCTATCTATAAAGCTTCCCTACCCTCAAGCAGGTTGACACTTCCACCCAGCTTGGTGTCATCAGCAAACTTACTAAGGATGTGCTCTATCCCCTCATCCAGATCATTCATAAAGACGTTAAACAGGAGTGGCCCCAGCACTGAGCCCTGGGGAACATCACTCGTGACTGGCTGCCAACTGGATTTAACTCCGTTGACCACAACTCGTTGGACCCGAGCACCTAACCAGTTTTTCACCCATCCAAGCAAAGAACAGCCAATTTCTCAAGAGAATGCTGTGGGAAACAATGCCAAATGCCTCACTAAAGTCAAGGTAGACAACATCCACAGCCTTTCCTTCGTTCGACAAATGGATCACCCTGTCATAGAAGATAAAGTTTGTTAAAGAGGACCTGCCCTTCCTAAACCCATGCTGACTGGGTCTGATCACCTGATTGTCCTGCATGTACTGTATAACAGAACTTAGTATGATCTCCATCAACTTGTGATTTCCCAGATCACCCTTCCATCCCTTCTCATATTTGGGTATTACATTGGCTGACTTGCAATCAAATGAGACCCCCCCAGTCAGCCGGGGCTGCTGATAAATGATGGACAGCGGCTTGGTGAGCATCCCTGCCAGTTCCCTCAGCACTCTAGCATGTACCCCATATGACCATATAGATTTGTGCACATCAGTGTGGAGCAGCAGGTCACTGACCATCTCCTGAATTGTAGGGGGGACATTTTGCTCCTCACCCCTGTCTCTTGGCTTGTGGGGCTGACTTTCCCCAGACAAAATGCTCCTGTTACTAAAGACTGTGGCAGAGAAGGTAGTAAGCACCTCAGCCTTATTATCACCTTTTAATACCAGGTTTCCTCTGGATCTAATACGGGATGGTGGCTCTGTATTGTCAATGTATTTATAGAAAGTTTTCTTATTACCCTTTACCTCTAAAACCAGTTTGCTTCAAGCTGGGCTTTTGACCTTCTAATTATCTCCCTGCCTAACCTAACAACATTATTCTACTGTATATGAATAGTCTACCCCTTCCTCCAGAGGCCATAAACTCACCTTTTTCCCCTGATTACCAGTCGTCTTTACCTCTGGCTCATCTTGTGGCACATACGGATGGCCTGTTACTAGGCCATTAAAATTTCCTTCTTAAAAAGTGTCCAGCCTTCCTGGAGTCCTATACGCTTCGAAACTGACTCCCAAGGGATTTTATCAAGTAACCTCCTAAACAAATCAAAGTCTGCCCTTCAAAAGTCCAAAAGCCTGATTTGTCTCTGCTTAAACACAGTTCCCAGGTGAAGACAGAAGGACCCAGCTTGGTACTATTCTTTCTTGCACAGCAGTACATGATAGCTAGCCTTGAGCACAGGCAGCCAAACTGCTAGGGTAAGGAAGTTATTACTAGATGCCTGCTCTATTCATACAAGTTTTCCTAAACCTTTTGTATTTGACTGTTGTCAGAGAGGGTATACTAGCTAGATAGAAAGCTATTTTCGTGACATTTCTGCTCCTTTATAATTTAACTTCTTTCAAACATAACATGTAATAATTGTTAGAGGTAGCATTAGGGATTGTAATTTAAGAGTATAAGAATGTAACTTAAGAACACTAGTTTAGAGGGTCACAAAAGCATAGTTCTGATTATTGCTGTCAATTTGAGAAGGAAAAGAATGGATATTGCAATACTCAGGTCATTTCTTTAAGACATGTCATGGTGGTTCCCTTAAGACAGTGGAAAAAAATATTAGAAACAGATTTTAACAGAAAAAAAAAGATTTAACAATTTTTTATTTTTGCAGAGATGTGTTAGACTGGTCTTGAATATGACACGGTACGAAGAAATATGTTAAAGCATATTTCAGAAGTTGAAATTACAGGCCAAGTCAAGTGAGAATCCACTAAAGCTGGATAGGCATAGTTTTATTTACTTTTTAGAAAAACAGGAGACCATGTTCATTTTTCAGAAATGAAGAGTCCTAGATGGCTTTAGGCAGCTAAGCTAATTTTCTTGTGTCTTGTATATGAGAGGTAACTGAACAATCTATGCACTGTGATAGGTGCTGATAGTGTTTTGGGCGGGGAAGTGATATAGATTATTATGTGTGAATTTCTTCTGCCCAAGGGCCACACTGTGTTTCTCCCTGATGGCCAAAGCAGTTTGTTGATTTAATTTTTGAAACACAGAGGTGAGTGCATTTGTTAAGAGATCCAGATTAAACTGATGCTGGGATCTCATGAGCTAATATATGCTTGCAGAAGTGGAATTATTCTGGCAGATGAAAGGAACATTTTGTGCTATGGAAAGTGTGCTTTATCTGTTCTCCAGACACTTTCTAAGTTCCTCAAAGGTGAAATCTCAGAGAATGTTCTCTATCCAAGCATTCTCAATTTGGTCTAAGTAAGAGGTCAAGACAGGGACTCAAAGTGACTTGATTTGATCTGGTAATCAAGTTTATAATTGGTAACCATTGCAGGTTGCTAAAATAAATAAGAGAGAGGTTGACTAATATATTTCGTACTGTAGGAGTTTTTCTGACACATGACTTTCTGTTTAATCTCAAATTCCCTTATGAACATTCTTGCTGTAGTTACCAGTGCTTCATGCCTATGATCAGATGTTTGGCTTTCCTTAGCACTAGTGTTTTTTGTGAAGGTTTTCCTCCTGTAAGTCGGTGTCTCAGGAGTTTATTCTCTTCCACAAAGACAACTTGCTATGCAAAAGTGCCTCAGCAGCTCAGGTTCATATGCACATCATACATTTTGATTATCGTGATTCTTCATTGAAGAGTATAAACAATGAAAAACATTCTCCTTTGATACACTCCTTTGAAGTAATAGGATTGACTTGATCTTCATTAGCATAATTCTTTCATGACTACTTTCACACTAGGAGAGACTTAACTCTGTACTGTCAGACTAGAATCTTACCTGATTCTAGTTTGAATTTGAGTCAAATGCCTTCACTTCTGATACAAGACTTCACACTGGAGTCCTTTAAGCTTCAAAGAATTGGTTTCTTGGTATCTAATCCACTGAGTCAGCTTTACTACATTCAGGAATATCCTTTCTCTTATAATGGTGAACCCTTGTAACGTCTGTCAAGGGAGCCGGTTTTACTTTTTGCTGCTTTAGTCTGCATTATTATTATAGTGATCTAGTTTTGGGCAGGGAGACTGTTTCACAGTGGTGAAATTTTTGAAGTTTTTGTTTTCCTGTCAAGAAAAGTTTGAGTATTAACATTTGAGAGTTCAAGGCTGTTTTGTAATCTCTGTCCACTGATCATCCTAACCAGATGATACTTTTAACTGTTTTGCCTAAGGAAAAACAATGATAAAACATTATATTCTTCCAGCTGGGCATAGTTTGTACTGTGAGTCAACAATCCCACTTGTCTGTAATTTTTCCTTGATTTTATGAAAATATCTTTGTGATACAAGGTTATGAGCTGGAGACACAGGAGATGAACCATTTTGCCTCAATAATGAACATGCAATCCTTCCTGTTTTTTTACTGCTCCTGTCCTCATCTATTGGTCAGAGCCTCATATACCTTCTCTTCCCTTTTTTTTCCCCCCAAGATCAGTGGTTGGTTAGTGTTTGCATATCTTAGTATATTTGGGCCTATCTGTAGTTCCTGTCTCTATATTTGTTTCAGAGTCATCTAGTTGTTTTCTTCTCCAAAAATTGTTTAATATTTCTTCATATTTACTTTTTTAAAAAAAAGAAATACATCTGTTATTCTCCTCATTTTTAAAAATTTCATTTACTGAAATAAAGATGGCAGAGTGCTTATATGAAGAAAATGTACTGTCAGGATGTACTGTAGGTATGCCAAAGTATTCAAGTGATCCAGACACGCTCCACCAGAAGTTGGGCTTCATTCCAGTATGTGTGGGATGATTGTCTGAAGTTCTGTTCCTTCACCAAATGATAGGTCACCTTGGAGGCTTTGTGAAACAATACCATCCTTGGCATAATGTCTTTTTCTAAGAAAGCCCCGGGATCCTCTACTAGACTGAAGTTTCCCACAGTATGAATTTACATTCAGATAAGTACTCGAGAGAAAGTTTTCTCTTTACATGAGGAGCTGTTGTCTGTTACTCCTTTACTGAATTTCTCAGCATTTTCTTTCTAGTAGGAACTGAATTTATTAGAGTGTATGCTAGCCTTTTGATGTCACTCATCTACCACAAATATCAATGAATGATATTGATAAAAAATGTGACCGTCATACCCCCACTCCTGTTTTTTTTCAGCTTGTTTTTACTGTTGTTGCTTATAAGCATTCTTTCAGAGAAATTACCAACTTTAATACAGATTTATTAATTTATACGTGATGTTGTGGTTTGCACATTGGAATTATGGTAGTTTCTTCTTAGATTAAGTGTATTGATTTGATTTTGTGGCCAATATACTTGTCATCTTTTAACACAATGGCATGCTCTATGCATACTTTGTCAAGTGGTTAAGAACACTGCAGAAAATGTTATGAAAGAACATGATATGTTAAGAATAACTGAAATATAAAAAGCTTCCATCTTTTTTAAAAATAATATTCTCGTCTCTTTATAAAAGCAAATCTAACAGCCCGTATTTTTCTAGGAGATGGGAATTTACGGTAACACAAAGAAGATACTTAGTGCACAAATTGTAGTGAACCTCAAGATCTGTTCTTTAGTCTTCTTTATTAAGTTAGGAAGAGAGCCTGAATCACCTGTCGTTTGCTGTTCCACTGGGGCAAGTGGGCCCCAAGACTATTTGGTGCAGAACAATATTAAAATAGTGCTGGATTTACAAAAAGTGTTGTGTCCATGAGATAAGCATACTGTATTAATGATATATATGGGTAATGGATCTACGAAAAGGCTTATGAGTTGCTAGAGGTCATACTGAGAAACATATTTTTTCCTTCTTACCTCAGTAGCTTTGAAAGAGGGAGATTAAGACCTGAACTGGCATATTTGAGTTAAAATTATGAACATAATTCCCTGCTATTTATTATCAAGAAAGTAGAGGAGAAAGAACCTGTGTCATTTTAGCATGGCTTTATTACAAGCACAATGTTTAAAACTTTGTTATTTCCACTTGCTAAGAGGAAAACTCAAATTTTGGTAATATTCTGACTAAAGTCAGTAACCAGTTGCTTTAGACTATTTCTTATCTTTGTGCTAGTATCAGAATACTATTTTGTCATCAGAAAATCAGAAAAGAATGCCAGTTTAAGAGGTATGGGGAGGCGTGGGGCAGGGGGTCTGATTTTCCATAGCAGTTGTGGGAGGAGAGAAGTCTGTGTTCCTGGGGGCATGCGTCCAAGAGAGAAATGGACTCCTGGAGGCCAAAGTAGTTCAAAGTTACTTAATCACTTTCTGAGACTCACTCTTGTGGTTTTAGGGATCTTAGGGCTTTTTTGGTATGTTTGGAAAAGAGGAGTTGTCATTCCTCCTCAAACCTGTGCAAATAATCATTAGGAACTTTGATCACTGCAAAGATTGTAGTGTATTCATGCAGATGAAAGGCATCTGATGGTGATTAAAGTATATGTGTTCTTTATACTTCTTCTATTAATTTTTTTCTGCATTTTCCCCTAGTCCTTCAGCAGTCTTTGTGGCACTTTCCCTCAGTCTCTCTATGTGAAATTTACCCTTTCGTCTAATCAAAGGTTTCTATCAAAGAGGGTCTAAAGACATTTCCTCAGGAAGTGGTCTGGAGTAGGTGGAGACAAATAGGCTTTTACTCAGTCCTTAACTTTTTTAATTCAGCCTTGCTTTTAGTTCTCCCCTTATTTGCTAAGAAGTGCCACACTGGTTAGTGTAACACTTCGTATTATAGCCAGTAGACAATCTCTGCTTCTCACAGGAGCATCTGTGCAGTCCACTGCTGGCAAAGCTGTTGAAATGGTAGACGGCCTCTTAAATTTGATAGGGTAAAGAGTGCAATAAGAAATATATGTAGTGCTTCCAACAACAGCGTTGTACTGGTTATTTTTCTATAATAGAGCACCAAACAGCATCAGGAGAATATATGGAATATAAGTTTGGAACTTATTTCAAATTCTGATCTCTGCATCAGATTTTCTGCTAAGAAAACTGCTACTTATTTTGATTTTGGGGGATTATTTTATTGCTTTAAATGTTACTGTTACTACAAAATAGTAAACATTCTTAAAGAGACAGAGAAGTTATAATGCATTTAAATAGTAGAATCTTTGGAAATGTTCAGTGTATGTAATCACTTAACAAAGTGACAGATGGAATTGTAATATTTTAGTGCTCTCTAGATACATATATAATCTCCAGTTCACATAGCTTTTGTGCTTTAAAGATATAAGGCAACAGCTTAGCTCGTTATAAAGATGTGAGGCAAAAGGGTGATGTATCAGACTATATATTTTGGTGAGTAGGTGAAACTGTATTTCTCAGTGGTAGATTTGCTTTCACCATGGCACTGGCTATACTATTAAGGCACAATGTTTTCATAAACTTAAAAGAGAAGTATTTAAAGTATCCAGTTTTTGAGCCTTTTGTGCACATTAAAAATAACTTGCTATTCATGTTCAATGGTTTTCTTGTTGGACAATGTAAGGGGACTTGTCACAACAGATGCAATAGATTATAAGAAGACTGCAAGTATAATACTTACAGCATGGATCAGACTTTTCTGGCTGATACAAGAGCGCAGCACTCTAATCATAGTGCTTCTCATAGTGTGGGTGGCCACAGGCTGCAGACATTTCAGTCAATCCCTTCTCCATGAAGCAGTGGTTGTAAAACAGAGTTTAAATAAACAGCATTCCACAGACTTTAAGGGGTTTTTAATTTTGAGAAAGTATAGCTTCTCTTTGCCCCTCCTTTTGGCTGCTGTTTGTGTCTGTCAGCCGTAACCATACAGGTCATGCTTCCTACCAAATCCGTTCTGCTTGAAATAAATAGTATATAATGTAATGTATATAGGCTCTTCAAGAAGTGGTTTGGTTGGGTGGCTTTTTTCAGTTAAAATACATTTTACTTTAAAATCTGAAAGTTTTATTGTGTTTTGGCACTAAGAAGTAACCTCTGTACTTTATGCTGTAAAATGTTAAATCCCTTTTTAAAAATCTTTCATCTTCATTGTTTTCATTCTCTCTATTTTGGTTTTTTTTTTTACTTCTATGCTCAGTGTTGTTTTTACTGTTTTCATTAAAATATTTTTCTGTCACTCTAGCTATTATCACATTTCCTACAAGCATAATGAAGAGAACTTCTTTTTCCCCCTACCCCTTTCTCTTGACCTGGCAGGCAGTGTACTGCTTTGGAAGCCGATTTCACCTCCTTAATTTTTGACATATAATCATCTGGAATCTTGAGTTTCATGAAATAGATTTAAATGGCTAAACTTGGTGTCATGCAAATTCTTGCGAAGCATTTACAGGCTTTTTTTTTTGAGAATGTAAATCAGCTGCAGCAGGGTATGGATTCTGTAGTTCTAAGGGCATGAAAGGATACATTTTGATAGACGAATTTGTACAGTATGTTTAGGCATATGTGGAATTAAGAGTGTAAATGAGCTTGAAAGAAATGTCTCAACTTTTACTGGGTAACTGAAAATTGAAAGTCAATTTTCCTTTGAATCAAAACAGAAAATAAAAGTCTGCTAAATGCGGTATCACTTTTAAGATCTGACATCATTAGTAAGAGCTTAATGACTTGATGAACTCCTAATGTGACATGGGACCTTTCAACTTTCAAATTACTGTTTAAAATTCAGTTTTGAGAACCATATCTGCTTGCTTTAGAGGCTTACTCCCGAGGGAGTAAGGAGAGATAAAGGCTCTTAGTCCTTTGTATGATTTGTTTGAGTCCTGGGTACCAGCTTAGAAGGAGAAACAGGCTCCTTAGAGCTGATGGCACTCCTTATTCCTGTCCCTGAGGTGTATGTCCTGTGCATAAACAAAATACTTGTGCCAGAGTTGGAGTGATGTCAAAACCATTGGTTAACACTTTCGTTCATCTACATCAACTGTAAAGTGTGTGTCACTATACTGGGTACAAACCTGGGGATTTTACATAGCTGCCTCTTAACCTTCCTAATATACAATTCTGCCTAATAGGTTAAAAAGCACGATTCTTAGACATGGTTAGAGTGTCTCAGTTTTGGAGGTGCAAAGGAGGTCGCAATGAAAGTTGGAATTGACTGATAAATCAAAGATGAGTAAGTAGTCGATACGGTGAAAGTATATATTAAAAAATTAGAATATGTTCTAAACCAATTTTATTTGTGAAGGAAAAGAGGGTGACTGAAGATGTTAAGATGTTAAGAAAAGATTGAGGCTGGCTCTTGTTAGTGTGGAGAGAGAACATTTAAGAATAAAGATGGGATTCATACATAGCACCTGATCAGTTTCTAGTGTTTATTGTCTTGAAGTTTTACTGAGTTCTCTGACAGCGGTTTTCACCCCTTAGTGAATCAACTTTATAAGCTGATTTAGATCTTCTTTAACCACTTATAATTACATTGGTAGGGTGTAAGAGAATTTGCAGTGTTTGCAAATTTGCAAGTATTGACATATTCTTCTGGCTAAAAATAGCATGGTAATATGAATGAGCTGGGAGAAAGCAGACCTCTCTTCTTTTTCAAATAGATAGTTCTTTAACCATGCCAAGCTAACACGAATGTAAATAATTTCTTGGCTTTTGGGCCAAAATAAACAAAAGCTAAGTATCTCAAAGAACAAAATGAGAAACTTGGGATTCTGCTTTCCTGCAAGGCAGCTTGAGCTTTAACAGCAAGTGTCAGAATTTGCTAACCAGCTGACATTTCTCAGAACACTTTGGTAGTGCCAGGTGGTTCTAGTAAAGAGTAAGAATTTGTTACTGACAAACCCAAAGGGTCTCTGTTTGAAGAAACTCTGCAGGCATTAGTTACTTTTTATCAACTTAGTATAATTAGTGACCAACAGATGTTGCATCACCATTATAGGTGTACTTTGTGCTTTTTTGGCTAACAAGTTCACTTAACATTTTTCTCCCCTTAAACAGCTTTATACTTAATGAAATCCAAAGCCACGTGGTTAAAAGTAGTTTCTCCTGACTATCATGATAGTTTAGATGATCTTTGGGTATTTGCAACATGTACCCATTGGAAGTATAAAAATCTGACATTGAGCACATATATTTATTGAAAAACAATTTTGGGATTACCTTTTTTTTTCTAGAAATTACTGATTTCACAGATTTAAACTAAAAGTGAAACAATTATGTCTTGTATCCACTCTTTCTAAACTTTAATTTGTTCACTCCTCTTTTCCACTTCTTTTTTTATCTTTTTTTGTGGATTTAAGGAATTCTTCAGTAAGAATTTTGCATTTTGGCTTTTGAAAATTGTGGAGAGAAGAGGGAAATTAATTCTAAATCTCTGGCTCATTAAAACAGAGGGCTTTTAAAAAAAAAGATTTACGGTTGGCTCTGGTAAAGCTATTGAATTTCCTTTTGTAAGCTAGTGTAAATGTGTGTTTTATTTCAGCAGCAAAAGTCTCTTTTTTTTTAAATGCAGAGAGTAATAGCACTTTCTAGGTGGGTGTTTCTTAAAGAGAAAGGAGAAAGGAAAGAGATTTAAAACTGCTTTTCCTGTCTGAGGCCAAGAGTAGACTCAAAGCTTGCCAGCCCCACAATTCTTTAGCTTCTTTCTTATGTTTTCCAAGGGTTTTGTTAGTGATTTGCAAATAGAGCTTTAGGCTTTGGAACTCATCCATTAAAAAGTTGTGTGGTCTTAGCCACAGTAGTAGTGCAACATGTTTTTTCTATACTAGTTTCACAGAAGTTAACTGAGCTTGAATTGATGAGGGAACAACAATGCATCTTCCCGTTCCTCTCCCTTCCCATAATTTTCTTTCCTGCATATAATTTGGAAATTAGGATTGAGTTCATTTTGAATTGTACAGATGTAACATTTTTCTTCCATTTTAAGAAGCAGAGTCTTTTTAATAAGCTACATCTATCAGCAAGATTAACACAATCATAGTGTATATTAGTTTCTAGAGAAAAAGCACATGGTTTTGATTTTTTTTTCAGTTAAGCTTTTTCAGTAGGTTTTCTTGGTCCTTTTGTGCTTTTCTGCCATTGTTATTTTTTAAAAAGCAAATTGTAATTACAGTGTTGAAGCAAAGTTAAGGGAAATTGGCCTAATTTAAGAACATTTGAGCATTTCTACCCAAATATTGACTGGAGGTGAGCCTGCCTACATAATTCAAGAACAAAACGGGGAGAAGAGGTCTATTACATCAGGTGGAACATGAAGACCTTAGTAGAATCTGTGTTTTCCTGTCTGGGAATATGTGAAAAGCATTGAAGTCTGTGCATCTGGCAACATAAGTTTTGTGAAATAATATTATTCCGGGATTTTTTTTGAACTCTAAAGTAATATTATCTTGGTTTAGCCATTCATCTGTAGATTTTCTATAACTTGGTTGCATGCTTAAATGGCAAGACCCTTGTCTATTTAGGGGTGTTTAGCAGAATAATTTGTTTATGACCAATTAGTCTTTGATGGTTATCAGTGGAGATTTAGATGTGGGCAGATGTCAGATTTTCACTTCATGTGAATAAGGAGAAAAATGAGAAGCTCCAATAAATCCTAAACACGTACTTGTGGCCAGTTGTTTTATTTAGCGTGCTGGTATAGAGTTTAGCTAATGAAAACCATCCCATAAATGCATGTATCCATGAACTGTGCTGAAACAAAAAAACTTCCTGACAGTAAATGCCAGAAAGAAATGCAGGAGGAAAACCCCTCCCCACCCTTATACTTAGGCACTTTGGCCTTGATCCAGTAAATTACTGAAGAGTATTCTAAGCTCTCCTAAAGTTAAGTTGAAACTGAAGTGATTTGTTTGTGCAAAACTTCTGATTAGTTACTGGAATAGATTCAATTTGGAAAAGTGGGAGGTTGTGTTGACTAGCCAATCATTTAAATATATATGTATGTAATATAACATTTCATCCATTTGAAATGTATTGTAACCAATCTAATTTTTAAAGCCGAAATTGGAGATTTTTTAGTACCTTATTTTCTTTTACATTTTGATTTTGATTCATGGAAAACTAATTTTCTCTCTTTTCCTGGAACTAAGGAACAAGTGAGCAAGAGGTGTTATAAGCAAAATTAAAAATCACAGACTTTGTTATGGGTGCATAAGTGTGTGGAAAAAAATGTGAATTGTGTTATGTAACCAACCTACTCACAGAGTTGGTTTCATATACTGTTGGTACTGAGATGATCTGAATGAGTATGCTGCCTTACAGATTGAGCCACTGTGGTGCTTCAGAACTGTCTGGTTTTTTCATAGTGGAAAGGTTCTAAAAATACCAGACCTATTTGTGTTTTGTTGTTGATCATTTAGACTAGAGGGTATGTGACATGATAAAAATCTTAAACTTTCAGGCAGGATTTTGAAGAAAGTTTTAGTAAAAAATACCTGCAGGAGTTTTTTTGGACTGAGCTTCTGTAAACTAACAAACAAACAAATTTACATTTAAACAAATCAGAGCAATGAGTATAGCTTGCTTCCTGAAGACTCTTTAAATAATTTAGAAAACAATTTGTAATGTTAGAATCCCGTGGAGAGTGCCTCTTGTATAGCACTTCTATATTTTTAATAATTATTGGAAATCACATTATCTGTTTTACCATTAGTGTTGTAATTGATACACAGTTTTGAGCCTTTTTAAAGCCAGGTTGGAAACAGAATTTGATCTTCTGTTTTCTGTACTGTATTGAAAGCAATGGGTCCTCTGACTGTACAGGGAACAACTAAGAGAAAAACTGATGTACAGTCTCTTGAAATCATTACCGTACAAGAAACACTCGTTCCAAAATCTGATAAAATGCAAAGAGGAAACAGCACTTACTTCTAATGCTTCCTCTGAATAAGATTTAGTTTTTCTTATTATCCCAGCTTTTTTTTAGCAGAGCTGAGGAAATCTGGTTCCTGTTGAAGCAGACGGAAAGGTCAGAAATAAACCTGTTACTTGACCAGATTTCAGAAATGTACCCTTGGGTATCCATACAAGGAGAATATATTAAAAAAAGATATCCTTTAGGATAAATGATAGATCCTTCTGTTGCATCATGCTCTACCTGTTGATTTGACAGGCTCATTCAGTGTGTCATAAATTCCAGGACAGTTGCTACATAAATACGGTTATTAGCATTAGCTTTGTCATGTGGTCCTGAGTAAAAATCAAGTGCTATTTCAGTGTTGATGTCTAATTTCAGAGTTAATTGTGCCTTTAATTGAGGCTTCTTTATTTTTCACCACTGACATGAGCAGAAAGATATTTCCTGCTACAGCAAAATGGTGTGAAAGTCTTCAGAGCTTTGGGATCCCTGTTTAGTAAAGGCAGTTGCAGGCGTTGTGAACACTAGCTGGGTTGGTATCTGCCTGGTGCTGTGCTGCTTATCTCAGTGGAGGAGAAAATTCTGTTCCAGGAAAGTAATTTCTAGGCTTTCATAGACATGTGTGCTCCAAGACATAATTGTCTCTGAGGAACAAACTTCATGGAGTAACTCAGCAAATCTCTTGTAAAACGTGGAAAGCAGCCTTTATTACTTAAAGAACGGTACCAAAAGAGTTGGCTTAGCTTTGAAAAATGATATGTAGGAAATGTTTTTCAGTTGCTTAGTCCTCTTTAGATACAGGTGGAAGATAAAAAGGGAACACAGAGGCTTGCTTTCTCAATTTGTATGCTCAGAAATCTTTAGTTTCAAGTCTATTCTCATTCTCTTAACTTTCTCTGAGTAAATGAATAGGGCCAGCCTTATAGCCAATCTATGAATCAGAGGAGTAAATGTTAAACCAGGCCTCCTTCTCCTACTACAAAACCTGTTAGTTATGAAGTACTGTGTTTATACTGATAAAGTAAATGATTTTATGTCTTCATGCAAATGCTCCTAGGCATTTTATCTGCCTGTTAAAGATTGTTGGAAGTCTCTGTGCAGTAGTAGATGTTAAATAGAGTTAGCTAGGATATTACTCAGTATTAATGATATCAATAAAATACAGTCACTGGCAACATTGTTCAGAGAATCTGGTCATCATGAGGGCTTTATGAAAATTAATTAATTCAGGTTCAGGCTGAAAGGGATTATGTTGCTGAACTTTAATCCAAAACTATGGGGATGGATATTCTCTTGCAATTAGAACCAAGGTGGTTTCCTTGGTGCTTCCTACTAATCAGTGGTGAGGAAAATTGAGAAAAAACCCCGATTTCTGACTGCTGTTCATTTTCGAGAATCATGACACATTATTATTTTCCCTTTTGAGTGTAGCACTTCTGCTACAGACCTCATCAATTTTTCTGTCTTGTAGAATGTGGCATTAGTGGATTAGATAGTGAGTGCTAATTGATTTACTACCAGAAATAACTGATGATTACATAGCTCTCAAATTACCTACCTCCTAGCTGGAGCAGGCTAGGATTCATGACTGAAGTTATGTAGAAGGTCACTTTATAACATATTTTGTAGTGTTACAGATGAGTATACAAGCGTATAAGCTGCTCTCTCATTTAGCTGTCATGAGCAGCCATGTCAACCCGTCAGATTATTTTCAGAGCTTTTTATGTTTCCTCTTCTCACTGGTGAAACTTTTTGCAAGTCTTTCATTTTCACTGTACTTGTCAAACTGTCCTATTTTGTAAGGACTACTTGTCTGAACTGTTGATATTGATCGGAAAGCGAGTTTTAGCTTTAGTAGTAGTTGCAAAGGACAATAAAAGTATCTATGGTTCCATATTAACAAATTGATTAAGAAGGGTTGTTAAAAGATTATACAATTTGGAGATTTTAAAGTTTAATATATTTTAGTCGTCACTTTTCTCATATTTAGGTGCTTGTACATTTTTTTGTCTTTTGTTTAAGAATGCAAAAATTGCATGTAAATTACTTTTTCAAAACTCCGTGTTGCCACAGCATTTTCCTTCCTCCTTAGTTTTAGAGAAGTCGCTGGACAGCAGAAAAATATCAGTTTCTCTTGTTGAGGGCTATTTAGAAAAAATGTTTTACAATGAAAGAAGAAGATATTTAGGCACTTAACATAAACCTATGAGGTGGGAAAATAATCCTAAGCAAATGTACAATAAATAAGTTGTCACAAATATGTGTTACTTATTTTCATAGTAATTAATTTTTTTTTTACCTTTGATGTACTTCTACTGATTGTATCTTCTTTCTCACATTCATTAAACATGGAGTATATGGAATACATCTAATGCCAGGTCTTCTGAAGTACTTTCTTAGGGATGTTCAATAAAAAGTGTGCGTATAAATTTGGATTGTATTTCTAAAAGCAGAAACTGATTTTTGTTTTCTCAGTCTTGAATCTTTCATCAAATCTCTATTTTGAAAAGAATATGTAGAGAGAAACACTCTAAGACCATGGAATTCAGAGAACTTTTGTCTGAACTTTTAATTATATGTCTTAAAAATTCAGATATTTTTCTTTCTTGCTAATCCTGGCATTCTGTTACAAAGGGATTTATACTTTTTGCCATGCAAAGTATAATTCAGTTTATACTTTGTCAGTGATATATGAAACCCGTAAATTCATCGCTGGAAAGAGAATACAGCTATTATGTGGGGATGTAGCATGTAGAAACAGAAGACAGGAAGAAAATAAAACTGTAACAAATTTGTAGTGTATCTTTTGATAGGGAACATAAAACTACCTCTGCTCAGTTATGATAGCAGGATGCAAAAACCTGACCAAGACGTCACACAGTGCCTTGCATAAATGAGTTCAGCTGGGAAAGTGATGGGATCGAAAAGACAGTGGAGGTGCTAAAGAACTGGAAAAGCATGAATCCAAAGTACAATGATAAGGATTCTCTGTGTAAGCCTGCAGAACCAGTGTATAAAATGTGTTCATCTGACTTTACTCTGAATCTGTCATCAAAGGATTATTTTTGTTTCTATTGTGTATTAAAAAACTTTTATTAAATGTAACTTGAAGTACTCTGTAGTGAAATTGCAGAGAAATAAATGTCAAACTAAAATTTTATTGCTATCTTTTAAAGATAGTGAAGAAATTAAACTAATTAAATTATGAGGCCAGACCTTGAATACCATCAAAAATAGTGGAGCCTCTTGAAGGAGTGTTAAGAAAAACAAATATTAACTTCATACTTTCTCTATACTCAGGAAGAGTATAGGAACATTGCCAGGGCATGCAGGGGTGCAACTAGGAAGGCTAGAGCCCTTCTAGAATTACATTTAACCAGGGATGTTAAGGACAGTAATAAGGCATTTACTCTTTACTCTGCTCTGGTGAGGCCTCATCTGGAGTCCTGTGTCCAGATCTGGGCTCCTTAGCTCAAGAGGGATGGGATGATCGGGGGATATGGAACATCTTTCATACAAGGAAAGGCTGTGAGAACTGGGGCTGTTTAATCTGGAGAAGAGGAGGTTGAGGGGAGATCTTACTAACATTTATAAATATCTAAAAGGTGGATGTCAGGAGGTTGGGACATCCCTTTTTTCTATAGTAGCTAGTAACAGGACAAGGGGTAATGGGATGAAGCTGGAACACAACAAGTTCCACTTAAATATAAGAAAAAACTATTTCACTGTGAGGGTGAAGGAGCCCTGGCACAGGCTGCCCAGAGGGGTTGTGGAGTCTCCTTCCTTGGAGGTCTTCAAGACCCTCCTGGACGTGTTCCTATGCAACCTGATCTAGGTGAACCTGCTTCTGCAGGGGGGTTGGACTAGATGATCTCTAAAGGTCCCTTCCAACCCCTACCATTCTATGATTCTATAATTCTATGATTCTTCTTGATCATGGTAGTGATCAAGACTACAGGTGAGCTTTTTGCTCACATGTAGCAATATGACTACTGCTATTCAGATGACAGTGGACTGAAATGGCTCCTGTAGAAGTGAAACCTGCATCAAGTTTGTCTTATTTTGACATGGATGGCCTCCATTGTGATAGCAGAACTGGGGAAATTTTGTAATGTGTGAAGCCACATTTGATTGTAGCGCCTGCAACATTTTCCTTACAGTTGATGGGAGCTGCCTGCTCCTCTGTGTCAATGGTGAAAATGACCACTGCCCAGATATAGTTCAACAGGTGACAAGTCTTTTTACACACCATGTTGTAACCTAATAATTTTCTTATTGTCCTTCTGTTGATTTCTAACAGAGTTTGCTGTGCCATCTTCTTTCTTCTTCTAAGTGGGAAAGTAATGAAGCTGAAACCAGTACATTCATATCGGCTCTTGGCTACACATCAGTAGATTATTATTGTCACTTAATTAAAAATGTAAGTATTTTGTGCAACTGAGATATTGTTAATAATAAATCACCAGTTTATAAGCACATATGTGGAGCTGTCATTGCTATAAGGAACATGGGCTGAACTTTGTTTATCTTTTCTTACCTCAGTTACTTTTTACAACCTTTTAAGGGAAAAAAATGAAGTGGGAGATCTCTGGATAAACGAGAAAAAATTTTATTAGATTATACTATAATAGATGTTCATAAATCCAAAATTCCTGTTACTGTTGTGTTATAACAAAAAAGTCTGACCTATCAGTATTGCTTTTTCCCTGTGAAGCTTAAATTATTATTTTGCGCATTAGAAAGTAACTTTTGGAATGTTTGCTTTGACTTTATGCACTGCATTTAAAATGGCAGATGACCCCTAAATGTTAGGAAAAGTGTCTTTTACATTTAATATATAAAACAATGGGAATAATATTTCATAATATATTGATTTAAATTAGAGCATATAAAAATATTAGTAGTGCTCTTAAAGTTTGGACTTAACTCTTTGTGAAGCAGAGCTAAAATAAATAGCTTCTTAGTTTTTAAATGTGGAATGTATATAATGTGTGTTCAAAAATGTTGTACAGCATGGTTTATTCAGTGATCTGGACAACTTTGAATTTGCACCAATAATTAAAAGATTCAATTGAGTGAACAGAGAAATTTATTTGCCTCTACAGTCAGTCAGTCATACAGAAAACTCTGTAACTAATGTCTTTGTTTGCAGGATGTGTAATTTTTTTTTTTTTATTTTATTTAACAGGTGATCACCTCATTAGTTGCAGAAATCAGAGGAAATCAATTCAATGGACTTGACATTCAGGCGAGGTAGGCGTTATCTAAACATCATTTTGATATGTTTTACTTTGGATTGTTATAGTTCAGTGAGGACCTTTTAACAGTCTGTACTCATACTGGGAGATTGTCCCGACCCAGATGCAGGGCCTTGAACTTGGCCTTACTGAACCTCATGAATTTAATAATCACTATGTTGGCTGCTATATGAGTCCTTATAACCAAAGTTAACTGGCAGTTACTACGGGAAAAAGAAAAAAAAAATCCAAAGGAATTCTTTTCCTTGTGTGAATGGTAGTTTAATATGCCAGAATAGTAGTTACTTTGCAGTTGTTATAAATGATAAAATTGGTCCGTGCTTATTTAAAGAACCTCTCATTTTCCTTTCATTGGTTCCTTTGTACAGAATGAAACACTACTATGGCAATACTGCATGTTTCATATACAACTATTTTAGATGTACCCACACAAATGGTATTTCCATCCTTTAACTGCTTCCTTGGCCTGGTATTCTAAGGATGAAAGTCTGGCAAAGCAGGCTGGAAGGAAACTGCGATATGCTGTGGACAGGTCTCCAATCCAGATGATCAGGAGATGCTTTTTTACATGTCTAGGTGTAGTCAATGAGAATAATCATCTTCTTCATCCACGCTACATAAATACAGTGATTTAAACCAAAATCTGTGATGATAAAAAAGGGAATACATTTGCCTAAGCTACTCTTGCCACTATTTTTCACATGATCATGCCTTTTCACCCTGTAATTTGTGCCTTTCCACTGACCTTGAAAGGCAGGTCATAATCTTTATAAAGCACTTTAAAAATTACTGTGTTTGAATATGTCAGTGGATCCTTTTGATTGCATGTAAGTTAAGTGTACTCCAGCTAACAAACCTGGATAGGTATTTTAAATATAGACTATGTACTCAAATCATGTCTTCTTTTTTAAATGTATGACTCTCCTGTGCATATTCTGTAGGTCTTCAGAGTCAAAATTGCTGATATGATGAAGTGACTTTTGTGACCTATTTAACATCACATAGCATGTAAAATTACAGGAAAGAGGAGACTTATTATCTTGAGACTTGAATTATCTTGAGGCTTGAATTATCTTCCTTGTATTACAAGCTAACAGCTTGACTATCTTTCTTCCTTCCGTCTTGCTCCTAGGTGTTTCTATAAGGAAGAGTAAATAATCTGAATTAATTTAGAGATGACTTTAGTATGACAATCATGAGCACAGTTAACGAAGTACATCACAAAATTTTGTTCAATGGAGAAAACAAACATCCTCATTTTATAAAATAGGATGGAACAGACTTAGCTGAAAAGCTAATGACAAAGAGACTAAAGAGAAAGATTTGAATTCTACAAAGAGGAAAGAAAAACTTTAAATTTAAGTGAGTTTCAGCACATAGAAATTATGATATGGCTGTTTATTCAAGTTGCAGATCACAGAATCACAGAATCTTAAGAGTTGGAAGGGACCTTGAAAGATCATCTAGTCCAACTCCCAATGTAGTTTGCAGTTGGAGGTGCACATTGTCCCCTTTCTTCATTCAGTGATGCTTACAGCAAGACAGATGACTATGTCTATGAAAATTTGTTGCATGCAGTGGTATGCACTGTGCAGTATTCCCCAAGAGCGTGTTTTGAAGATTATGTAAAAGAAGAAAAAAATTACCTTTGCAGGGTTTTTCTTCTGAAGTTAAAAATAAGAGTAAAATAAACTGTTAAAGTTTGCTAAATTTGTGTAATGAATTAGAATTTTGTAAAGGGTACTGATTTAAAGAGTCTCAAGTCTATGAACTTTACATGTGTATCCCAGAAAATGCTACTGCACGAAGAATATCAGCCAAATAATTGCCATTCCTACAGAAACACTTCTCATAGTAAAACTGTGGTTTAGATTGATTCTGAAATTTGAGTCTTTGAAAATGTGTCACATTTTGTTTTTCTCATGGCTGAAACTTGAATGGTACCAATTGTATTGATACCAATGGTAACTCAATCATAGCACTGGTATTGTGGCATATGCCAATGACTGTTAGGAAATATGTATTTGGGAGTAGCTTTAATACATGCTGGGCAACGGAGCTGTCTCTTACTCAGAGCAGCCTCTGATCTAATTCCTATGCCAGTTCTTTGTAGACTGTATTGGTGGCTCCCAAAAGAAAAGAGCTTGGGGTTCTTGCAAAGAAAGAATGCATCCCTTTTAGTGAACAAGGCAGTCAGGAGAAACTTGCAGTAACTCAAAGAAACCTTTTAAAAGCAATCTAGCACTTTAAAATTTGGAAGATTTCTGTATTTTGAAGTTCTTGGTCTTCATTAATGTCTTCCTGCCAAAACTACATCCAGAAAAAATTGCAGTTTCATGTGCTAGAAACTGTATATATGCTGGGAAACTTGCGACTGCTTTTTTCATATGTTACCTCTTAGGATGTGTGCCTTTTTATGTTTCAATGGTTCTGTATTTTGTTTACATTCCAAGTTCCACTGTATTTAATCGTGTCCAAGCATTTACTTTTAGGAAGCAAGGTGAATGGTTCATATATTAAAGTCCAGAAGTATAACATATTCCGTCAACTGTAGGCCTGTAAGACCAAAATTTTTCATCTCAGTGCTTAAAGACTGTAGAATTCGTATTGTTTGGTTCATAGAAATTGTCAGTGTTGAGAGAAGAGAGTTCAACGAAACAACAGGAAACCTTAAAAGCAGCTAGGTGGTCTCTTGTGAGGGTTTGGAAGACCTGTGTCCGAGTTGTGAGTCTGTAGGCTTCCTTGCCTTTGCTTCACTGATCCCAGGAAAGATGAAACATTCCTTTGGAGGAAGGGTGTGATTACTGAGCAAAGGCAACTGGCTGCACTTCAGAATTGGGTTAATATCCCTCACATGGATTGCCTTGAGCACTAACATATCAAAATTTTATCTGACTCTTTAAGATTCTTCAGACAATATATAATTATATGTCAACAGCCATACCAATAAATAATTTTTATGTAGTCAGATAGGCATCTCTTACATTACCTTCTGTAATTAATTTAATATTCTTTCACATTATCAGTTTAGCAATTAAAGTTTAATCTTTTCTGAAATATGAACTGTGTTTGGTTTTTCCCCAGAGTTTCATCTAGTCGTGTGAATGCTGTGTCCCTTTTCTGTCTCCCCATCGTTACTTTGCCTGAATTGACTCCATTGCTGGAAACTCTCCTTCTTTATCACGGAGGTGCATCAAAAGAAATTCTCAGTTCAGAGTTTCTGGAGACTGTGAATGATGCCTTTTTAAAGTAAGTAATGTGGTCTATATGATTTTTATACTCTTTTCATAAAGATTATTAATTCAATTGGATTGCTGTGCTCTGATTTTTTTTTACTGAATACGCTGCAGATCTACATTTTAGTAAGATATTTCCCATGCAGGTTGTAGGCCAAAGCAGATTTTTGTATTGCTGAAGTACAAATTGTGTCATAACATCTTCTAAAGTTGATTGGAACTTGTCCACCTTTCTCTAAAAGGGAGAACATTTTAGGAATTTTGTGGAAGATATTATCACTTTTCATAGGAAAGTTATTTACCTTTAATATTGTTATTTTTCTGTGCAGAAGGTAGATCCTCACGTTTGAAATGTTTCCACATTTCTCTTATTCTTTTTCTGTGAAATTGGTTCTCAGAATTTTAAATTCTCCTGTTTGTCAGCAGATTATTTTTAATGAGTCTGAGAGGAGTAATTTGTGAAATATAACTTTGTTTTACTACCACTAAAACCATTGTTTTGGTAAAATCAGTCAAAGGGTGAAAAACAGCTGAGTGAAGCTGAACATCAGCAAGACTGGCAATATCAAGGGAAGGGTAGAAATCAGGGGAAACACTTGTGGTTAACGTTGCTTTGTTCAAGTAATAGCTGAGGGCCTACATAAACTTTTTTTTCTTACATTAGAAAAGGTCCTTTGGGAACACTTTATCTCAGTTATCCATTTGTCTCCTTTTTAATCAAAGTTTTAATTGCTTCCTCTCTACTCGACATCATAATTTCTGAGATTTTCCAATGAAGATTTTTATATTGCTCCATTGAGTGCTCCAGCAAAAGGAAAAAAGGAAAAGCACAATTACTAATTTGTACAAATGTTACTAGAAGCTGAAGCAAACCAGCAAAAAAGGGAATGTGAAAGTCCATAGTGAAAGATGTGTCCAAAAAAGGGAGAGCTGTCATTCACTTGTCCATCTCTGGTGGCTTCAGACTGGACGTGTTCCAGAAGCAGTAGTGCAGTTTCAAAAACTACCAGACCAAGTTCACCATTGCAGCATGGATGGTCTATACTCACGTCAGTAAGCTGATGGGCAGTCCATCGTGACATACTTTTCCCATTTCATAATGTCTGTCAGTCTGAATCCTTTAAATGGTTGTAAAGTTTCTTCTGACTGAAATAAACTTCTCTGTGCTTAACTTTTGAGCTACTTGTGTATCACAGTGAGCAAAAATAATTCTGTTCTCTTGACCAAGTGACTCTTGATGAACCCTTGACAGCAGTGTGTTGTTTCCCTCAGAGCAAGTGTAAGTTCACACATTCTTTGCATGGTGCTTGGTCTGCCACTCAGAGTCATGTGATCTTGTATTTTATTTTCCCCCCCCAACATCAGCAATTGAATTCTGTGTTCCATAACTCTGTCATTGTGTTCTGAACCCTTGTTTTCCTTCTGAAGATGGGTAAAGTCTGCTCCAGGAAATAGGGTTACTAAATACTGGGACTTGCAGTGCTCCAGAGAAATCGGCATTGTCCCATTAGGACCATCTGCAAGTTCAGCCACACAGGGATAACAACTACAGTTTATTTCCTATACATTTTTTAATGTCAGAATTGGAACACCTCTGTGTAGGCTTATTAGATTTCTTGGCGTCATATGTATAATGTCTACTGTGCTACCACATAAACAACAGGAAAGGGGATTGTGGCAATATTAAATAATCTCTTATCATTCTCAATTTATTCTGACATGATAATTAAACAGCATATTGAAGTTCAGCATTGCTTTGCAATTTGAAAGTTCTATGTACTTCAATATATTGGTCTACAGATACACCTTTTAAAATTAGTTTTGAATGGAAAACATAGAGTTTATCAATGGATATCAGAATTCTGAAGGCTGATATTTAAACGAATGTGTGGTAAAAGGCACATATTGAAAACAGATTATAAAATCATGCTAAATCTTATTTCTGCTAGTACTTTGGGGATTTATATCAGTAGCTTTAGTTTGCATGTAGTCTCTAGCCCAATTTTACAGGTTTTAATCTTAACTTGATTTAAGACCAAGGCATATATTTCTTCTTATTTATGTTTTTTTAGTTTTGGGGCGGGGATTTTTTGTTGTTTTAACCTGTTAATTTGCAATTATCATGATAGCAGCAAAAATATGCTGGGATGTTGTATGCTGTGATATCTCTTCTTCTTGGGTGGTTACTTTAGTATACCTTCATTTGTGCTGGTCCACACAAATTGTGCTGTTGTCTCAAAATTAACTGTGCCTTTTGTTTCCTAGTGGTACAACACTGTAATTTAGCTGAGCTGTAGCCGAAGGCTTTAGCTGAAGAGATAATTGCCTTCTTAACCATTTATCTTTTAAGAGACTTTGGTCAGTGTTGGTGGGCTGAAGACTTACCTACCTCTACTTCATTTGGTTTTATTCTTATTCCTCTGAAAAGACAAATAATGCTTTGATTTAGTCAGAAGTAATATTATCCAGAGCCTTCCTGCTTATCTGTCAGCTGCTGATGTTTCTGAGCAGCCTAATCTGCAGGAAGCAGCCTGAGTTTGAAAGAGTGCAAGCATGAGGCAGTGCCTTTCTCTAGAGAGAAACGGAACTCTAGACTTTAACATTCCATTTCCATTTGCTGGGAGCCATCATAACCAGATTTTTAGCTTTTAAAAACATGCTAAGGTTCCATTTGTAGATGACAGTAATCCCCTATTATACTTTGCCATTATTACTTGATGTTTAACATAGTACTATAAGCATGATTTTCTTGATGCTGGTTGACCTTTGCATCTTCTTTTTCCCCAATGTGCTTTAAAAAAAACCCCAACACATATTTTGTCTTCCTTCCAGTTTTTCAGGTTAAACAGAATTTTTCTCTCTAAACCAGGAAAAAAATCTCCCTTACTGAATCAGCTGTCTTCAGCCTCTGGTTTCGTCACTTACCAAGCCTTGAAAAAGCTACATTACATCTTTTAGACCAGCTGGTATCCATTCAGCTGAATTCACTGGAAGAAGTGGCTTGTGTCATAAAAGACTCTTTACTGGTAGGTGCAATGTGTAGTATTTTCATGCTTCAGAAGTGACAGTTTTCAAAGACATCAGCATATTTGAGGGAAATAGCTGCCGTGTGACATATAATTTGCTAACACAAAGGCAAATCTTGAGTGTAAGGAATGTCACTAAACTTTTTATTTTTACCCTGAACTGGTAGAAGGGAAAAAAAAGATTTCATCCAGTGGTGAAGAGATGAGAATCTGACTGATAGAGTGCTGAGTACCTGCCTCTGTCTTAAAAAAATTATAAACTTTGGCCAGGGAGGTTTTAAATCTGGTTTTACTTCAATCTCTTTGCCCTTGGGAGTTTAGCAGCTTAAACAATTGAAATTTATTGTACATTATTTTATTATAAATAAAACTTAGTCACTTCCTTTTGTTTGCAGACCTGAACAAAATTCTTAACAAAAAACCTTTGCTAAACTGTAGTTAAAATTTGTTTTCAATGCTTTGTTATGCAGTGCACCAAAACTCTTTCTTATGAGAAAACATGACAAAATACTTCTTCCAAAATAATGAGCCAGTTGGCAACACTAAATGTAAATTTCACTAATTAGCATGAAATAGTGTGTGTGCTATTCACTTAAATTATATATTTCATAAAATGGATAGAACTAAAAAATGGCATGGAGTATGTTATTTTCAGCCTATGAAGCAGCTTATATTACTCTAGATAGGAAAAGAATGATACCTTTAATTATTCTTTCTTTTTAACTGAATTTACAAATTCTTATTTTAGGCAACCATTATAATACTTGCATATGTCATAAATGATGAGCATGAACAGCATATGTCATCTTGGGATCCAGGTATTCCAGAAGGCAAGGCTGTATTGGGTACAGTGTGAGTTGAGCATGGTACACGGTACCACGAGTTGCTGAGGAAAAAAGAAGAAAACGTGTCTAGATTATATAAGAACAAAGTAAAATCTTTCTTTTAATTATTGGTTTATTGTTGTTTATTAACAATGTTCATATTTACCTTGTCTTCGCATCCTGGTCTGTGAACATTACTGTGCTAACATACTTAGGTTGTCTTTACTAGTCTCTGTGCCAAAGACTGTACTTTGAAAAAAGGTAGTCACAGAGTGGAAAGACCAGCCAGCACAGCAGCTTTGAATGCTGGTTTAGAGAGGACATCCTGTGGACAAGTAGTGGAATGAATGGAGGCATGAAACAGTAGAAGATGGATATTGGTATTGGGCACTGATATGAAGGAGGGTACATAAAAGAGAGACTTTAAAAATAAAAGCAACAGGATGAAAACCTTCAGAGAGCAGTATAGAAGGAATAGATTTGATCTAGAAATTGTGTTCTAAAATACTTAGTATTTCATACAAATTGTACATGATACTATAAAGAATAGATCAGTGACTTTAGATCAGTCAGCACTTTGAATCCATGATTAATTTTGCCTGCCAAAAAGATGTTTGAATATTTATTTAGGAAAGTGGGTATGCATTTTTTGGCAGTTGGATTATGGTATTTGTAGGGTGTGACCTCAGTTTGCCTTATGGATATAGTAATAAAAAGTTGAATCATGAGGTAAACCTGATTTACACTTTTTTTTTGCTTTGGAAGAAAGCCTTTAGAGTACAAATAGGCAGAAATATGTTAATGATTTGATTACAGTATATGATAACATGGAAATTTTCCATAATTGTACCATCATAATCTATCTAAATCAAATATTTTGATACCGTAACCAAACTGTACAAAACTTTATAGAGATATGTGGTACCTAGATATTTGTAAACCATCATACTTCTATTATGAAACAAACTTGATGGACAGTGCTTCTGTATTTTCATTCCAAGAGTAATTGTAGTGCAGTGGTCCACTAATTTGTGTTTGAAATGATATTATATGCTATTAGGTTTTCCTTTTTGGGACTAAACTGGAATTAATATTGGAAATTCTGTAGTAATTTAGAGGTACTAAGAAGGGCCCATCTCAAATGGTCTTTTAACTGCTCCAGAATTTGGTGAGTGAGTAGATCTCGTTCTTTCTGAAGTAACTTTAAGGTTTGTATGTGTGTATTAACAGCTGAAATTTAAATAAATACACATAATATAATTTTATTCTTTACCAGAAATGTATGGATATTGATATAAACATATTTTAAAGCACATATATAAAAAAAGATATGTGAATTATCAGTTTATTATAGTTTCTGTTCTGTTCTTAGATAACTATCCAATGTAGTTGGCTTTATTTCAAAGTTATCTTGCAAGAAAAGCGTAGTATGTTGAAAGGGCTTAAAATTTGTTGCCTTCTCCTCTATAAACCTCTGTTGTTGCTTGCTGAGTTTTGGTTTTATGACCTATCAGACTTCCCAAGTCCAGCCCAGCACTGAAATTTTGTTGCACATTGCAGTTAAAGTTCTAGCTGTACGGGGTCTCTCTTGGTGTTACTTTTGCTTCAGTATTACAGAGCAAGTACAGTTTTCATGGGTGATACATTGACTCTTCTATTGCCTTACACGGGATACCACGCTCTGCTTCTATGCTCTACCCTCTCACTATACGTTATCCCCGAGTTTTGACTGTAGTTGGATCTATACTCACCTTTCACTGGGAGCTGTGCCAGTGAAAAAGGCATTAAAAAGAGAGAAAGGAGGAAGGATGGGGAGAGAAAATGACTGGCTTTTTCCTTTCTTGTAATACATTTCAACTAAGCTACAGTTAGTTCCCATGGTATTGCCTGTTTTCATAACCTATGTTTTTATGGTAAATTCTTTGAAATCATGCACACTAATATATTCATAAAGTGCACTATTAGTTCAGGATTTCATGAGCTTTTTAAACCTCTGTTAAAGGTGATTGTGCTTTCAAAATAAGCATATGCTTCAAAATAAGAATACATTTGGCACTTAGAAAAATGTTCAGTGACATTTCTTGGTTTTAACCCTAAAATGCAAGAATACAGGTAAATATACAATGTGGAAGTAGAAACAACTTCTGAAACACAGCAGCATACTAGTTCTTAAAAGAAGTGTTGTGTCCAATTATTTGCATGTGTGTCTGGAGGTCAAGAAAACTTGTATTTGTGGTGTTACCACCTCATATCTGTTGCTGTATGATCTTGCACACAGTTTCCTTATGTTTACTCTTACTTGCAGTTGTTACAGAGCATTCTGTGATGTCATGAATAAAACACAATGTATGGTTAGTCTATTCCTCTTTGTGCCGTTCACTTTCTTCCTGTAGATACAAATGCATTTTTCTTATTTCTTGACTCAATTCTGGTTTTGTTTTCTTTCTGATGAATAATACAGACACAAAAGTAGTCCTGCAGTAGTCCTGTGTATGTCATACTTTGTGTTAACAGCATATTTCTCCTGTTTTTTTTTCTTTCAAAAATCCAAGAGGATTTGAGTCAGATTTTTTTAAATTTACTGAAGAGGCACACATTCTTGAAATATGTAATCATGTCACACATGCAGCTCCAAATACCTGTGGATCTTTTTGGTTTACTGTATATTACAGTGCTAGAAGGGACCTTGAAAGATCATCTAGTCCAACCCCCGTGCCTGAGTAGGACCACCTAAAGTAGCTCACACAGGAACTCATTCAGGTGGGTTTTGAGTGCCTCCAGAGAAGGAGACACAACAACTCATCTGGACAGCCTCCGTCACTCTCACAGTGAAGAAATTCTTCCTTCTATTTCTTTGGAATCTCTTATATTCCAGCTTGTACCCATTGCCTCTTGTCCTGTTATTTGCCATCATTGAGAGAGCCTGAGTTCATCCTCCTGACACCTGCCCTTTACATATTTGTAAACATTAATGAGGTCACCCCTCAGTCTCCTCCAAGCTGAAGAGCCCCAGCTCCCTCAGCTTTTCATCATAAGGGAGAAGCTCAACAACATGAAAACCCTATGAGAATCCCTCTTGAAATCCAATAATCTTTCCCAGACTCCAGAATTGCTGCTGGCTGCAGCAGCATTATGTTGGCAGCTCTGGTTCTGCTGCACAAAGGGGCATCTTCAAATTGCCTTGTAGATTTTTGTGCTATGACAGCATTCTTACTTTGAGTGCTTGCAAACTAATTCAGTGATTCATTGATCAAAATCTTGTGGAATTAGATAATAGTGGGCTTTGGAGTTGTTCTGGGGATTTTCTTTTTGCCTTTGACTACCAGTGATGAAACTCATGTTGATTTCAGTAGCATAGATTAAATACTGGGAACTATGAACTGTGGTTTCTTGTAATAAGTACTGTAGATTGCTGCTGTCTGGCAGGAAAGGGTGGATAGTTTTTCACTGTTGCACATTCCTATAATTTGATCTTGATATGTGTGGCAGTGTGCTGATGGACCTTTTCTAATTTATACTCAAACCTGTCTTAGGCAATGGTGGGTTGTTACGTCACCATACATGTATGTGTACAAAGGTAGGTAGAGTGTCTGAAAAGACAGCGTAGAAAGGGATGAATTCAACCATTTAGCCCACACTCCCACTGCTTTCAGAATGGTTGGAGATGGAAGGCGCCTCTGGAGATCATCTAGTCTGAGTTTTCCTTTAATAAAGCAAAAAAAATCAAAACATAAAAAGAGATGAACATGTCACTTTTGTCTCATCCAGCCAGGTTTTTTCCTCCTTCCAGATGGAGAGCACGCTTGCATCAAAGCTGCATGCTGTTTTTCACAGGTCCGAGGCCCTGTCTGTAAATACTCTTGCACACTAGATGGCACGCGTTCCACAGGACAGCTGGCCAACAGCCCTGTGACAGAGACAGCGGCACAGATCGTAACAGTGCCACCTCGTGAAACAAGGAGCTTTTCTAGGTAGTTTGTGTTAAAGGCTGTCTCTTAATTTTCTGAGCTTATCATATAAAGTCCTCATTCTGCCTGTGTCCAGTTGAAAAAAAAGATCTATAATATTTGGTCCTTTTTAACTTGAGACAAACACATAAATGTCTTCTTTGGGATAGCACATCAGGCACTTAAGCTGTTACCATAAAGGCTGTTCATACATATTATTCCTTCCATGTGTCCTTAAGTTTATAGAATGCATTTTATTATGCACCCATTACTCTAGATTGTTCAAGAATTATACTCTCATCAAATCTTCATGTGCTAACTTCAGGAATGCAAAGAATTAATTTATTTTTTAACTTAGGCAAATATACTTTGGGGAACGTGTAAGTAGCCTTTAATTCTTTTTACTCTATAAAAGCCTAATCAGTCTAAGAATTTAAGAATATGGGATTAGAAAGTGGTGTGTATGCTAGTGCATGTTTAGTGTAACAACTTTCTTAAAACAGTCTTTTGTGTGGTAGAGTGATAAAAAGCTTCACTAGTTTAAAAAAAGCCCAAACATATTCTTGTGAAAAAATGTGTTTGGTAGTATTAAAGACAGAGGTGATAAAATGAATTTAATTTCTGGAATTTAATTTTGAAGAGGGAGCAGGATCTCAAAGCACATCCAAAAGGGATTGTCTGTGAAGAAGAGAGAAAAACTTTTTGTAAATCTACTCCCTCTCTGCCTCTTCCCTCTAACACTTGCATGCAACCTGTTCTTTCTGTCTTTAGTACTTTAGTACTTTTAGTGATTGTTGTCATCATCATTTCAGGATCTCAGGTGTTTGCATTTATCAGCTCTTTGCATGGTATCACTGTGGATCTATTTTCATTACTTCAATGTAGTTATTTCGCAGAATGTAATCCTGAAAAAAATCTGAGGTCTTAGTAGGAGTTGATGTGGGATTTACACTTTAATAATTGCAGTGTTATAACACCCATGAGCTAAGATGTAGATTATACAGTGGTAATTATTTGAGTTGTTTCTTATTAATGACTACTTTTCTTTCATTTATCAACAGCCACAAGCAGCAAGCCATCCTGCCATTTTCAGAATTGTTAATGAAATTTTCAAGTAAGTTCTCAAATTATAGTGGGAATTAAACTATTGATCTGCCTATCTGGATTTGATTTCACAATGACTTTGAAGCCATGTACGTTGTTTACCACATGGGGGCTTCCAGTCCTTTGTACTCAGTTTTCAGTGGCTTTTTCTCTTCACTTCACTTGACTTATTATTTTATCACTTTTTAAGTACATCTGCTGCTAGGGTTGGCTGTTTTATATTTTCAGTACAATAACACTTTTAGTGACTGATGTTCTTTGTTAATCAAGTGTGTTCCTTCTTCAGAAAAAAAAAGCTTCCAGGTGCACATGTTTGGGGGCATTTGTGTGTCTGTGTGCTTGCTTAGGTTTGGGCAGGCACTAACAGAAGACTATTTGCTGCAGAAACTATAGATTGCTGTATTGTGAAAGTGGAAGCACTTGTCCTTGTTGCTATGACCATCCTTTCTGTGGTCCAGTGTCTGAACACAGCTAATATCTCCTGAATAGGTGAGACCAGTCACTTTCCCAAAGCCATGTGCTCTTGAATTGATTTGACTTCAATAGACCTGTACTATTGTCTTGGGCTGTATATTGTAATGGTATAGGGAGACAAAAGTTGTTCAAGCTTCTCACTTATTTAGGGTTGTGGTATATAAGTTACTTTCTAAAAATAACATGAAACCACATAACTCTTTTACACCCTTTCCATTTGGTAGACAGTAGAAATGTCTGAATATCCAAATTCTCCTAGAAATTTGTCATGTTTTCCTGTTACTCACCTTATGCTTCTGCTGTCTTGTTTGCTTTCACTTGTTTCTGCTCATTATACTTACTCCTCTATGTTGTTGATGTTGCACTCAGTGTATTTTAAAAATACTTTCAGGTCCTGATGGTGTTGGATGAAGCTGTATACGTCAGCTGGCTTTTGCAGACCCATTGGTTTCTGCAGCTTTGTGTTAAATTTTGTTGCATTTCTCTGTTGTCCTTCCAAATACTATCAAGTGGTGTGCAGTCACATAGTATTTTAGAGAGCTTCTGATAAAGAGCTTGTATGTCTTTGCTTAGGTAGTGGTTGGTATGTTTCTACAGCTGGCACGATTTCAGTTTCAATTAACAGTGGTGTGATGAGCAGACTAGTTACCTGATCTGTCATAACCTAGCTTTTCAATGCTTAGGAATGCGCTGCTGGAAACTGATGGAACTCCAGAAGTTATTACCGTAATACAAGTGTTTACACAGCTCTTCATTGAGGCTCATCAGAATGAAAACAAGCAGGTTAGTCAAGATCTATTTCTTAATGTTTCCATTCAATGAGAAGATTTCGCAAGACCAGTTCTGCTGTTAAGGATAGTGACTGAATATGAGTTAAATAATAGCATCTCTCTATAGCTGTGTATATAAGCCAAAGTTCGGTTCAAATGTTTTCAACTGTGGATTAAGTTAAAATGTGAAATGAACACGTAAGGCCAATTTACCTGAATTTACCCTGAAGTAATCCTGCTATCAAAACAGTGATTTTCACAGGGGCAGTTTCCCTAGTGCTGAAGTTTCTACCTGTAGAGTGAATATGACCATGGTCACCCATTTTTGATAGAAAGGATGAGAAACTTTAGGTGTATTTTTCTTTTGCAGTAGCAGGGTTTCTGAAAGTAAATGAAAGAGGTAATAACCTCATTCCCCTTCTCCCAGATAATTGTAAGTAGGATACTTAGTAGTTAGATTTGTCTGTTCAGAAGGTAAAAGACAAAGTTTTGGTTTTTGATCTTCAACAGTGGCCTCAGAAATTTTTCATAAGTGTAAGGACTCATAGTGCCAGCTTTGTGTCTCTTCTTCAGCACAGATTTTTATATGGGTCTTACTGAACTGAATTAAATAGAATTGCTTTCATATGTATTCACTTTAAAAAGCGTGGGATCAGTTTCTCATTCTAAAATTTGAAAATGGAGATATTAAAAAGTCTTATCCTGTTTATAGGTTGCAAACTTTAGGTTCCCAAATCATGCTGTCATTTCAGATCATGACTGTTTTGTTTGGTTGTTTAACCCCAGTCCTTATGATAGACATTGGAAATAATCCTGTTATTTTAGTAGCTTTCCCTTTAGACTTAGGAAAATTTTGTTCATTTGCTTTTTGCATCTTTTTGGGGCAATTGGTAGTTAAGAAAATTTTTAGACTTCTTGGAACATGTGACATACTGGCTTTTAATTAGCTTTGTGATTGGATCTGTCCTCTAGCTTCAGGCAAGATGAATTAAGGCTGAAACTACAACTGTCTTGCTCAATATGTAGGTGCCGTGCATGTTAATTTTATGCCACCCTGATTGCACGGCAGCTGCACACTGTGTAACCCCAGGTGGGAGTGCCTAGGTGGTGAAAGAAAGTAAATATTCTACACCCATCAGACACCCAAGAGCTAATACTGTTGTGATGGATTTGCTTTAGGGTGAAAGTCCTTCACCTGCTAGTATTGTGACATGGACTGTTGTGCACTTTCATGAAGTGGTTTTAAATGTTAAGTTTCCCCTGTTTAACTTGTGTAGAGTTTAATTCATGAGGCTCTAATTAAGATACTATCTTCAATATTAGAATAGAAATCCCTTGTTTTAAAGTTTATGAATCAGTAATGTTAACTACTGGTTGATGTACAAAAATGCAGGCACAGATTACTTCCTAAACTTGGTTTATATCAGTCAGATGATTTTTCTTTTGTCATACCAATATTACAAAATTGGTAATTATGAACATATTACCAATATGTTCATAAGCCATGCATCTTCCTGCTATCTGGATGCCCTTGACAGGACATAATGTGCTCCACTAGCATTTCACAGAGGAATGGTAAAGCCATTAATTACAGAGGATGATGGGATTTTGAGCTGGGTTATCTGAACCTTAGGTTTTTATAGCTCAGGTGATTGAAAAAAAATCTAGGTAAATGAATATATCCACAAAATTTTCAAAAGAACCAAGTTGTGTCTGGCAGTTGCACAAGTTTGCAAGGTAGAAGGAAAACTATCTTCTGTTGTGGTGTGGCAGCAGTCAGAAATTGCTATCTGTCCTAATAACCTTGTAGACCACTTAGACAGAGCAAGGTTTGGCACAAAAAAACCAAAAGTGAAGAGTGATACAGGGTTTAAAAATAGTCTCATTTCCTCTGTGTTTTGGGAGGCTGAAAAATGTAAAAATGAAACATGAGCTTTAAATCTACTTAAGAAAAAAGACCAGTTATGTAATCACTCAATAAGAAGTTTAAGAATGGATGTACTGAGACCACTGTTGGAATAATCCTTCCTGTGTTTTGTACAAGCAGTTTTTTATCAAGTTTGTGATGGTAGTGAAAGCTGAACTGAGGATATTTGAGTCATATTGCTTGTGAAATTATAAATTTACAGTTTGTGTTTTTATCTGATGGAAACTGTAATTTCCTCAAGGATTATTTTACCTTGTTTCACATTTTTCAGTGGTTTTCACGTTGTATTTTTGTCTTGAATAGTTGGATAAATATTTTAAGCAAGTGTTCAACTTTTATTTCCTGTTACACATCATGGAAGTTATTATAACCAGCCACAATATTCCAGATGCGGTCTCACAAGGGCAAAGTAGAGAGGGAGGAGAACCTCTCTTGACCTACTGCCCACAGCCCTTCTAATACACCCCAGGATGCCATTGGCCTTTTTGGCCACCAGGGCACATTGCTGGCTCATGCTCATCCTGCTGCCCACCAGCACCCCCAGGTCCCTTTCCCCTACACTACTCTCTGAGTTCATTCCCCAACCTGTACTGGTACATGGAGTTATTCTTTCCCAGATGCAAGACTCTACACTTGCCCTTGTTGAATTTCATTAGATTTCTCTCTGCCCAACTTTCCAGCCTGTCCAGGTCTCGTTGAATGACAGCACAGCCTTCTGGTGTGTCAGCCACTCCCCCCAGTTTAGTATCATCAGCAAACTTGCTGACAGTGCCCTCTGTTCCCTCATCAAGGTCATTAATGGATAGATTGAACGGTTATCAGTCCCAGCACCAACCCCTGAGATACAGACCTCCAACCAGACCCTGCCCCATTGACCACAGCTCTCTGCCTTCTTCCCTTCAACCAGTTAATCCTTCTTCCTACCTAATCATCCAACCCACACTTGCTCAGTTTTGCTGCGAGGATGCTGTGGGAGACATTGTCAACTGGTCCTTAACCCAGTCCTCATCAACCAAACAAAACTCCTCCTTTAACCTGACTTCTTCTGGAGTCTGGGGCTGCTGAGGACAGTCTCCAGCAGTACAGAGGCAAAGGAGTCATTCACTAACTCTGCCTTCTCTGTATCCTCTGTCACCAGGGCACTCGCCTCATTCACCTGTGGGCCCACATTGCCTCTAGCGTTAGTTTTATCTGCAATGTATTTGAAGAAGCCTTTTTGTTCTTCTTGACCTCTCTTGCAAAGCACAACTCCAATGAGTCTTTAACTTTTCTAGTTGCCTTCCTACATCCTCCGATGACAGTCTTATATAAAATTGAAATAATTAGTGTCTCTTTTAACCCCTGCATGTTAACTGTGATTACAGGGAAAAAGCCTAAGATTATTAAGATGTCACTTTCTTTATACTCTGCGTCTTTTTAAATGCATGTATTTTAAAAACCCATAAATAATTACTTTTCCTAAGGAAGCTTTTCCTAAATATCTCCCTTCTTTCTTTATGTGAAATACAAAAATGGAGTGTAGAGTTACTTTTCTGTTCTCTTCTTTCAGTCTATATTTTTTTTTTACTAGCTTAGATAAGATTTTTCATTGTGGGTTTGTTCTGAAAACTTACCGGAAGGATCTTTAAATAATGATTTTGTATCTTAGCATCAATTTCCACTGAAGGCCTACTTCCCAAACCATCACATACCTCTTGTAACAGCTTTACTCAGACGTCCTTTTGGTAAGTTTCTTAATGAAATATTTGCAGACCTGCATGATCTCTGTATGTCTTAAAATAACTTTAAAAAGGATGAAGACAGAACTTTGCCATTTCCTAAATAGGGTGCATTGACTTAGAAATTTTAATAACATTCTTTAACTTTTTTTTTTTTTGAGAAACCACTAATGTTTATGTAATAATAATACAGGTGTAACTTTAAGGAAAACAAAACCAGAAGCGAGTGACAAAGAAAGAGTGCATAATTCTGTAGGAATTGGGAGAAGTTACTGAGATTGGAAAATTACTAAGTATCCTTATAATGCTAGTAGTTTTATAATGAAAATTTTCACTTGTCTATTACAAGAAGTAGCCTATTTGTATCTGAAGCTTGAACACTTCCCATATTTTAGATTGCATGCCAAATTTTTAAGGATTCACATTTTTATAGATCAAGAAACCACTTCTCAGTATGGTACAGTTTTTCATGAGCAATAATTTCATCTCAGCACAAGAGCCTCTGAGAATGTTACTCTACTGATTATATTTGAGGTAGCATTTACACAAGAGTAGATCAGCTTTGTTTGAATATTCCTAGTTGTAGTTCCCCACATGGCTTTGTCAATGAATTATTTTGAGAAACACAGTAATGAGTATTGTTGAAAATTGAGAAACTTTAAATCTTAAAGCTTTCTCCTATCTGAATCAAGGGGCACAAATTTTAATGCTAGTTTAGAATGGTTACACTGTTCTGTTCTAGCTGGACAGGATGGAATATCAAGAGTTTTATTTTCATCATCCTTCCTCAGAACTGCCATCTACCCACTGGTCTCAACACTTGAAACACATTTCAGATATGCTCAAAGCATTGGTAGAAGATACAAATATTAGGTAAGTATTATATTTTCTAACTTTTTGTCCTTTGTGTATGTTACTTTGTGGAAAATCGTGTCATTTGAATACTTTAGTGGCTACATTTCTTAATTTTCTAATTATTCTCTAAATAGAATAGGTTTTAAAGACCAGGGCTTAGATTGCTTACCGAACTTGAGCTTTGTAGCACCTATAAACCTGACCAATAACCCTCTGGGTAAATAAAATCTTTCAATTCCTTTAATTTCAGCAAACAGATAGCTGTAGAACAGAAAGTAGGCTTACTTGCCTGCTTTCTCATTTCTCCCTCCAAATTTTTAAAACTGACTCTGGATTGAATAGCAGGAGAACCCTTCCAACCAGAAAAGCAGCTAGTATTGGAAAGCGCCTGCTGTGAGCCGAACTGTTTTATGAAGGAGCTTGTATTGATTTTCTGCAGGCTTGTACAAACACCCAAACTTCAGACTTCTTGATTGGTTTTCACAAAGATCAGACTGCTAGACTGCAGCATCATTGGTATATTACAGTTCAAGCTGACACTCCATATTTCTGACCTGCTGCCCTTAGATTTTTTGGTCCAAACAGTTGCTATAATGAATGATGGTGTTTGTTTGCTCTTGGACTATATGAAAAGAATGGAAAAAGGTACATTTCTAACTGTTGCTGCCCTGTAATTCTTTCTTATCAGGTGTGTGGTGAGAAAGACCTGTCTCAGCTAGAGCTTGGATATGAGTCTGCTTGGATGTGCTCCATTCTGTTCAAGAACTTTGAACAGCTTTCAGATTCAAGGAAACCAATTTAATTCTGATTTAAAACCTGAAATATTTCAATAGCACCTAGGACGGATAAACTTGTGAAACAAGATACCCAGCTGTCTCCGTGTGTCCTGGAAGACAAATACTTGCATCCACGTTTGGTTTCAGTTAACATGTGGAGGCTTTTCTATTTTGTTGTTGAGTGGCAGAAAGAAATAGGTTTTTGCTGCTCTCTCTAAGGCCAGACTATTTGCTGGCAGCCTCTCACTTTCTGGATGGGCTGCAGTTCAGTGCTGTGTCTCCCCTGTTCATCCCTAAAGTCTGTCAAACGTTTCTGCCCCTGGAGTGTGACCAGTAGGTGACTCTGGCTTCTTAAAGAAACAAATAACTCAAACTTAGGACAAAAAAAATAAAAAAAAATTATTCGTCATAACATGTTGCAATAATAGAAGCATGTCTGTTTTCCTTTTGTTGCCTAGCCCTTCTTGGCTTACATTGGTTTTTTCCCTCTTTGCTTTGATAGTACACTAGTTGAATAGTATTGTACTTGCCAGAATATCCTCTTACTTCCTTTAGAACTCATACAACGATTATGTTTTGTACCAAACCCCTCAGTTACAATGAAAATAGATCTAGCTTAGGTTTTTAAACACTAGTATCCATGAGGAAACTGTATTCAGTTTTCTTTTATTGCTTTATTCCTGATTGTGCATCCTTTCTACTTAAGATCAGAGTAGCAAAAAATACTACTGTATGGTATATTGTGTTGTTTCTTACAGTCTGTGCTCTCTGTTTGTATAGCTTGTTCTTTAATGGTTTTATTTTACCCTAAATGTAAACCTTACAGCAGGCTGCTTTCTGTGTACTTCCAATCAACAGATTGCTTCTGTGCCATTATTTGTTATTACCTGTAGTCATGTCAATGAACAGCAAATGTTACGTGACATTTTAAACCAGCAATCAATTGATGTACATTTTGTGGGGGGAATGCCAGAAAAACTGAAGGGCCACTTTTGGCAATGACAGTGGAACACAATGACATTGCCGCTACAGAGTGAACAGATGGTACAGGAAAGTTATGGTGAGTTTTAAGTGCAGTGGTACTGAGGCTCGCTAGGCAAGACTTAAATTCTGTTCTGCCAAGTACCTGTTAACTTAATGCTTAAAGTTTAGAGACATGTATTTGCTCTTTAAGCTATGAACACTTCCAGTCACAAATACTGACAGTATTACCCTTAGTTATCTGTGATCAGTAATTAACTTTTGGTTAAATTTCATCTTTGATTGAAAATCACTAGGTTTCAAAGCTAGCCTATCCACTTTTGTTGTCATAGCATTGAATAATGGTCAGATAAGTAGATTATTTTGCTCAGGGGAAGCTGTTGTCATAGATCATTGTCACAAGTATTTGTCTTTTCAAAGGTTTTTAACATTGCATTTCCAGTTTCTAGTCTCTTCAAAGACTTTACCGATGCCAATCCTGTTCCTTTAGCTAAGGAATTTTAGTCTCAGGTTTTGTCACACAACTCTAGTTCCCTGCAGCCTGAGCCCTGCTGCTGCCCATCCAAAAGCTGTGGAACATCAGCAATGGTGATTTTTACAGCAGTCACTTAAGTACTCTATTTTGTCTCTATGACTGTGCATCAGTTTCTTATGTATGATGTCAGTGATCACACTTATCCAGAAATACTGACTTGGTGGATTTGTATCCTAGGAATAGAATTTTGAGACCCTGAGATTCTGTGGCATATCAACAATGTCATTTACAAGATCCATAATTTCTGGAACACCAGCAGATGATATCATCAGTATTCTCCAGACATAAAATACTGCCTGCTAAAACCACATCTTCATCCTTAAAACTGTGCCTCCTACCTCTTTGGAAAATCTTACAGATATTGAAGTTTATTTCAACTATGACCATGTCACGTTCCCAAGATGATGTGATGGTATCAGCCAACTCCATCAACTCCTGAAATTTCTAAGATTTCTTGGAGTTTGCTGGGAAGGGTGGCATAGCAGCTCCTGAAGTCCTCAGCAATAAAACATAAGAAAAACCTCCAAACTTTTGCCAAACTTAATAGGAATAATTGTCCCTGGTTCTTAGTTTCCTTCCAGATGTCCTTCTGTCGTTCCTTTCTTTCACGCTGAATGTGACTTTTTCCTTTGGAGATGCCTCCTGTTAGTTTGCATTTCCCCGTTATTTCTCTTTTCTTTAGTCTTAAATTTAGAAGACTACATGTGAGAAAGTGTAGAGATGGGCTGTGGCTTATTCTCTTCTTTCTTTTTCTTACTGCAGTAACACAGTTGTAAATACCTTCCAAATTTTCATTAAAATTTTATGGATCTGAATTTTAAAAGTCAGGAGATGGATATCCTTCAAAACTTTATATTTAGTCTGTCTAAATGCAATTCCTCTTGAATTACCAAAAAAAATTTGCCTCATGAGTTACCAAAAACCAGAAAATAACCCTGGAAAGCAACTGGAGAAACTGGAAGACAATATAAGGCAATAGTGTGTTAGAATGCAACACCTGAGATACTATTTAAAGTTTTGAAAGTGCTTCTACTGGAGAATATAAACAATAAGGTTTAATATTATGATGTCTATTTTAATACATTGTAATTTGTGAGAGAGTTTTGGAAACTGGTGTTATGGATAGTCTGTTCTACCGACAAAGTTAATCTGTTAGTAGCACTGAGTTTGTCTCATTTGAGTACGGCTGCAGATAATTGGGTAGCACGTGCTGTATGCCTAGCAGGTAAAGCATTACGTGTCGAAGAGTAGTTTAAAGATTTTTACTTTCATACCAGCACCCTTTGCAGTTAACTTAAGGCATTTAAAGATGTTAAATAATAAGAATTACTTAATTGTATCTCTGTTATTTTCCAGTCCTCCTGCTGACCTTTTTGAAATCTGGTTTTTGGTTGCTTGTTTTGGAGAATGGATGGATATTGCAGCAGAACAATTACTGACAGCTGCTGTAGAACCAGATGCTTTGCTGTGGCTGCTGGCATTTTACTACTGTCCTCAGGATGACAATCAACAAAGGACTCAAACAATGGTGAGTAATGTAGAGATAATAAGCAGCAATAAGTGGCCGGCAGTCTGGTTATATCTTATTACGATAAAACAAGTAGTGCACACCAGAAAAACAAAAGGTCAACACTGGAGAAGGTATTGGCTTTACAAGGTCTCCTGGGAATTGTGTTGCAGCAGAGAAGCTGAAATACGTTTCTTGTAGAGTTTCTTGGTGACATTTAGAATTTTTTTTTCCTATTTTTAAAGCGTATTATAAAGACTGGCACCTTCTTGGGTTTCTTTTGGATAAGTTGAGTGCTTTTCATCACAAGTAAAACTACTCTAGGATGGTATTTTTTAAATCACTATATAGCAGAATTCAGCATTACTGTCTTACGGCATTTTCTGAGGAGACACAAGAGAAATCACAGCAGTAGTCAAAACAGTAAAGATACTTACCAGGTACAGACCTGAATCCTAACCTTACATATCTGTTCTGATTTCTCTTATGTATCTTTACTGATTTTTGGCATGTATGAGATTGTAACAAGTGTGTTATATTCCTCTGTGCTTGATTTCTAACAGAAGGAAGCAGTGTTCTGACCTCTCACACTGTACTGCATGAACAGTGCCGTGTGTCTGTCTGTTTATGTATGCAAATGCATGAAAGCCTGTAATTTAGACCTATTATGCAAGTTTGAACTAGCTCAAACAATCTGATCTACAAAGCCCAGGTTCAAAATTTGTCTGCAGGATTTCTAGTTGTCCTTAATTTGATTAGCTCAGTACACCACACTAGTAAAACATCATACTTTAATTCTCTATCTAATGGTCCATGTACAGCAGTGTGTTCCACAGTATTCTGCCACCCAGATGGCACTTAGAAACACAAGAACACTTCCCAGGGACTTAAATTTTCTTTTTTTTCTCTTTCATTTCTTACAGTCTAGAAGCCAAGGTAAAAAAAGAAGCCAGAGTTGGTTTTAGAATGCAGTTTTGGGAAAGAAGGCAATACCCAAGCAATAAACACACGTGAACAAAACTGAAGGACTATAGGTGCAGATCTATATATGAAATATAGTTCCAGCTTCAGCACCACAGAATGAAATCACATTGTCCATATATAAATCATATCCCTGTGTCTCCCCTATACTATGAGTTTGTTGTTCTTCCATAATGTATGACAAGGTTTAGTGAGAAAAAAGCTTTTTCACTGGCCAGCCCACACAGTTACTCTTCTGTTCATAAAAGCCTAATATTTCAGTTCATTATGATTCTTTAGTCACTTCAAGCAAGACTTTTTTTTTCCCACAGTTGGGCAACTTTAGAAGCATTCCCACAGTTCATGCAAAGCTTCAGCCTTTAGTTAGATGTTAGCTTTTTCTTTTAATTTTTTCTTTGTCAGGTTAACTCTCAGCTCTTTCAAATGAAGTCGTTTCCTCCTCAACCCCTGCATGTTTCACTGGTTAAGGATTAAGATAGGATGGAACTTCTGGGAGATGCCAAGCTGGAGGACTTTTAATTTAGCCTATTTTTGTGTAGAAAGGCATGCACTCATGACTCAAGGTTTTATCTTCCTCCTATGTTAGGGTAGCAGCTTATATTACAGCACAAGTGAAATACAAGAGAGGTAAAATTATTTAAAGAGAAAAAGGCTGCTTTTGCTGTTCACTAGACTTTGCTTATATGTGCAGGACTGAATAGTCTGCTCCTTAATAACTATTCATTTGTTGGGAGTCCTTTCAAACCTTTAGATGTTAAAACACTGGAGAAACAAAACCAGAGGTTGGTCACAGTAACTCTGTTGCTGAGTGCCCTAGGGTAGATGAGCTCATGGAGCAGCACTTGCCACCATCTATCTGCAGTCTCTGATACATGGGATGGAAGCACACCAAAAATAGAATGCACAGAGGGATAAAGAATCTTGAAGAATTCCAATTACCTTTCTTTGGTTTTTGGTATCACTTGTTGCCTTGCATGTAATGGGACTTAATTCAAGAACAGGAGCTTTTTCAGACTGTTGTGCAAGGAATTGTTAACAGGATGAGGAAAAGCAAGGTCGGGAAAATGACTTTTACAAATTGTCCTAATGGTCATGGTTGAGAAATGGATGTCTTTTTTCTTTGGGTCTGCAATGGCATATTTTTCCATTGTCACTGCACTTACTCATTTGGGTTTTCACTACCAGTTTGTTTGGTTTATTCTTAATATAGTGAACAAAAATATTGTTAGGATTTTTTTGCAGTAGTTGTTTGTAGTTCTTTTTGATTGTGTAAGTGCCATAATCTTCTGTCTTCCATTCTCAGTAAAAATCAGTTTTTATTGGCTAGCTCCAAAGGTAAAAACATAAGTTGCAAACAACACAGGAAGAAGTAAAAAACTGGATTCTTACAAGAACATTTTATCAGCTGAGGTCAGGTTGCATGGGGATTTAACTGATTTGTAGTAGCAGTACCAAAATGAGCCCTCGAGGAGCCTCTGTTCTTTTTCCAACAATGCAAAAATCTGACCATACTGTTGAGGGGCTTTCTCCATTTCCTTTTATTATTAAAAAAGGTCAAAACCTGGCTTGATGCCCTATCTGTTGAATTTGCAAGACCTTAGAAAGTTAAAAAAGCCATTCTCTCCACATTTGTGTGTGTGAGTCAGCATATAAAAAATTGTGTACAGCCCTTCCTTCCCTGTTCTCCCTGCTGCTTAAATTCAAACTCTTTTCATATTTGGTTGGTTTCTGTCAAGGATTCAGTTTCCTGTTAGTGAGTAAATCCAAAGGAAAAATACCATAGATATGACCTTTACTCTGATCCTTTAATATTGTTTCCTACAGGTAGAAGCCCAAGCAGTCTACCATCATCTAATGATGCTCTTCAGCTGTTCAGTCCTTTCTCTCAAAGATCTGGAGGTTGCTGTACACAGTATAACGGATGTAGAGCAGTGTTGTAACCAGCATCTTATAACACATCTTCTTACCAACTTTTTCCTCTTTTCTTCTGGTGGACATACAATTGCCCAGGAAGTTATTTACCATGTGAGTGTGTTTTTCAGCTTAAGTAAGACTTTTTTATTTTCTTCTTTTTTAACTATTTGGGATTTAAGTTCCTACCTCTTAATAAAAAACACATAACAGAGAATTAAAGATCATGACTACAGCAGCTGCACTTAACCTGCTACATATCTTATTTTAAGCTACTGTCAAAATATTTGCCTTCTTGACACTTCTTCACAAGGTCTCACTGAAAATTTTACTGTCCTGATTTTGCAGAAGCAGAGATAATTGGTGTAGGAGCTTGCAGTTCATTTACACCTGGCACAGACAGCATGTGCAAATATTTTACTTTTCCCACTTATCCCTTAATTATCAAGCTGCTGGAGGATGGAACTCTTCTTTTCTCTGTTTTTCCATTATGTAAAACAGATAGCTGCTAGAGTGTTAGCACTGACAAGGCAGAAGCCTTGGTGCTTTTGGAAAAGCCAGCAAGTAAAATGATGAGACAATTGAGAGAGAAAAAAGGTGCAAAGACCTGAGAGAATGTCACTTAGGCTTTGAGAAAGGGTGTGGAGAGAAAAGTATTGGAAGTATCTTGTTGCTAAGATCCTTCAGGTATATTGGTGCAAACAGTAAAATGTGTTTGTGTGTCTCAAGATAAATTGTGCTATGAGATGAGGAATTTACTCTAACTGTAAAACCATACTCTTTTCAAGAAGTACAAGCCTCTGGTGCCAGCAAGTCTAGAGCCACTGTGTGGTTTTAGCTCTACAGAATTTTTTGCCTTCAGCAGCAGTGTGCTCTGCCATCTCTGTAGGATGTGCAACATGTATAACAGGTCTGATTTTATGATGCACGGAACTTGGAAACCTATTTTTGTTCTATCTATTTGTTCTTAGGGTAAGCACGTAACAATAGAATCATGTCTTTTTAAAGTCTGCTGGATTTTAGTTTCTCTTATGAGGAGTTTGGCTGTTGAGCAGTGATGCTGTTATGTTCTAGTCTGCTACTTGAGGGAGATTGAAGGCCATTCCTTAGTTCTTTACAGAAAGCAACACAACTAACTTTCAAAACCCTTAATATTCCTCAGTGCAGGGTGATCGTGCAGGCCAGAGTGTGTATTGGTCTGATTAATTTTGATTGCATCTATGCAATCATTAATGTGTTGCTAGGCTTTCCACATAATTTGAAAAGGTCTGAAGACAATAAAAAGGCAGAATGGTGTGGAACCAAACTGAGATGTATGGCAGTGGTTTTGGTTAGCATTGTAAACTTTGGGATTAATACAGCAGATAACTTGGGGTAAAATCCTTCCTGCTCTGCAAAAATTGCAACTTAGAGTCCTTCCCTGGTACTTTGTCATCTTTTTGGGACAGGATTTATTTTTACTTTTGAAAGCTTTACAGAATTGAATTGTTTCTCCAAACTCACCCAAAACCTACACACGCTGTTAGTTTTTTCTAAGGAGATGACTTCTAAGTACTTACACTGTCTGTCCATTTGTGTTTCCTTTAAAAAGTTTTTGGCCTTTTGATTTCTTTTACTTAAATTTGAGAGTGCAGTAGAAATCTCAAAGTTGCTCAGTTCTGCCCAGATGTATGAAAAGAGACTCCTTGGGCAGAAGTTGCTTTTGAACTCAGAGCATCCAGCTCGTGTTCAGTGATGAGGGACAAATCTGTTGTTTTGCTGCAAATAGAGAAAAATTGAGAATTCTTAGTACTTAGCAACATAATTGCATTATTTCCCATCTTCTATTTTTCCTTCAGATTACTGAGGTAACTGATACACGTGAAGAAGTCCTCAGCCTTCTTATCCGTACTGCATACAGAGTTAACCATAATGGAGAAGAAAACCAAAGGACTGTGAAGCTGCTGAATGAACTCCTTCAAAAGCTAACATGCAAAGTTTAGATTTTCAATGTCATCTATTTATCGAGCCAACAAACAACATCTTTATATGGGTGTCAGACTTTGATTAACATCTTGCACAGCAGGTTACCAAGGGTAGAGAAATATCTACTTAAGCACAGCCTGCAACTGTATATTCCCTCATATTAACCTTTTGAAATGTTAACCTTTTAGAATGTAAGAGTAAATATTAAAGTTGGGTCAAAGTTTTGTAATGAGCATCTTCTTAACAGACTTATATCATTTAAAGCAGTTCACTCAACTCCTTGTTGTTTATCTGGCTGAGGATTAGTTTTTCTCTCAAAATTGCACATGGTTTTAGTAACAAATTGTATCCAGTTGCTTGGTTAGTAAATTGTTCCCAAAGTGTTTTGTTCTATAATTCTGCTTTTATGAATCTATGATCTCAAGTGACAGTGATTCATGGTGAATGCACCCTGTGTTCTCAGGAAATCAACAATGTTTCCTGAACTCTTTAATTCTTTTGGAAAACGGTTTCCAAAATGAAACTCCTTTCAGATTTGCTAAATGTTTTTTTTTTTCCAAGTAACGCAGCTTTCACAGGACAGTGTTCTCTGCAAAGTACTATACCAGTAGCTGGTCTCTGTCAACAAATACTGCAGGTAGAAGGTTGCTTCCTGTTTTCAGTGTGCCATGACTAATGCTATTTTTAAGAACAATTTTTTTTTCAGTCAGGCAAAACAGGGTAAGCACGAGATAGGCTTAAGGGAACTTTCCAGTAAAAAGAGCATATGGGTGCAACTCATCTCCTTCCTTTTTATGTAGTTTGCTTGCTTCTTTCTTTAGGTTTTTTTGTCCCAAGAAGTTTTGTGTATCTGTTTCTATCTTAAACAGAAACATAAGCATGAAAAATAGTAAGGACAGAGGATCTAAACTATTTTCAGTAATTTGTTCTTGTGTATTATCTAGCTTTAATGTCAACACCTGTGCGATGTTCAAAGATGCTACTTGGAATACTGTTCTTCCATATAAAATCAGAGGCAAGTATCTTAAATTAATACAGCTTTCTGAATGGAGCAATTGTTTTTGAGCAAGGGAAATGAAAAACAATGTACTTGGTGTCCCTTGGCTGTAAGAAGTGGAAAGATATTTCCTGTAATGCTGTTGACTGATTTCGTACCATTTTGTTCCCAGTGAGTCATATTGGACCAAACTGCTGAAGTGACATGTCCTCTCAGTCAGTTTACTAAGCTGTATATTTACTATTTTGGAAATGCGTAATGTCAGCTTGTTTTTTGTAGCACTAACTGACATTGTCATCTTCATCGCATGCTACAAGAATAAAGAAAAAAAGCTGACAGGTACATGATGTTCATGAATGTGATAACTGCATGGCTGGCTCTCTGTGTGGTCTAGTTTCATGGGTAACTACCAGGACAAGAAACTCGGGAGTTATTGGGGAAGTTCTGGGCTATCCATGTCTGTCTATAGAGACTGGGGCCTTCCATAGCAGCATGGCTGCTCTGCACCATGGGGCACAGCAGACCCCTTGGCTGAAGGGATGTAGGGAATGACTTAGGGGGACTTCACCACTTCTTGTCTCCTTCCTCCTACGTTCCTTCTTCCCCTGAAACCTACACCTAAACAGGTTAAAATACGGATTACAAGACAAAGACCTGATGTATATTTGAAAACGTGGTGGAGGCAAGGTTTTAAGCTGAAGGATGAAGCTCTGATGACGTATGGAAGTATGTTTGTGAAGTAAGTTTGGGTTTGTTTTTTTTTTTTCTTTCTGGATTAAAAATATTCCTGCACCTGGGGAGGAACAATCCCATGTACCTATACAGGCTGAGGATTGACCTGTGCTGGAGCTCTGCAGAGAGGGGCCTGGGAGTGCTGGTTGATAATAAACTAACCATGAGCCAGCAATGTGCCCTCGTGGCCAAGAAGGCCAATGGCATCCTGGGATGCATCAAGAAGAGTGTGACCAGCAGGTTGAGGGAGGTTCTCCTCCCCTTCTATCTACTCTGCCCTGGTGAGGCCTCATCTGGAGTCCTGTATCAAGTTCTGGGCTCCCCAGCTCAAGAGGGACAGGGAACTGCTGGAGAGAGTCCAGTGCAGGGCCACCAAGATTATCAGGGGACTGGAGCATCTTCCTTCTGAGGAAAGGCTGCGGGAACTGGGACTGTTTAGTCTGGAGAAGACTGAGAGGGGATCTTATTAATCGTTACAAATATCTAAATGGTGAGTGTCAGGAGGCTGGGACATCCCTTTTTTTCTGTTGTATCTAGTGACAGGACAAGGGCTAATGGAAAGAAGGTGCAACACAGCATTAAGGTGGTGGTGCTGTTCCTTATGTGAAAGAGCAGCTGCAATGTACTGAATTCTGTCCAGGTGAGGATAAAGGACAAGTTGAGAGTTTGTCGTTACAATCAAGGGGCAGGCTAGCATGTATGATACACACTGTTGTGGGTTTCTGTTACAGGCCACCTGATCAGGATGGGGAAGTTGATGAGGCCTTCTTCAGGCAGCTAGGAGCAGCCTCAAAATCACAGGTCCTGGTTCTCATGGGGGATTTTACCTACCCAGACATTTGCTGGAAGACCTACATGGTTGGTCACAGTCCAGGAGCCTAGATGGTAACTTCTTGATGCAAATGCTGGATGTGCCAACTAGGAGGGGAGCTCTACTGGATCTTGTACTTGCGAACAAGCAGGGTCTAGTTGAAGTGATGAAGGTTGGGGACAGCCTTGGCTGCAGCGACCATGAGATGGTAGAGTTCAGGATCTTGTGTGGTAGGAACAGAATACCAAGCAGGATCACAACCCTGGACTTTAGCAGAGCCAGCTTTGGCCTTTTCAAGCAAATGCTAGGGAACATCTTATCGGACAAGGCAAAGGGGCCCAAGTTGGTCTATATTCAAGGATCACTTTTTCCAGGCTCAGGATCAGAGCATCTCAGTGTTAAATGGTTGGAGGGATGAAGGCAGAGAGTTGTGATCAATAGGGCAGGGTCTGGCTGGAGGCCTGTATCTGTATCTCAGGAGTCAGTACTGGGACTGGTACTTTTCAGTGTATTCATTAATGATCTTGCTCTTTGAACAAAGGGCACTGTCAGCAAGTTTGCTGATGATACTAAAGTGGGGGCAGTGGCTGACACACCAGAAGGCTGTGCTGCCATTCAATGAGACCTGGACAGGCTGGAGGGTTGGGCAGGGAGAAATCTAATGAAATTCAACAAGGGCAAGTGTAGAGTCTTGCATCTGGGAAAGAATAACTCCATGTACCAGTACAGGCTGGGGAATGAACTCAGAGAGTAGTGTAGGGGAAAGGGACCTGGGGGTGCTGGTGGGCAGCAGGATGAGCATGAGCCAGCAATGTGCCCTGGTGGCCAAAAAGGCCAATGGCATCCTGGGGTGTATTAGAAGGGCTGTGGGCAGTAGGTCAAGAGAGGTTCTCCTCCCTCTCTACTCTGCCCTCGGGAGAACTGGTACATTCTTGTTTTCCCATGTCTAGATTCTTAAGAAATACTGCAATATTTAAATATTATAAGGAGGATTTGCTTGTTTCAGGAAGCTTTAAGAAACATAATTGATCCTATCTGTAACTTTTATGAAATACATCTGTACTAGTGTTCTGTTTGCTTTATTTAGCATAGTGATTATAAATCTTTGGCGTTTCTTTTTCCTTGCTTTCAGAGTGCTTGAACGATTACCTAAGTTTGATATAAACCATGATTTCCTGGCCAGTTGAAGGTATTTTTTATTAACTTGCCACCAGAAGGCAACATTGTGATTTGCTAGACTTGAATAATGGAAGATTTTTCATACTGCAGCTCCTGTATTATTCATCTAATGTTCATCTTCCCCTCTGAAATGGCTCCTTTCTGGAGCAGTTCTTTGGAGCCTTCAGGGCTGTACTTTCCTGCACAACCAGCCAACAAGTCCTGAAATCAGGTTTGGAGTAGCTAGTTCCCTTCCCTCCAGTCTCCACATCATCACGCACCTTAACCCTGGATATTATACAGAATAGAGACAGATTTTCTAGATTTTCTCAGTATTCTTGAATAAGAATACAAACAGCAAATTATTTGTTAATGATGCTTCTTTCCTGTCTAAGATTGCTAAGTATAGGTGTTTTGAATTCTGCAAGCTTTTGAGCATGGGGCCGGGTTGTTTCTGCAAATTTTCTCCAGGAAAAGCAAGCCAGTTGTTGCTTTTCAACCAAGATCTTAATACAGTGCATATACAAAGCAGAAGACATTCTATTTTGTGAGGTGTGGCTGCAACAGGTATGTTACCAGGTATTGCAGTTTAGCTCACCAGCAGTAACATGTTACATCTGTTACTTATGTGATCTGTGATCAAATCTCCATGCTTCATGGAAGGTGCACAAAGCTGTTAATAGAAAGTCAGACTGCAGATCCAAATGAGTTAATTTTAGTCAGTAAGAATTCATGCCCATTGTGGTACGTGTTTGGCTTGGTTTTGATTTCAGAAGGTTGCAATCAAACAAATACTGAAGCATTATCCAGTGCAGGGCCACCAAGATGATCAGGGGACTGGAGCGTGTTCCTTATGAGGAAAGGCTGCAGAACTGGGGCTGTTTAGTCTAGAGAAGACTGAAGGGGAATCTCACTAATATTTACAAATATCTAAATGATGGATGTCACGAGGTTGGGGCATCCCTTTTTTCTGTTGTATCTAGTGACAGGACAAGGGGTCATGGAAAAAAGCTGGAACATCAGAAGTTTTATTTAAACATAGAAAAAACGATTTCACTGTGAGGGTGATGGAGCCCTGGCACAGGCTGCCCAGGGAGGGTGTGGAGTCTCCTTCCTTGGAGGTCTTCAAAACCCACCTGGACACATTCCTGTGTGCCCTGCTCTAGGTGGACCTGCTTCTGCAGGAGACTTGGACTAGATGATCTCTAAAGGTCCCTTCCAACCCCTGCCATTCTACGATTCTTTGATTATACGAGCTTAGGATGAAACTCCTAACAGGAACGACTTGCAATTATTAAACCAAACACTACTAGCATAGGTTTTACTGCATTTCTTTGCTTCGTTATCCAATGACAGAATAAAATGCTAATGTTCTGTGTGAGTGAAGTATGTTATGCTAATTAAAATGCAGTTTTTCATGGCTATAAGTAGGGTGTAAGAAGGTGAGAAATTCTGACACTGAAGTGCAGCTTTCTGCTAGACCCCAGTTTGAAAAGTCAAAACCTGGAACGGGCAGAGTCCACCAGAGCATGCTTTTCAATCTCTGTTTCTATACGTACAATAGTCTGCAATGGCTTTGTTATGCAGTCAGCACGTTTTTTGTGGGCAACACCAGATGTTAAACCACTGCAGCTGAATTAGCTGGTGCTAGAAGCAGTCCTCTAGCATGTAGCAGTATTCACTTGTGAGCCTGTTTGAGTCCACCTACCTCTCTGGCAAGTTTTTTTTACTCAGTGTATAATTTTTCCTTAAATGCTTGCCTGGATTTAAAATATATGCTTATGATAGCCAGTTCACGTGCTGCCTTAGCAGTGAGCAGTTTATTCCGGGAACTTGCTGTTAGGTGGTCTGTTCACTGCTGAGTGCCAAAAAAGAGTTTCCCGTGCTTGCATTGGCCATCTTCCTTTAACCACCCATCTGGCTGCTGGAAAAGAATAACCTCCTGAGCTCTTTTTCATGGCTTAAGCGTACCCAGAGTGACTAGGAGTGACCAGGAGACAGCTGGCGATAGGCACTGGATTGCCGTCAGCCACTGAAAGACAAATTTGAAATATCAGCTGGCTGTAGCCAAATTGTAGCAACACAGTTAGTAGGCCTGGATTGGCCTTAGCTTGCATTTCATATTTTTGTAGGCATGTGAAAGGAGAGGAAGTGAAAAGGAATAAAAAATTCAGTATGTTGACGTTCAGTTGCGGAAATTTAGCTGGGATTTTTATATTCAGTTCAATTGTGGTACTGATAGGATTAGGAAATAACAATGCCAGTAAGACGGTTTGCCTGGACATTACGAAGTAAAAAAAAGAGCTAGCAATACTATGTCTTTAATAGGTTTGTACATTTGTTTGATTTCCCATGTCTTAACAAATCTCGCCAGCAGAAAAGCATGCTGCTTAACTATTATGTCAGATGACAGACTCATTTCATAAAAGCAGCAGCCTCTCAGAAACAATGACCCTCTCTTTTCTACTACTTTGAATAAAAATATCTGTTAAGCCTATGGCCTTTTGCAGACTGCAAGACCGTATTTTTACATATTCTTGACATTAATGAACAGTTCTACTTCGAATTACACTGTCCATGAGATTTCCCATTTGTATGTGCCAAATCCGCCTGCATATAGAGTTTATTCACTCCTTGCTATTTTGATTTTTTTTAGCTGTTGGGGTTTTTTTGGGTTTTTCATGCATATGGACATGGAAAGACATGGAAATTCCTCCCTCTTCAGACATGAAATCCAGGCCAGCAGCACCATGAAGAACAGCTCCAACACACCACTTACTCTCTGTGTGTACTGCAGTACCTGCAGGACCTAGTGCTGCTGGCAGGCCAGAGGCTGGGGGTAGCACAGGCCTGAAAGATGTGGGGATTACAGATAGTTCCGGTTTCTCTGTGGGAACAATCAATGCAAAACTAGTAAAGCCTCATGGCACATAATGGCACACAGTAACTTAGCTACTTGTTCATTTTTTCTTGCAAAAGTGCTGTGGTTTCCTCACGAATCCTGATGTATGTAGGGACAACCACACTTGCAAACGTTAACAGCTAAGGTTTTCTGAAACAGAAATACCAGTTCTCAAAACTTTTTCATCATCTGTGGAAATAAACCGGCTAGCTGCGGTATGCTGCATGATACATCATCATGACCTAACTCTACAGAACTTTTTGTTTCATTTTTATAATACCCTCTTTCACACCCTCTTTCATACGAGTTTTGCTGTCTCAGCAATCCATACAAGCTCCTTATGCCTTGAGTCCTACATGTTTCCTCAAGCTGCCCACTTGCTCTGGATGCATTTCTCACTAGACAGAGGTTTCCAGGCTAGATGTCTTTGCTTCCCTCTTATGTGTGAGGAATGGGCAACAGGGTGCAGCTAATTCCCCCCTAAAGAAGAAAGCACAGAACCAGCAGCAGCTGCAAACACCTCCCTGCAATACTGAAGACAGAAAAAGTGGAAGAACTGCTGTCAGCAAAATGGTACGTTTTACTCTGTGTGTGTAGCGGAATGTGTACCAGGGATGGATCTCCTGTGTGGGGGGGCAAGGGACTTGCCTAGGTCAACTCCTCATTATGGTCTGCCTTTATTCTGAAGCGACCCAAAAGTTACTGAGGACAAGAGATGCTGATTCTTGCCTAAGTATACAGATACAGTTCTGAATCTGAGATTCACTTCTTTTACTGTTAAAAGAGCTAAGAGCTACTGTTAAGAAGAGAATCTGTGAGATGCTAACCAGCTGCTGGCCTAATGATGTAAGTGGGAGACAGTCCAGGCTTCTGCATCAGGCTTTCCAATCTTATCCAAAGTAAAACTGCTCCCGTGTTTGGAAAAGACTGAGTTAGGGATGGGTTGTTTGGTTTTAGTGTTTTGTTTTCAGTTCATTTTCTCAGTTGCTATGATGCACAATGTATCAGCAAAGCTGTTGTGAGAGAAATCAGTGTTCAAGTTTATGCTCATGTTAATGCTGCTGAGACAGACTGGAACACCTGTATCAAGCAAAAGAAACTGCTGTGCTTGACCAGCTTGTTTGGCTTTTTTTAAAAGAGGAAAGAAAAGTAGACTGTCTTGAAAGAAAATCTCATTGATATTTGCAAATGTGTGGACTGTATTACCTGGCACATAGTCTTAATAGTACTGGCTATGAACAGCCTTACAACATTTTTAATTTCTGGGTGTACTGTGCAAGAGCCTTATCTAGCTCTGGTTTCTTTCCCTAACACAAGAGAAAAGGCAAATAGCAAGCTGGTTTCCTTTGCTGGCCCTTGCAGAAAAAACGTGAAATGAAGTATAACTCTTTTATGAATTACTACATCTGTGAGCGTAACTTATTAGAAGTAACTTATTAGAAGGCACAGAAGTGTATTTTTTTTTATTAAGTGTAACTTATTAGAAGTCATGGACGTATCTCAGAGCATTCTTGGACAATTTCCTAGCTCTTATTGTGTTTGAAAGAAGTTGCTGAGTGTCCCATAACTCAGGTACTGACACTGTGTGCCTAGAAAGGGTGAAGGTCAGCAACTGTAGTAAGGTGAGGAAGAACTCTTCTCTTTGGACTGAAGTCACTGTTGAGACAGACTCTTATTTTAGATTCCAAGCACAAGAACTTTAAAAAACATTAATCATCACATTTCATTCTTCTTTTTAATATCCATTCATTAACAACTGTTCAGCTGCTGCTCTCCCACTGCAAAAGCAGAAAGGCGATCATTCCTCTTACAAAGTTGGTAATGTTGGACCACTGTGCAACAGAAAGACTACAGGTACTTGAAAAAAGCATTTATTTTTACAAGAGTATGTTATGTAAAACAATAGTGTACAAACTAAATATATTCACAAATGCTTGTATTTTAAACTCTTACTCTCCAAAAGAAACAATTGTCTTCTGATCACTGGAGCAGTACATTCCTAGGAAAGAGCTACACTTGATATACATCATTGTATAAAAGGACCAGCACAAGGGTCTTGTATTAGTTCCTACTAACTTTATATTGGCTTTTTAATTGGCATAGCAGTTACAGCCAAAATTGTAAGTAGAGAATACCGTTCTCATTGAATTTCAGAGATTGCTAATGTTTGCCAAATTACCTGAGTGCATAAAGTCGTTTAAATCAGAGAGTCCCTGGTGTCAGCAAACTGGAATAGTTGCATCACCAAAAAGCAAGGATAAACCACAAATTTTTTGTATTAAAGAACTACCTAAAGCCACAGTAACATGTATGTGTGTAGTTTGTTTTGTGCACATGCATTCTCTGTTACAGTGAGCCTCTGGAAGACATAAATATTGAGAGGTCAATGTTTCTGTCAGCTGATTGTTTTAGCTGTCACGTACTTCTTTCTTTGATGTCTTGGGTCAATGAAATCCTAGTACAGTTGGTGTTTAGGAGGAGATATATTAAAACAGTTTCTCTGTGATCTTTCCTGCAATGGAAATAGCAGTAAAAGTTAATACTCTGTCTCAATAAAGGGCTATCTGTGCATTCTTCATTGCCCCAGCTTGGAGTTATGTTTTAGGTTAGCAGTAAAGCGTAACTGTGGTTACAGAATTAACAATGATCTCGTTAGATTTCTACAGCTACCACAACAAGGTCTGGAGAAGACCAGGAAGACCCACAGTGCAAGCACATTCTCTTGGTTATTAGCTTGTTACTCTGAGAATAACGCAGGAGGTCAGTTATCAGAGCAATACTGTGTGATGATGAGCTACATATCCACATACCTTCTCATCTTAAGCCAACAGTTCTCTAAACAGCTTTTCCACCTTAGGCCATTTATTGTTTAACTTCAGGACTAATTTGGATATTGAGAGAAAACAGTAACATTTCTTAGAGGCTCTTAGAAAAGGTACATCTGGGTTTTTTTGCTCTAGGGCTCGACTCCTGTTCCTGCTGAACTGAGCCAGTGTGTAAAATCAGAACTGATATCAGCTCAGTAGGCACCGGAGGACGGGTCCATCAACAGCCTGGAACAACAGCAGCAGCTGTAAGTGGCAGCTCCAGACGGAAACAAGCATTTCCTGCAAATGACAGGCAGTGCTAAGCTACAATTGTGGAAAGACCAGGGCAGCATCCATTAATGAGAAAACTATGAAACAAAGCTTTATAGGCAACTCCAGTTTAAAGTCACAGACATTTATTTCCTCTGACCTTTAAGAAAGCATGGTGACCCAATTACTGTAGTCAATGCTGTTATGTTTGCAGTCAGACTTAGAATTTTAGGAACGCCGTTTATTCTCAGCTACAGAGAGTCTTTGGTCCTCCACATGTCACCTCTGCCTCTTATCCTTGATGTACGGTATCTCACTCACACAGAGGTTCCTTGTAAACCTGCCCATTCAGCAGCAAGGTATTTCAGCCAGCAAACACCCTCTGTCCTGTGCAGGCTGACATTAAGCAGTCTCCTCTCCCCTTCTCTTCAGGTGCAGAACTTAGCCACTGTGAACAAAGAGAGAAACAATCACTGTTCACCAATCAGCTAAGCTCTGCACCTCGCCAGAGAGGTTTCCATCTGGGTATAGATAATTATCAGATGACGTTCTTCCATGACGTGTCTGCTGTGTTCCTCTTTTTTGTTTTGGTTTAAAGGATGGAGAGGATTCCATGCTGTGCACAGATCAAACAGTTATGGTGAGTTTCATACTAGCAGCTGTGGTCATGGCTGTGTGGTAATCCCTGGCAATGTGATTTTAATCTTAAGTCACAAATCATCATGCCAGGAACCCAAACAGCCACAACATCAAAAGAAAGCCGTGCAGTCACACAGAGTGATGTTCTCATAACAGTTGTGTCTTTAGATTCTATGTTATAGCTCACCGTGCATTTCTAGTCTGTTATGAAAAGTCTGTGGAGCAAATTTAGACTACTTGCTACCACAGCAGTCTATATGTCTAATTACCATGTCATTTTCCTATGCTAGATACTTACCACTAGAAGCTCACAGAAATTTTATTATTGAAGCTATAGAAAGACAGTTCCTAGTTACAGTAGGACCAGATCAAACTGCATCTCCATGCCTCTTGCTTTCAGATGCTTGAAGGTATCTACCAGATTAAAAATTATTGCAATTGCGAGCACACAAGCAAGTCTCTTATCCTTACCTGGTTTAGGAGGCGACCTTCCTATCCCATAACTGATAATGCTGGCACTCTACAGCCTGATCTACCTTTCCCAAAAAGATTTCTTGGCAGACACAGTTCTTGTCTATGCAGAAGAACAACATGGCTGTTCATAAACAAACTTGCTTTCATGGTATCTATCATCTGCTGCATTTCGTATAAACAAACACCACAGACTCAAATGGAACTTGCTGCATGTGGGGGCCTGAACAGCAGAAAATTAAGATTTCTGCTCAGTACGAATTAATAAATGGTGATTTTGCTAAATCAGATGTCTGAATTCTGATACTATGAATCAACTGCAAAGTTATGTGAACAACCAAAGCAATCGGGGTCTGCTTATATCACCAGGTAAAAATCTGAGGTATGCTGTACTGGAAGAGACCTTCATACCAATCCTAACTGGCTATGGTTTAAACATGCATGCATTGACCCTGTAAGGTTACTTCTGGCTATCAGATAGACTGAAAAATTGAGACTGTTTTTGCAAATTACCTGTTTATAGCCTGCAGCAATCTTTATTTCATGGCTATTTCTTACAGTTCTGTGTTTTCTCTGGTGATTCCTCCCCATTAATTTCAGAAACAAGTTAGACTATATATGCTATTATCAGCTTCTTCCCAGCAAGGCTACTCTTCTTGCCTCATAATTTGTCTTCACAGGCTTCAATACACTTAACTCAAAAACATTATCAGCTTGCTCTCAATTGATTCAAATTTTCTCCAGGTGCACAGCTCCATACTTCCATTGTAGGCTCAGATTCTTGTCAAAGAATGTGCTGACTATCAAGTCAACATGCAGCTTTGTTACACAGAAATGCTCCTTGCACACTTGCAATATCTGTAAGCAGATTTAAGACTACAGAATGGCAAACATCTGCAGGTGGAGCCTGGCCTTGTCTGGCTGTTCTGACTTAAGAGTTGCCTCTTGTACAGTCCGTTACAAAGTTTACAGCAAGGCCATGCTTTCCAGCTAGTGCCTACTCAATTCTCCAGCAGTTGGGCTTAATAAAATAAGGGGAAAAAAAGGCAAAATATTTAACATGAATTACTTCTCAATGCTAGGAAGTCACAAGCTGTATGGTATGCCAAGGTTTATTACATTTAGTGATCTCTGCATATTCTTTCTGTATGAGGCGAAATCAGGGTGTTTAAAAAGAAAAGTCACCTCTTCAGAATAACATCTCTGCCACCACTTTGGCTGAGGATGTATCCATATGTTCTTGTGCTGCAGCAAAGCATTTACGTGCAAGTTGTTGCTGTTTGGCATCTTCATTCACCATTAGTTCACCATAGAGATACACACCCATTGCCTGAAAGAGGAACATAACACAGGCATTCTATCACCAGGAATGAGTAGCCAGTGTTCAACCCATTGCCCTCATAGTACTCATTTAATTAAAACCAAAAGAAATCAGACAATCCAAAACACAGAAAATACCACATCATATACTCTGTAACACCTGCCTTTACCCCAGATAAAGGAGTTTTCTCTGGATCTATGCGACCTGATCTAGGTGACCCTGCTTCTGCGGGGGGGTTGGACTACATGATCTCTAAAGGTCCCTTCCAACCCTTACCATTCTATGATTCTATGATCTCTTTAGCCTAAGGATGGTTGTGTAGACAACCATTGAGTTGTACTGAGTGTGTAAGAACAGAATATCAACAGGAGATGTTCTTCTGAGAGAAAAAAATGCTTTCTCACTCCATTTTTCTTCACACTTTTCTAGTTGAAATCTGTTTTCTTGTATCCACTACCTGAAATATTTCTAAATATCCTGTAAGAAAAGAGTTTGTCCTTCCTTCAGTGGGATACACATCTTCCTTCCAATTGAGATGTTTACACGCAGACAGACATACGTGAATAAAGAGGACATCAGCCAAAATACAGTCCCCCCTAAAATTCTCATTTGACAATTCCTGTAACTAGACATCAATTGGATATGGTCAGATCTGTGTTCAGACTCTTCTTTTTGCATCTGAGGTATGACTGAACATGCACAAATTCTAGTTTCGTAAGATGCTTTTCCTAACTACTAATTGTGGACATAGGAGCAAAGACCTGGGGGTGAGATCTGAGCCCTTTGGACAGCAAGTAGTGAAGCACTGGCAAGTTTCACAGGAAACTCTTTTTTTGTCTCTTTTTTCTTTTTTTTCCCTGAAGATGCATTTTTTTCATCTAATTACAGGATTTCATTAAGTGTTAAGCTGCACTTAACAAGATAGGATTGTATACATGGCAAAACATTAGCAGCTTGCCACACTGACTTTTACGGTTGTACTTAATATTAGGCAGTTGCCAGAGAGGAAAAATCTGGATAGCACAGAGAAAACACAATTTTTAATACTATTTCTCAGAATTTCTAGCCCTGGCTAGTAAGTTATAAAAAAAATGACACCAACAAGAGAGAACGTAGACTTTAGCAAAGACTACGATTAAAGAAAAAGGTTCCAGAGTAGAAAATTGCCAGACTCTTCACCAACCAGCTCCCTAAGCATGCTCTCTGCCATCCAGAGACCCAAGAATTCAGATTTCCAGGGTCTGCAGCTGCACCAAGGTCTGGCAGCCACACCAGACACACACATGGCCTCGGAGCTGGGCTCCAGTCGCTTTCATAGAACATTTCAAAACGTTGGAATTTTGTTAGAAGTAGGAATTACCTTCTCTACCCAGTGTTAAAAAATTTTCTCCCAAGCCTAAACATTAACATTTAGCAAACACACTGGAGTTTTGTATACCTGAAAAGGATTTAAATAACAACACTTGCATTTTTCCCAGACTTTAAAAAAAAAGCCAAGTCTTTTATAATTAATAAGGACATGAAACTGCTCTGACTCAAGTTGCAATCACTCCAGAAGTTAGTTTTGCCATAAACTTCATGTTTCATTCAGTTCTCAATCTACCTCACCATCCACTCATTCAATCCACACTGCCTGAGCTTTCTGATGAGGATGTTAATGGTGACAGTGTCAAAAGCCTTGCTGAGGTCAAGGTAGATGACATCCGCTGCTCTCCCCTCATCTAGCCAGCCAGTTATTCTCTTGTAAAAGGCTATCATGTTGGTCAAACAGAATTTCCCCTTGGTGAATCCATGTTGGCTCCCTCATCTGTTCCTGCATGTGTTTACAAGTGACATTCAGGATGAGTTGTTCCATCACTTTTCCAGGGATGGAGGTGAGGCTGACAGGCCTGTAGTTTCCTGGGTCATCCTTCCTGCCCTTTCTGAAGACTGGAGTGACATTGGCCTTTCTCCAGTCCTCAGGCACCTCGCCTGGCCTCCATGATTGTTCAAAAATGATGGAGAGCAGCTTAGCAACCACATCAGCGCTCAGCACTCATGGGTGCATCCCATCAGGACCCATGGATTTGTGGGTGTCCAGCTTGCCCAACAGGTCTCTAACCCCATCCTCATCCACCAAGGAAAAGTCTTCCATTCTCTAGACTATCTCAGTAACCTCCAGGGACTGGGATTCCCAAGGGACGGCCTTGCTCTAAGGACTGAAGCAAAGAAGGCATTCAGTAGCTCTGCCTTCTCTGCATCCTCTGTCACCAGGGCACTCTCCTGATTCAGCAGCAAGTTCACATTCTCTCTGGTCTTCCTTTTGCTGCTGATGTATTTGAAAAAGTCCTTCTTGTTTTCCTTTACTTCCTGTGTTAACTTTAATTCCTAAAGGGCTTCTTGGTTTCATCCCTACACGCTCTGGCAATGTTCCTATACTCTTCTTAAGCAATTAGGCCCATATTCCACCTCCAATAGACTTATTTCCCCACTTTGAGTTGTTCCAGTAGCTTCTTTTTCATCCACAGAGGCCTCTTACTGCTTTTTCCTGATTTTCTACTTGCGGGGACCCACTGATCTTGGGCTTAGATGAAGTGACACTTGAAGACTGACAAGCTTTCCTGGGTATTCCTACCATTTAGAATCCTACCCCATAAGATTCCTTCAAGCAGGTCTTTGAAGAGGCCATTATATATATACACACATACATATATATATATATAATATATAGTGTATATATATATATAAAACACTCCTTAGTTTAATAAATAACATTGGTTTATGATGCACTTTCCTTTTTTTTCCCTTTTTTTTAAAATAAAGAGCTTGCCAGGAAGTCTGAGGCCTGTTTATGGGATGAGATATAAATAGGAGGCATATTTCAGAGCTGAAAGAAAGAGCATGAAAGACTGAAATAAATTTTTGTGCTGTTGTGACAAAACATATTTGCCTGAAAGTACAAGAACTGCATTGGCTGTAAGTGGCTTTGTTCATCACCAACATAACACGTAAAGGCATTAATGTGTTGCCCAGACTTTGAATATCTTGCAATATTTTGTATTTTTTACACATGTAACAGTCACGTTAGGCAGTGAATGTCTTTTTATAGAGATAATGTTGAAGAAAAGAAATGAGTCAAACTGAACAAGCACGTTGAAAAAAAACCCCACAATAACTGACATGTGAATAAACATTTAAGTATAGACAAATTGTAACATGAAAGCATATTGAAATATTATTTTTATTTTCACACTAAGAGTGTCAAAAAGTTGATTTTTTTGGAAAACGCTAATTAAATGTAACTGACCTGATCTTCTCTGAGAAATTTCTCAATGTCTCCATACCCAGGCACATACTTGTGTTTAATGACCAGCTCACACCATCGGTGCCGAACCTTTGAGAGGGAAAAAAAAAAGGAGAAGAATCTGTAGTGTATCTGTGTGAGTGTTGATGACCATATATCTCTAACCTGTTTGGGTTTGTCAGTGTTGCCAAGTTTGAGTTTTTTGGCGGGTTGGGTGGTTTTTTTCTCCCCCAGCAGCAAGGGAGATGACTCTCTCAACACTGTAGAGAGATGCACACATCAGCCCCAAGTTTCAAAACCCAGAATGCTCAGAGACAAACTCCTTGGTTCCACGTTACTAAACTGACCCAGATCTGCAGCATCTTTACCTCCATTGTTTCCAGTCTTGACTTTTTCCCCTTAAGTTAAGCTACAGGTTATTTCTTTCATACTGTTAGAAGGACGAAGGAGATAAGCCACAAAATATAACTGATAATTTCTCCTATGTAAGTGTAAAATCTAAGTGATAAAAAGGCTGCAATATAATTCTGGATCAGTATTAAGTCAACGCCAAAAGGATAAGAGTTAGACATAAAACCAAGAAACATGAAGCTTTCAGTTAAATGAAACTAGTAGTTTTGCCACTAATAGATTTTAAACACCTTGCAAAGCATTTAAAATCCATCTACACTTAAAAAGCCAATCTGTTCTACCAAATGCACATTGACAAAAATGGTTATTAACATACTGTAATGAAAAGTATGGACATTTTCAAGTAAATCATGACTGAAAAATATTTTTAAGTTTTGCAAGCATTAATCACCTGTGTGGGAGTTTTTGTTATTGTCTTTGAATTTCTGATTTCGTTCTTAGGCAATCCTGGGGCATAAGTGACGTTTTGCTTTCCAGCAAGGTTTCCTCAGCGATCAGTCTAACATTTTATATTCCACTAGTGGCTCAGTACTGAAGGAAAACCCTTAAGTACAATAAAACCCTCCCATACTCCCAGTCCTGTTTCTTATTCCAAAAGACAGGGCACCTAATAACAATCACCTTTCACAATAAGTGTAAAACGTTTGGAGTTACAATGTGTCAAAACTGAGTCCAAATTGTGCTCATACCAATTAACCTTCTTCTGAGTGATGGATTTACTGACAACATCAACAGTGGAAGTCAGAAAGGGAGAAAAAATGTAACATTAAATGTATTGTTGCTTTTAGAAAGAAGGTATTTGGAAAAAAACCCATTTTTCATCGCTGTAGTCCCTGCCAACTTTATATCTCAGAAAAAAAGAGTTCACAGACTCATGTAACTAGATGTTCATTCTATTAGTGTAATCAACAAGTGATAAATGCTTACAGGTCCTAGAAGAGTCCTCTTTGGGTACTTGATATCTTTTTCCAGCTGACTTTCTATACAAAACAGTTTGAACACAGCTTATGAATGAAATAAAATGCTGAGAGGTTTTGTAGTTGAGCTGGCACTCATAACATGTGAGATACTGAACAGTTACAGCGCAACGCATAGCAGGCAATGAAAGCTGTCTCTTAAAGCTTTTTGCTGACAAAATAACAGCTGCTAAGATCCCTGCAAGTGGAACCAGAATCAAATCTACAAAAGAAAATAGCTTCTCAAGATTCAGCTCACTTTTCTGGAGATGCCCATAATGTAGGCCTTCAAAACCCTACCCAGCTGTTGCTTCTCCCTGGAGATACTAAACATTCCAAAAGTAAATCTTCCCAGGCAATCCAGCTTTGTTACAGGATGTTTCTCATGGCACAGAGCAGCTCTATGCCCAGACCAAACCTTAAAAGCTCAAAAATTAAGCATGCACCTCTCTCATCTGTAGGGTGACTTAACCAAACAAATAGAACATAAACACATTTAAATGGCTATTTGCCTTAATCTGATATGCTTTGTTCTTCACCTTCTGTCATGTATTTAAAAATAAAATGAAATCCTTATGTCTACTCACAGTATGTCTAAGAAACATAAGAAGGAGAAAGGGACTGTGGTCCTTCTCCTGTGATCACTGCTCTTCTATATCTCACTGTCCAGCAGTTACAGCACTTAGCCAGGAGGTAACCAAGTAAGTCTAGTTTCTGTGTCTGGTCAAGATCTCAAACTGTGCCTTCAATGAAAACATTTCAACAGCAGATCGTAAAGTATTCTGGGATGGAGTTCTACTCATACCTCTTGGTGTAGCTGTTTTTTCCTCTGTAGTTATGAAAGTATTTATTGATCCTAAAGGAGGAGGTCACAAGACTTTATGGCCTGAATTTTTTACAAGATGCAGGGATAAGTCTCAAGCCAGCTCATCCCCAACATGCCTTTCCTGGTGTGATCATAATAGCTGCATGGAGGCCAGTACAGAAGTTCTCCCTGTGAAGACACTCACGTGGTCCTGCCTCCACACATATTAACTGGATGTCTGCCTTACATGGCCTGATCACTTGAAGCCCAATGGCTTTGGAAAACACAGAACAATTAAGCTGTGCCTGTTTCTGTAATTGTTCCTTCCTCCACAAAGCTCCTGTTCTTGGCAATCACCTTCCTTTCAAACAGTTTAAAAGAAAAATATTTATTTGTTGAGTGACATCTGGGACAGCAGACACTTTTCTTTCTCTCTTTTGCTTTTTTTGCCATTATTTCCCAGGGTGAGTACAAATCCTGGCACATTTCCTGACCTGGAACCCTGGCGCTTTGCCAGCTGGGGCAGGAGCAGCATGTCTGTTATCCTCCGATTACACGTGTGCCTCCTGTTTTCCAAAAGCCCCAAATGCTACAATGGCTGAGCAAACTGCAGGAGCACTAATTGCTGAAGAAGAGCCTGTGAAACTTGCCCAACAGCTCTCCCGTGTCTTGTAGCAGTACACGAGGTACAGAAACCAAGTCTGGCTCTCTATGCAAGACAGGCAGCGAGTGCACTACAGCTTGGGCTGGGTATGGGTACTGGTCATTCTCTTGCCCTCCTCACCTGCTCTGCAGTACAGCATGTAGATGGCCACGTAACCTAAGCTGCAGCGAAAGCAAATGCAGATATACACACTATAAAAAGAAATTTATCTAGTACAATCCATGTCCTAGGCTGATACCACAAACATGGGAAATTCATTCATGTAAGAGAAGGACAGAGAAAAGGAAACCCCAAATTCAGTTCTCAATATCTCATCCGATGTTTAGTGCAGGAAAAGTAGAGCGGGCACAATAGCTTCACAGCCCAACGAATGAGTAATGTGAACTGGCACTCCTAGCAAACCAGCCTCAAAAGGAAATGCTGAAAACTAAGTAGCTTGTGGTATGACTGAGCTAACCATACTTCATCCTGTGTATCCTCTTCGTGGCTTTTCTGTGCCTCCCGGGAGCAAATACTCAGTGGCAAAAATACGAATTCAGTAGTCCTCTCCCAGTCTTGTCTCTGCACATTTCTCTGTGCTCTTCTGCACGGTTCAGAGATGTAGACCATATGGCATTTTGGCTGGTTACACCATAAACAATCTAAAGTAAACCTGAAAAGTAACTTACAGCAATCTTTCCTGTTACTGTTGGCGGAAAGCACATACGATTTCGTCTTGATCTGAGCAACACCTGTAACTGCCCGCCCACCCACACTCTTACTCATTTGGCAGCTGCAGGGACTCCTGTGCCAAAGTTGTAAATGCAATTTATTTTCTCAGCCTCCAGTACCAGGCTGCAAGCCATCATTATGAGCACGTGACTGACGGCTGGTACTCCCAAGGACAGGGAGAGGTGGCTGAGGAGGGGGTGATGGAGGTCTGCTGGGACCTCAGGTTCCCCGACGATGGATTCTCATTCCCTGGACATTGTTCTTTTCTCCTGCCCTGCTTTTGCAGCTTCTCTATCAGCTTTTTGAGCTGAATGAAGACTGTTACTGTGAGCTTTCCAAGACACTATGGCATGGTTAGGCAGCAGGAAGACACTAAGACACTCACCATCTCAGGTACAACATTTGGAAACTGGTTCTCTCGCTCTCATTAAAATGAACCACATCAAGGTCTAAATATTGGCTATCACCTAGACGAAATGTTGTGAAGAGATGCTACTGGGAAACAGCAGGGAGTCCAAATTTTAGGAGCTGCAGCTTATGTAAATAATTCCAGTGGTCTCATCTTTTTGTTTCATTTTAAGAAACGTATGCAGCATTGCACAGCATGATTTGCAATTCAAACATTACCTGTATTTTGATAGTGCAGTGGAAGACATTAGGAAACCCAAATTATGCTCAGTCTGTTTTCAGAGAATACAAGAGACTATTTCACCAAAATAAATGCTCAGATAAAATATACTACTAATCCAGCTGTAAGACAGACACTTTGTTTTAGCAACCACCTGGGCCAGGACCTTTTGGGAAATGGTGCTTGAAGCTGACTGACTAAACCCATTTAAGGCACCAAACACATGGCTCAACTTTCAAAACAAAAGCTCCCAATGACATACCTGAGAAACAGTATCTTTGAACTATTTTGAACACATCTTGAAGTGACAATTACTTATTTTTTTCTGACCCAGGTGATATATTACTTGCCTAATCCATATTATTATCCCCTGCCCCACACAAATGATCAGATAAGCCTAAAACAAACACCCTCACAGAAAACTTTATATGTTAGACTGTAATGATCTAGCTTGCTAATGTTCTCAATCATATGTATGCAAGCGAAAAATAAATATTTTACTTCTGAGGTCTACAAATAAGATTTAGAAAGCAACTAATTCAAACCATGCCTTTATTAAAGGGAGAAAAAAACCCCTCAAGTTTACTAAGCCTTTGGTCTGGAGAATGGGAAACCAGCTTCAGGGTAAAGGAGTACATTTCGCTAATAGCTGGATCCAATTTAAAAGGCGCCATGAGACAATGAATCTAAATCACTGAATGAAAGCAACATACTTACAGATCTTGGAAAATGGGATAGTTTGAAATACAAGAGCTATTGTCCAATAAAATGGAACCTTTATTAAAGGTAGGAGGCATATGAGATCTTTAGACTGCACAGGTTCAGACCCTTGAAAAAATTATTTGGACAACTTGAACCTTAAATGTTAATTAAAGAGTCACAGAGGCTAGACTCCAGGTTAATTTGAAGAGGAAAAAATACAAAGAAACTTTTTCAAACAACCAAACTATGCTACTACACATTAAATTAAAAAGGAGGAAGCTGGTATCTTCAGAGCACTGGAATGCTGTGCTGTTCCATCTGAAAGCACTTATCTCCAGTCCCTTTCTATCTACACATAAATTGGATTCAAATATTAGATAATTTTCCTAGATCATTAAGAACAATGCTACATCTAATAGGGCAACAATTGGACTAAACTCCCAGGTTTTACAATTACTTAACACGGGGGAACTACAGTTTATGAATTGCCATTTTCACAGTGCACTTAATGATTTGTTTCCCTCTTAGTTGAAATAGCTACTATTTAATGCACCAGCCAGGTTGCACCTGTGACTTTTAGTTCTATATAGAGTGAGTTTTGAATGGGCATTCCTATCTTTCATGCCACAGAGTATTCATGCTTTAGCATGGAAATCTGGTTTCATTAATATTTCCCCAAGTAAGACGATCAGGGATGCTGAAGCAGCTCAGAAGGAGCAATGAAATAGTCATGTGTTACAATTGTGCTGACAGAGTATCAGTTTCGCAACCTGAAAAAAATGTACTCAATAGCCAAAAACCTACTGGATGCAAGCAGAATGGATTCATCACCCTGATGAGGACTCTGTAATTGCGATTACTGTGCATGCCAATGGTTTGTCAGAAGACTGAGCAAAGAAGCTGTCTAACAGCTTAAATGAGCTTGGATTCTAGACCAAAAACTCATGAACTTTTCACAGTCTAAATTAATCTCTGAGGTCTTCTAGCTTTCACTCTGACAACACTCCAAGGCCAAAAAATCCCCATGGGCTAGCTACAATGTCACAGCAGCAGGCATCTGGCAACCTTTTTTTCCTGAAGCCCTCATGGTGTACAGGTTCAATTGATTTTGTGTTAAGAGTCCCACACCCTTTCTCAGCATTAAACAAATTTCCAGAGCTATGGTCAAAATGATGATAACTCCCCAAATTTTTTTCATGGCTTTTTGTAGCCTTACTCATTTTATTCTGAATACTGGGAGGGATTGCTGTTCAGTGACCACATGGGCGGCTGGATTTGAGGCTGATGGACTTCACTGAGCCACACCATGCTGTGTGCTGGGCATCACTGGTTGTAGGGACAACCCCATGCCAACTCCTGCTGCCTTGGACAACCTCCTTTCCCAATGTACATCCCTAAGTACCTTAGCCCACTGACAAGCCAGCAAAAAGCAGCATAGTCACTCAAGAATCCCTAAGGTAATAACAGACTAGCTAATAAAGATAATTTTTTTCAGGAGCCCATTGTCATTTTGAGGAGAACTACATAGAAGACTAAATCCTTTAAAACCAGGAGTATGAACTGGTCATTAAAAAGCAAATTAAAATCTAATTTTATCAGAATATCAGACTTTAGATTTTGTGAATTGTTCCTTAACTCATTTTATCTCTTCTGATTTGTATTTCTGCATAGATCAAGCAGCTGCATACTATGAGAGGTGCTGGTAAAAGGGGAGAAGCACTTGCAAGTCCTATATCTCCTCTCCCTACTCAACAGCAGTGATGGAGTGCTGTGGGTAGGGCTTATGCAGCCACCACCTTCGTTTAGAAACAGAAAAGAGAGGTGTTGTACAATTTTGCTTCTAAAAACCAAACTCTGCTGTTTGGGTAATGGCAGGCTGTGAGCCAACTGGCAGCATTTGAGCCTGTATCTGTGCAGGAGTGCCCATGGATAAGGCAGCAGGCTCACACAAGCTGTGCAAGCCTCAAGTTGCAAGAGATGCAAGCTTCAATCTCCTCATCTTTATAAATGTGATTTATAAGCACACATTTCCTTCTCAACTCTTCCCCTCCCCTCCTGCTTAGGAATTCACCCCCTTCTACCTAACCCAGTTGACCCTTACTGTTAAGAATGGTTTCTGTAGTGCCAGAGCCTTGCTTAGGAGCAACCTTATCAGATCGCTCTTCTCCAGCTCCCACAGAATGTAAATATGATTCCACTTCCACCTCCGACTAAAATGCATGCTCCTCCGCAGCCAGAATAGAGGCTCTTTCGTACATGCTACACACAGGAATCAAGAAACATGCTTTATGAAATTCAAGCAAGGCAGAGGGCACCCCTGCTGCTCTCCATTATCAGAAAGGCGTAGCAACCACAGGGCAGTATTTCAGGACAAGATTCATTCCTAGCAATGACATACATGCTGAGGACTTGTTTGGAAAAGACAAATGCCCTTTTTTCCCTACCTCAGGTTCACAGAGAGCTCCCAATTAGAAACAAGACAGTTTTCTGCCCATATGGACCCCATCTGTGATCAATGACATCAGCACTGGCAGAAGAAAATTTTCCAAAAGGAGTTAGAAAAAGCATGAGACTAAGAAACCATGTCTAATTCTTCTTCAAAGGTGGCACAGGCAGCAAGTCTCTTCTGGTGTCAATGCCGTTGCTGTGAATAAGTGACTTGGTTAGGATGCCTAACTCTGCAGTCTCAGGGCTCCTCAGCCTGCCCCTCTTCACCCTGTCTAACAGGAGACAGACATGCGAGAGGATCTGGCCTCTGGTTCTCCTTCTTCTTTTGCAGCAGACCAACGAAGCAACGACATGACAGTGACCTACAGCATGGTTAGACCAGAAGACGGCTGCCACCACCAAGGGGGTGTGATGGCTTTAACAAGGTTTGCTAGGCAAGCATTTCCCTGCCTGTACCCAAAAGTGTTTCTCAGAGTGGTCCCACTATATCCTAGTGCATGTGAGGTAAGAAAATGTTTAACATAGCACATGACCTCACTTAATCTGAAAAACAAAGATTTAAAAAAAAGCCTTAATTAGAAACATAAATATACTACTTACACTGGAACAAAATGGGTCACCTTTCCCCTGGCTTTTCAATATTGCCTGATCAGCACATTGGAGAGTTAGTGCCACTCACAGCTTGCAGCAAGATGGAGATGGCAGAAAAGATGTCACTGGCTGCTTTTCTAACAGTTTCTCTGGAGACATGTGCTGAGCTGTGCTCCCAGAAGCAGTGCTGCTACCTCCCAGGAGCTGAACTGCCTTCTGGCCAGCAGCAGATGAAAGGGTTGTGCTGCCTCACAATGCCTCCTGCACCCCCAGCAGTGGGAGGTGTGCTGGGATACCAGTAGGATTCTGCACCAGAAGAAAATGGGTCCCAGCACCACTGGTCTTGCAGCTGTGCCTGACCCTGCAGCTCCTCACGCCTTCCTCATCACCATCCGAGACTGCTGCAGGCTCCCGGGCCTTATTCCCACTTGCCATTCAGCCCTTGCTGGTCCTTTCTCGCAGCTGGGTGACTTGCCGAAGGTATGAGTCTTGTCCCTGCAGTCCTTTGGGGGAGGATGGCCACACTCATTAAGGCACAGGTGGTGGGCAAGAGAGAACAGGGTGCTGGGAGGCTGGGAGGCCCTGCACCTCGGACAGAGGGGAAGATAGACCAAGTCTCAGGCTCAGGTACTACCAACCTCACACTGCGGCCTCCACCAAGAAGTACTGCAGGGACAAGCCCCGTAAGATTGGCTTGGGCATGTATATACAGCCCAAGTGATATCTAATACAAAATGCATCACCACAACTGCCTCTCCATATGATGGAACTCCATCCATGTTTCCTCTGACACCCTACTGAAATGCCTATCTACAACAATGGCTCAAATATCTCTGCTACCACCCTAGATGGTTGTTTTTGGGTTCTTTTTAATACCAACATCACAAGAGATTCAAGTGTGTCCCATCACCAGTTTCTCTGGACAGTCTCCTGGCTGTTTCTGGACCAAGTCTGCATGTTGGGTTTAGCCATACAGTGTTTGCATATGTATTGTAAGAGAAGCTATTTATACATGCACATAAAAGCATGATGGGCTTATAAAACCAAATGGTTTTTGGAAAAAGCACATAAACACCCCTATAACTGGAGCAGAAATCCAACTGAAGAGTTTGAGATTAAGCACCCCAACCATCTGTTTACAATTATTATTAAATTAAAACTCATGTTCAGTAAAAGGAAAGGCAACTGTAAGCTGTCCCCTTTGCTTATGGCCTTCTTTCCATATCTCTACTTCTATCTCCTCCCTCTTGTAACTAGAGGCAAAAAAGTGCCTTCCTTTTATTTTGGTCTCTCACAGTGACTGGGGTTTAAACATTTGTGATTTCCAGGCAAGAGTACTGCCACAGACAGATTCTGAAGCTCCACATGAAAATAGGACTCAAATTCCAGGCAATGTGCAATGTAACTGCCTGGCTTTTCCACAGCTTAGGTCACAGCCAGCCTACCCAGCCTGTGCTCACATCCTTCTAATTTTGAATAGTTTAAAACTTTGTTTCCAATTTTCAAAACAACTAAACACGAGACTTTTACTCTACAGACAATGATCTTTCACATAACTTTCTCACACACACCCTTTCCTAACTGCCAGCTAAAATTCCTAAGTGGAATGTATATTGTTTTTACAAACTCAGAAGAAACAAGTTCATTCCCAAAATGAGAACATCTAGATTTTACTCTGTGTTTTAGATTTTGAGTCATTTTCTCCTCCTTTACACCCTGCCCTCAAGAACACAGTGACCATTGCTGCTTACTCCATGTGGAACACAACAAAATTCCTCTCTGGGAAACTACAATCCTGAAGGTATTTAAATGGCATGGAGCTGAAAGGAGCACAGCAGACTTTTACCCACACATTATTAAGTCAGTGATTAAGTCATTATTAAGTTCAGCGGTGGGATCAGATCTGTGTGGCTAAGGTAATGACATGAGAACGAGCTCTGCTTCAGTTTGAATTGCCCAGTTTCTTGCACCGTTTAGACCTTACAAGGCTTATGGTATACAATTTTTTTCCAGCCCCTTGGTCCTATGCAGGCATAACCTGCATCTGCAGTCAGACTTTATACAGGAACAAGAACTACTAGATGAGTGGTTAGGATGTAGCCTCAAAATCAGTTTACTGAAAATAAAAGCATCATCAGATTTCTTTTCTTCTTTTTTTCCCTCAGAATTATAGCAACCAAAGAGGATGTACCACACAAGCATAAAAATGCCTACAGCTTCATAATGAAATAAAAAGCATGCAGCTGATAGCTAAGGTCTTTTGTTTGTATTTTGATAGCTACATTCTCCTTGACATCCTGGCTAGTATGTCATACATATGCAACTGAGTAACCTTTTAAATTTCCTGACAAGGCCAGGCGGTTTGTATTACAGGGCTAGGTTTGTATTGCTCTACACAGAAATACTGTATCAAATCTCTGATAAAGCAGTTGCACCCAATTCCAAACACCTTTGGGATTGACTCTGGAAGCCCAAGAGAACACCACTTCATTTTCCTTTCCAGACAATTGGACATCAAAACGCAAAAACTATCTCCAATCCCTTCCTCCACGGATTCTTTGGATAAAAAAACCCCAAACCCTAAAACCTCCCAAAAACCCACCAAAGCTAACCAACCCAGTTCCATGTTTCGTTCCTTCTTACCATCAGCTCCCTCACTTTCCAAGTCCTGATAAATTGCTAGGCTGCTAGACAAGGAAGAAATCAAGTCCCCAAACCAGTTAGAAAAATAAGAAATGATAAGTGAACAGCACCAGTAATGGCAGCAGCTAGAGGCTTAGAAACTCCTCTTAATGCCACCCAGCAGCGAGTAAGATCACTTGGAACAGAAACGTCGCTGTTGGCTCCTGGAGGGGTGCGGGATCATGAATGCTGACTAGTCCAAAGCTATTTCCAGTGCTCCATAAATCTCATGCTCTAATCATGCCCTTTGGAGAGCTAATGCTGATGGAGGGAATCTCTGTTCTCAAGTGGCTGGAAAAATCTCTATACTTTGCGTGCAGCCACAAAACAAACCCACATCACAGCTACTTAAGATTATCCTTCAGTCAATATTAGAAACTCATCCCAACATGTCTACTCTGTTACAACAGTTGCATCAGCAAGAGTCATTTCCACAGGGTAACTCCTACTGCTGACACACATCCTGTTCCGATTTTTAGCTTCACGTTGAATTTTGGGCCTCATCTTTAAGGAGTGTGTGCCATGTTCCTAGAAACTATAATTTCCACAGCTCCTTTCATGGGAAAAAAAAAAAAATACAACTCCTGCAAATGCAAGAGTTTACCAATAATAATACCAACAGCATCTGCACCAAAGAGACTGCAAACTCCATTTAGGTGCAACACAAGTAAGAGTGTGAAACACAGTGAAGACTCAAAAGATACCAAGAACACAGGACACTTTTTGACAAGTGGCTGCTGCTTTGGTCAATGCATTTTCTTTGTAGGAGATGGCAATAGTCTACTGTACTCTGAAATTAGCCCCTTCACTAGTGAAAATGGGAAAGATTCTATGACTGAGAGATATTATTTGCTAGTATTTGCCAGAGGAACTATTGCAAGAGCAAGGAAAATTTCGAAGAGGATAAGTGTGAAAAGCATCAGATTGATAACAGTACACTTTACAAAAACTCGTATCTCTTCTCTCTTTTCAATTTAACAAATACAGCACCTCAGTAAAGATTGGGTATACAAACCTCAGATCTGATTTATTCCAGAAACAAATATGACATGCAGGCTGACTATGCTACAGAGCTTTTTCTAAGCTCCTAAATCCTAAATTGCTAATTGCAATTCAATTGCAAAGAAAAAAGTTCTTCAGTGTAATCTTACCTATCTCTAGTGCCACAATAATGCTGTGAATATAAAATGAAGAAAAGGCAGGTGAAATTTATTTTGCATCCACAATAAATTTTCACAGCATCTCTGTTAAGTTCTACAAAACATACTTGCATATATGAAATGAAGCATCTCCTCCTGACTTCAGCTGAAATTGAATAATGCAGTGGGTTTGTCTGGGCCAGGTTTTGGTACGGGAGGGGCTACAGGGGTGGCTTCTTTAAAAAAAAGAGCTGCCAGAAGCTTCCCCTGTAGCTGACAGGGCCAGTGCCACTCAATTCTAAGATGCATCCACCACTGACCAAGGCTAAGTCTATTAGTGATGAAGGCAATGCCTCAGTGAATAATGTATGAAGGGGAAGAAGTTGCTGGGCAGATGCTAAACTGCAAAAGCAGCAGAAGGGAGTGAGAGTGTAAGAACAACATCTCTTCAGACACCAAGGTCAGTGGAGAAAGAGAGATTCCACTGTGACATGTTGAATGTGGAGACCATGGTGAGGCAGCTGTCCCCCTGCAGTCCATGGAGGCCACTGGGAAGCAGAGATTCACTCACAGCTCAGGGAAGACCCCATGCCGGAGTGGATGGAAGCCTGAAGGTTGCTGTGACTCTGTGGGAAGACCATGCTGGAACAAGTTCCTGGCAGGACCTGCAAATCCACAAAGAGAGGAGCCCATGCCAGACTAGGTTTGCTGTCAGAATTTGTGAATCTGTTAGGGACCCACACTGGAGTACTTCGTTCTTGAAAGACTACTTCTCCCATGGATGAGACCCACGTTGGGGCAGTTTGTGAAGAACTGCACTCCATGGATGAGAACTACATTGATGCAGTTCATGAAGAACTGTAGCCTGTGGGAAGGACTCACACTGGAGACATTTGTGGAGGACTATCTCCCATGAGGAGGGACTCCACACTGTAGCAGTTGGAAGTGTGAGGAGGCCTACCCCTGAGAGAAGGCAGCAGCAAAGTCCATCTGTGATAGACTGACCATAACCCCCACTCTCTGTGCCCCTGTGCTACTGCAGAGGAGGAGGTAGAAACTCGGGAAGAACGAAGGGTTGGGGGAGGTGTTTTAAGATTCAGTATTTATTTCTTATTTCCCTGCTCTGTTCTGATCTATTACTAATCAGTCAAGCCAATTCTCCCCAAGCTGAGCCTGTTTTGCCTGTGATGGTAATTGCTGAGTGATCTCCTTGTTCTTATCTTGACTTATGAGCCCTTTGTTGTGTTTCACTGTCCTTTGTCTAGTTTAGGAGAGGGAGTGATAGAACAGCTTTGGTGGTCACCAGCCAGGCCTAAACCATGACATATAATAAGCTGTATGTTTAAACATGGAATAAGTACAGAAACTAATTTTATTTTGGTAAAAACAAAAAATCATTGTATTTATCTTCTGCAGAAAGTGATGTTCTGCAATAGCCTCATCAGCTCAAGCTGTTACCTTTTTCAACTATGGAATTGGTGGTTCATGCCAACAATAACATTGGTTAGGGAACCCAATTCGGTTGCAATAACACTATGCCTATCTGTTGCTCCATGGTCCAGTTAAGAAGGATTGTCAAGCTTGTGGAGGCATTTACAACACATTGATAATTTTATTCAAAAGCTGCCCCAAGAGAGGACTAGCCCAGTGTCTGTGCTGAAAGGGAAGCTCACTGAGGACCTTGTCCCCCTGTGAGCATGGGCTGACCTGTTCTGAGTGGTTCCCTTTTCCCACATAGTGTTACAGAGTACTCTACAGAGCTCTCTTCCATAAGGGTGCCTTCCAACAATGCCTAGCCACAACCATCAGCATGGCTGAATAAAGCAGTGTGAGAACATGACCGGCACAATGCAGTCAGCATCAGACAGGAAGTGGCAGGACGGGTCTTACACTGTAAATCATTTGTACTTCCATGTCTGCCAGCTTTTCTAAGGCTAGGAAAGATCAAGGAATCAAAGTTACTTTGTCAAAAAAAGAATTCTCATCACTTTCAGTATGCCCAGCACCTTATATGGTTTGTGTTAACATGAGTGGATTTCTGTCAGTGAAATAAGATGCCACCACTTTATAGCCTCAGTCTCACAGGCAGACCTCATGCACAATGAAGTAGTTGTGTGAGAATGGCTTTATGCCACTCATATGACTGATGATATTATGATCTTAACTCACTTTACTCACATTTTCGGCAGAAACAGTTATAGTCTCTTCTCTTTCCCCAAAATATACCACATCATGATCTCAAACACAGGGAAAGCATTATGCAAGTGAGAAGAATTTCAGCCAACTTGCTGAGTCAAGGAAAACTAACAAAGCAACCTTCCATATGCTGTGCAGGCAAGACACATTACAAAAAAGTGATGCCTGCAGTAGGCGAATAAGGAAAGTTAATGCTGGAGAGAAAAGTCTGGGGAAATAGACCATAAATCTTTCTGCTTCATCCACATTCTGTATTTTTTATCACCAGACCTTAGATGACTAAGCAACAAGTAAAATACACTTGCAGAAATGTTGTCAAGTCTTATATAGGACTGAAAGTGTTGCACACAGGCTCACCTTCAACTCTATTATCCTACTATGCTGTCTTATGGCATCTATAGCTGCTTTATCATATATGCCAGTTCTCCTCAGCCAGATGAATTTCCAGCTGGACTTTGGCATCTTCCAACCACATATATCTTCTATAATGCTTTTCTTGGACACAGGAGGGGGAATGTCATGGAAGTGTCATATGAGCTATCTTTTTGTGCAGCAGGAATTGTCACAGCAAGAAAATAGAGAATAAAAGGAGAAAACTGTGGACACAGTTATTCTCCCCTGCCACTAACTCCCACTTGTCTGACAAGGTCTGAACGACAATGGGCTCAAGGCACTGAGGGATGATGGAAAATTGGCTTTAAACTTTGAAATCTTGATTGCTATCAAAATGTTGTTTAAAGATATATTGGGTATACTCAGTTTAAATAAATCACATCAGTGAATTTCACCTCTGGAAAACAAAACGATAGTTTTGTGCCTTTTCTAGATGTTGCAAGGTTTGAACAGTAAATGGAAAATGAAATAATGATTTGTTGTAGAAGTGGACTGAAAAAAATTAGGAAATCACAAACTCTGCAATTAGGCAGATTGCCCTACAAGTGTCTTGTAGTATACAAGACCTAGGGCAGACAAGTCTTAAACAAGATTAAGGCATCAGTATCTCTCTTTTGGTTCTTGCAGCTCAAACATTTCTGTCAGAGATGTATTTTGCATTTTGAATCAGAAAGGTGTCACCTAACGTCTGCTTTTTTATTTTTTGAGCTGAAACGTTCAAATTGGTGTCTGTCTTAGAAGGGAGAGGCTACCACTGACCTCCTATCCTCCTCTGAAGCTTCATATCTGTAGTGACACCTCATTCGAGACAGAAGACAGAACTACTCCTAGTTACTGAGGAGATCCAAGGAAAGACACAGCTTGAGCAGTCCTTGAAGAGACGTCAACAGACTCCAGGAACAGGCTGACTCTACCTCTCCTGTCTGCTACGAAAGAATCAAAATAAGGCAGATAACCTGCCACAAATCCTCTTCTTTGTCTGAAGTAAGATGGTCGGTGAGACTGGACATGCGTGTGCCAACATGTGGTCAGGAGTACCAAAGGGTGCTGTTGGCAGCCTTCACTAGCTGAGGACTGACCTGCACGTGGCCCTGGGCTAGCACAGACACCACCAGCGCATGCTGTTTCACAAGTGTGCTGATCTCTAAAGTCAAAATAGGGATGTTTCAGAAATACAGATATAAAAGCTTCAAGAAACATAAACCAGGACTTCCCATGCTGTATTTGTGCAGGACAAAGCGACCCCCAATAACGAGCTCTCTTGCAGTATTTGGGAAACCTGAGTTAGTGAGCTGTGCTATGCAGGCTTCTTGATGAGTGAGCTGTGAAGTACCTCAAGGCCACTGTGGATCTATCCTGCTTCCAGGCAAGCAGGCTCCGGCAACTTCCTCTCCCACACACACACTTTATGTCCCGAGTGCCCGGTTTGGTGCTCCAATGCCAGCACGCTACGGCAGAGACAGAAGGGTGGTTCTCTGCTGATTTCATCCCAACTGTAAAATCCACTAGACAACTGTGTCCTTCAGTCCTCCCAACGTACTTATTTGACAAAGTGAGATTATCCAAATCCTCTACCTTTTCCATGTAAGAACTACAAAGTGTGGAACATTCTTGCCCTTGCAAGGGTACTCAGCAGCACATATACACGCTATGCTTTATACTTCCTCTGATGCTGTAAGACAGCTTTTATAGCTACCTTTGGTACATACAGGGAAAGCCTTCTGAGTGTGCAGATATCCTCTTATGTACCATTTTTAAGACCAAAACGTTCAAAATACAAAATCATCATATTTCCTAGTGTACCACTCTCACATACTACTGACCACGTCATTATGAATCCCTGTATGAAGGGAAGAAAGCAAGCATGAAGGCAGAGAGAAACAAAAGTCCTGTGAAATGAAAGCTTGTGGCCTAGTGGTTAAAATTTTCAGGCAAAGAGCAACAACACCACAACTACTGCTTTGATCTGTCTCCCTATTAATTCCTCTTCCCATTATAGAACCCCTGACATTTCACTGGTATTCAGATGTGATTAAAATATATTCTAATACCTATAAATAGAGATGTTGGTGGTTCAAGTACTAATTAAAACCAAATCTGGCATTTAAAAATCTTTATCAACAAGACAGTACATAGGTGTAGTAAATGGCAACAGTGGAAATGTCATTTTATTTTCTGCAGAGAAAGTTAGGTCCAGGTCCCTGTTCGAGCCACCTTCACGTTAATATCTGGACGCCCAAGTGTTTGTAAGCATCCACACAGCAACTTCAGCGTAACAGTCAAAAGAGTGATTTTGCTCTCTCTGTCAATTTTAATTATTTCAATTAAGTTCCAATTACAACAAGGTAAGTCACACGCACTGACTTTCCACAGCCTTCAGAGTAGTTTTTAATTAAACAAGAGCCAAATGTCATGTTAAGTCTCCTGTGCTCCCTCATTGCCCATTAGTTTGATCATATGCCACTTCAAAATTAACCCTTGTTTATATATAAATTTACACATCCTTTACTTTCATGACTGATCCCATCTTCTTACCTCCTTTCCTGAATAGTACACACTTGAAGCAAAGACTCATTGCAAAGGTGCTTTCAGGCACAACTTCTGCTGCCTTAATTGTCTCAACTCTTCCAGCTTGAAAAATTCATGGGACTCTTACAAAACAGTCAGTGTAGCATGTGGTCGTAAGGATTTTCTGGTTTGTCTCTCAAAGACATTAAGCCCTTTGGAGCATGGATCCTAGCCTCATATGTGCCTGTGATTCACAATATCATACAAAACAGTGCTTTCCTCAAGGAATGTTAATATCCCTACTGCTCAATAGAAACAACTGTGAAGAACCAATTCCCCCCCCTTAAACTCATGTCCAAATCCAGAAGACACTGTAGTCCCTCTGGAAAACAAACTTTTCTAAATCCCAAGTGAGACTTTGGAGCACTCAAAGAGGAACAATATGGGTTGACCACAGAGAAGAATAATTTTAGACTATAACAGACACAATTGCATTTGGAGGGAATTCACACAACTAGCCTGAACTGGGCTCCAACATAAAGTTGCCATTACATAGTGAAGAAATTTAACACTTGAGTAAATGTGCTGCCCAAAGTACGCGTACAATAGTTACGACATCTAGGCTGCACTGCCTCCTACTAACACAGCATGCAAACACACCCGGACCTAGAGAAAACACACAGAAATACTGAGCAACTAAGGCATCTGAAGATGTAACAACAATAGAGAAGTCAGGAACATCTTATTTCTGATTTAGACAAAGAAGAGAGAACTGGAGTGTGTCTGGATCCTACTGTAACACTATCACTCCTAGTTAACAATGCCATGCCATACGTTAGCAAGATTTTTTTTTAAAGCGAATTACCTCAGCGTCTTGCTCCCGGAGCTGGTACGTTTTCTCCAAGCACTGCAGTATTCTAGGACACAGTGTCTTCTCCTCCAAGAGAGATTCCAGAAGTAAGATCAGCTGGTCAGGGAGAAGCTAAGAGGGAAATAAATGCCATGTGTGAATAAAGATCTCTACTGATTGAGCAATTACATGGAACCAGACCAATGAGGACAGGTTGTTTTAACATATGTACTTCCAGCATGTGCTTGAAATGCCACAAGAACTTCTAGCTGGTTTCTAAAAAACTTCAAGGTTTAGGTGTCTACATTCTGAAAGACTCTGTGCTGGGTCCCAATTAAGACTCATTTTCCATAGTTTTCATTGCTATATTTAGATCAGATCTGAACTGTGTTTATCTTACTGAAAAATAATCACAGCTTATTAAGTGAGATTTTTATGGAATACATATGCTAAGTAATTCCATTTTGCTTGGGCTTAGAAGGAATTTAAGAAAGAGTAATTTACAGGAAGAGACATATGAATGTGTAATTTTTAAGAGTGGCAGTTTTACCCGTTACACGAGAAATTGCACAATATTCTTACAGTGAACAAAGAAACATCACACAAATAAGTCAGCAATAAAGCAAATGTTTTTGAGGCATATTTTAGTGCAACGAGTCACAAGCCATCCATCCTGATACAGTAAAGACACAAATGCTATGTTTATGGCACATACAGTATACATCTACACATGTATATTTAGTACTTAATTGCCTGACTCCAGAACCTATCATTTTCAAGTTGAACCTAATGTAGCCTACAAGAAAAAGCAAATGTAGCAAGTGCTTAAGTGGTCTGTTTAATAGGGTTGTCAAATGAACAAATAAATAATTCAAATAGAGCTCAGAGAGAAATTACACCAGCTGCCAGGAAACATCTATCGGAAATACAGGGTTCAAGGCAATCAGTCAGAAGTTTTCTGCACTGTTCATCACTGCAGAGCACCAAAAGGAGGAAGTGAGAATGGAGAAATAATATGAATTTAAACTTCTGCACACAAAAAGAAACCAGCACTGCTACCTTTTCTCCAGACAGATTAATGAAAAAAAGATATCCTGTTACTCTAACATTACTTCCAGCTTTTACCACATTTAGTGATTCTCTGCTCCTATCTTGCTGTCCAGGTTCTCCTCTGTTACGACAGGTACAAGAAAGGCAGTTACAAGAAATGCCTCTTCCAACAACACAGCTGTTTATGTTGCCTGAACAAGTCTGGACCTCTGATCTCTGACAGCAAGTCCATAAAGAGATAAATCATTTTCTGATACATCTTAATTTGTAACATATCACCATTAACCAAGCAACATGATATTTTCTTCTCTTTTAGTCTGACATAGTTTAGCATTAGTAGGTAAATCAGAATATAGAGGAAAGGAGATCTCCAGGACGTTAATGCTTTGGTTTCTTTACATTTTTATTTGCTTCCTTTTTTAAAAAAAAATGATTATTTAAGTTATATTATTGGAGACTAAAAAACTCTCACATCTTACTGGCAAATTTTCTAAGTGGTAAAACAAAGCCTGGCAACAAAATTGAGTTGTTAAAAATAGTCAGGCATTTAAAAATATTGACTATTTCAATTTCAGGACAACTACTAAAACGCCAACTTGTGCAGTCCATCAGCAGCTACCTGGGGGATGGTAAGACACTAAAAAATAAACCAGGGAAGGCTTCTGGGAAGTGGCTCTGCTTGGAAATGGAATTCATTCCAAACACTAATAAAATCTGAGATGGTGCAGAACACCATGCACAGAAAGGTAACTTCTGCTGAGTACAAAGGCAGCAGAACAATACGTAATTTGTAGAACAGCTGCTTGAATGAATAGGTACAGAACAGCTGAGAGTCATTATTTTATACTATATCTCCAGTATAACTGCGATACAGATTCACCCACAGAAAGCTATTGTTCAAGATAACATTACAGAATCTCACTGAAGCCAACAAAAGGGCAGCAGCAGAGCAGCAGCCATGTCCTTAATTTACCTCTGCATTATGGGTGAAGAAGTTTTGAGAACTACAGGTTGAGCTCTTACCAGGTTAGACTTGAGATTGCAGAGAAAATAATGTGAGATCGTAGATTCTGTGTTTTCCCACGTTCCAGCTGCCTGAGACTTTACATATCGGTTTCCAGCTCATGATTTAATTAATTAAAAGCCAAAGTAGCATTTAGCAACACCACGTTGAGTGCACCGGCAGAAGAATAGCTGACAGACCTGTAACCAAAGCGGCACTAGTGGGCGCAGCTGTTACATTTTGGTTTTCCATTTCGAAAACACAAATAAAAAGAGGAACGTTCTCTTTCGTTTCTTACCTCTTCAATAACTGAGGCTTTGCCTATGAAAAAAAAAAAAAACCAAACCTGTCCTAAGCAAAGAGGCAGAAAGCTCAGTCAAACTTCCACAACTGAGATTACTACAAAATTTCTTTAGGTGTTTAGAAATCTTCTTTTTCCTAAACACAGCAATACGAATAATACTATCTCCAAAGCAGCTTTTTAATGGTTATAAACAAATTTCTGAAAAATGCATTCCAATTTTCAGTCAAAAAACCCACACTCCATTGTTTTTTGTTTTCCTCACCACTACCCTTACTTGTTTACTGATCTGTTTACTTCTCATCTTTTACACCATGGCAATTGTTTGGGGTGCATGCTGTTGATTTTCTTTTTTTTTTTTTATTTTTTTTTCCTATTACTTAACACAAAGGGGCCCTCACTCAGATGCTGGAGAACACAAAAAGTAAATTTCTTTTCAAGTAATGTGAAGTCATTTTCCTTCTCAACAACTCATATTCTGTGAATGCAAACTGAACAACATACATAAAAACTCACACACAACGTAGCTACAGCAAAATACAGCAGGATGAACTTTGCCGTGTTAACCTGTATCTCCATGTTGAAAACATTCAAAAAACAACCATAACACTCCCAAACACATAATTTCAGTGTTCCAGATAAAGAAACTGAAAATAAATCAAAAAAGAAAAATCCTCACTTGTAACTGTATTGGAACATGTTCAATCAAAATGCTAAAATATATGCGATTATTAAAGCAGATCACTTTAATCAAGAAATGCAGCAAGTATCAGGGAACAGTTTTCATTACAGCAACAATTGCTGCAACTCCATTTATTTATATTGTAAAGCAGATCGCTCCTATCCCAACCCGTGCCTCCCACATGGAAATCAGACTACTTTTCCCAGGGATTCCCCTCACCCAGTTGCAAGTACTGACACTAAAAAGAGGAAATAAATCAATGTATTGTGATCAAGCACACCAGTGGTTTTCTGTCATATTCTATATAATTAAACATCATCCCTCCTATAAGGCTGTATCCTAGCACTGTATGTGTTATCTTGCCCTTAAGACTGTAAAACCTCTCCTGAAACTCTTCAGCCTTTTGAAAGAGTTCACTTTGTCCTGCCACTATATAGCCATTTATTCCCTGCTTCGCCTGGGTTACATGACCTGATGGTTTTAATGTTTGAATAATGAGGCTGTTACCTCCAAAACAAACTGCAAGTGATAAGGAGTATCAGAACTAGGTCTCTATTGGAAAAAGGAGAGATTAACAAATTAAAGAACATTTAACCAAGTTTAAAATATAACTCAGGCTTCTACTGAAGCAGCTTACTGTGGCTGAGATTCAATATATATGAAATACATGGGAACTAAGAAAATGCATACTTTATATTTCATTTATATTGGTACACACGACACTTGAGTCTAAATACGCTGTGTCACAAGAGTATCTCAAGACATTAGTGAGATGGAGAGAGTTTCTACAAACAACCTTATAATTAAACTATGAGTTTTCTGAATCCTACACCTCTAATCTGTAAAAAGCACAAAGAAAACAAACCTTGCCTCTTAAAGATCTGGTATGGTAGCTACAGAGGTCGTCGACCTCACATCCCTGAAGACCACCCACATGAAAAAGCATACTTATCAATTTCTACATTAACAAATGCAATAAATGCCAAATTCACCCTTTATAATAGAAAAAAAAAAAGGACACTGAAACATTTGATTACTGACCTTTCACAGCCATAAAATGTGACAGAGATATATCTGCTTGAGCATCCACAGCACCACTGTTCATACTGGACCCCTAAGCCAGGACACAAACCACTAAAGCAGTACAGCTGGTATGCTGAATATCCCATTTGCTCCTGTCTGCTCTTGAATGAAGTCATTGAAAGCCTTCTGTGAGGGGAAATCTGCCTCAGACTAATGCGGCAAGCGATTGACAGTGGCGTGATTTCTATTATTACTCCATTATCACACTGGGATCTGTGTCTAAACAAGCATGCTTCCTCCCTGATGCCATTTCCTTTTATCCTGGCTCTAGTCTAAAAGCAGATCAATGGGACTAATATCTATGATGTCACTTCAATTTACAGCTTCTGCCTCCCTTTCTTGCATACACAAGATAGATCAATTCTTCCCAAAAATGGTTAAGAAATGCACAGGGAGACTCTTCTCCCAGAAAAGAGTTCTCTGCTATATTTGTCTGTGTAACCACAGCAAGAAACTGTTTACACTGACCAAAAACAGGGGAGAAAGAAATAAATAATTAAAAAAAGTCACTACTGTGCAGTGGAAAATGCTGTCTGAAATACAACACAAACAAGGCCCCAAACAGAATTTGAACTTTGAAAATTATATAGAAAATGTCAAGTTTCTAAGGCACGATATATTTCTCCTGTATTTCTTTGCAAGAAGGTAGCCTCGCCCCCACCCTTCCCCCAAACATGAAATGTCTTTTCATTTTAATTTTTACGGGATTTTCCGAAGTCAAACTGAATCCCTTCCCACTCCTCTCTTAAGAAAGGGAAAAGCCCCACCCCAGAGTTCAACAGTGAATGGTTCCCTTCAGATAGAATCTCCTCATTAACTGCAGATAAGAAAGCACAGCCATTAGTACAACAGATAGGATTTATAGGGCCAGGACATCTCTGCGCCTACGCTCTGAACGGATCAAAAAAATCCGTGAATGAATCTCACTTTATAAAGGCTCTACACAGTCGATTTTCCTTAAGGCCCCCCCCCCCCCCCCCCCCCCCCCGCAAGACGCAATTAAAAAAAAAAAACCAAAACTTTTACTTTCTTCAAACTATCCAGAAAATTGTTAGCTTGAAAACTCAAGAGAACAGTATTTATTCAACAACATTTATAGACAGATTTTGTCATGGTTTACCTCAAACAGTATTCTTCAGATGCTGTTTTCGTTTGCACAGTGACTTCTGTTAAATGAAAACAAGTCTCTCGACCCCATCTCCAAGACTAAAATGTACTTATATCAAGTAACACATGAATTCGGCAAAAATGTCCATGCCAACAGCTGTTAAGTAGCATAGTATGATACACTGCTTAAGAGTGTCTAACTATGAAATAAGTAGTCTGCAGTCTGATTAATAGGCAAGGAAAAAAGTAGTATGCAGCTGACCAAAAAAATGCTTTGAACCAGTCCACAAAAAACCCATCTGTGACAGAGGCTGACAAAGTTTTAGAAGTGCATATTGAAGCAGACTGTTCTGTTTAACTTGATTTGGGTCAGTTTGTTTATGACTTTCCTCTTGCTGAAAAATCAGTTCCCCTTCAACTGTTTATGAAAGATAACTAGACCTCACTGTATTTAAAAGCAAAATAAATATGTCTGCATCTATGAACTACACTTTTATGAAACATCTTCCCATTGCATGCAATTTTTCTCAATCTCTTCTCAGACACTTCTTTCTGAGCTTGGAAAATTATTTTTTAACTTCTATTTTAATTTTTTTTTTTTAAAGAGGAATTGTACTGGGTTTTACCATGGAAAAGAAATTATTATGAACTTAGCTTCAAAATGTCTTACTTCAAAAAGTAACAATTGCAACAAGTTCATCAGCATTTCATTTGTGTTACACTTCAAAACGCTGTTTCTGGGACATTTATGACTGGTATCACTTGCTTCATACTATTAAGGCATGAAAAAGGCACTGAAAGCAATTTAACAACCAACTGCACTTTCATTTACTTCCCAGTTACTTTTCTCTTTATAACATCAATATCAAGGATATGTTCTTCCAAAAAGAAGAAAATCTATGTCAGAAATCAGAAATCATTTGAAATCAGAAATCATTCCAAGAAAAAAAAAAAAAAAGGGTTTCATTTATTCTGCCCACCCATGTGAAAACAGTGCTGGATGAAGGACACAAATCGCAAAGAACTGCACTAACTTAGTATGTACACAAGTAAACTTGATCTCCATTGACTTTTAACACTCCTTTTCAAATGCAAGTACAAAAACAGCAGTAGCCAGAGTGCAATTGTACATATGCAAGCAATAAATGTTACAATACAGCTACAACTTGAGGTGGGATTCTGGAGGGTTCAAAAAAGTTTTGTGCATGTGTTAGCTTAATTATAATTTAACCTGACACATGCAACAATAATGTGTCCATGGAGCAAAACTCGAGAAACTTTTTCTAATTGAGTAACGCATTGAGTATTTTTTAAGGAGTTGCTAAATGGCAAGCATTTTACAAAATACATCTGCTTCTTTGAGATTCCCTTGGCAAAACCTGTCTTAAATTAGTATTGATTCATCAAGTAATGTTTGCATAAGTGATGTCGTACTTCCAGTACTTCCCACCCAGTGAGGGAAGGGCTCTTGGGATTATTTACATGATAAACTTCATCTTATTCTACTTTGTCCTTTCGCATTTAAATGTGAGTTTGACATTGTATAAATCCTTGTAGAAATTACATCATGTTACTTGAAACAAAAAGTTTTGTATTTATGCACCAAGCTTAGCACTTCGTTTTCTTAACACCAGAAAGTATTTGTAAGGTAGCATGAAAGCAAAATCAGACAGGGAAACTGTGCATATATATGTTACAATCCTGTGAGATGAGAATGCAAGGATTTAATTTTATCAATATTGTAAGCTGGTTTTTAATGTGGGAATCAGCAATGCAAATGAAAGTTTAAAGCTGTTTCACATTTTGTGCCTGATATTCTGGTTACATGCTATCAGTAACATTTTTAAAAGGCCAGCCATTAACTGATTTTTTTTTAAGCTATAGTACAAAATATTTTCCCATAATTTACTTAATGGAGAGAAGATCCACTTATGAGGAAATTCAACATCTGCAATCAAATATAAATGCACCAAAATGTCAAAACAGATTAAACTTTTATGAGCTAACATACTGCTGAGCCAGCAAAATGTAAACCAGGTGGCTTCCACTACAGGTTCAGTCAGGTTATACAGTGCTTTCCCTTAACTCTAGTTTTCTCAAAGAAATTTATCACCATCACTTTACCCTCAAGCATAATAATTCCCTTTTAAGCAGAACAGGCTACATATTGTCTATTCTATGCAGATTACCATCTCTGCCACTTACTAGCAGGCTTCCAGTATGTGCTGGTCCTGATTTCAGATGAAATGGCCAAGGTGAGAGAAAAGTGGAGGGGAGAAGCCAGATTCCACATTTGAAATCACACTTCACAGAACCATTACTTATACACATTGGGATCAATAACATTGCTCTGACACAAACTAAAGTTGAAGCTCGCAACAGCAAGCCCTTCAATCAATCTCATAAGTCTCCAGCACTGGAGAAAGTCAGCCCCATGGTTAGTGTTCTCCAACCAAGGGAAGGCAACTGGCACTAAAAGCTCTCTTCTAACATCAGGCCCAATAGAGACACTTCACACTCAGCAAACTCTTCCTCTAACTACAGTAAAACAAAACCAAGGAGAACTTAGGTTTTATTTTCCAAACTGCTACAAACTACGGTAAATTAAAGGAATCATATAGAAGACCAATAAGTCTTAGCTAGTAATTGGTAGAAAGATTTTGTACCCACATTGTAGCAGATGCCAAAGTGGAAGTATCTGCCTCTTGATTTGTCCACTCAAAATCCCCAAGGTCTCAGCTGCTTCAAATTATCCACTGATGCTAAGATTGATGACAGTATAAACCATCTCACTTTGAATGACCATCATCTAAATACTCTGAAAACAAACATACCAGTGAGAGTCTACTGAGACATTAAAAGAAAGTTGCTTTCTACAGCACACTAAAAACCCAGTGTTTCAATGGCCATTCTACCAACTGTGGAATGAAGAGTTGAAGAATCATTGTCATTGCTAGCCACAACTATCAGTGAAAGCACCCTCAGTGAGGTTTCCTTTACTTTTCTGACAGTGTGTACTAGAAGACGAAAAACTGACAAAAATCTGAGAGCCAAAAAAAAGGAATTAATTTTTCTAAGCTTTGCAAAGTTGCAAATCACTGGCCAAGTGACCTCATCACCCAGTACTGAACATGCTATCTGAAGAAACTACCCATGGCAATTAAGTTCAAAATCCTTGCAAAAGAACCGAGCAAGGGCTAGCTTGAAGAGGTATATTCTTTCTCCTTGAGAACTTGGCACATACATGGAAATTTACAGAACAGAATTTTGTTCTACCTATGCCTACAAATGTAGAACCGAGCCAATGCCCAGAGTTCATCTAGGACTGTGATCTTGAATCATCACAGGAATTCACTAAGAGTTTCCCAGCTCTCTTATGTTGTGGTCAGGTCTCGAGGACATCATGACTTGTTCACCAGAATGTGTTCTTTTCTGGTAAGTCATCTGCTCCAAACAGCTGGCATCATTCAGAGAAAGAACCTGAAAAAAGGAGAGACACAAGAACTTGCTTTCTTTCTCCTCTACCCTTTCATCAGCCTGGCTGCTGCTGAACAAAGCCAGATCTACTCCCTCTAGCTGAGAGCTGCAGGATATAACACCACTTCACCGAGGAGGGCTGGCCGAGGTTTATCATAAGGCAGTAATAAATGTCACAAGGCTTCCATGAGAAACAGGCTAAAACACAGATGGGAAACTGAACTTCAACCATTTACTCCTGGAATCCAGAAGAATTAACTGTTTTTTCTACTCTTTTGGAACAAAAGGTGATGAGTGATTACAAGTACGACTGTTAACTGTCTTTTAACACTTGTAGATCAACTGCATTTCCAGATAACAGCTTCCAGGTCTTCTGACTTGAAATCTGTCTCTGTGTCCCCAACACAGCCTGTGCATGCTCACAACAGTTTTCCCCACGCACCACATCCATCTGATTTTTTGTTAGGGAATTTATGTTCTTTAAGACTGCAACAAACCACATTGAGTGGACTTAAGTTTCAGAAATACATATGTACCTCCAAGCAATCACAGATGACCTTACAGTAGACGTAACTGCAACAGATGGGATCAAAACCTAAGACTATGTAGATAATGCTGAGAATTTAGAAGAGTGGTATGTAGAGTTTGCAGTCATGAAACAGTCTCCACTGACCAAAGAACCAGAGATGCCAGTCCACCACCAATGGCTTCTTAGATTCTTTTTTTAAACTAAGATCTCACCATAACCATGGCTAAAAAATCTCCAGTTGTCTGAGAGAACTCTTTCATCAAGTGTGATCAAAAGTGATCTATTTCCACAGCCACAGTCAAGTCTCAGCTCAATTACCTCAGCATCTCAAAACTAAAGCTTTCCACTTCTGAAGATAACTGGTACTGGACACAGCAACACAGGATACCAAACACACAGCTTTTATGTTGATTTTCAAGTTTTCACCCTAGTTCCCACCATAATCTCCCCTAACCCAGCCACTGCAGCCTGCACTACTGATGCTGAGAAGGCCACCTCCATCTCCTGACTAAGGACAACAGGGAATAGCTCTTCTTCCATCCCACAATTCCCCACTCAAAGCACAGGCTTCTTGAAAGAGAGCCTGAATTTTTTAATGGGTTGATGTAAAACTTGCATTGTGAAGCAAGGACTCGTCACAAGAACCATCACCTTCCACTCCAGATGCATAGCAAGTTTCCCAGTTTAGCCTGCTGTAGTGCAAATACAGAGTAGCATGTACTTAAAGACAAATGCAAAAAAAAAGCACAACTCTTTCTCCCTCCAAAGAAACTCTTTCTGGGTGAGATAATAAACAACGCATGACCGATGTTAGCTCATTGCTTAATGCACTTGTCGAAGCTACTCAGATTCTGTGGCGATTAGTGTGGTATGGAACAGACAAGCATATCCCAGTACTTTTTATTCCTGATTGTAAAAATGTAAGATATTTTAAACTGTTGAGGAAGACAATTACCACCGGGAAAAAACAAAGCCTTTAAAAGATCTGAGGACAAGAGGATGAGCGCTGCATGACACCCTTATGCCCCGTGCTATTTAACAAGATGCTACAGTTATTAGGAAGTATCTACCAGCCAGGTTTTCAAAATCCTATATAAGGGCCTTAAAACTAACCATAAAAATAAATATAAGCTGAAACCTGCTGGATGTGAACTTTCCTGAAGTGCAATTTTACTTAGGGATTTTCAGCTGGAAGGAGCTCAAGAAATTAAGTGACTAGAGACAGGACTTGCACACCATTAGCCCGTGTAAAAGAAGGACTTCTAGAAAACCAAAACAAAACAGCAAACCAAAATCCAAAAGTTAGTTGAAATGCTAATGTTTTCAGAAGTAATTACCACATGAAACCTGAACAAAGTCCTACATTCTGCTTGTGTTTCTCAGATGACACTTTCTATAATGCCAAGGAAGATATGTGAATTATTAAAAGGCAGCAGTAGCTATTTTATCACATGTACTGACTAGTACTCCCACATATAGACACAACATTAATAATTATTTTTAGATCCAGATAATGGATTTGTTTCTTGACTCATAACTACAACTCTGGGTAGGAACAACTCTATTCATTTTAATAGAACTACATCAAAGCACTAACCTCTGAAGAGCTGTCTTGAAAAAAACCCCAAATTAGTACATCCTTGTGATTGCAGAAATGTGTGCTGGTTTTATGACAGTACAAGTAATCAAAACAGAGAAAAAAATATTTTAGACATATTAAGCAACTTCTAAGCTGCTGAAGGGTTATGAACAAAATTCATGACATTTAAGGCCATTATAAACTCCCTCTCACAGCTGGGGTAAAACTGGAGGCTTGAAATATATTAATTTCCTTATACAATAGGGATAAATGTAATTTATTATGCTCACTGGTAATACTGGTATATGCATATAAGAATTCAAAGATACTGTCACATAAAAACTCACTGAAAATTTTTTACCTCTCTCCAAATTCCTCTTTTCTAAAAACAAGTCATTTTTTTTTTTAATGGGGTGTTTTAAAGCGGAGTGGGTTTTTATATAGCTGTAAGGTAGATTCAATGAGTTCCGTAAAAGATTTTCCTTCTATACACACTCTTCCCCCCATTAGGTTCACGTGTCAGATTTCAGAGTACCTGGAATCACTTAACATTTACATAAAATACAGGTACTTGCAACTTCATTTCCAGAGGAAGCACAAGTCTTCTTGCTGAAACAGAAGAGGTTTCTAGGTTCCTCATTTTCACACAGACATTTTCTACAACAATTTCTCTCAATCATTTACTGCAACCTTCATTTTTAAAGATATTTGAAAATTTTCAACACTTCACAAATGACTAAGGAAACAAAGGGTACAAATGTTGCAGAGAAGTAAAAATAAACCCTAAACCAAAAGGCCCACTCTGAAATTTTTAGAGAATTTCATTCCATAAACGTGAACGATTCAATGTACTGTCACTTCTTTCCACACTGTTGTCCCTTTAGCAAAAGGATCTAAACACAGGTAAAGCATCAAGTGCCCCGTGCACTTCTGAGTTTCGCTCCAGACATTTCACCTCCTGCTTAACTCAGACCTTTTTTCATGTGGACCTGGAGGAACAACTATGGGCTATAACAAGATTTTTTCAGCATGCAGGCATCAAGCAAATCACTGAAAGTAATAGCAAGGAGCCTAGCCTCTTTTTAGGCTCTTTATTTATTTTAAAGGCTGCATGCTACTTAACTTCTCCCCCCTCAGGAAAGGAAAAAAATATTGATCTCCAGGAAGGATATGTGGAAAATTTGCTAAGCTTTGGCCTCATTCCATGTTCCTTATGGAAGGAGTGCTCCCACTAAACTCAGGGGAGTATTTACTTGGGTAAGGAGAGAAAGACCAGCACTTAATCACTGAAGTTGCATGCAAATGTGAAAACATACCAGGGAGCAGTGGGCTGACTGTGCAGCAGTAGAGTGTTACTTATTTATGAATGGCTAGATAACCAAAGTTAAGTAAGGTGCTTCAACATTAATTCATAATTTTATCTCCTAATGGAAATAGTTGACTGATAGCTTTAGTGAGAAGCTACAGTGCTGTACACAGCAACAGAACCAGGTTATTTATGTGAAAAATTTGAACAGTGCAATCCCATAACTAATTTAAGAAATTGCTTGGTAACACGGTCATTTAAACCCTATTTAAGGTAAGTACTGAACGCTTCTGAACACCGAAATGCAACATATTCCACACTACAAGCAAAACATCTGCTTAGTATTTTTGTACTGTTGCTTAAGAAGAAAAGGCATGTATTCACTCCCTCAGCTCTTCTCATCTAGTGAAATCAATCTCTAGAACTAGTTTTATTTCAGATATGTGTATGCTGCTGTGGCTAAAACAGACCTGAAATTTCCATTATAAACTGCAACTCTCAGATGTTTATAACTTCACTATAAAAATTCTCTCCAGCAAGAAACTCATCACCAAAGTTCTCAGCCTGTAAAAGATTTTAAAAGATTACTTTCACTATCATTTCACCAGATAAAACATCCAAGGCAATTTTCACGATTTAAGACAAGAGTTTATCACCAAATTCCTACTTTTTTAGAAAACTTAACCATTCATTACTGTAGGATGAGCCTAATGATACTTGAAATTCTTTTAAATTAGGACAGCTATGGTAACAAACAGTGAATAGCTACATCTACTTTATGGAGCAAGCATTTTCCCCTGGCAAAATTAACCCTTCAGAGCTCCATCTTAAATAACATAAAACTATAGCAGCTTTCTCTTTCCTTTCAAACTAAGCAGTAGAAATCTATTTTGCGCTGTGTTTCCCTATGCTTAAAACAGCCCCTTGTGTATGTCACAAAATCCTGGCCACATCATCACTTATTCCAACAAAACCCAAGACATTCACAGTTTACAGACATAATGCTGCAAACACTTAGGTGTTATTATTTTTGTGTGCTTGAGTACCTCATCTGAAAGGAACACTAAAAGGACATTCTTTCAAGGTCCTTTTCAACACACAAGATTCTGTGATTCTGTGAAATTACAGGGTTTAATAAATGAGTAGCAAGTGACACTGCAGAATTTTGCAGAATCAGTGCGGTTATTGTTTTTTCAAACTAGCTCAAAACATGAGGATTCTATATTGTATTATACAGACTCATAAAGCAATTTCTATCACATGCTGCTTATTCCCCACAGAATCTAACAAACTCATTCATTTGTATGTAACTTTAGCCAATCTAATCTGAAAATATGCCGAAGTAAACAAGACATTCTCAGAAATTTTACACTTCTTACTATCCACTCTTTTAAACACAGACATCCTAGCTACAGCAATATGTGAAGTTTAAAGCAGTTTCTGCACACCATTGACTTCAGCCTAGGAAGCTGCTGAAACACTGACTTTCAGATGTATAAATACTCAAAAGTCCTAGTAAGTGGGAAGTGAACACACTCACCACCTTTGGAAATTCAGGATCTCATAGCCACAGTGTGTACATTATTGTGGCCCAAGCAAAGCAGGCACTATACACTGAGATCTCCTCATTCCCTTTACAGTTATTTCACCATAGGTTAAGAGGATGAACTCCTGCCCACAATCAGCTTAGTTATGAATCAGTGTATCTGTCTTCATTTTGCCAATTATCTCGGTCTAAATTCCAGAGAGGCCAAAAGATCCATTTAAACAAGGGAAAATATGTTAAACAGCCTTAGAGTCACTATTTAAGAAAAATTAAACTTAAAAAAACATCCAAATTACATTCGTATTAGATACATTACCCCTTACCCCTCCACACTCCCCATAAACTGTTCCTAAAGAAGTTGCCTGTATTTCATATATCTCTAAAGTCATGGAATGGATACCACCAGCTGTGCTGTAAATGCCCAGTCTGGCACTGGCCAGTAAAATACTGCTTAGCATTGCTGTTTCAACATTATGATTGAACCCTGCAGCAAACAGCAATTTTCTTTCATAAACACCCCTAAAACAAGTAATTAATGATAAATTTAAGTTCTTAACCACTACTAATTGCAAATGGGTAACAGAGACAAGAAGGTGATACTGAGACGAATTTCACTGATATTCAAAACAAGCGCTGTAACCCGTAACAGCCGAATTACTTCAAGAATTGGTAAGACACGCGACAAAAGAAATGCACTGTTATTATGAACAGGCCAAAAGACAAGGGTATACTTACTGAAAATACAATTTCATTTCCACTTGGCTGGCAAGAGCATAAAGTCCTTTAACCTGATGATACCTTTACTGTGGTGTCTCTACAATATTTGTCTTCTCTTCAGACTAAATACACAAGCTCTTCCTCTTAATCTAAATCCAGTCACAAACCAGTCTTGGACATGCTCCACCCCTGCAATTACATATTGCTCTCGGTGATCACATTCCTTTTTCCTTCCCTCCTCCTTTTCTTTTCTGTACTGTAGCCCATTTTAGTCAATGCTCTTCTGGAAGCATTATCTCTCATCCAACAATCACATTAATTACAATTCTCCATTTAAACGTAAAACTAGTTTTGACAAAACTTAAAATTCCAGAGGCAAGAACATAAAAGCAAAGCCCTTTTTCATCTGCCTCCAACCACATATGAATTTCTAAAAGACAAAACCAGGAGATTTGTTCTCTTGCTGTCTGTAACAAGATGAGAGTCTCCATTGACATAAGAGCTCTGTTAATTTCAGGTGCTAGTGCATCAACTTCAAGGTACTACAACCAATAAACATACCCTTTTGCTTTAACAGTTGAAATATCAGTAGGTGAACTGAGCTTTGCCAAGGGCAGCACATATTTCTTAATCTTCAGAATAACTGCACCTTATTTTACATGCAATTTTAATGTAAATAAAAGCAATAAAAAGAAAAATTAACAGTAGTAACTGTAGTTTCTGTTAATTATGAATACTATATAATTAGCATCTTACAGTAAACCATAAGTGCTGATCTGTGCCAATCTCAGCTCACAGGGAGTCTGGCTGGAATAAACAAATAAAGAAATAGCATTTCAGCAAGTCTATATCATTAATAAAGGCAGTGTACAGCCTTTCCACTACACACTGCCCTTTTATATTAACCTCAGTGGTAAAAAAACAGTTTGTAAAAATAGAAACCATGTTTACAGTGCTGATTAGTTTTGAATGCATCTGGATGGTGGAAAAGAATCTGTACCTTTCTGAGAGGTATCTCAAGGGAAAGATCAGGAAAATGACAACAAAGACATGTTATGCACACAGCGGCACACCATTTTTATCACAAGGATGCCCAAGCTCCATACAGTACTGAGAAACATACAGTTTGAACTGACTTAAAAATAAAGCTGGGGGTGGTGGTGAGGAATTGCTGGGGAAGGGGGAGTAGCATGGAAGGAAGTAGTGACAGTGTGAAGGTTGACAATATGCAAGAACCCAAATTGTCGTGACAAGCTGTTTCAGCACTTACATGACTACATTTATATTGCCAAGGAAATTAGATTTTATTGGTCTGAATACTGAAAATTAATAACTTACGCTTGGCAAGCCTAAGAATAGCATTTGCCACAGACAATTAGGAAACCAAATTGTAGGACTCTCAATGTACAAAATCCCTTCTTCCTTTTATTTAAAAAAAAAAAAAAAAGTTTTAATTTTTTTTTTTAAATGCTCAGGTTTCCAATACCACCAGTAAGTGCTCTCCAATCCCCCTGCTAAAGCAGGTCCACTTTTATCAAATCACGTAAGGACATCTCCAGGCAGGTTTTAAAAGCCTCCAGAGAAGGAGATTCCACATCCCACCTGGCAGCCTGTGCCAGGGCTCTCTCACCCTCACAGTAAAACAGTTTTTCTTTAAGTAGAACTTTGGTGTTTTGTCCACTTCCCCTTCACCTATCACTGGACACTGCAAAAAAAAGTGCTGCCTCATCCTCTTGACATACACCTTTCAAATACTTGTAAGTACTGATGAGATCCCCCATCAGTCTTCTCCAGGCTGAACAGCCCCAGTTCCCACAGTCTTTCTTTGTAAGACAGATGCTCCAGTCCCCTGATCATCTTGGTGGCCCTGTGCTGGACTCTCTCCATGTCCCTCTTGAGCTGAGGAGCCCAGAACTGGACACAGGACTCCAGAATTATATCAGTATATATATTATCATATATCAGAATTATTATAGTATGGCTTCAAATTTCAGGGGCAGACAGCAAGAGAGATTAATTTAATCTAGATTTTGGATATGTAAAATTGAAACAGATAGAATGGAAGCTGGCAAAACAGGCTGCTGAGACCCAAAATCATCGGAAAACCTACTGCTGGCCTTTTCTCAGTTATTTCTTGAATGCCTCTCCCCCTTTCCACTTGTATGTGCTACTGTTTAGAGCAGTAAACCAAATATTGTCTGTTTTTTAAGAATGGGTTGCAGGTTCTTGTTAACAGGACAATGTAAGCTACGTTACACTATTATCTTTTTTTTTTTTCTTTTACTTACAGACAGTGGGGGTTTTTTCAGTTGTTGGTGATGAGATTTTCCTCTATTTTTGTAACGTTTACTTAATGGCTGACATCTCACTGTTTCCTCCAGACAGTCAGCTTCTCCAGTTGCTGGTTTGTGTTTTTTTAAATTACTCAGCAACAAGAAAAACACCCCAATAATAACAGTAAGTTTTTAAAACCCTCTCCAGGAAACTGGACTGTAAAACCACAAAATCTGGTGGAGTGATAAGGCGGGGAGGGGAGTGTTTTACATATTTTTAGTTAATATTTTGAAACTGACTAGATTTCAAGTTAGGCATTTAAAAAACAAAAAGGAATATCATTTGCTTGATTCAAAGAGAGGGCTTTGAGAGGGAATAGAGGGGAACAAAGAAGCATGCTTGTATTAAGAAATTCAACAGAAGACAAGAAAACACGGCGGGGGGGTGCTGGGGAGAAGAAAAAAATATCCATTGATAAGATGACGTTTTCTTCCCACAGAGACTTCACACATTCCACCCTTTCACCACTTCTCAAAGCCCTCATATTTTTTTCCAGTATTTCAATATAAATAAAGTTGAAACTGTTAACAGAATAGAGAAAATGTGGGGTTTTTTATTCTTTGCTTAGATGATATCGGACTCCAAAGATTTAAGACACCTATAGGCCTCACGTACAAGTATTATTTGTAGTAATGGATTTTGAGTCATGAATGATGAGAGAATTTCAAGAAAAGGGTTTAAAGCATCGAAAGTGCCAGTGCCCACTTATCTGTTGGGCTGACAGTCACCAGTGGGAGGCTGCAAAATCTGCAGAAGAAGCTGTCGAGAGGGGGAGCCTTAACAGTGGCAAGACAGAGCAGATAAACAACTGAAAAAACAATTTCAGCCATGCCATGGTGTCCAGAGTGAGAGTTTTGCTTTATTAACTGAGAGTTAATACCTCTTTGACATTCCTTAGTATGATAATGAGCTAAAAGGAGAAGATGCTAAATATATGTTACCACGTTTCTCAATTCTTCACCTAAAACATGCTAGATGTCACCCTGTATTGAATATGTATTAGATAGGTGGTAATAGGCAGATAATTTCTTTTCTGAAACGTGTATGAGGTGTATTGTTATGTTTCTTGGTGTGCATGCATTAGGAAGAGTGATGCCCCACGCACCCAGCACTATAATAAAGGAATGCCTGCTTTCTAATACTAAATTCAGTGTTAGAGAGTCTCTTCCAAAAGCTTTTTTGGTAACAAAACTCACTGTTCCTTCTTATTTTCTCACATTTTGTTTTGGACACTTTATTAGGACCATGCATGTTCCCAAGGAGACTATCATCAGAATGCCATGTGTTGAGGCAAGAACTGAGCTGAAACACTGCAGCCGTGAAGTGGCTACTTGTGCACACACAATGTCACCTCTTCCAGAAGAAGAGGGAGGCACCATGTGCCGACACTATAGGTGACACAGGGGACATGCTGCCACATGGCACTTCAGGCACAGAAAATATTTCTATTTTGTTTTCAAAAGCTATTTCTAAGCCACTTCTGTGCAGCTCTCCTGAGCTCCATCTAAAGGCTTTCAGTAGTGTTTTTAAAGTAATGGAGACAGCTAAATGTCCTTGGAAATACAGAAACACAGCCAATACATTTTTGCTATTTGTGGCAGAAACAACTAAATTCAGTAACACACAGTTTCAGGCAGATTAATCATATACTACCTGATGCTATCTAGCAACTACAGAAAGATTTTGGCAAAATTGTATTTTACTGTTACTCATTTTCTACCACATTTTTATTTCTAAAGTTTAATGCAAAGTAAATATAAAAGTAACTGTCTATAAACAGAAGAAAAACCTGTTGTATTTTGTGTAATTACTATGAAAAGTCCCCTAATTTCCATTTATCACACTAAATATCTTCTTTTTTCCACAATTAGTTTGTATTTTAAACAATACTCAAAGCTGTGCTTAAAGTACCTTATTGTGAAAGGCAGACAGAAATAGTCTTGGCAGAAGTGAAATTACTATTCAATGAAAAGAAAAAAAGAAAATATAATAGAAGGAAAGTCAAGCATGGAGACAACAGGCTTAAATTAACGACCTGTATTTCCACATTAAATTTTCCAGTTATATTATCACAGACATTTTCATAATTAAATTATATTATGTGACACCTCAATAAGCATATTAGATAACCACCACAGGCATTTTAGTTTAGCACAAGAAAACTTGTCCACATATTTCAAATTAGTTGCCTGCTACTGATGCACTCCTACTCTGAAAAAAGTCCTACTGCAAATAACTATACGTTAAATTTCCCCAGTTATACAAATTGGCAAATATATGGAAAAACTAATCTGCTACACATATTTAAATACAGATTTTAGTACAACTTGAATGGAGCAATGTGTGAAGTTCCTGTTCAGATAAATGTTACATGCTCTTTTGGCACAGATATAGTTTTGCACTACTTTTCTGACAGCTGTGCATCCTTTAAAAACAATGTTAAAGAAGCAAAAACAACAAAAAAAGAGGACACAATCAAATTATTTATGACAATGTTAAATTGAGCAAGTTTGTGAAGTTGACATTAACAGTCACCTTATTTTTCGTTACTTAACATGGACTATCTAATGCTCAGAAAGATACTTGCACACCCTTTTTATAAACTAGGGAACCTGAATTGCAACTGCTTTGCATCAGATTTATATGTTAAGCATTTACGACGCAGCAAACTTGATTTCGCAGTAGTACTTGTTGAGATAAAATTCTCACAGATCTCACTAAAACTCATCTGCATAAGGATTTTAGGGTATGGCACACAGCACCTTCTGAGTATTCATTTTAACATATACAAACTATGAACATTTAAGTTTATGTCGACATTTCCTATTATTTGGTTAGCTTTAAATATTCAGTGCAAATCCCAAGCACATAAACATTAACAAACATAACATAAAATGTAAAAAAGTGCTGCAGGCAACACCCTTGCTCAAATTTAGCAGATGTTGAAGTCAACACCTCATGTACTCCCAAACTCCTTGCTCATTCCTTTTATTATGAGGACATCTGCACACTCTGTTCATTCTTATTTATAGACATATATATATACACACACCAATATGCACTAAATTAATCTAATGTAAGGGGGAAAGGTTTCAAAATAATCTATGTGTACAAAGCAATATAAAGCACTGCTAATCTACATGCTTATAAAATTATTACATTTGGTACAGGTGTATTTTCCAAGTTGTAACATTAAGGTTTTTAGAAACCAGCAGGAAGCTACTATAGAATCTAAACCAATGCCTAAGAAGGATGTATTGTTGTGGCATTTTCTAACATGTGCTTTGGTCACTGGAGAGCTGTCTAAAAATTTATTTTAATAAGATGTCTTTAGAAGTCTCTAAGTACTTATCAAAACAATCTGTGTCCATGTAGTCAAACAGACAAATGCTAAGCCTTGGCTTTTGTCATTGGAAGCAGTGAGATTTGCATGAGTGAACAGTGAAAATAGGAACCTGGAAGGCCTTGGATGGAAGGCTTACAATTTACAATTCAGTTATAAAAGCAGAAGGTAATGTATTGCTACAGTAATGCATTATGTGATAAAATTAGGCAATTCTGTGACATCTTTATACAGCCACACTTCCAGTGGTTTTGCTTGAATAGTTGTGGCAGAATTGGATTTTCTTTTCTCCAGTTTTTGTACTGGAATTAGGAGACTCAGACATTTGCGGGATCCCTATGAGCTGTGGGAATCTTGGTTTCTGAACTACAGGAAACAAGCCTACAGTGTCTATGTACTTCCAGCTTTGTAAAAGGATGAGTGTACTTTTGGCATATGGTATTGCATGCAAAAAACATTTATGAAATGGAGGAAGGGAAGCTTAAATGTTTACACTGGGGCTTAAATACTCTAGATAAACTTCCTTTCTGAAGAAATGAAATACTAAAAACAAAAGACAATAAAAAGGTAGCTAGATGAAATGAGTTTAGTTGCCTCAGTTCAGCCCCTATGGAAAAAAAACATTGATATCACAAAAGCTGCCCTCACAACTGGTAATCTTGATGGACATAGGAAGTAAATGAGTGTTGAAACTGTATTACACCCTCTCTCACAGTAGGTGGTCCTTATAGAGCAGTGTTCCAGATTATGTCAGAAGCCAGTGGCACTCCATGAAGCATCTGTTCCATGGACACAATCCTTTAAACTGGAGCTCCCTCAGTATGACACTGTTCAAGGGGGATAAATACAATTTCTAAAAAAATCTCTCTCTAGAACAGTAATTTAACATAAATGTCTGCTTGCAATAGACATTTAGCAAAAGGAACTCTCATTGCAGGCTCCTGCTAATCTGATTGAAGCATGATTTTGTTTCCACTCAGGAAGCTTAAATTAATTTAGCTGTTCCTGAAGGCCATTACAGAAAGATGCGAGTATCCAGTGGCTCACAACTACAGCTCCTAGTTTAACAGCCACATTTGCTGCACAGCCAGATTATGCTGAAAACTTGTTTGCTTTAGCTACTGTTACACAAAGGATTTATACTATTGCATTTTATCCCATTACATTGAATTTTTAGATTTGCATAGATCATAGACACTGAAAACCAGAAGAATTCAGATCCTTATGTGTGCGAAATTACCAGCTGTGAGAAAATCTCTGGCATATTGCCCACACTGATGAGACTTTGTCATTAAAGCACCCCAAGATGGTGAAGTCTGATGTGATCTGATTTCCCACTATTGTCCGCTTTCTTGGATGACTACATCAAGTCAATTGAAAACCAACACACCTAACTCTCTGTGAAGTACCCTAACTTTAGGACTTTTCTTCCACTGTCCAACACAAAATGCAAGCTAATACTGACAATCAAATCAAAACAATGAATTAAGACAGACAAAATGACTGTTTGATAGAGAACCAATAAGATGAAGAACTCAGAGGGTCAGCTTCTCTGAACAAAGTTCCTCTTTGCATGCCAATCCTGCTATTTACACATGAGGGCAAGCGTCATGAAATAAGACACAAGCAGTCAGACTGCTTTGCCCTTATGCAAAAATTAATGGTGTGGCTAGCACTGTTGACATTTTTTAAAATACAACCTAGATGTTTCCAGTCACTATTTTGACACAAATAGCAACAGGGAATACTCAAATATCACGAACACAATCAACATCTTAAGTTGAACTGCTTTTCATGCCTAGTTGATATTAAAAGGTCTCCCTTTTAAAAGGTTCTCCTCATTTAAACTATCTATGAATGGCAAGCAACACCTCATGCCATTTTCTTTAGAGCTTTCTCTTTAAAACAAAAATTCAACACACAGTTCAGGAAATATTGTAAAATGAAGCTGGCTACACTGCTAGGAAATTAAAAAAAAAAAAGTTTTGGTAAAACATAATGTCTCCCTGTCAATTGCAACTTAAAAGCCCCGAAAACAAACAGGAAAAGATAATATTACTTAATGTCTGAAAAGTCAGAGAATATATTAATTCATGGAAAAGACTTCTGCAAGTGAAATGAACTTAAAATTGCTTCCTCTGTTTACTACATAGTAAACAAGATACCCAGGAACCTTTTTAAAATGTCCCTTCTTGGAAATAGTAAATTCTTTCCATTTATCAAGGAATACAAACATTGGTCTTGGTTCAGATAATCTTGCTAGCACAAAAATATGCTCGACAAGACAGAACTGGGCATTCTGTTTTTACAGAGGCATGCTTCAACAGCTCCCAATGTGATCACCAATGCCAGCAACTCCTGATCCCCGATTAAGACAGCTATCCAAATTTGTGCTACTGAGGTAAAATCATGACATCCTCTATGCTTTCAAGTGTACTTTCAGAGAAACAACTTTACTTGCAAATGACACATTCAGAATTAGCTCCTCGTGGTGTGCAATTTAATCCCAAAACAATCACATCATCCTACAGATAGTTCATCACTGCTGTGACTGCAAATGCAACATTTGTGGCCAGTTCAAAACACAGACAAGATCAAAAGAACTATCTAAAGACAGTCTCACTAGGGTGATGTTACATGCTGTGCCTATAAATTTAGACTACTGCTTCCACAGACACATCCTTCTCTCAACATCCAAGTTGTATCAGGCTCCATCACACCTGAAGTAAACAGAAATTTCCTTCCCAGGAAAATAAGCCATGGTAATCCAAATACTTGCTCAAAGGAAAGCTGTCATGTTGCTTTTTGTCACAGTAAAGCATTTTATTTCAAGGACAGCAACAAGCCACAGAAACCTTCTGCAAGACAGAAAGATACCATAACACATTTTTCTTGCACTGCATTATTCTGGGAAATGGAAAGGGCTTCTGCTCTCTGGAGCCTGTTTCCAGGACAGCTGGTGTAGACCTGCCTCTCCACACACAGCTCATGAAGGATTTTCCTCACATGGTATTCACATTTTGGGTGAAGGTTCAGCCGTAATTATACGTTTAAAACCAAAGCTTAAGTGCCACCGAATTATAGCAGAAATCAAAGCCTGCTCTGGCTTGACCTGACAGACACACAGGGAGGTAACGAGCTCATTAAGACTGTTAAGACACAAGTTGTCTGCAAACAGGTAAGAATTGAGTCCAGGTAGCAAAGACATTCTCATCTCCCAAGGGACCGTATTGAGTTGAAAGTTTTTTAATGCTGTACTTATAACTCCAAGTTCTGTACTGTAAACCAAAGATTAAAAGTATGTCTCGTGAAAGGAACAATTGCTGTCCTAATGGTTAAAAGAAGCATGTGTCTATATGTTTCTAAGTTATCAGACCCTTAGACTGAACACTTGGGAATAAAAAGACAATTTATTTCCCTAAAAATTATATTTAATACATGCCAGTTACATAGCTGAAGTCCAAGGGCTAGTTTGTCTCCTGGATGGCTGACTACCTTGTTCTAGCTTTGTTGCAGCAAGCTATTCAGCAGCAATAGAAAGCACAGTCAAGCCACACTAATTTGCTGAAAATGGGTTCAAAGCATCTCTCTTTGCATTAGTTATATGACTGCAGTTCTCAAGTTTGTAAGCATCCAGAAAAATAGCTATTAATTTAGCAAACAAATTATTCCAGAATATGTGAAACAAAGCCCCCTGTTTCAGTTGGCACAGGCTTACTTGTCCTTCCTATTACTTCTGCACTGTGTACGTGAGTTACGACTACGCAGTACATAAAATTAGAGCAAGTCCTTTAAAAGTGGTCATTGTTTTTCACTCTTCTTTGTCACCGATGAACATGATTCTATAACTCTGTGTTACCTTTGCATAAAGATAACCAAACAAAAGATATATTTATAAAATAAATGGATAAGAAATTATAATACTTGCCAAACACAATTAATTGATGCTATATTAATCAAGTGTGCCCTCAAAACCCAGGTCACATTTAGCAAAAATAAGCACATAAGGGATTGTAGGTTCAGAAATTAATTCATACATCCAAACACGACCAACAGCAGTCAACACCACAGAAACAGTTATTTCAACATGGATGTTAGGCTGGGACAAAAGCCCAATCCTGAAATACCCAAGAGTTTTAATGTGAAATCTGAGAAGAAAAATTACTGTAGTGTTCACTTATTTTGCAACACGTTAATAATATTCTATATAATATTACTTACTTTTAATGAAATACATATGATATTGAAAACAATGATATTTGCTTCAACCTCTGAAATAGGAATTCAGTCCCCAGCACAGTGGTTTCACAATGACTGAAAAACATTATTTCACAAATGTCCACACCTCACAGTTTGAAATGCTGCAACCTTTATATTTTATTTGGTGATAACATCATATGACTTTATAAAATTAAGTTTAAGAATATACACAAATAAGGAGCAAAACAAGGTATTTTTAAATTCTCAGGAATGAGACTTGATCTATTTCCAGGCTGCCTCCTAACATTGCTGCAACACTCAAAAGACTCAGTGAGAAGCTTGAAAGAAAAGAGAAGAAATAAAGAGACTTCACACAAGTCCCCAGAAGGCAATTTTGTCTCTCCTTTACTTTTCCTTAAATAAACCCTGTTTAAAAACTAGAACTATAATTTATAATACATCTCAAAAGTGGCCAGAAATTGATTGTAGCCTCCTGATTACATGGTGCAGAGAGAGGGAAAGAAATACTGTGTGCTACTAAGTCTGTCAATAAAACTTTGAAGCTATGGAAACCTTGTAATTTTTCCTAAATTGGGTTTTATCATTCTGTTGCTAACAGTAACTACTACTTGTTTGAATCGGCAACAGAAACGCCGGGATCTGGCCGATTGCAACTGGCACTGTGACACAAAATAATGCAGAGTTAACCTGTATCTTCATACTAACCAGTCTAAACATATACAAAGAACAATAATATTTACTTGACACTGCAGCCAATTCCTGATAGGATAACTTTGCATATCCAGAGGCCGAAACAAATGCACAGAGTTACACATTCTATTTATGTTGCCATCTCTCAGTGACAACTGTACAATCAGAGGATCATCCAGCTCTTGAGGCTCTGGGTGAGCACAAGGACCAACTCCACAGCAGCATCTGCTGAAAATGCTGTCTCCTTGCCTTCTAATAACAGTCATAGTACATGTTAGAGTTTCCATGCTTGGCAACAGCTGTTTTCATGTAAAAATGAGCTTCTGCTAATGCAACTGAAACACAGCAGGAATTGTGTTTTGATGCACGATACTATGTATGTCAAGGATCAAGAGTTTAGGAAAAACACTGATGAAGTTTAAATTATTTAGAAGAAGTCACATCTTCCCAAAGTAGAAAACTACTGTTTTTGAAAGCTAATAAACACAGTCCCTCCTTCTTTGTTTCTACAACAAAATGAAGTAACAACCGTATTCAAAGTTATCATACTCAACTACCTAGCAAAACAGAAACAGGAGGCCTCTCCTGAGGTCATTTCAGTTTTACAGCAAAACACTGCTCAGTCATGATGTCTCAGATAAGGTAGCATACTTAGAACATCAAAATCAGCAAGTTCTAAATTTATATCAGTTTCAGACTTTGAAACTAGAACGAAAAGATTCAAGCACAAAGTAAACCATACTCTTATCACAGTCTGAACAGGACATAGCAAAACCAACACAAAACAGGTCTGTTTTGGTCAATAACTATACATAATCTAGGCACTGTATTTCATTTAAAACCCAGCAAATTATGCATAATGCAGTTAAATGTCAATCAACCTCATTTAACAAAGGACATTGAAGAACAAAAAGATGGTTATTTCTAGTGTCAACCTGGAATTAACTAATCACTCCAGATGCAAGAGGTTCCACTGCCAAATTTCTTGGGCCACATCTCTTCTCATGAAGTAAAATTTCAGATAAAACACCCTATCCCATCAAAATCTAACCCGGAATCCTATTTTCAAGCAGAAAGGCATTTTGTGGAAGTCCCATTTACCTGCCACTGGAATAGATACAATTTAATACTTCACAGTGTCAGCTGAAGACGATAGGGAACAATTTAGCTTTCTAACCTCAAGTTCCAGCATCATCAGCTTCAGCACAAAAAAAAATCTCTCCATTAATACAGAAAGAGCATGATGGATCAGTAAAACCGTACTGGTTTCCTTCAGCCCAAGCCACACTTAAATATACAGAATTATTTATATTTTTTTGACAGAGGGGAAAGAGATCAAACTGAGGGGGCTTCTACATTTGGAGCAAGAAGAACTGTAAAGCATGGAATACATTGGAAGTCGTATCACAAAGTTTTTTCTAAAACTAGAATTGCTGACATAAAACTTCATTTTGTGCCAGCGGTATAGAGAGGAGCAGAGAAATAATTCAGGAATAAATCATGCCTTGACATCAAAACTGAGCTGGAACTATGAAACACCACTGTACAGTGAAACTCTCGAAAAGAGTGTTTTCCAGTGCTTAATTCTGAATATGTTGGTATTTAAAGCACACTTTCTACACTATCTTTTACAGACATTCCCTATAGGAAAATTGAAATAACACACATTAGTCAAACCATAACATATTACTAGGGGAAACAAACAGCCATAGACTACAGTGAGTAGTATTGTGTTTTTCAGCCTATGGAACAAAGGAACACAAGACACGAAAACAAGAGTATCTGTTCTCACACAAACAATTAAAAATGAAAATACATAGACATTTTAAAAGATGCTAGGGCTATAATTGCAAAACATTATCAGTAATAAAACCACATTTTTCCTTTCACACAACATTCTCTCATGGAAAAATGCTCACAGATGGTTGACTATAATTCAGATCCATTTCTGGATGACATCACTACTCACCAACTACCCACTTCAGAGAGAGTCTGGTCCATTTGGTCATGGCAAAAAAGTACACAAAAAATGAGTGAATGAACTTGTTGGAAAGCCTTTGATCAGGATTGAACACACACTGCTTCAGCACAGATTCCTTGTGCTGTAGTAAGCAAAGTGCTCTGACATTAACATCAAAGTGGACTTTAAGAGGTAGTTTAACAGTTGTGTTAGAAAAAAGTTATTGAAGTGAGAAGATACTGCTGACTTGCAATAAGAAGACAAAACCCTTGTCCCAAAATTTCATGTCCAAACAAATGCAGTGTTCCTTTCCAGTTTCTCTTGCTTTAGTGAAACCAACTGAGAAAATGAGCAGGGACAGTGATGAGTGACTAATATGGTGCTGCTGCCATGAACCCTCACTAAGCATGAAGGAAATAGACGCTACCAAATCTTCTGCTTAGGAGACGGTGAGGTTGCATCATAGAGCTCTCAGAACATCCTCAAATAGTGCAGTTGGGTACTGCAGGCGCATATGTTCCTTATACCTCCCCTGGACATTGCTACCTTGAACATCACTGCTTCACTGTTGTTCAGGCATTTCCTAGGGCATGAAAGAGCTGTCATAGAATCATAGAATTGTTTCATCTGGAAGAGACCTTTAAGATCATTGAGCCCAGCCTTTGTCCTAATGCTATCAACCACTAGACCATTTCCCTAAGTGCAACATCCAACCATCTCTTAAACATCTGCAGGGATGGTGACTCCACCACCTCTCTGGGCAGCCCCTTCTAATGCCCGAGAATCCTTTCAGCGGAGAAATTCCTCCTAATATCCAGCCTGAGATCACCAGCACACTGGATCAAAGAATCATTTTCTTTACGAGTATTCTCACTCATTGTCATTTATTCACCCACCCATTCTACCCAGAAAGTTCCGTCTAAAATCACAAATATTAAAACAACTTACTCAGCAAAAGTTGTGGCATTTCCCTCACAGGTTTCTGCTCCAAGCTGTGTTACTCAAAACATATGCTGATCATAGTTGAGCAAAGTAGCATCACACTTCTTCTCTAAACCTCCTCTACAATAAGAATTGATAGAGTTTTATTTATGACAGAAATTAAAGGGTGGACGTTGATGACATTTTACAGAGGCCACAGTGATGCTGTTCTGCTATGCACATGCCGAATTCTACCACAGAGATGGCTGGCTGTCCATCACAGTTGAAGATACATCTGAAGTTTTTTCTTCTGAACATCAAAGACACTGAGACCTTACAACTGGGCTGTGAAGTTTAGGTACACACTAAAGCACTATTTCAGAGTAAAATAAAGAGGCGTTGTTTAAATGTATCAGTTAACCTTCAAACCACAGCACAGTTGGCTCAGTTATACATTGCCTTCAGCTCCTACCAACGTGAGAATTAAGAACACTGCACAGATGCTTAGTGTGTGAAAGACATTGTATTGCTTGAAAACAAATGGGAAGAACTGACACCACTCCTACTTGTCTTAAAACTTACATTTTGAGTGAAATGGCTTCACTACAAAGTTAAAAGGAGATTCACAGAAGACAGATTCTGTCATATCAGATGAATTACTTTGAGAGAAAAAAAAAAAGCGCCCAAATAATTCTTCAGTTATTTGCTATACTTAGCATTTATTCAGCGGTTCTCTCAGCTACAGAGGTCAGGCTTGTCTCACAGTCCACATCAGGAATCAAAATTTATCCTTCAGTCACTTAATCAGATTCAACGGGAATTGAGTAAGTGTATCCGATTCCTATAAAATTTAGGTTTGAGGTGAAATTTCTTCTATGTATTTTACTTTCAGAGGCTATTACACTTCATTCTTTCTATCATGGAAAATATTGCCAAACTGCATGTTCAAAGCTGGAAATCGCCTACTGCATGTTGTATCTTACCACTACCTGCAACAGCTCTCTACAACAGACCCAACCACTTTGTATAACAGCACCAAGCACTACCAAGGTTCTCCTTGTACTCCTGAAGAGGCACTGAGGCACTGTACTGCCTCATTTGCAAGAAGGCAAGTCATCTATAGCCTCTCTTCTGTTGTTTGGGGGGCTGGGATTCCCCACACATTTTAGAAGCTGAGCCTGAACGACTCACCTTTGTCAGCTGGTAGACAGTTGATGCTGTACACTGGGTGGGAAATAAGAACAACAAAGATCACCACCATTGCACAACCTCTCGGCCTACAAAGTAATAAAACATACTGCACTCTGAATCTGCCAGCTGACATAACTACAGGGTGCTTCTGTGATGAATGTAAGGATTGATTTAAAGCAATCGTTCTTCACATCTTATGTGCATATTACAAGGGAGAAGGATATTAGGACAGCTCTTCCACCCAGCTGACAAAGAGAGGCAGAGAGATAAAAAAGTAAGAAAGAGAACAAAAGAAAAAGGCCAACAAAGGGCCAAACAGAAGGACAGATAGTGACTGCAAACCACAAATCTTTCTTAAGTTCCCTGTGCCTATCAGATCCTCAGAGAATGAAAGGATTGGATAAGACGAGGCTAATATCTTCCTTCTCACTCTGTTCTTTTCTATTCGTTGCTATTCACTTAATGAGTTTAATGGTTCATACTATGGAAAACCAAAGTGAGGGCTGTGGTAAACTAATCAAGCTACTTCTTTTTTTAGAGTTCTATAAGGAAACTTGGAAGGAAGATGCATACCCACAAAAGAAAAGCCTGTAAACTCTAAAAATGTCTGAAAGTTTGCCAACATGGAAAACAGTGAGAGAGAAAAGTAAAACGAAAGGATCTCAACTGAAACAGTCACTGAGCTACTCTGCTTGACAGCTGCAACAGTCCATGACAACCAAAGATGGACCTCTTGAAAATCCAGAGTAAAAACTTACACAGTTGAGATGCATGTAAGCACATAACACCCTTATGCACATATGTAGCTTAAAATACTTGCAGAGAAACAGCATTTTCTTCCTTGTTCATGTTGCCAGAGAAATGTGTGAATCAGCACACTAAAAATCCTAGAACAGAATTAATGCAATTACCACACATGAGAATGAAGATTTTTTTTCTGCCATTTAAGGTTGTGCACAATGTCAAACAGAATCTGCTTCAGAGGCCACTGTTGTTTCAGGTGGAAAAAGAGAGATTGGCTCACCTGCTTCATCCACATTGATGATATAACACTTCTACGTTCCTGCTACAATGGGCTGCCAGTTGTTTTACCATTTTAAAATGTTAGCTTCTCTTTCCCTCTCTTTCTCTCTACTCCTCTTTTCTACCAGATGCCAAATTTCATGGCAGTAAACATACTGTCATGGTTTAGCAAGGAGCTGCTTTTGCTTGGTAACAAGGGGAGGGGGTTGCAGTGAAGACATAGTAAAGAGTTCTCGAACTCTGCCCTGGCTCTTGGGTTCAGACCCACTTCTGGCCCGGCTGGGCCAATCTGGTGCCTCTGCCGTCACTATTTAAGGACGAGAATTTGAAGTGTTGGGAGGAGGTGTAAGAGTGGTACAAGATGGAGGTGACCACGTGGACCCCACAGTCAGAGAAGGAGGAAGGAAGGAGGGACAGCAGACCAGAGATCCCTCTTCAACCTGTGGTGAGAATGCAGCTGTGCCCTTGCAACTTGTGGAGGGCAATGGCAGGACTGAGAGTTACCAGCAGCTCCAGGTGAGTGCACCCAGACAGGCGAGAGACTGTGTGAGGAGACGGCCATGGCACAAGAGCAGAGCAGACCGATGTGAGAGGCGGAGAGGAGCTGCAGCTTTTGAGATAAACGCATGTCAGAGCAGCCCGTGCAGGGCTGCCGTGTGTGTGAGGCACCCCACAGAGGAGCAGGGAGGACCGGTGTGGAGCCTGCCTGCCCTGAGGAGAGACAAATGGCAGAAGCCATCGAGAATAGACTGACTGAAACACCCACTCCCTGCCCTCCCTGGGCCATTCACTGGGGGAGGAGATAAAGACACCCAGATCAGGGCTCTGAGCCCGGGAAGAGGGGAGGAGTGGGGAGAAGGTGTTCTTAAAGGGCTGGCCAGACTCTTCATCATTGTACCACTCTGTGTTGTTTTGTGTTGGTTATGTTTAGGGTTTTATGGTTCTGCTTTAGTTGGTGTTGCATTAAATTATGTTTTGTTTTCTTCCCCAAGCCGAGTAGCCTGGTCTGTTTTGTCCTGAACCTTAAGAGGCAATTAAGCCCTCTCTGCCCTATGGCAATCCTCAGGTCTTTGATACTTGAGGCTAATCATGGTATTTTGTTCCCTGATGGGCCTAAACCATGACAACATATGACCAGTAAGATTTAGTAAGATCAATGTAGTAAAAGCCCCACCTAGTCAGGCTTTCCTTGAAGTGGTAATTAAGTAAAATAAACCACACTTGTCACAGCATTTTTAGCTACACAGCAGCAAAACAGATAAATCAAGAATAAATTAAAAATTAAGTTATTTATGTTAAGTTAAAGAAATAGGTTCTCTTTCATTACCAAATTCATCTTAAATGATGATGCACAAACAACACATTTAATTGACTGTTGTTAACTACTAGACTAGAAGTAATGTACCTAAACAAACTGGGAGGTTTCCCCTGAATATATGTTGTGTGGTTGACTGTAAGTTCATCTAAGTTTATTGCGGTACTTCCAGAGCCTTTCCACAGAGATTCCCTTTGTCTAACAAATCAAAAGCTCTCCTTCAATAGCATCATTTACTGCCAATCCTTCCTATTTCTGGCTAATGTTTACCATATTAGTTGTCTTTGACATCTGTCTTTAGGTCATACTGGATTTAAATAAGCTATGTTACCAGAGAAAACATTCAGATAAACACATATACACTGAAAACTACTTCATGTGAGCATATGTAATAGGAAACAAGACTAAAATAATCTTCGATCCTTTGAGGAGGTAAAGACAGCATCTATAAAATCTCTGAACAGCAGCTATTAATACCACAATATCACAAGCCCAGCCCCTGCAATTACCAAAGGAATTTCCTGGGAGCTGATCAGCTTTCTCCTCACCTCTCAAATCAGATGGGAATGTCCTTGAGGCAAATATATCACTGTAGGAAACAATTAAGGAAAAGGGCAAAGGAGAAGAAAGAATGACTTACATAATTTAGATAAAACATTTGTTTTAAGTGACCTTGTGGTTGCCAAAGTTATGTAGTGGTGAAGGACCCAATTTTCTTATCTAACCTTTTCTCTGGTACCAGTGAGGTAGGCCAGTGCCTGAACTTCATCAGAAAGGAAAGGAAAAATCTGTGTGGCACTAGATTGAGTTCTCAAGTCATCTGAGGCATAAGCCCCACTATTCAGAGTTCTACACCTCAGAGGATCTTCACAGAATCAGAGAATCATTCTGGTTCGAAAAGACCTTTAAAATCATCAGGTCCAACGACTAACCTCACCCTGCCAGGCCCATCACTAAACTAAACCATATCCCTCACCACCTAATCTATGTGCCTTTTGAGTATCTCTACATATAGTAACTCCACCACCTCCCTGGGCAGCCCATTCTAATGCTTAATAACCCTCTCAATGAAAAAGTTCTTCATAATGTCCTACCTAAACCTCTCCTGGCACAACTTGAGCCCATTTCCTTGCACTCTTATCATTTATTACCATAGGGAAGAGATCAACCACCACCTCACTACAACTCCCCAGGTAACTGTAGAGACTGGTTATGTCTCCTCTCAGCCTCCTCTTCTCCAGGCTAAACATTGCCAGCTCCCTCAGCTGTTCCTCATCAGACTTGTGCTCCAGACCCTTCACCAGCTTTGTTTACTGTCTTTGGACATGCTCCAGCACCTCAATGTCCTTGTTGTAGTGAAGGGCCCAGAACTGGACATAGTATTCGAGACGCGGTCTCATCAGCGCCAAGTACAAGGGGACAATCACCTCCTTGGTCCTCCTGGCCACACTATTTCTGATACAAGCCAGGATGCCATTGGCCTTCTTGGCCACCTGGGCACACTGCTTGGTCATGTTCAGTCAGCTGTCAATTAACATCCCCAGGTCCTTTTCTGCCTGGCAGCTTTCTAGCCACACTGCCCCAAGCCTGTAGCATTGCATGGGGTTGTTGTGGCCCAAGTGCAGAATCTGGCATTTGGCCTTGTTAAACCTCATGCAAGTGGCCTCAGCCCATCACTCCAGCCTGTCCAGATCACTCTGAAGAGCCTTCCTGTCCTCAAGCAGGTCTATGCACCCACTCAGTTTAGTGTCATCTGCAAAGTTCTGAGGGTGCGCTCACCCTTAATAAAGGTCATTGACAAAGATGTTAAACAAAACAGGCCCCAGCACTGAGCGCTGTGGTACACCACTGGTGACTGGCCACCAATTGGATTTAACTCCATTCACTGCAACTCTATTACGACTGAAGAACTGAGACTAGTCTGAACACAGCCAGCAACGCCAGGAACTGCAAGATCATACCTTGATATCCTGTATTGCACATGCAATGCCATCCTTGAAAAAAGAAGAATACAGAATATGGAAAATTATTTGGCAGATGCCATGCTCCTGAAGGAGCTAAGAAGAAGACAATTGGAATAAGCCAGGAAGAATAACAAGCACACTACCAAAATAATGCATTTTTTTCTAATAGTAAGTAAAAGCAAAACCCCTAAAATCTTAAGTGAAAGGCACAAATCCTACCCACTGGTAATACACAACAGGATTCTGCTAGTTCAGAAAAAAAAAACCAAACCAAAACTTCATGCCAGTGTGCATTACAGTTTTTGGGGAAGTAGGTCCTTTTAGGTGAATCTGATTTAATTCTACAAGGACTGGCTAAAATGCCTTGGCTAATGGCCAGCAAGGAGCCATTAGTGAACAGAAATATTTGCAAAGGGGATCTGTGAGGCCATATACACAATACCCAGAGGAAGGGAGGCTTCACAGGACTCTACAGAGAGCCACCTACTTCACTGAGGACCATCATTCAGGTAAGGATGCAGAAGCTTCACAATTCTCCCCCCGGAGATTACACAGAGCTGCACTGTTTCATCTGAAAAAGGTTCAGAGGAACTTCCAGGACACTCAGGAAAGTTCCTTCACTGTAAGTAACAACCTCCATGACAAAACAAAGGAGAAAACAAGAACAGCAGAATTCAGGACCACTCTCAGTAACAGTCATCGGGAGAAAACTTGCTAAAAACAAGAAAGGTAGATGAGACGGAGGCATTGTTAAGAAGGAAAACTATTTGCCTAAACTGTAATCTCCAACTTCTACAGAAACCCATATAAGCTGGCTCAAATAAAAACCAGCATCTTGTGCAGAGCACTGAACTGAAACAGTCTCCCAAAAACATGCATATCTGGCACACAGATGTCTGATCTGTTACCTCCTCGCCCAGACCTTTGCAGTTAACTTATCATTTTGTCTCAGATGTTACAGATGTGAAACACTAAGCATTTTTTTCTTTGAAAGTATTGTCTGTAAAGAACTATGAATAGGAATCCAAGTCCCTAGGTGTACCAGTTTCTACAAGCATACTGTTGTAACATGGCTGGATAGAAGGCTATCCTACATTAATCTCTCTAAACAGATCTTTCTGATATTGCTAAATGAAGTGGTATTTCTGCACTGTGGAAGAAGGTCAGAGAACTGCTGGGTATAGCCATTCTACCTATACATGCTGCACAGGCCTCAGAATGATTTACATTGCTACATCTAGCCAGTGTAATTTGAAAAGCAGAAATACTGAACCTATAGTGGATTACTGGAGGAGCTCAGTCACTTTCCTGTTTATGCAGCTGTACTTCCCAATATTTTCAAGAAGGGGTAGAATTTAAAAATAAAAAAAATAGCTAATGTATTTGGACATGTAAATTACTTTTCAATGACCTTTTAAAACAGAAAACTATTTTTCATGTAACCTCCAGTGTGAAAATTTATGTTGCTGAACTGAAAAAATTCACAAAACTATTGAGCTTTTCTGTAAGCTGACGTAAAACACTGATTTCTATATTCTTTACATATAGTAAAAGTATAGTACCTTTGCACTCTTTAGGTTACATGAAGTTTATACCAGTTCACAGCTTTGTAAGAGAAAAAATGTACATACTGACATTTGCTTTAAACTAGTATAGGTTTACTTGAAGGGTACAAGTGGCTTTTTGCTACATAGAATACTGTATTCTAACTTAGACACAGTAGCTCCATTATATGGATTGTAAAGCATGTAAGCACTGAAGCTGAATGTGACATGGGACTAAACAAAATCACTCCGTTGAGAACAGATAGTATTTCTCCATCACAGCTGATGGTCAGACATGTTTTACTCAAGTCCTCACATTCAAACTCTGAACTCAAAAGTAGACCTAAAAAACCTAAAAGGAACTTAAAAGACCAAATCTAATCATTAATCCAGTAGCCACATTCTCAAAACAGTAAATGTGCATAAATCGCTTTTGTAATAACTTGCACTGATTCCAGCTTGGATCCTTCTGTCTTTCACGCCATTCGAAAAACTGCCAGTCCTTCCACTGGGATATGTTAAATGGGGACTACTGTGGACATGGGGATCACATGCCTACGAAAAGCTTGTTTAAGGACTGAAACCCTATGAATACATCACTACAGAACTATGTTGCCTAGATTTGAAGTTGGCCCATTACTAAAATATATGACTAACCAAGATAGGACAAAAAGTTAGGGCTAAAAAAGCTACTTTAACTCTTTTATGCACTCTGCTTCACCAAACACCATGCAACAGGCTTTTCATTTTCTATCAGGGGTCTATATATAGGACCACAAGGCAAAGTGAAGGTTGAGCTTCTGACAAAAAATAGAATTTACTGAATCAAGATTAAGTTTTATGATTTTATTTACCCTCTTTTTCTTCTGTTCATGAAGGTGTCATGGTTTGACATGACAGCCTTTTCTGCTAAGGAGGAAGGGGCAGTAAAGATGGCCTCTGTTAAGTAGTTGCTTGAAAGTCTCCCCAGCTCTGAGCCAGACCCACTTCTGGGGCTGAGCCAATTAGATGCCTCCACAATTACTCTTTAAGAAGCTGGAAGAGGAGGCTTCTTCCTCCTTCTTCTTCGTGTTTCTTTCTTCTTATTCTGGCTGGTGGTGGTGCAAGGAGCAGGAACAGTGAGAGAAACAACCATGTGGACTCCAAGGTCAGTGATGAAAGAGAGGAGGAGGTGTGCTGGAGCAGAGACTCCCCTGCATTCTATGGAGAGAACTGGGGAAGCTGAGATTTATTTTCATTTCTTTAAAGACCCCCCCATCAGCGGTAGAGACTCATTTTGCTAAAGCTGACCCCCGACCAGGGGCAGCAATTCACTTCATTAAAGGCCCCAAGCCAGGGACAGTGACTATGGCCAGAGGAGACTGTGTCCTGGGGGAGGGACTCATTCACTTCACTACAGACCCTGAGCCAGGGGCAGTGATTTTCCTCATTAAAACTATGGCCGGAAGAGGCCATGTCCCATGTGAGGGACTCTTTATCACTATAGCCAGAGCAGGCCGTGTCCCGAGGGAGGGACTCTATGTTCACAGCTGTAACTGTGGGGAGGAACCCATGACAATTATAGCTCATTAAACTTATGCCCAGAAGAAAGTCATAAATTAAAACAAAAAAATAAATATCTACTGACATTTAAGCAGAAGGAGTTTAAACAAGGCCTTGTGGCCCACTAGAATATAACCAAGTTACGATCAATCCATGATGGAGGAGTGCCTGTTGATGATCTATTCTATGAAAACCTACCAACAATAACATGTATTGCTGATCAACAATGCAGCATTTGTGGATTTTCATTGTCCTGTGGTTACATTCACAAAATATAAATAGCTTCAGGGGGAAAGAGAAAAAAGTAATAGTTTAGGGCCAGAACCTAGGAAAGAGCACACTTGCCATTTTTTTCTGTTTAAATTTCTTTCCTGAAGTCATGCAATTTATTGACCTGATCACTTCAGAGCATATAAACACCCCTCATTACAAGGGCACTGAGGTGCTGGAGCATGTCCAGAGATGGACAACGAAGCTGGTGAAGGGTCTGGAGAAGAAGTCTGATGATGAGTGACTGGCACAGCTGAGGATGTTTAGCCTGTAGAAGAGGAGGCTGAAGAGAAACAAGATCACTCTCTACAACTGCGGAGGTCACAGTGAGCTGGGGCTTAGTCTCTTTTTCCAAGTAACAATTGATAGGAGAAGCCAAAATGGCCTCAAGGTGTACAAGGGGAGGTTTAGCTTGGAGACTAGGAAGAACTTTTTCACTGAGAAGGGTGTTGGACACTGGAACAGGCTGCCCAGGGAGGTGGTATGGTGACCATCTCTGGAGATATTCAAAAGACACGTAGACGAGGTTCTGAGGAACATGGTTTAACAGTGGGCTTGGCAGTGTTAGGTTAGTGGTTTGATTTGATGATCCTCAACGTGTTCTTCTAACCAAACCAATTCTATGATTCTAGTAAATTGGCAACATAGGGATTCAAAAAGATACTTAAAAGCTGCCAGCTCCAGTCTTTTAGCATTGGCTACAGTGAGGAACTGCAACATACTCCATGCTTGCATGGTACTAGCAGAGTGTCCTCTGGAGAACCATTACGGCTACTTCACAGCAGAAAGGCATGGGAGAGAAGGTAATGACAGGGTGGCTCTCAGATGTCTTCAGAGTCAGCAGGGAGAAAAACAGACCCTGCCCACACCCTATGCATAGCCACATGCAGCTAAGGACCCAGCATTTTACACTTGTTGATTAACCTTCAAACCATCTGAGGCATGGGATCATCCTGGCAGTCTCTCCACACTCTTGAGGAAAGTCTGCTGTGTCCCTAGCATATCTTTTGAGAAAGAGCAGTCAGGTTGTGAGAGGAGTGCTGCCAACACTTGGCCATGGGAACCTCCTCAAACAATAAGCAAGGACAGCTGGCATAGACATCAGCTGTGGAGGGAGGAAGGAAGTCTTCCATGGGTGTCAAGTACGTTTGTTGCAGATAAACCCACCTTTTCAGAATTAAATCCACATTCTCTGTTGTTACACACCCAAATACGTGTGTGGTCTTACTCAAGCCTAGTTACTTTGCTGAAACATAGATGGCACAGGGAAATACATCGATCCAAGGAAGGAATTAAAAGGGATTAATCATGCTTTTCCCAACAAGGAAAAAAGTGTTATGAAATTCCTTTTAAAAACCATCTCTTTTAAACTAAAGAAAATATAGTGAAACCACTTAAAAATTGGCATTAATATTTCTTAAAACATAGCATTTATATGGGGACAGAAAAGAGGGAAAGCCAGAAAACATTTAGATAGATAGATAGATATTTAGATACTGTGCTTTCTTTAAGAGGATAAATGAGATCTTAGAGAAAGCTTCCCCCAGTCTAAGAGGAAATCAAAACTTCACTGGAACTCTTTGTCATTTCCATTCCACTAATATGGTTACATTTCTTCCAGAAGGCTACATATCTTGCACCATATGTTCTTCCAGTATTTTCACCTACTTCCAGATGAAAACATTTCCAGCTTTCACCTACACACTTTGTCTTCTTAAGCAATAGCTTCACACTTGTATTTTTCCACTATAAACTGACATCAACTCAAAACCTGCTCCTTAACTATTCAAGGGCATGTAGGCACAAAAAAAAAATATCATCCTCCTAAGCAGGCTGGGTGTGGTATTTGAATGTTGTACATTCCTTCAGTTAATTGAAAATGGTATCTCTCTTTTCAAAGGTTCAGTAAAACAAATGGCTTGGCAAAAAGACATGGAGAAATAATCCAAGAATACCTATTTCAAATAATTTTAACTCAAGTATGCCATTAATATATATGTTGATACACACAAAAAAAAATCTGATGCTGTAAGCCAACGACCTCATTTAAAAGGAAGAGAAAGAAAAATCAGAAAGTAGAGCACTATCAAAACTAAGAACTTGTCAATGAGACAAAATGAAGATCTGTATGCACAGCTTTACTCACTCCACTGAATCATCACAAAACTGAGACCAAGATCAATACAAAGTAACAAAAATTCCTTCTTTTTTTTTTCCCCTCCTCCCTTTTTTTTTTTTTTTTTAATCTCTAGAAGACCCATTTTTGCAACCATATTCACTCTCCAAGACACATCTTGCCTACTACTGATATGCAACAGTTCCACAGCACAAGTTCGGGGAAATTTCTGAGTCTCCATCGATACTATTATTATTTCATTTACTTACTATGGGACATTTCTCTGGAAAACAACTGTCTACAATATTGATTTGCAAATCTGCAGATACATTCACAGGCACTAAATAATACCAAATGGAATACTCAGAAGTAGTCAGCTGAACATCATTAAGAAATAATGTTTATATACTGAGATACAATGACTCTGAAACACACTACTTCTTCCAAACACTTTAAAAGGATAACCTTTTAGGACTTTTAATACTGATTCCTAAGCCTCCTTTTTATGCAACTGTGCTACCAGTATTTTCAACAAATTTCAACATTTGCTATCAACTCTCAAAAGCAGCATCTTTGATGCCTTTTACATTGTCTTTTGTCACTTTCTAGATTTGCTCCTTAAAACTTACAGCAGTCTGCTTTTCAGTTGAAAGAGACAGAAATTTTCACAAGAACAGAAAAGCACACAATAGCAAACGTTAATTTCAGCTATGTTCTGTTGGCACAGCTGACCACATTTCACAACAACATGAATACAAAAAAAATCATTTGCATACAGCAGCAAGAAGAGTTGCATATGCTCAAGCTCCCAGGAGCCAACATGACCAGCCATCACACAATAGACAAGAAAAGTACAAACAAATTATTATTCTCTGTGGCTAAAATATCAGTGCCGTCTGGTCCAGACTTCAAACTGCAGGCATGCCTATTTGCCTATCAAGGTGAAGAAATAATTTTCCTTGATACTTTTCTACTTTGAATGGTTAATTGGGAAAGCTTCCCATGATGCACTGAGTGCTCACTACCTCCTTTTGGCTGGGCAACACAGCCCATCTCTCAAAACTATTGATTTGTTAATTCATTTGGTACAAGTTCAGGAACTCAGAGTAAAGTCTCTGCATTCACCACACTTCGCTTCCAAATTTAATACCAGAGAAGAAAAAAATGGAATTTTAACACTACTGTTAAAAAGTAAATAAGAAGGTCCACTGGCCACAACTCCAGGTAGAATTACAGTTCCTCAGAAAAAATGTGCCACTCCCAGGGAAGAAGCAGTGTTACATGCTGTTTCCTGGAGGTACTAATTCATTTCTCCACATTACCCTCAAATGCTAGCCCACTCCTTCCAGGAGCTGCCATGTTGGTGTGATCGGATTAAATGGGAATTTTATTCAGAGTCATAAGGCTCCTCACTTCTCTCTGATCTCAGCATAGAAGGTCAACTGCATGAATACCGGGCAACTGAAACTGCACAGTTATGACCACATATCCTGTTTGCTGTGAAATCTATTTTTAATACTTTCATGATGCTAATAACGGGAACTCCTGGTTTAATCAGTTTGTATTTTGTTACAATTCATCCTGCAGTTAGTTAATGCAAAAACACTGTATCCCACCGAGATCCCAGTGTTCAGATTCTACTCACTGTCAGTTTTAAGGTGTCTTTTCCCCCCTCAGCTGCCCACTCTTGCATTTCAAGAGCTTTCCACAGTGCTCTAACAAGCAGAGACACAGGTTTTCAAAAAGACTTCAGAAAAGTCCCTTTGTTACTTGAAGCAATATAGTCAAAGACGACTGTAACATTTGGCTTCTGTATGGGAGACGAGACATTAGAAAGAATACAAAACTTTTTATGCAAAACTTTCCTAATAATTAACTAACCAGAAGCCCGTGAAGGTTGGGAATTCCAGTGCACCCTCAGCACCCACTGGGAAATAGATATTCCAGTACTGAAAGGGGGACAAGGCCTTTCTTAAAAAGGACAGTTACTCCTTCCCTGAAAACTCACACTGTGGATCCCATACAAATTCGGGTTCACATCCCACACTGACTTTTCTTGAACTGTTTCTTCCCTCTCTTTGAGGTAATAACTAGGCATCTCTCTCCACCCTCTCCCAGTTAGGCATGGTATGACACTCAGTATTTAGTAACTACTTCTTAGTGGATGCTCCCTCTTACACACTTTCAGCAGCTCCTGCTGAAAGGCAATCAGCCGTTGTCATTGTAGATTAAGTGAAGATACCTTCATGAGGTGTCATTGGTATTTGAGCTAAAATGAATCCATCACATTCTTAATATAATTTCCAATTTTTTAGCATTTTCTGTGTGTTCAAAACTGCCTAAAATCCTTCACAAAATTAACACAGGTACTTTCATGAAGAACCCATCTCAGTAGTTTACATTAGAATCATAGAATGGTAGGGGTTGGAAGGGACCTTTAGAGATCAGCTAGTCCAACCGCCCTGCAGAAGCAGGTTCACCTAGATCAGGTCATACAAGAATGCATCTAGGCAGGTGACAGTATTATCTTCCACAAGAACAGATAAACAATGGTACAAAAAGAAAAGAAAGAAGGACAAGTTTACCAGTAGAATCACAGAGTTTGTTCATACAGAAAGATTTGTTTGCTTCCTGTTGATTCACTTAAAAAGAATAAAATAAGCAGACACTCCCTCTTATTTTCATAGACAAACCAAGAGAAAAAAAAAAGAGCTTACAGAGGCTTAAGTCAAGTAAAGGATAGGTATTCATTACAGTAGTGTATCCATAAACATTTTCTGGTTAGAAAATAGATTTTCACCTCCATGATTGCCTTTTTTTTGCAAAAGGAGGAAATAAAGAGGCTGCTGAAACCCTCCTCCCTAGAAAGCAACGATGAAAACCAGGACAGGGAACATAGTAAGAAATGAATGTGAACATGGAGCTGAGAGGATGTGATGCAAGGCAGGAAATGAAAACAAAAAGACTTAATTTGCTTTGTTGTAATGTGAAATGACTGACTAAATGACTCTGTTGCTTTACCTCTCCTTTCTCTCTAAGCACCCAGTGCTGCTAAGGATGACACCAGAAAGGGACTAGTCCAGCAGGAACTGCGGAGAAGACTCAGTTGCAGACAAGTGACTGACAGACTTCTTAACATTGTTATCTCTAATCACACATCAACCTAAACTTGTCAAATACATGACATTTCCAAAGCATAGCATGAGTAAAAAACAAGATAACTGTGGTGTGGTGATGGGTCATTTCAGAGTTTAACAGAAATTCCCGCCTGAAGTAGCATGGGACAAAGTTTATTTCATGATTTTCATTCATAATATAATACTGGCAGGAACAGCTGCAGCACCTGCCATAAAGAATCACAATAATACAGATATAGAGCAGGCCAAGTAAACAAATGAGAAGTCCATTTGGCCATTGCCAAACCACAGAAGACATTTACCAAAGGATTTAAAATAAACTACTGAAGTCTAAACAGAAAAAAAAATCAACTCAAACATCATCTGGCTGAAATACACAGGATAGTTGCATAAAGCTTCAGGTGTTCAGAAAAAAGGGGGAAGTGCTTTTTTGAAGGGAGGAATCCTCAAACAAAAGAAACTTGGGCAAAGAAGATTGAGGGGGTTGCTTTTTCTAAGATTTTAAAAATATCTTTTTAACACTTCAGATCCCATAAACAAGAACCTTTTGTGTCCTAAATATGTTTTGACCCAACAAAGAAAATGTAAATGAAAATTATTTGCATACCAGTTGCCTGTTCTGTCAGTCATACACCTCATAAGAACTTCAAAAATTCTTTCCTTGCAACCATGCCTAATTTAATATGAAAGCCAGAATTTCAGCTCAAAGCCTCAGGGGAACTCAGCTGGATCTACTGTTAAATCTTTGCCAGTGCTTTGGAAAGATTCTGCATTGCACAAGTCCACTCTTAACTAAGCCAAGATGGCAATAAATTCAATAAACTGGAAAAAAAGCCACTTACATTATATACTACCTTCCAGAATATAAAGAGTATCCTTGTATAGGCATCTTACCTTGACATTCCCTACATATATGTTTTAATTCCCATTTCCCAGCTCATAGTGTTAAAAGCAAAATGCAGCATAATTAAGTGGCTAAATTCTCCTTACCTGTAACTTAAAGCAACTTTGCTTCTATGTCCATTTGTGTGATAGTTCACAGGCCAACAGTGTAGCTATTTGTAGTATTTCCACAGGAGAACAGAAGCCTCCCCAGCAGGTACTGACCGGGGAGGGGGAACACAAACACAAAACCTTGAGACTCAACTTTCCTTTTACAGTACTTTCCTATGCCTACCTACTTGACTCATGAGTAGCAATAAGCATTACAGGATCTCAAGGATATTATTTGTGTTGGTAACACTTCATGGCTCAGTTACTTCTCATTTTGTGACTTACAAATTTATAGAAACTGTAAATAGAATCACAGTAGTGAAAGCAATGGTATATTGATCAAATTTCTCTTAATTTCCAGTTTATCCCCTGTGCAATTAATATTGAGCTGTTTTGGATTTCTTTAAACCTGCAGGTGAGTTCACGTTCACAGTTCACATTTCTATGTCCATAATCAGACTTTTATAAACTTTAACAGATATTCACAATGTCATGGCCAAAACTCACATAAGTCTTCAAAAATAACTCTTTTCCATAGCAGATTTGTTGAGTCACATGGGATTTTCATTGTGTCATAAAAAGACATTTTTACAACATTTTAATCATTTGGCATATTCTAACATTTAAGGGTAATAAAAAGATTCAAATTGATTCATGAAGAGATAAGCAGAAAAACACTAGCTTTTTACTGAGGAAAGGAATACAGTCAAACATTGGCTAGCATATGATTTGGAAACATAAGGTTGTATTGCAAGACAAGTATGGGTTAGACACTAAAAAGCTGATCTCTAGCACAAAGATAAATTAACATTTCAATCCCTTTATTTGAAGCCACCAGTCATTGCTCCTGCACTTGCAACAACAGGAGTCCCCTGAACTCCAACAGCCACTGCATCTACCAATATCTGTATGCTTTACAAATATTAACTTGGCATCACAAGTATCAAAACACTTAGCTAAGTATATTTTTGCATTTACAAAGACGCAGAACTTGAAACCACTTACCCTCCCTACATAGCACAACTCATTTGTGTGGTAGAAGAAAGGGCAGTAAGTTTCAGTAGTTCTGCAACCTGTGCATCTTTTAAGACAATATGCCTGTAGAAGTTTCCCAGATTTTAAGGCTGGAAATGGAAGGAGAAGCATTGTAAGGGGTTACAGAAACACAATGATGCACTCAGTTTCTCTTTAGTTTAAAAACGGGGACATGTGGATTAAAGCACAAGCAGCAGTGCAATGACCTACGTGTAAAGATGTACTGGGACCTATAGCTCACTCCTCAGCCAAATGCTTATTTGAGAAACAAACAGGATATAAGCTAAGAAGGAAACCATAATTCCTGACTCCTTATTGCTCTGCCTCTGTCACAGCAAATGTGATGTCATAAAGACAACATAATTATTGAGCCTGAAAGCCATCTTTTCAGATATGTTCATCTCACTAGAATGCAATAAATTGAACCACTTACTGTGACTTAGACCCACAATGAGAAGAATCATAAAAACATTTGGGAGCACTTTCTTGCATACCTAAACAGTTCAAGTATCACAATCCAATACAAACTGAAGATCCTCAGTATTTTTTTAAAAACCCAAAACACAGGCACCCAAAATAAAGCAAAAAATTACAAGCATACGGCACTATGGAAGAGTAAACAATACTGCTTTCAGGCCTAGCCAAGGGATTACTGCTAATTGAGGAAATCAAGGTTGACTTCTAAAAATCTAAAAATAATTCTAAGAATGTTTCCTGTCTCAATGTTCTGGACAAGAGAAAACAAATGAAAAGACTTAGTGTCTACACGCCATGTAGGTCACTGGTATTACACAACCTCCCTTTTTAAAGCCACTTGAAACAAATTCCTATATGGCACATTCACAGGCTTTAACTGATTAAAAACAAGTGTTAGATATGAAATACACCCTGGAAGTAAAAAATTGCTTGTTTTCAGAAAAAACACCATGTCCCTGACAGACTATAAGAGGATATGATCATCTGACCAGACACTTTTAATTAAGTACAACTCATTAAATATTTATTTGCATGCCACTTGAGTACCTGAAGGACAGATCATTACACAAGACATTCCCACAGACACTAAACAGTATTTTTGTCTCAGACTGCTACAAAGCACCAAGTATAATTACAGTAGGCATACCTCTATAGCACAGAATTTTGTTTGCAATTGTTCTTTATCCCAGGCTCTAGCTCTGCACTACCTCCAGCTTAATAACACAGAAGCAGATTTGTCCATCATACCTCTTTCTATGCTGTGTAGTGACAACACATATGCACATTTCTGGCTTCTAAACTAAGTATCATGTCTCCAACAGCCTATCCTAGCAAGCATAGAAGTTTTACAGTGACAACAATTTGCACTGAAAAAAACCCATGATCTAGCAAGCTTTTATTAACTATTCTGCTCTCCTTTTGCCTAAAAAAATTACAGACCTATATAGACTCGGTCAAAGACAAAAGTAAACAGCTGTCCATTAAATCATTATCTTAAAAAATATACTCAAAGCCAACACTACTTTTATCAGATGCTTTTATCAGAAACCACCAAACATAGCCTTAATTCATTACTATAAAGTATGTAGTACTATTTGCTTCATGGAAAATTGTGTGGCTTCATTTATTGATATTTAAAACACAGAAAGACGTCAGGTGAAGATCTGTGTTGGGACATCAGACTTGGAAGACTTCAATACCTTTTCCCTGCCCAACTTTCTTCAGTATCTCTGGCCAAGCATTTCTGAAGGGCATAGATTTTTGAGAGAGATATTACATAGTTTTGAGGTATGTCATGGCAACGGTGTCCTTGCATTAAAAAAAAAAAAAACAAAAAAAACCAGAAAACGCTTTACAATCATTTAGAAGAGGACAAGTAAGCGCAGGGTGGAGATTAAAACTATCTTCACACTACTACGTAGTATGTTCTGAGACATCTAGAATCTCTCAGTTACTTTTATACATAAACTTAGGATTGTATCTCATGGGTTTCTCACACTATAAACTGGGGTGCACTGAGAAAGGCATCTACTTTTGATTTAACAATGCAAAAGAGGGAAGAGGAAATCATAGGAAGTAGGAAAAAACTGAGCCAAAGGTAAATTAATTCTACAGTTATCCTCCCTCAAATATATTCTCTCTTCTCATCCCAAATGGTTTCATCTGCACTGTAAGATATAAACAAAAAATTATGCCACATCTTGCAGTACAAAGCACTCAAATTCAAAAGATCTTGAGGATGAACGACTAAGGACTGGTGCAGCAAAGTATTTAAATATATGAGTAGCTTCACTGAATTCATCAGAAGTACAGCCAAAAAAATAGAGAAATCTCTTGAATTTAAACAAAACCAAGACAACAATAGTTACTGCACAACTGGCAGAGAGCTGGTAAGATTTCCTTTGAAAATGCCCAATAGAAAATCAAAGTATCAATACCTTGTACTTCAAAAATGCTGTTCAGATATGGAGACTGCCTGAGTGGAGCTCAATGTAGGACAAGAACTTAGCGTAAAAGTACAGAGGGGAAAAGGAAGATATTTTCTGTTTGCTCATCCATAGCGTGACTGCAGTCCCAATAAACGGACATATATTAAGAGAGCTTGTATCTTTTTCTACATTTATATGGCATATATTTAGATACATACGTATAGAGCATAAATATCCATACTAATGTTGATATACTCTAGTTTCAAATGTTGGTACAGGTTTTACAAAACCTGTAAGTAAAGTGTCTGATGACAGGAACCAGACAATTGTGAGTAGTCACTCAATTTGTGACACAAGAAAAGTAACTCAAGAAAACATATGCTGCATAGATCAAATGAGTACATTACCATTTAAACATCTTTAAGAATTTGATTCTGGCTTTTTAATTACAGCACCAAAGAATGTATTTGCTTTTAACAGTGAGCTGCCTTCCTACTCTAAAGTTGCTCCTCAGGGGGGCTGAAAAGGGAGAAGAGGATGACAGTTTTGCAAGCTGTACCCATGACTACTTTTAGTTCTATGGCCATCAGAAAGCTGATTAGGAATTACCAAAATCTTTTAAAGCAGTTCTGTAAAGGTCAAGCCTTTGTCTTCTGTGCTCATAAATTTATTTAAATAACAATGTTCACATATACAGACTCCTACACATGTGCTTTTATTATACAATATGTAACATAATCAAAACTGAAGACACAGAATGAGGACAATAACCAAGACTCGTCATCAAAAATTTGCTAAGCTCATTTTTGACAATGTATAATAAACACAAGACAAATAAAACATATGTAAGACTGAAATAAAGCACACATTTGACTTAGTAATCCATTACACCTCTTTCAGAGTCATTACAATCAGCCACATCAAGAACTTGGAGACATTCAAATCAAGGGAATTATTCAGCTACCATGCACACGGGAACATTCCCAACTAATAAAAAATGCATAGGAAATTCTGTAGAAGAAAACTTACGGAGCGTTTGAATGTAGCATTAACAGTTTTTTTCCAAAGGTACTAAGTTGCTCTAGTTGCAAATGCCCTGAAACGAACAGCGTTCTTTCTGCTCTCAAAACTACATTGCTGCTCAGAATTCACTGCATAAAAAGCGCTGGGGGCAGACATTAGAGAAGTATTAAAAATTACTAAATCCCTTTTTTTTCCCAGTTATTTTTGAAAGAATAAAATTGTTCTCACATTTTTCATTTCCTGTTTTATTAAAGACAAAAGGTATTTTTAAGGTACAAAGAAACACATTTCAATCACTAAAAATAGGGCTTTTTAATTATAAACAACAGCAGAGTGAAAAGTTAGCAGCACCAGTGGGTTGCGGCAATGTAATTCACCTTGTTGGTATCATATGATAACATGCACAGACATCGCCCTGTTAAAATGCCTCTGATGAGGCTGATTGTTAAACAGTGCTCCATCATAGGCCTGTAACCAATTCTTCCTACAAGTCAAAAGGGAAAAAAAAAAGCCCAAACCTCTCCACTATAGCTTCCTTTTTCTTTCTCACACAAAACTTGTGTTTTATATTAAGGTGATCTTAATCTGTAGCTGTACAGGATAGTTGCTGGCTTGGACAGCTATAATTAAGAGTGATGTAATTATCTGTAAACTCTAAACTATTCCAACACATGGCTATGCTGGCCTGAGTTCTCCTAATTTGGAAATGGTCACCTAAGACTCTGATATGGAGAGGGTACATCATCATATGGGTGGTGATAAGTTGTTTCATTGATTTTAAAATGTGGCCTGAATGTTGCCTAAAAGGAACATTCACCCTTTGACAACAGAATAATGTCATGCATCTGGGAGACTCCAGGTGTGACACACTTCCTTTTGTTGAAAGTGTTTAATTTTAATATCCTGAAATTATATTCTTACGTATTCAGGGGATTTTTTTTTTTTAAATGACAAGTTCCATTTCTCAAATAGCTTAACCTTTACTGCAGCTCAGCTACGTGGTACAAAACTTTCCATCAGAATCCTGTTTGCCAAAGGAATTAAACATTATCTGTAATCAGTGAAGGCCAGCCAATACATTTGCAGGTTTCTCTGAAAGTTCTGTGAGATTAACAGGATTTGGAAAGGTAATGTAGGGCAAATCATTCCAATGAAGAGTCTCTGAAGAATAATTTAGGACCTCTTACCATGTTTCTTCTAGCTGTTAAGCACTATACAGTGCATAAACCCAAAAGATACATGTCAGATTTGATCCTCGCTTTGATTCTCAATTTGGTGGATTCATTCATGTGTACAAATGCTTGAGAAACAAAAAATACATGGTAATTAAAGTTTTAAACTAATTTTAATGCATTATATCTTATATTCCTTTACCTGAATTAGCAGAAGCACATAAGCCTGAATAAATTATTTAGTTAAATGAAAGAGCTCTTTTACTACATTGTATTTTCTTATCCCTACCTCATTTTTGCTGAGACTTCAGAACATTTTCTACTTGAAGTTTAACAATTCAACTTATTTTAATGAATTACAACATTTGTTTCTTGTGCTTTAGTTACACTGGTGAATTTCTGTTAAAGGACAAGAGTTACAGCATTTAGCATTAGTCATACATATCATAACTTGGGGGTTTTTAATATTTTTTTTAAATACAAACTTAATAGCTATTTCAACAAAGTCATTTTTCCTCAGGTTTTAACAGAGTTTAAATACTAACAATTGTAAATCTCTGGAGGGAGAAGAATGATTCATAGCAACAACCAATAGGAAAAAAAAAATCAAAGACAATCACATTTTCAGTGAACTAGTAGACAAATTTTAAACACGTGAGAACAGTATTTCTGTGAGAAAGCAGCAGAAATTTTTCTGGAAAAGTTTAATTATTCCTCAAAGTTTCAGTATAGAAACAAACAAGCTGAAACAGACCAATGACAGAGCCCAGAAGGTGGTGATCAATGGCACAGAATCGAGTTGGAGGCCTGTGGGCCAGTGGAGTTCCACAGGGATGGGTTCAGGGGCCAGTCTTGTTCAAAGTTTTCATCAACGACCTGGATGAGGGGACTGAGTGTACCCTCAGCAAGTTGGCTGATGGAGGACTGGCTGATTCCCCAGAAGGCTGTGCTGTCATTCAGTGGGATCTTGATCGGCTTGAGAGTTGGGCAGAGAAGAACCTCATGAGGTTCAACAAGGACAAGTGCAGAGTCCTGCACCTGGGAAGGAACAACCCCATGCACCAGTACAGGCTGGGGGTCGAACTGCTGAAGAGCAGCTCTGCAGAGAGAGACCTGGGAGTCCTAGTTGATATTAAGCAAAATATGAGCCAGCAATGTGCCCTCGTGGCCAAGAAGGCCAATGGCATCCTGGGATGCATCAAGAAGAGTGTGGCCAGCAGGTCAAGGGAGGTTCTTCTCCCTCTCTGCTCCGCCCTAGTGAGGCCTCATCTGGAGTCCTGTGTCCAGTTCTGGGCTTCCCAGCTCAAGAGGGACAGAGAAGTGCTAGAGAGAGTCCAGCACAGGACCACCAAGATGATCAGGGGAATGGAACATCTTTCATATGACGAAAGGCTGCAGGAACTGGGGCTGTTTAGTCTGGAGAAGAGGAGATTGAGGGGAGATCTTATTTATAAATATCTAAAGGGTGGGTGTCAGGAGGTTGGGACATCCCTTTTTTCTATAGTAGCTAGCAACAGGACAAGGGGTAATGGGATGAAGCTGGAACATAACAAGTTCCATTTAAATGTAAGAAAATACTATTTCACTGTGAGGGTGAGGGAGCAGTGGCACAGGCTGCCCAGAGGGGTTGTGGAGTCTCCTTCCTTGGAGGTCTTCAAGACCCACCTGGACATGTTCCCATGCGACCTGATCTACGTGAAACTGCTTCTGCAGGGGGGTTGGGCTGGATGATCTCTAAAGGTCCCTTCCAACCCCTACCATTCTATGATTCTATGAAATGCAACCTTGATAACTTGTACAAATAGTCTTCCCTACCTACTGTATTATATATAAATATTTCAATGCTTTCTCTAAGTACTGTGTACGTTTGACATCTCAGTCTATGGCAATTTTTCTACCATTGGAATACTTTCAAGCAGCTTTTGTTAATGTTTTTTAACGTTTTAACATTTAACTTCATGCAAAAGTGAATTAGTCTCCTAATAAAAAGATGTTTCCCTGCAAATTCCACAGTGGACACAGATTGCATGCTACAGTTCCACTAGCCTGTTTGAAAGATTGTTTTCTTCTGCTTTATGCTTAGCACTGGCATGGATAATGGAATGCTTTTTCTCATGCAGCCACAGCCCAGTATTACAACAAAAATAACACCACTCAGTATTTCTAATCACACTCTTCATAATAAAACAACACTAATTTTAACCAACCAATCATTTACAAGCTCTGTTCTACCTTCTCTGATTTTCACACATAAACTCCATTCTGTATTGATACATATACTGCTTGCTGGATGTGCTGACCAGCCAAAGAGATTAAATGTGAAGAGTGTAAGACAATGAGATGACAAAAGCAGAAATGCAAGGAGTGAGTGTGCTTACAACTGTGTATGTGCACATACCCATGTAATATCAAGAGTATCAACAGAGAACTATAAATAGAAGTACGGAGAGCAAAAGGTAACTTAGGGAACAGAAAAAGTTACTGAAACTAAACAGAAAGTCATGTACAGGACTGAAGGTGATCAAGAGAGTCAAAAGAGAAAAGAGAAAGAAGTGTGAAAATGAAGCAGGAGAGGACCAACTGGAACAAGAGCTGCTAAGAAAAAACAAAATGCATCATTCACAGAGCAGCAAAAAGGTTTGAGGGGAAAAAAAAAGATACCAAAAAAAAGTTAAGAGAGAAGAGTATCAAAAGAACAAGAAGTCTTGACTAGAAAGTCTCCCTCACCTACAGAATTTGTTACACTGCTGAAATACATCTTGCGTATACTGGGTATGTTCAAACATTCTCTAAATACATATAAGTGTTCACAAAGTTGGCTCCTACAAACTCTACTGTTTAGAAGGCAACTGTTTTTCAGAAGCAATTCCCCAGCAGTTGACAGCAACCTTTCCTCCACAATTCTGTTTCACTCATTCTGTACACAATTATCTCTCTGTCCTAGATTTTGTACTTGGGTACAGAATCAGTTGCTTTGATTTGGTGGTGTCTCAGTATAGCAAAGTCATCCATCTTGTATTAGAAATAGGACTTCCTATCACAAAGAAAAAAAAATGATAGAGGAAAAATCAGACAGCACAGGCACATGAAAGTTTAGAAGCTACATTTAATAAGTTAGTGTTTGTTTTGAAAGGATAAGCAAGGTCAATGGAAAGTAATTTTCTAGATGTAGCAAAACACACCAGTATTCTTAGTGTAATTACATTTGTGATATGGGCTGGTACCAGCTCTTGGACTTCTCTATTTACTTATTGCTTAGTTTCTCAACTCCTTCTTCTCACTCCATGGTTTTATTACTACCTCTGCTACTTTCTTCAAGGGTGCCCTTTTTTTTTTGCATTAGAGATGCTTTTTTGTTCTTGTTCTGTTGCTTGTCCCTGAAGTAGTACTGAAATGGTCGTATGATGCCATTTCTGCTACAAGCCAATACAAACACAGCTAAAAATCCAAGAATTCTAGTGGAACAGAGGCTAGCACCATGCACACTGAGTGGGCACCACTCTGGTAAGTCCCTTTGGAAATCTAGTTGTAACCAACATTGAAATGAAATAATACGGTACTGCTCTGCTAGCTCCACGGACATGCCTAACCCTCTTTCTCTGCACTGGAAAGTCATCATTGCAATGATTAAATGATTCAAAGGAAAAGAAAGAATCCCACCCTCAATGCCAAGTCAATAGTTTCACTACCAAACATATGGTTATTGTTATGCATTTTCCTTCCTGTGAGGTTACGTACCCTGCCTAAGCAGTGGTGTGAATCCGCACGGAATCTCCAAGAGTTATTCATACTTATGGATATAAGTAGGCAACGCATATTCTTGCCTTTAATTCTAGTTTGTGTTTATGCTTACAGATCTTACTCAAGAATCATTGTCTTAAAGAAGTCAGTACATCTTAGGTTTACACACGAGGCTTTGCATTTCCATCAAAGAAAGCCTCTATGCTGAAGCTCTTTCTCACAAACCTTGGAGCAGTATGAAGAGAACACCCCCCTCACCCCAACAGAAATGGAATTTTACTGGTATAAAGGGCGTTTGCACTGAGGAACCTTTCTCCTGTAAAAAGAGGAGGGGTGTAACAGCATGAAGTACCTTTAAGACTACTGTTAAGGTATAGCAGGGGATCTGCCTTGTCCTATTTAAAAAGTAATGTATGCACACTGTAGCTTGTACTAGGATTGTTTGTTGCTCAAAGCATTTTGCTCACAAACTCACACAAAAAAACATTTTCAAACTTAAAAACTCTTCATCTTAACACATGATGACTGCAAATACAAATGCTACACGTACATGCAAGTATTTCACATATGGAAACATGAACAGAAAATTATTTGGTGCTACAGTTTACACTATCTCTGTTTACATTGTGTGCTTCTGAAATACAACATTACAGAATATCTTTCATAAATGATGTATTACAATTAAAAAATAAAAGAAGCGGTGAATTAAAGGATGCTATTTAGTGGGATTTATACCTCACCATGGAGCCGGTAAATCACCCCCACACAACAATGCACTCTGTAGACATTTATCATATACTGCAATGCCCATACTAAGGCAACATATCCCAGGAGTTGGCAGCCATGCTATCAGCAAGAATTTGGCTACAGAAACAGCAATGATTCATCATGCATTCTAGAAGCACTGTTGAAACAACAAAACAACACAGTGCTATTTTAATCCTTTAAAGGTAACAAGGGTTCTAAAAAATATATAGATTTGCATGTAAAACCAGAGCAAGGAAAATAGCCCGTAGTTCTAATACTGCATCTTTATTCACACTTTTTCATCAGCTATTTAGTAAAACTGGAATCTAATTACTTCTCTCTCTACATTATGATTTGAATAGTCAATCCAATATATGAGAACAAATGTTTCACAATAACTAAATAAAATAATATCTGGTTTTAAAATAGTTTAAGTTGGTTTCAGTTTCAAAATCCATTGTAGCAACTTTTATAATAACTAGCTAGAAATGTTTTCATCAATTGAAACCTGCATTGCAAACAGATAATTTTCAAACTCACTCTCTGAATGAAGAGCCAACAGCACAGTCAGAATGTTTGTTTTAGTATACGTATCACATCTATTATTGTCCCAATATCCACCATGAAAACTGTTCTGCAGCTACCAGTATCCGAAAATTTGCAAATAGTGGTGTGGGTCCTATCAAAAGCTTCTCAAGTGCTATTGATTTCTCTGATGAAAGCACTCTTTCTTTCCCAGAACATTCCAGTTAAAGGCAAACACAGAGAAACTTTGTATCCTAAATTACAGACACCTTATTAATTTATTTCCATTACAATTACAGAGTGACACTGAAACTCCATTGGTAACACCCTTTTACTTTCACCTCCTCGAAGGAGCTAAACAACATCTCTAGAGAGTTTAAAAGGGCATCATCAGAAAGTTTTGGATCTGCTGCCTTTTGCCCCACTACATAAATGTACCCTTACCTTCTGGAAAACGACTTCATCCTGCTTTCTTTTCTTTTTGCCACTTTTTCTGATCTTCTGGTTTGCCTGAATCCATTTTGTGACCTGCAGTTCAAAACCATAGCACTTTTTTAGGAAGAAGATGTGACCAGTGTGCAGCTATTCAGCATTAGTAACAAGCTATAAACATCATCAAGACTTTTTTTTTTTTTTCCCCCCACTGCTTCACTGAAAAGAAGAAAAGAACTTTTCCCATCCAGAACGACGTGGTCTTTGGTAATCTGGTTAATAACTTGTGCATGGTCAAAGTGTGAGATGGTGTTCTTCACCTTAGAACCTTCAGTTTATAGAGGTTTTGCACAAAGAATGTATTTGGTCCCAGACCAGACAGCCAAATATAAAGTTTTCATTGCAGTGTGCAAAAATCCTTGGGAAAAATCTCAGTGCTTTATCTCTTCACACCTTCTATTTCAAGTAGGAGATTAACTTCCAGCCATCCACCCTTAATGTTGTTCCAGACCACCGACCCCAAATTTGGATGGTAGCATCGTTATTACTTAATAAAGTAACAACGCTTGGGTTTTTTCCTCCCATACGAATATACGGAAGCAATTATTCTTTTCTAAAGCAAAAGCACGGCCGAGGTGTGGAGTAGATGTCAGGTGGGAAGCCCCAGGAGCAGATTCTCAAGGCAATCTCGGGGGGGGGGGGGGGGGGGGGGCGGACGGGACACATGACACGATGGGACACAACGTTAACAGCTGCGAAAGATTTTCTCCTCACCTCGCCGCTCACTTGCTGCACAAGCCGACACTCCTTCCAAGTCTCGCCCTCCTCCAGCAAAGGCTAGATGGGGAGAGAAAGCGCACGTTGACATCGGATGGCCCCGCGGCGCGTCCCCGACGGGCCAAGAGAAGCCGGGAGACAGGGTGCCCTCTCTGCCCGCCGCCGGACCGGCCTCGCCGACACCCGGAGCCGCAGCCGTGCCCGCCCCGTCGCTCCCGGCCTCGGTGCGGGCACACCGCGGCTCTCGGTAGGAAATGAAACACCTCCGCGGGGTCCCCCGCCCCCGTGCTCCGGCCCCCGGAGCCCCGCGGAGAGGAGGAGCCTGCCTTAAAGACGTAAGGGCCCGACGGCTTCGCGGCGGCCCCACCGGGGTTTCCGCGCCGTGCCCGGGAGGAACGTCGGCCAGCCGTGCCTCGCAGCCGCTCGGCTCGCCTGTCCGCGCCCCAGAGCAGCGGAGCCCCTCCCCGCCCCGCCACCGCCCCCCTCGCCGGCAGGCCGGCCTTCCCGAACCTCGGCACGAACGCTCCCCCCGGGGAGCTACAGTCTGGCTGGGTTCGAGAGACGCTCTCCCGTTACTCTCCCCGTTCACGCTGTTTGTCACAGGACTTCACGGACGGAGGAACAGCCTAACGGGGCTAGCTTACATCAGAAAGTGTCATCCCGCTTAAGTGTTTCAAGATTTCCACCAGTACTTGCTTGACATAGATGGAATTCAACTATTAAATTACCTTGGAGGATCTGAAACATATCTTAAAAGCAAGGGCTACGCAGCAGCTCTTCTCCGTATCACAGCAAGCCCTTCACTGAGGCTTCCCATTAAATGAGGCCTCAGTTAAATTCAAGAGACTGCTAGCAGGTGATTAAATGTAAGCATGGGACCTCAGCAGATACTTCTGTACCCTTTGAAGAGTATATTAAAACTCCACCTTGATGTGAGAGACTCAAGTAACGTCAGCCATGCAAAACCAGAATATTACAAATTCTGAAGTGAGGATTTTATTAAGTGCTACGCGATTAGCATTTAAAACGAGATAATAAAAGATAGACAACATCACACTTGCTATAGCTAAAATTATGCTAGTAATGTATTTTCAATATTTTAAAAGTAATTCCTACTCTGCTATGTACACCAGTTCCCCAAAAGCTCAAAAGAAAATCTGTGCTCATGTCAAAGAATAAGGCTCATGAGACCAATCCCTCCCATGTACAGAATTAGATGGACTTTGCAAACAGATTTAAGTAAATAAGGGTAGATCCAATTAATGCATACTAAATCTTGACAGTATTCATTTGGCTCTATCACTTTAAAAAAAGAAAAAAAAAACAAGCCTTCTCTCCTACCTTTTTTGTTTTACTGCCACAACATCCTTCTTTCAAGATCAAAAGCTTTAGATCAAAGCCAAGATCAAACTCAATGCTTTAAATAGAAGCAACTTCACTATGAAGCACTACACAAAGATGTACTTTTTAATAGATATATCACAACAGGAAATCTTGCTATAGATTTTTATTTCACACTCACAACAGGTTTACTTGAAACTGGAATCAACATTGTAATTTTGTTTTGTAATGCCACAACAGATTTTCTACTAAATTCTGAAGTTCTAATTCTGAAAGCTCATATAAATTAACTTTTGAAATGTGTGTGTTTGAATGAATAAAGATTAACAGAGCACAGTTCAAAGAGAATCAACAAGAATATGAACAAAAAATTAGGGTAATGGCAAACACAAGTGAATACAACTACCGAAACAATATTCCTTTGGATCGGTTAACAGACTAGATTGTACATTCCCACAGAAGTTATGGGAAACACTAGGTCATAGAAACAATGAAGTCAATCTATAAATTCTTTAAAGAATTATACCTCTTCTCCTGCAAAATGTTTGGTGAAAACTAGGGGAGAAAAAAGTTACAAGACGTTGATTGTCAGACCTGCAGACCATGGGGCTGATTTGGGATGAAAATCTCTGAACATATAGACACACTGTGCATTAAAACTCAAAGGTAGCTCCCATTTTCCAGTCAGCAGCTGCAGGAATTGTTACTGATTTCTTTATCCTTTATGGGGCCAACACCTAAGGTTCCCTGGTGCTAGTGCTGTGCACATCATAACCTGAGAGCTTATTTACTCTAAGGTGATTGCACTGCAGCATGAGGTAAGAGCCAACATGCCCATGCAGACAGCCTGCAGAGGAAAGAAAACAGCAAGAGAAACGGGGTAGGCCTAGCAAGTGGTGGTCACAGCACACCAGCTGTGCAGTCAGCTGTTAACTCTACTTGTTGATGCTTCAGGTAAGATTTTGCTCGTGACTTGACTAGGAAATTTTGCCAGGAAAATTGGGACTGAGAAAGAGAGAGCAGGGAAGAGGAAAAGAAGAGCAGAGGATGGAAAGGAAGGGAGGGGAGAAAAGATGTTTTTAAGAACATTTTGTCTCCTGCTGGATTCTTCCATACTCCAGAAGGAAAGAACTTACATACACTAGATAAAAAAGGTGATGGCACCAGGGAAAATGACTGAATCATCCTCCATCAACAGTCATGTTTGCTGTCCACATGACCCTGACTGTCATATGTAATTCCCCTCACAAGAGAAATGAAGTCGATTGTCTGTAGTCCATCTTCTCATCTTTACTTGGGGAAAATTTCAGAGACTGCTAATGGAGGTGTCCTATGTAACACTTTGATTGCAAGCAAGCATTTATAAATGTTAGAGCACGCTATGATCCTTCATATTTTGCAACAGCAGGATTATATATAACTGAATTTTGAAATAAGAGGGAGGAGGTAGCACCTTCTACCAACTGGGTGAAGACAGCCCAATGTCCTGGCAAATAACTTAGGCAATGATTTACATCAGCTATTCTTCAAGGCAGACCAGATCCCAAGCGTACAATGAACTTAGAGGACTTTACATGGCCTGGAATACAATAGGATATTTATGCAACAGAAAACAATTTCATGTTAAATTAAAACAGAATCTGGTTTTAAATTTTTCAGGCTATAGTGGCTACTAATATTTCATAACTCAATGAAAAAATGGTAATCATGCACATTTCCTCTGCAAAGTTGTCTATAACTTCAGATGCACTGTGCTACTCCAATGTTCAAACCATCGAGAAGGTTGATTTAACTAAGGTGAACAATGAATCAGTGCAATTTTGTTGGCTTCACAGCAATCCTCAGATACCAGAAGGCAAAAAGAAAAACTAAAAATGGAGGAATAAAAATATTTACTGTAAATTAATTTCAGAAGAGCTTCTGCAGAGCAGAGGAAACTTGTAACTAAGGCAGTAGAGCAATTTTCCAACCTTTAATTTCTAGAGATTTTATTTTGCTCTCAACTACTGATTTTTACGCCACATATACACACCCACATTTATATATTCAGACCTACATGAACACCTGCAAGTGAACAGAAAAGTTTAAAGATTTTTACTGTTGTGTCATGCTTTCTCCTACAGTATGTAGCAAACTTCACCAGTCTACTAGTCAAAATTTTGTACCTTTACACACCTTCCCCGTGTAACGTTAAACAAAAAAAATAGACTTCCTCCTCATTCTATTCTATGATATTAGAACGACACCGCCTAGTTTTTAAGGCTGATGCTATCACTTCTGTTGTATCAGTAAATGATAATTTAAAGGCACTATGGTAAAATGCAAGATACATAATGGTTTTCCTATCACACAGAAAATTTATAGGAAAAATGACCACTAAAGTTGGAAAAATGACTTCCTGGGAAACTGAGAACATGACGTGCCCTCAGAACAGCCTGTGTGACCTGAGAACTGCTTCAGCAGATGAGACCTGGCTTCCAACCTTTTGTAAAATGATTCAGAAAATGAAAATACAGAAAAGTATTTTATCCAGTAGTTCACCAGATAAGTAATACTGACTTGAAACTTTTGACTGTATTCCCCAAGGGCAACAATTGCAAGGATTTTAAAACACTACCAGTTAACAGAATTCAGCAGAGAGACTAAGGAGATGGCATGCTAAAACTGAAAATGGCAAAGATGGCTGGTGCATCCACATTGCAAGAAGCAGTATATCAGCAGTGGATCAAAATTACAGTAAATGGAAACCAGCCTAGAACGTGCTCTAGTGAGAACAGCAAGTTCCCCAACTGGTTTTGTGCATTTTTCATGTGGAGAGCTTTATTCACTGAAATGGAAAATCAAGTTGTTCTGACATTATCTATATTTTAGGAAAGGTGGTAATTTATACTGATACCAAAAATCCAAATGTTATAATTACTCCAAGAGTCTCTGTGGTGGTGTATGGCTGCTCTCTACAGATAAGCATGCTGTGTCTGATACTCTTTAATGTAATACCCCTACAGAGACATTATGTTCAAGTTTAAACTTGCCCTTCCTGAAAATATCTCTACCTCCAACAGACAAAAACCTGTTGAAACACTAACTTGGGGGATGCATTTTCAGCACATTACAATATGACTTTCTTACACTGTGGCAGGAATAGTTTTTCCAAAGGGATGTTGTAGTTACATTCTTCATATCCACATTAGCAAATCTGCAGATAAATATCCTAGGTAAACATTAATCACTGTGGTGGCCTATTTAGCTCAAGATCAGGTTCATAACCTGATAAAGTATCTATGACCATTTGTATGTTGTTTTTTATTTTGTAGTTACAATAAAACCACAGAAGAACATGCCTGAATATGGATACTGGACAGTGCTGCACCGCTGATATGAAAAGCAGTGTTTTTCTTACTTTTCCAGTACAAAGAGACTTAAAAGAAAATGAGACAGACTTTACTTCTTGTTGAAGAAATAAAATACATCTTTCAGAGGTACTGATCTATGAGTCTTAGTGATCCCTTGACGCAATCAAAAATCCTTCCAACAGCTCTAATAAAGAAACATGTTCAAGGCAAAAGTCCATTATCCCTTTAGCCATGAAATACTATCGGCCCGTATGCTAAGGATAATAATCATAAGTTGAACCATGACCTTTACTGCTCATTTTTGTATTGACCAAAAGCTTTGTCAGCCAATAGACTTTTCAAATGTATCATTCTCCAGACATCTTAACTTTGGCATTCAAATTTCACTGACAGAATAGTCAAAACATCCTTTCCTTATGGAAGTGGAATGTATTTTAGGAGAATCAATTAATTCCTCCACGAGTAAACAAAAGGTGATCTTCATCAGTCTAACTACAAAGTGCTGCTAAAACAGAATGACTGAAGGTAATACAAACTTAGATCTTGACATTCCTCCTATCAACATTTGTGGAAGACAGCGATCTGATGGAAATGGCATGAAGACTATTGTATGTATTTTGTTATAATCTGCTCTCTAGACGTACTTCAGCAGCAGAGTGGGTTGTTTTGTTTTGTTTTTTTTCAGAATGTGTGAGAAAAAGCCTTGGTCTCAAAAGCAAGAGCTTCCATATCCAACTCTAGCCAGCTGGGAACACAACGGCAGGATCTGAACCCTCAGGTTCTCTATGAGTTTCTGACTGGACCACTGCATAAATGAGCAGGTCACAGTATTTTAGGTCAGCATTATATAGGGCAACATAGACTAGAGATACACAGTTTTTATTTATACACATGCATGAAGTACATCTTACCCACATATTCATTCCTTCCAATCACAAACATGTCCTTTCTAAAAGCCTAGAAAACAGAGAAATGTTCCATGAAGTAAAATGTGTGTTTCTTTTAAAAAAAACCTAGTCCACTTGGGAAGGAAGATGGTCCCTGCCATGTAAAATTTTTATCTCAGCATCATGCCCAGCACTCTTTCCTCCTGCAATAAAAGGATCTCAAATACTATTTCCTCATTATTTTATATCCCATGTCCAATGCTTACTTTTAAGGGAGTTCAAACTGGACAGATTTCAGCCATTTTTAAGTCCACTCCTTCCTAATTCATATAGAAAAGCTATTTTCTTGCAAGGGAGCACAAAAAATATTTGAAACCATTACAGATTGTTTCCATTGGGTAAAGAAAATAATGGGCAGGCTAAAGATTAATTGGTTGCTAACTTCTGTGCTTTTCTTTGGATGTTTTCACAGGCAATGAATTAAAATCCATGTTTATTGTTATGCAAGCCCAGCTGTGCCTTTATTAGGCAAGTCTCAGCTTAAAATTTCTGTTCAAAAGAGGACCCATCCTCCCTCCTTTTGCTATGTTTCCAACCCCTGTACATGTAGGTGGGAGAGTGGGAGTTTGGGAATGTGAACTTGAGCCAGCATTGATCAGCCAGGCAGCAAACAGTTATTGTTCTTTAGATACCAAACATAACTCCTTTATAGTAGGGATAAGCTCGGTCGTTCTGCACATAGCACAGCTTTTGTGTTCAGTAATGCAATAAATAGTAAAAGGGAACAAGAATGACTGCTTGGGATTTATTAAACTTAAGAGATTCTAAGGAACAGCAGTGTGGAATCCAGCCCACAATTATTTCAGAAATTGAATGTTGGTTTCAAGTGCACTTCAGCTTCTTGAACAAGCTGTTACCCATGTACATTTACTGTACTACTACTGTACTTCTGAGCTGGACACATTCAATACTGAAAGTTACCCTGAAGAAAAACAGAAAGACATTTGTGAAAATCTGGCTTTTGATTGGAGAGGCAAGCCAATGTTTTAGCAGGTCATTAAACTTCACAAGTCATGACTCTTTAACCTTAATACAGACTCACAGTCCCAGCTGAGAAGCTCAAAAGCTTTTTTTCTTTTTTTCCTGAATTAGTCAATTAATGTCTAAATTAAGACTCCTAAAACTCTTTTTTAAACTTCACTTTCAGAAATGAGAACAACGGAGGCACTGAAATGTTATGGCCAATACATTTAAAAGTCACCAGCTACATTCAACCTGGACACCAAGGTGGTCAACACTATGTGGGAGTCATGTAACCTGAGGCAGTATGTTTTCCAGTTTTAGAACACGATTACATACTAATTTGTAACAATACTTCTCTGATCTTGAATGTCTGTGTTTTTCTCCTAAAATCAGTAAACACATGCAATAAAGAAGCATCTCACTCCAAACCCTCCAAAACTATAACAATACTCTAAACCATGCCTGAACTTAAAGAGTTCTGAAATAAATTTGGGCCCTTAGTGGTATTTAATGATGTATCATTTTATAGAAGTGATTTTCTTAACTACTTAGTTTAGAAACTTAGAAACTACTTAATTTCTTAACTACTCAGCATACAAAACTGAACTACTGTTGTGTCTCATTATGCTGTATCTTAAATACCACATATGGGAATGGCTAAATAAATAGTAAGGCCATTTTATGCCAATAACTTTCTTTAGATTAACATAGAATCTACTTAAATAATAATAGTCCTTGCAACTTAATTTGGTAATTTTCTATAAATAAAATACCTAATTCTCCATATACTACAGTCTATCTAGAAAGACATTCAGATAGCTAGTCTTTATCTAAAACATATTTCAAAGTGCCAACCACACAGAAAGTCTGTCTGTGCAATCTGTCTTGATTTGTTTCTCTTCATGATTCATCTGACATTTATGCACACTACAGTACTACACACATTGCTCGATTACATTTTTGTATTTTCCAAAATTCCACTTTATCTTCTAAGAAAATGGGATACAATGTTGACAGCACAACTGCTAATTTCGGAAAAAACACAGCACTAACGATCCTCATTTTAAAACTTGTTTCTTATGGTGTTGTTATCATTAAGGAAGTCATTAATCAATTTATCTTGTTGACTTAGGCTCATTTAAATTTTTAACAACTTGATCTTTTCATCTTCTAATCTGCAAGCTTGCTAATATAAAAATGATACCATTTTTCTTAAGGGGATGTGTCTTTTTTTTCAAAGTGTGCTTTCCATACAAGAATAAGTACTTATCTTAAAGTAGCAGTTACAATTTCTTCAAATTATTTCTCAGATATCAACTCATTGGAACATAGCAGTCAAATTAGTTATATTCTCTGCATTGATGTTAAAATACACACAAAAGTCCCCACGTCCAGACAAAAAAAACAACAACAAAAAAAAAAAAAAAAAATCAAAGATTAAGTAGGAAACTTCAGTGTTCAAGCAGTAGCATGTTATTCTTGTGGCTAATACTTAATATAAACTTTGATATTCATCTATCAGAGCTAGTGGTAAACTCTATTCAGTAAGTAAGAAAATTATACCTCTTCATAGCACCTTCCCAATTTTTTCCCAAAACAGAAGTTTGAATGAGATATTCCTAGTTAACAGGTTATCCTCCCTGTCCAGGTCTACAAATTTACTGTATCTCAAGAAACAATAAGGATTTCACTTGTTTACTGTCAACAATGACAAGAAATACCAGGTCTTGACAAACCCAAGCTACACTCTGATACAATAAGGGTGATTTTTCTGATGGAAAAAGGATTATAGCACCCTCCGTAAAACTTGCATGAACAACTGCTAAAGATATTTCAGAAATTTAGTAAGAGAATCTTTAAAAAAAAAAAAAAAGATTGTGGTTGGTTTGTTAACAATGGTTCATAACCACTCGCCTTTGTTGCATTCTCTTGTAGAGCTATCTCTTAATCTTTCTCTTAGAACAAGGAAACAGGAAATATAGAAAGCTTATAACTGGGGAAAAGCCAGCAATCTTTTAACAATAAACTGCTTTATCAGAAATCATATTAAGTACTTGAGTGGCTGCTGCAACATCCCCTTAAAATTTATGAAACACAGGAATGTTACTTGCATCCACTTAAAACCCATTATAAATTATATTTCAATTCAAATTCTTTAATAGTTTTGCTATGAGTTTCCTCTTCAATCCATTTCTTCTTCAGGTAGGACAATCTAAGAGGTCATATCCAAACAAACCCAGAAATACTACGAATAAATGAATATTCACTACTGGAAGATTTCTTTGGACTGTATATCTCCAGAAACGAATAACATCAGGAGATGAGGCTTAAACTACTGCTTTACCACAGTCACAGAAAGCAGTGCAGTCAAAATTCTCAGTATTGTAACAAGAGACTGAACTCTAATGTTCATTCACAATGAGAAAGCATAGAGTAGAATTTTTGCAAGGCATGCTATGAGGTGTACATACTCTATTATCTGTTGGCAGCACCGACTTTAAGCAGGAAAAGCTGCTGTAGAACAGTTAATAAGAATTAAACTGTAACAGAAGGATAAAGTAGTAAAAGAGACTAGGAGAAGGACATAGAAGTATTAATACCTCTTACAATTTTTTCATAAATTTGTGGAGTGGTTTGGTGCATTTATCCTAGTGCCTGTAGCTATGTAATCACGTAAGAGTCATGAGTTACACTGTAGGATATGCTGGAAAGTAAAAATTACAAAGGAGCAAGCCAATTACTCTTCCCCTCATCCTCCACCCCTTCGTCTTTAAACTGAAGAAAGATTGTTTTCACAGCATAAGGTACCAAATGAAATATGCAGCCAAGGAAATTCAAGTTAGTGAGTTTACTGGTAAATAATAGTATGTTATGAAACAATGCAGTTTCAGGGCAAAAGGTGGGGAAACTGGAATGACTTAAAAAAACACATGTAGGAGTCTATGAGATGCACAGTCTAGCTAATGTTTATTGGTCTACTTTTCAATCAAACAGTGTGCAACAGAGTTCAAAATGGGGAAAGATTTTAAGTACATTTTTTTAAAGTTTAATTACCTAGGGTAGAATAAAAAAAAAATCGAGTTAGATTAAGCGGGTAATATAATACAAGACAAGTCTGTGCAGAACTGAGAAAATCTTCCTCAAGAAGCATATTGTCTTTGAGTCTTAAACTCACATAGACTGAAAGACAAATTAGAAACATATTTAAAGAGAACCAATCATCATCAGCAGGGATGAAGTGGACTTAAGTGATTTCATAGGTGTTTTCCACTTCTAATGATACTTTGTTCATCTGATTCTACTCCTTGACAGCTTAACTCATTGAGTAAAGTTAGTAGTGTTAAGTCATTTTTACTTGCATATGATGAAAAGTAACTGTAAATCCCCAGTGAGTCACCTCTGAGACAGAAGCACAGACAGAAGGTTGCTTGATTTGATAAAAGGTTTTTTCAACAGCGCAGTGTGCTTCACCTTATTTAACACCACCATTACGTGTTCCCAGAAGAAAAATCTTCATGAAAGCTTGAATTTCAGAAATGCTTGGCTTGCATCTCTTAAGTTTCTAACCATTTTGTGTGCAAGAAAACCTTCCTGCAGAGCAAGCCAGAAGACAACCACTTGTGCTGTGGCACTATTCCACACAAGAAAGACTGGTCAGGCATTACAACACACCCCTTTTTATAATGTTAACCTTTAATACTTTAGAAAATACCAAATTTGGAAGCATAATTTGGGATAGAACTATTTTTTCTGGGCAACGGGCCAAATTCTGGTTTTATTTATCAATATTGTTATTACATTGTTATTCTTGATTACTGCAGGTATATACATGTCAACAAGTCCAATTCTTTCAATAAAGTAAAAACTAGTTTCCATAAGAGCCTGAGAAGTACTGAAGGCAACAAGGGTAAATCATCAAAAAGGTTATTTGGAGAAGACAGAGGGAAGAGGTTGGCATGGTGATGCTCAGAAGCAGCACCATACCTGATGACACTGTTTTTACAGAACAGATAAACTATCAGAGAAACTTCTTTAGTCTTTAAAGAAAATTTACAATGATTTACAAGCCTGTTTTGTCTGCAGCAAAAATATTTCCAAACATGCTTTGTTTACACAGCCAATAGATACTTGCAGGGTATAATGGCACTACTCACTATTCATTCTGAACAACTTAACAGTTCATGTTAATCAAAACTGTTTTCAATTCTTTAGTCAGCTTGTGTGTTCCTTATTTAAGATTTGAGAGTTGACTACGAGACACTAATAAGGCACATCCCCAAAGATATACATGTAAGCCAAATGCCAGAAAACTCTTCCATTTCAGGCAGCCAGTTCAACATGATGTAACAACTACCAATGATAGAATCATAGAATGGTAGGGGTTGGAAGGGACCTTTAGAGATCATCTAGTCCAGGTTAAACCTTGATCAGGTCGCATAGGAACATGTCCAGGTGGGTCTTGAGCACCTCCAAGGAAGGAGACACCACTATTTCTGTGAAGCAGCTGTTCTACAGTGTATTGGATTTTTTAATCAAGAACAAAACCTTGATCAAAACATACCATTAATATAAAAGTACTTTTCCAAGAAATTAAAGATGATACTTACTGTGTTGTCTCTTCCTTTCCTCCCTTCCAATTAAAGATAATTTTATTTTCAATAATTTTACAGCAAAAGACCCACCAAACTCCATCCTGATTCAAATATTCATCTTTGCATCTTCAAATATTAATCTTTGAACATTTTGATCTCAGGGTAAAACTTCCCAAGAGCCTTTTAGAGCATAAAGCAGAGAAGAGCAGACATGCACACCTCTGAAGCTGCCAAGAGAAGGCCTCAACTACAGTGTTTGAATACATCTCAGGTTCAGTGACCACTGCTTACTGCATTGAGCTCTCCAGCTATTTTGACAATTCTTCCTGTAAACATGCTCACTCACTCCTCAGAGCCTCCGTCATGCTGCCTGAGTGCCTTCACTTCTGCACATACAAGTCATATCATTCTAGCTGTTCGAAGTTGTTTGCTAATACAAAGCAGAACCAAAGGCAGGCAGGATTACTCCCAAAATAAATCTCAAGAAACCTAGAGGATGCCAGCTTAGGTAAAATCAGTTAGAAACTGAACCCTACATGTATAATAAAAACATATTTTGTGTAAGAATGTTTTTTAGGACTATTTATACAGGATATCTTTCATCAGCTAATCCCACTTTTGGAACAAAATGGATAATCAGTCTTCACATATCATAGACACAACTAAACATTTCCAGTTTGCAGAATTTTAAACAATAATATTAAAAGCTTTTAGTATTAAAAGCTGAAAATAATGCTCAGTCTCCAATCCAACAGATCTGGTACACAATTGGAATGCATTACCCATGCGGCAGACCCGTGAACAAGTCACAATATTCACATATATCAAAGCACAAATAATGTAACAGTTACTGCGGTCAGTATGGCTTTCAAGGAATTTGTATACTGACAAACGTGAGCAATGCTCCTTACATTCAGTAGAATCCATCACTATAGTGTAAAGCATACTTCCATATGACTACAATGTTAAGCAATATAATAACTTTTGTAAGGTTTGCCCTTTGTCAGGTTTGTTGAAATTATGGTAGAAACACATGCAACCAATAGAAACTAAAACCATATAAAGATGTGGAAACCTGTCATCATCAAAACTGTGTATTTTAGACCATATCTTTTATAAGTTCAGGCAATGATTTGAAAACACAAAATGTAACGAGAAATGCAAGACTCCAGAAAGAAGTGGGAACAGGTATTTTGTGTTTACCTTTGGTATTCCAGCAGTGTCAAGCCAACTCTGGAAAACACTTTCCACAGTTAACCCAGATCTTAAAAAAAAAAAAAAAAAAGAAAAGAAAAAGTTAGATGACACACAAAAAAATACCATTTTTTTCACATGAAACTCCTTCTAAAACCTTTTAGAAGCTAAGCAAACCCCTGAATTTCAAACACTGATTGTACTGCAGTGGTACTATATTCTTCTTTTTTTAAATAATAATACCATCAGAAGTGGTAAGAGCACATTAAAGACAGATAAAGTTGGTGCACTTAAAACTCAAATGATAAATTCAGGGCTTATGAGGACTGACAAAGAAAGTGTAATATGGTAAACAGTTTAAGTGCGTACAGGTGCTCTACTTCTTGTTGAGCAGATTTCTTTTGGGTTTTTTTTTGTTGTTGTTCAAAAATAATCACAGTAAATTTCACAGAATGGAAGAGAACTTTAGAGATCGTCTAGCCCAAGCCCTCTGCTAAAGCAGGTTAATTAGCCACAGACATTCAAAACCAGTGTTTTATTAGAGAAGCAGACTAAATGTAAAGATAAATTAAAAATGAAAATTAAAGTAAACACAAACTTCCTTAAACTATGGGGTTTTAAAAGGCAGTGATATTAATCTTCAAAGTATCTAATATATTTTAGTTTCATCTTTTCTATACTTTCTTTATGTCCTGATAGCATTGCCAGTGCATAGCCTGGAGCCCCAAGAAAAGGAAATAGTGCATTACGATCAAGCTGTGTGGGACTAAAATAAATACTTGAACAGATAATTGCAAATTCAGAAATTATATTTCCCCTTTTACTCTTGTAAGTAACCTCTATTGCATTTACTCCAATTCTGGTTGAAGACTTCCCAACTTACAAGGAAGTCAACTTAAGAAAAAAACCAAAAACAAACTAAAGCAAATCAAAATAAACATACAATACATCAGTACTGAAAAAAAAAAACCAAACCCTTGAGTAAGTCTTCAATGAATGTAAAGTTTCTGATAAGCAGAATAGATGTGCATGGACCTGTGCATGGTAATGCTTTGGCAAGGCTCATTTAATACTTGCAGCTACTTTCACATGTGTAATATACACCCACAAAGCAGTCAAGAAAAGAACAGCCATTTATAAACTCTGAAGCAGGAGAAGAAACACAATATCATTTTTTTAATTTGAACTACATGGCAAAGAAGTCTGCCTTTTTTTATTTTTTCTCAATGCTTGACAAAGCTGTGCTCAAAATTCTGATCCTAAAGGAGGTTTATTTATGGACTGTATCAGTGACGAAGAAGGATTTGTGATGAATACATCGGTCGTTTCTACAGAACGATTTTTAAACATCTTTAAATATTAACTTCCACTATGCCAATGAGAGAGAGATCAATCAGTGTTATGCCTGACAGGCAAATGGAAAAAAATAAGGCTTACAGACCTTACAGGGTCTCAAAAACAACCAAGCAATATGTTAGTGGATGACCCTGGGACACACAGAGTAAAAATTTCTGTGTGTTTACTGATCATAGTTATTATCATTTTTAAACTTGGCTAGTTTTATTTGGCATGATCAAAGATTTAAATTACTGTCATTAACAGGTATAACAACAGCACTTCTCCCGACACAGTTTTTTTTCTGAGTTAGATATTCTTATACTTTTTGAATTCAAGATGAAAAATTTAGCCTCCATCTCCAAGCAGAATGAAGTGTTAGCATTCATTTGAGGCAGAATTAACAGCTACATTCCACGTCATTGTGGTAGGAGATCTGCCATCCTTGCTCACATTGAGCGGTACTCTGAAAGAGTCTATTAAAATGAGCAAGTCTTCCCAGTAGAATAAAATTCTGCCAATATGATTTAGAGGTAGGAGAAACTGGTCAAAAGAGAGAGTCAGCTGGTTTCTCATTGACTAGTTATTCTACATCTTCATCAATGACCTGGATGAGGGGACAGAGTGTACCCTCAGCAAGTTGGCTTATGTTTAAGGCATTTGGTGTCTGCCTTTTGTCTTTGTTAAAAAATTCTTGTTTATGTTGGACAAGCTTACTAAGACAGGATATCTTATTTTTTGCATGTACTGTTCGTAGAATCATAGAATGGTAGGGGTTGGAAGGGACCTTTAGAGATCATCTAGTCCAACTCCCCTGCAGAAGCAGGTTCACCTAGATCAGGTCACACACAAACATGTCCAGGCGGGTCTTGAAGACCTCCAAGGAAGGAGACTCCACAACCCCTCTGGGCAGCCTGTGCCACTGCTCCATCATCCTCACAGTGAAATAGTTTTTTCTTATATTTAAGTGGAACTTAACCAAGGAATGCAGTTACTAAGCCTGAGTTATTAACAGTACAAATAGCAGACCTTTAACACAATCCTTCCTCTGTTGTGTACTATTAAGACCATAGTTTTATTAGTACACTTACTTATCGAAAATAAATAAATAAAAATATATCACCAGAATCCCCCCAAAAAACAGAACTGACCAGCTCAAAAAAATCTGCAGTCATAAAGTGCACAGCATCTGCAACTCTTGATTTATTTGAAGGTTTTGAAACTAACTCTCTGTTACAGGGCCTTACAAACACTGAGTCTTTGCACAGGTCACGTATTCGGCAGATGTGGAATGGATCAATCTACAGCAACGACTATAAGTGTAAGCTTTGGGGAGAACAGAGCCACTGGGAGTTTTACCAAATCTAGTGCACCATGATATTCAGACACATAAGAGGGTGTATTTTGGGGGGTTTTCTTTTGTTTTGTTTTGGGTTTTTTTCTAGATGGCTGGTTTAATTTGTTTTTTTCTTTTAAAATAGTGAAGTTTCAATTTGAGGATGAGGAAATAAGGTGCCTCAGCTACAGGTGGGAAATAATGTAGATTTTCTACTGAAAGGCCAAGATAATGTGAGACTATAACCAGCACGTGTTATATTTCAGAAGGCACTGAAAACAGAGACAGATAATAGTATTTGTTTGTCCCTGCCATTAGCTCTTCACACACAGAAATAATCTAGCTTAAGGGCACATTCGAAATTCTCAAGGACCAGAAGGTAGGGTTAGGCCTGACTGATGTCAGTATTCAGCTGCAGCTCAGAAACAGGAGGAACCTGACTTGCAGAATGGATTGTTACAGCTAAAATTCTGTTAATTTTTGAGACAGAGCAGGAAGTGAAGTAGCCTTATAAACGAGGCATGTAATCCTCCTCCTCTGAGTACAGAAGGCAGTAAAAATCCGTGCATACCACTTAAGATGTTATGTCTGTATCTTAGAACTGGTCATCGCTGGGAATGTACTAAAAAAATGTCCTGTAACTGAAAACTGGAGGAATTAAGTCCTGGAAGAGTGAGAAACTATTAGATACAGTCTGCTGTATCCAATAGCAGACAGGTAATGTTGCATTACTCCAACGTAATAAGTATGGAAAATTTCCATGCTATTGTATTACTGCTATCTGCCAACGTTATTCCTGTTCTCATTACAAAAGTCTCTCATAAGCCAAATTCTCCTCCTAGACACATTGCTTTGCCTCTGTTGCCATTGCTGACGGCAGGATTCGGCTTGATTTTATACTACTAAATTGGGGTTTTGTTTTTTTTTTTTTTAAGATTAGGTCCAGCCTCCATTACAAGCTTCAGTATACTACGGTGCTTAATATTTTTCAACTAAGAGGCATTTAGTTTAAACATTAAGTTTTTACTTGGTAGAATTGCCCATGATTGGGAGGTTTTGTATGCTACAAAGAATTTTTTTTTTCTCTAATCTTGAAATGCATTCCATTCCTGCAACTGAAACTTTGTGCAGAAAAACACTCATCAGCAGACAATCTCTAAAAATATTTAATCTTTCCTCCCTGTGCTTGTACCTCAGGCTAGTATTTGTGTCCTAACAACAGAATACATTCAAGAATGAAAAAACAACTTTGTGGCAGACAAGAAATAAAGGCTTTCTATATATCCAGAATCATTCTTGGCATTGCTGTTGATACCCGCACCCAAGGTAATTTTGGCAGCAGGTTAAGTTCAGATTTGCTGTATGCCTGATTGTGAAATGAATTACCATAGGAATTTTGTTCATGCATCCTGGAGTGTGATGCAATGCAAATAAAGATATACTTCCTCTGTCTCACCAATAGTTTAAATAGTGTCACATTTCTAAGCAGAAAAGCAGATAACAAATAACATTTTCCACTGTGTTCGGACTTCAGAGAAACACAAGTGAAAAAAGGAAGGAAAATAGATTTTCTTAACAAATCAATGTATAATCATGTCATTAAATAATCCACTTTTCCATATATTAAATTTGATATTCCTGATTATATTTAGGCTGAAAACCTATATGCAAAGACATAACCAAAATCTCATGCTACGGTACATCATTAGCAAATGTAATTCCACTCAAACTAAACTCATAATGCCACAAAACACATTATCTCAATGATAATTAGCTTCTCTATCCCTCATCCCCTAGGAATAGAAGTTTTTCACTAAAAAACTCAATGCATTTGATTTCTGTGAATATCTTCTCCCGTTTTTTTCCAAACCACTCCCTAGATTTATGAACACCTTTGGAATCCTATGGCATTTTTCAAGTGAATACATTATTTTCACAACTATGATATGTAAAGCTTCACTATTAAAGAAACTGCATTTGGAGCACAACCTGTATTTGCACAGAACAAACAAACAGATAAGCAGGGATGGATTCCAAGCTCTGCTAAAGACTAGTTGTATCATCTTCAGACAGTCACTGTCACATGTGGAGGGTTTTTAACGACATGTCAGCTTATTAATGCTGGATTTCTATTAGCGTTTTCCAATCTTCCCCATTTGGCACTACTGTGTGAGAGGGACAGGATGGTACCACACTGCTGCTTGAGAAAAATCTGTCTTTTCTGGCTTCCTAGATCCATGGCAAAGCTCTGTCCTCTTTGCTTTAGGGTACCATGTGCCAAAAGCAGCTGGCAGGAAGACCATAAATCAGTGTAAGCAGGCAGCACTTCAGATCACATGGTGAACACAGGACCTCACTGCTGCCCTAACCAGGCAGGTTAAAGGCACTTTAAAGAGGGGATCATGGGATAGCAATAACACAGCAAGTCTCATATTTTTCCTATGTATGTATTAGAATTTTCAAAGAAAGATGCACATGCATACTTGGGGAAACAAAAGCAGAACACTACTAAATGAAATCCTACTACTTCTGGCTAGTATAGCTGGTATTTAAACCTGATTTCTGCCTTCTTTGATTATTTAACATTGTTCTCACTTACTCTTTTTGTTCAGGTATGTCATCCAACAGCATGCAAAGAAAGTCCTGGAAAACAAAGAAAGTTTAGCACAGTTAGCATGTTTATGAAAACAGAACTCTGTTTCTCCTGCTAGTAAGCAATGGATTTTTTTAAAAAACGCAGATAACAGAATTATAATAAGAACTTTATATTAGAAAAAAGTTTATATCTCTACTGTGGTGATATACTGCTCAGTTAATTTATACAACATGCATTATGTTTGTCATTTTTCCAACCCACTCAAACAAAAAGTGTCAACATTGAGAGGAAATGGGCTTGAAAAGCCTGCTGATTATTTTAGTACGATCCCACATTCCCACTTTTATTTAATCTATAATACACACACACACACAAACTATATTTAAAACTGTTAAAGGCTGCAGATTCACATAATCAAAGACTATGAAGCACCAGAATCAAGGTTGTTTACACTCTCTACACTGTGCTTATCACATTGTCTTTAATTATACAGCCACATACAGCTCTTTTTGTGTATGTGGGTACTTGATTGGAAGTTCACACCCATGCCTCATTCCATGACAAAATTTACAATGCTGCTTACCAAGGATACCAAGTAAGGAGTAAATTCTTGGAGGAAAGTTAGCTAGAATTTCTTACATGTATTTACAAAGAAGGTGCAATGCCAATTGAACAGCATTACTTCATTCTCACTTAAAACAATATCAGATCTCTTTAGAAAGTTACACCTGACTTTACTCAAAGATTCTCTGACACTCCACACTGTACATGTTCTAATTTCAATGACAACCTCTTTGACACAATGCACTCTTTCTGAACAATCTCATAAGCAGGTGATTTATTGACATGAATTACTCATTTATATGCTATCTCATAAAAGCAATGCATCCACTTAATTAATACAAATCTTTCTGATACAAATTTCATAGGCCAATGATGTTCTTTGCTACAATATATGTAAATAGAGATTGATTTCTGATTCAATACCGGCTCTCTAAGATCTTGCAGAATGTTTCCTAAAGGGCAGAAAACTTTAATTTATGGACTCTGCCATGGAACTCAACAAAAGATGCCATTTCTCTGTCTGATTATGGCACTGTTAGGGAATCAAAGAAAGAGTGAAATATAGTCTGAAATCCCCTTATTTCATATTACTGTTTGCAGCTCTGTACCACTATTCTGTGTGTAAACATGGAACTCCTGTTTCCTTTCACTTCATGGAAGCTTTGCTGGAGGTACAAAGTGAGATTACATGGAAATAAAAAGCACAAAAAGGACATCATTAGAGTTGTTTTAAAAGTGTGCAGAAAGTAATACCAAAGAAGTCATCCCTGACACAATTTGTATGCTCTCTGTATATGTTCACGCAGCTAGATTCTCTGATTGGACTCCATCAACCTTTTATAACTCATCCCACAGTACCCTTGAAAGTGATCTCTGGAATTAGAAGTGTGTTTATATTCTGTATATGATACCATGAAACTAAATATTTTCTTTGTGATTAAAATTATCTTCATTTTTCCAAATACCTATTAGGAATAAGACAGTAACCATCATTCTACACACTTGCTTGAAATTACAGTTAATCTAGTCTATTTATTTTAACTGCTTCTATTTTGATGCTTCAAAACAGAGTAGGAAAACAAATTACCACTTACCTCATATTTGCATGGCTTTTAACATTTGCCTATTATCAAGTCTGCATGACACATCCCATTATAGGTCTGACTTTTCAGTTGCTTATAATTTTGCCAAACTTTAACCATCTGGAGTGAAATTTTATCCTCAGGCTGTTTGTTTTTTTTTTTTTCTTTTCTTCCTCTCCGGATGAAAAATCGTTCAGAAATGTCCAAGAGAAAAGTTAGGGAAAAATGTGGGGGTTTTTAACCTTTGATACTATTTTTAAGAGGTTCTAGTCACCACATGCTTTGAAAGAAGGACTTGTGGATGACCAGGACAAAGAGAACTAAATGCTGAGTCATACCATAAACCAAATTATAGCTTGCTTCTTGTATGTGTTGTAAGTAATTCCATGAAGCCAGAAAGAAGAGTTAGAAATCACAAGTCACCACAGTGCTGCATTATTAACAAACTGGCTTATATTTATATGATTAAATAATCACACTCCCTTGCATACTCCTGTTGTTCTTCCCTGACGAGAAACCCAAAGGCTAGAAAACAACTTCTTCCTATATAAAGAAATAGTTATTCTGCAGTTATGGAATTTTATTGACATTTGGCCAAACTGAAAAACTCTGTGAAAAATTAGTGCACACACGTTCACTAAGGATTTGCTAGACCTTCATAATTGAATTCCCTGAAGACTCCTGACTGCTCACACCATAGTCCAGACTGAAGCCAACAATTTTAATCACAGCCACAACTTTGGGCTGCTGCTGAGCAGATCAAATCTGGATACAGACTGTGAATTGAGACCAAGGAGTTTTCTTTGCAATGTTAATGCATGTAGCATGTCTGAGTCAAACCCAAAAAAGTGAAAGCCCTAATGACAGAGAAGTAGGTTGAGGGAAGAAATTTTGAATGTTCTAGGGATGAAGGCTGCTTGAAGCAGTAAGTTGACAGATCTGCATTTAGAAGACTCTTCATGACTAAGGATGCTATTTTACATCAGTTCCTGTCTTGAGCAATGGCCAGCATGTTTCTAGTCTTGAACTGTTCTGGGGAATAAGACAGGTAATGTCTTTGATCACACATATTAAATAAAAAACACTGAATATTAAATACTTGCAGTGAAGTCCTCTTAATTGAAATACAAATGGACTGCAAAAGAGCAATGAAGATGTTGTTACTTAGAATGATACACCTCAAAAGACACTCAGTTGGCAACAAATAAACTCCAAATGCACTGACGTTCAACTTCTCATGAAAATTACCGATTCAAAGTTAACACTATCTCTATCACTTATGCAGTTTGTAAATGCCATAACTAAATAGTAAACATTATTTTTTTATCCCTTCCAGGTGGAAAAGTAAAAAACGATCACCTTCATAGGTTCCTGATTATTTGGAATTCCCTTCCTGTTCATCTTCCCAGCTTTTATTTCACAAAATCAGCAACATGCTGTAATCCTTCTCTGTGGGTCTTGGTCACTAAGAGTTTAGCAGTGTAAGCCCCAGGCAACTGAAACACTGACCAGCTCCAGTCAAAGGCAGAATGTGTTACCTATTTACCCATGACAATGAACTATCTTCAGATCACTAACAATTCCTAAAGAAAAATGATCAATTATTGTGGCAAACAAGAAAACATAGCACATAGGAAATATTTTTCGTGTGGGTAGTTAAGGTGATATCAGCCTCCTGGATGGCACTTCCCTGACATTTCTCTGACTGGGGTAACTGTCCCTATGTAGCCCCGCAGCAGAAGGTATCCCTGCCTGAGCTGCCTAGATTCACAGTCCAGTCCTTTTACACAAACCAATCGTAGTAAACTCTCCATACTAACAAGATTGAATCTGTCATCAGGTACAGTGTGAATAACTAAGGGAAGCAAGTCTTAAATCACTCCAGATATAATTGGCAAAACACAGTCTCAGGTCTTTCACAGAAGCCATCTTTGTACTGGTCAAAATACCACAGAACAGGTAAGTCCATTCAGGGACCAAGTAAGCTGGAAAAAGTATGCTGTCACTCGATTTACTGAACAAAGCACTGTCATTCCTCCTTAGTGACGAGAAGGTTTAAACTAGACCACAGGCAGGGAAGCAAAGGCATTTGCAGCTCGAATGTGCCTTCTCCCAGTGCTTTGACACCAGAGCCTATCCCATCTAAAACTCACTTGAAATGTTTTAATTTCCTCAGAAATTCCTCAGAATTCTCACCGTCCACTGAAAATACTAAATATACCACTGGCTAAAAAATTTAATTAAACACAGATTCCTTCTATTTTACATGAATAAGCATGTAAGAACAGACATATATACCTAAGCAAAATCTGGAATGGGGTTGGACTAGATGATCTTTTGAGGTCCTTTCCAACCCTAAAAATTCTATAATTCTGTGAAAAGTTGAGGAACTAGATCTGCTATGTATTGATGGTTCTACATAGAGCTCGCAATAGCTCTTTCGACTTGTGTTTAAGTCTATACAGCAGAATATCTTGTAAGGTGCATTTTACTCCAATTACATAAAATGCATCTCATTAAATCAAACAAAAGTTCGAGCTGTGATTCAGCACTAATAAAACCCACATGCTTTTGGAGTTTATCTTTGTCAGTTTGCTGTGGTGAGAATTAAAGAATTAATCTTTTTTTCTTATCAAATGACACAGTGTAACAAGCTACCATGTAATTTTAAGCTTGAAATATGCTAAATGGAAGCTAAACAAGAAGAAACCCCCAAAAAACTACTGTGATCATGTAGTAAGTAAAGGTTGTCTCAAAATATAAGGAAAGTGAAGGAAGGATGCATGATGCACAACTAGCAGGAAGATGTGAATTTGTGCAATAATTGGAACATGAAATTAACTCAATCTGAGTAAAGTTGACCCATCTATTTCTTTTTTCCAAGCACATGAGAGTGTCAAAAGCAAAGACCCCTGTCCGAGAGGCTGCTGTGGATGGGACAGCACCAGAGTCCACATCATACCTTGCTGTTGTCAACAGTTCTTTGCTCAAGCTAGTGGGTCAGTCAAAATAGAACAGCTGGGGTTAAACTGCATAAACAAATTTTTAGTTTAATATTTATCTAAAAGTATTCTAGAGGTTGAAACATCAAAATACATGCACACAATATGCTTAGGCTTCCAAGTCTAGTTACAAGAGCTCTATATATGCAGGAGGATTGGACTAGATGATCTCTAAAGGTCAATTCCAATTATTACTATGTCAGATAGAACTCCATGAAAAGGAAAGCTGTAAATTCCTTATTCCTCATTTCAATACCAAACTGAGCAACAGATTTAACCATGTTAAATCTACCAGGAACTTGCACTCCTTTCTATATATTTATGGTTAGTAACACTCCATTCATTATTTTGAAAGTTCTTTCAAAGCAGTTAGTAAGTGAATTCTCTCATAGAAACAAAAATGTAAGGTTTTCTTTAAATTCTTGTCAAAGATTCCAGACTTGTTTTACTCATCTGTTGCTACTCAACTAAAATAAACACAAACTACTATTAAAAACATACCCAGCATGCAACTAAAATGAAGGGAAAAGGCAAACTGATTAATGTTTCACATGTGAAGTCATTTCCTTGCACCTGCAGCTCTCATCTAGGAAAAAAACCACTGAAAACAAGACTAGTATTCAGAACATGGGCAATTATTTTCCCTGTTTTTACTTTCCCCGTCCCCATAATTCCTAAAGCTGAGAACCTTTACAATTACTTTGGACAAGGTGAAAGTACAGCACTATGATATTTAAACTGAGTATTTGCACCTCTATTTATCTTAATTTTTTTATTCTTGTATTCATTAACTGACATCACGTTTGTTCAACAAGGAACTTAAATAATAAACTTTTTACTAACTTGACTTCATTGCTTCTGCATTTGCAAGTATTGTTGTAACTGCTATATATGAGACACTGACACAAATATGATATTTTAAAAGACTTCTTACAAAGAAAGTAAATGTATTTGCAATAGAGTATAGCCCTATCCCCTTCACATTTTTACCAGTCACCAGTCGACAAGATGATATTTGAATTCCCTTCCTAGTAAATTCAATGTGAGCTGGATTTAGGATGCTATGAAGCAAGGCCAATGCACAAAAAGCATACCATAAAAGTTACATAGTACACAACTCTTTCTCCACAAAATCAAATATCTTGAAATGAAGGCCATCATATCTTTTTGACCCACATTAAGCACATAACTATGGATATATTGCTTATATTCAAATAAAAAGTAGAGTAAGAAATCTAAAATAAAAGCATCACTTATTCTTGCTTGAATAATTAAAAACATTGAACACGTGTTTATCCTATAAACAAAATGGTTGTTTCTGGGTACAGAAACAGTGTATTTCACCTTCTGAGACTGGAGTTAGATAAGCTACAAATTAACATTTCATAGCAGAGTGCTGGACACAGGGAGAAGTCTCTAGTAGCTGGGTAGTTCACTTGCAACACAATCCAGCTACTGTCATAGTATATATGCTAAGACATTTTGCAGCACATAAACAGTTTACTGATACAACTCATCTCACATCAACCAGGAGCCACCAACAATTTCTCCCAAAATGCAAACACCACTTCTAGCACTAGATTAAAACACTGGGCTGCTTCTTGGTTTTAGCAGTTTCATCGTTGCTGTAATTTTAAAAAACTTCACAGCTGTGTAATAGCAAAGCATTGTATTTATGATTTTGGACACCATAATGTAGACAAGGCTCATGTAGTCACTGGCATTTTCTACACTATGCCAAACAAAACTGCTTAGGGTCCCAGTAACATGGTATAGAAAACAGCTGCAGCAGTAGAAATATTAACTCCCTTAACACCCAAAGTGTTGCTCCACAGGATAGAGTGCTTCAGCAGAGCTGCTATGCCTGACTTCTGGGTGACTTGACATATGAAAGAACCCACAGATCTGTGAGCAATTTGTAAGATACATGGGCATGCATCTCATCCCATAAGAATGAGATGCAAAACAGCAAGCACAACAGCAAAGAATCACTGTGTCTGGATGAAAGAGGAAAATATCAGACCCCTTTCCCTCAAAATCAGAGGCCCTTACTCTGTGTTGCATGGAAACATATCACCATTCTGAATCTCCTCAAATATTTCAACCATAACTCCAGAAAAAGAGAGACTTCAGCACAGAAATTGGTTTTAGAAATGCATTTATTTCTCTTTCTCCTCTTTCTTCTGCTACCCTCTCTCATCACACTACTTTTCCAGCAATGCCCAATATTTATCTTCTTGTGCCTTTTGTTCCAGGCCCATTTAAACTATGATGAGTTCACTGACCTGGTTCACAGACACCCCCATGAATGGCTGTTATCACAGCATCACTGAAGCAACAAGCTGCAGTGTCATAGCACAAGCTAGATTCATCATCAATGATGGGATTTCCCAGAACTTTGGGTTCAGAGAGCTATATCATTCCCTTTTCAAAACAAAACATTAGAGGACAATACAGTCTCCCTTTTAATGCCACAGCCAGTGCTTATGGGACTTTTTCAGAAAGACCTAGGAGGAGGTAAATTTCTAGTTCCCAAATTTCCACTTGGGTCCTTTAAGGTACAATAAATATTGGTACTGTAATGATGGCACAATAATTATATTGTGTGACTTGTCCATCTTTCCTTTTGAAGCTGTTCTGCTTTGCTAGGATGAGAGCAAGCTAAGTCTGTAGTTCAAGTGATTAATATATGCAGTTGGGCTTAGAGCAGATTCCAATTTCAAATTCAACATTACTTTTTACAACCAAGGTTTCACCAATCCAGAAAGAAATCCTGTTCTATGAGAACTGCTCTTCAGAGTGGACTAGCACTGTACAATGTCACTCTCAGAGAAAATCTACTGAAAGAAGGAAGCAGCACACCTTAAACATCTCTTGTAGGTTACTACTCCAGTAACAGAATGCTTTACAAAATGTGGAAGTATTGACCATGAGGAAGAAACCTACACAGAAGCTGTGACAACACTCTAATTGTAGGTGGGGCCAAGACCACAGAGGGATGTAGGCATTACACTCTGACTCAGTGAGAAAAAGACTATCTTCACACGAATGTGAAATTATAAGCACTGAGTGAAGCAGTATCCAGAGAGGAAGGAAATAAAGAGATAAACAAAGCATACACACATTACAATTTATAGAGGTTTTCAGATACGTTCCCACTCTGTGTTTCTTCTCTAACAGAATGAGAGAGGTATCACAGAAAAGAATGACTGATCACAATCAAAATCCAGGAGCTAAAAGACTATGGAAGACAATTCCAGTAGGGTAAATGACTCTATCCTTGAGAACATCAGCACCTATGAACATTGATGTTCCAAAGCAGAGTTTTAAAAAGAAGTCACACATTGTTTACATTATCAGACACTAGCAGGATGTCTGATTTATATTCAGCCTGAAAAAGATGTTCTGTCCTATAGCAGGTAGGAATTTCAACCAATATTGCCAAGTTTCAATTGCATCTCTCTTTTCACCACAATCAAAAGTAGGGATTTCAAAGATTAGGTCATTTGTTTTTTCAGCAAGTGAGGAACAATCCCAAGCACAATACCTGAGAAAGGACAAGCTGCCCATGGAACTTATGCACAAATTTCCATAAAGATGCAAAGAATGAAGCCTCTCCTATTGTCCTTGCCAGAGACCGCAAAAGGAAATAACCCTGCAAAAAATTAAGCCAGAAACAAAGAAGATGCTATGATTTTTCTTCTTTCTGGAAGAAAGAAGTCTTCATATTAGTAAAGCAATTTCAGTTAAAATCGGCTGACAATACTCACCTTCAAATAGTGAACCTGCATGAAGGCTTTTTCTGCTTTAAGGCCATGTTTGACAATGGATGCTCCAGACTCACTTACTTCTCCTGTGCTCTCTTTTTTGGGCCTAAAATGCACCAGTTAAGTCTTGGATAAGTAAGTATGTAAAGAAATAACTCATGCATTACAAGTTGTCATAGTTGAAAGCACATGAATGGCACAGTTACTTTAGACACCTGTGACTAGTTCATTTTTTTCCTTTACTCTAAGTAAATAACTTGGCTTAGACACATCAGTGTTTCCTACTTTTAATGCAATTTTGTACATAGTTGACCAGACAGCTGGGGTACAAGCTAAATCCATCAATAAGTTTCTGTACTCTTTCCAATGCCAGCATGACATCACATTGCAAGCCATTCTGTAGTGCAGACACATTACAAGGAAAGAGAAACAAATGAAAAAAGACATTTGAATAACAGGGAAAGGGAGAGAAGACAGAAGGGGAAGACACACAGTTTGGGCTTTACAGACAGTAATGACTAGAACAAATCTACTTCTTCACTGCCTGATTTTAAAATGTAATACAGCATCTGGTATGCCACAAATCTACAGCAGTAGAGTGTGGAAGACTTCTAAGCTTTTAAAAGCACTGAGTGAAACTAAAGAGAAGTTATGTAAACATTTTAACTTCATTTGTAAGCAGTGCCTTTGTGGGCAGAGCACTGAATAGCCTATTAGGTTTTGTTTCTTCCATCCAGAGAACATCCTAGCCAACAGATGTCTGTTTCAGGAGCCCAACCGTGTTAAACTGAAAAAACCTCTCCAATTCTAAATGTGGAATTTGAAATGGCCAGTCTGTCCTGGATTTGGTGGGGACAGGGTTAATGCAAGAGGGCATGGCCAGGCTATTCCATACTGTGCTGAGGATATGCTCAGTATATAAAGGCAGCTGGAACTGGGAGCTGTTGTGCCAGGACCGGACACTCTGGCCACGGGCAGGAGCAGTGACTCTGGGCAGCACTCACTTTGCATATTCCTTTGCTGTCATTATAGCTGCTTGTTCTCTCCTTGTGCTGTTCTCCTAAATTACCCTTATCTCAACCTATAAAGCCTTACCTTTCATTCCTCCTGATTCTCCTCCCCATACTGCTGAAGTGGGGAGAAGAGAGTGAGCAACTCTCTTCTGTTGTTGTCAGCTGGGTTTAAAGCATGACACAGTCTTGGAAACCAAACGTCTTTACCCCTATCTACAGAACAGGGGCAAAAATAAAGAGAGCAGCGCAAGATTCTTCAACCACATCACTCACACAATTCGCACAAGTTAACTCCTGTGATCAAATTTCTCTCATATATATGTCTGCTTTGAGAGAAACATTCCTCCTTTTTTGAATCTTTGTAATAGTTTCTTGTTAGTTTTGTCCAGAGTCCTAAGCTGTATTTTCACCATTTAGGTACCATATTTAGGACCCGTGAACATAAAATCCACTTCACACAACAAAATCTTGACAAAATATAAATCTTTGCAATGAAATGGAAAAGTAAAACGCAGATGCAATTTTACACTACTGCTAACACAGTCCATTACTATTCTATAGTCGGTATTTTCTTTCAGGGAAGATCTTCCTTCAACATTGAAAGAAGGAGATCAATACCTAGTTTCTTACTCTATGATAACTCCAGTTCTTCAAGAAAATGTAATCATTGCAGACTTACTGCAGGAGAATAGAGGTCTACCCGTTTCCATTCCAGATCAGTGTCCTGGAAGGAAGGCCTACCAGCATTCAATATGTAACTTTTCATTGTTCTCTGCATATATAAAAAGCCAAAATTGCTTAATTTCTCTCCTAATAAATAGCCTAGTCTTTGAAAAATGAGCACAGGCTCATACCTCTCATAATCACAATTACTCTAATTAGGCAACTACACTTCCTTCCTTCCTTCCTCCTTCAACTTCAACTCTGTGCCTGTGTAGATCCTAGTAGGTGACTAGAAAGCTGTATCCCATTCTGGATGATGGTACTAAAGAATTTCCTTCTGCAAAGGATACATATATACCCCAATAATGTCTGCAAAAGAGAGTAAATAATGAGAAAGTTACCTGTTCTCTGCTGTCAGTACTTCAGCACACAATTTTAAAGCAATGCTTAGTGTATTTCAACATGTTGACGGAACAGAGACTGAAAGCTTGTTACAATGAACTACAAAACCTTGCATCTAACTGAGTAGATGAAGCTAGGCTTAATGCTAAAGGCAAAATTATTCAAGGTATTCAAGCTGCTACCTAGCACATCTTGGAAACCAGTAAATTTCTGAAGGAAGAAAAAGATGCTGCTTTTTGTTTGCCTGGTAGAGAAGTACATCGTACGAAGTACAATTCACCAGGAAGCTCTTGGTAATAAAATGCTCTGACGCAATCAGTAGTTATAAAAACCCACGCGGAGATCATCTGAAAAGCACGTTTCCTGTCAGTGTGATAGAACACAACTCTTAAAACACTTACTGAGCAGTCAAAGTGCACTCTTTCAGGAGGGAAATGGACATGGCTCCAGTGGAACTGAGAGATAACTTTAGAGTTAGTGTCAACCCTTGTTTGTCTTGATGAAGAATCACAAGCCAAAGTTCAGGGCATGAAATGTAAGGGCCAGGACATGAAATACTCTCCAACACCAGTTTTATTCCATAGAACAAAACAGACTTATCTGCCTTCATAATGTGAGAGACTGGTTGAGAGTGCCGGTGTCGATGCTGGCCAGCAAAATGAGTGCCAGGACACATTTCACAGATGCTTTTATCCATGTAGATTTGCTTCAGAATCTGTCTGAAAATGCACGGGATTCTTTCTGAAGTCTTATCCTGTATGAGCACTGTAGTGCCACTTATTTCTTCACAAGTAGCTTACAAGATGCTACAATAAGATAACATCAAATATCCACAATAAGAAGAAACATCATGCTGACTATCACTTTGCTGAGTGGCTTTAACCTAGACTGAACAGCTATTCATGGATGCATCAAAAGTTAAAAGGATCAGCTGACAAGTTTTGGGCAGGGTTTTCTTGCTGTTGAGGGAAAGTACAGAAGATCAAATAATCATAGAGTATGGAACAAAAAAGTAATTGATGAATAAGCTTATGCTTCCGAAGAGTGAGTTGGTTGATTTTTCTCTTCCAGACATAACTGGCAAGAAGTAATAAACAGTTACCATTTACTTTTAAGATCCTTATATAAACACTAAAGCTTGAACCAGCACATGCCTCAACACAGATTCAAAACCCAGTGAAAGGTCAAGACTGAAATTTTCTCTCTTATATATCAATTCTAGAAAGCATATGGACGTATTTTTAGAAGAAAGAAGAAAAGAAAAACCACATTTTAAAAAAAAAGTAAAGAGAGAGACTATTCAGCTCCACACTACAAAAATAGTAGAGAATATTTGTATCTCAGAAGAAAGTCCTTAAATGCAACCACAGGAAACTACAGACATCAGAGAGGAAAAGATTGCCGGAATCTCAAGCTAGCATCATGTTCCCCTCCTGAAGTGTAGATTAGAATAATATTTTTCAAAGAAAAACTGATTTGTCATTCTTTTGTACTAGCATTGAGAATATTACTGTGCAAAATGTAAGCAGCGTGCCCAGCACAAGACACATATGTCTACTAGTTGTGGAAGTCAACAGAAAGCTCAAGTTTCAATTTCAAGATAAATTAATTCTTCCTGAGTTTCAAATGACAACATTCTGGCTTTTGGGAATATAGAATAATTTAGAAAAAGAATTTTTTAAAAAACTCTACACATTTAAATATGCATTTTATAAGAAGCAGCAACTCCCTAATTAACACAAAAGGCAACAAATGTGATTCCATAATGTTGCAAATGGAAAACAAACTTTGTATCACAAGAACCAATGACCTTAAAAAGAACTGATTTTAAACTGAACAAAAATCCCAGCATTCATCAAACAGTAGTTGTGTTGGCCGCAGCTGTATGACCACTAGAGATAAGGGTTGCTTTTGCCTTTACACCTATCATCAAATTGTACACTTGCAAATATATAAACTCACTGACTCTCCTTACATGTAGGATACACAAATCACCAGCAAACATGAGGTAAAACAGATTAATGAAGGACTACAGTTATGCAGTTGGTGACATGTTTTCAGATGAAATGAGGCCATAGTGAGGAATTTATATGTTAGTGAACAGCATCTAGTGCCCAAATATAAAAGGTTTTTAGGTCCTACTGGGAAAGCACATAAAGGGATAACCACAAAATTAATTAAATGGTGTCTTCCAAAAACATTTACAAGTTGTTTCTGTCAATTTGTTCTTCACTTCCACTTGGTGAAAAAAAAGAAGAAACCTACATTGTTTTAAATACACAATATCTCAATGGTGCATTAGGAAGCAATTTTCAACTGCTAACACTAAAAGAGCTTAGCTAGATACCATGGAAACTTTTTTATTGGAGGTTTCTAAGAACATGTTATCAAAAACCTGCTTAGGATGGCCTGAGTATATTGCCTGTATTTCAGAGTAGGAGAATAGTCTTAATAATCTCTTGAAATCTGTCTCTTTGCTTCCATGATTTAGTCAGTGTAGGGCTAATTTGAGCTAGGATTAGTAACCTGGTTTTCTTGGTCAAAGACAGTGGGGACACCAGTAGTGGAGATGTTAGACAGCCACTCAAGATAGAAGACTATGGCAGACTTCTAAGCCAACAATCAGAACAGCTCAGGTTATTACACATTAGCAAAGCAAAAGTCTTTTTTTGATATAACGTTTTTATCTGTGTAGGAAGTCTTGAGCTCAGTATCTGGTAGCTAAAGACCAACATCTAGTTTAAATAGCATTATTAGCCACTTCTAAAGAGAAAGTAGATTTCTATAGTTCACTATGGTTTTTTTCCTTTGTTTTGTAAAGCTTCGTTCAGCTTGTCAGTTGGACATCGTATTCCTGTATCTGCTTGTTTTCAGCCACGGAAAATGAATGTTACGGCTTCAAACAGTGAACTTTGTTCAGGAAATGGCCTTTCTTCCACCCTGAATAGAGGCTCTTGTAAACTGCTTAGAAACATTTTATATCAAGCTAAATCGCATGGTTTTTGAAAGCTTTCTATAACAAAGAGAAAAGCAATTACATTATAAAGAAGATGAATAACCTAGTCAATTTCATCTGACATTTCTTTTTTCTTCAGAAGAAAATAAGGAAATGCAGTGGATTTAATCAGATTATCTGGATGTATATCTTTTGAAGGGAGAAAACAGTGGGAAACAGAAGAGAGAGAGAGCACATGCAAAAGCAAAGATTATGCTGTCATACTGTTACCTTAAAACCTGCAGCTCTTCTTCAGAGTTTTGCACCTCATCTCTGAGTCGACGCCAGCGAAGTAAAGCTTTCAGTTCCTGCATCTCTTTTACTTCATTGTGTGATAACTGCTTAGGGTACAAAAAACACAGATCATTGATTGCTGTTTCCACAACAGACAATAAAATTTTTCAGAAAGAGAAACCTGTTTAGTTTTCCTTTAACATGTAGAAGATGCAGGAAACAGTACCAATATCCACTATTTAAAACACAACCAGAAACATAACAGTTGCTGCTATGAGAGCTAATAGCACTGCTAAGGAAAACAAAAGCCTCACTGCACACATCAATTGAGAGAGATGTCATTTTCCCTTAAGTGACTGGCAATAAGTTAACTCAATGTACGGTACAGATACCTGGCCTATCAGTTTTGGTTACATCTTTACATTGGCCAGCTTGAAACCAAAGAGCTGCTTTGTGTCCTGATTTCACTCCTCTTTCCTACCACTTCTGCCACACTGTTCAAAGCTTCCTGTTGTATCTTCCCCTACTTATGTAACATAAACAGAGATGCATGCTTATGAAATAAATGCCAGGTTGGCAGCTTACAAGTAACAACTAATTTATGCTTCTCTATTCTAAGAAATGATAGGAGAAGCAAAACCAGCTAATATTATCCTGCATTGCACACATATTTCAGTCACAACTGAAATTGTTAGGCACTACGGAATATGTTCATAATCCCACAATTGTGCAGCACCAAAACGACTCAATAATTTTAAAAAGAAAAAAAAATGAAAGCTATTTTCTGACCTTGTAAATTAACAAAGACATTAATCATCCAGTTTTGTTGCTTACTTCTTTCCATTCAGCTACATGGAAGGGAGTCTACTGCAATGAAAATGCTTTCAAGTGACTCACAACAGTGTAGAATTAACATGAACAGCTCATAGCAGAAGAGCAATGCTCTATGCAAGCGCAGAAATGAGTTTTAGGAAGAGAAGAGTAAAGCAAAGAGTTTGGACAGCCTTCCTCTCTTTCTTGTTCCAGAAACATAGTAAGTGACAAGGAATTCTGTTTTAGTCAGTGCTATAAATACGTCTGATACTTAATAAAATGGAGTCTCTGAAGAGTATGTGATGTCAGTTTCCAGTCCCATCTGCTCTTCCACAGATGGGGCTCTGCAGACTTAAGGATTAGAACCAAGGCCTGACAGAAGCAGAGGAAGAAATAACTCACACAGGAAATGCTTGAAGTGGTAGAATTAAAACAAAAATAAGGATTGTATCAGGAAAACACTTTGACATGCAATTCATGAGCTTTTCTCTTTAAGCCAGGCAATGATTTCTAAGCTCTTGATGTGTGGGTAGCTCTTTGTGAGCAGTATGAGGAAAAAAAGTAAAAGTGATGGTGCCTTATTTCATCAGTTTCCACTTTGTTTTGAGGTATGCTTCTTGACTATTCACTGGACAAAACCAATCAGACCATTTTCATTAGGTACTTGGAATATTACAACATTCAGTTAGACTCTGCTGATTGTTCCAGTCTCAGGAATACAATATAAGTGGAAAGAATGCAGAGCAATTGTTTGATAGCTGAATTTTAATAATCGAGCAATACATTTGTGGGAATGTAATCATTGACAAAGAGATGTTTCCATTCTCATTTGCATCTACCTCTGTAAAAATTAGTGTTCATTGTGAAGTAGGATTTTTAAAAGTTTTAATAAAGTTAGTATGCAAATTCCAATATTATTTTAAAAGATTTCTCTTCACAACACAGCAGGTTTAATTTGTATCTAATTCACAGTAGGGTACATTTTGATTTCAACATAATTCAATTGAGAAGTGAGGTATCATCACCCTACCTGTTGTGCCCTAGCCCAAAATATATCTTCTAAAAAAGTGGCAAACCCCTCGCTTATCCACTCTTCAGTCCAGTCACGAGCACCAATGGCCAGTCCAAACCAAGCATGAGCGATTTCATGGCACAGACGTGTTCCACAGAGATGGCTCCCTCCTGGCAATACACTCTGTGACAGGAAAATGATGTGTGGGCTGCACAATGGGAATGAGGACAAAATACATTACTGACCTGTTATAACACACGTAGCATGGCCATAATAATAATATATAGGCTTTATTAGCCTTGTCAGCCTCTTTTTACTGTATGCATGCTAGGTCATGACAGATAGTATACAGCTTAGGCTTTTTTAGGAATTAGGTTGGCAAAGAATCAAACAAAAATTCTGCCACACAGTTGTTTTGTATTCAACCATCAAACAGCTGTTACCTGTAGGAAGTAACTTAAACCAAAGTTTTATATTTTTTTAAATTACAAGACTGATTTATTTTAAAAGAAGTATATAAGCCAGGATAATAAAGGAGAAGCAGGTGTGAATATAGGCAGCAAGTATTTATCAGTTAAATGATCAAAGCTGGAAATAAATAAAGCAGAAATAATCACTATCCAAAAGCAACAACAGCCATGTATAGTAAAACATATGTGCTTGTTAAAACTTAAAACATGTAAAAAAGATACCATCTGATGATAAGAGTCAAATGCAAATGCAGAGAAAGGAGAACCTCTTCTACCACAAGCCCAGAAGTGAGAAGGAGACTTGATATTCACTAAATATCTGCTTTTCATAGCAGAAAAGAACAACCCAATCATATTTACTCTGCTTTGGAATCAAGTATTACAGGAAGAAATTGGAAGGAAAAAAGAAAATATTATGAATTATTGCTCTGCTATTGAAAACATGCTGAATTGCAAGTTACTACATTTCCAAACTCACATTCTGCTGTAAGGCAATTTCTGCTGCATTCATAGATGTTAAAGACATTAATATCTCAAAAGTTACATAATTTTTTAAAATTAAGAACATGTAAGAAAGAAAAGCAGCATCAAGTTCTCTGACTAATCTGCAAGGGATTAACAGCGCACCGTGCCACAGATGCAAGTAGTGAGGGCTCAAACCAAGGCCACCATCTGCAGAATATTCCTGCACTCACCTTCAGCATCATCTGCATTTCAACTGTTTTCTCAGTTCCATCCAGTGAAAAAAGGAATAAAGCACAATGATAACACCTTCAAGACCACAGATCTTTAAAACTAAGTCTAGCCTTCCAAACATTGGAGGGGATCACATGGCCCTAAGACATTATGAAGAGTCAAATATTATTCATCACCACTCCAAAATGCTTCCCCACCCGCCCTACCCTTCCATTGGAAATGTTAAAACACCCACAGTTTTCTTGCAACCAGTTGAATGTCTGGAACTGAGACCATAAAATATGGTACATATTTAAATAGAGAAAAGTACTCAATAACCATCTTATAAAAAAAGAATAGTTATCCAGTAAGTTAATACATTTCAATCAGATGGCATTGTGAGAAATACTGTGAGAAATTAAAGCACTAATCAAGTCACACAGAACAAAGCAAGAAAAAAAAAACAGCAGTTCTCCAAACCTTCACCAAAACCAATTCTGATTAAGTGATAGAGGGAGAGATAAGAGGAAAAGTGCGAGCACAGAAGCTGTAGAACATTACGAACCTTTTATCATAATAGTCCCTGATGACAAGAATAACTGCAGCTTCAGGGACAATACTTTGCTGAGCTGTAATTAAATGACTCCTAACTGTGGCATGTGTACAGTGCTAGAAAGAAAAACTGCAGAAATGGACCAACTGAAAAACAATCCAGACATACCACTAGCAATGTTTTGGCCATTTGGTTAGGCAAAACAAAAGTAACTTCATGCTTTATAAAGAGGCTCACAGAGTCGTTTGACTTTTAAGTATACTGCAGTTAAATGCATAATAAAAGTAAAGATTGTATTTCCTGCTTTTTCCCATCACTTAGACAAAACAAATGCCACATTTGGATAATCTTCTCCATTATAGAAGGATTACAAATCAGTTCAGTGAGAATAAACCATATGAGTTAAATTTTGGCTAAATAATAAGAACACAACTTCCTACAAGGCCAAAAATAAGATTGTGTCCTGCAGCAGAATTTAGTTATAGAGTCTGAGTACAGCCAGCAACTTCCTTTCCTGAGAACACCTGAAATGATTCCTCTACTTTTGTCTGCCCTTCACAAGCAGTTATTAACTCCAATTCAGGGCCTCATATAGCAAGAGAGATCTCTACAGAGCAGTGCAAAGTTCCCATTTCTCTTAAGAGTAATTCTGTCAGAGATTGAACATGTTTCTGTAGTATGTCCAATGCCTGTTCGTTTGTGGAGAAGTTTGATTCTATGTATTAGTTTAAACTACAGATTCTTTATTTGCAGAATCTCTGCTCCACCCCTACAGATAACAACCAAATCTCTTTTTCTTTTTTCAAACATCATCTACCAGTGGTTGCTATCAGTAGTGCCCCAAAAAGGTTCAAGAATTCAAGAAAGTGTCTACATAAAAGATAATCAGAGTTATGATTAAATTACAATTGCCAATACTTTTTTCTTTTTTTCTTTTTTTCTTTTTTTCTTTTTTAATAGAATAGGAATTTGGTCCTCCTATCATTATTCAATTTACTAAGAACAAAATATAAGGCTTGATATCGATTCTTTTCATTGGAATAAAAAAGAAATCCATTCACACATTAGGAACTGACAAAGGTGACTCACCTCAGCAATTATATCAAGACCTGAGGAGGCAGGCACAGCTTGTAAATGCCTCTAACTGATGTCTTTTCAAGTCTGACTCAAGTTTTTAAAGCAAGACAGAACAGGCTAGCTGTATACAGTAAGTAAGATGGGAAACCTCTCGCAGTTATCAAAAAAATAAAAACTCTACCAGTCCTTCCCAGGAAGCTGGACAAGCTCCAAACGGCTCTTACAGAAAAAGAACTTTAGGACTTGTTTTCAACAAGTTTACATTTGGTTACAATGGAAGAGGTTACTACTGTGACCAGATTCACACCCTTATAACTCAGATGTTCATATTATTTGACTGAAAGGAGAAAGTTCCCTCTCCCTCTCAACTGCAGTTAAGGGAAATCTCAACACTGTAACTATAGTATGAACATACATAAAAGAAAAACTAAGCTCCAAAGCTCTTTGGTGTGAAAGGCCAAAGGTTCCTGGTGCTCCTGCAGGTGCTGCTTTATACACAGGCTGTACCAGTGTGATGTCTTTAGCTGCTCACACATGATGCACAACATCGCACAAACTCCAGTCAAAAGTATGTGCTAGAACTGAAGTTCACATTTAAGCTAGAAACGTGAGGCTCAATTCTAATAGACTTGTTCCACTCCTTTTGAAGTATAAGTCCTCCCCTCTCAACACACTGGGATTTGCAGATACATTTTCTTATGTATTTATTGAGATAATAGAGCCAATATAATTTACTCTGAAAAACTATGCTTCTGGAGTCAAACTAGCTCCCATAATCACTATTACAGATGGAAGTAATGTATTTATATTTTTTTTAAGTTTACATTTTTATAGTACTCCACATATTGCTTATTTTTTCATATTTGGAAAAAGGTAGCCAGATAGTAAATATGTTAGACAATTACTGTACTTCTTAAATATGTCGAAGGCAGCAGGGGAAATGTGTCAAAGCATGTTCATAGGAACATACTAAAATTAAGATGTACATTTCAAGATTACTGGAATTTGAGAAAGACAATTACATATAGTTTGTGCAGTCTGGTAGTTAGAATAGTCTGAGCATTGTTCCAGGAATCATGGGAACTTTGTAAAGTTTTCCATTCCTCCCATCATAGTGGGAAATCAACAAACAACTGAAGTTACAGCTGAAAGTCATTCAAGAGAAGATGACTAACTTCTTAATCTATAAACCGTACAATAATACAGTAGGGTAGGGAACAGTAAGGAGGATGGTATCAGCCAACTCAGTACAGCAATTCAACACCCAAACTTCAAATTTCAGTCAAGTATCTAATTAATGATCTGAACACTTGAGTAGCAGCTGCTCCATGAACTGGCATACAGTCACTTCACTCTCGTTTACGTTGCTATACTAAACCAGATTAGTCAGGATATATACAAAGAAGAATGAAATCCTCTCAGGAGAAACTCTGTATTACTGTTCAACACTGCAGCAGATACTTGGCATATAACTGCAGCAATTATACAGTGATAAGAAAATAGTAACACAAGCCTAAACTCAAACAGTTGCTACACAAACAACTGGTTTTGTAACAACTCTTGATATTTCTCATTAACTCCAATTCCCTATTATACTAAATGAATCTTCGGAAAAAGACAGTATGTAGTTATCAAATACAGCTGTGATATACACCATCTTACAATGTCTTTGGACTATTTATTTGATTTATCCAGACATCATTCACATAGGAAATTTTCTAAGTTTATTTTCAGACACCAAAATAGCTCTGGAACTTCATGATGAACAAAAATAAAATAATCCACATGTAAAATATTGACAAGAGCTGACAAATACAATTTTTCTATGCCAGGAGACCTTCTTTTGCTACTGCAAAAGGACCAATCATACTGACCTGAACAAAAAACAATACAGGTTTGATGGGTTTAATAAACAAAGAAACTGATGCACTGCTAGCTAATAAAAGATTCAGTCTAAAGGAAAACGGTATCAATTCATCTCATTCCTCAAAATTCAACTCTCTTATGTTCACATATGAAAAGATGTGCTATATTTTTCATACTCTATCACACATATATATATATATATATATATATATATATATATATATACACAAATTTCCTTAAATTTAAAATCATAACTTACTCTGAAACTTTTACATGAGTAAAAGGTCAAAGTATTAAAAAATTAATGTCCAGTATTTTAAATTATTTTTTTAACAATAAAGAAAAATAAAAGTCAAGGAACAAACCAAACTACTAAGGAATTTTTTAATGGTAGATAAATGAGAGTTAATCACACACAGAGTAATACCATCTACTAACATCTTCAAAGAATACTATAGGAGAGTCAGTCCTTAAAGTGAGATTCATATTTCAGATTTCATTCTCAAGAGACCTCAAATATAAAATGCAGAGCTGTACCTGCTAAAACAAGATGTTTATTTAGTTGCCCAACAAAACACACATCTAGCAGATAGGAAATATTTTAGAAGTTTTAATTTTTGCATTAATCTTGCCAAAAATGTGACTTATTATTTTCTATTATTTTATAAAGCACGCTCTGTTAAAACTTCTGGATCTCAACTTCTTTGTCTGTCATCATTCAACAAAAACACACATAAAATATGTAGCTGATAGGCTGCTGCAGTCATAACATGGTAATAAATCCTGACTGCTTCAAACTTCTGACTTGGGATGTAAACCAAGGAGGAACAAAGAACATTGTATTTTACATGTGGGCCTCAATCTGATATCTGGGATCTAAATATTGCCCGTGAGCTGACCCAATGCTCATCATGAACTAAAGGTAATAAGATCAACATGCAATCCACCCAAGTAAGAACTGTGGTTGGAGAGTTATTCATCAGTTCACCTCTGATACTCCTGAGATGCCTAACAGCAGCTCTAACTCACTTCTTTTCATCTTGCACATTCTAAATCACAAAGAGGAACTTGCAGGGCAGGAACCTTTTTCAGAGCTCTCCGATTTGGTTTCCTAATGTCTCATGTAAATCCAACAATATCCATTTAGGAACTCCCAGGGTTTGTGACAAGCAGCAAATTGCCTGCTGTTCAGAAAGAAAAGCAAACAGAAAATTACTGAGGCAAAAAGAAGAAATTACAGATTCAAAACCTCAACTCCCATCAAGATTTTTAATCCAGATTTGCTTGAAACCTCATGCCCCAGAAAACATGAAGTAATGGAATCCTCTTACAAAAAACAATTACACAATACCTCCTAAAAACAAATGACTACAACAGTGTCAAAACCACAGTCAGCCTACAAAGAGAAGCATCTGAAGGACTAAAGCTTTTTGTGTTGTATATCACAGAATTAATTTTTCATATTTAACTGAGTTAATTGATTTAGGAGTGAGTGCAAGTAAAGAGGCTTCAATAAACACAAGCACTTCTTTCACTTTAAAAAAAAAAATCCTCTCTGTACCTTACAGAGCTCAATTTTTAACCTTCATGCTTCACATGCAATTGCTACTTAAAAAGTACTGACACTACTAACATGGAAACTGTGAATCAATGACACGATTCCCAGATCTTACTAAGTATTCATAGGACACATAGTACACTATTGTGTTGTTTCATGGCTTACACTTCCAAACAAATCTTACAAGACAGGCACTCAAATAGCTTGCTTTTTTTCCCCCATAAAAAAACCCTAAACCAAACCAGATAGATTGTAAGTCAATCTAAAAGAAAAAAAATCACGATCAAGAAAATAAAAATACTTCTAGTTCAAATTGTTCTGTGAATAGTATTTTAGGATATGGAATTTTTCACAGAAGTGTCTTTCTTCATTTGATGTAAGACAGATAATGAAAATGTCACAACAGTCATAAAATATCTCTACTCTTGCTGACATTAGGTAGTTATTACAAAACAGGTTCAGAGGTTGAAGAGAATATTTTGTTCATGTCTGATGAGACAGAGGAAATACCATATTCCCAGTACTTTGAATAAGAGCTTTTATATACACATGTACATACAATACTTGTTTTACGTTCTAGGTTTGCTAAATCCAGGATTTCATATGAAACCTCTATCACTTTTGTCTAAGTGCTTCCAAATATTAGAAAATTGCCACATGAAGAAAAAAAAAGTTCTGCTATTAACCATGTGAAAATGGTTAATAAATAATAATGTGGAAAGTCTCTGTTAGATTAATTCTCATTTAAAACTGATTTATAAGATTAAGTCCACAAAATTAATCTTAAGCACTTGCTGAAAATAAAAAAAGTGAACAGGATATAGCAATGGATGGACGTTGATCATTGCAATTAATTATTTTAATTTATAATCTTATTTTAACCAGAAGAGGGTAATGGAAATAGATACAGAAGCAAGTACTCAAACCTCTTATTTTAAAAAAATGGGTCTGTGTGATAGGCTTTTTTTTCCTTCTCATATACCAAAGGGAAGAATGAAAAAAAAAAAAATCTCTTGTTTTATATTAGAAATGCATATAGCATTTGCTTCAGAGCCTTTTCTAACTATTCTTTGTATTCTTGCTAAAATGATTAATATGATGAACAGTCACTAACTACCTTCCTCAGGTCTAGTATAAATTACGACATTTGTCACTGATGGATGATGTTATTTGATCATGGATGATTTTATGATTTGTTGCTTTCCATCATTGTTTTTACTGGAAGACCTGGATTTCCCTTTACTACATCATGAAATTTCTGGCAGATGAGAATCACAGTGCAAATAACCAACTATGATAAATAGTTGGACAGAAAGAGCAAAATGTATCTGCTTCTCCATATTCAGTGAAAATTCACTCAAGAGTTGATAGTGGTCTCAAAAGGTGACAAAGATAAGACAAAATAAAGAATGGGTCATTTTTTTTCTTCATTAACGTACAGAAGAATGTCTTTTATCCAGACATACCAGAATAAAACAACAACAAAAGCCAAACCAACGGGAAAAGAAGAAAAGATTGCTCATTCTTCAAGTTTTTCAGGATTCTTTTATCAATATAAAGCTGGTGTCATTGTTCTAAAAGCAGCAAGGAAATGAAACCTGCTTGAGCACAGAAGTAGTTCTTATCATGTCTCTACAAACTACAGTTAGAGTAGCATCACAAAAGAAACCAAACCTAAGGAATGGTCTTGTTTTTTAAGAATCCCTATGACAAACACTTCACCCACAGACCAAGAAAACTCATATCCCTGAGTCATTCAGAACATCACAAATATTACTAGAAGAGAGAGTGCTACAAATCCCTGATATTTCCAAGGGAAAAAAAAAAAAGGTAAAGCCAAGAGATTTTTTTTAAAAGATCAGAAATTCCTAAATAGTAGAAGAGGCACAGATCCAAACTCTCATTTTTTATGATAACCACAAATATGCAGGAAACAGAGTAAGATAATTATCCAATTAGCATGTGATCTAGTTTTTGTCCATAGCAGTATCAACTATAAGTCTCACTTTTAAGAATTGGTACCTAGAAATTTCCTGAAGCCTTTCAGGAGTAGATGTAAATCCAACACAATATCAAGTTTATTCTTTTTTTCAACATTATTCCTACTATGCCTTTATTCCCTGAATATAGAAATCCTCCAACACTCTGTACACTTATCTTAAAAATGGTTCAGGCAATAGAAATTCAACTAACTAGTCCTACTACCATTCATTACCTGTTTATCTTATTTTTGTCATTTATAAATAGTATGTAAACTGATAGAAAACACATGCTCTCATTTTACTGAATGAGGATCCAATACATTTTGTTCCATTGATTAATACATGTTGTTAGCAAAAAAAAAAAAAAAAAAAGAAAGAATAACATAGAGGAATATGTAATAGCTTCAAAATTATTTTCTTAGTATATTCTGCACAGCAGCTATACAAGCCTTCTTTTTTGTATGTGTCAGTCAATAAGATATCTGTTGTGCTTTTTGCACAAAGAACAAAGATGCCTTTATCAATTCTCAAAAGTCTGTAGGACAAACCATTCATGCTGTCAAACCCTCTAAAACCCTTTCAGCAAATAATGAAATCCATCAGTGACAAATGTCAACATACTAATTTGTTAAATAGGGAACAAAAGCAACATTCAGAAGAGGTGCCTCATTTCATGTTATATCAGCCCTTCAATTTGTAACCACTTTATGGCAGCCCACAGATCACGCAACGTTAAAACAGAACACCATTATAATTATTAAAACTAGAACAATATACTCTCCTTACAACAAATGCTTAATAGTTCAACAGACCTGTAAACAAAAATCTTTTGGGAACATCAATCTCTTTGCAATTCATTAATTTTCCTCCCTTTTGGAATATTACTTCCAAGTAAAAATCTTACACTCAAAACACAGATTGTCTTTCATGCACAGTCACATTTATTGTGCTGGTGGAAAAATAAGATTAAATTACGTCATATCCAATGACAGAAGAGCTTCAGCATGCCTGAGAATTACTGAATTACTTTATCCAGTATACAGGACTTCCAGCTATTACTGTTGCATCATATAGCAAAGGGATAGTTTAGCTGGAAGTAGCTAGTGTGCATATGAATTACTTTATTCCACATACAAAGACATCCAGCTGTTGTTATTGAATCACATGTCAAGGGACAGTTTGACTGGAATAGCTAGTATAACTGAGAACTGTGTTAATGGATTACAATATTAAGTATCACTTACTAATGAATTTTTATTCTCTTGCATCTTCTATCAATTTATCTTTTCATATACCTCCAAATTTGTTTCAGTTCATCATAAAGACTAAAGAATTGCTTTTCTAGTTGTCTAGGACACTGCTAGAGAATACAGTTACCTATTCTTTTCAAACATGCCAAAATGAAGCAAACACTATTATGTTCTAGAAACATTTACTGAATTTAATATTTCTCCTGAAGATTTCCAGTAGTGGTCTGGTAGCCTTTGCTCTGTGAATTCACCATATAAACCTTGAAAATAGAAGGAACTTTTGAGGTTGTTAAATTGAGAATGCCAAATTCTGTATTTGCCTAAGGCTAAAACTATTCATAAGAAGAGAGTAAGATGGTTTCCTGCCTTCCAAGCCCACACCAAATAAAGTATCATGGGTCAAAAGAATTCCAGTTTGAGGTGTTTTTTTTTTTTTATTTTTAAATCAATAAATATCATATACCTTAAAAAATGAGAAAATTTTGATTGCTCCCCACTTACTCTCCTGATAAACAGTTCCATCAGTACACTATTTTTTTTTTTTTAATCAGACCATACATTCCTATTTCTGTGTCAATATTGACCATTTACAGGAAAAGAATATATTCCAAAATTTCTACCAAGACCAAGTAAAATCAGGTTTCCAGTTAAAATTCAGTTAGTGCTAGCTGGGTAGCAGATAGCTCCTTTTGGATACTTCCTTGCAGACTCAGTTGGGTCTACAAATGGATACATTTTGTTTTTATATATTCTGTATTGTCAACAATGTCTAAATTATTCCTTAAAAACTTCAAATGGTATTCATTTCAGTTCAGACGTGTGAACTTGATGATCAAAAATTTCTGTAAATTGTATAATTTTTCAAAAAGTACAGATTGAAGTTTCCTAGTAGACAACAGTTTTATATCGCAATCCAGTCACTCTTCTGTAAATCTAATTAATCTCCACAGATGGTGTAACTACATTTTTAGTTTAAACAGAATTTAATGTCAAGTTGGGGAACAGTCCTTGAGACTTGCTATCAGACAACGGGTCTCTGGCATTCTGCTTGACTGCAACTTTAATTTTGGTTTGGCAGTTTCATGTCAGTTTTTGAATAGAATCATAGAATTGCTAGAGGATTGCTCTGGAAAAGTGAGTGAATAAAACCATTTATCTCTGCACTGTTTTAATACATGTCCAGTGTATTAAATGGTTGCAGAAGAAACATGATAACCCAAAGTTAAGTCATAGGATTCAGAAAGTAAATAATAGTAAAAAAAAAATCTGTAAATATGTAGGTTCCAAGACAATTGTTTTTACATATCTACTATGTGACATTAATATGTAATGTTTAGCAATTCAAATACATCATACAAAATCAAAATCAGAAAAAGCATTGCCCCTAACAGATTTCACCTTATTATGCTACAGCAGGCTGTGGGGAAGAGAAAAAAATTCCCCAAACAGCCAAAAATCATGTTCAACAGTGACTTAGAAATAACTTTGTATCTCTTCAAACTATCTTGTCTCTGATACACTGCATTTTCGTCAGGGCCCCTGTACCGTAGCTAAAATACAATGGTGATTCATCTAGCAGGGAAAAGTACACAAAATTTTATGTGCAAAGACAAAAATCTTTGAAATATCACAAGATATAGATGCAAGATGTATGACATAGCAGCAATCATTTCAATCAGTGACAAGAAAGTCTCCTTCCTCACTTCATCATGCTTCAGTCTAATTTAGGCATCTCAAAAACACGTTCAGTGAGCAAGCCAAATGCACCTTTCTTCAGTAGCCTATGTTATCTTCAAGAAGACTGACAACATTACACAGAATTACATTGTAGCTTTAACTCAGTATCTATCACTATCAAGTTGATGATCACAGAAAAAAGATATTCTGGATACTGAGCTCCCTGATGCTTATTTGACAAAATAGCTTTGTATACAACAAACGAAGATGAAAACTCCTGCAAATTCACTGTAGTGGCTCCTTACAGTTCAAAACACTACCTTAAATGTCACCTTCAAACAATTTAAGTAGAAGACAGACATTTTCCAAATAATCTTAAAGATACTTGAAAATCTAAATATATGCTACACTTAAAGGGAAACAAACCTTTAAATTATCAATATATGAACCTTTTATCATCAATGTAGTATCCTACCATGAATGAGAAAATCAAATGAATATGATTTCAACATTTAAAACTAGTTTTAGAAGTCAAAGCTCTTATAAACCTATAATACCAAAGCCCATAGTAACCTCCTTTGTTAAGCAAAGATATAATATATGCAATATTGTTGAAAGAGCAGGCAGTCCTCAAAATCCACATGCCTGCCACCTGGCAAGAAAACAGACTGGCCTTTAAACAGGCAGGGATGAAACCATCTATTTCCTTCATGCTACCACAGACAAAGGAAATCCAAAAACTGGAAAACCGAAGTAGAGTTTTATTCACAAGCCACACTCTCTTAACCCACATATCTCTATAAATTTTCCCCAAATCCATCACGGATCTGATTCCCTCAGAGAAAAAGGAAACACACTCTCCTCTCCTCCTTGGAAGAACTCTCAGCAATCTGCTTGACCTTCTGATTTTCTGACAAAATGTTCTTATGAGTCTTCCTCCACCAGTTTCAACACTTTAACTCTCAAGTCTATATCACAAGATTTCTACTAAGCCCAAAGTAAATCTGTAACAGCAACAAACATGTGGGAAGCATGCTTGTCTGCAGAGAAAATCTGCATGACAACTCTCAGAGTGCAATGTACCACATATCAGCCTCAGGAGAAATAAAAAATAATGTTTAAATTTCTAGTCAAATATAATGATTCACAACTCAATAGATGCTAACTTTTATAAGCTATAATTCCTTGACAGTACAATGACAAATTCTGCTGTTCCACATTTAGCCTTTCTCAAAAAAATACAAACAAGACATTTATACTATGTAAGATCCCTTACTACCAGCTGCTTCCTTCAAGTTCTTAGGAATATTGTCACTTCTGTTTAATTCTACTACATTTACAAGCAGGAATTTGTAAATATAAACAGCCCTGAAGGTGTCTGTGTTTGTGTTTACAACTGCATACACAAAGTTCTTAGGACACAGATCATTATATTAGATTTCTTCATGGAACCTTAAACCACACCTCAAAAGGGGACAAGTTTCATCTTCAATCAATTCTCATTTGCCAGTCAAAATCCTCTCATGAAGATCAGCTGGTATTCTACTCCAAAACTTAACATACTATTCTACATGTATGCACACAGGAGCAGAGTGTTAAATCAAGAATCAGCAACATAACCTATGTATGACCATAATGCTCCTCCATATATATCTTCTGCATATGAAGCCCACATCACTAAATCATATATGTATGAGAAATCTGGATTTAGGCATAAAATAGCCCAATAAAGGAAGATCTCCATTGTATAAAGGGTTTGGGTTTTTTTTTTCAGAATATGCCAAAACCACTTTTCTTTAAGGAATTTTGTACTGTACCGTTTTTAAACCAAAACTTTCCAAAGTGATGTAACTTACCTCCTATGTAAGGATCACATAGTGATGTGCAGAGAAGTCAAATTAATTTACCACCCAAACAAAGTAGCCTACATTTCAATGCCAAGTATACTCTGCTTACCAGTTCCCAGACTTTATCAACTTTGTTTTCTTGTTCAGAAGGATTTTCCTTCAATTAGAAAAAAAAAAAGTACTCAAGATATGTACAGAAATAGTCTTGAGTTAATGTAGATATCTACAAGCAAGTCTTGAACATGTACATGGACTGGTAAAAAGGAAAAATGACAGCAGTTTTAGTGTTGAAAATAAGGAAGAATTTTGATAATAAATATGTTACTGTCCAGCCTCTCGTTTTCCTGGCCACTGCAGTGCTGTAGCTTTATTTGATAATTTGACATAGTTAGAATGAAATTTAAGCTGGTCATATTGTCAAATCAGAAACAGAAGTACAAATGTGCTATAAATTCAGGAAACATAAGCAAAGCTGCTAACAGACTGTTGCTCCCTAGAGGTACAGAAACTGGCTGCATCAGAGGTACGATACTTATGTTATTGTGCAGTGTCAAGATTCTGATGAGGCACAAAATGGTTCACCACATTTGGGTCTCTCAGTCATAAAGCACATCCAACATACAAATCAGAAAGAAAAATAACTTCAAAGACAGATTAAAAAAAACCAAAGCATGAAACACAACACAGAAGGCAAACATTTGCAAGAAGCGCAGTAATACTCTGCATTGACTGTTCCAAGACCTTCTAGGGATTTCCATTCAGAGACATGAAAGGAAGTTACATTCATACTTAGTATCCATCGGAGAAAATACTCGAAGCCAAGTTCAGTTCTTCAGATGTACACATATGACTCTTGTTATTTCAGTGTGAGACAGACATACATGTATTTCCGACTAGAATTTTATTCTAATATTCACATGTATAAAACATTTCAATGCTTCAAGCTTTGGGCAAGTTTATAATTGAAGTTTTAAAACAATAGCAATCGACTGGCAATTACTGACAGCAGGCCTCCAATACCCACACAAGATGACTATTCACATTCAAAACTACAACAGGAACGTCTAAATTGTGTTAAACAAAGAAGATCAGCTCATTGACTAATAATTCTCACAACAAATTAGTTATTCGGCAAAAATGTGCTTCGTACAAAAGAAAAGCTGTATCCAACAATGATTCCATAGAATTAACAGAATCTAATAAATTGATAGAATCAATTCAAAAGCAGACTTCTTGAAAGAGGGCAAGCGTTGTTTCTCAGCAGCAGAATCTGATGAAGTATCACTATCTTTTTCTTTTCTTGCTATGAGCATTATGTCTAGCTGAAACTCTGCCAACCCCTCCTTATGTAAGCCTGTGAATCAAACAAACACTGGGAAAGCACAGCCTTCACCATCAGGATATGATGACAGGGAGGTTTGGTAACTTCAGCACACTGATGGCACGGAAGCACAGACCATCTCAAAGACTCCCTTGCTGGCCTCACGTGAACATTCATCAAAGAAACTGCCATAAGAGATCTTTGTAAAGCATATTACAAAACAGACCCCAGGAATAATGAGCATACAACAATCTCTTTCTCTGGGCTCGCATAAAGGAATATGTGCAACTACCACACAGAGCTTCGTGAAAGGCTTCTGGAGCAGCACACCGCTCTCCGCAATTATGACCATGAAAAGAAAATGCCAAACCATCTTTCTTTACAAGTTCCTTCCCCATTGAATGCTCCAAGTCACATTCAATTTAAACATCACATGGTAGGAAATAATCAGGTGCTGGCCTTTGCCATAGCGGCTTCACTGTATCGCTCTAGAGGACCTTTGTACACAAAATAAGAGTAGATATTTTTAACTAAGGTATGAACACTGACAATTTTTAACAGAAAAAAAACCCCACAGCCTAGTTGTAAAAGAGAATATGTGCCACTCTTCAATCTACTAGGAAGTTCTAATGAGACTGCCACTGTCAGATCCATTTTTCCTACATTAGCTTTTCCTAGCCATAAACGGCAACAGATTAATCTCAGTTCACAGGTAGCAACTCTCTCAGTAAATCCATGACAAAGAAGAAGAAATTACCCCAAAGCATATTGTCTCTCTATGGCGTAAATCTGGAACTGTAACAGCAGCCTGTAGTAGCACAATTCTTTCTATCTGGACATTGGCTAATTCTACCTATGACCACAAGTTTGTCTAATTACTGCGGAGACAGAGAATCATAAACAAAAAACCAAAAATGTTTCCAGGAGCACACTCACTCAGATTTTAAGTAACACAAATGCATTTGTACACTATCTACATTTACAGTTTTTACAAACTCAGTTTATTTAAAAGTTCAGTACAAAATAAGGTGGACAAGTTATTTGTAATTTGAAACTTTTTACAAAGTTGTATTTTTAAACTTTTTACAAAGTTGTATTTTTTTGTATTCGCTTCAGAAGTTTAGAGGAAACAAAACCATGTTCCTGTGTGACTTTATCTAGGCAGACTTGCTTCTGCAGGGGAATTGGACTAGATGATCTCTAAACATCCCTTCCAACCCCCACCATTCTATGATTCTGTGACAGGATCTTGCACACAAGATGAAAAATCTTGGTCCTACAATTGCTATCAAACACAAAGAACCCAACTAAATTCTATCATTCATAATTTTCTTGATTTATTCAGAAATACGAATGACTACAGGTAAACATAGCAGATTTTAATGTAACCATCTTACTTCTTTAGCTAGGCTATCAGTAATACCTCATGCATATTAACACAAGCAGATAATTTGGATCACAATGGCCATATGTAAAAAAATACTTTAAAAATTATATAAAACCAAACAACAATGAAAAAAATCTTTCTTTTATATTTGAAATGACTCCAAATACCCAGCTACCAGAATCACTGATACTTCAGAAGGAAGAAAATAATTATCTGTTGTATCCCCAACTCCAAAGCACACTACAGGAATCATGAACTCTTTTCCACTGTATGTACAGTATTAGTAATAACTATACAGATAGTACATTCAGAAAGATACACACAAGTAGAAACATATAATAAAACATAACCTCATTTTCAACCAACATAAAAAGGCATAACATTGACTATTCAGAAAACCACAGGGCAAAGTACCATAAACATGTGGAAAACAGAAACCTAAAATCATGTGAGAAAGTGGCTAGTTGTGATTTATAACACATCTCACTTTTTCAGTCAAGTCAAGAACAGAAAGATAAAAGAGCAGTGTGATAGCAGCTTATAAACAGGAATGATTTATTCTTTCATCAATTTGGAATGGTAAAAGCACAATCTAATCAGAAATAAAAGGAAGAAACTGGCAGACTAAAAAAAACCCTTAATGTAATAATAGCTATTTTTTAATGTGATATTGTATCATTACATTCACAACAAGATTACAGCACAACAATATTACATTCATATCTGGATAATTTGTGCTTGACTTCATCGGGCTATGCAAAAGATATAAAGGTAGAGAGTACACCAGCAACTGAGACAAGATTATCAAAGGCTTGATTTCAGTTTATTTTTTTGTCCACAGTTAAATATATAAAGTCATTGGGAATGATCACAGATTAATCTCTTTCATTTTTTAAGTGCCAAAAATCAACATCTTAAGAATGCTTTGCATTTTCAGACATACTATAGTAGATTAAAATAGCTAGAACTATGTGTATATTTTTAGCCGTTCCACCCACGTCTCTCTATTTAAGTGTATCTCTGGCTCCGATAATCTCAGTATCTAAGCACTGATCCATATGTTATGTAGTTAAAAACAAATGAGCATGCTCTCCAGATATGAAAGCATACCTCCTGCTGACGTCAATAGCAACCCTGTGAAGAGAATCTTATGCCTGAATCTTTTACCCAGAAATCTTTAAAAATAACCCCACAAAGACTATGTAAATCTCAGACAAATGGTTATCCTTCCCCTTCTTTGTGGGATTGTGATGTTCAGTAGTACTATTAAGATTTACGTAGAAGTTTTGAAAGAGTAGGATATACTATATCAACTCAAAGTTTTTTAAGGCCAGTTATGGTTATGAAATTTTCTGGCTGGCTACAAAGCATGAACAGTGATCTGAGGAGGGCCAAGCACTTTCTGAAAACCAGTGAACACATTCTTCTCCCAATGGAAGCTGAGGGCACACACCAGAACAGCAGTCAGGCCTCAGACAGATATTCAGGTAATAATACTTTCAAAAACTACCAAATACAAAATTTACTATGTGAAGAATTAAAACTGGGGAGAATGCTGTCTTTTTAATGAGACTTAAAAGTTACAGTAACTCTGAGAAAACCTGTGGAATAATAATGACAAAATGTGAGTGGATAGAAAAGAGGCAGGGCACCATAAAAATGTTCTGACATCTAGAGATGCTAGTAGTTGTTTTTAATGCAGCCGTAGGATTTTGTACCATCTTCAGTGCACACAATGTCCTTTTCACTTAATTTTAACCCATTAAAACTAATTCTAAGTAGTAGTAAATCACATAGGAAAAAAAGAGAGAAGAGGAACTCTGCTAATCTTTTGGCTTACCCAGTTTTTAATGGTCCGCTATCAGAATAATGTGATTTATGTGTGACATTAATTGTAAGTAGAGAAAAAATGTAATAATGAAAGTTTGATCTCTTTATCTGGATCATCTCACAGAACTGACAGCTCTGGTTTTTTCTACTTTCAAGGTTATTATTGGAAAATTATTTCCGGTTTGGCACATTCAATATTCTATTATGGAGTAAACTACATTGTTCAGAATATAGTTTTATATAGGAGTTTGAAGATCTGTCCATGTTATACTTCAAATTATTACAACAACCCACAATTAAAAGCTCAAAACCAAATGCAGCTATCACAAAATAAGTACAAACCCCCTTCTTTGCCATCACAAAAGATCATATTGGAGACAATACAAGCCTAAAGACACAAGTAAATAAAAAGAAACATTTTGCTTTGAGATTGAGAAAATTATTAATAATTCCTGCTTTACTCTCCTTAAACACTGCGTTAATCAGCAACTTGGAATGCAAATATAACAAGCTTAGTGTGTTTCAGACATTAATTAAAATTTCTTATGCCTTGTGATGCCAGATGTTTTTAAGCATAAAGAATTTATTTGCTGAATTCTGTTTAGAAATAGCATCCCATATTCATTTGACACTCAGTGTCAAACAATTGAAAAATATCTCAGAAAAGGGAAACCGATCTTTTGCATTATGCAAAATGTCATCGCTGCTATTAATTGGCAGGAGAGCTGTCTGTACATTTCTAGCATTCTTCCTACAAAACTTTGCCACCTAGCTTCCCAGACTTTAGTCAAAGGCACAACACTTTTCATTAAAAGAACAACTTCAAGGCAAACAGAATGTATTAAATAACCTTGCACATTATAGTTTCCTGTCCAATATGCAGTATATTCAGTAGCTTATACCTGTTATGAAGTTACTGCACACATAATGCCTGGTAGACATGTGCATAAAAATAAAAGTACAATACAGAGTTACTTGAGGACATTTGTTATTTACTTTTATTAACTCACATTGTGCAACTAAGCAATAAATAACAATTTACTGTTAAAGTCCCTTTCAGAGTTGCTCTTGTTATACTATTGAATTACCTATGAAATTAATCGTGGTTATTTTATGCTCTGCAACACAAGGAATAAGATTTGTACCAACGTGTCCTAAAAGCTTTTATTAGCTTTTGCAGCACTTGTCAACTGCTTATTAATGAAGCACTAAGAAGACAATGCTAGTAGAATGAAAATGCAATGTCACTGGAAAATAAAAGCTAATAAAATACACATAATTTTCAACCTACTCTTGCTGGAATAGTGATTAAGATACACTACAAAATCTTACACTGGTCAAATATGCTTTTTTTCATAGTTTTACTAACCAAAGTAAACCCTCATGTGTAGACTGTAGAATATTCAACTTAGTTTTGTTAACCTTTAAAGTGACACTAATGTAGAAATATAAATCACAAAACCAGGCTGCTATAGGATTCATAATCTCAGAATCTTTCAACAGTCTTTATATGTTAGAGTAAACAATTCCTGAAAATATACACTGTTTACAAACAAAACCTCGTGACTAAACCAAATTGGATTAATTAACATAAACATACAACAACATAAAGTTTTGGAAAGTCTTCAAACTTTATAATCTAAGTAAACCATGTGTGTGGGCAGGACTAACTCCATTCATTCTCTTATACTTGCACAATTTGAGACTACTTTAACTAGATATCAGTTGAGCTCATCTACTAAAAACAATATACCTAGAACGAAATTTGTATTCTTCAAAGTTTTATAAATCACATTGCATGAAGCCACGTGACTGCATTGACCCATGTTTCTCCTTTGATCTGTCCTCCAGAAAAAAATGCAGAAGCAAAGATATTTCTTGTTTTGTTAAGAGTTTGAGGATATTTTTTAGTATTAAATATTTATGCTAAGTAAGTGTCGGCAACAACATTCCCCTTGCTGTCAGGAGCAAGGTAGTATAATATGTCCTGTCGTCAACTTCCTGAAAGAGCTCACTTGGCAAAAATTACAGCAATCCCACTGACATTTAACCCCTTGGGTAGACTTCAGTTTTTGTCTGTGTTGCAGATCATCACAGGTTTCACCATGGTAAAATCTTAGATGGCCTTTTAGATTTTTGTGCCCATATGACAGTGTTTCTAAGATACTCAAAACCTTGAAATTTAATCTAAATTCTCTGGAAGGGTAACTGAAAAACAAAGTTTTGATACATTCGTAAACAAGATTCTCTTACTCAAGGAAAAGACTCGGGATCTTGTTTTACACAATTTCCTGTATACTGAATGTTTGGCATGCAGTTGGATTGCACTGTCCCGCCAGGAGGTCACACATGTATCAACAGCTAAAACCCAGCCTTCACCTGTCAGGAGAGAATGGTGTCTCCAGGCTGGCCAAGGAATGATTCCAGCCTCAATTGAAAATGCTTTCCTGCAGACTATGCAGCAACAGTAAGGAATGATAAGCTAAAGAACTGAGTGATAGCCAGGACATGTACAAAAAGGAATGGATGTCCTACTCTAAACTTGTTAAAAAATCTTCCTGTGCCACATGTAGCTTAAGGCTGTTTGTATGAGGTGTTCTCAGAGCACCAGCCCTTTTTATCAAAAAAATAATTTATGAAGCTTATGACATGATACTCATGACTGATTTGGAAGACCCTATATATAAGCACAAAGATACAAGGAGAAGAGGAGCTGGGAAGAAACCAAGATACATGTTTAAGCAATGAAAACTCACCATCTCTGTTTTACCAACTTCTTGGAGCATTTACATCCTCTAAATGATACAAGAGCAAAAAACAAAGTTACTACTTTCTCAAAGCAAGGTAACTTGGCTCAGATAGGTAACAATGGCCTAGATAGGTCTGAAATGTCTAGCTCATTCTAACCTGCTGATCTGAACTGCTCTTGGGGAACAGGCACTACTCCAGAGTTTTACAAATCTAATTCTGCTACTTCATGCCATCATGTCAAAAGCTTTTTTTAGTATAATCATTCCACTCTTCTTAGACATGGGGAATATATGAACATTTAAGTTTTTGTTAAGTTTCCAATTCAACACCTCTTGCCTATGACGTTACATCTACACACTGATCTCAAGAATTCCAGTTGTTTGGAGGTAAACACAGTTAATTCTTGTGGTAACCAATGCTGACTTGATTGCTCTCAAGCAACAGGCTTTGCAAGTATTATTGGCTCATCATGTCCAGGTCATTGTGATAGAATTTAGTTACAGCTTTCAGTATAGTTCTTTCTGGACTGTCTGGAGTTTATTGGCACACACAAGCTCCAGAGTAGGCCCACTTAATTTACTTCTTCCAGGTAGGAAGTCTGTGGACTCTGTGATCTGCACCTTTATCTTCCCAAGACAAAGGAATGGGATTCAGAATGTACTACATGTCTAGGATATATGCCTTACATAACTGTAGTTTATAGGGTTGATACTGGCATACACATCTTGCTGAAAACTCTCCTCGTCATAGCCTAGTCCGAATTTAATACCACAGCTGCAAGTCATCATGAGTGTTACTGTTTAGCAAAACTTCAGTGAAAAAAAAAGACATTGAGAGTAAAAGCTAAGCAACAGAATATAAAACCTCATTAGTGTCTGATTTTTGGCAGGAGTATTGCAGAGAACACCAGTAGTATGCATGAACAGAGACCTGGGTGTGGTGATGCAAAATGGAACACACAGCAAGGAAGAGGCTATGAGAATGCCCTTTGTTAATGGCACAATTAAGACCTCAGTTTACTTAAACTTCAAAAGGACATCCAGATCTGGAGACAAAGAGCAGTGATCAAATCTTGACCACCCACAAAGGGAAAAAGAATGGTAACACCACCTTTAGCTCCAAAAATGTACCAAAGGCATACCTAAAAAGGCCTATCCAACATCTGCACTTGGTTGCGAAGCCAAGAACCCAGGAGACATGGACTTGAAATATGTTCTTTAAAACGTGGTAACTGATTCTAACACCAGAAATATCATGTTAGACTTCTTGGACACCATGCACATTCTTCTGTTCCACTGTGACAGTGAGTGAGCAAAATCTGCTTTGGTTTAGGCTTTATTTTATACACAATCAATCTTTCCCAAGGGTATTTACTAACATTGTTACTCTGTGTAACACTGCAGTTAAACACTATTCCACACAGTATGTGAACTACTTAGCGCAGTTTGACAGAGCTTATTGCTGCAGGGGCATAATGGTTATGCCCACATTAGTGTTCTTGTTTGGACCAACAGTATATTTTTGAAGTGAATCCTCCAGTCATTCACACACATTCTAGTAATTTCCAAACCTGTTCAGCTCTCAGGGAGATTTTTGTGCAGGCAACCTGGATTATTTCTAGAGGAAGAAAGTGCAAGCTCTATTCCAGTTGTGCACCATTTTACCTCAACAGGAACAAAAATATATGAAAAAATAAACTCTCATCTGAACAAGCTCAATGCTTAGGAAGGGATATTTATCTCCAGAAGCATTTAGGAAGTTATTGACTTTTATCTCTAAGCATGCTGATCTCTAAATAAGAAATTAGCTCAGCACTGTGTCATTGTAAACTTGTTTATTACATTTAGCTTCTCAGTCTGATTTCAATGCAAAATAGGGATGCAATGTACTTACTACTTAACATCTGCACTGACTTAAAAAAACTGTGTAAACTCGCTTAGCTCTAATAAACTTCTCAAGCTTACGGGCCTCCGTGACAAAAAAGCTGTGACTTAAGTCACTATCCATGGAGGTAATTTCAAGCAAAAATTGAATACACTACTAACTACATCCCTTTTGGGCTTATTAGGGCCCAGAAAAAAAGTCAAGAAGGCCAATCAATTCCCACAACACACATACATTCCAAGAATAACAGTGAAGTATCCTAAGAACTTTCCATAGTTGCCGGATTCAGTGTTTCCCATAGTATCTACCAAAAATGTGTACTTTACTGAAAATGTAACACTGCCTAGGCTGTTCTTAGCAGTTCTGTCACCAATCAGACATTGTAAACATTCACATTTTTTTATCTAAAAGTAGAAAACTTCCTGGTGGAAGGTGAGGTAAACCACCTGAATGCTCAACTCCAAACACTCTTTTACAAACCAAAGCAGAAAAAGGCTATTTAATTTTGAAGAAAGAAATGTTATATGGCACTACAGTAGTGTGTAAAGTAGCTGGAAGACACATAGTGGAAGAAAGCCAGAAAGAAAGAGGGAATTATATTCCTTGGCAAAATGAGTCCAAAGCTGCCAGCATATGGCAGCATAGCAAGATGAATTCTGCATTCTTAGCCAAACAGCAGCAGTAGGAGGTTATTGAATGTCATGATCACAGCACAGCAGTGGAATCAGTAGTAAATTTAACTAATCAGCATTGAAATGGCAGAAAAGTAATACTAGCCAAGCAGTGTAGACTAGCTATTCTAAAAGCACAGAACATATGACAGAAGGAAATGATGCATTTTGATGCATGCTAGCGTCTCCTTAAGATTACAGCCTAAACTCAGAATTGCAATGATGCCCTAGACCAGCTTGTCACCCAATCCTGATAGAGAAAATCTTAGACATAGCATGGCAATGTCAGAGCTTTGCTTAGAAAAGTAAAGGCTCATGAGACACCAAGGAAGGTTTTGCCTCTTCCTTCTTATCAAGACCAACTGAATTTTGATCTAGGCTCTTCTGAAGCCCCATGCTAGTAGATGAGGTGACTGAGCAGAGAGAGAAACAGATTAACAAAATGTCAAAGTGAAAAGGATTACTCTAAGCTGCTGAAATAAGCTGCTGAACACTACTAATTTGATAAAGCTGTCCTTCAGGAATGCAATCTCTCAACTGTCAGAGTCAGCTGACAACTGACAGCAAAGAAATAATAGCAAATACAGGAAGTGTGGGATCCAAGTCATTAAGCAGAGGAAGACTCAACTGAATGGTCATGATCAAAGTTACTATTGAACTACAACATATAAGAGGAAAAGAGACCTTTCCTCATATACAATATGAGGAAATATTGAGGAAAATACAATAGAATAGAGTTAGAGGAGGTGGATGTTACGAAAGTGAAAAAAAAGACCTGCAGCAGCTGAAAGAAGTGGGGGTGGGGGAAAGTCCAGGTATCAATTTTATGAAAAAGGACACCTTGAAATCAGTTCTCAAAGAGTACAAGGATAAGACCGAAAGTTAAACTGAGCTCTAGGAAAATAAAGTTACCTTGGTCAGAGGCAATGAGCATATCATAAAGTACTTGCAGAATGTCTCAAAGCTAAAAAAACCCCCATAAATAAAACCCCAACTGTGACAAGAAAGGCCCTTCTGCACAGAGCTTTTACCACCAGTTGGAATCATAGAATCATAGGGTGGTAGGGGTTGGAAGGGACTTTTAGAGATCATCTAGTCCAACTCCCCTGCAGAAGCAGGTTCACCTAGATCAGGTCGCACGGGAACGCATCCAGGCGGGTCTTGAAGACTTCCAAGGAAGGAGACTCCACAGCCTCCCTGGGCAGCCTGTGCCAGGGTTCCATCACCTGAACAGTAAAATAGTATTCTCTTGTGTTGAAATGGACTTTTTTGTGTTCCAGCTTCATCCCATTACCCCTTGTCTTGTTGCTAGATACCATCAAAAAAAAAAGGGATGCCCCAACCTCCTGACATCCACCATTCAGATATTTGTAAATGTTAATGAGATCCCCTGTCATGTTCAGTTTCTTATCAATCAGGACTCACAAGTCTCTCTGTGCATAGCTGCTCTCCATCAGGTCAATCCCCAGGCTGTACTAGTGCATGGGGTTGTTCCTCCCTAGATGCAGCACTCTGCACTTGTCCTTGTTGAACCTCATGAGGTTCCTCTCTGCCCAATTCTCAAGCCAGTCAAGATCCCGATGAATGGCAACACAGGCTTTTTTGTTTATGTAAGAATTTATACAGAAATTTCACCTTTTTTTTTCCACCTTTTTGGGAACAGAAACCAGCTCTAAAGCACTTTAAACCAAGATCCAAATCCTCATTGCAAAAAAGTGTAGTGTGAAGATCTATCAGTAAGAAGGCAACAATGATCTTAAAAGTTTTGTTTGTGATCATGGAAGAGGAACTACTCTTAATGACCAATAAAATATCCACTAATTATGGAAGATGGCTTTGATAAGCTGTTTTTTCTCCTATTGGAGAATGTGTCAATATGAATACTGATACTACAAACAAATACCAAACTACTTATTTGGGAAGGCTTGTGGAATACCGAGGAATACCTGGTTACAAGAGAAACGATTAATCGCAAAGATCCAACCTTCATTGTTTTATAGCCCATGTCCTAAATGTTCTAGCCAGCTTATTTTCATTTTATGTTATTTCTTCTTTTAATTTGTCATTCTTCTCAAGTTTTCTGGAAGGGAAAAAGAACCTTGAATCTCTGCGCCAGCGTAAATAATTCACTATTTGTATATCTCCAAAGATCTAAAAGTCGCTCTCTGCCACTCACTTTAAAATACCTGACAAGCACGCTTCTGGAAGAACACCAAAACCAGCAGAAAGGGTTCAACTCACAGATTAGGAGAAACATAAATCTCACATAGAATTCTCTTTTCTGTTTGTATATATTCTGGGGTCCTTTCACTTCTGTTCTGAATTTTACTTTGGAAAGGAAAATTAACAATATGGCAAATATGCTCTTTTTAGTATCAGTTCATAGGAAATCCATTCAAGTAATTTCTTCTAGCAGAAGTGAAAAGAAGAACCTAACTCAAATCAGTGCAAAAGTACATATAAGGACTTAAAGGCCTTTTTTTCACAATTTTATTCCTCATTAAAAGAACTTTTAGGTCATTTTGTTTAAAGAGACACAGAAACCAGAATAAAACCTATTACTAATAACAACAACAACAACAAAAGGATTCCGACAAATAGCAAAAACAATCAACAGAGAATCACAATCAATCAAGATTGTGCTGCCATTCAGAGGAATCTAGACAGGCTCGAGAGCTGGGAAGAGGGGAATCTCCTGAGGTTCAGCAAGACTCAACAGAGTCCTGCATCTGGGAAGGAACAACCTCATGCACCAGGACAGGCTGGAGAGCATCTCTGCAGAGAGAGACCTGGGAGTCCCGGTTGATAATAAACTGACCACAAGCCAGTAATGTGCCCTCGTAGCCAAGAAGGCCAATGGCATCCTGGGAGGCATCAAGAAGAGTGTGGCCAACACTCTGTAAGGTCAAAAGGAAGAGCACTCCACAGGAATTTTTTGATTGGGCTATGTGGTTACTGCCCTAATCAGGTATTTTTAGAAGATTTAGTCCTTTCCTATAACTTTTAGTTACTAGACAAAACTAAAATAACAACAGACAGAAATAAGAGTCACTGGATGGTACTGCAGCAGCTGAATAAATTTGTTAACATTTACATGAATTCACTTGTGTCAAACACACAGTTTGAGAGCTCAGAAAGAAATAAGCTATTTTTCACTAAGTCATACAAAACACACTTACTGATCTGGTTGTACTTGGAATATGTTCACTAGCTACAGGATTTTCCAATTTGTTCCCTCACAGGTTCCTACGTCATTACTTGTTTCTCTTTATGTTATCACTGCTCAGCTAATCCTCTATCTGCTCTTCTTCATAACTTATTTATCTGTTTCACAACTATGCCCATGCCTATCCCCACACTGCTTCTTCACAGTTTCTATACCCCACCAGCTGAAAAAAAGAAAAAGTCAGCTTTTTTACCTCTCTCAAACCTTTAAATAAAATGCACTCAGGACAGTCTTTGTGCACAGAATTGCCTGTCAGAAGGCACCTCAGTTTAGATGCAAATAGCTACTGTGAGTACTACAGGCAGTCTACACTTGTCGGGATTGACATCGCATGGCAAGTCTCCCTGCTTCTCCGCTGGAAAGCAGTGAGACACAGAATAACATGCACTGCAATAAAGATCAGAAGTAGTGAAAAGATAATTTCCTTCTTCCCCCTTCACCCATCTTCCTTTCTTCCTTGTGTAAGAAGCCCTGCTACAAATTACTGGCCTTGAAGTAGAAGGGCATGCAGTTTCAACACGGCCTTTTACTAAAGCACCCCAGCCCATCCCAAGAAACAATGCGGGTAGCTGACATAAAGTAGAAAATACCAACTCTGTTCTGTTTCTACTCGATAGACAAAAAGCACAGAATCACAGGATGGTAGGGCTGGAAGGGACCTCTAAAGATCATCTGGTCCAACCCCGTCCTCAAGCAGGTCCACCTACATCAGGCCACTTAATTGCTGTGTTCACAGAAAGTGACATTGTGTACAACTAGTGGCCCAACAAAGATTAAATCTGTCTAAAGCCCATATAAAAGAGTTTCTTCCTCGACCAGAGTCTCCAGATTTTTAGACTAATTGGATGAGAAATTTGTTACCAGAATCTGCTTTTTGTATACAAAGCACTGAACTCTCATCTCAGGTAAGTAATCTTGATTTGCACAAGATCTCCTATTTTCAATACTATCATAATATACCTCGTAAGAAAGCAGAACAGCATTTCATAGCTCAGCTTTATTAACAGCTAAAACCTCAAACAAGAGTATCTACTTCTATATTTTTTATGATTGAGCTGTAAAATTTCAAGGTTCAGAGACAGATTATGATCTCATGCACATGGAACAGATCTACACAGAAGTTCATGGAATTACTCATGATTTAGACCAGCACTACGGGGACCATAACATTCATTGTAGTAATGAAATAAGAAAAATCATCCGTTGCATATATTAACTAGCTGCTGAAGTTGGAATTGTATGGGTAAAAGCAAATTGCTTCCTTGGACACATTATTTGGAAAACTGAATAAAAACTGTGAGCACAGATTTAAAATGGATTAAACCATAAAGCCTTGTGTCCAAGATATGGGGAAGGAATAGAATTTACACTTGTTTAGCAGCAAACTGTTGTAAAATGCTATACTGGTGCTTTAGACCACTTTTATACTACTGTCAAATAACTACATGTTCTAAAACAGATAACTGGTCTTTGGCTCATGGCTTCATTTTTAATTTTTTTTCCCAGAGCCGCACAGGAGCATTCATTGTAGGACTGGAGAAGACAGAGGGAGGAGAAGGTTGGTTGATTGGATGATTGTTTTTTTGAGAGATGGAGAGAGGCAGTTGGAAATAAATGAAAGTCATTTTTCTTGAATAAGACTATACTGCTGGTTCAGTCAGAGCTCAGCTTATGTCATTCGAAAGATAACAAGACTTAGAATGTCATGATAGACACCTTTACACCTAGCCAATAATGAAACATCCCATATCACAACTCTACAGCACTTGAAATGATGTCTCAGTGGAAGAGGAAATTAAAAAAGAGCTAAAAAATACACCTCTTCATTCAACCAAACCAATCAGTAAAATCAACATTAGCTGAGAAAAAACTAGCACCACTTAACTTCAAAAAAAATCAGCTGCCACTCCCATTCACAAAGTCTGACACATGATATTTTCTTAAACTAACCACACTGCACTAGGACCCTGCTAGTGGCACCAAATGAGGTATTTCCAAAAGCTTAAGCATATTCTGAAATAACTTCTAAACAAGTGAATAAAAACAGTCTATTGTCATACTGCAAAAACATTCCATATATGATGATATCGAATCCTCTGTCAGGATATTAGGTCCTCTGTCACTAAAGATCCCATCCCCTGCTCCCAATTTGAACAGTTTTCATTAGTTTTAATGCATTGAAACTTCTACACGTGAAATTTTCATTTTCAAGGATTAGCAGTAATAATGAAAATGCTTCCAGTGTTTTCAGAAACAAAGATTAAAAAAAAAAAGGAAGTGCTGTATATTCAACACTTTTTTATTGATACTAGAGCCCAGAAGTTTGCACTATGCATTTCAAACTTGTCAGATAGCTGGCACTATTACAAACAAAAAAAGTTTTAAAGCCTGGTGCAAGGTTAGAACATTGAGTTTGGGTCCAAACAACATGGACTCAGTTCCTTACTTAATCTTGGCTTGGGATGAGAGAGGAAAAATAATTAGGAAACTGTATGTTTGTTTCAAAGATGCTTCTGTAACATCTACAGACAACAAGTAGCTATCTGTAAAATAAGAATACATACCTACTACTTCACAGGATATTCTGAAAATAAAATATTTTAATTACTAAAAGGCTTTCAAAGTGCCATGGCAACATGCATGAGTCATGCAGGTAACATTGATCGGGGAGTCATTCGTCACTGAACGTAAAATCCAAAGTGGTAGCACAGATAAAAGCACCGAAAGCTTTGAATCTCAGAAAAAAAGTGAAGTTATCACCATCTCCTGGGATGGAGGTTCCATAAGCTCCTTGGACTACCTTTGTCACTGTTTAAACATGATCATTGTGAAAACACTTTTCCTTTTATCTGCTCTGAATTTCCTCACTGCAACTTGTGTATGTTGCCTCATATATTTTCCCAGTGTATCTCTGAGAAGACCTTGGCTTTCTCTTTTCTGCTACCATTCTCCCAGGCAGGAAACAGCAATTACTCATAGAATCATAGAATCATTTCAGCTGGAAGACACCTTTAAGACCATTGAGTCCAGCCTTTGTCCCAACCCTATCAACCACTAGACCATTTCCCTAAGTGCATCATCCAACCGTCTCTTAAACACCTCCAGGGACAGTGACTCCACCACCTCCCTGGGCAGCCTGTTCCAACGTCTGGCAATCCTTTCAGGAAAGAAATTCCTCCTCATATCCAGCCTGAACCTCCCCTGCTGAAACTTGAGGCCATTTCCTCTTGTTCTACTGCCTGTTACTAGGGGGAACAGACCGACCTCCACCTCACTACAACTTCTTTTCAGGTAGTTGTAGAGCGTCATAAGGTCTCCCGTGAGCCACCTTTTCTCCAGGCTAAACGGTCCAGCTGTTCATCATGAGATGTGCTCCAAATCCTTTACTAGCCTGGTAGCCAGCCTCTGGATCCTCTCCAGCACCTCCACGTTCTTCTTGTAGAGAGGGGACCAAAACTGGACACAGTATTTGAGGTGCAGCCTCATCAAAGCCGAGGCCAGGGGAATGATCACCTCCCTGCTCCTGCTGACAACACTGTTCCTGATACAGGCCAGGATGCCATTGGCCCTCTTCACCACCTGGGCACACTGCTGGCTCAGGTTCAGCCGCTATCAACCAACATTGCCAGGTCTCTCTCTGCCTGGCAGTTTTCCAGCCACTCCTCCCCAGGCCTGTGGTGCTGCTGGGGGTTGTTGTGGTCCAAGTGCAGGCCCCAGCACTTGGCCTAACTGAAACTCATGGCAGTGGCCTTGGCCCAGCCATCCAGCCTATCTGGATCTCTGTAACGCTTCCCTATCCTCAAGCAGGTTGACACTTTCACCCAGCTTGGTGTCACCTGCAAATTTACTAAGGGTGCTCTCTATCCCTTCATCCAGATCATTCATAAAGATGTTAAACAGGAGTGGCCCCAGCACTGAGCCCTGGTGGACACCACTCATGACTGGCTGCCAACTGGATTTAACTCCATCGACCACAGCTTGTTGGACCTGACCACCTAATCAGTTTTTCATTCAGGAAAATGATAGTGTATGCCCCTCCAAGCCAAGAACAGCCAATGGTAAGCAGTGGTAAACAGTGCTAAATCATAGAATGGCAAGGGTTGGAAAGGACCTTTGGAGATCATCTAGTCCAACCCCCCCGCAGAAGCAGGTTCACCTAGATCAAGTCACATAGGAATGCATCCAGGTGGACCTTGAAGACCTCCAAGGAAGGAGACTCCACACTCTCCCTGGGCAGCCTGTGCCAGGGCTCCGGTACCCTCACAGTAAAATAGTTATTTCTTGTGTTTAAACAGAACTTTCTGCATTCCAGCTTCACCCCATTACCCCTTCTCCTGTTGCTAGATAACATCGACAAAAAAGATGTCCCAACCTCCTATCATTTAGATATTTGTAAATGTTAATAAGATCTCCTTTCAATCTCCTCTTCTCCAGACTAAATAGCCCCAGTTCCTGCAGTCTTTCCTTGTATGAAAGATGTTCCATACCCTTGATCATCTTGGTGGCCCTGGTCTCTCTCCAGCACTTCCCTGTCTCTCTTGAACTGAGGAGCCCAGAACTGGACACAGGACTCCAGATGAGGCCTCACCAGGGCAGAGTAGAGAGGGAGAAGAACCTCCCTTGACCTGCTGGTCATACTCTTCTTGATGCATCCCAGGCTGCCATTGGCCTTCTTGGCCACAAGGGCACATTGCTGGCTCATATTTAGCTTATTATCAATCAGGACTCCCAGGTCTCTCTCTGCACAGCTGCTCTCCAGCAGTTCGACCCCAGCCTGTACTGGTGCATGGGGTTGTTCCTTCCCAGATGCAGGACTCCACACTTGTCCTTGTTGAACCTCATGAGGTTCCTCTCTGCCCAACTCTCAAGCCGGTCGAGATCCCACTGAATGGCAGCACAGCCTTCTGGGGAATCAGCCAGTCCTCCCAGTTTGGTGTCATCAGCCAACTTGCTGAGGGTACACTCTGTCCCCTCATCCAGGTGGCTGATGAAGATGTTGAACAAGACCGGCCCCAGAACCGGGGAACTCCACTGTGGAACTCCACTGGCCACAGGCCTCCAGCTCGATTCTGTACCATTGATCACCACCCTCTGGGCTCTGTCATTCAGACAGCTCTCGATCCACCTCACTGTCCACTCATCCAAGCCATACCGCCTGAGCTTTCTGATGAGGATGTTACGGGAGACAGTGTCAAAAGCCTTGCTGAAGTCAAGGTAGATGACAGCCGCTACTCTCTCCTCATCTAGCCAGCCGGTTATGCACTCATAGAAGGCATCAGGTTAGTCAAACAGGATTTCCCCTTGGTGAAGCCATGTTGACTCCCCTTGATAACCATCTTATCCTTCATATGTTCAGTGATAACATTCAGCATAAGTTGTTCCATCACTTTTCCAGGAATCGAGGTGAGAATCACCAACTTGTAGTTTCCTGGGTCATCCTTCCTGCCCTTTTTGAAGACTGGTATGACACTGGCCTTTCTCCAGTCCTCAGGCACCTCATCTGGCCTCCATGATTATTCAAAAATAGAGAGAGGCTTAGCAATCATATGAGCCAGCTCCCTCAGCAGTCTAGGATGCATCCCATCAGGACCCATTGACTTATGAGCCTTAAGCTTGGTCAACAAGTCTTTAACCTCTTCCTCTTCTACCCAGGGTGAGTCCTCTGCTGTCCTGGCTGTCCTGTTATCCTTGCTGGACTGGGCTTTCCAAGCGTCAGCCTTGGCTGTAAAGACTGAAGCAAAGAAGGCATTCAGTACTTCAACCTTGCCTTCATCTAATAAGCATGTCACCCTGTCATAGAAGGAGATAAGGTTTGTTAAACAGGACCTGACATTTATAAACCCACGCTGACTTGGCCTGATCACCTGCATGTGCTGCATAATAGAATTTTGGATGATCTGTTCCATGAGCTTCCCAGGCACTGAAGTCAATCTGACAGGCCTGTAATCTCCCAGATTATCCGTCCTTACCTTCTTAAATTTGGGTATTACATTGTCTGATTTCCAATCAGATGGGACCTCCCCAGTCAGCCAGGACAGCCGACAAATGATGGACAGTGGCTTGTTGAGCACCCCTGCCAGTTCCCTCAGCACTCTAGGGTGTATCCCCTCTGGCCCCATAGATTTGTGCACATTGTACTCATTTGTGCATGACTGTACTCAATCTTGTCTTTCCCAGGCTAAGTAAATCTACTTCTATCAGCCTCTTGTCATACAATGTATTCTTTTACCTGTTAATAACTTTAGAGGCTGCCTGATGGACTCTGTCAGTATCACAGAATGGTAGGGGTTAGAAGGGATCTTTAGAGATCATCTAGTCTTACTCCCTGCTAAAGCAGGTCCACCTAGATCAGGTTGTACAGGAACTTGTGCAGGTGGGTTTTGAAAGCCTCCAGAGAAGGAGACTCCACACTCTCCCTGGGCAGCCCATGCCAGGGCTCCCTCATCCTCACAGTAAAATTGTTTTTCCTTATATTTAAACAGAACTTTCTGTGTTCCAGCTTCTTTCCATTACCCCTTGTCCTGTCATTAGATACAACAGAAAAAAGTGATGCCTGAACCACCTGACATCCACCATTTAGATATTTGTAAATATTAATGAGATCACAGTATCTCTGTCAACAGACAGCCCAAAAATGGGCACAGTGTAGAGTCACAAGTGTAAAGAAGACTACTGCCCTAGGCTAGAGGTGAATGAATGGAGCAGAAGCAAATAAAAATTTTCTTCCGAGATGCCTATGACTATACAAAAAGGTTCCCTGGCCAGAAGCAAAAGATGGAGCTCAGGATGGATTGCTTTACTCACAAGGACAGGATCTGGTAGAGTTTTACTCAGTAACATCATTCTTTTGTGGGAATACGAATTTTCTCAGCCTTCTCTTAGGTAATCATCAACAAATACTCAAACCTACTACTCATATGAATACTTCCATACAGAGAAACATGATGGCACTCAGCAGCACTAGTACTACCTACTAAAATTCTATGTTATCTTCACATCTCAAATCCCTGTCTAAAAGACTATCTTTCCTTTTCCTCTCTCTTTAAGGGAAAAAAAAAAAAAAGGAAAATAGAACTATCAGCTTGTTTGCATAGCTTTGGTGGTTTTTTTTGTTTAAACTTGAAACCAAGACTGCAGCAAAAAGGACGTGACTTAGCACCTGGCAACTGCTGCCAGAGATAAAGCAATGTGCACGGATTTAATGCTTTCTGCCCAGATCCTTTTGCTTTGCACTAGTCTTTCAGTCTGCATTTCTGTTACCTGATTCAAGTTCTTCCCAGGTGGGGTAGTTAAATTGCAGATGACTAAGAATTATGATAGAGATTAAGAAAGCTTCACATACCTTCTGTGGCAAGTCTGATCAGATAATCACGACAGAAGCATACAGCTGCTTTGAACACTGCCTTTCTTTTGGCTCCTTTCAAATTAAGCTTAGGGCTTCAAAACAACTGGCCACAACTTTAACTATCTTGTTTCTTATCACTTGAAGCACATACAATGCAAAATCTCTGCATTTATAAGCACTCTACTATTTATGACTCAGAAACTGAAGCAAAACATTGTAATACTGCTGATTGAGAATGCAATATTAAACAGTAGATGGATTATTTCACTACTGACCTGTGTCAAAAAATCTTTTCCCATCATCTTATGTAGCTCTGTTGGTTGAAGAAAAAAGTTGAGGGGTAGAGGTAAAGTAGGACACAGAAAGGAAAACCCATTCTGAAAATCAGTTTCAAAATCTCAAACTCAGCATTCAATAATGACAATTAATTACTGTTTCCATCTGCCCATTTTCTGTATCTCTATACACAGGTCACTCTTGAAGGAAAAGGAATCTTTCACTTTCTAAATGTCGTGCAACCCATACAATGAAAACAATTCATTACTATTGCTTACACACATATATATGCATATATATGAAGGATGGGCACGGATATATATGATTAGGCATACAAATATAATCTATTATATACTTAATATATAACAGATTTAATATGCATAAACATGTGCCTGCCTCTCATATATGTACGTATGATGCACACACTTTTCCTGAGCTAAGCCATTTTATGCCAACTTTAAGTTGTGAACAAGTCTCTACAGTCATAAACCACTGAAATACAAGTTTATATTGGAAACGCTTAGGCACCCTTAACTATAATAATGCTAGTAGACTCTGTAGTAACTCTAATCCTAGAATTTAATAACATGCAGTTACTATTCTACAGTAGCACTAAAAGAGCCCCATTAACCCTACAGTTATTAGAAGAAGAAAAAGCATTTTTTGTAGCTAAAGCCAAGAAAGAGGGACGGAAACGAGGGAATTACTTTATGTTTCAAAACTTAAGACTTCAGTTTATAGTAATGGGAATTCTTATGTGCTTTATTCTATAAAATTTAATGTTTATTTTGCTCATTTAAGTAAGTGTACCTCTATAGAAGAGATAGTTTTAAGAATATTTATTTATTTAATATATTTAATAAATATATGTATTTTTTTAGTTCTTTTCTAATCACAGTGAAGGTCCTACCTCTTCAATAAACTCACGATATAAATTTCACTGGCCAAGAGCCCTTTAACAACTCCTATGCCATACAGAAAATCAAACAAGTGATTTTTAAACTCCTAAAATGATATTCCTTATTCATCTCACAAAACTAAAAACGATAATTATTTAGTATATTTGAAGCACAAATAATTTCACATGTTCTAAAAAAAAATAAATTCCCCTTGTGTTTTCATTTTGGTTACCAATCTGTGACTGAGATGTATCTTCCTTTGGTGCTATCCAAGAAGTGAAGCATCTTGACAGAGGTAAATATTGTACTTTGTCTTCTGAAAGCTCTTTAAAAAAACAGTTCTGCAGAAATGCAAAAGACATGCCAAAAAAAAAAAGCTTTTGCTATTGGAAGGAAAACAATATAGAGTATTGGATAGATGTTACATTGAGATACCACACTGAAGAAAAGGACACATTGTCTGAACTGTGATGGTTACATGAGCTATTTGAATATTTAGGGATTAAGTGTAAAAGAATCTATTGCTGTAGCACTATAAGAAGCATGGTGAAAAAAGCAAGTAACCTTCTACTCTTCATAGCCTCAAATGCTATTTAATGATCCTGTCAGACTATGAAACACAAGGCCAAGAGGGAAAAAAAATTAAAAGCAACTTGTGTATATTGGGTTTAAGTGTGTATCAGTGTGGTTCCAAGCACTTAGGAAAAAAAAAAAAGAGTATGGTTTCCAGATGACTGGGTGCTCAACCACTTTGAAAAAAACACAAACCAAACATACTACCATATTTAAAATACGTAGATGTCCCAAAAATTTTAGAATCAAAACTTCCCCTACCACAATTCTCATGTCTTACACCTAAAGTGTGTGGAGTTGTCAGAATATCAATTGCCTTTTGTTTTCACAGCGTTGTAGGACATAGTGCAAAATAATTTGGTTGTTAGGTGGTGGGAGGAGGTAAATAATAATAACAAAAAGATTATTTGCAGCAGGTAACTTCTACATCCCACTTTATGACAGTCCAAATGTTTAATGCTTTATTCTCTTTTCTCACTATGCTGCAGCAGTCATACATAGGTGAAGTCAGTGAAGATGCCAACATAAAAACAGATAGTATCTTAGTATCTGGCTTAAGAAACAACCAAACATAAAACTTATAATGTTTCTTAAAAAAGTAGCTGCTTTTGCATGGAGGTTGGACTGGATTATCTCTAGAGGTCCCTTCCAACTCTACCATTCTATGATTCTGTGATTTTCCAGTGCCATTTAAAGCACATGAAAGCCTATTTGCCAAATTAAAATTAAAAGACTCTATTTTGAAAGTACTTATTTTCAAGAAATGATAGACAAAAAGAGAGGTATTGAAGGCAAGAAATCTCTTTGCTTTGTTAATCTTTTAAATGTCATTCTGAAGGCAAAAAAAGGAAATGCTCTTAGGAAAAACCAATCTTATTTTGGACATTTGTTTAAAATAACAATATTTCTCCAACTGTAGTAATTTTATAAAACAATAAAAAACAAATTTTGTTTTCCATCAAAAAATGAACTTACTTTATTATCTTTACAGCATTACACTCAAAAGAACATCTGTCAAGAGTTAATAGACCAACAAGGCAGCTCAGCACATTAGTAAGGAAATATACTGCACCTGAAGTACTCCAAATCCTGTTTTGATCTCAAAATGACAACTGGATGAAGGACTGTGATTGCAGTGGTAGTAAATTACTCCAGCTAAGCGCCAGAAAATGTTCTCAACGTCGAAATAACACTAAATTTATATGCATTTTTTTTACAGTCACATACTCTGAATTACTGCTATCACAGCTAAGATTCCAACTAGGATGAATTCTGGATGGCTTTCTCTCCTTGAAATAGCAGAGCAGTGCTCCAGCAAAAGAAAAAATTACTAAATTGTTACCCTACCAGCAGATGAATGTTAGCTTCATTAAAATGCTAATTAAATACTATAGTACTAAAAAACAAAACAAACTTCCTGGGAAAAGTGGCAAATTTGAGGAAGGAAAGACCAAAGCAAAAAAAAATATGCCTAGATGCCTGGAAAACAGATCCAAGACATGAACTGAACTCAAAACTGACCCTAGGTTTTAGCCCATATAGTGTACAGTGAATTTTGAATATTGTATCATCCAGAATTGATTGTTTTTCTGATAGTAACACCAAACCCAACATTTTAAGTAGACGTCCAGGTTCTCCTCTCTTTCAAATAAAGCTCACCATCTAGTAGCACTTTTTCCCTTCTCTGTTCCTCAAGGCAAATCTCTGGAGTCCCTTTGCTAAACAAACACATGCTGAATTACTACTTGGAGCAGCATCGCAATAGAGCATGTAATGCTAGCAAACATGTCAAAGGTCTACCAAAACAGCTACAATTCAAAAACAGCTTAATGTACACCAAATTAAATCTTTATAACTATGGTAGTTTTTGTACCATAGACACCTCTGATTTCAATGTTTACTTATTTGTGCAGGATTTACAAAATACACGAGTTTCCAACAAAAGAAAATGACAGCTGGAAAAACTGGCTCTGGAAAAAAAAATGTTAATTTGTACCTATTGTTAAAGAACTCAGCATGGGTGGTCATCTAAAGCAGGACAAATATGCAAAACCTAGTGTTTATGGTCAGTTCTGTTTTATCATATCTGTTTGCAACGATGAATGGATTTCATGTTATTTTCATCCAAATATCTTGCCTGATTTCTCATCTCAGAGGCCTAAGACGGACTAACACAATTTCCTCACAGGTGAACTCCACAACAGATTTCAAACTCCAAAGTCTGTTTTAAAAAAACCCAACACAGCATATATGCCAAAGCATAACTGCTTGCAAATATTTCCAAGAAATTTAAGTTCAATAGCTTTCTCTTTTTCTTTAAATTCAAGTCCCATTAAAAAAACTTCCCACATTAAATCAAATATCACTTATGTTTAACCAAGTCATGATCCTGCCAACAAATATATAAGTAAAGTTGCAAGCATGGCTTTCGAATGAGAAGGACTTTTGTACGTAAATCTGAGGGAATGAAAACCATTTGCAGGATAAGGCATCAAAATCTCAGGAAATTTGCAGTCTCTCATTAAAAATAAATACGTATCAAAATACAAAAACACCACAATCACAAGCAAACAAGTATGCACCATGAATCAAAAGTAAGTTTTAAAAAAAAACCCAGTTTTTCTTTCTCCAAACATCATATTTGTACTTTTCATGTTATTTTTTTGTACATGGTTGTTTCTGTCTGGATAAACAATTAGTGACATTAAAAAACAAACTAAGGAGAATTCACATTTAAGGACTACTCTTGCAAGTATTTTGTCAAATCAACACAACTGAAAATGTTGTGCAAAATTGACAAACAGTCAACAGTTCTACAAGACTCAACAATACTAAAGACTCACATTTATGTTTGACACCTGGCTGTTTTCCAATAATCCTAGCTGATTTTACTATAGATTTAGTTGTCATTGGGAAAATGCAGACATAGATAAATGGTAGCTACAGACAAACAGATCAAAGAGGCTGTTTAAGTTGCTTTTTTTTTTTCTTTTTTCTTTTTTACTCTATCTTCAGTTTAAAAAGTTAATAACCTTAGTGACACGTCCTGGAAAGACTCAAGAGTTCTGCTGATATACCGTGTTTTGAAGAAAGGGATATTCTTTCCTCTTAAAATACCAAAGACCATTTACATGAGCGTGACTAAGATCTTTATAAATAGGAACTGAAAGCTGGATTGCTAAATCCATATTTAGCTAGCTATGTAAGTTGACCTGATTTACAAATATGCCAAGTATCCTCTATGTTTCTGTCATCCAACATCATTTAGGTTTCAAGGCACACATCATTTTCCAGCACACTTGAAAATAAGGCCACTAATTTTAGAGTCTAAATAGGGTTCAAATAACCTAACACTGGGATCCTATTTTGAAAATGTCAGTATCTTGCTCAGAAAATCTTTGGCTTCATTTACTTGCTAGCTTTGCTGGGCAAAATTGCTTTAAGAACAGTCAAACTAGATAAGACCAGAAGTCGATCTGTCCCATTATTTTGTCTTCAGCAGCTACTGAAAAACTAAGGAAAAACTAAGAGCATGGTGCATACCAAGGGACACTTTTCTCATCGTACTCTTCTAGTTCCCAGCAATATGTGAGGTGACTGAGCGTTATGGACACATTGTGCTTGTCTCAGAATTCCTCCTTATGCTAGCACTAACTATAAAAGCAGTACATCAAAAGTACATTAATTCAAACAGAAAAAAAAAGGGCAGTAATCTGTTATTTGAACTACATATGCTGGAAATTGAAGACTGCTGCTTCCAAAAAAGTACTCCAAATCAATGCAAACAAAAGCTTACAACCCCAAGGGGAGCCCATTTGCTGTGAAGAAGTAGAAAGATGGTATTCACTTTCTAATGCCACAGAAACACAAGAGACTGGTTTGACTGTCAAAGGTTTTCAATGGTTATCCAAGAAAAAAAAAAATTTCCACAGGGAAAATAAACCCAAAATTTTATTTTTTAAAAAAGAGGACTTAAGCAATTAATCACTGGAAGAGAAGTCAAGGTCTCAGGCATAGGCTCAAGTGGCACAGAAAGATTTGAAGAGCAGTAACAACTAACACACAAACTCTTTCAGTCAGTGTTATTCACATAAATTAACTACTGTGGCACATGAGAGCATTAGCAACTGTGCTATTTAAATGTCAGTTTGGTTGACAATTTCTCAGAGAGTAGCATGTCATCATCAACAGCACCAAAACATTGTGCTACTTTTAATCTCCTGCTTTTAAACTCTTAGCTCTCAGAGCAGAGGAATTATGCACATCTTTCAGCATAGTGTGAGATCAGGGATCTCATCCCTCAATAAAGAGCTCAGAGTCTCTGTAGTCTGATACTGTCGTGTCCCTACTCCTTTTCCTATGCTCCCTTCTGCTAGAGGGAGAACTTAAAATCAGATAATTGAGTGTTGTTAAGTGTTCACAAAATTATCAGAATTCTACAGAAAGCACTGAATCTCTGTTTTTAAGCTATTTAAATTTGATCCACAATGCCTTATTCATTTAATTTATGTACAGTTTAATATAATATTACCAACAAAGACATCTATGCCACATTCTTCTTTTACTGGCATAAGTTTGAGAGAAACTATATTGACTCACTTGAACTAAAATAGTGTAAAACCAAGCGAGTGCAAAAATAAGGCCTCCAGCTTAAAAGATCTACAGGAGGTAAGAGGGTATGACTGCCCTCTTATGACTGTCAAGATCTTGTTTCATACAAAAGTCCACAGCAAACTAAAAAATGCAGGAACAGATGTATAGAGAACGACAGTAAAATGAATATGTTTTCAACTAAAGTTTTTCTCCAAAAGCATTTGTCAGACTTCAAGAGAAATAGAGCTGATTCACAGTAGTAACTACCGGAATAGATAGCTTAATTAGGTCATTCTGTGCAAGAACTATGACCATTTCACGTCAGTCTAAAATGTTTGGGTAGCATCCCCCTTAAGGAGAGGAAAGCATTTGGGGATATAAAAAACCACAATAAGTATCAGTTAATGAAGAACAGACAAAGAAAAGTGCCAAACGTTGTTAAGGTCCTGATACTTCAGATAATGACTAAAATTTATGATTGTTTCCTTCCCTGGCAGACCAGAGTACAATCTGAATTCTCAAAACAACAGCCTCTTTGTACTGGCATGCTGTGTTATATTTATACTCCTACAGATAGACTATAAGATTAAAAAAGTACTACAGCACCCTTTTTAACCCAAGATAATAGTTAACTTTTTTTTAATGTGGGTTTGGATATGGTTTTGCTTGTTCTTAACTGAAGTCATTTAGGTAATTATCACTGTATGCCCAAGAATTAACCATTTGAGTAGCTTGCTATCTACCTAGAAGCCTTTTTGAAAAATCACACAAAACAAGAACAAACAAGTTGTTATAAATCACTTAATTTCCTTTGCTGTCCAAACACATCTTGACTTTTAAGCAGTTCAATTATTTCTTTGTTTCAATTTTGAAAAATGTGAAAGTGCTTGGCTTGATGAACTGTTAAATGAAAAGGACCAGGAAGTATGCACACACTTTCTTTCATCCTTCACTTATATTCAATGCTAGAAGCATAGGGGAAATATAAGCATAGGTTTTTCTCATCTCCTTCACAAAGAAGGCACAATTATAATATTCTGAGCATGCAGTCTCAACTCAGATAACTACAGATGGTTTTGCAAAAGAATACCCTGCAGGCACCTTTCCCATGTAAATTCTGGGGAAGGTACATGCAGGGGAAGCTCTGACAACTTCCAAAGAGCAGTAGTGTATCAACAACTGAATCTTGAAGACTTTTCCTACTGCATGCTGTCATCTTGGTCTAGACATCTCTCTACCCTTCCTCTTTCATTTTGTACTACTCCTATGTCCTGCTGCTCATGGATCCACTAATCACTGCTCTTATCACACAGATAATGCAGTGATGATCCATAAGGATCTGTGTCCTTTTAGTATCATGCCTTTGAAGTCAGAGAAAACTGCTCCGTAGCTCTATCGATTTCATATGGCTTCAAGAACATGGTACAAAAGATCACATGTACCTCCAAATCAAACCACTATGTAAAGCATCAGAGAATAGAGTCTGTGGTAGATGCCTAAGGCAATCAGGACTCACATAAGTTTCTTGATACAGTTCATTGAGTGAAGAGCTATTCACTGAAAACTCAGTAACCAGTACAAGGTATATACAAAGCTAGGGGATCTATATGACAGAGAAGGGTTAATGAATACTTCTGTTTCAAATTTTATAGATCTTCATTTTTAAAGAAAGTAAACTTTTATCCTTTTATTTTTAACCTTAAGAAGGACTGCAAGAGGAAAGTTGTACAACAAATGTAAGTAATAAGGAAAAAAATATGTAGCATGAAACAAGATGTTTCCATATTTGGTTAATTATACAGTTTCTAAAATGAATTAAACTTCTGGTTCATCTAAGTACTTGGACTGGCAATTTGGGTAATTTGTTGAAGTTGCTTCAGATATCAAACCTACTCAACAACTGCCCCAAGAGCTTCAAAATACAAAACCAACAGTCTGGGAATACATCTTTCCTCTCAGTCTCCATCCTTCTGAGAGCTCTTCCTTTAATTATTTCCCTGAAAGAATTCATCTGCCTAAATGAATCCACTCTATTGTCGGCACTAGACAGTGAATAAAAACAGTGTTTCATTCTCTGCAATTACAAACACTTTCTCATTATCAACTTTAAAATTCATATTTATATATAGACATTATATAAATATAAAAAATATAATTGTATATTATATACAGAAATATCTTTTACAAGAAAAATAAAAAGTAAATTGGGAATTTCAATTGCTAGGCATTGCCTTACCTAAAAAGACCTAAATTCTGTTGTCATTGTATGACTGGAAATTACAGTGTAAATCCAAAAATATTTTATTAAACTTTTTATTCTCCACAATTCCATGAAAACTTGACAATAAAATCCTTAGTTAGTCTTACTCAGCTTCCAAAGATCAGTGTTTGATCAGTGTTTGATCAGTGTTTGACATAAGCCTCACAAGAGGCTTATGAAAAAACTGTATCTGGATTTTCATACGCTCTTGTTTTGTAAAGACGTAATGGTAAAATCAACACCAAAAGAAAATGTGACAAAATGATAGCAGAATGAAGTATTTAAAATCAATACAACCAATGAAAGAACTTCAGCTTGGTACAATTCTGACATATACGTCTAATGAGCTTGTACTTTCCTCCCTTGAGACCTATCAAAACAAAGATTAAAGATCACAGCTCAAGGGATGCAAAACAAACCTACCCACACAAAGACAGAACTAGAGTATTGAGTTTGATTTAAGAAAAATAGCACAGCAAATTTATATTGATAGCAATTTGAAACTGTTAACTAGCTGATAAAAAAAAGAGTCTAACAAAATACAGAAAATTAGATACTAAGGAGTTTCTTTACCTAGCCATTCCCAGGCTGGAAAAATTGGAAGGAACGATCAAAACATCAAGTCTGGTAAAGGGATGGGTACCCAGTGTGGAGTAAGCAGCTGAGAGGCACTGAGGAATTAGTTGAAGTAAGTGTTCTTCGCAGCACTCCGTAAGGCACCAGGGAGCAAAGACTCTGTAAGGAATGACTGCCTGCAACCTGGCAGCGGGATTTTGGAAACGGCAAGGATATTCCACATGACCACAGATTTCCTCATCATATCTGACAATAACAGATAAAATAAAATACAAGTAATTTAATGTCATATCAGAAATGTGAGAAATGTGCACAATTGATCCCTCTAAGCAAGGATATTCTCTACATATTAGAATGACAAGAGTTCACATAAAAAACAGTATTCTCACACCGTTTACACTGGTGCGTCACTGTGAAAACACTCATTACTACATGTCTGAGTAGAATCGATATAGTTACTCATAACCAAAACCAAATACCCTACACAAAAAGAACAAGTATTCAAAGAAATCAAAACAAGTATTTAAAGTGTACATTAAAAAAAACCCAACTAAGAAACAACACAAAAAAACTTATTTATTCAGAGAATCCCTATTCAAACTTGACTACAAAAACATTTCATACGTATTAACACAGACATATTAAGTGCAATTAGACTGAAACTCCAAGTAGGCTTTTCTCCTGTTGTTATTACTAAAAACTCTCCAGGAAATTCTACCAATTTTCCTTAAGTTAAAAAAAATCCAAAACCAACAACAGTATATATCAATGCAGACATCTGAAAATATCACATTAGGATCAAGATTATTTTACATTACTTTTACAGGACATTCAGAGCTGTAGCTGGAAGGAACAAGGGGTAAATTGAATCCTTCCCAAACACTGAGTCATATATCATCACAGTAATTATCTGCACAAACAGACCCATGTCTAGGCAGAAATCAGCTTCATGTTTTAACCTGTTAGTCTGCCTTCTCTAAAAAGCAGAGCCTCTCCTTTGTTTGAGGTATCAACTTAAGGAAGCTGGTTCTACTATGGTTGGACAGGAAAAGCACCTAGCTTTGCCCAAAGATTTTATATTTGGAAGATCATGCTCCAGCTGAATGCTGACACACACACAAAAAAGGTAATATGTAGAAAAAGACTACATTTTGCTGAAGTGTCACCAATTCAGCACACTACATAACTCTTTTAAGCTATTAAAATGATTACACATGCAAATAAACTGCATCCATCAGTCTGCTACTGGGGTTACCTAGTCTTAATGACTAAACTAAGTCACTAGTGTCTGCTGTGCTAACTCCAAATAAAGATTAACTGGATATAAGAGTAGATTTTTAAGGACAGAAAAGGACTCTTATGTCCTAACAAACTGCAAAACAATTTTGTACACTTAGGCTCTCTGTTTTTTTGTCTATACACAGACTCCACACACTTGCAGAGGGCTTTTGGAGGGGGTTTGGTCAGTTTTCTTTCCAAAACACTGTCATGGTTTGTCATAACAGTCATTTCTGGTATGGGAGAAGGGGCTGTAAAGATGGCTCCTGTAGAAGTTGCCTGAAACTCTCCCCAGCTCTGAGCCAGACCCACATCTGAGGCTGAGCCAATTAGACACCTCCAAGATCACTTTTTAAGAAGCAGCCGTAAGAGGAGAGCTCTTCCTGCTCCTTCTTCTTTCTTCTTTTCAGGCTGGTGGTGGTACAAGGAGTGGGAAGAGAGAGAGAAGCAACCACGCATACTCCAAGGTCAGTGAGGGAAGAGAGGAGGAGGTGTGCTGGAGCAGAGATTCCCCTGCATCCTGCTGAGAGGACTGGTGAAGCAGAGATTCATTTGCATTTTGCTAAAGTCCTCACATCAGTGGCAGAGATTCATTTTGCTAAAGCAGACCCCATGCCAGGGGCAGTGACTCACTTTGGTAAAGACCCTGAGCCAGGGGCAGTGATTCTCTTCATTAAAGACCCTATGCCAAGGGCAGTGACTATGGCCAGAGCAGGCGCAGTTCACGGGAGCTGGAACTGTGTGGAAGAACCCACGTCAGAGAAGTTCATTTACACTATGGCCAGAGGAGGCCATGTCCATGGAAAGGACCACATATGCACAGAGGTTGTAACTGTGGGGAAGAACCCATGACAAAGAAGCTCATTAAATTTATGCCCAGAAGCGGCTGTGTCCCAAGGGAGGGACCCTGTATCTGCAGAAGCTGCAACTGTGGAGAAGAATCCACGCCAGAGATATTCACTAAGGACTGAGTCTCGTGTGAGGGACTCTGTATTGGCAGAAGGTACAGCTGCTGGGAACAACTCACACCAGAGAAGTTCCTTAAAGACTGTGTCCCGGGGGAGGAACCCCGTATCACAGCAGGGGAAGAATGCCAGGAGTCATCCTCATCTGAGAAGAGAGAAGCGGCAGAGACCATCTGTGAGAGACTGATCAGTGAACTGGGCCTGGGAAGAAAGGAGGGATGGGGGAGGGAGATCTTAAAGTGCTCGTTGTATTTTCTCAATCATCTTACTCCCTTTTTGCTTTTATTCCATTCTGTTTCTTGTAGGTAGGAGAATAAACTTTCCTACTTTCCTCTCTAAGTCGAGCACTGGAGTCTGTTTTGCCCAGAACCGTAATTGGCAGTGAGCCCTCCCTGCCCTTGTCTCAATCCACAACAACCTTGCTTATCTTTTTTCCTCCCATCTCGCTGGAGCCTCTGCCATCCTAACAAGGGTGGGGGTGAATGGGGGCACCGAGTGAGAGACTGTCATGGTGCTTCTTTGCTGGCTGGGCCAAACCATGGCACACATTAGTTCTGTTTCTTCCACTGTCACTAACTCAACCGCTGCAAGTCTATCACACTACCTGTGTCAATTAGTTCATCCAGTGACCATTACAGATTGACTCGTAACAATGACCATCACAATGACTAAAGTTTGCACTAATTTTTGCTTTTAAAGGTACAAAAATATTTCACTTTTTTCAGAAGTTTTACCAAAAAAATGGAAGCTTTTACTTATTTTGTCAAGACTCTGTCAGAATAATATTTTTCACCAAATAAAACTAAACATGCTGTACATTGGAGAGGGATATACAGTGAACATCTGCAGTGTATTTCTGTAGAGGTAGTCATATTACAAACACAAATAGTAGAGAAATAAACACAAAACAGTTTCTAGAAGTTTATTTTTAAAAACTCTCTTTTAAAGAATAGGTATGACTTACTGATTTTAGGTAAAATATAAAAACTCTCATTCTCAAGATTTACTAGAATCTTTTTAAACCAAGATTAGCCAATCAGAAATCCTTAATCAGTTCCCAAGTTCAAAACTCTCACTTGTTTACCAAAATGGTGAGGACTTCCACTGTCTTAAAACAGCAAACATTGCTTTGGCTAAGTTTCTAATTGCTGTAGTGGGTCTGGGATGGTAGTGATTTTCCACAGCAGCTCCTGCAGTGCTGTGCTTACTGTTGGTATCAATATTATGACTACCGCTTGCACAACATCAGGGCTGTCCCTCCAGCATTCCTTCCCCCACCTTCACCAATAGCTGTGGGTGGGCATGATCTTGGGAGGGACTATGGCCAGGACAGCTGACCCAGGATGACCAAGGAGATATTCCATCCATATGACGTCAGCTCAGTAATATAAACTGGGGGAGAGGAGCAGGAAGGGGAGGCGAGATTCATTTCTGGCCTTCCCAAAGCAACCGCTATGCGTACTGAAGCCCTGCTTCTCGGGAGGTGGCCGGACATCGCTGCTGATGGGAAGTAGAGAGTAACAGCTTATCTGCTTCTGCTTTGCTTCCCGCGCGCGCGGCTTTGCTGCTTATTTATTAAACTGCTTTTATCTCAACCCACGAGACTCCCATCTTATTTTCTCCCCTTCCCTGGCTTGCTGAGGAGGGGAGATAAAGCGGTGGGGTGGGCACCTGGCATCCAGCCAGGCTCAAACTACCACAATTGCATAACAGAAAAAAGGTACTTATGGCTTGACTAACTTGATCACTTTCTCCAACAAAACAACATTTTCTCTTTATATGCGAAGAGCTGCAGATTTTGTGTGCCTGGACTTCAGCAAAACATTCACAGCAGTTTCCCTCTGCCTTCTCCAGAGAAACTGAGAAGGCATAGGCTGGATAGATGCTCTGCAAGATGGAAGGAAATTTACTCATATGCCATACTCAGAGTAGTGATCAACATTTTCCAGTCAGGCTGGCAGCCTGTCACAAAGCAGGTGCCCCAGAAATCCATACTAGCCCCCATGCTATTCAACATCTTCACAAATGTCCTGGATGATGGGATTGAAAGCACCCTCACGAGGTTTGCTGGTGAGACCAAACTGCGTGGTGAGGAGAGCCACCTTACAGAGAGACCCGGACAGGCTGTGAGTGTGGGATATCAAGAACACTGAAGTTCAATAAGGACAAGTGCGAAGTCCTGCTTCTGGGATGACATAACCAAAGAGCCCAGCACAGGTTATGATTTGTGTTCATGGGGAGCAGCTGTGCTGAAAGGGACCCAGGATTTCTGGTAAACAAGAAGCTGAACATGAGTCAGCTGTGCACTGCTGCAGCAACCAGATCCTAGGCTGCAGCCACAGGATCTGCATCCCTAGCAGAGACAGATGTGATCAGTACATGTCACCCCAGTCAAACCACTGTCCAGGCCAGCTCTAACTGTGGGATAAGAATGGACTGGAAAATAAAATCAAGTGAGCTGGCAATATTGTAGTAGAGGGTATTAGGTATCCAGAATGGGCCAAGTCTAGTACCATAAAAGATCTGACAGTCAAGCATTGTAACAAACAAGGGATGACCTGGTATTGCTTCAACAGGGCATCAAGAGACTCAGGATGTAGGATGCAAATCCAAAGGACAGTAGGATTTATTAACCCTATTGCTCACTAAGAAGCTTGTTTTTCACATCAAAAGAATCTCACTCTTACCCATGAAATAATGCCTTTGGAATTATTTTCCTATCAAGATTATTCGGTTCAGATTAAACAAGTTCTGTTTTGATTCCTGTACTAATACAACTCATTTTCCCATTCCACAGCATAAATGAAAATGCTTTGTGTATTTCATTTGTCACCAATATTCTAAAGACCAACCTGAAATCAGTTTGTGAAGATGGCAAGGAAAACTCAATGTTTTTCTGGAGAGCAGTTGTCAAGGACTGCTGTTTAACTTCCTGCCAGCATCCCACAGCAATAGTGAAGGTGGATGCTGGCATTGGCATAGTCACATAGTAGTACCAGCTCAAGATACCTGTAAATAAAAAGAATATTTATTCATACTCATAATTCATAATCCACATTCAGTACTTGACATTTTATGTACTTGAGACTTTGGGTCAAACCTCCTACTTTGCATCCTAGTGTTTTTTAATGAGGAAACATACAGGAGCAGTCAGACATACAGGAGCAGTCATATCTAACCACCATTGATTTAGTACTTACTTACATCTGAAACTTTATCAGTTAATGTCTTTATCTATAAATACATCATCTGTAAGTGGGATGTTATTAATGCAATTTAACATGATTGTACTGTTACTGCCAAAGAATTGCATCAGATGTGAAATGTAATAGCACCTTTAGATCCACACACAAAAAGATTAATATGTAACTCTTTCAATCCTGTATCAAACATCTTATGGGTTTGTCTTAACTGTATTATCTCACATAGAACAAAACCTTGTCTTTTGTTCTGGACAGTACCAAACTGCTAAGTAAGTTCTAACAAACAACACTACTCCTTGTAATTTGGACCTGACAGTCTAAGATACATGATGTACCAACCAGGCAGTGAGAAATCAAAGCTTTGAATCAGATGAGATATTGCCTAAATTTGGTCATGATTATCCAAGAGCTGCTCAAACAAGATTATAGGGTCTATTAGAAGGTAAAAAATGGTAAGTCTTAATTATTATAGGAACACAGTGCTGTAAGAGGAGGATCATGGTATAAGAATGATTGTATCCATGCTTAGATAAACTGGAGGATGTTTTAGGACAGTATATTTTTAATTTCTCTGTATGTTGCTTAGGCTTTCTGTTTGTCTCTTTAAAACAGGTATAGCTTAAAGGTCACATGCAAGTACTTATTTATAGTCACAAATACAGTTATTACACCATACTAATAGGTTAATTACTCTTGGAAATAGCCCAGCCTGAACTACAACCTGCTGAATCATGTGCAAATAACTGTAGCTGTGGCAACTATAGAAACAAACAAACTTCAGTTATTTTAAGAGAACATTAATACTTGTCCTTTTGCAATAGTATTCTGACCAGGGCTACGTAACACTATCAAAAGGGGGGGGGGAAAAAAAGGAAAAAAAACAATACAGTGAAGGACACAAGGTACAGAGCAAAGGAAATAACTGCAGCAAAGTACCTCTAGGTTTCCTACCATAATGACCACAGAAGCTCAAGCTGTCCAAAGAAAGGGTAAGCAAAATAATCTTTTTGCTTAGCCTTGGAAAAGGCAGATAAAGTCTCTGCCTCTTATATGCACTAGCAACAACTAACACTCCATCACTCCATTTCACTTTTAGCAACTTTCACCACTACCATCAAAATCATTTTGTCTGTATTGTCAGGCGCAATATCAAATAGCATTTTTTAAATATCAAACTCCTTGTGAGAGTGTCATTGATATAAACTGAGCTAGAGCCTCAAGCCTGACAACAGTGAAATTAAATAGGAAATTTACTATTGACTTATATGCATCCAAGAGAAGGCCCAGAGATAGTCTACAATACTGCACTTCGTGTAGCATCTGTTACATTTAAAGCATTATAAGACACTCCATGCAGCTATGTAATTTGTAAAACAGTAAGAGTTAAATGATGGCAGAAGAGGAGTGAAAATTTGAGGAATTGTAATGGAAAAACTGTAATGTGTTTTGAACTGAGTTCTGAAACAAGTATGGAAGCCAGAAGGCAGTCACACAAAAGTGTTCCAGGTGGCAGGAGGTATAAAGGAAAAGGCTCTCAAAATAGTGAGGAGGTTGTATAAAAAGTGTCTGCCTGTGCTATGTAAAGGGAGCAGAGAGGATTACAGTGAGAAATAAGTTCAGCAAGACAGGCTAGAACAACTAAGACCACCGAATTTTTTCAGAAAACAAAAGTAATTTAAACAGTAGGTAAAAATGAATGTGGAATCAGTTTAGCAGTCCAGAAAGAACAACAGCATGCACTGCATTCAGAGAACATGCACTGCATTTACATGAACTAGCAATGAAGATACGCTATTCAGAGCTGGAGCAAAACTTGCAAAATGGTGACAGTATCAAAGACTAAGGAAGATAGTTTTTCTTGGTGTTTTCAGATTTCTCTGCATTTGTATTTCCTAAAGAAAAGTAACTAATATACAGATCTTCGTTTGTTTTCCAAGTCCTCAATATTTTGTAGGCATTCTAGAGATCATGTGACAAGATACAGTATTTATACTGTCTTTATACACCTAACTGGGGCTCAATCCATTTCCTTCAGGGCTTTTAGACGCCTTCTATATTCATACTCTAGAACTGTGTAGGATAGCTATATATATTCAGAATAGATATATATTATTTTCTACAGTTCTTTTGTCTTGAGTAACTGAAATAACATGCACTGGTGTGACAAGTGAGTCCTCTCTATAGTGCATTCACTTACCAGTGACAGAAATGGTCATTATGTTGGTAACACTCCTCTACAGCAAGCACCACAAAGTACTGTTTCAAACAGAGTCTAATACTCATTTATTTTCTGCCTTCTCTCACTGCTGATAAGATGTCTCCAAGCCTGCCCTTTTCTTTCTTAACTCCATTACTTTCTTTAACTTTCTTCAGTAGGCTTTGTTTTATTTTCCTTCATCTGTAACCTCAGAGCTATCCCAGGGCACATAAGCTCCACTCTACGCCTTTTCCTCTTCTTCCTTCCCCTGGCTGCCCTCTGCTTTCCAGTGGCAACCTTGGAGACAGCACCACTGCTAGGGGTTAAAGAACACAGCGTGGTTGAAATGGGTTGCTTTCCAAAAAAAACTTGTTTTCCAAAAAAAGCTTGCTTTCCAAAACAGGCATTTTGTACCACAAACACATGTTCAAATTAAACAAGGATACCTTGGGAAGAAGATTAGGCTGGGGTTAGCCCATAGGAAAAATGCAAGAAGAACACTCCTGTCCTTTTATTTGTAATGCTTATACCCTCTCCTTACAACCAGACAATTTAAAAGCAAGCATATCCTACATCTAATTATTTTAGGGCATTATAATACTTTCAAAATATTTTCTCAACAGGTCATTTTGAACCTTTTTTTTTTCAGTTCTGCAATGCAAATCTATCATGTCATAACTGCATAAACCATGCCACAGCAATCACCTATTCTATGAGGTGTAACTGGAAGACATCCCATGCAAAATTTAGGACTACATTTAACAAGGGCAGGAAATCTATTTATAATTGTGCTGAAGAAAAATTTAACGGCCAATTATTTCTTCTACTTGAAACAATAATGATGAACAATGTAATAACTTCCTACAATTTTAATGTATTTAGTTAACCTTTGGAGTCTTGTAGAGTCCATTATAAGTGAAGAAATGCCTGAGTCAGAAGCTGTTCATGTCAGATGCAAGAATATTTGCAAGAATATTAAGAGGATTTTTACTTATTAGTATATTTTCTGTCATATAGTTTGCACTGCCCCAAATACAAACACCACAAATTACAGATGTTCTCCAGGATTTACTAAAAAAACCCACAAAACTCCTCTGCCTCTAGGGAAAAAGAGAGATAGGCTTCACACAGTGTTTGATATACAAAGAAAGAGCTGGCACTAATACGTAAAACTACAGTTATGCCAAAACTAGTTGGCTGGAGCACCAGAATTAAGAACCCTCCAGTTTTCTGAAACTCTTTTTAACTTCTAATGATCTTTCATCTCTCATCTGAAAGCCAGAATTTCCCACAGAGTACCCTCACATTCATGCCAGAGCATTAGTTCAACACTGGCTGAGAGGGATAAGTAGTGTGCAATCAAATCTCAACTACTATGCTCTAATTCATTATATATGTTGGAGATCAATCAACACAAGTACTGGTCTCTTTTGTTTTGCATTGTGAAAGCTGAGAGGAACACAAACAAAAGCAACTGTTGCTGCTGCTAGCTATAAAGCAGCAGCAGTGACTTTTCTAGCACCATATTTCCACTCAATAACAGAACACATGTTCTCGCTGGAATCGGAGACCACAAAACAAGACCAGGACTACAAAATCATACAGTAACTGCACAAAAAACAAGTTAGTTGATTTCACACTTAATGGTTGAATATCTACTTCTTGGTCATGAATCAAAACGTAAATGAATGTAAAGGTGTTTATGACTAGTATATTTGCACCTTCTTTCTGTTACAGTAATATGCTGAAGGAAAGTAAATCTGACAAAGTGTTGAAAAACAAATCCAATGGTTAAATGTCTCATGCTACACACATAGTGCTCCCTGTAAGGCTTCCTTCCAAAGGGCATTGTCAATTACCATCTTTCTGATACATTTTTATTCTCTAAGTATTCCATAAAGAATGCATGGTATTTTGATGCACTCTTAGGTCATACTTCAATCACTACCATTTGTACTTGAGTATGTGACAGTATTTGCAAACATGGCCTCACTTTATATCAAATGACAGGATGTGCCATAGGAGGGAAAATGCAAAAACACCACATACAAGAGGAAGTACATTAATACCAAAACCCACAAATACAAGTTGCAAATGAGGAATCTCTGCATATAAGTACATCTAGCCATGCACTGGATCACAGCATTTGTGCATATAGGGAAGTAAGTCTGTGAAGTAGAATGAAGTTGTTTGTTTAAAAGCACGAAGGTATCTCCCTTGCTTGCTATTCTCTTACTGTCTGCCTGCATACTTCCAATAAATATGGCTTCTGAAGGAAAAAACTATTCAGCTAACTCGTAGTTCCATTCAGAATAAATTCATTCACAAGTACCTGCCAAAATGGTTTCTCAGAAAGAGACAGTATTTTTTAAAATATATGTTCATGTTCCGCCAACTATGTATAATTTTATATGCATCACAGCAACATTATATTGTATGTAAATAATTTGGCAAAGAAAAGTTATTTTTTAACTGAAGCCACCTTGAAAGGCTTTTAGGTGTGTTTTCCAAATGTAAAGACAGAGTTTTAAGTTGGATAAATTCATACACCCTGCATAATTGCCTAACAGCAACATCTATATGTGAGAGTTTATTTAACACTACAGACTATTTCGAATTTTTTACCTCTTAAAAGTCATATCAATTAAACTAATGAATCCATTCTTAATGAATTTAAGAATATAAGTAAAGGCCTCAGATTAGCCCTCCAGTCTTGAGTTCGGTTCTTTTTTAAAAACGTTCCTCATAATATTACATCTTTCCCTTCTTTCCTCTACATCTGTTTTGTAAATTTGTAATATTTTGTAAATTTCAAGTAACTCTCTAACACTGATATGTAACTTTCAACTGTATGTAAGCATCAAGATAATGAAAGTCTTATCTATGAGAGTCTTTAAGTAAGCTACTGGAGCAGAATGCCTACTACTTTTAAAGAAATCCGACAATCCTTGCACGATAAAATAAAAATTAGCATAAATAATTGTGTATGCCACACAGATCCATAAGCAGAACCTTCCGCACTCTTAGGAATTCCATCCTGAGGACACGTGGAAGGAAAACTGTAAGGTCAGAAGTACAGTAAGTGCTCCTGCTCCTTCAGTTCAGTAAAGTTCAGTGCAAAACTGCCATCGTCACATGGCTCCTAAAGGAGACAGCTTTAATCCCACATTTGGTTCTTCCCAGTCCACTTCATACTCTTCACTCAGCACTTCATTAGCACCGTGCAGCTAAAATGAGTAATTTCCTCCCTACTGGCCTCTCCAATAAAAACTTCTTACAGTATTTGTTGCTTTCACAGTGTTCTTAGCAAAGGAAATATACTGTGTTAGCCTTTGGAAATTTGGAAAAAAAAAAATCAAACCAAACCCAAATCCAAAGCAAACAAAATCTTAAGCTGAGACATGAATTACCAAGACAAATTTACCCACTGCAACAACTACAATGATTTAAATAAAAGCCTTTTCTATTCTCCACAGGGTGACAGGGCTGACTTTGGGTGACTAGGTCAGGGTGCTACCAGTAACAACATGGCACCCTGACACCATTCCCATTTTCAACACTAATCAATAGCATTCTTAAAATAGTATTCCCCACAATTAGGTTTTTTATTTATTCAAATAGAAATCTGTAATAGATTTTAAACTAGAATGACAAAACAATGTTAATAAGCAAATTATTCTTTCATGATGTAGCCTTTTAAACTAGTTAATTGGTCTAAGAGAATATAAATTTTAAGTGACCTATGTTAATTTATAATGTCTATAATTTTTCTAAGGTTTATATTTCTAGAAGTTCACAGAAGCATGCCTCTTCCTCTTACTATTTCGGAACACATAGCCACCACTGAGGGATGGACAGACAACTCATCAGCAAGTATTAAACTAAGTCAGAGCTGTTCTCCTAATCTGAAGTTAAAAGCACTCTTGCTTTTTTGATGCTGAGATAGAAAAGTATTGTTTTCCAAGTGAGCTGAGCAGCTCATCATGGCAGTTTTCCACATTTCAACAGCAGAGATACCACTTGAAACAGGCTTCACATATGGCCAAAAATAACCAGACAACTCCATACAAATGGATTAACTGATGGTTCTCAAATCAAGGAGGCTTTCATTCTTTTTTTTCCTTTCAAGCACAAACTTGCCCCTTTCAAGGAGAAGAGACTTTTTCCTCAGAAAAACCCAATTTAAACTTTTTCCTATATGCTACTTTTCATGAGAACTATTTCTACTAGATAGTACTGACCTTGTTAGACAATGTATCTCAAAACTAATGGAAGTGCAGACAGAGGTTTAGAGAATAAAAGTAACACAGAAGAAAAATACTTGCTGGCTTACTGTTGTACAAGGCTCCTTGCTTACTGTTGTACAAGGCATGGTCTACCAATTGCTAAAAAAACCCAAAGACCAGATTCTCAGGGCACTAATTTGACGTTCTTCATCTATTCCATATATTCCAGGAAATAGATATGACACAATGACTGCTTCCAAACATTGGCATGGTGAGCTATACTTGGACTGGAGAACTAAAACTGAAAGTTAATTATCTACCAGGTTGTCAAGAGCTCAATCAGGTATTTAATCTACAAAATATTCAACCGCAAAGTGATTTTAAAAAGGCCAATAATGACAAAGTCTAGGTCGGAAAAAAGTAAAAGGAATAAAATCACAGAAAAAATAAGTAGAAGTAACACAGTGAAATGTAGATGGCTTGAATTCTTACTTAGTTTTCCTGAGGCCTTGAGCAGGTAACTTTCCCATAGAATGACATGGAGATTACATATAGCCATGTAAACGCTGTTAAGGTTAGGAACTTCATTCTTTCAAAAACCATATATTTACTAAGTTACATTTCTAATTATAACAATATTTAAAAGACTTTACTATAGAAAACATATTTCACCTTCTTGAAGCTGGACTGGTTCGGCAGAGTTTTCACCACTCGTTAACACAATAAAGTCTGCAGCTGTTCGGACTGAGGCTTGCCATGTTGACAAGGCAATAGGTGGTTCTTGGCATGGGAAAAGGGCTCTGTTGTTTATTGGCGATCCCGTTGTATAAACACATGGCCTAGATAGAAGGAAAAAAGATTGAAGCTGAAGTTGCAGTCAGAAAGACTGAACTAAATTGTCTGTCAAAAATAAAATCTACTGTTGTACTGAGAGTTGTTTTTTTTAAACTCATCTATGTACGACACGAATCAATCAAAGCACAATCTAAGTCACTGAAGACAGGATGAAGAAAAGCAAGATCGTCACAATAATTTTTACCTCTACTCTCAGGGTTTTCCCTTCTCTTGCTCCTTTATGAGCCTTCCAGACTTATAAAATAGCTCTCATATAAACCCCTAAGCCAAAGCAGGCTTCTAAATATCTTCTGATGCTGCCATTCACCAACATCCACGACACTTCCCTATTGTCATCACTGTAGTGCTTTTATGTTTATTGATATCTTCTTTCCTGGTGGATCATCCAAACTCAGAGCAGTAGATCTAGCCTTGAGACTTCCTTATTCCAAGAGCCAATATGTCTTAACATTTTTACAACTGTTCTTTCAGTAAGGTAACTAGGTCACCTACCTTTCAGAATTTCAACAACAGAGCATATAATAAGAAGAAATTATTTCTTCCCTGTCAGTGTCAGCCTCCTCCCTGCTCTTAACATAGCAACATCCCTTGTAGTACTGCTCTTCTTGCAGTTTCTCTAATCCTCTCCCAGGCAGCCTCTTCATCTACTGCCACTTTCCAAATTCAGCTGCAATATTACATGCCACACAACTTATTAGTAGCTTAGTCACAACAGGAAAGGTAACAAAGCCTTTCATTAACCCCTTCTAGCTTGCTATTGCTGGTGCATAGGTATTCTAATTCTTGTTTTACCTCTTTTGTTGCATTTTGTAGTTTTATCTTAATTTCCAGTATCTTCGCAACACCACCCCTTAACTTAAAATAGCTAAGTTTTCTAATTTAAATTATATAAAACAAATTTAGTAAGATTCTCCAGCTAAAGAAGCTCTCAAAAGCATCACTGCACCACACTGATTTTTTTTTTAAATGATGACATTTAAAGCCAGTATTCTGAGAGCACAACACATAATTTCATGAATGCTTGAGGCTAAAAACATCCTGATCAGTATCCTTCATAGTTTGAGTTTAAAAATCACTAAAACGCTTTGGAAAATAGGAGAAAAGCTGTGAGGACAAATCCTACTTTGCAACAGTTAAGATCTGAGATTCTTTACTCTCCTCCAAACAGCTCCTCCATTCAAATTACTCTCTACATAGAGGGAAAGAACTTGGAAATACTGACAGCTCTGGATGTCAGTATGTGTTATCTCCTGGAAATTATGGAGCGCTGCTCAAAACGTCACTTCCAGCTTCAAGCTTTAGATAAATATTGAAGAAATATATTTAGTATGCTTCCACTGCTTAGAGTATATTAAAAAAAAAAATCTCAAGTTCAGAACATCTATGAAAATTTCAGCTTCTCTCAAAATGGAATATCCACTACAAACTAAATGTTAAAACAGTAAAAAAAAAAAAAGAAAAATTTCAATTTTCCTATGTGCATTTTATTTTATAATATTTCTTTACAGAATCATAGAGTGGTAGGGTTTGAAGAGATCTTTAGAGGTCATCTAGTCCAGCCCCCTGATGAAGCAGATCCACCTAGATCAGGTCGCATAGAAATGTGGTTTTTGAAAGGTGGGTTTTGAAAGCCTCCAGAGAAGAAGACTCCACACCCTTCCTAGGCAGCCTGTGCCAGTGTTTCATCCGCCTTACAGTAAAGAAGTTTGTCTTGTGTTTAAGTGGAACTTTCTGCATTCCAGCTTATGTCCATCACCCCTTGTCCTACCACTGGACACTGGAAAAAAAATGTGTTGCCCCATCCTGATATATACCTTTTAAATACTTGTGTTAATGTGGTACCCCACAGTCTCCTCAAGGCTGAACAGTCCCAGATCCCGCAGCCTTTCCTTATGTGAAAGATGCTACAGTCTCCTGATCATCTTTGGGGCCCTCTCATGGACTCTATCTAGAAGTTCCCTGTCTCTCTTGAGCTGAGGAGCCCAGAACTGGACATAGGACTCTAGATAAGGTCTCATCAGGGCAGAGTAGAGGGGGATCAACCTGCTGGCCACACTCTTCTTGATGTATCCCAGGATGCCATTGGCCTTCTTGGCCACAAGGGCACATTGCTGGCTCATGGTTAGTTTGCTGTCCACCAGAACTCCTAGATCCCTCTCTTGGGTTATTCCTCCCAAGGTGCAGGACTCTGCACTTGTCCTTGTTAAACCTCATGAGGTTCCTCTCTGCCCAATTCTCAAGTCAGTCAACATCTCACTGAATGGCAGCACAGCCTCTGGTGAATTAGCCAGTCCTCACAGTTTGGTGTCATCAGCCAAATTGCTGAGGGTACACTGTCACCTGCTTCAGGTCCTAGATGAAGATGCTGAACAAGACTGGCCCCAGAACTGATCCCTGTAGAAACCCACTGGCCACAGGCCTCCAAATTGATTTTGTGTTATTGATCACCACCCTCTGGGTTCTGTCATTCAGCCAGTTCTTGATCCACCTCACTGTCCACTCACCCAGCTCACACTATCTGAGCTTTCCTATGAGGATGTTATGGGAGACGATGTCATGAGACTCATTGAAGTCAAAGTAGATGACATTGCTCTCCCCTCATCTAGCCAGCCAGTCATACCATCATAGAAGGCTGTCAGGTTAGTCAAGAAGGATTTCCCCCTGGTGAATCTGTGTTATTCCCCCTGATAACCATATTTTTTCCCTTGTTTTACAAACAACATCAAGGACGAGCTGTTCCATCATCTTTCCAGGGATGGAGGCGAGTCCTTATAGGATGTACCACACTGTACAGCAGAGTTTGATTGACTATAATACCAAAGAAAAACATTACTTTTTAAGAGCTTATATTCAGTAAGTACCCACATTTATTAACAGTTCTTGTCAGCAATGCATCTGAACAATTGCAACTACTGTTTTCAAACATGATATGCATTCCAAACCATGTGTATCTTAAGGAGAGGCAGGCTTGAAATAACCAGTTTCAAAAAAGTTAAAATCACTTGTTTTCATCTGCAGACAAAAAGCAATGAGGTATTGCACACGTCTCCACACCAGTGAGATCCAGCCTAACACAGACTCCTGACACAGGAGATCTATTTTGTCAGAGTCCACAAAATAGATCAATAGGTTCGGCCAAACTTTTCTACTAGTTCTATTATTTTTACGTAGTATAAAATTACTTAAACAGGAAACCAAGGTTTGTTTTTTTGTTACATTAGGTACTATCTCTTTGGATATTCTCCTAATTGCTGTCTTCCTCAGGTGCTTCGTCTGCTTATTACAGAAACGCAAGATTATTTATAACAAGTGAGGAATCACTTGCTATAACAAGAGAGGAAAGTTTAGTGATGTCCATGATAAACACCACATCTGAACAGAAGTATTTAATTACAGGACACAGGCTAGCATTAGCACTTCTATCAAATTGTACATTTATGTTTGCTGTATTCACCTTCAAAGCATTCATAAAGGCAAAAGCATTTCCTGAATTCTTTAAAAGTATATTGTTCTTTTAATCTAATAATATCTCATAATAAAGATAATAAACTAAACAGGTACAAAATATTTTTCAAGACATTTAAATAGGTCAAATAAATATCAAAATATTGTAACCTTTTTTTTAGGGAGGTCATTTCACTTTTTCCAGTATTTCCCCCTTGGGAAAATTAGCACTCTAATTCTTACTAGAGTGTTTCCAGAATTATCCTTTAATGGCTTCTAAAAAACATACTTTTTCCATAGCATTCTCACTAAAATCAGACACTGGGAGTAATTCAAGTCATCCTTTTTACTTCCCAGAGTTTTTCCTTTTCTCTATACACAACATCTAGGCTAAGCTGAAAAAATAAATGCATGTGTCTAACTGATTCATGTACCTGTTCATGTATGGAAAGGTATTCGTGTACCTGTTCATGTATGGAAAGGTAAATAATATACAGGTATCTTACAGGATTAGTACCCAGTACTGAAATGTTTCAATGTCATGGAATAGTTTTCACTGATGTTGTTCATATCAAAGATACTCTTTGATTCCTATCTCCACAATGAGGAAATTAATTACATTCTAGGCACTCATTAATGTCAATAAAACCATTAATTCCTTTGTGACAGCACTAAAAGTGGCAATAAGCAGGGCAAAAAAAAAAGGTGGCAGGAATCTCCCATCAGAGGCAAATTTGCAAGGTTGTCTGCTTGGAAAATGATCTCTTTAAGAAAAAAAGATTCAGCATCTTTGGGTTAAACAATGAAGAGATAAAATATCCAAATAAAATATCCCAGGATATTTTAATGAATAAGGACTCTTAACAATGATCACGAGGCGGCATTTAATGTGAAATACACTGGTAGCCAATACACTGGTAGCCATGCTGACTCAGCACTGCTACCTACACTCAAGAATTAGGCAAAACTGCTTAAACAACTTAATGGTCTGGTAAAACATTCCTCCTTCCTAGTAATATGTTTTATACACATTATTCCCTCCACAAAGTGGTTATTATTTTGTCTAAAATGAGTTTTAGTTTTAAATAATTTAATAATACTTAATGTTAGTGAGAATACATAAACACAAATTATCATTTTGTTAAAATAGCAACATTACCTTCTCAGTTTGAAATGCCAGTGCTGTATTGTGCTAGTAAACAACTGAAAAACTTTGAAACAAAACCTCTGTTCATGACAGATATATTACAAACATGACAATCAAAATAGAAAAAAAGTGTTTATAGGTACATTATTGATCATTGTTAAAATTTTAAGAAATTGCACAGTCCTTTTAAGTATAACTTTGGAAGGACAAACTGTACATTTATATGTCTATGCATATATATGTGCACACTCACATATGTACATACACATACTCTTCTGTTTTTCTTGTTAGTACTTTCACATAGAGGCCCCAAAAGCATGTTACCACAAAAAAAAAATGTTCTAAGGATAAATAAACCCTTTCTTTCTCAATCAGTAATACATTTAAAATACTTCACCATTAATGTATCAATAACCCAAATCGAGATGCTGAAGTTCCATGTGTTCAGTTCCTCTACTGAAAACAGAAGTGTGTCCTGCTGTACTAACATCAGATTTGCATACAAATATCTCAACTTGCCTAAACTCATCTCACAGTGCTCTAATGGATTTTTTTTTTGTGTGTATAATAATATATCATTGTTCAAAACCAATAAAATTGAAGTATTTACAAAATAGTGCATAGGTTATATTTAAAAACATTGTTCAATCAGAGGAAACATTGGAAGTGGCTAAACAATGCTCATACTTTGTTTTTCACTTCACTTTTCTTTGCAGATAGAACCATAGATTACAGACTCCTCTGGGAAAGGACTTGACATCTGCCTGTAAAATAACCATAAGCATAGCTTGGAACAACTTAAAGAATTCCTCCATGAGAATATAATGTAATAGTATTTCCCCCATACACTACAAAAAGGCTTTATATTTAGAAAGGGAAGGAAAAGCGTGACATTTTGAACATGAGCTTTACCACATGAGTTCATCCCATGCAGAATTTTATATTCAAAATGTAAAAGAAGGGGCAAGTAGACACAGACGTGTCATATGATCACATGCTCTACGTTTGCAGGCAGTCAAAATTTAGAATTTTCATAACTAAAGATACTTTATGGAGTTAAGTTTCCTAAATGCATACCAAAAACAACTCTTTGAGGAGTGGAGGAGGAAACGGAAGAGGCAGTAAACACAATTGAGACATTCCTGGACTTGAAGTTGCTCATGGTTTAGCAGTAGAGTTACCAAACTACCAGATGTACAATTAAAGGCCTCATTTCCACCATAGTATTGCCAGTGGGAAGACTCCTGTTTTCTTTTAGCATAACTGAAATTAAAAGTAATCGTGTCTCTAGACTGGGAATGAAAAACAAGTAGGCAATTAGATCAAATTTCTTCCTCATTTTATAACTTTGTTCCCGTGTTTTAGGTAACAAAAAACTAACAGTCATTAAAATCCAACTTTGAACATTACAGAGGAACAATTACTGTTGTAGAAGTCCAATAGGTTGTAGTTTCCCTCCTACAAAGAGCCTCCCTTGAAGATTCTGTACAGTACTGTGTCCTTTCACAAACACTTGATAAAATGCCAACTCTTCTTGCACTTTCAGTTTGCAGTTAATCTGTTATCATTGATGTACTTTACATAACAGACGAAGGAGACTTTAAAAGTTGATTATGAGAGACTAACAGGAAAAGAGTGCATCTGTAAACTTATTACAATATTGATAAAAGACTAGCTGTGAATCAATTATATTAAATATTATGTATATTGATCTTCATGCTGTATGCTCAGTTGTGCAAGCAAGGAAGGAAAACGAACACAAAGTATTAAAGTGAAAATATCCTGTCATGTACACCTTCTCTTCCCCTAAGTGATAATTCCCTATTCTCTGCTCACAGTTATTACAATACATAATTATTTAGTCTCATTCAGGCTGAGCAAACACAGTTAGATGAGCCCAAGGTCTGCAAGTCCTTTGCGGTTTCTTGAGTAGAGAGTTAGTCTGTTCTGCAAGACAGCAACAGGATTCAAACCAAGGATAAAATGAAAACAGTGTAAGAGAATGGTCATCATCTTCATAGTTGCTCAGCACTGCATTCTTGAACCTATGTTTAATTATTAATTTGTGCAAAGCTTTTGGCTAGTAGTTACATACCTGCCACTCTGGTCTGTAGTCCATGTAACAGATCTTCCCTCTGGTTTGGTTTTGTACCATATTCTTATTGCATGTGGAAAGTCTGCTGGAGTCTGAACTCCTGATTTCCTTATCTCCAGACTCCAGGTGTCAGTAGTAAACAGAAGCTCTCCACAGCCAGGTGCCTGGCTGCAGCAAGTGAAATAGTATAGCTGTTCCTTACAGCGATCTGCAGGTAAAGTCACGAGTTCATGTACAATCCAATTCCTGAGATTTTCCAACTCTTTTGAAACACCAGTTAGCTTGGCAGACCTTGCAAACTTTTCAATGCCTGACACAGCAGTAACATCTACCTCCTCAACCTTTAGCACAGATAAATCACAGCAGTCCAACACCAGCAGAAAATCCTTATTTCCATGATTCTCTATGTCACAGCAGTCCTTTGAACCAGAAGTCCCAGACACCTGTTCCTCATTGCTATGGTTACCATTTTTATCAGAAGTATCCTCTTCACCTTTACCACAAAAGGCAAAATTGTTACATTCCATTATACATGAACAGACATTCACATTTGTCATAGCAATGTGGCAGGATTCAGATGATCTTATTTTACAGGTTCCACCAAACTGTGACTGGCAATCTTCTTTGCTAGTACTGCTGGTCTTCCTGTACTGGCTTCCAGTCTCAAAGAATAAAACTATGATGCCTTCAATAACTTGGCTTGTAAAATCCACATCCAAGTCCAATACATAATGTTTTACAAGCATGTAGCTAGTGTTGGCCATTAAGGGCAGGTCATCCTTCATTGGGTCAAGCTGTGTTTCCATGTTTCAGTCTGTTGGACAACAGTTTTACAAAACCCTAGGCATTTCTTACATATGATGACTCCATAAAGAGCAAGGACATGCAGCTTCTCATTGTCAAAAAGAATTCTGATTAAAATTACGGTATGAAAACTGATTGCAGTTCCTCCACTTCTCACATCCTAAAAAAATAACAAAACAAACAAAAAAAGAGAAACCGCATATGTTTTAGAATAGTTTCTGAAATTAATTGTAAGTTATTTAAAGTCCAGTTGTTTTTCTTAAAAATTCTACAGCCAAAGAGTCATTGTGTCTCCCCAAAACACCACCTAGCTAGTTGCTTTAGGATTCACTGTCAAGAACTACCGGCTTTTTTTTTCAGAGACCTCTAACAAAAATATTTCTACCTAGCTTTCATAAACTGAAAGAAACAAATGTCACTATAGGCCTCCTGTTTATTCTCCTTACCCAAAATAATTGTTTAGAAAAGATACACAGCAATGCAACATCTAATTCAATTTATTACTGCACCATTTGTTTTTAAGGTTTTTGTATTTATTTCAAATGCATTACCTCAAAAGATAGTGAATATTTTTCTAATGTGATTTTGACTAGGTAGAGTAAGCCAAAATCACCTCATGTGTCTTAAAGTTTTAAAGTAATAATTTCATATATATAGAATGCATCTCCACTGATTACTATACTTCCCACATTACAACTGCTCTTAGGTCAGCACTTCTAGTAAACTACAAGAAAATGGGCCAATTTACTATGAGTGCATTCCAAGTATTCTTTTTGAGATTGTTCATGAAGATTTTCAAATTTACAGTTAAATATTTAAGATATATGATTACATCATAATAGCAGGAAACCTGTTAACACTTGAGATAATACCATCTTACAGAAAAGGTCTTCTCACTGAAAAATATGGAAATACTTACAAAAGCAGGAAAATATTAAAATGCACCAACATCTGTGGCAACAACAGGCAGAAATTCATCACAGACATTTAATTGTCATACACTGTTGGTTTTGCTACGACCACTGAGCTGAAGTTACGCACTTTCAGCTCCCTTTTGATTTTTGCTCACTTCCTAAACTTGAAATAGAAATCAAAAGAAGGATCAATTGTTAAGCTCTCCCTGAAAGCTTCACACAAAGCACACAAAACATAGCAAGTATCTTCCCTTGATGGCATTCTACCAGTCAGAAAAAGAGCTTGCAGCGATGTTTTTGAAGACAAGCTGAAAAAAATCTATCTTTCCCTTTGATATCAATCTTCCCGCACTTTTGCAAACATACTAGGGCACCAAGCTCATTTCATTGAAATATCCCAGCAAATTCAGAGCAATTTCAAGATTACCTGCAAGAGTCACTCATTGCATCTTTTGAACTGCTTCCAAGAGGTACTTCTCTATTGTCTATTCAAGTGTTTTCCCAAACTTTTTCTATGCATTTGATCATCTTCCTGTTTGTCCTAACAGTTTACTTTGAGTGCTTTCAAGTATTTCCATGAAAACATTTTGCATCTTGCACTGACTTAACTGATGTGTACATCTGTGTACTTTCAGAATTCAACCTTGTATCAGGTTGAACACTACTCCTGCAGAGTCCTGCTGATTTCAGTATGGCTTTCCAAAGGTTACTTATATTTGCAGATATACGTGTAATGTTGATAACAGAGGAAGAAGAGGATTTAAGTACCCTGAAATGCATATTGGGCCCTAATATCAGAGCAATTGCTTTCTACTTAATTCAAGCAAGTCCAAAAACAGTACAGAAGTGGAACTAACGTATTTAGAAACACTTAGAAGACAAGCTGGGGAAAGATTCAGAAAATATCAGCTTGGCGAATAAGCAATGTCTATAAATAGCATATGGACACACAACCATGTCTGTTTCTTGACATCTAACTGAGAAATACCAGTATAGCACTCAAAGGTTCTAAATGCTCTGATGTGAGCAACAAATCTGTGAGGTCTGTGCTTAACATTGTGGAATTAACTTGAGGTTATCTGTACCTTTCAACTTTTGACAGTTAGTTAAGTATACAAGTGGTAGAGAAAATAACTGAAGTGACTTGGTGGGGAAAAACCACAACACTGAACTGGCACTCAAAAATTCCTGTTTTGCACAACTACTTAGATTTTTCTCATTTGAAAACCAAGTGTAATATAATACTGATACATATTATAAATTGTGTGTACTATGCTGTCAATAAATATTTGTGCTACACTACTTACAATTGATTGTGTACATTTTTCTGGGCTTCATTTGGAAGACATGATCAATTTCTTATCTCTACAGTGTTATGAAAATTACACTATGTTACATTAAATTCTCAGCTACCATGGTAAGAAATAGCTCTGAACACCTTAAAATAAATAGTACATCACAGAATCTTAAGGGCTGGAAGAAAGATTATCTAGTTCAATCTCACTGCCAGAACAGGCCACCTACAGTAGGTCACACAGGAACTCATTCAAGTGGGTTTTGAATGTGTCCAGAGAAGGAGACTCCACACCGATCTGGGCAGCCTGTTCCAGTGCTCCAACAACCTCACAATGAAGAAATTCTTCCTTATGTTTCTTTGGAATCTCTTATGTTCCAGCTTGTACCCATTGCCCCTTATCCTATCATTGGACATTATTGAGAAGAGCCTGGCTCCATCCTCTTGACACTTAACCTTTACGTATTTAACACTGAGTTTACCCCTCAGTCTCCTCTTCTGCAAGCTACAGAGCCCCAGCTCCCTCAGCCTTTCATCATAAGGGAGATGCTCCACTCTGTTTATCATCTTGGTGACCCTGTGCTGAACTGTCTCTGGCATCTCCCTGTTTTTTTTTGAACTGAGGAGCCCAGAACTGGACACAATATTCCAGATGCAACCTCAAGAGGGCAGAGTAGAGGGGGAGAACCTCTCTTGATCTACTGCTCACATCCCTTCTAATCGACCCCAGGATGCCATTGGCCTTCTTGGCCATGAGCGCACGTTGCTGGCTCATTCTCATCCTGCTGCCCACCAGCACCCCCAGGTCCCTTTCCCCTACACTACTCTCTAAGAGTTCATTCCCCAACCTGTACTAGTCAATGCCTACAAAGCCAATATTTATAGGACTGATAGATTTATTTAATGTTAATTAGCAGGGCAGGCTAAAAGGTGACAAATAGTGCCATACAAATAAATTCTATTCAAATTTTTCAAAACTCCAACACAATTACTCGAAACATTATAAAAAAATTAAATTCTATAAATGTAAATCCTCTTCAAAATAACACCAAAACATTAAATCCATGACATTCAAAAATCAATTAAAAACAAAGGCCAATGAAGCTTAAAAAACATGCAGAGCAGACATTCATTTTCTAGAGCTGAAAGCCTCATATTAACTCATCTTTTATTACAAATGACATATCTGATCATATTTACAAACAGAACAACAGACAAGAGGAACACACTTTTAGATCAAGTAACAACTATAATCATACACACTCTGACACTGAATTTTAATTCAGATGTAACGTGTGTCAGCTGTAACACAGTCTGTTTAATCCTATCACAAATCACCTTAAGTATCTCAGCTTTCAAGAACAGTTGTTAGCCTATCTCCAAGCATTAGTAAGAGAATTTAAATGGCTGTTTTCAGGTGTGTCAGTTCTGACCCTCCAAAGAATGTTTTAAATATATACTTTTAAGGAATCTACAGAACATTAGAACATAAATACATATCCTCTAGATGATTTACATATTAAATAAGTGGCCAAAAGTAAACACTAAGAAGCATTAAAAGAACCTTGAAGACCAATCTTGGAACTCTTAATAGGCATCATAGATGCTACACATGCTGTTAGTTGTCTGCTATTCTGCTGTAAAGAATTTGTCCACTAATATTCTTGCACTGTACAGTTCTTAGTGAGAAATTCATCCACAAGCTTTGCTAAAGAACATTTCAGCATCAGCAGCATTAGTCAATACATAGTGCATCAGCAGAACACCACATTTAAGACAAAACTGAAAGAAGCTGTTTTTAGTATAATTACTCGTATAATAGATGATAAAATTCTTTTCCTTGATATTGTGTCTCCACTATACAACACCACTCTCTGGAGGCAGTAACTCTTCATTCATTATTGCCATGACATCCTTATCACTGTGATAATAACAAACTCTTCAAGAAATTCAAAAACTCACTAGGAATATGTATGTAGAGCTGCAGAGATAAAGCCCTGTGCTGGAAAATATTAAATAATTAATTAGCATGGCTTGTTAACAGAACCAGACATTTTCTTCTACCTATTGAAAAGCAGAAGTCTAACTCCCTACAACAATCTAAAATAATATAAAATAGCAAAATAAGGCAAAATTTATGTAAACATTTCTTAAGACTATATTCAAGTTTATATTTTGGAAGAAAAAAAGTCTGAAAAAAATGTTTAGTTGGAACTCCTTCTAGCTCTCTAGTTCTGTAAAGAAACAACCATATATAATAGTATTTTTTTAATAGTAATGAGGCATTTCCTGCATCCCTACTGGCTTTTTCAATCACTGACACTTCTTAACATAAAACTTCAATAAAATGTAAAAGATTAGAAATTTCAGAGAATATAAATATGCATCTCAGGTTGTGAAAATCGAGAATCAGGTGTCTTTGAAGAATGGCTTGATCATTTTATCAGAAGCTATCACAATGTATTTGCAAACAAGGATGTGGTTAGCATGCCTTTATTGCCACAACATTCTCTGCTTTATGGGTAAGCAACGAGATATTGAAAATGTTCTTTTACACCTATTTTTAAAGAAAAAAATAGAGACTAAAGACAGAGCTCTATATATGGAAGCATTCAGCTTTACAAAGCTAGATATTAATTCAATACTCCTGCTGTACCACTCTCTGGGGTTTCACGGTACTGATAAGGCAGAAGACTCTCAGCTCTTGCTAACTACTATTCATATTTGTCCAAATTAACTATGCACACTTGTCTAGTTTAAAATATTTAGAAAGTTCACAACCTGACTAAATATTTGCACCACTCAAAATACACACTCAATGCTCATTAAAAGCAATTAATTTTCTAATACATGCAGGGAGATATTTAAAATGTGCCCTGTATACAATGAACTAGAATTTTAACAGGTTATGCTTCATTCACATCAAAATATATTTTCATCAAGGAACTGTGTTGTTTCTGCCATGTCTGGCCTTTCTTACCCATGTCATCCAAATGCTAGATTTACTAAAAATATTCTCAAAGAATATATATTTTTAATTTGTTTGCTCTATTGTTTTTGCTTACACTATTGTACACATACCTTATATATCTGATAGATTAATTAAGAGTCCTCAGCACAACAATCTAGTTATTTCCCTTGAGATGAGACAGAGGTATGTGAAACACTCCTCTATTGTTTCTAAATACCACTGCAGATGGAATTGTTCCGTTCCACTAGTTAGCACAATCTACTTTTTCATAATATTTTATTAGATATTCCTTCCTGAAAACCTTTTTATTTTTCCTCCATGCTTCACTAAATTCATGCTTCCTGAAGTTTTGGGTAAAGAGGACCTAGTTATACTGTGTAAGCATTCATTTGCTTCTCACTCTCTCTAACCTCACTCTGCCTTGGAGGTCACTCTTCCATCTCCCCAGTCACTCAACACGCCAGTTCAGAATAGGCACATTATTGAAAGAAAGTTTAAATTGTCAAAAGACTGAGTCAAAGTAGTTATTTTTCCTTGTAATAAAATAATTTACACAGCCTGGCCATTCAACAAATCCACACAGGCAGAAGAGCCCCAGCAAGAAAGACAATACATACCTGTATTCCTACAAGTTTTTATTCCTGTAACCTCAGCTTTTAAATCTCAGTGTTTGCTCTATTAAACCTGAGATGATATTGCTATAAGCACGAAATTATTCTCTGAGCTTTTCCCAATTTTTCATTTGCAAACTGAATTTCTGTGATACTTTGTACTTGCTGCTTAGCTTCAAATGTGACAACAGGAAATGTGTCTTTCTTCCTCAAATTTCTGCACAACCTTCCTTCCTGTGAAGCTACAAAAATGCAGAGGACAATTAAAAAAAAAAAGGCAGGAACATGTCTCATGAGGGGACATGGGAACAGAATACAACTACCCTTTGGCAAGCAGTTCAGATAGGGATAGACATAAACTTAGCATGAGGCCATAACCAAGTGTAACATAAGTTGAGCAAGACCCAGGACAAAACTATATTTAAGTAGGACAAAATAAATTTCAAATGCTCTCAAAGTTAGGAAGTACATCATTGGTGAACGTTGAAGACGGTGAAAGTTTTGTTTGATGGGGCCTTAAATCGCAAACAGAAGAAAATTAAAAAGAAATTCAAAAGCCAGTTAATGAAAGTTAATACATAGGACACAACAGTTCTCCCAAGGCAAATCAAAACTTCCATTATTTCCTCATTATCTAACAGCTCAGTTGTTTATAAGATAAAGCAATCAGATTATTTTAACAAGTTTACCTTTTCATGAGCATCTACTGCACTATTTTTCCCACTAAATATTAATAAGCTGTTTGCCTAACAATTCACTTAATCCTCTGGAAAGAAACTAAGTTTACAGTAGGTCTATGGAAAAATTGCAATTTCATTGACAGAATAGGCCTGGCAGAGAGCCACTAACACAGCTAGAGGACTGAAGCAGACAAATGTAGGAAGAGATGCTGATGGTACTGAGTCTGATCAGCCTTAGGATCACTCAGGTAAAGAAGATTACTTGCTATATCCTAGTACTGAAAACCGCATACAGAAGATGCAGCCAGTTTTAGGGAGGCACAAAGAAAAGATAAAAGATTAAATTGTCTTAAAAATACAACTATATTCTACATTATATTGCATTTGACAGAGCTAACTTAAAACAAAACAAAACAAAAAACTAGTCATCTTTATATTATGCAAAGCTTCTTTTTTTCCTTATTGTTAAACTGAAACACTACATTAAAAGATAAGGAGCAAATATAGAACAAGAACAGAAATACATAATTTTAAGAATAAATATACCAAAATATACTCCCAGGCAACAGTGTTCTTTATGTTTTCAACTGAAGTTTGGAATGTAGATAAAACAACAAGAAAACAAACAAAATATTACTCTTCTGCTCCAGGGTCAAGTTAATCAGAAATTTGCAAGATGTTTAGTAGTAGTCAGACTACATCAGTTTCTAAAGCTGATAGTTTATTTTCCACACAGAATTCCACAAAACTTTAATGCATATTTCATTGCTATAGTATCAGGGTAATCCACACAGTATTCACAGGGGCTACTTAGAAATGTTAATTGTATATGACTATGAAGAAGCCTAGGTAATATTGTTTAGATGACTAAAAAATATTGTATGCATTCATTGCTTTTTGATAGAAAATTTCTTAACAATCTTTTTAAAGGTACCTTAAGACATCATCTGCAAATTGTATGACAGATTTTCAGAAGGTATACAGATGTACAGAGATAGTACCCAGCGCCTTTATTGTAGATTGGGCCACTAAATGTCTTCTTAGGAAGGGAGGGATGGGAAGAAGGGAGAGATGAACAGAAGTCCAAATGCATAGTGATGTCTAATTATTTACTGCCTCCAATGACTCTAAATAAAGCTCTGAAACAGAATTATAAAGCTAGCACTAGTATAGAACAGACCAAGAGGGAAATGGTCCTTAAAATCTAAGTTAATTGTTATTTCAATAATAAATTAAGACAAATCAAAGGACAAAAAAAAAAAAATCTACAAGTAATACTAATACATTTTTAAAAAATTAATTCCATACATAAAGTTTAGGGATAGAAAGCAGAGGAGCATTGTGCTTGTTTTAAAGAGACTAAAATAAAACCTGCAATGTGAATATGAAGGAATCTTTCCAAAAGTTAATAATAACTTCAAAAGTCTTGTATTCCAATCCTGGAACTCCTCTTCCACTATGGGAACTCCAGTATTTATAATCTTTTGACTACAACACATTATGCTAAGAAAGAAAATATGATGTGAATATTAAGATTACTCTCTACTTTTCTTTTTTTTGAAGAAATCTTAAACAACATTAATCACTTGTCACGGAACTTCACAATATCCACCAAAAAGACTGTTAGGTAGGAATAGTTAAGTTTCCTGGCACTTCGATAAAATATCTATACAAAACATTTGTTAAAAAATTATATACAGCATCACATTCAAGGTGTGCCTTTATTATTTTCTTTGAACGTATTATTTTACCCTAACAGAAACTAGTTTTCCGTAACTATATTCCAGAGGACATAGTGTGCCCTCTTGCATGTGGGTAATGTATTAAACCATTTAGGTGTATATACACGTTAAAATTCTCTTTAAAATTATGTGTGATTATAAAACACAAACAACACACATTGCCTTTAAATTACTCTTCTCACAACTTCAGACTGACATGAGACCAAAATTTATAGGAGTATAATCAGTGCTAACACAATGTACTTTCCAGATTTTTTTAAGCAAATATTAACAGACCTGCAAAACATTTGTGCTTTTTGATCCTATTGTATTTACATCTACTTTATTAACAAGAAATTTAATGTTAGAATGATGATTTTTTGGGAAGCACACAGAATTTGCAATACACTAAACCAGTATAAGGCTACACAGAATTCAGCACAATCTAGTAGAAAGATTTTAAGGCATATATATATAATAAAGAGCTAGAAAGATGCTTCAAATGTTTCATTTGAGACCAAAGCCATGCTACACAAGAATTAACTTGACATAAGATGAACAGATGCATTGTCTTCAACACCAGTGTTAATTTTATGACATTAAAATACATGGATAAATGGTTGCATTCCAGACAAGATGGATATCTACTGCCCCTGCAGGCTGTGTTTGGCTTATCAAATATTAGATCTCAAGCACCCTGGGAGAATGTCTCTGAAAAAAATACAGGAATTAACTGTTTATTTGGTCATTTAAATAAACAGCCATTTTAGTATCAAGAAGAAAAAGACCAAGTGACTATACACCCAACCTCTGTACAAATGAAATAAGTTACATAAGAATCACAATAATACAAACTAGAAACCAAACCAAGTGAAAAAGAAAAAATAAAAGGCAACTAGAAATTTATAAAGGAAGGACAAACTTCAACAAAAGGATAAAAATTGCTGCAGAATGTGGTATCAGAGTTAAAAGGAATTTTTGTAAAAAAACCCCAAACGTTAAAAGGACCATTGTGAAAACCCATAACTGAACACAACAAACATGTATATACATTGTTGCATTTATTTAAATGTTAGGTATTGCTTTCAATCACTAGTGCTCCTTCAACAATATTGTACAAAACACATTGATATTTTCTTTGAAGTTTAGTATCTAGACATAAGATTGTGCCTCACTGGTTCAGCACGACTAAGATGAGATAGAGAGAAAATACATATGCACTCATAGAAGCAAAAAGTTTTAATGATAAGTACAAGAGACAGATGAGGCATAAAAAGAAAGAAAAAGTGTAGCTCTGCAACAAGTACGCTTCCAAACTTAATCTTCTCATCTTTGTTGAATTATGATGACTTTTCATAAATATGTGATAATTTGGGGATTTTAACAGAAAAGACTGTAAATAATGATTTCATTTACCCTTTGATTCCAACTATATTTGATTAAATGCAAATTCTAACTTTTCTTCAATCAAATCTCCCCAAAAATATATTAAAAACATAACAATTATCCTACCAATCTGTTTTCTACTGCAAGTACTTAAAAATAGCTTATCAAAATCCCTTGCAAGATCAATAGGAGTTGCAATGTCATTAGAATTTGCAGTCAAGCCTAGATATACAGAGGCAGGATTCTTCTCCACTTTTTTTTCTGACTAATTGCTTACAGATTCAGATGAAGTGTAACAACCTTGACTCCCAGTATGTGATCATGGAGAGAACTCAGGCTATCATTTGTCACTCAGTGTTTTCCTTACTTTCACAGGGAAAAGAACGATGAAGACAAAAAGATAAATGTAGCATTTGTTTTAAACAAAAAGAATGCCTACACTAACTTCATAGGAACAGAAAGTCTTGCCTATATATTCACACCTCATGTACTTCCTGAACATTGACATATGTTTTGTTATTAAAGAGGTTTAAATACCTCTAAAGTGTTTTCCAGACAATCAAAAAACATTAGTACGCGTTCTATCATACAAATGTCAAAGCACACAGGTATCATTTGGTTTACTTTGTGGTCCAGCTGTCTAATATATTCTTAAAACTCTGCATTTTCTTTCACTCTTTCTTAACAGGTTAACAGAAAAAATTGCAATCCTAGTCTTCACATAACACAGGAAACATACTACTATCTCAACTGCTGAAACAATCTCCTTGCTTATATCTTGGAAGTTTGCTGTACATACCCAAGCTTTGCATATATGCAAACAGTACATCCCTCGTTACTGCTCCCTACATAAGCTGCTCTTCATCGGTACTCCTGGGTTTTGAAATGACAAGTTCCTTACTACCTTATGCATATATGAATGTACTGTCATCACAGAGAAGATACTAGAGCCATTATTTCTGACTTTTCTGAGTACTTTTCTTACACAGCATTGTCTCCTGTAATATTTTTTGCTATAGTCTGTCTGTAATATGAGCATCTGGTTTTCATTTAGAAGTATTTCATCTTCAGAAAAGGAGGCTCACTATCTGGATTCTAAGTACAGAAACAAATTAGGAAGCATAATGCTATCACAAACTCTCGATGATCACTCTGTAAACACTATGTCACATCACACTTCCTCTCCACACAAAGATGTAATAACTACTAGCATATTTTTAAAATTCAATGCCTCTTTCTTACCAAACGTACTTTGTAAGTAAAAAAATATAAAGCAAGCTAACTATTTTAGTCGTATGTTTTAATATTTTAGAAGATATTTGTTTGCAAAAGAATAAACAACAATAGCAGATGGTGGCTACCATGAATAGAGTCACTCTTAATCAACTGTGCATAATAGTGTTGCATAGAAGGCATAAAGAATGGGAAATAGGGGAGAGGTGAACATTCATGGAATGGTATTTGTGCAACATTGCTTCTCCACTTAATACAGAAAGCATCAGCCTGTGTTAGAATCATACACTTCTGAAAGCAAACTGGAGAAAAGAGCTTCCAGGCAAAACAAAACATAGTTGCAAAGCAGAGAAGATTAGAGAATAAACTTCTTTAAAAATATGTATAGAAAAAAAATGTTTCTGCTAACAAATACATAATAAAACACAGTTTTGTTTGTTACAGTTTAAGGAAAAGGAAATAAAGAGACAGGAGAAGGGAAGAACCTGGAAACATAATCCCATCCTACAGTGGAAGGCAGAGAAGAAAAAAAACTAGGCATCTGAACTATCCTGGGAATGCTCACCTTACAAACATTAAGAAAGTGAGAATACCTGATGTACAAAGTAGCCTACTTATAAACTGTAAAAACCTTATAAATATTTTTTATTGTGCAAAATCAGAGTTGAATGAACTTATTCACACACAAATGCTGACACAAGTAGCAGGCATTAATTCCCAGGATGGAGGCCATTTCTCTCTCATCTTTTCTGTTACTCAAACACTACACAAACTCATTCCCTAAGATAACAGCCAATTAATCAGAAATTTACATAAACTGAGTTTCCTTGAAAACTAAGGATAGTCAAACAAATCCTACCAATTCATGCCAGAAGATACTTCTGTTCTGCCAGAATCACTCTCATCCAACAGTTAACAAAGACTGATAACCTCCATGCACACTCACTCCAGAGCATAGCCTGGCACACTGGGCCCAAACCAGTAATTTAAGCTAATATTCTGAGATGCAGACAAGGAGCTCAGAACCACAGACACCAACTTGTTTGAATTATGTCCTCATCATATTCTTCAAAAAGTGTAGAAGTACTTCAGCATTGCAAATCTGTCCTACATACCACCAGCCAATATTCAGATGCTACACACTTAAACACCACTGGCTTTTTATCCCCATGCATAAGACAGTGCCAAAAAGCACCATTTTTTTGGTTTTCCTCAACTTCATTTAGGCACAATTTGCTTCATCCATACATAAAAACTGACTCAATGGCATTCTGCATGCAAGTATTAGCTTTATGACCTAAACTATCTTCACTTGGCATTTAAAGAAACTTTAAAATGGGAAGAGGACGTTTAGATAAACACTGTTTTTAACAACTGTAGAAGATTTACAACTAATTCCCTTTAAACTGCTTTCAAGGAACGTTCTTCCAAATTCAGTTTTATAAATTTTTAACTCAATTTTTAAGAAACTATGCTCTTACCAGAAAGTAATTTTTGAACATAAGCATCAAAATGAACATCAGAATTTACTTTTTAAACACAAAGTAACAGGTATACATAACTTTTGCCAGTCACAAACTTATTTTTATTCCATAGAGTCAACACAAATAGCTAAGCCAGCTTAAACCTTTTTGAGGCAGGAATGAGTTCTTCTATAGATGAAAGTAAAGATTAAATAAACTAAAAGAAATATTTGCTCATATTAAACTACTGTAACCCACTCATACTTTGTATGAGCTTGCAAAACTTCTCTGCATCACAAGAAAACCAGCACACACCATAATGAGGCCTTGATGTGAAAGTTAACTCAATGAGCCAAATCCCTTGACAAAGCAATTGCTGCCTTTCCAGACCTTACTTTTAAAGTCTGGAAACTAGAGACATAAGGAGCACAATAGGAGACCTTCTTCACCAACTTCAAGTTAGCAGCACTTAAATTTGCTTCCCCTGTGTTGAAATTACAAATCAAGATAGAAAATTCTTTCTTTCTGTCAGCTGAAAGAAGGGAAACACCAAAATATTCAAGTCCACTTCCACCCACAAAATACCCATAGAAAGAAAAAAACATAATTAACCAAAGACTGAGACAGAAACATAACCCATGATCAATAAATGAGCTAGGAAGAGCGTCCCCATAAACTCTCTTTAGTCCATTGGCAGATCTTTATAATAGTGTTCAAACACCTAAAATCACTAAACAAAGCACAAACACACGCAGCTAAATGTTTTACAAGTTCCTGCCCACAGATCTACAATTACTATGTTTATGGAAAACCCATTCGTGTAAGGGTGGAATTTTCAATATTTTACTCCACAAAACGATTTCAAGGTGGATATGGTCCTGGCAATCTGCAATACCCTAACCCTGCCTGAGCAGAGGCATTGGACTAGATGATCTTTAGCAGTCCCCTTCAACTTCAGTGATTCCATGGAGATGGTGAACAACAGTGAAGAGATGCAAAATTACCTTGGATTTTATTTCCAGTTAATATGCTCAGGAAGGGTGGTGTGTGTGTCTGATTTTCAGGAGACAGAGCACAGAGATTCACGGGAAGCATCCGAGTCAAATGCATGCTGAAACAGAACGACTATTTTTAACTCAATGCAGCTGTCACTTATAAATAGCACCTACAATGCGAAAGAACTATTTCTTTAAGGCTGGAATCGGAAAAGTCTTGTTTTTCCAGTTGACATTGGGAAGCCACCTCAGTGACTCAAGCTGACCTTTGCAAAACTAAGCATCATTCCCGAGCAGAAGGCCTAAGACACAACTAAGCTGCAATCCAGAGGTTTATTACAAAATACCACTTATTAATGGTAAGAGCACCAGTCAAAGGCTTCTGGGTATCAGAGGTGCCAACAAGCAGAAAAGATTGTTAAATCAGCCTTGAGAAGCTTCAACAGAAACACATTAAAATTTATTTCTGCAAATCATTTGTAAATCGAGAGTCCTACAAAGAAAGGCACCGGTTCAAGCTGCGGGAGTACTGTGAAGAGAGGAAAAAAGAAAAGACGGTAGGTATTGCTGGTTATACATCGCCCACTATCTCCCCTTCCGAGCCCTCTACTGCTCATCGCTCCCCAGTGCAGCAGCTCAGTCCGCGAGCAGAGGCAGGGGCGCTAAGCGTGTGACGAGGCTCGGCGGACCACCCCGACGCCGCAGGCGAGAAACGCTGCGGGGCCAGCACGGCTCAGCCCTGAGGGGGCGCCCGGCTGCTGCTAATGCCTCCTGCGTGGGGGTCCCTGTGCCCCGCCGGGCCGGGCCGGGGGGCTCAGCGGAGAGGAAACGCTTGCAACGGCGGCCGTTTCACCGCCAGCGCGCCGGCTCCTGGGGCCACGCCGTGCGGGTGGCGACACGTGAGCGCCGCCGGGGGGAGCGGGACAAAGGGTCTGGTGCCGACCCCCGGCCGGTCCTCCTGCCCCACCGGACGCATCAGCAGCCCCCGCCACGGCGGCGCCTTCGGCTTTACCTGCCGGGCTGACAGCCAGCCCCTCCGCCTCGGCCGCGGCGCGTTTGGATGACCTCATCGCCCGGCCCCGCTCCGCCCCCGTGAGGCGGCGGCACGCGGCGAGCTGCGGGACGGGGCCGGCACCCGGGAGCTGCGGTGGGTGGTGCCGGCGGGCGGGGGAGCCCAGGCCCGGTCCCGCATCCCCGAGCGCCAGCCCCTTGTCGTGCTCGCCGCGGATGGCTAAGGAGGACGCGTGTGCCAGCGGCGTACAGGGCCGCTGGCGGCTGAATTTCCCGGTCCCCGGCAGCGCGGGGAGACAGCGGGAACCGGCCTCCGGAAGCGACTGCTGGCCGTGTCCGGCGTCGAAATTGCTGGGCTGCTTGCGCCAGCCTCTGCGGGCACCTGAAGGTCACGGGGCGGAGAAGCAAACTAGGATGGGGCCTTGCCATTGATGTGTGAGGCAGCCAAAGTCACATTTATATTTAGGATAAAAACTGTCAGTTTTTACATTACGGATTTCATTAAGTACTACCTTCTGCGGTTTAGATGGACAGGGAATGGTTAAAGCCCTTGGAGCATGCTGTTCATCTCCGATGGGCTGCTAGCATCATCACCCTCCTGCTTCTGCATCCAGGTGCTGGAGGTACCTACTGGCTCCCAGCAAGCCGAGGTTGCTGCTCACATCTAAATGGTTCTGTTTCTTCTCTTAACAGAAAGAGTAGCTGCTGACAATAGCCATTGCTTGCACCAGATCAGCTCTGCAGCTGCCTTGGGATGGTAGGCAAGCCACTGGCCATTAAAAATGGGGGCCATGAAAGGTCTTTGAAGTGCCTGTTTTAGCTTTCCAGTGTTTAGTTTTGTGTCTTGCCACTTGTTAAATTCTCAGTGCACAGATGCTCAGGCTCCTTGACAAGGTGGCATAAGAAGTGATGGGGAGGGTGAGTGGAACTGCCTCTGCAGCTTGTCTAGTATCCAAAAGATAATTAGTTACTTGTTAGAACAAGATTTCAAACCTGGCTTTGCAATGCAAGTGCCTTAACCACAGCTTCGTGAAGTAACTTTCTTCTTTTTCTTAGATTCATTTAATTATTTATGCAAAGTGGAAAAACAGGAAATCGGGAGAGTCTCTCCCAGTTGCACTTTCTAGAGTATTTTCATGGGAGGTGGGAAATTTGGACTCAGGTCCTTGTTAACCAAAGAAATTTGCAAACAGAACTGCCTTCCCCCAAGCAGTTGCTGTTATCCTTGCATTATAGAGAAACACAGATATCCTCTATCATGCAGACCTCCTGTCCCCACTGGACAGGGTACACTGGGCAGGGAATTTGGGAATGTAGTTAGACAATCATTCTGAGAGGATTTCGTTTAGTTTTGTGAGTGAAAGCCTGCTAGCAGGAAATGTAGGCTTGTCTACACAAAGCAGTGCAACAATGGATTTTGGACCCTGAAAGTTATATATCTGCTGTGTATTACTTCAATGCCAGGGTCAGGTAGCTTTGCCTTCACCTCACAGTCAGCTGGAAAGTGCTGGTTACAGACCTAACCTGTGTGTTTTGTGGTTAAGGACCTCTGCATCAATTGCACTGTGAACCTAGTCAAAGATGTTTAGAGACTGCCTTGCAGAGATATAGGTAGCTGTTGGCTAAAATCACAAGCAAACAGAAATGTTAAGGTTATGTAGGCTCAAAACCTTTGGACTCGGGAGCCTAAATGACGTTTGGATGCCTACTTGACACTGTGAAATGCAAACTTATCAGAGCAGGTCTGAGTAAGTAGTAACTCAGTAACTAGTCACTGGTGTTTCCTCCATCCTGTGAAGTCTAAGCAGATTAAAGCTTGTGCACAATTTCTCTTTTTTCCATTACACTATGATGTTGTACCTTTAAAGAACAATATGAGCCCGTGTTAAAAAATTATCTCTTCTTTTGATCCACAAAAAGTAACACTATGTATGAGTATGGCACTTTTAGGCACAGCAAATTAAGCTGTTAAATGTTAGTTGAAGATTGTATTTGATCATCGGGATTGAAGATGCATTTGACTTTGTGTGTGCACAACTTCAGGCATAGTTTGAAACTGGATGTTTGAACATATGTGTTCCTTTGCCTGTGAATTATTATGCTTGTGGTAGTAGTGCATAAAGATCAGTTGAGCTAAAAGTTCTACCAACAAAGAGGAAGAGGGATCCTGTATTCCGGAGTTATCATCTAAAGAAACGAGACACAAAGCGTAAGGGGAAAGAATTTAACAGAGAGGCAGCATTAACTGTGGTGACAGCTAGGTTCTCTTGCACACCTCTACTTTAGTACTGGTGATATGTTAGTAATAAGTGTTACAAATGTTTATAAATGTTACAAAGGAACATAAAAGTGAGTGAATAAGGAAGCAAGGTGGAGGAGACAGTATAAAATCAGATATTCATGAACCTGAATTTAAAAGCCCAGGAAGCTGGCATACTTCAGTCTTTATCAAATTTATTTTTATGGCTTTCATAGGTGCTATTACCATCAAGTTCTTGGCTTTCTGTTCTTTTTCCTAATGCCACACATTGCTAAATAAAAGGAATTCACAGAAGTACTACCTGGTACGCAGCTTGACACTAAGACTGAAGTTTTTTCCACACAGTTGAAAGCAGTGGGGGTGGCCTTGCTGCAGCTAAGCTTTATCCTCCTCTAGGAAAGTCCTTTCTACTACTGCAGATGGTTCCTGGAGCCACTGTCCAACTTTTGTCAGTGTTTGCATTAATATAAAAAGAGTCTCATCTGCAAGTGCTTTCTGAAGTCTTCAAAATAAATATATGTAGTATAACGTATGTAGAAAGTTGTAAAGCAAATTGGTTGTGGTGATGTCCCTGAAGCTCCAAAAGAGGCAAGAAAAAAAAAATTATGCCTTACTTGGTAATCTTTCCTCAGTTGCACATTTTAAAATAGTACCAAAAAATTAAAAGGCACCAGTATGAAGTAATATTAAGAGACACCAACAAAGTTAAGAGTGAAACTCATATATAGTGTTTTGTCTTAGCTAGACACATACAGCATTTCCATTTTTGGGTTTCCAGAGATACCTCTCACATCAAGTTACCTTTTGGAAGCAAATATAAAAATGGACACCTGATCTTAAGTTCAAATTTTATGTGGATTTAATGGCTATTGCTAACAGCTCATGGCTTGTGACAATTAGTCATCAATAGCCTTCTCTGATGGCATGACTGGCTGGCCAGATGAGGGGAGAGCAGTGGATGTCATCTACCTTGACTTCAGCAAGGCTTTTGACACTGTCTCCCACAACATCCTCATCACAAAGCTCAGGCAGTGTGGCTCGGATGAATGGACAGTGAGGTAGATCAAGAGCTGTCTGAATGACAGAGCCCAGAGGGTGGCGATCAATGGCACAGAATCAAGTTGGAGGCCTGTAGCCAGTGGAGTTCCACAGGGATTGGTTCTGGGGCCAGTCTTGTTCAACATCTTTATCAATGACCTGGGAGGACTGGCTGATTCCCCAGAAGGCTGTGCTGCCATTCAGTGGGATCTTGACTGTCTTGAGAATTGGGCAGAGAGGAACCTCCTGAGGTTCAACAAGTGCAGAGTCCTGCATCTGGGAAGGAACAACCCCACGCACCAGTACAGGCTGGGGATTGATCTGCTGCTTTGTGGAGAGAGACCTGGGAGTCCTGGTTGATAATAAACTAACCGTGAGCCAGCCCTCATGGCCAAGAACGCCAATGGCATCCTGGGATGCATCAAGAGTGTGTCCAGCTGGTCAAGGCAGGTTCTACTTCCCCTCTGTGGTGGTGAGGCCTCATCTGGAGTACTGTGTCCAGTTTTGGACTTCTAAGCTCAAGAGAGACAGGGGACTGCTGGAGTGAGTCCAATGCAGGGCCACCAAGATTATCAGGGGACTGGAATGTCTCTCATATGAAGAAAGGCTGCGGGACCTGGGGCTGTTTAGCCTGGAAGAGGGTGAGGGGAGGGCACTCATTGACACTTATAAATACTTAAAGGATGGGTGTCAAGAGGATGGGACCAGTAGTATGTAGTAGTAGTATAGTATGTAGTGCCCAGTCACAGGACGAAGGGTAACAGGTAGAAGCTGGAACACAGAAAGTTCCACTTGAATGTGAGGAGAAACTTCTTGCCTGTGAGAGTGACAGAGCCCTGGCACAAGTTGCCCGGGGACATTACGGAGTCTTGTTCCCTGGAGGTTTTTAAAACCCACCTGGGCATGTTCCTGAGTGACCTGATCTAGGTCAACCTGCTTCAGCAGGGAGTTGGACTAGATGATCTACCATTCTGTGATATAAATGCTGAATATTAATGTTTTAATATTAATTTAAATATAAGAAAAAATGATTTCACTGAGAGGGTGCCGGAGCAGTGGCACAGGCTGCTCAGAGGGGTTGTGGAGTCTCCTTCCTTGGAGGTCTTCAAGACCTGCCTGGACATGTTCCTATGCAACCTGATCTAGGTGAACCTGCTTCTGCAGGGGGGTTGGACTGGATGATCTCTAAAGGTCCCTTCCAACCCCTACCATTCTATGATTCTATGATTCAAAATTCACAAGAAATACTATGCAGGGATGATGAGGATATAAGCAGAAGAGCCTGCCAGAAAGACTTATGTAAAACTTCCTGCCTTTTTTAGACCATCTCATTACTATCTCAGTATTTAGGTGGCAGACACACCTGTCTGAGAAGGCACCAGTGGAAAGTGAGTGTAAAGTAACATAGTGAAAATGTAGTAAAGTCTTTTCACATGATCTTCCTCCCCACCAGTTAATGAATCTGGGAACCAAGAACTCGGAACTGGGAGTGAGAGTATCACAAAAGGTAATTAATTTTGAAATCAAGGTGATTCCATTCAGAATCCATTTTTAAAACCAAGCATATTTATTTATTTTATTTATTTATCTCAGCACATTCACCACATTTCCCACACTTAGGAACTGAGCTGTGAACTAGTCAAGCTATTTACTCTCACTAGTCAAGCTACTTACTCCATGTTTGAAAGGGAAGAAAGTAGATGTAGTGGAGACAGAATTTCTGTTTCAAAATTTTCTAGAGGTGTTGAGATATCAGGCTCATGGATGATATAAAAAAAATATTGTGCCAGTCTTAATGTGTGAAATACATATATATTTATACCAAAATAAAGCTGTTGTCTTTTTGAACTCAAAGTGGCACTTTGGATCAACTGTTTTTGAAAATCTTTTCACGACCACTTGGAGGACTGTGTTTGGGGAAGCTGATGGAACATGTGCTGGATTTCCATTTACCCTGTACCAATTCAGGCCAACTGGTCCAGCTTTGGGGGAAACACCCTGAAGCACATGGGTTAAAGAGCAAAACTCGGCATTGCTTTCATGGAACTTGAGAGTAACTTTTGTCCTAATTTTATATATCTCTAGTAAAATTTTATATATCTCTAGTAAATTATAGACCTGAATGCAAGGAGGGTTAATTATGTCTAACCTAAATCTTCTGTATGTGGTTTAGGCCCATCAGGGAACAAAGACCACGATTAGCCTCGAGTACCGAAGAGGCTGAGAATTGCTCAAGGGCAGGGAGAGCTTAATTGCCACTTAAGGTTCAGGACAAAACAGACCAGGCCACTCGGTTTGGGGAAGAAAACAGAAAATAATTTAATGCAACATCAACTAAAACATACCCCCAAAACCCCAAAACATAACCAAAATGAAACAACAGAGAGTAATACATCAATGAAGGGTCCAACCAGCCTTTTTAAGAACACCTTCTTGCCACACCTCCCCTCTTCCCGGGCTCAGAGCCCTGATCCCGGGGTTTTTACCCTGTCCCCCCCTGAACGGTTCGGGGGGGCAGGCAGTGGGGGTTTCAGTTAGTCTGTTCCCGATAGCTTCTGCCGTTTGTCCCTCCTCAGGACAGGTGGACTCTGCACCCATCCTCCCTGCAAGTCCGTGGGGTAACTCACACCCATGGCAGCCCTGCACGGGCTGCTCCGACGCGCACTCATTCCAAAGGCTGCAGCTCCTCTCTGCCTCCCGTGTGGGGCTGCTCTGCGACGTGCAGGCTCTCCAGCACGGCCTGGGCCATGGCCGTCTCCCCACACAGTCCCTCGCCCGTCCGGGCTCACTCACATGGAGCTGCTGGTGGCTCTCGGTCCTGCCACGGATCTCCATAGGTTGCAGGGGCACAGCTGCATTCTCGCCACGGCTTGCAGAGGAGTCTCTGGTCTATTGCTTCTCCTTCCTTCCTCCTTCTCTGGCTGAAGGGTCCGCGTGGTCGCCTCCATCTTGTACCACTCTTACACCTCCTGACTCGCATTCCGAATTCCGGTCCCCTAAATAGCGATGGCAGAGGCGCCAGATTGGCCCAGCCGGGCCGGAGGTGGGTCTGAACCCAGGAGCCGGGGGAGAGTCCGCAAACTCTTTACCGGGTCTTCACTGCAACCCGCTCCCCCTGTTACTAAGCCAAAAGCTGCTCCTTGCTAAACCAGAACAGTATGACACAAGGCAAAGAATTTCAAAGCAAAAATTTGTACCATGTAAAAGTATATGATGTTGAAAACAATTTATTGAGAAGGTCTTCATTTATTAATGAATTGCTGTATTCAGAAGAGCAAGAAAATTATGCTTTTCCCCAAAATTGTACATACTGTGTAACACATGATTCCATTATATACGCATCACATGCCTTAAATGACCTAACTGATCTATTGCTAATAGCTGTAAAGCTTGCAAGATGATTTTCCTGGATTTATCAATGAATTATAGTTAGAATTATGAGTTAGAATCTTCTGAGATATTCATGGTTAACAAAGGAGGGAAGGAAGGAAAGAAGGGACTAAGAAGAGAGAAAATTACAGATTGCTAATAAGCATGCTTTGTGGATAGTATTAAGAGAAACTCAAGTAATTAAACCATTGCTAATAGAATTTAATTAGTTTTTGTATAATCCATGAAATTCTTTAAGAATCTTTGTTTTGTCGTTGAGAGCAATAAGTGTATTGAAATTACCACTGCCCAACTCATGTTTTGATTAGTTTTCAAGCCTGCTGCTTTTTTGATACTAGGTTTCCGTGGCTTAGTTTTATGAGGCAGAAGAAAGACCTGGATCTCTGACCCAAACCTAATTTGTAATTCACCACCTCTCTGATGTTCACAGTTGAGAAGAGACTGTCAGTCCTATTTAAGTATAGGATGATGGTAACTTAGAAGCTGAAAATTTTGGCAGGGAAAAGGTGACCATAATTCTCTGAAACCCACATGTTAACAGTGAAAGAGTACTCTATGTTGTCTCATTTACTCTGCAGGTGAAATACGTTTGCAACCAATACCATATGATAATGGTTGCAAAGATATCTAGAAGTATCACCAAAGAAGCCTCTTTATTTCTGAGGATTGGAAGAAAAAAGTTCTTTAGTCATGGGACCCCTGGTAGCATTCCTGAGACTATTTTGGTATATGCATGGGTGAATAGCATGACTGGGGGATATATATGATTATGGTGCAGTTGCAAGAGTTTGAGCTTTCAATGGTCTTACTAAGAAGAAGAAAACTGTGAAGTAGGTGTCATTCAAAAAATCTGCTTGACACATAGGCGTTTTTTAGTCTGTGATGTTCTTTCAACAATATTTGACAATTTGCCTTTTATGTAGAGTTCCCTGATAACTCATTTCCCAAGGACAGCTGATTTTCTGCTGGACCTCACTGCTCCTGTAGGGTGAGGAACCAGCTTTATATGTAGCAGGCGAGACAGAGTATCCCCAAGTTTTTTAATAGGTGAGCAATCCCAGTGATGTAATTTTATCTTGGAGAGTTTTCTGTTACTCCCAGAAGCTTCACTTTAAGGATTCAGTCAACAAAACAGGCTAAATAAACATGTTGTGGGGATTATGGGATACTTCAATAAATCCTTGGGAGGTCTCTGCTTGTATTAAGCCAATTGATAGTCATATTTGAATGGAATTCAATAGATGCAGCTGCATGTAAGAGGATTTTTAAAGCTTTTTTATGACATGAATACATGTGAAATTGATCCTTGAGAATATCATATTTTTCATAGGCACATAACAGATGTGTTGTCTCACTTGTCAGAGCTCATAAGAGAACTTGCTGCTTATGGGGATGATGTGAGAGAGGAGGTGTTGGGAACACAGACTCATCTTCTCTGAGTAGTGGTTTGTTGCTGCCAGTTTAAGGCATTGGATCCTGGTGGAATCAGGATTTTTGAGGAATGAGGTGACTTAACTCACTAAGTGGCAGTGATGGGTTGATTCTAAAGTTTGGCACTAGGAAATGACATCACAGACAATATTTCCAGATCATAGTCAAATATGCAGTAGGATATGTTCAGATTTGCAGCCATGATCAATAACAACTTGTGAAAAACTTTGTGGGAAAGGAGTCTATTTTTGCACATATGTTATCTGTGGGATGTTAAGTCTTTGAGAAAAATTAATTGGTAAGTCCTTGAGCTCTTGCATGAGCAAAATTCAAGAAATATTTTAGACTTTGTATTTACAGCACAGTGTACTGCACAAGGTCAGATATACTGAGCTTGCTATGTACTGGGTGTATAGAGAGAGATGTTAGATCACGTGTCGCTGGCTTGAGGATCTTTGCACAGCATCATATGGAGTCAATGTGCTGAAAAGGAAAGGTAGGTAGAGTTCCAGTATGCAAATTCAAAACGATGAACCTGAAGACTTTTGCTCAGGTGCTGCTTAAATCCCTAAGGCCTCTTGCAATCTTACTTGAAAGATCCCACAATACTATGTGCCTGCCTTCAAGCAGAATATTTATTTTGTGAAAAGCGAGCCCTTAGTGTTTTCCTCTCCTTCTCCATTCAAGGCTGTTTCTGTGTTTTACATTGAACAGTCACTGTATAAAATGCAGGACTAAAGACAAAAGCACACTACCTTCCAGGCAAAAGCTTACACTGATATAATGTTTTGTACAGCTGTATGACCTCAAAGTTTATAGCACTTTTTCCTCCTGTAGTTAACAAATGTTAACACAAAGCAAATCTATCCTGATATAGAAGTAAGGTCTTGCATTTTGACTTGAAGCAGGCGGAATAATCAAGTATTTTTTATTTTATTAAACTGAGCTGTCCCAGGGTCTAGAAGAGAATCTAATAAAAAGGCAAAAGACACAGAAGGCATGACTTTATTTGACATAAATAAAATACACAATGAAGCAAAGCAATGCTGATAATTTTATTTACTGAGGACTACTGTATGTATCACTCATGGTTCAATTTTCACATGCTAATTATAGATTCACTGCCATTACCACTGTGTTTCTTATTATTATATCATAGTATCTGCTAAACTGATTTCCCATCCTGCTCTATTTTAAAGTTTATCCCCTATCTTTAGAAACCATATTTGTGTTACATACACAATTTGTAGGTCTTTTAAATATATAATGTGTATTTATAGTATTTCAAACTGAGTAAAAATTAAGACTTACAAACCCTGAAATAATTCAAACTGGTTTACAATATTGCCATAAACCATTAGAACCATACAGCAAAGGTCATGGTAACTAATCATGAGCTAAATAATGTACTCTTTTAAAAGACTGCCATTGAAAGGGCAAATTACCTTAACCTGCAATACTTTACTTCAGTGCTAACTTGAATAACAAGCTGCACAAAGCTACAGGCAGTACTATGTCCTGGGTACATATTAATAGCTACTGATCTCATATAGGCTGCTGGAAATAGGCAGTAGCCGTCATGGCAACTCTAAACTTCTAATTTATTATTAAATGTTTATATTGCAGCAGAATACAGAGACTTGAACAATGGAAAGACACTGCCTTTCCAGATGTCTCTTGATGTTTACCTGCCAAGGGGACAGAAGGCACACAAATGCCATATGAGTGTATTACCAATATTAAGCTGATTTTTAATTGCTATAGAAGACATAAACAGATTAAAATAAAATATATTTTGCACTAAAGTAGTATCACTGTACTGAAGGTATTGTAATAAGATAAGAAAGCAAGGTTTCAAAATCAGATTTAGCTTATGCAAAGTTGAAATATTCTAGGAAGACTTACAATCACTTAGAATCACTTGGTTGTGTCAAAATTAAGTTGCAGTACACTGAGATTTGCATCTGTGGTGATTTTTTTATCTTCCTTTTATGTTATCTTAACAAGTAGCCATCCTGAGAACTAATCATTGTACCCACAGGATTACCCACATCCACCATGACACAGAAATATCATAGGATCATTTCACTTGGAAAAGACCTTTAGGATTATCAAGTCCAACCAGTAACCTCACACTGCCAAGCCCACCACTAAAGCATGTTCCTCAGCACCTCATCTACACAACTTTTAAATACATCCATGGACGGGGACTCTACCACCTCCCTGGGCAGCCTTTGACAGTCTTTAACAAACCTTTCAGTGAAAAAGTTCTTCCTAATCTCCGATCTGAATCTCCCCTGGTGCAACTTGAGAGCATTTCCTATATCCACACAATAAATATTTGTCATAATAATTCAAAACTGAAGTGTTTGCTCATGTTTTATTGCTGTAATATGTACTCATTCTTGCATCTGTCCTCTTTCCACAAACAGTGACACTTTTTAAATCTCTTCATTTCCTCCTTCTCTTTATCTTTTCTGTACATTTGATTTTTTCTAAAATAAGCACCACAGATGTGTGTAGGACAATTCTTTCATTAATGGGTGCAAATTAAATAAAGGACTTTACAAAAACACTTCAAAACTTGCAGACAAAATTAAAAATGGAGTTTTACCAAGTCCCCTATAACTTTTCATGCATTTTCTTCTGTGTTTCAGTTCACATGCCTCTGGTGAGCACCACTGGAGCAAAAAGAATCTGTCTAGAACTAGGCAACACTTTGAATTCAGAAGCAAGCTTTTGGAGGACTATTCTTTCCTCCCCTGTAGAAAGAGGAAAAGTTCACTGGAAAATGCATAAAGAGCTTTCCTGGCGTGTTTTGTCTCATAGCTTTTTCTTAGTTTTAATAGGATGGGAACTTGGAAGTAGGTAAAAGAGTGCTGCTAATGTTTTCCAAGCAGCACAGGAACACGATGGGAGATCAGAGTTATTAACTGGGAAGATGCTTCGAGGGATGGAAAAAGATAATAGCAAAGTTAGCCAAATTTTCTACTCTAATTGGATGAAAGAGTGCGTAGAGAGTGTGGATTTCAGACTTAGACTGAGGGATACTTCCTACTCCCTGTCTCCTGAGAACTGGCCATTCAACAGAAGGAGCTAAGGCTGAACAGGGTATTTATTAGGAGTTGCTGAACTCTGATGTTTGTATTCTCTGCCAGTAAAATTTCTGTTGTGACTCATGAGCTGAAGTCTAGTTTTTCACTAAGCCTAGGGAATTGAATGCCTGCTTCAGATTGGGGTGCCACTATGAAGTTTCCTCAGGTAGTAAGCAATTTCCTTTCTAAATACTCTGTTATATCCCAGACATCAATTTTGTGGAATTTTGTTCTTAAAGATTTATTCTTGAAAGTTTCACCAAATTTGAGTGGAGTTTAAAAGCACTTTTTCACTGGACAAACATCACCCAATCCTTTGCCTATTCTTCTAGGTGTCATCGTCAGTTTGCATGTGAGATCTCTCTGGTTATAATTCAGGAATAAAATGATGACATTATGTCTCTTGGTTTTCATTTCTCTGTTTCATGCTATACAGGAACTTCTCTTCTTGCTTAGCACATAAATACTGATTTTGATCAACTGCAGGAGAGATGGAGCTGACTTTAAGCAAGAAGCCTGTGAGGAATATAAAACTGGCACGTTAAGCAACTGTGCCAGAAAACTGCAGGTAATTGTTTCAACAAGAAAACAAATTTATCCTGCAATGGACAAACCTGATGTGAACAAAACTTAGTTAATTTAGTTAATTCTTAACCCTTGTGTTTTTTTCTTTTCTTTCAGAAATATCGCTGGAAAGGCAAAAGTCATTGAGAGACAGGGATTAAAGTAAGGTGTACTATTTTGGCCTAAATGGGTTCCTCATTGGAGATAAGTGACCTATTTTTATTTCACTTAACTGCTTTAAGGCAGGTTTTGCAGACAGATTTATCATAGTTCTTTAAAATTTTATGAGTGCCCATACACTCCTTGTTATGCTTTCCCAGGATTAACAGATCAGCCATGAGGACATTCTTGGCATTTCATAGCCTGACATTTTGACTATTATAATTGTGTAAGAATATTGAAAAATTGTAGCAACATAGTAGATTTTCACGTTTTGCCTAAGTATTACTTCCATTATTCTTCATTTTTAGTTCTACTCAAAGGTTAAATGTGAAACTGACTGCTATGGTGATATTCCCAGCAATCAATCATGTAGCAGCCTTTGGCTTTTCATTTACTGTAAAGCACAGTTTTCTGCTGATAATTTACTGTTGACTTTCACTAACTACAGAAAATCAGTTTAATAACATTTGCAGATACCTAGCTGCTAATTAATTCCAACAGCCTGGTTCTTACAACACTACTACTCATAGTTACAACGAGTCCCTGGTTTATGAACTGTTGTAATACCTCATTTCAAAGCTTTACATAAAACCTTGTAGATTTTAATTTCATGTTTATACGTTAAAAAGTCACAACGTTCCCATAGGATGGCAGAATTTAAAATGTGCCCTTATTTACCTTAGTTCATGTGTTGATTGTAGCCATCAGATAGCCCTTATTCGGCTTGGTCAGTAAAGCACATTTATCTTGACTATAACTGTGTAACTCTACTCTGTTTCTTCAAAGTCGTTAGTGTTTACAGCATTCTTCTGCTTTTATTTGGTTGCAAAGACTGAAATTAACAGATTGAAAACAAAATTATAAGTTCCAAGAAAGGCAAAATGTGAAAGCACTAACCACTCATTTATCTAAGGTTTACTTTCCTTTTTTTCTGTAGCCATCTGCCTGATGACCTCTCCAGCTTTTTACCTCTAAGCTTAGAGAGTAGTTTGAGACCTAAGAGGAAGAACAAGCATCTTACCTTGTTTGCCCAATCTATACAAGTGTTAACCAAAAATGAACTATGTATTCTTCTTTATTTAGTAGTGATGCAGACCCAGTAAGCACCCAGCCTACGCACCGGATTGAGCTTATAGGGTTCAGGGTATATGCAAAAAATCAAAAGCCATCTGAAACAGAACTTAAAGTAAAAACTGGACAGTGGTGACAGTTCCTAAGACAATTGTCATCTCAGGCAAATTTAACAGCAAACTCTTTACTGACCATAAAAAATTACAACATGCCAAAGGCAAAGGCAGTAGCCTAACAGATTGTCTTGGCAGAGAAGGAGAGATTATCATACAAGTGCTGTTCCACCAGTGGTACACAGAAACTCATTCAAATATTTGCTCAGAATCATCCCAACAGTTGCAGTACAGGCTTTCCGACTGACAAAACTCAGGTTCAGAAAACAAATAGTTACCTTTCCAAAACAAGTGTCAAGTTTAGGTTTTAAAATTTATACTGGTACAGAGGTGGCCTGACGTTCAATGAGAACAAGATACCCTACATTCCACTGAATTATGTTTTGGATTCAAACACCGTCCTTATTTTAGAGAAACATGCTATTCTTGGTTTTATTTGTCACACCTCTCAGAATTCTTCAGGTGATCAGGCAACTGAAAACTTAGCCTTTTCCCTGTTAGATGCTGCACCAGCATGTCGGTACTTTGTTATTCAAATTTGATCTGCCTCTATAAACTGTTCCCAGCATGATTTCAAGAAGGAAAATAGTAGTTGAGACCAGGGTCTGAAGATTAGTAGCTCAGGGATCATGGGCTGAGGAAGTGAACATAGTGTTGTGCAGAAACTTTGCACTCTTCTGCCAGTTTTGTACTAACCAGTCAGCTTTGTAAGACTGTTTTGTTTTATCTCCATGAGACCAGCATCAAAAATGGCATTAAAATTTGAAACATTAGAGTTTCAGTTCTTCCCTCAGATTTCCTGATCTATCTTTTCATTAGAAAGAGGTTCATAATGCCATACATTCCCCAAGCTATTTTAGATAGCAAAGCTTTCATAAAACCATTCAAATAAAAGGAATTCAGTGGGAAGCAAGAACACACTTGTGTAATTAATGCAAAATCAGGACACCCAAATTGCTGACAAGCTGATTTAATTTCCAGTAGAGTATATAATCTCTACCAACAGGGCATACCTGCAGCAAAATTAATTTCTATGAAACAAAAAAAACATAGCTCATACCAACACTTAGAAATGTTGTACTTATTCAGACAGGCCTTTGTGTACCAAATTTGCATTCTCTGGCACTAATGTTACTATTCAAAAATAAATTAAATTTATGCTATTAGTTGAAAATTAAGACGTTAATGGTGAGAAACAATGTGGAACAGCATAGGCCTTTTCCAGGTCCAAAACTATTTGCTTTGGATTGTAGACAAGAAAAGGCTAAATTTGTGAAAGAAATGTGAGAACAAGTTTGTTGGATTTTTTTACTGTAATTCTATCATTAAGCATTCATAGAATCACAAGTTGCCAAAAAATAACTCAGAGGAGCATTCCATTGCCACTATAGTCTATAACTCCTTTGCAGCTTTGGTCCTTAAGAGGAGATCAGGAAGTCAAGAAGTTTATCTGTCATTTAATGCTGTTTTCCTTTTTAGCTAAAAGTATGATTCATCTAATCTTACACTAAAAGAATTGCTCTGCATCAATCTGTCTATATTAATGATTTGGCTAAACTCCTACTAATCTACTGTACGAATGCAAGTAACAGTGCCCATGATGTTTCTGTAGCAGATAGTTCTTTTCTTTAGGTTCATGCCTGGCTGTCTTCCATAAAACCTGGTGCTTTATGTGACCTGCTGACATCTGAGAAAGTTAAATTCAGGCCTGTGAAAGACAAGGTGACCTGAAGTCATACAGAAATGCAGCCAGATGACAGCTTCTGCTCAGGCTCCTTGGAGGAGTGTAACATCAGGCAGAAGGGGAATAGAAAAAGCAAAGATCAGTGGCCCCATAAACTGCCATGGCAAAATTTGCCAGAGTCCATCCATCACATCCCCTAATGGTGTTTACATTCCTTCAGCTGACACTTGCTGATTAGTGCAATATTTTAAAATACTTTTAAAGTCCGTTCCAGGACTTCAACTATCCTTGTTTTAAGCTTTGTGCAGACTTCAAAAAGTGACTCCTTATGTTTAGATCATGTTTTCAAACTCTTTTTGCAACTCTTGTAACCATTTTTTTTAAATTCCTTTGAAGGTCTGGATTTCAACAGCAACGCACAGCTTCTGCAGATCCAGAAAGTATCTGGAATAAGATGGCCACATGTTTTAAAAACATATATGAACCATGCAAAAGGGTAAGAGCCTTTCCAGTTCCACTGGAGTGAGAAAAGCTGCTGACAACATACTGTTCCCATGCAGTGTGTATGCAGTGCATGGGAGGAGCATCATAACTGGTCATCAGACCTGAGTGCTTGTGCAACAAACAGTCTAATGAGAGCCCAAATCCACATCTCAATGTATGAAAGTTGAAACTGTCTTCCTATGTGAAGGACAGACTGCAAAATGGATACTTTGAACCTCTGAAGCTAGAACTGTGCTTGGGGTTAGGGTACGTATGGTCTATCACTTGGCCAAAATGTTGGAATTACTTCTTACAGTGGTAGAGACTGCTGGGCTAGATTGCAGTCTGGCATGGAAGTAACATTGGGCCATATTTCAGTGGGTTGCACTTAGGATTTGATCATTAGGAATGATCTGCTAAGATTAGTTCTTCGCTTTGCAGGTGGTGCTCTGCTTAGAATAGCTGATGGCAGTGACCACTAGTCAAAGACTGGGATTTGTAACAGGGCTAAATGGTGACCTGCTAACCAACTACATCTTAGGAACAAAGGACCCCTTGATCCTGGTTAGGGGTAACTACACTTGGATCTCTGCCTGGCAGCAGCTATTGGATGCCCGAGACTGTGATTAATCCGTGGTTTAGGATTTGGCCATGCAAGCAGCTGGGTTTAAGGCTGAGTGCAGATGGAAACATGAGTCTCTAGTTAGTGGTTCTAGTTGTTACAGAGATTTGTCTAAAATTCAGATTAGGTTTGAGATTAAATAATAAAAAGAGATTTGTCATAAAGACTGACAAACTAGGTAGACACATAGAATAGTTTTGATTGGAAAGGATCTTTAGGATCATCAGGTACAACCATTAACCTCACACTGCCAAGCCCTCTGCTAAACCATGTCACTCAGCACCTCATCTGTGAATCTTTTAAATATCTCCAGGGATGGTGACAGATTGTTCCACTGTTTAACAGCCCTCTCAGTGAAAAAGTTCTTCATAAGATCCAATCTAAACCTTCTCTAGGGTAACTAGAGGACATTTCTTCTTGTCCTATCACTTGTTACTGGGGACAAGATACTGATCCTCACTTCCCTACAACTTTTCAGGTAGTTACAGAGAGTGATCATGTCTCCCATCAGCCTCTTCTTTTCCAGACTAAACAATGCCAGTTCCCTTAGCTGTTCCTCCCTCAGCTGAAGACTTGTGCTTCAGGCCTTTCACCAGTTTCATTGCCTGTCTCTGGACAAGCTCCAGCATCTCAATGTCCTTCTTGTAGTGAGTGTCCCAAAACTTAACACTGTATTTGCGATGTGGCCTCACCAGCACTGAGTAAAAGGGGGATAATGACTTTCCTGCTCCTGCTGGCCACACTACTTCTGTTAAAAGGCCACCTGGGCACACTACTAGCTCATATTCAGCTGGCTACTGATCAACAGCACCAAGTCCTTTTCTGCTGGGCAGCCTTCCCCAAGCCTGTAGTGCTGCATGGGGTTGTGACCTGAGTGCAGCAACCAGCACTTCGCCTTGTTGAACCTTGTTGAATTGTACGATAAAATTGGCCTCGGCCCATCACTCCAGCCTGTCCATGTCCCTCTGAAGAATCTTCCTGTCCTCAATAATATTTATGTTCCTGTCCAGCTTCCCATCATCCTCACATTTACTGAGGGTGCACTCGATTCCCTTATTCAGATCATTGATGTAGATACAAAACAGAATAGTCTCCAACACTGAACCATGTGTTACACTGCTAGTGACAGGTAGAGACAGAAGTGGGTGCTGGAGTAGATAAGGATCTAGCTAAAGTTAACTTTTAATCTAAATTTGAGGGCCAAAGGAAATGAGTAACTATGAATAGTTCTGGGTCTGGAAGAGAGTCCCAAGGCTAATATAAGGCTGGTGATAGGGCCCAGATGACTATGCTTCTGTATAAAGGGATCACTTAACACTGCATAAATGCCATATTTGGATTATGAGACAAACATCTATGATATAATCTAAGTCATGCAGAGACTGAGCTAATGTTTAGGTCCATATTGGGTGCTTAGTGCAGCCTTCAAGCTACTTTTAGAACTGGGATCCAAAATCTAATCATACAAATGATGATAAACAAGTTATTTGTAGAAAGTGAAGGGCTGCTTGAGTAGCATTATGTTTGGATTTCAGAAATCCTAAGGCAGTTAAAACCTGAGATGGGAGTAGTATTGTGTCTCATACCAGTTCTAACTGTTCAGCCAGGTTTATATGACTGGACCAAAACGGTTCTCAAGCGTCTCACAAGTAGTTCTAGGTCTGGGGCTTACATGAGTCAGTACATAGCTGTTAACAGGAGAATTAGGCTGAGTTTAAGTAGGGGTGGAAACTCATAATTTTTCATCTTGAATGCTCAAATTCCCAACTAAAGATTTTTACAGGTTAGTTAGAATTTGAACCCAGAGGGATGTTTTCTATAGAAAGTTCTTTCTGCATGATTAAAAAAAAAAAAAGGGAAAAGTGGCAAGAATTTCTTAAATGAACTTGATCATTTTCAATTTTCATAAAGTCAAACAGTAAGAATATCTCAGCGGTTTATCAGAAAGCTTTTTTTTTTCATTTTAATTTTACAATGTTATTACTCTGGTATTACTAAGGTAATAATATAATATAATTACATAAATTATGGTTAAATATAAATGCTTTCAAATTTAGAAGCTGAAGATTGTAGTTTATAAAAATGGTATTTAAACTTTAGCAAAAGTACAGTTCTAATGCAGGGTTGCAGTATGTGTTTTAAAGACAGTATTAGAACTGGAGAATCTGTCTCTATGTTATTGTGAACACATCTTCCATAAAGAAGACTTGGTTCCTGCTCTAAAGCGCTGGCATAATATTTTTCTTTTTTTCCTACTCTTCTGTTTGGCTGTCCTCATCCCTTGTATTTTGTGTGTTTCCCAGTATCTATTTTTGTTTCATTTAATCTCATTCTTTTGTTCCTAAAAGCTCTTTCCTATGAAATTTCAATTTGAAATATTCCCCAAAATGCCATTAAAAACACACAAAATTGTTACCTCATTAACAAGCAGCCCCACATTCTATATCTTTTTGTTACTCAAAACCTGTAGCAGTTTTGCTGTGTGAAATCCCAGGAGTTTATTGATCTTCAGGTGCCAGCTATGAATAACTGTTGCTTGCAGCCATCTGTATATACAAAGCAGGTTAAATGGATGTTGTGGGCTCCTGTCCTTTGGAATGGGGAGATAGCTCATATCCTCGTAAATCAGAAGTACCCTTTTGACCGGTTAATTGGACAATGGACATCAGACCTAACAGCTCTTGTCTGTAGAGCAGTGATCAGCAAACTGAGGTTCCTGCGCCCCAGGGAGTACATGAGCCAGTCCACTGGTGTGCAGGAAAAAAGTATTGTTTTGCCATTAAAAAATCACTTTAAAAATTAAAACAGTGTCTATTTTATCTTTATGTCATCCTTTGAAAATTTGTTTTCTGTGTATGTTATTGTAACATTACTACAGTAGTACATGTATGTAATTTATAAATAAATATCTGTACATTGGAGTGCATACTCACGATTTTTTAACTCACAAGGGTAAGCAGTAAAGTTCAGAGATCACTGGTTCAGAGCATCTAGTTTATCTTGAGCACTAATTAGTTATTACATCCATAATGAATAAAACACACATGTAATCCTCAACTTAGGCCTATATCTGTGGCATGAAAGAGAAATTCTACCAGCTCTTATGAAACAGGTATCTTCTTTCCCTATAAAAATAGGCTAGAACAACTTCCAGCTGTGCCTGGTTCTGCAGTGTTTCCTCCTCCTTTGCAATTAAGACACAGTGGAAGCCAAGGGAGGATGTTTTGACTTCTGCTGTCTCATAAGGATTTCATGTCTCAGAACAGACATGGGGTCTATTTAATTGGATTTGGTATTTGGCCTATGATTGAATGAACCTGTGATCTTGTTTTACAAAGAGAAGGACACACTGAGTATGCAAGGACAGTTTTCCATCTCTTCTTCCTTTCTTTCTTCCTTTCTTCCTTTCTTTCTTTCTTTCTTTCTTTCTTTCTTTCTTTCTTTCTTTCTTTCTTTCTTTCTTTCTTTCTTTCTTTCTTTCTTTCTTTCTTCCTTTCTTTCTTCCTTTCTTTCTTTCTTCCTTTCTTCCTTTCTTTTGCTTGCTTGCTTCTCAAGGTGATGTATTCAGCACACATTAGCAAAATACTGTTTGTAGAATGAAATACAGACTGCAGAATACAAAGAGGAGGAGCTGAATAACTGACAGTGAAGTGGAAGTTTTGCCCATAGAAGCACTGCAGCAACTCATGTGTAAAACCAGGCACATTCTCATATGCATGGTTTTGTCTTTTTTCTCTTATGCTCAAACTGTGGACTATGTAGAGCAAGGGCTATGGTCTTGTTCTCTGTCTGTACAGTGCAAATAATTACTTCTATTGCTACAGAATTGTGCCCTTCACAATAAACAGCAACTACTAAAAACAATAATCACAGCCATCACAACTGCAGTGCTTGAGTATGTCAAATGCAAAAAGTCTAATCCTGTGCTGCAAAAATATCTTCACTCACCACTGGACACTGCCTGTAAGGAATCAGACTGGGAGGACTGACATAGCTGTATAAGTGTCAGAAGTATTTCTTGAGCAAAAGTGAAGACATCATGGTAATGAACACACCATTTTCAGTAGGATTTCAGTTATAATTTTGTGTTAGCAGTAGATTCAAAATACAGTGTCAATCTATGCTTTATAGCTATAGAACAAAGCCAGCCTTTCTATTCCCCTCCATTTACCTAGGCACCTTCAGTATTAAGAGCTTCACAACCTCTTTTGGAGAGAGACACATGAGATGGCTAAGAGCAGCTTCTGCAGCTCTGGGGAACTGCTAGGTTCTAGATTTGAAGCAGTTTGGCATAAATAAGCATTGCCATCTGATGGCAGAGCCTTGGTACTGCACAGCAGCGCGCTGGGAGTGGAAAGCTGACATGAATGTAAAAAAGCCAGTGGCTTTTTCTCAAAGAAAGTATCTGTGACTGGAAACCACATTTCACTTTCTCTAACACCATTTTGTGGTCAACTCATGATGAAAATTTTGTTTTCATCAACTAAGCAGGGTTTAAGAAGCAGGAAAGGGATCACTTTAATGTTTGCAACTTGTGAAAATCCTAGTTATCCCTGTGTTTCTAGCTTTTGCTTAGAGATAGGATGCTGGAAACCTTTGGTCCACTTTTACTTTTTCCATCTCTGGGCCTTCTATGTGTCATTCACAGTCATTCAGGCAAGGACAGGGTGATAAGCCGTGAAAGCTCTCTCAGTGCATGTACTATGATTTCAGATGGTTTGCACTTAGCAAGTGCCATGTCATTGTTTCAGGTGTCAGAGTGTCTTGTGCTTAGGCAGGGGCTCCTTAGTAGTGTATTTAGCTGTCAGGAGTGGTTTCATTCTCTGCTATGCACTTATGACAGTAAAACCATGTCTCAGCCTCAGCACTGTAAAGTTGATTTTCCAATGCTACTAGGGTTACTGCTTGGCACAGGAAGCATGGCCTTCCACTGAGAAGTCTCCCACTTACAGCTCAATCATGATCAAAGGAGACATACTGTGCTACTGCTAAACAGAGAAAAATTGAATAGTTTTGGATTTGGAATTTGGAAAAGTGAAAGATTGTTACTATTATTTTTGCTGTCGTTACTATTATGTTAGGAAGATAAAAATAAATATCTTGCAATTCTACAGTATATTCTGTGCAAGGGTATCATAGGGCTTTTTACAGTGATTATCTTAATAGCCTATGCTGAGAGTGAGGCAACTCTAATGTAACACACTCCTCTGAAAGCAATGGCAAAGACCAGAAAAATAATTCAACTTTTGTAGCACATAGCTTTTCACTTCCTTGATTTGGAAGATGATGCTCACAGCTTTGTAACTTATCAGTTTCCTCCTGGGAAGAAATAAGATGTTAAATTATTTCCCCAATAGCCTGGAAAACACTGTTAATTATTTCATTTAGAGCTCCATGCTGTTAGCAAGACTTAACATAGCAACTCTAAACCCAATGCACATATATTTCAGTATCATAGTGCACCTACACATAGGAAAAATCCAGTCCTTTGAAAACTGGGACACACCTCAGTTACTTCACCCTTTTAAAACATGACCTTTGGGTTTACTACCCAGTATCATGCGTGGACTTACTGTCAGTAGAGCTCTCATTGTTTTGTCATCTGGAAAGCACTATCTTACCTTTGTAGAAAGATATTACATTTAGGGAACAGTACTGGATAACTCTGCATGTCCCACTCGGCATGTTGTACTGTATTGTGTACTAGAGGCTTTCCAAAGAGTGAAAGCAGAGGTCAAGGATTTTGTGTTCTCATTCATATGCATAAACACGTGGCTTCAGTCAATATACGATCCAAATCTGTTCAACAAACCTTTTGCCTCAGCCTGCTCCTAAGTATTATATCTGACTATTGTCTCTAAAGCACAGCAGCTATGCTAGATCGTGACTACTCTTCCTTGATTTTGTAAGTTGTTCCCCACTATTTATCTCATTTCATTGTGAAATGCTTGACTTATTTCCCAGGTTTTTTGGGGTGTTTGTATCTCACAAAGACCAGACTGCAGTCATCGTCATAGGCAACGGACAGTGCAATTTAAATAATGCAAGACAGGGAAGCAGACTGAGCACCTACTGGCAAGATACAGCTTTGAATATCATGTTTCAATTCATGTTCCAGCCTTGAAAACAAAAGAAAAAGTCTTCATTATGGCCTATACTTAACATGCCAAAGTTTTCCACCACCATTACTCTGTAACAGACCCGTTACATGTTGCAAACAGAACCTTGCTCTTATCAGAAGTCATGCACAACGTATCAAGTCCTGAAGGGACTTCTTTCCTCTCTTCCAGGGTTCATGAGGGTAGTTTGTCATGCTAGTTTTTTTCACCTACATTCCTTTCAGGTTTCTCGCTGACCCAGCTGACGGCTGACATCATCTGGCAGCACCCTTTCAGACTTTGGCTTTCTGAGCCACATTCTGCTCTACCACCCTCTGTTTCTCATCTGAGATCAGAGATCAGACTTTCTTCACCATTCTTGCACTATAATGCGCTTTTCATGAGCTTCCAGATGCTCCATGTCTGGGCAGATATCACACACATTGCTGCCTCAACAGGTCTGATTCTCATCAACCCAGAAAAATGCCATACTAGTCCTGCCAGTCACACAGTGACAGCACCTGGCCTCTCATACTTGCTCTTCTAAGAAAGGGGTTGGAGAAAACATTGCAAACATGTTATAGAAAGTGAAACATTTTCTTGAGATGGGTGACGTAACAGTCAAACATTCCTGTGCTGTAAGCATACACTGGAAAAGTGATAACATGTCACATGTCTGTGTTCCAAGGTAATGGATTGGCATTCCTTTTTATTCTCTCCAGTATTTGCTGAATCTCCCATGGGCAGCACTGAGCAGCCTTCAATATCTTTTCCACCACAAAATTTCTATCCAGTGCTATGAACTTTAGAAGCCTCATCCCATCACTATTTGCAGACACTAGCTTAGCCTGTTGGCTAATATCCTAAGAGCAGAAGAGCTGCAGGGATCAAGTGTTTCTGTCATACCTACAAGGCCGTGCTGTTATGTTTGTACCAACCCTTCTCATCTAGAAAATAAGTATATGTGATATAAGTACACAGTGATGATCACTATATGCAGTGCTAGGCAGCATGTCTTGAGAGCCACTGTCTCTCACCTGATCATTGACATCTTGTTCTAGGTGATAAGGGCAACTAACTCACACCTCTCACTAAGTCTGGAGATTAAAAGGAGAAGAAAAACACTGATACTCACAGAGAGACGGTACCATCTCAGAAAAAAAAAGGAAGAGATCCTGGCTAAGCACCAGGCAGGAGTTTGTAGATCAGCTGGAGGCAACATTTCACGTGGAGGCTAGATCTTGGCTTTCTTGGCAGCCCCTGCTGAGTGCTACAGGATCTGGGATCCAGTCAAGATACCTCTGACACACTCAGACAAGTGGGTACCTACAGCTCCTGCTGAGCTTAAGCTGCATACATTCTTTTTTTTTCCTCTTCTTCAGGCACAGATTACTATCCTGTTTTGTTAAATAAGCATACAGTAACATTTTGTCTCCTTCAAGAACAGGATAGAGATTGTGGGATGGTTTCTTTGCTTGTTCAAATCTCTCTTATCCAGCATGCATGCAAAACCTCTCTTTCTGTTTCCTCATGGTCACACTCAAAAAGAGCTTCTCCAACCAGGTCTTTGGTGTCCTTGTTGGTTTTCCATGTATTCATGACACTTTTCTCAGTCATACAGAAATCAGTTCAATCAGCAATGCCTGCCTTTGTTATTAGGGTCCTAGGGTGACATGATCATACATTGTAATGTGCTAGGGTTAGAGTTATAGCTTCCTGATGGGCTATTATCACGGTTTAGGCCCATCTGGGTAAAAAGGACCACGATCAGCTAGGAGTACTGAGGGTCTTTGGAATGCCCAAATGACAGGGAGTGCTCAATTGCCACTTAGATCCCAGGCAAAACAAACAAGACTACTCAACTCAGGGAAGAAAACAGAAATTAATTTAATCTGCCAATAACCAAAAACATAAAACCCCAAAACAATATCAGAAAACAACAGTGGTACAATGATGAAGAGCACAAACAGCCCTTTAAGATCACCTTCTCCCCAGCCCTCCCCTCTTCCTGGACTCAAGCACCTGTCTTTACCTCCTCGTGCCCTGAGCTGCTCAGGGGTGCAGGGAAATAATGGGGGTTTCAGTCAGTCCTTTCCTGGTAGCTCCTGCTGTTTGTCTCTCCTCAAGGCAGATAAGCTCCTTACTGATCCTCCCTGTTGCACTATGGGTTCCCTCACAGGTCAGGCAGCCCTGCACAAGTCACTCCAATGTGTGTTTATCCAGAGGGCTGCAGCTCGTCTCTGCCTCTCATGTGGGTCTGCTCTGTGGTCCACAGGCATTCCAGCATGGCCTGCACCATGGCCACCTCCTCACACAGTCTCTGCCCATCTGGGCACACTCACCCGCTGCTACTGGTGGCTCTCAGTCCTGCCATCGCACTCCAAGGGTTGCAGATGCACAGCCTTCACTCTTGCCACAGGTTGCAGAGGGGTCTCTGGTCCAGCGGTCTTCTTTGACTATGTGGTCTGTATGGTCACCCTCATCTTGTACAACTCTCCCACCTCCTCTTCCAGTTCAGATTTCTCTTCCTAAATAATGATGGTAGAGGCACCAGATGGGCCTAGCCAGACTGGAGGTGGGTCCACCTCAGAGCTGGGGGACGTTTCGAGAACTTCTTACCGGGACCAACACTGCAGCTCCCTCACCCTGTTACCAAGCAAAAGGTGGCTCTACACAAACACATGACAGTTATCTATCCAAAAAATGCTGGGACAGTGAACTCTAAAGCAGCAGACAGGGATGCACCTTCTATCATCCCTAGTCCAGTTACATATGGAGAGAGTGGGAGGGAACTGGAATGCAGGAATGGCCAGGCTCATGTGGTCTCCTAAACAGCACATCTGGCTACAACTCTGGCAGGTGTACCTTGGGCTAGAGATGTCCCTTGTCTCTCTTATGTATGTTCTGAAATCAGCTGGGAACAAGTATACTTGGACACTGGAGGCTGAGAAAACTGAAATGTGTTTCACAATGATCAAATCCCTGATTCTGAGCTTGCCATATACACCAATTTCTACCTGTCTTGACACGTAACGTGTTCTGGTTGTCAGCTTTGTGTTGTATGATGAACAGGCACTGAGAACTCTACCAGGGCTGCAAAGTGAGGGATGGAATTTAGCCCACGCAATCCATTTGTACCTGCATGAGGCATGAAACTCAGTTCTGAAGCAGTCTTAAACATTATCCTTTTCATTTTAACCCTACACATGTGCTCAAGCACAGATTAATTTACTTTTACAATAGTATTTTCTTTTATTTTCTCTACTTGCCTACTTACATCATAAGGCAACTGTATCGATCAGGTAATGCTTATTCAGAGTTTGGCAGTTGTGGCAAATTACAGATAAAATCAATTTCCAAAATGCAATAGCTATCAGTAATTTTAAATGGTTTAATTACTTGTACCTTTGGCATGGAACACTATACATATAGTAAAGAACAGGAAATAACTATATAAACAATCACTCAGATGAAATTGTTGACCACATTTTTCAGAGGCTTTTACAAGGGAGTCTTTTGTGGACATTGTGCTGCATTTCAGCATCATGTTCTGTAGTTGCATCTCACTAACAGAAGAATATCAGGTCAGAACTTCCTCACACTGCCAAGAAATGCAGAAAAGCCAATGTATCTTCCTTCTGTACTTTTTTAGAAGAAAGTAGTTTAAATTTTGCTAATAAACATTTGAGATAATACACAAATTCTGAATTGAATCATGTATAGTTAATATTACCAGAGCTGAAAAAACGGCAACACTCATTGGGATGCAACTCATCCCAGCCAACGGGATCTGAAAAACTTGAATAGATTGTACTTTGAAATACAGCAATATATTTAGATATTTGAGCCAGAACTAAATCCTCAAGGATAGTGGTGGGAGCTCTATCCTGTCAATATAACCTAGGATCCAGGGTCTGAGAACAGAGTTTGACCTTTTATACCAACTATTGCTCCACTGGCAGTCTTGAACTACTCAGATTCCCATTTATGTTAAACGTAAAAAAGCAATCTTTTTCTCATTTTATTGTTACATTGAAAAATTGCATCATGCATCATGGTGTTATGTCACTCAGTGTTGACAAAAATGATTTATTTCTGCAAAATCAAGTGTTAAAAATTTTAACTGCACTTTTATTGCCTTCGTAGCTTGGTATTGAGTGCATTGAAATCTCTACATGCTTTAGCAGTGTTTTTCTAAGGAAAAAATATTTGATATCGACTTGGGATGATTACTTAAAAAACTTTTATTTTATATATTTTGCAAGATGATGCAAGTGATGGCAAATGTAGTATTCAGGTGTCATATTATCTGCTCTGCTTGCCTGGCAGAATCTTGTGGCTAAGTGACAAACACAACGATTTTAAAACCACAGTTCAATGTTTATATTTCAGAGGCATGCAGCCTTCCTTTCCAGGATCTACTATCTGCATGCTTGTTAAGTACTTTGTCACCCTACAGAAAACTGCAAAGATAGTCTCCTCACAAGGACCAGTCTCACACTGAAATGCTGACCCGGTTCCTGCCTCCACGAGAGGGCAGCAGGCCTCTGCAGTACAGCAAAATCCCTTCACAATCCATTTTAGTTAATACCGACTTGACAGTTTGATTAAGTGTAAGGAAATCTGCACAAACTGCCAGAGTAATTAAATGCATGTTATCAAATCAATCTGATTTTACAGCTACTATGTGGAAAAAATATTTTTTAGCTAATTCATACTCATAATTGTGTAAGTCCAAACATAAGATTATGCCTTCTAGTGTCTTTCACCTGTGTCCTGACATGTTAAATGCTTTGTTATTACAGACATAAATAAATATTCTGGGATGCTGTCACAGCATGGGAAGTTCATATAGGTGAAATGAAGCACTTTCTGAAGCAAAGAAGACAAAAGATTGGTTTTCAAGCTAGAAATCACCCTGATAATTTCCCATCTGGTACACTTCCCTGCCTGAAGCTCTCTGCATATACTATTGCAGTTCTTCTTGCAGCAAGCAGGACCAATCTCAGTCACCTACTTCATACTGCTCCCATCACAAACATCATAGTGTAGCAAAGTAGTAGAAAGCACCTGCATTGGAGGAGTGACACCGCCTTGCGAGTGATCTTGGTGTGACACTATGGATCTTGTCCTTCATCCACCTGGTCACCATGAAAAACCTGCAGCTGTGAGACCGTTACATAAAGAAAGGTTTTTTCAGAAAAAGTGGAATCTAAAGCTACCTTTCCTAGATGAGCACTCTGGGGGAAAAAATTAAAAAAAGGAGAAAAGCCTTTGTGAAGGGGTTTCACTCCCTTGTCTTTTTGGCAAACTTCATAGTTAAATACCTGGAGCCTGTGTCCTATTTTGAAAATAACTACACATTTGGAATTTTACATGCAGGGAAGAAAGTTTGTTTAAAAGAAGCTATGCGGTTGTTTTAGATGCTTATGTTTCTAAATAAGCCATGAACTGTGTCTAGCTAAACGTCATCTGTTCGCAAACAAGACTGTGTTTTTTTCTATATAGAAGTGAGCTGTTTCAGCAATGTTTAATCAGCCAGCACTGACCTTTCTTCTCAAATGCCACAAATGCATTTCCAATAAATGTTTAACTACCAGTTTCTAAAGGGAAAGGTTCACAACACGTGGAACCTCCTTTTAATTTTACACTCATCTTATAGTTATCACACAATATGTTTGCTATAGGGCTGTATATGTGTTTTAGGAGGTTAACATTTTTTGTCTGTTTGCCAGATGTCTTTTAACACTTGTGTTATCTCCTTTTTCATTTTGCTTCTGACATCCTTCTGTATTGTCCCAAGATAGATAAAAATACTGACAAAGGGGGAAATAATTAAGTCGATTATATAACACTGGCTAAGCTGGTGACCTTTTCTCTGAACAAATGTGTGTCTGATAATCAATCAGAATAATCTCAGGATGTAGCTATTCTGCAGTCTCTGTCCAGCATAGACAAGCTTAAGTGGATAGCTTGGCTAGAAAGCCAGTTGCCACACCAGAGAAAGCCAGTTGTCACTGGGGTTTGCAGATGCTGCCTGAGAAGTTGGGTAAGTATCAGGCATTTTATGGCACTCAGTTTTACATGCTCACAACTTGACCATTAGACCTTAAGTGTTTGATGTCAACTCACAACACTGTAGTGGAATCCCAGAAATGACCAAAATATGCACCAATGTAAGGCCAAGTGTATGGAAATGGATTCATCTAGAGAATATGGACTATCTGCTAAAAATAATTATGTTACCTTTTCAGAGTGTAAAATGTGTACCTGGATGCACTAGTGCAAAAGCAGCATCCTTTCAAATGATTGCTATTCAGTTGACAGCTTCATTGTTTCTACTTGGCTTCCACAGTAGGAACAGAGAAGTAAAATTCTTGTCCCACTTACCTCACCAGCTCCAAGAGGGACAGGGTTTCAACTCAGAACTTCAGTATGCATAGCCCTGTGAGTTAAGGGGAAAGATTATACGTTAGGAAAGATTATATGTTAGTTATACCAAAACTTTAGGTTGTAAGCAATTTGAACTGAACTATTTTACACTGAAGGAGAGTTTGCTACAAAAATCTTGCTGGGTCCAGCTGGTAGTGTGCATTTCCTTGCAGTCTTTTTATGGTGGTGGATAAGTTGGTACACATGGGATTATCATGATCTCTTTAAGCAGAATAAGTTAATACTTGATGAAATCGGTTACTAGGTGTGTGTTTTTTCTGTATCTCTGGGTCAGGATTAGAGCTACCTGGCTTCCATGGTAGGAATGGAGAAGTAAAACTCTTGCCCCACTCACCTCACTAGCTCCAAAAAGGCCAAGGTTTCAACTCAGAACTTCCGTATGCATAGCCCCATGAGTAAGGGGAAAAAATGCTAGTTATCCTCAGGCATGGACACCAAAACTTTAGGTTGTAAACATTTTGAACTGATCTTGGCTGGTTTACATTTAGGTACAGCTCTTCCTGCAGGTAACTGCTATGGACTTTCACAGTTAAGTTCACACAGATTAGTGACTCTGGGGTTTGTTACCATAACTCATATATACTCAGGCTGTTCTAATCTACTGGTTTCTACACAGCTTAAGCGCATTCATCCAAAATTATTTGGGATCTTTGCTATCAGCTGGTCTCAACTATTAAGACTGAGGTAGTGGCTATAGGTGGTTGTAAAGCATTGTTTACCCTTAAAGAAAGGGATAATTTCAATGTTTTGTGACTCTTCAGAAACCCATCTGCCACTCCAAGAACATTTTTATGATGCTGGGTTGGTAACCACTCACCAAAGATTGAAGTATTGCATTTGGAAGAGCTTTACAGATACTTATATCTGCAGAACTGTCTGTAATTCTGGGCATGGCTAAATTAGGCCAAAGTTGTGTGCACTTGCAGTAGACAGCATTTACATGTACTTCTTGAGTACGTAGTATATAGATACGCAAGGTGCTTTGCATGAAGAAAGAACATACACTTGCAAAGAAGTGCACATCTGAAACGATTTTTGCCATGCATTTGACATTGCCTGGAATGACCTCATTCTGCAGTTTCAGTTTTAGGATTTGAGACTGTACTTATCCAAACCCTGGATGTGTTCTACTGAAAAATAATCAAAATTTCTTGGATTCATCTCCTTAGGCAAATGAAAACATAAATTGATGGGCAGTACAACAAATCTACACTGTATAGAGTAAATCATCCATACCCAGGTTTGCATTTGTCAAATTAGCAGCATATTGCTTGGTCTTTTTGGTGTAACCAGGAAGGCTGGAGTCACAAGCAGTGGGATCTAGGAGAGTCTGAATCTGTAGGTATGTATGCAGTAGTATTTGTATGAGGTGCATTAATTTCTAGTGTTTGGAGCATGGCTTCACCTACACCTTTCTATTGAACTACTCTATCTTTATTTTGAGAGTTTGCTACAAAAATCTTGCTGGGTCCAGCCTGCAGTGTGTGTTTCCTTGCAGCCTTTTTATGGTGGTGGATAAGTTGGTACACGTGGGATCAGCATGATCTCTTTAAACAGAGTAAATTAATACTTGACCATAATTGGTTACTAGGTGTGTATTTTTCCTGTATCTCTGGGTCAGGATTAGAGCATTCCTGTGTGGCAGAAAATACTAACCTTGCCCTGTAGGCTATGTGCAGTTCACCATAACTCACGTGCCGCACTGCCCCACGGTTTTGCAACCGAGCGGTACAAAGAACCTGACTTCTGAGTTTTTGGGCGGGCTTCAGGAATGTGAGCACTGAAACGTTGCGAACACTTAAGAGCTAGCGGTACCCGTGTCTCAGTTCAGTTTCCCTGTCGTTCATATACCAGGTGCTTCAGGCGTCGGTTCTGCCCCCAACGCGTGGGAATGAGACACGGTTTGGTTAAAAAGAAATAAAGACATTTGCGGGCCTTGCCCGCAGCAGTCATTTCGGGTACGGGGGGGAAAGGCGAGCAGAAGGTAAGATGGGTGTCAACTAGCCTCCTCCCCATCTGGAAGGATGCGTGGCAAGGCGGAGGGGGCGGTCCCCGAGCTCTCCCCGCCCCGGCTCGGCCCGGCCCCGGCCCGGTCCCGCCCCCCGAGGGTAGAGGCGGCGGCGGCGGCGGCGGCAGCGGCAGTGACTCCACGCTCCCGACGCCAGCACCATGACGGACCGCTCCGCCTTCGACACCAATGTCATCACCATGACCCGCTTCGTGATGGAAGAAGGAAGGCGGGCGAAAGGCACTGGGGAGTTCACTCAGCTTCTCAACTCTCTCTGCACGGCCATCAAAGCCATCTCCACTGCCGTCCGGAAGGCGGGCATCGCCAACCTGTGAGTCCAGAGATGCCGGGGGCATGTCCCATCCGCATCCTCCCATGGGTCCGGGGGATCCTGCCGCCACCCGACTGTCGGGGGTGGGGATGGAGGGTGTCATCCGGAAGCGTCTGAGTGGGGTTGCACCCACTCACCCGCTTGCACAGAGCTGTAAGTTTAGCATCTTGGACTTGGTTTTCTCAAGCGAAACGGGTAGTATCACCTTTTTTTCTACTCGCAGACGTTGGTAAACCTGATAGACCTTTGTGCAATTTTTCAGCAGGTTAGGGTGCCAGGAGACCGAACAAACAAACTGGAAGACAAAGTTTGTCAAAATATGTCTGAACTACTGCTCATTTTAGACAGCAGCTTAATAGCAAAGCACCATTTTATGTACAGAGGCATTAAATCAAATCCAGTGGGGTGTTTTTTTCATAGCAACCTGTGTTTCTTTAAGAAGCTTTGGATGTCTAAGAAAAGAAAGAGCATTTAGAAAGAGCATTGATTAGGAAGTGTCTGAGATCAACCAGTCTGAATTTGCTCTGCAGATGCATCAGAAAGAAGTTAGAGCTCTTGAAATGTTAAATAACTGAAACAAGTTATGGGTATATATCGCCACAAAGTATTTTATATGTTGTTGATAAAATACTTTGTATACTAATCAGGGCTTTAGACATGGACTGCTTCATTACTTAATGGGAAACATAGCAGAGAAACAAATTAAGGCAAACGAATTTGCCTCTACAGGCTAAGTAGCAGAAAACATAACAAGCAAAAGGCTTCTGACAATACAGAGTAACATTTATTTTAAAATGTATCAGAGAACTGAAAAATTTAGTGACTGAAATAATTTTTTTTCAAAAACCCAAAAACCAGAAGCAACTACAGGAGAGAATAAAAATCCTCCACTTTATGTATGCTTGAACTATTTATCTCTGACTTCAGACTTTAAGTAACTGTGATGCTTCTTTGATCACTATGTGCCAGCCCTTTCATGTGCACCCTGTGTCTACCAGTTAAGACCAGCTTTTTCCATCTGCAGTCTGATCTGTAACACCCTAAGATGCCATTCTTTATGTCCTACATGTGTGTCTGTTGACAGCTGCCCACAGGCTCAATCCTGGTGCTGATAGCCTTGCCTAATCATCCCCCATAGCGGGTTTGACTCTCCACCAGTGATGGAGTAGCCAGCTTCAGACTTGTGAGTCTTCTTGAACACCACATTTCCTGCTGTGTGACTATGTTTTATAACTGGTGGTACTGTGCTTGAACAAGTAGGGATTATTGGGGCTCATTTCTTCAGATCGTGCTCAGGCTCAGCTGTATGCTCGGTGCTGCCCAGCAGTGGAAGTGCAAAACAGCTGGGGAAGCCTCAGTTGCTCACTAGCTGCAGGGTCTGGTGGGCAATCTGCCATGCCCCTCCCACTCCAGGAATCTCCAAGAGATGAGGTGGGAGAACTGTAGCTGTTGATATTATAGGCTGTTCTTACTCTGAGAATGAGCACTTGTGCCTCTGTTCACTTGCAAGCATGGTGTTTCAAGAACATTGTTTCCTAAAAGCAGTTGGCAGAAAAGTGTACAAGCTACTGTAGCAGAGAGAAAGATAATTATGTGGGGCTTTTTCTTTGTCTAACTGCGTTAAACTGAAGAAATGCAGTACACTCCTAAAGTACCATTCAGCATTATAACAATTTGTCAATGGTATTGATGAATCGATGAATCATAGCTGAAGTACTCCAAGAGTCAGCAAAGTATACAGAGCTGGCTATTGTTTTTCTTTTCTAAGAGCCACACTTCCCCTCTCATTTTTCTTGCTTTCGAAATCACCTATCACAAGGTCTGCTGGTACTTCCTGATGCCAGAGTTTGATTCTGATTAGCCTAAAGAGTTTTATTCATGTTCTGTACTTGTATTTCTCAGTTTTACTTACAATAAAATGTTTACTACTTAACATAAAAAGTGAGAACACTGAACCATTAGAAAGTCAATTTATCTGTGAGCAAAGTGTTCCTAGTGTGATTTGTAGGTGGTACTGTTAACCAGGGGCAAACTACAAAGAGGAGTTATAGTGTAACTAGTGCCATCAGATTCATTGTTAGTTGTAAAGTCTATTTCTAATGAAGTCTTAGCTTTCAGGTTTTGCAGCTGTGATATTTGAGCTCCAGATTTAAGAGCAGTGTTTAGGTCTTAATGTTAAATAACATAGTAACTGTAATTCAGCCTTCACAGTCTGCTCTGACTCTGCCTATAGTTCATGGACTACTGGGAGATGATTCCTTGTTTATGTGTCTCATGTTCAGCATCATCTAGACTTTTTACCACAGCCAATGTTAGCTGGTCTCAGCAAGAATCTGCTGAACAGTAAATGAAAAAGAGGAGTTTTGGATGCTATGTCTGTTCTCTAAGCCTGTCTGTTTTCCAAGATGCTTTACAAGCACAAAGTTGCTGGAAGCAGGGTGCTTTGGAGAACATAATGCCATTCTCATGAAATGCTCTCTCTTGATGTTGCTCTAGCTATGGAATTGCTGGGTCTACCAATGTGACAGGAGATCAAGTAAAGAAGTTGGACATCCTTTCCAATGACTTGGTGATTAATATGCTGAAATCATCGTTCAGTACCTGTGTTATCGTGTCAGAAGAAAACAAAGATGCTGTGATAGTGGAAACTGAAAGACAGGTTAGTAGCTTTAAAGGCTCTCCTTGCTTGATTTCAGATCACCTTTCACAGGTGTATTGTTTCAGACCTTAGAAACTGAGCTAAAAGTTTCAGAAAACATGTGCTCTTCTATACTGGTAAATGAAGGGGAAGGTTGGGAGTGTGTGAGTGTGTGTAGGTGGAGAGCATCAGTCAACATTTGTCCATTCTGTTATTTCTGCTCTCAAGACTGACATTTGTGAGTCTGGGGTTTTCTCCTAACCTCTTTCCCCTCCCTCCTTTTTCTTAATTGTGGAGGAAACTAGTTTATCCCGTCTGGTCTCTGGAACTGTGTTCTGAGTCAGTCAAGCCCTTTTGTAAAGCAATTTTGTCAGTAGGTTACTGAGCAGCTGCTCTGTGCAGGTCAAATCTCAGGTTTTTCAGTTCATGCAAATTCCCCTTGAAGCCCATAAAGGACTTAAGAACAATGAAACAAAACCAGTTACTTATTACTATTTATATTCACTTGTTTAATATAAGTTGTTGAGCAATAGTTATTTTTTTCCTAGTTAATATTTTGGTGTGCTGACTGAAAAATCTGAGAAAGAATTAGCAAAACCAAACAAATAAAACATAGTTTAAGAAGTATAATGATGTTTCCTTTGTCAAAGCAGTCATTTATCACAGAGGGAGGCTCAGTGTCAATGCTTTTCTAAATGAAATGTGGGCTAATATAGTGATTTTATCAGAATTCCCATCCAGAATATCTACCTGCAAAAGAAACTATTGCTGGACTTAAATAAGTTTCTGGCATATAGGGGGAAGTCAACCAAAAAGCAAGGAAACATATAATGTTGTTATACATTATTATTTAAATAACTGTAGATAAAATAAGCTATTTAAGAGGTATGGTTGCTTCAGATGTTTTCTCTGTACTGGCAATTTGCTGGATCCTTAAAGAATCCTCAATACAGTATTCCTTTTGAGGAGTGTGGGTGTAAACTCACCCAAAACCAGAATAACCACAAACTGGCTAAGGTAATTTCCATCCATCTGTCCATTCAGAGCAGAGATTAAGTGAAATGTATAGTTCATGAATGTCAGGTGATAAAGGCCTTTTTAATGACTCTAATTCCATCTCCCATGAAAAAAATACTGATATTCCTCATTTGCTTTTTTCCTTAATTCATAAAACTGTTTTGTTTGAGATGAGATTGGTAGATATTACAAGGTATCTATCAAAATTGATCAGTGTGAATGAAATAGATAAGCTAAACTAATCATTAAAAAGTATTTGACTTTTTTTTTTTTTTTAGTATAGTAAACATCATGCAAAAAACCTTCACCTTTCCCATCTAGTTGTCTATTAGCTACTTTAAAGATTTTCCAGTGTCTGCCCCAGCACACAGTGGTAATCAAGAATGAGTTCAGCTCCTTTATAATCTTTAAAAGCCTTTTAGTTTATACTGTTTCAAAAGTCTCTGAGAAAAAAATATTCAACTATCTTTATTTTGGAAAACTGGGTAAATAATGTCACTGCTCTAGTTATTCCCTCTTTTGTACTTTCTAGGGTAAATACATAGTCTGCATGGACCCTCTAGATGGCTCATCAAACATCGACTGCCTTGTTTCCATTGGGACCATCTTTGCCATCTATAGAAAGGTAAAAAGCTTTCATCTAGGACAGGAAAAACTATTATTGTGCACATTTTGATGAAACATAATTTCATGTAAAGATTTAACAAGATCTAACTAAACCTGTTTGTGATGAGAATTACGGGACCAGCTTTAAGTTAAATCTGCTGTTTCAGACACACTTGAAAGAAACATTTGTAAGTGGCTTGCACTAGTCTTTTAGAAGATGGCACCTATATATCCATGGAAGGATGGCTCATATTTTAAATAAAGGAATTACTCTTTAGAAACAAATCAAGTCTTAGACTCCATGAATATTTGTGTTGAGACAAAATACCATGTGGTTGTCATCTACCTGAGGAATGTGCTTTCAGGTTTCCTGCTTCTCTGCAGTAATAGTTCTGTTAGCCTGAGGATAGTCTTCAAACATAAATCAGAGATGAAACATGGCGTGTGTATTTGAAGTGTCTAATTTGCTCCAAAAGGCAGAAACATTGTCCGAAGGAGCTTAAAACACTAGACTTAACATGTCACAAGACGGAGGGGAAAAAAGTAAGTCAGAACACGTCTGACTGTCCATTTTAATCATCTTTTGTATGTTGTCATACAACCCAAGGTAACTATTTTCAGCTTCATTATTTGTATGACGGAAAAGAAAATTAACAAATCCCAAGTACTTTTGATTGATTGTGAACTCTGTGAGTCATGTTTCACTGCTGTTAAACTGTACCTTGGAGTTTTCCTGTGTGCTGTGCTCATCATCACTCAGGTACACAGCTCTATATTATCTCCTTAATCCTTTCCTGCTTCCTGCATTCCAACTAGGCTTATAAGAGTGCTTTTCTATATCAAAGTGTTTGTCTCCTCTATGTAATTTGTATTAGTGCATCCATTAAGAATCTCAGTTGTGGATCCTAGAGCAGCATTTGTGCCACCTCATGTACAGATATAGAGTAGCTGTAGAAGTGAAAGCTGACTATATTCCTTTTTATTCTAGGTGTCTCCTGGTGAACCTTCTGGGAAAGATGCTTTACAGCCTGGGCGTAATCTTGTGGCAGCTGGTTATGCTCTCTACGGGAGTGCCACAATGCTGGTACTGGCCACTTCTGCTGGAGGTGTGAACTGTTTCATGCTGGATCCGGTGAGAATGTCTTCTGCTTCTTTGGTAGAGATACCAACATTAGAAATATCTTTATTAAGGATAACAATGTACTGTCTATAAGAGCTCTTTGTCCCCATAAAAAAATCAAACAAAGGAGCAATTTTCAAGCTAACGTGGAGAAATGAAGTACACTGAACAACACATCAGCAGTAATGTCAAGAAATTTTTGCATTCTAACTGCCCGCTGCAGCAGTGCTATGAGTGGTTTAACAGTAGGAAGGCAGCTGAGTCAGTGACGCAAAAACCCACGTGCCAAATCATCCAATATTTAAAATAAGTTGTTTTCTGCAATGCAGAATACACTTTAAGACTTGTTTGTCTTTTCCTTTTCACTAGAACGTTAGTAAACCAGAGAAGCAGAAATATTTAACCCTCTTCTGTGTTTTCAGGTTCCATCATGATGTGTAAAAGAGTAAGTGACATATATGGGTGCATTTGATGGTTCAGCATGTGTTGCTATGAGTTTTAAAAGTAATACTGATCCTAACAGAAAGTAGTTTACTTTAGTGAGCTGGTTTTTTTTGAAATCAGTTAGCCAGACTCTGCCACTTGCCATTACAGTTTTGGAACCTGTAGTGATCAAGCAGCAGAAGATAAAATTCGGTGCTGCATGCTATAACAAGTAGCTGCATGTATTTTTGTCTATGTTCAATAGCAGAGTTAACTTTGAGCATAAATGCATGTTATATTTATTTTTATCACTAACTTCAAAATTTACTTGAGTGAAAACTAAACAGACTGACCCTTGTTTACAGAGATTGGCTCTTTTGACTCCAGACTTCCAGTTAGCCCAAGTTAAGATGAACTGGAATTTATTAATACCTACAGCTGTTTGAAGATGTTTATATGTTCCTTCAACCTGCACTCTTGGTGTCCAAACTCCTTAGAGCCGTACTTTTATTCTAAGTCCAGAAAAAGACTAAATTTACAGGAAACAGCTCTCTTTTATTGGCAGAGAAAAATGATAGAGAGCTGGGGATGGTAGTAAAAAGCAGCTTGGACGACCCCAGGATTCATGCTCTGTCTGTGTTTTCTGGATAAGCAAAACCCTTTGTATCTGAATTGCAAGTGCCACTTTTTTAATATACTTTTTTTTTCAAATGGGAAATGAATGAGTGATTAATGATAACAAATTGGTTTTCTTTCTTAATATTAGGCAATTGGAGAATTCATTTTGGTGGATCAGGATGTGAAAATCAAAAAGAAGGGAAATATCTACAGTCTCAACGAAGGCTATGCTAAATATTTTGATCCTGCAGTCACAGAGTATCTCAAAAAGAAGAAATTCCCTGAGGTAAAAGGTCCTGTTTTATAGTTGATGTGACCATTTATTTCACCATCCTTCAGTACTTCACTGCCCCTCTTTTATTTTTTTCCCCATTCTTCTATTTTTCCCCCCTCTTTTTTTTTTTTCCCCTCTCTTCTTTTTTTATTTCTTTTCCCCCACCTTCTTCCTTTTTCCTCCTTCCACTTCTTCTTTCCCCCCCCCCTTCTCTTTTTTTCTTTTTTTTCTTCCTTATCTTCCTTCCTGTTTGAGTAACCATGCTAGAGGCAAAACTGGGCATTTGGTAGTCAAGTAGAGAGGAAATATCATCCAGTGATGAAGAAATATAGCCAACGTGTGTTAGACTGCTGCTTCCTCACTGCAGTGTCCGAGTAGCCAGAGAGCTGAGTTAGGATAGCAGTGAGTCATTGCTCAGTGGTAAGACAAGCTAGGTCCTGAGGAGACCCCTTGCTTGAAAAGCTAAGATAGTTTCAGGGTCTATTTGGTGGTTGTGCTGCTGTTTGCGGTGTCAGGAAGCCTGAAGCTCTAATGAGTGCCTGTAAAGATCATATGCATCCTCATGCCTTACTTCTATTGTCACTGGAGTTATTACATGGACAATGAACTGCAAGCATGTCCTGTTGTTAAGTGTGTGCCTTCTTGACTTCCTAATCTTGCTTTAAATAAGCACTGGTGTTTTCTTCTGGCATCTTGCTGGGCTTGAGGTGTTGTTTATTAAAATATTAAAATTTACTCTCTGGACTATAGGGAAGAAATATTGTTGGTAGTCAACTTTTTTTTAACCAAAGAAGATGTAGAAGCTGGCAAAAATGGGTAGAAGGAGTAGGAAAAAACACTTCTTCTCCTCCTTTATGTGTTTTTCTGCTACAAGAGGGAAAAAAAACCAAACCAACATCAGTTCCTAGCACTTGATCCTTTTGATACTAGAAATGCAATATTTTCCAAATATTGGAGAGCTGGGATGCATATTCTATTGTTAGCATTACCACTCATCTATCCTGAAATCTTCTGTTAGTCCTTTCTCTTGGATTTTCCCTATTAGAAAATGAGGAGGAAACTGAAATTTTCACCAAAATTACATTGAATATTATCAGTTGATCAAAATATGGAGGAGGTAGATGTTATGACCACAGGGGGAGGGGCGTACAGGGGTGCAGGGGGGAGTGGCAGATATTAATCTGATGTGCTTGAAAGTTATATGTATTTAAATGTCTTTCTGTAGGATGGCAGTTCACCATATGGTGGGAGGTACATAGGATCTATGGTGGCTGATGTGCATCGCACACTGGTGTATGGAGGAATCTTTCTGTATCCTGCTAACTCCAAAAGTCCCAAAGGAAAGGTAAACCTGAATAAGCCCAATTATAGAAAACAGTACATTATCTAGATATTTCACTACTGCAGATCAGTATTTTGATTGCAAAGGACATGCTTTACAACTTGGTAGCTTGCAGCTCTGGTGTGTGGTTATGGTCACCCAGCCATGCTGTCATGAGTGACAGCAACCTGTTGTCAGATACCTATTTTAAGGCTGTTGCTAACCTCTTTCAACTACGCTGACTTCTCTGTATCTCCAAACATATTCAGATTATGGAACATACCAGGGAATATGCTGTTGAGTTTTCTCTCTAAAAACTGTGCTGGCCTCAGCCAGGCGAAACATTGCAAACTACCGATATTACCCTGAGATTCCTATTGCAAGCTATGCTATAAGAAGCCTAAATGTTGTGCATCCCTTATGAGATACTGCCAAAGGGATTGGCACCTTGTGCTCGGTAACACTGTCTTCCATGGAGGAACTATGCCTGACTGACTCTTACAGGACCATGGTCAATCAGGGAACATCACACATACACTTAGAGGCTGACAAGGGGACTGTTTATTCAGCAAAGACCTTTCATCTGTTTTGTAATGGTCCGTAAATTATTGCCTTGGTTTGTAGATAAGGTGCAGTTATTCATTAGAGAATGGCACACTCGGGGCCAGTGTTTCTCTTTTCACACAGGCCTACACGGTCTGTTGCCCTGTTAGAACTTATGTCTTACATACAAGCTTTATCTCTGTGTAAAGAGCACAATGCAAACATCAGCTATGGAAAAAGCACTCAAATTGGGAAAATACAGCATTCATTGTGTTTTGTTTAAAAGAAAAACCCACACCATTTCATTTGTGAATCAAAGTTTAGATGAAATATGGAGTACTTGGAGTGCTGATTGGTTTTAAATCAAATGCTAAATATATTTACATTTCATAATTCCCAGCATTGCCTGGGCTGATCATTGCCATTTTGATTTTTGTTTTCTAGCTGAGACTGCTCTACGAATGCAATCCTATGGCGTTTGTTATTGAGAAGGCTGGGGGAATAGCAACAACTGGGCATCAAGCAATACTTGATATAGTGCCTGAGGATATCCACCAAAGATCGCCTATTGTCTTGGGATCTCCTGATGATGTGAAGGAGTACCTTGAGATAGTCAAGAAGCATTCAGCTAAGTAGGAAATGCTTGCTAGAGTCACTGTGCAGAGGGAAAGAAGTGCCTTACAGCTGAACCAAAAAACACTGCAGTACTATGAGATTGAACTGTCTGACCTCTGTAGCAGAAGAACAAACAAACCATATTTTCATAAGATTTTTTAAAAATTAAATCTTGTGTAATGGCATTGTGCAATGAAAGGCATTAAAAGATTGCATTAAGGGGATCACTGAAATTAAAAGCAAGAAAAAAATACTGCTTTTTTCATTTGTAATTTTACAAAAGCCACTGCACTACAAAGAAATACTGTGTTGCATTCAGTAACTAGGGGAAGACTCAACTTTCTTGGACAAGCTACATACTACCACCTGAATATCTGTCCTCTTCTAAAAATCTTTGAGGGAAGACTCTACAGCCTGTTACAGGAAGTGACCTTTCCTAGGCCAGTCTCTACTTCTTGGACTATAAAAATAAATGCTAACATGGCTACTTTCACACATTGTTTCTAGACCGCAGAAATTATTCACTGTACTTCACTCTGGAATTATCACTCCGGGATTATTTTGACTGAGAACTAACATTTGTGAAACATGCACATTAGTGTATAGCATCATAGAATGGTTTGGGTTGGAAGAAACCTTAAACATCAGCTTCTATCAAAGCCCCATCCAGCCTGGTTTTGAACAGTGATAGGGATGGGGCAGCCACAACCTCTGTAGGCAACCTCTGCCAGTGCCTCACCACCCTCACAGGGAAGAGCTTATTCCCAATATCTAATTGAAATCTGCCCTATCTCAGTTTGCAGCCGTTATCCTTTATCCTATAACTGTGTGCCTTTGTAGAAAGTCCCTCCCCAGCTTTCTTGTAGGCCCCTTTAGGTACTGGAAGGCTGCTGTAAGGTCTTCCCAAAGACTTCTCTTCCCCCGCCCTCACAACCCCAAATATCTCAGCCTGTCTTCATAGCAGAGGTGCTCCAGCCCTCTGGTCATTTTCATGGCCCTCCCCTGGACTCACTTCAGCAGGTTCATGGCCTTCTTATGGTGGCGGCTCCAGAGCTACAGGAGATGTCTCACAAGAGCAGAGCCCAGGGTGTGAATGATCTCCCCTGATCTGCTGGCCATGCTGCTTCTGATGCAGCCGAGGGTATGGCTTTCTGGACTGGAAACACTCCTTGCTGGGTCATATTAAGCTTCTCATCAACCAAAGTTAATTCTGATACATGCTTTTAATATTGCCAGTTGGCAGTCTATCACATCTAGTTACACAAGGATGGAAAATGACATTTTGAGGGTGTATTTTGAATTCGATAAGGAGCTTGTCACTTCTGCTGTGATGAGCTGGCTCTTTGCCAGAAATTAACTGGCTTACTTGATGAAAAAATGAACCTTCATGTTGCTAGCAACCCCCACCAGGTGTTCTTTGTGTTATTTTGAGAGTGTGCATTACTATGGGAAAGGATTCTGCTGCATAAGCAAAAACAAGTTGTTAAGATTCCCATGGGGTGTACTGACATTTAATATGCTGATTCAGAGCATGCTGCTGGGAACACAACATTAGTGCTTGGAAGCTAGATGGGCTGTCCACCTGTCTGGATACAGTTTATGGCTATGGCTCACAAGCTTTTTTAGTCAGTCTAAATCTGCAAATCTTTGACATTTCTCTCTAAACATTTACTTTTGCCAAACCCAAACTAAGGGACAAACAGGTGTCACTGTTCGGTAGACTGCCATTGAACATTGACTCAAGCCATGGTCAGGGATGCTCTGTCTGTGAGCACAATGAGTTATAAATCTGCCTGTCTGAGTTTTTTTTGTACATCAGTGCTGATGGACAATCTGAGTTTAGTTCTTCCTGTAAAACAAGAATCACAGCATGTGTGGGAACCTAGAGGCCATGACATGAAGGCATGCTCTCTGTGGACTTACACCAAAAAAAAACCCTGCAGGCCTTTGTTCTGACACAAGTTGCATTTGGGGCATTTGGAAGCATGCTGCCAAGACTTAGATGGATGTATTAGTTGGATGGATTTGTTTTCCAAAATGATACAGGACAAGGCATTTCTGGCAGGGACAGGACAGCCTATTTTCCACTGAAAATGCCATTTCTGATGGGGCTTTGTTAGTGAAGACAGGGCTTTCAGGGACCCGAGTCCTTAAAGGATTGAGGCAGTTCTGGAAATCTCCATTGAGTATGCTGTCATGCTGTCTAATTTACAATTAATTCCACTCTGGGAGAAAGCTCAAAACCACATCTCTCAGCAAGGTGGCCATGTTGCCAATCTTGGAAGCAGCCTGAAAGAGTGGCTTTACTACTCTGGCTTGTGAGTTCTGTGCCATGAGAGAGAACTTCTTGTGACCAGACAGCAAGTGGGAAAGCCAAGTGCAGGAAGACTACTGTGGCCTGGACTTTTCTTCACAGGCTGCTCATGTGCTAGAACCACTGCTTCTTCCTCTGCCTTTTCATGTGAGCAGTTAAGTACTAAGATATTGACATGCTATGACTTTTGTAAGACAAAAAAACCCAGTTCTTGTGTCTGTTTTGTCTTCATGTTGTGATTTCAAAAGAAACAGCAAGTCTCAACTTGGATGGAGCAAAGCTGTTAGGTGCAGCTAGAGATTCCTACCTTACAGACTGCAACACTTCACAAGTGAATTGCTCTGGCACATACCCTGTAGCACTTCAAAACTCCTCGGGTTCAAAACATTTGAAGTTCAGCAAAGCAGATACATCAGGTAGGATGCTGAGAAATACTCTAAACCTCTCAGAAGTTCAGGGTGCTCCTCCTAGAAGAAAGCACATGACTGTTGTAATGCACAACTGTTTTGGATCCTTAAAATTTTTAATTCAATCTGTCCCCAGAGCCATAGGTAGATGCACTTTTTAAATTGAATACACTAAGAAGAGGATAGCTAGAAGCCCTTACAATTTTTTTTTTTGTCTGGCTTTCCACTTACTGGTTCAGAATACAATGCCTCTCTAATCTGTTGGCACATCTGGACAGACAGTATCCACAGCAGCCATTTTTGCCTAGTTATGGTAATTTCTCAGCTGTATTCTGCCCTCAGCCTCTTCAGAAATCTCTGGGCTGCATATATCTATTTTAAGACACCACATTGGCAGCAGGTAAAGGTTATAGAAGGAAAGGCAATACTGCCCATGTTTGATGGGTCAATTTCCAGTGTTTTTGTTTGCTCATAGTCTGACATTTTATAGTTAGCATTTTTCACATTGTGAGATGAGGGTTTTTTTCTGCCTGTAATATATAAGCCCACTTTTGAAAGGCATCCCCATGTAGTCAGATTCAGCAATATTCCACAGCCTGTTTCCCAGAGCTTACCCTGCGTTTCAATGCAGGGCGAGAGGGTGGTTTTGTCACAAATTCCATCTGCAGCCCCTTGTTGCAGTACTATCCACTGTCTCCCTCAGAGGCTGAACTGTGGCATTTGGTGAAAAAGGTCACTAGCTCCAATTTCAGCTGGCACCATCCAAGCAACTAACATTTCAAATCAGTCAGAAAAGGTGTCACCTTTAAGGCACAGTGTTATCCTATATGCCAGTGGAAGAGTGAATCATCCCTGAGAACTCTTGTGCAGTCTTTACATCAGAAGGCAAATCTCCCATGGAGCTGTCAAATTGAGTTGTTTGGGTTTTTTTTTTTTTAAATGTTTCTATGTTATTCCAATTAATGTTACTGAGCTTTCTCAGGCTTATAAAGAATTGTCACACATTTTTGGAACAATATGATTTCTCCTCTCCTCCTGCCCTAATCTTGCAATTAAATGGTAATTATCTATGTAGCTTAATCATTCCACTTAATGATTCAGGTTTTTATCATTCAGTGGGATCACAATATTTATGAAAACAGGGCAAAGATTTTACAAAACGCAGTCATGATGCTTTTAGCCAAGTTTTATTCTTTTGTTTCTCTTCTTGCCCCACTGTTGGTTTTGATTTTTCTGAAAAACTTGAATGTAGAGCCTATGTTTCTTACATATTAGTGTAAGTGAAGTTCTTAAGTACTGAAAGAGTATTATTTGAGCAGCAGCTCAAAGTATTGTGTTTTACACATACTAAAAAGCACCCAGGACTTGTAAAAAAAAAAAAAAGGGGGGGGATTTTTCAGTTAAAAGAAACAAAGAAAGAGGCAAATAATGTACTTATTATCTCTGAGAATACCCTTTGATCCACTAACTCCAAAACAAACTTTCTGTTAGAAGATATTCTGAACTTTGTCTTTCTGACCAGTGTAAAAGGTCAGTTGGAATGAACAGTAAAGAAGATCTGCATGTGATGTTTTCACAAATGTTAGAAACCATAGGGCTATACCCACCTCACTTCTGGTTTGCGATATTGATTTGGTATGCTGATGGTGTTCTATCTACACATCTGAGAGCTTTTCTGTTAAAAGCATTTTGGTACTGGTCAGGCTGACAACTGCTATGATGATGAAATAATGTGCAGAATGTAGTGTCTGTACTGTAGGCCAGCAGGTCTGTTTGCACATAAAAGGTGTCTCCTTCTTTTATTAATAGCTATTTCAGATCTTCCTGGATATGTTATATTTTGGTTTTGTACAACATCTGTTCAAAAAAAGAAAGACTCTTAACCTGGCAAAAGGTGGTGTGGAATATTTATCTTGTGACATGAATGGTATTGTGTACTTTTGAATAGATCACAGTGGTAGAAAAAAGACATCTTCAAGATCACTTCCTTTTTCAACCATTGCAAAACCAGGAGCTCTAATCACTAGTCCTTTCTTTTCTTTAGAATGAGACTAGAAATACATCCCCAAAGCTAGGCACACGGAATGCAAGCAGCACTGAACTGTGTCTTTCTACTTGTTGCTAGTGTGCAGTGTTGTCAGTCTCTAAGACCTTCACTTTAGGCAGGTTTCAGAGATTATAAACTTAAGCATTCAGATCCCTTTACAATTCTGCAAGTAATGTATTGCTCATGGGTAAAGAAATGGTTTTTTTTAGAAAAATCCGAAGAAATGCTAAATATTAAAACAGAAATACAAAGGGAAATAAAAATTCTTTGCCTACAGCTGCAGTTCCTATTAACAAAAGCAAAGCTAGGTATATGTTTTGTTACTGAATTCTGTTTCTGTCTTCCTAGCATGATTGTAGTGCAGTAGCTTGGGTTAAATGAATGAGAGCAATGAAACTCAACAAAACTTTTCTTTTTTGGATGAGATCCTGTGTGACCTACTCTAGTAGGTCCTGCTCTAGCAGGAGGGGTTGGACTAGACGATCTTTTGACATTCCTTCCAACCCTTAAGATTCTGTATTTCTATGATTGTTTAGCTCCAGATTTTCTTGTTTTGCTTGTGAGCTTTTCAGATCTTCTGCTTGAAAATAAGTGTTGCTGATAAATGAAATGAAGGCTACAACATCTAATTGTTCTTACCATCTCACCCAAGTGCGAAGATAGTGCTGTAATTAAAGTCTGTAATTCCAGTGTTCCAGATAGCACATACCTAGCCCACTGATATTTATGTCTACCTTCACAGTAGCACTGTGAGATCCAAGGACACTGCCCACGGCCAAGGAGTTACTGGTGGCATGATTTCAAACTTGGACATATTTGCTCGGTGTACCACAGTACCAAAGCAGACAGAATTTCATTTTGTGAGTTATGACACAGCCAGGCTTAAACTAGATAAATCATTGTAAATCACTGATGACACAATCACACTGTAACCAGTCCAGCTGCAGCTCACCAGTACCTCTTATTCACACAAGCCCTACAGTATTACAAGTAGCCCAGAGCAGGAATGAAGTCACTAAAATGAGATTGTAGCAGGCCAACCAGCAAGGTAAAATATCTTTAATAAGTATGTGTCTAGATGTACCCTGCACCTCCAGCTGCTTCCTCTGGGATGTGCCATACACATGCAAAACCTTCCTTTATGGAGGAGGCCAAAAGAATTAGGTGAGCACACAGGGATAGGGGCGATGTGGGAAGGGAACTTTACCATCCTGAGCCACAGCAGGACTATGAATCTCACTGACCAGAGGGTGGGTCCTCTGCTGCTGGGCATTATGGCATGTGTGAGTATTGACATCCTATGCCTTCATTTCTGATGCCTTGATGATTTTACCTGGGCCAGGTTTTTTGGTAGAGGGAGAGTTGCCTGGGAGGCTTCTTTAAACAAAGAGCTGTCAGAAGCTGCCCCTGTAGATGACCAGGCAAGTGCCAGTCAATTCTAAGATAGACTCTGCAGCTGACCCAGGCCTGGCCAATTAGTGACTGAGGTAACAGCTCTGTGATTAATGTATTTGAGAAGGAGAAGTTGCTGCACAGTTGCTAAACTGCAGCAGCAGAGAGTGAGAATGTGAGAATATCTCTGCAAACACCAAGGTCGGTGGAGGAGAAGGAGGAGGGTCCTGAGGCCCTGAAAGACTCCCCTGTGACCTGTGGTGCAGCCCATGGTGAGGCGGCTGTGCCCCTGCAGTCCATGGAGGCCACTGAGTAGCAGAGATCCACTCGCAGCCCATGGAGGACCCCACGCCAGAGCGGGTGGATGCTTGAAGAAGGCTGTGATTCTGTGGGAAACCCACAATGGAGCAAGTTCCTGGCAGGACCTCGGAGTCTGTGGGGAGAGAGGAGCCCATGCCAGAGCAGGTTTCTTGTCAGGACTTGTGATCCTGTGAGGGACTCAGGCTGGAGCAGTTTGTCCCTGAAGGCTTGTTCTTCTGGTGGATGACCCACACTGGGGCAGGGTGTGAGGAACTGTCCCTGTGGGAGGCCCCATGCTGGAGCAGTCTGTGAGGAACTGTAGCCCATGGGAAGGACCCACTCTCGAGAAGTTCGTGAGGGCCTGTCACCCATGGGGAGGGACCTCACACTGTAGCAGTGGGAAGTATGAGGAGGCCTCTCCCTGAGAAGAAGCAGCAGCAAAGTCCATCTGTAACAAACCGAATGCAGCCCCCATCCCCTGCACTACTGCGGGGGAAGAAGGAGGCTCCTGGGGGGAGGCAGGGATGGGGGAGGTGTTTTAAGATTCAGTTTTATTTCTCATCTCCCTGTTCTGATGGTTGTTTAATAAAACCCTTTTCTCCTCAGGTTGAGTCTGGTTTTGCCCATGACACTAATTGCTGAGCAATCTCCCTGTCCTTGTGTCAACTCACAAACCTCTCCTTATATTTCTCTCTTCCCTTGTCCAGTTTAGGAGAGAGAGTGATATGATGATTTGGTGGGGACCTGGCACTTAGCCAGGGCTAAACCACCACAATTGCAAATTGTGTGCTTTGCCCTGGCTATGCTGAGCTCCTTGCTGAGTGGTGGCTACAGGAGAGCAGTTTCCAGCAAAGTGACCAGTCAGTTTTGCATTACAAGCAGTCTAACACAGAGTTAGAATGTGTTACTGGGTCTGCACATCACTACTTTCAGTGGGGAGAGCAGCTAAGCAGTGGTTGCTCAGCTGTAGTCCCGTCTCAGGCTCCTTTCCTGCATCCCAGAGGAGCTGTGGAACCAGCCGAGGGCACAGTTATTCTGAGCACTCAATCACATGGTCTCAGAAGCATCTTAAGCTCTGGCCAGCAACACAGCCAACAGCTTCACCTCAAAATAACACAGCTACCCAGGATCTCAACACAGCAAGACAGAGTCTCATCCAGCAGAGGAGAAAGGAGCTCTGGTACACAGCAAAAATGTCCGACAAAACCCCCTTCGAAACAGACATGCTGACGCTCACTCGATTCGTTATGGAGAAGGGACGCCGCGTTAAAGGAGCAACAGGGGAGCTGACGCAGCTGCTCAACTCCATGCTGACTGCCATAAAGGCCATTTCCTCTGCAGTCAGAAAGGCAGGCCTTGCCCACATGTGAGTCCTACCTAGCCATATGGGGAGGAAGAAGAGGTAGAGAGGCAGCTGGTTGCACAGAAAAGCTGGGGAGTGGGCAGGGATTCATTGGAAGTGTCTTTTTTAAGCTGAGTGACTGTAGGCATGAGGCCAGAGCCTGGACTATCGAGAGTGGGAAGCGGGAGATCTCTCTTTACAGAGAATTTTAATATTGGCTGCAAGATAGATATTTAAACTAACTGCTGGTGTGTAACATTCTACTCTAAAAATGTAAGTCAGAACTTCAGTGCACTGCTTACCTTGTCATCCCTTGTAAATGTTGATATCAATCTATTTTAAAATCTACTGAGAATTTGCAGAATATCACACCATGAAATTTTTAGTGAAGATTATTACACTGTAATATTTTCTGCTAACATCCAAGCCTAGTGCTGAGCTGTGCTAATCAGAACTTGGCTTATCATCTTGGGAAGCTGATGTTCTATCTGACTGCAGTCTAAGTAATGGTCTAAAGCAGCAGCCCTGCAAGAAATAACATACACTGCCATGTGTGAATGCATTTCTCCTTCCTCAAGTAGTATCAGGGTCAGAGGTGGGGAGTCTTAGAAGGTCCTATGTGAAAAACAACCTCACAATTTGGCATCTAGTGATCTCGTAAATGGAATAAAGAGTTGCCTTAGCAAAGCCTGGAATGAGCCAAGCTTTTCCCACAGACCCAGGTGAAACAGACATCATCGTCATTCTTTTAATGGTCACTTCAGAGAGCTGAAACCTCCTAATAAAATTATGCACTTAAAATATCCGAGTTTCATTATGTATTGAAAAATACCTTTCTGCACGTGCCTTTGTATGTACCCATGCATATATGCACAAAAAAAAAAAAAAAAAAAGGAGGAAATATATTTGTGTAAGAAAGACAACATTTTCCTTTTTTTTTTTCCCCAGGGAAAAAAGCATGCTGGGTTTTTTTGTACCTCCATCGATTCTTCAGTCAAAGCCCTCAGGGATCTTTACAAACCATTCAATGTCTCAGTACTATCACCCTCACTTTATAGGCATGGGCCATAACCTGTAGAGAGGACATTAACAGCAGCATTAGGCTTCTGTGCACTGTTAAACTATAGTTTGTACTTACTAGGAGATTTGCTTCCCTGACTTAGAGGAATAGTTGCTTTTATTTCATTTTATTTTTCTTTCAACATGCAACCTCTGAAGTATTTAATAAGTGGGGAGGTCATCTATTTGATAGGCCAGTGGTGGAATAGCCACCTAGCTGGTTGAACATATGACTATTGAGCTAGATGAATCTTCCCTTCGGAAAGAAAACTTCCACTATTTTAAGGAGAAAATGTCTATCAACAAAAACTTCAGGTGATGAACCAGAAATATCTGAAGTATCCAAACACACAAACAAGTAACTTGTACCATTCAAATTACTGCAACTAACCAAGAGATTTCAGAAATTTCCATGGCAAACTTTCAACCACAGTGACTGGCTTGTATCTGTCTGCATTTGTGAAGGTAGGGAGCTCTGATTTTTCTAGCCCCTTCAAACAGAAAACTGTGAAGTGAGTTATTTAACGTTAAAGAACTCAACACAAATTTTTAGCAATTTTGCCTTCCAAAATAAAAGAACTTTTTCTAAGCCATAGACTTGAGCTAGGAATGTGCCTGAAAATACATTAACTGGAGAATGGGTGCTTAGCGTGCTCTGAAAATCATAGTCCTTTTCACTGTTTCAAACTTGGCATCCCAAAACAGTGCCCCAAACTCAATATTTCCAAAAGGCTCAGGCAGCTTTGAGTAAGATGAAAGACCTATACGGCTCCCTATGGCTTGCTGCTGACCAACATCTGAGGGACTAATTAGTTGTCCCTTTTATCTTCCTCTTTTTTCCTTTCATAACAAAAATAATCTATCTATTGCCTGTGTGACTCCTAAGATTCCCATGCCATTCACATTAGGTCTAAGCAGTACTTTCTGAACTGGTAGTCTCAGAAACATATATACTACTATATATTACATCATTAGTATCCTGCTAAAATCAGGATAGGGAATGGAAGACTCACCCTACCCCAACTTAGGATCATCAAATAAAACAGGCTTTTCTCCTGAGATGCAGTGCAGCATGGGGAGTTTTAAGCTTCTGAGTGAGGTATCTGAGCACTGAATGAACAGAGATAAAGGACCACCAAGGAGCTCTGAGCAGCCAGCAACAGAAAATAATGCTGATGCTAGCTGCCTCTTCTCCTCCTTCAAAGCTGCTGCCAGCTGCTTCATGGGGCTGCTAGGGGTGCCTGGCTCCCACCGTCCAAGCCATGAGCTGTACTCCTGGTCTGGAGAACAAACAAACAGGAGCAAAAGGACTTGGGTAAAGTCCCAAAATGATGCCATAACCCTTTCTCATGTACGCTTTTCTTTTGAAGCAGCAGTCACCATATCCTAATGCACCTAAGCAGTTTAATTCAAAGGTCAGAGGCCTGGGAAGATGAAAGGAAGGGGGCCACGCTGACTTGTTTGGATTTTTTTCCTAAAAACCTGTAATGTTGGCCTCTCTGAGGTTTCCTGATATTTTCCCTTCTCTGTAGGTTTGGAATAGCTGGGACTGTGAACGTGACTGGTGATGAAGTGAAGAAGCTGGATGTATTATCCAACTCCCTGGTGATTAATATGCTCCAGTCCTCCTACAGCACCTGTGTCCTGGTCACAGAGGAGAACAAAGAGGCCATCATCACCCCGAAAGACAAGCGGGTCTGTGCAGCTCCTGCCTTCAGTAGGTTACCGGCTCGGGCAGCAGCAGGTGGCAGTCTTGGTTCGAGAATGAAACCCGTGCCTTGGCCCCTCCAAAGCCAGACCTTCCCGCGGGAATGCGGAACATGTGCACCATCGCTGCATTGTTTTGATTGAGAACTGTGGTGGATGGCATGGTTTCTAAAGCTAAAGGAGCTGCGGAGGGTAAAAATATTATTAAAGTTTTGTGACTGTAGGGAGAACAATTACTCTGGAGCTTGTTAACACCCTGCAGACTCCAGGTGTAAGTGTGCTATTACCTTCTCTGACTGCCGGTGTAGTGGTTTTGGATTACAGCAACAATTAGGTAAAATAAAATGAGAGGTTGGCAGAACAAGGTTTTACGTTAGACATCTAGAGGAAACACCTGACTGCTTCATCAGGCTTCCCCCAGGAGGGACTCCTATTGCAGCAAGATACTGATCATGCTGATGTAACCTAATCTTTCCCTGAGGTGTTTTCTCTCTGTCTTCTTACCCTCAAACCTCACATCACAGGCAAATCCTCTTCTTTGGAGCAAAATGAAACAAAGATAGACATATTTACTCACGGAAGATACTTGCTTCCAGAATGAGTCACTCCTTTTGTTTTCAAGCAATTTCTTGCATTGCTTGGCAGCAGAGGACTGCTCCTTCCTAATATCAGATTTTTGTGAGCAGAAACATACTCTCTTCTCCTTCCCTGGTAAGGCCCAACAGGGAATGAGTGTTGTGCTGTAGGGCCAGCTGGGTCAACAGTGCTCTGACTGTGTGAGGTGCACTTGTAAAGCTAAACATAGTCACAAAAACATGGATTTTGTCAAGAAAAGGGAAATAACAGTACAAGACTGCTTACCATTTAATGTTTCCTTTGTCACTTCTGTTTTAGGGTAAGTATGTGGTGTGCTTTGACCCCCTTGATGGCTCATCCAACATAGACTGCTTGGCACCAATAGGAACAATATTTGCTATCTACAAGAAGGTAAGAAGATGACTGAAGCACACATAGCACAATTTATTTGTTGAAAGCAAAATGTCTTGGTTATATCAGCTTGCTTAGTCTTTTTCTAGGTCTTTTAAGTGTCTTTAGCATCAACAGAGCCTTGAACATGAGATTCACATGTGCTAAAACACTGCCTAGATTCCCAGGAAAGGGACACTCAACCTCACAAAAGTGTTAGGTGGCAGGCACATAGATGCTTAAATAAAACCCTTACCATCAAACAGCTGGTTAGCCCCTTCAGTGATGCTTTACAGGAGCTTACAAATGAAGGTATTTGTCTTTCTGTGTCCTGAGTAAAAAGGGCTGATGGTCACAGCCTGGGCTGCATCATGGTTATAGTTGCCTCCCAGTGAGAGCTACCATATACCTGTTAGGACAGGAGTTTATAAGCATGCTAATGATGGAAGCCACCTGAGGCTGAAGGAGACAGTCACCTACAGCCACAGGGTTCTGTTAGTATGTCTGCTCCCATAGGGCTGCACAGACAGCAGCCATGAAGCCAATTAACAAGCATTAATTGAGTCATGCTGGGTCTTGTGATTTGATTGCTAATCTCCCAGCAGTTGGTGTTTTTCCTAAAGCCTGAGTGCACAGTCATATGACTATGGGAGACCCTCAGTCTTTACTATTTTGAAGTAACTTCTACAGTACTTGAGACTGCAAAGAAGTCTCTCCAGGCTCAGATGCTACACTTCAAATGCGTGAAGACATGTTTTCAAAGACTGCTCTCATATTTTAACTCATAATTTTCAGCTAGCTAGTCCTTGTTTTTCACATTTCTGGTAGGTGATACACAAATCATCACTGCTGAACACATGCATCTGCCAGAAAGTAGTTATGGCACAGTCTCAACAAGATCATAGTACAAGCTAAATGCTAATGTATGTCTGTCCACATTGTCAAAGGTCAGTCCAGACCCCTATATCAGAGATGTGGCCCAGACCAGAAAAAATTGAGATAATGCCTGACTATGGCTCTAGGAAAGAGCAGCCCAGGTATTGCCTCCAGTACCATCTACCACCTTGCTTTTTGCAGGGAAGAGAGCTTAGCTGTATGAATGCAGACCATGCCATGTGTCCTTATGGTAAGCAAAGGGGCTGCCACTCTTTTAATTTATCTCTCCAAAGACAGCCTAAGAGACTACAGCACCTCCTGATATTTGCAGTAGGCAATAGCTATGTTGTCCATCATTCTTAAAGGTGGTAAGCACCACCTTATAGACACTAAACAGTATTTTTCTATGTAGAGGTGTTGTGTTGTTACCCTATGTAAAAATAAAGGCAAGGCTCAGTGTAATCAATATAGTGTAACAGGTTAAAATACAGATTAGATTTCATTAGCATCTCCAACTCATCTGTTAATATATGTAAAGACTATGGAGTGCTCAGTCTTCCCTAGGATTCTGCTTCAGGACAGAAATGTTTGTTAAAGAACTCTTGTCATTCCCAAATGTTGACGTTTTAAATTATTTTTCCAATCCTTCTATATTTGTTGTTGTTGTTCTAATATATATTAACATGTTTGTTGTTAATAGTGTTTCTAAGTTAATGGTTGTCATGTGAGTAGATACCCTTCAGTGCTTCATAAAAAGAAAATGACATTGCTTTGTATAAATGCTTTATATCCACATGAAAACCCTGCTGCTAGGATGAAACACAGTTTGCTGATTACAAGAACAGCTCTTCAATATTTCCTGTAAAGTTAGAAACAATGTTGAATTTACAGACTTTCACTTATGTAATTCTTTCTATGAAAATGATAATTCAGAGGTGCATGTTAATTAACATGCCTTCCTCTCAGATAAGACCATTTCATAGCAGTGTTATTAAGTTTAACCAATATTAACTTCAAAATCTTTGAGATAATATAATAATACAAAGTGCTTTATTGATTGATACAGAAGGGTAATGTGAAAGGAATAAAAGTAAGATGCTTCCCTCCAACTAAGAATCATTTAAGAAAGAAAATATAATTTCAAGCCATTTAAGGTTCATGAACATCATTCTGGAATAGCTAAAACATTTTTCTTCCAAAGGATGACTCTTAGCACCTGTCTGATACTTGGTACCTTCCCATTCTCAGATGATTGCATGACTCATTTTCTCACTATGTCAGCACCTTATCTGCATTTCCAAAAGCACACTCTTCAGAACTGAAATATTTTACTCATTTTAAGGGGAAAAAAACAAAAAAAGGTCAACATTTTTTTGCTGCAAAGACTCGGCCAACACTTTTCAAATCTAGAAATGGTTCTCTGGCTGTTCCCAATCCAGAACCACCACCATGCTGATGGGTACAATTGCCTCCTGTCAGAAAAGCCCTGCATCAGTTTCTTAGAGAAAATTACTGGGAAATAAATGTAATCTCCAGTTTACTTAATTTTCCACCTGGCTTTAATTTCTGAAGCACAAGTGGTATTGTTAAAAAGACCAGAAACATCAGAAAAGTGAGGCTGAGGCAGAAGCCCTGCTGAATCAGCAAAAGCTGGAACAAGGAATAGGACCTTGACAGTCACTGCTGCTGAGGGACCCTCAGCTGCTGGATCAGCTGTTGGAGTGTTGGGATATGATGGCAATAAGTATTTTTTTCATTGCATTTTTCCCAATATTTCATGCCACTGACCTGAACCTACAAATCCCAGTTCATATTGCACATACATGCTATGAAAATCCACTGCTTTGTTTCATTCTGGTTTTAATTTGTAACTTTCCCTAGTGTCTCAGATGTATTTTGTTTCCTCTCCTTCATTGCCATGGGAACAACATCCTTCCCTCCATTTGGTCCTGCATGGAGGAGGTGTAAGAATTCAGGACAATGGCAAACATAACTCATGAAACATGAGACAAATGGAGAACTGGAAACCAAGTCCTTCTAGAGCTGCTCCCAGTGCTGATGAGAACTCACACATGTGATGTGAGGCATAACACATATGCAAAAATTTTAAAATACAGGTATCACCTGAGGGTACCCCTATAGCCAGAGTCTACAGACCTTGTTTCTTCTGCTTCACACCAACATGAAGCCAAAGGGAGGGGCTGTGTCAATGCTTGTCAGAAGTTCTCGGCAGTCACTCTGCCTGTTTCAGTTCTTTGCATAAAGACTTCTGAAGAGATTTCACTACTGTCATCTCACAGTCAAAACAGAATAGAAAGGAAACCCATCTGTGCATCAAAAAGAAGTGAAAATATTCAGCAATGCTAGCAGAATCTGAGGGCCAGCTTGACTGCCTGGTTTGTTTCACAGCACATGGTACTTGGTGGGACAAAGCCCCTGCAATCCTAACAATGAAATATCAGCTGATCTCTAGGGGAGTTTTATGTTCTGACAAGCTCTGCAAAATGTTTGTTCAACTGTGAACTTTTTCCTTTTGTTTTGGAAGCTGGCTCTTGGAAACACAATTGTCAGTGAGGATAAAAAAACAAGTGAATACTGTCCAACTGCCCACCTCCCAAGAGAGGGGTTCCTCTGTTTTTTTCAGAATAGTCAACAAATACATGGTTTCTTGGACACGTAAATATAGAAAATGCATTTAAGAGATAGGATTGGAAAGCTCACCTCAAAGAAATACTTTCTAAATCAATACCGTATGTAACCAGCTGCTATGTGTATTGCATATACACCATGCTCTATAAACCAAATCTCTTTACTGTATTTATGCAAAATTAATTTTAATTTAATGAAGACGGTGTACAAAAAGATAGAAGAATCATCATATGTTTGCAACTAGTTATGTAAATATGTGTTTAATTCTGCATTTAATGTTGCAAATAATTAGTCCACCATAGAGAACCGTTGCTTTTGATGCTGAGATGTATGTGTCATGCAAATGTATTTTTGAAAGAGAAGATTGTATGTAGGATTAACAATAGTTGGTTCTGTAAAGGATTGTTTAGCAAAGGATCATCCATTAACAGCCAATATTCAAAGCTCTGGAATACACAAGCATGGGTTTTGACTTCATTATATGCGTTTTAACCTCTCTGAATAAGCAGCTTGACATAAAGTAATTCCGTAGAGACTGCATACCAGATGTATTTGTACATGTGATATTTCAGCTCCCATGAACAGTTGGTTGGCAATGGGATTTTTTTTAAAAAAACAGAATAAATCATAATAATTATTTTTTTTTAGCAAAATACAGCTAAAAATTGTGAAATTAACAAAATTAACACAATCTTCAGCTGAAAATGAAAACAGTTCGATATGGAATTGCTGTCTTCATGTGCCACGAAAGGTGTAGATTTGGTGTCTCACATCTCAGTTTTCCTCTAGATGTTGGCATACAACAATGAACAGACTTCCCAGGTTCTCTAGCCTTCCAACTTGCTAGGACCTTGTGATAGGCACCATGAGAGTTCCTTACCATAGGACACATCAGAGAATTCTTCTGTTGGAGAAAAGCTGTTTTTGTTTGGAAAACATCTGTGGAAAGCATTCTCAATACTTTATTTCCTACACAAATCAGTCTACACTCATTTTAATTTTTTTAACTGGATATTTTGCACTAGACCTGCTGTTTCTATTTATCTTCTGGTCAATGTAATTAAACCCATGCAATCACTGACAAATTGAGTTTGGAATAATATAATGCAAAAACAGGACTCAAATAAAGGATCTGAGGGGCTTCTAATTTTAATTCCTCATAACTCACCATCAAAACATTACAGAAGACCCACCATAACCAACAAGCTTTGAAAGAAATATTAATATCAAGCATTTCCTACCCATTTAGTGGTTCCAGAGGTGAAGGCTGAAGACAGCTTTCCCAAGTTCTCATGCCTGTTCTCCTTTCAAGTTAAAGTCTTGTAAGCTGTGGCTGATGCACACGTCTGGAACTGGCTGGAAATATTTGTACCACATCTGCTTGAGCTATTGCTGTTCAGTGATAACCAAAGTGACTAATCAAAGTACAAGTGTCAGAAATTGATTTAAAACCTGAAGTAAAATGCTACATGATTATTTTATGTATAGATGCATTTCTGCACACATTACATATGTAAATGCATTTGTTATTTCATATATGATATGGACATTCATATCACTTCAGTTACCTGTCTCTTCATCAACAGAGACCAACGAACAATCTTGGCTCCATCTAGCCTTTGAAATTCAGCATTACTGGAAGCTATTTGACTGTAGTGTTATTTACTGTGTTCACCTGTCAGGTATTTCTTCTGCCAGATGTCAGGATGATGGCTTATGTTTGCATTTACAGAAAACAGTTCATCTGTTCTGTCTCAGATTTCTGATGATCTTGAATTAATAGACTGGGCTGATAATGCTAAGGTATCAGTTCTGTTGCAGGTGTCATATTGATTGCATGACATGTATGAAATAACAAACTCTCAACATCCTGTCCCAGTGTGTACCTGTACTTGAACCAAACTTGCCCTGAACAAGTAGGAACAGCATCTAACTTGGTTGTCTGAAAGAGCTGCATAATCACGAAAATTAGATCCGCTCCATGTTACTATTGAAGTGCTGTTTTTGTTGTTTCTCATAAGTATTCAGTCTTCAGTTCTATGGTAATTTTTCCTCAGGAAACAGACAGTGAGCCCTCTGAAAAAGATGCTTTGCAACCCGGACGCAATATTGTTGCTGCAGGCTATGCTTTGTATGGCAGCGCTACGCTGGTCGCCCTCTCCACAGGACAAGGAGTAGACTGCTTCATGCTTGATCCGGTACAGCCATGGTTTTAATCATATTGCCACTATCTTTTAGTGCTTTCCTGTTCTTGGGTTTACACAATTTTTAATACTTCTGTCTGACTACACGATTCTTTTTTTCAACCATGTCCTGGAGCATCCTCCCTCCACCATACAAGTTATTTAATAATACATGTGTATGGTGGTTGCAATAGCTCTATTGTTTTGTTGGGTTTTTTTAAGCTCAGTGAAAGAAAGTTCATGTTAAATAGCATTTGAGATCCTGTCCATTTGAAGCAGATTGTGCATTTGCACAAACACTTAAGAAAATTTACTCTGAACAGTGTCTTTGCCTCCACTTAAAGGACTTCTGCTTTTTTTCTTCTTCTTGCTGTTTCTATCTGTAGAAGAACCTCAGCATATTCAGTGTTTAGAATGGGGCAAGGACGATTTTTTGACACAGTTCATGCAGGGTGATATCATAGAATCATAGAATGGTAGGGGTTGGAAGAGACCTTTAGAGATCAACTAAACCTCCAACTCCCCTACAGAAACAGGTTCATCTGGATCCAGTCACATAGGAACACATCCAGGTGGGTCTTGAAGACCTCCAAGGAAGGAGACTCCACAATGTCCCTGGGCAGCCTGTTCCACTGCTCCATCACCCTCACAGTGAAATAGTTTTTTCTTATATTTAAATGGAACTTTTTGTGTTCCAGCTTCATCCCATTACCCCTTGTCCTGTTGCTAGATACCATCAAAAAAAAGGATGTCCCAGCCTCATGACATCCACCCTTTAGATATTTGTAAATGTTAATAAGATCCTCCCTCAGTCTCCTCTTCTCCAGACTGAACAGCCCCAGTTCCCACAGCCTTTCCTCATAAGGAAGATGTTCCAGTCCCCTGATCATCTTGGTGGCCCTGCGCTGGACTCTCTCCTGAAGTTCTCTGTCCCTCTTGAGCTGAGGAGCCCAGAACTGGACACAGGAATCCAGATGAGGCCTCACTAGGGTAGAGTAGAGAGGGAGAAGAACGTCCCTTGACCTGCTGGCCACACTCCAATCCAATCTCCTGAATGCAATTCAGGTTTATGACTAAGTCCTCTGAGCATATCTAAAAACTTGCAAAGCCATACTCATCAGCTGGACACGTGCTGCCCCTTGGTGTCCAGCCCAAGACCCCAGCAAATGTTGGTGGAGGAATGAAGGAAAGAGATTCCTCAGTTGAGAAACCAGCATTAGATATGGACAATAGCATAGGAGGGGATTTTTTGCTAAAAGAATGAATTATTACCATAACCCCATTTTAGAATTAATAAATTGGCTCTCTCCAAATGGGAAGAACTGGGAGCTGAACTGCTCTGAAGGTGGGAGTCGCACTCAAACTGCAGACAGCAGCACCTGGAGGTAGCTGACTGCATTCACTTTAAGTGATACAGACAAGACAGTAAAGAAGAGTTCAAAAATCAGAAGGCACTGTTATGTGTTAATTTGTAACCATTTTATATATGGACAGAGATACAAGATCCATCTGCTTTCAGGACTGAGTGGTGTTCTTTTGATATATTAACCACTGCAGTCAAATTACTTTTTGTTTATAGTACCAATGTGATAAGTTTTCGTGAGCTTTACACAGATTCTGTCTTTTCTGCCCTGTCTGAAGTACTGTGAAGTTATATTCAAGGCTACTGCTGAAAGGACCAAGCTATGCTAACATTTATGCCATCTCTAGTATGACAACTGTTACAGAAAGTCAACATTTTCTGCTTCTTGCTAATAGCTGGTCTATCCTGTTCCAATGTAGGGTCTTGGTGAATTTATTTTGGTGGACAGAGATGTTAAAATCAAGAAGAAAGGGAAAATATACAGTCTCAATGAAGGTTATGCAAAGTATTTTGATCCTGCAATGACAGAGTATTTACAAAAGAAGAAATTCCCTGAGGTAAGAAAATATTAGCACTGAACCCAATGTACTGTGTAAGGCAAGCACTGCATTCCAGCAGTCCTGGCCAATGGGAAAGAATTTTAAAGCCTCATCAAGTTCAGCCCTGTATAACACTTTCATGCCATCAGGTCCATTTTGGGTATGTGTCTGTTGCTTTTCCTTTTTTTTTTTCCTGCCCTGATATCTTTTATAACTTCAGACTTCCAAGTGGAGGACAATGTGCTGTAGATGAAGGACCAGGTTTTTCAACAAATCTCTGAATCTGTGCCAGCAAAATGTGAGAATACCCTTGTTTCTAGCTTATCTGAATAGGCAGCTCAGTTAAATATGCAGCTGGGCATTTATGACTAGATTCCATGTAATGACCAGAAGGTGCTTGCAGTGATCTGGGTGGCATGACCTTCTCCTTCCTGTATATGCTTGCATCTGAGAAATGCAGTATCATTCTTGCACTGTCTACTTGCATCACAGGGAACACAAACCACTTCACAGGTTGAAAAAAAATCAACTAGCATGAGGCACAATTTCATTATATTCTGTTGTTATCTCTGAGAGATAAAGTTGAAAGTATCCCATGTTTGATGAACTTCCCTGTGTGGACATTACAGCTCTGTATGGCCTCTGGTCAATGCTAGGAAGACAACACAAGCTTTCAATGTGAAAAGCTAGAAGCTCTCAAGAAAGTGTGGCTCTGTGACCAGTAAGTCGTAATGAAATATAGTGGAATGGTTCAGGGCTGAGTGTGGCCAGGAAACTAGTTTTAATGTTCTTCTTAGTTTTTTGGTGTTTTTTTAAGGAAAATTAAAAAGCCATAAGATTATTTTTTAAGCTATTAGTTGTCAAGAATACTTTTACAAGTTTCATGTAAAATCAATGTATTCAGCATAAAACTTCGGGATGCTGTAAAAGGGAAACGTAACAAGTAAGGGTTTAAACCATAGTCTTATCAGAAGTTGCTTCTGAGCCAAAAATCTGAATTTACTACATTGAATATAGCTGCTGTGCTGACCTCTTATCAAAGCCTCTTTTCCATATTACCCACATTATAGCTACAGAGAGTGTCAAGTGACAGAATTTAAAATATATTAATTTTGAATATTTGAGTTTATTTTGAAATTCAAAGATCTGCTTTCAGCCCAGCTGTTAGAGAAGTAGAAGCCCAAAACACAACTTTCATACTTTCTGAAAACTAATCCAGCTGGGAAAGAGGAGATCTGTGCTTCTCATTCTGCTCATGTTATGCTGAACTATGCATTGAGAAAAAGGCACTAACATCAGATTTGTTGATTTGTGTTACTGCAAACCATACAAGTGTAATTTAAAGTAGAACTCTCAAACAAATAGTCAGCCCTGGACAACTACAAAAAGACCAAAGAGATTCCAAACTTGGTGGAAATACCAGACAGGTATTTCACCATAGGCTCAAGGAGGACAATTTTATCTTGTGATTCACTAACACCTTTGATTAGGACATACAGGAAAGACTTCATTTGCAAACATGATTTTCTCTCCATTCTGTGCTTCATTTCAGAGAAACCCATTGAAAGTATTGTTGCACTACTACAAGAGAACATGGTAGAAAGCTTTTGTGCTACATTAAAGCAAGCAACACAGTAGTGCATGGGTTATTTGGGGCAGTGGAAGCCTCTTCCTTCAAGGGTGCTGAGCATGCACATCACTTTGCTGCCCTGAGACACTGGGTTTCCTGCATGAAAAGAGCCAAGACACCAATGCTACGGACACAAAGCACAAGGAAGTGCTCTGCCTATCTGAAAGCTTCTTAAGAACATGAGTTTTGGAAAGAGCATAACTCACTTGATTTAAAAAGGACATTATATTTGCACTGTCAAAAGACAAGAAAGAGTCAGTAGAATAAAGGAGTGAGAAAGTGACTTTGATCGTATTGTGAAGAAAAAGTCATAGGACATGCCTGTTTGTTATAAGCCGTTTTCGTTCCTCTGGGGTAAACAAAGCAAAACAGTGGAAAGGGTGACCCTAAGAGGAGTCACAAGTTTACTCAGACATCATGGGTGCTGACCAAGGGAATATAAGGTTCTCTAAATCTTTCATTAGCACCAGCCAAAAAGGTGCAAAGTTCTTACTGGGCAAACACACAGCTTGGCATTCCTCAGAACTCAAATGAATCTCTCTAGCATTCATGGTCTGTTATTTTGCTTGGGAAGAAAGCCCAGGCTATTTGCCAACATGCATGCAACATCTATTAACTTTCTCATCTGTAACAAAAATGCATGAATGGTCAAACTGGAGAAACAAGTAGTAACATTTCTAGAAATTAAAAGTACTATTTATTCCTCCCATGCAGGTAGCTGGATGCTAAGGGAAATGAAAATTGTATTTCAGTCGGTGGTTCAAGGGGTACCTGTACCAGAATGGAGGAATTTCTCTTCTGTATTTTTCTCGGTATAGTGTCAGCACTGTTTCCAGCTGGTGAATTTCTGTCAGTGTAAGAAACAACTAAAAGTCAGAGGCATCTTATCAGCTTCACATAACATTGCTCATGTACATATAAATTGCGTAAATTACTTCCATCTGAACAGGGAATCCAGCATGTCCCAAATGTATCTGATAATTTGAACACAGGTGTCTCAGCTGTGCAGCTCATGGTCAGCACACTTTACACATGTGGACTGCAGACTTCCTATATGATAATGTCATAGAAGCAGTCCTCAGCAGTCTCTTTGAGAGCCTGCTCATGGTCGATACATTATAATTTTTCTTAATGTGTAACAAACTTTTCTTAAGACTTGCTGCATAACCTTCTGAAATCATGAAAGAAAGCTCTTCCTTTTAATGTATTTTTAAAGCTAATTTTAGACTGTAATCACATCTTTCCCTGAAAATTGTCTTTTTGGAAACTGCAAACTTGCTTTGGTCTCTCTTGAACACCTTCTAAAGTGTTTCTGACTTGGGATTTTTACAGTTGCAAAGGTAGACGTGTGCACAGCTGTGAGACTGAGAAACTATCATTTTAAATCTAAATATGTAATTATTTGAGGGTAAGCTATGAAAAATAAGGGATCAAATACTTTAAAGTATTTTCAGTTATGCCTGGAACTAACAAGGCCAGGTTTAAACAAAACAAAATATAACAGCTTCAGGCTGCATCAGATCTGAACTGTTTTCATCTGGACTAGAGTCAATTTTCTTCCTAGTAACTGGCACAGGGCTGTGTTTTGGTTTACTCTTGAGAGAATGTTGGTAACACAGGGATGTCTGGTTACTGCTGAGCAGTGCTCACACAGTGTCAGGGCCTTTTCCTCTTCTCACCCTACCTGGCCAGCCAGCGGGCTGGGGGACATCAGGAGCTGGGAGGAAGCACGGCCAGGACAGCTGACCTGAAGAGGCCAAAGGGCTATCCCATACTATAGAACATTATTCCCAATATAGAAACTGGGGGGAGCTGGCAGGGAGAGGCCAAGCACTGCTCGGGCAACAGTTTTTTCCTTGGGTTTTGCTTCTCTCTTTTTCCTATATTCCTCTTAATTTCAACTATAACTATTACTATATTTTATTATAATTATTGTTATTACACTTTATTTTATTTTCGTTATTACATTTTTTTTACCTCAACCATTTAGTTTTGTTTTCTTTCCTAATTCTCCTCCTCACTCTACAGGAGCTGGGTAAGTGAGCAAGCAGCTGTGTCGTGTTTAGTTGCTGGCTGGGGTTAAGCCATGACATCATCATATCCTTCACACTTTGTAGTGTTTTTGTCTGCACATTCAATAGTTGTACTAAAGGTGTGCAAGAGGAAAGAACTGTGGAAAAAGGCACAAGCACAGTTGAACAAGGGTTATGACCTAAGCTGGGTTGGTTTTCTGTTCCAATTTTACTACCAGCTGTACAAAATAGACAAATCTTACATTGAGTGGCTTAGGACTTAACTTCCTAGTGTTGTGTTGCAATATGTTATGTAATTTCAGGAGAATCTCTTCCCATTTTTAAAGAGATTAAATACAAAAACTTGACAGTTGCATAAAACTGTTTGGAAAAATGATTACAGAATAGAATGATGTTTCTATCTACATTTTTTCCTTCTACTTGTGGATGTTTTTTCTCCCAGTCAATCTCATGATTTTGCTGGGATGGGTGACTAACTTGTGATGTCTCAAGGTCTTGGAGCTGGCATTGCTGAACAAGTTCTCTATGTCATCCCCTGGATCTATTATCAGCACAAGGCAAGCTTTGTAGAACGATCTTTCATTAGATAACTGATCCAGGCAGAAAAAAAACCATTCAGCAGTCTTCTAAAACTTTCAGCACTGCAATACACAAATACGTATGTGTATTAAATGTGCATGAAGTCCCAGTCCGTAGTAATTTTATAGGAGGCACAAATTCCTCCTCTGACACATTGAAGACAAAGTGAGAGATATTAAGAGACAAACAGACTTCTCAGCATAGTAGCTTTCCTTCAGTTTACACTTGTCTTATGTATTTTCCCTTAAAAAAAGTAAAGTGACGCATTGCTTTGGTTGGATGAAGCTTATTCGGTGTATGTTACTTCTGTTGTGCAAGACACTGTGCTTGTCTTCCGTATTTCCTACCTTACCATTTTTATGACCAACAAAGCTGAAACTGATCTGAATACTTCTCTGCTCTCACTAGGACAACCTTTCCTTCATAGAATCATAGAATGGAAGGAGTTGGAAGGGACCTTTATTGTTTCTAAGCTGAGAGCAACAATAACCACATTCATGAATAATTTGCTATCTCCTGAATTAAACTACAGAATTAATGCTATGACCAATTTTATAACTGGAAAAATAAGTTAGAAGGCAAGAGTTGGAGTCCCCTGGAACGTATAGTGAAAAGTGACATCTGTTCTCATATCCTGGCTTAGGAACCAGTGAAGTATCAGTAATCAAATGAGTATCTTGTTCTGATAACATAAGGAAGTTCTCATCCACTGCTTGCAGGCCTTGCTTTTTCGCAGGCTGTGGGCTGATGTCAAATTTCTCACTCATACAACAGGAAACCTGGTTTCCATACTGTGATGGCTGCTCTTTAAAGTGCTTATTTCAGAAGCTGGTAGCTGGTCACTGTATCTTACAAAAGGCTAAGCCTCAGGCTCGTTTAGGCATCTACAGTGCCCATATGCAGCCATTGATTTCAGCACCTTTCGTCCCTATTTCGTAACAAAATTACACTTTGCTGTGCTATTAGTTGTCTAGCCTGGTAGATATAATGATTTGTGTTTTTCAGGATGGCAGTTCCCCATATGGTGCAAGATACGTGGGCTCCATGGTAGCTGATGTGCACCGCACATTGATGTACGGTGGGATCTTCATGTATCCTGCTAATCAGAAGAGTCCTAAAGGAAAGGTAAATCATTTGACTTACTCTCTGGTGAGGTCAACCTAATACCTCTGGTTTTCTCAGAGATGTAAAGGAATAGGTTAGCTATATAAACAGATAACAAGTTTCTACCCTTGGAGAGAATTATTGCTGGATATGATGGTCAGCAATTGAACTTAGGCAAAAAATACAAGCAATTGCTGTTTTAGGTCAGAATTTTTCCCATATAACAGAATCACGGAATCTTAAGGGTTGGAAGAGACCTCAGAAGATATCTAGTCTAACTCCCCTGCCAGAGCAGGGCCACCTAGAGTAGGTCACATAGGAACTCGTCCAGGTGGATTCTGAATGTCTCCAGAGAAGGAAACATTCTGATGCTCCCTCACCCTCACTACAAACAACTCAAATGGTTTTCACTGCAACCAAGGGCTTTATTTTTTCTGAAGAGAAATATTTTGTGGCCATAGAAACAAGTTGCGGTAACTACACACAGATACTGGCAAGTATAGTCCAGGTGGGATACACTGAACTCCAGACAGGGCTTTGTCCAATGTTAGATAACTGAGTTTGCCTACCTAATGTTTACCGACTTTACTATCACCAGCCCTGCAAACACAAGCTTCAACTAACTGATCTGGAAAAATTCTTGTCATTGGAAGATGAGCTTCATGCATGTTGAGATCAGTATTCTGGGAGTACGTATCTTCCATCTGGACACCTGTACAAAGCACACCATGACTTAATGCAGTGCAATGCAATGCAGTGACTCCCTGAACCTGCTGGGCCACAGACCATAGTCAGCCTCAAGTTTTCTCCCACGGGATCAGATGCCCTTATTACTAAATTTCTAAACAAATACATTTTAAAAGAGATCTGGTTATAGGGCTTATCTGTGGACCAACAGTGAGCTGCAGGTCATCCTTAGGAAACACGTAATAGACTAGTTATGGTGTAGTGATCCCAAGACTTTCTTCTTTCCCGGTTAATGCCATAGTTAAAATTTTCTATTCAAATGTTTTTTTATCCTTAGCTGGTATGTGCAGGAATCTGCCATCATAAAGCTACTTGCCCCATCTCACACACTGGCATCAGAACATCCTGATGTCTACCATTCTTTAGTCACAGAGGACTACTGGTGCCACCCTGGTGGACATGCATTTATCTTAGTAACAGCAGATCCAAGTGGTCTGTGAAATGAGAACAGGAATAGAACTCTTCAGAATACCCAATAGAAAATGTCTGCATGGTTTTCCAGGCACATTTAATTTAAATATTTTATATAGTACCCCACAAAAAAAAATCCAGCACAACCATCAAATAAAAACACCCCAAGAAACAGTGAGAATCTGTTCATGTATCAGAGCAAGTGACAAAATTTGCTGTATGTAAGAGAAGTGAGTTTGCTGACTGGTCTCTTCAAATTACACTTTTTGTTTTGAAATCTGTGTTAAATCATTGTTGAAGACAAAAGTTAAGAACAGGACAAAAGAACAAATGTACAGACTACTTAATTTTATAGAAACTGAGATTTCCACATGAGTTAGCCTACATGGAATAATGGATCGATCTGGCTTGCACTACCATTACAAATAAGAGACAGTAATTAATCATAGAATGGCAGGGGTTGGAAGGGACATTTAGAGATCATCTAGTCCAATCCCCCTGCAGAAGCAGGTTCACCTAGATCAGGTCACATAGGAACATGTCCAGGCGGGTCTTGAAGACCTCCAAGGAAGGAGATTCCACAACCTCCTTGGGAAGCCTGTGTCAGGGCTCTGTCACCCGCACAGTAAAATAGCTTTTTCTTATATTTAAGTGGAACTTTTTGTGCTCCAGCTTCATCCCATTACCCCTTGTCCTGTTGCTAGATATCATCAAAAAAAGGGATGTCCCAACCTCCTGACACCTGTCCTTTAGATATGTATAAATGTTAATAAGATCCTCCCTCAGTCTCCTCTTCTCTAGACTGAACAGTCCCAGTTCCCGCAGCCTTTCCTCATAAGGAAGATGTTCCAGTCCCCTGATCATCTTGGTGGCCCTGCGCTGGACTCTCTCCAGAAGTTCTCTGTCCCTTTGTTGCTGGGGAGCCCAGAACTAGACACAGTAATCCAAGATGATGCCTCACCAGGGCAGAGGAGATGGGAATCAGAACATCCCTTGACCTGGTGGCCACACACTTCTTGATGCATCACAGGATGCCATTGGCCTTTTTGGCCACAAGGGCACATTGCACTCCCAGGTCTCTCTCCGCAGAGCTGCTCTCCAGCAGGTCAATGCCCAGCCTGTCTTGGTGCATGGAGTTGTTCCTTCCCAGGTTCAGGACTCTGTACTTGTCCTTGTTGAACCTCATGAGGTTCCTCTCTGCCCAACTCTCAAACTGGTCGAGATTCCGCTGAATGGCAGCACAGTGAAAGAGCTAAAACTGTACGAATAACTTTTTTTTTTTCTTTCCTTCTCAGAGTGTAGGTGTATACATTTCTTTTCACATAAGGCTCTTGTTGGAAAGATAATGCCTTTGTGGCAGGTGCCCAGATAACTATTTGCCTGAAGGACAGTTTATGCACTTTGATAGAGAGCTGAGAGGAACCAAATGTCACTGGAATTGATCCAGAGGCTTTAGAACAAATGTAAATGATGTGCACGGACGCTCTATATAGAGATCCTTCTTTAAGTTAGAGTGCGAATAAAATGCTCAATAAGCACTGCTAAATCGGCAACAAATAAATCCTCTTTTCAAATCAGAGGTGTTAAATAATATTTGTTGTGAACTTCAGGCTCATAGTTCTCCATGGGGTCCATCTGGAGACCCTAAATGTAATTGCACTCCTACCTGAAGGAAAACTGCTTTCCCTGTGTAGTCACAGTTAAGCATTAAGAAAATCAACACACGGTTCCAGAGCTGTACCTCTGCAGATTTCTGGCTCATGAATTCATGCACTAAGGGGAACAACAAAGGCTGTTGGTGCTGTGTTCAGATTTAAAATGGAGTCTTGTACCAGAAGCAGCATTTCAGTAGACTTTAAAGATAAGAATGAATGTAGTATGTGCTATTTGGGATGTATCATGGGTTTATTACAAATAAGGAAGGGAAAAATGGGTAGTAAAGTCTGACCCATTTGTCTCTATATACAGTTGCATTCTGTCACACTTCCTTTTCCCCAGAAAATATTCTCTCATTTGCACAGATAAAAAGTCCTTTAAATATGTACTAATATTGTCATACAGGAGCACTTCATAAATCATCAAAGATTCAACTAAACCTACAGAAATGATGTCTTGTAGAAAATAGACAGCCATGTATGTTCTTTTAAACACAGAAACTTCTGGTATATGTCTCAAATTTGCATTTCATCAGAACACAGGCAGTTCATACCAAAAGGAAACAATTTAATAATTACTGCAGTTACTTCTGAGAACAGAGTCACTATGTGGATGAGTTCAGGATACAAATATCTATTCACGTTTCTGAAGAGAAGCAATCAAATCCTGAAATTTGAAACTGAGAGTATCAAGTTTCAAACTCCAAAATATCCTGACCAAACACAACGGGATTACCCCACGCTTTGAGGCAACAAAGCCTGTAAATGAGAAGAGATTTTGGCTTTTCTTTCCTGTACTGTTAACTTGGCTGGCGTAAGTGCTTTGCTGATGTTTTTAGGCCTAACAGCTTCTTTTGACTTTTTTTTACATAATACAGTTTCAGTGGCGCTACACATCTGTATGTCAGCTTGGAAATGATCCTGGTGATGCCTGGATGCCACATCAGGACGCTCTTTTTTTTGAAACAGAATCTGTTAAGGGAGGTGAAAAAAGGAGAAGGAAGAAGGAGGGGCTGATTGAGAGACTTTCTTGCTTAGGTCAATTGATGTTTGGCACAAAATGTTCTAAAATTAGAAAAGGAAGGTTAGATTCTGGTAAGCCCTTTGGTGTATTTTCCCCTAAAGGCAATCACGTGTTATTTCTTTCGTTCCAGCTCCGACTTCTCTATGAGTGCAACCCTATGGCTTTCATCATTGAGCAGGCAGGTGGGATGGCGACTACAGGGACTGGGGCAGTGCTGGATGTGAAACCTGAGAGTATTCACCAGAGAGTTCCTCTTATCCTCGGTTCCACAGAAGACGTGCAAGAATACCTTAACTGTGTACAGAAGCACCAGAAGAGCAGCTAAAGGCTCTTCCACATCAGACCGTGCACATCCATCTTCAGTCTACAGGAAAAGCCACAGCTTTCAAGATAATGGTTTCTAGCAATTAGCACCCATGTCTCAGGGAAAATCCCACCTGGTGAGAACAAGAAAAATAGCAAGAATGGCTGAGGAAAAAACAAATATTTCATTTCTCCTAGCAAACAAATGTAAAAACCTTTAAATCTGATTTATGCAGTGCTAATTTAGAGACAGAGGCCTGACTATTAAACAGCAGTGACTTACTTTATACAGTATTTACAAAGGGAAGTGGATTGTGTCAGTACCCCCATTTGATCTGAAGCCTTACATTTAACGTTACATGGTTGGCATTGTTTGAGACAGGATTTTCACATCAATATTCGCAATGCCATTATCTGGATTTTCTGTCAGAGGGTTTGTTGCAGGTGCTGTTTATCTTCACAGCCCTGAGAAGACCAAAAAGTTCATCCTGTCTGAAACAGTGTTTTTAAGCATGAGATTATATGTCCAGTAATTAATAAAGATGAAAAGGCTGCAATGTTCCCCAGGTGTTTCAGTCAGTTCTCATAAGAAATGGAAGATGCCTTGTGATATTTGCAGACAGGTAACCTGCAACATCACAAACTACAGTAAACCGTAGCTATGGGTGTGACACTCAAATCATGCCAATTTGTTCTTTTTCTCTTCTCCTTTGCACCAGATGACCCATAGCCACAAAGTAATGGTTACGCATCCATTGTCCTTTATTTTGAAAGGTTCTCATTTCAGACTGAAGATTGCTCTTTTGTACAGGTTATGCTGCAGTTCCTAGTCACCTACAGCACATCATCCTGCTGGTGCCGACACCTCATCTCAGATTTGACATCACCTCAAGAGACCAGGAGTCTGTCTCTGAAACTAGCAGGCATTCAATGAAAGAAAAAAAAAAAGTGTGATTAACTTAATTGATAATGGTGTGACAACCAGCCTTTAGGTCACTTTGAGTATCAGACTTCCTGATACTTTTATAACCCTCCTGTCTCATTATATGGGTGCTTCTTTTAGTTAGTATCTTGTGTAAGCAACTCCTACTTCATCAGCTCTTTTTCACCCCTGCCCCATGCCCTCAGCTGTGCTGGTAAAAGACGTTATCTTTTAAAAGAACACTCCGTGAATGACACTAAGACGTAGATAGAAGTTAAAAATACTCCTGCCAGGAAACTTCTATGGTTATTTTTAAACTTACAACTGTGTTCTATTATTCATAAAGAAGATGCAGGCTGAATAAAGGCAGACAGAAAATTATACAGGACAGACATTTACCCTTAGTTATTGTTATCTCAGGGTGAGGAGCACTGTCTCAAGTATCAGAGCACTTTTTCTGCAGGCCTTTATCTGGCACTCTTTAAAGCTCTAACAGTGACAACTGCCCAGGATCAGCAAGTACAGCATGTACTTGTTTGTTCTGTTCCTCGTCATGTGCTTCTCTGCAAAACAACAGCAAAACACAAGCAACACTTAAATCTTGGAGGGTGAAGAAGTAGCAGAAAAAAACCTGTGAGGGTATAGCTAATAGCCAACTTTATACTGGAGAATGCAATTGCACACCTCAACTATGAAACCTAGTTAGAATTTTCCTGCAAACAAAATATGGACACAATGTATGTGTGCGCATATATATGTTTATACATATATAGTTACTCTGTCTCTCTCTGTATTTCTGTAAAGGAACACAAATAGTTGTTATGTCACCAATCTACTGAGAAACTCCATTGAATTTTTAAACCAGAAACCTAAACCCAAGTAAAATTAGAGGTTAATCTAGTAAACTAACAATCCCAGTATTGTCTCAGAAGAAAGACCTCTTGTAACCTGGTCTTTTTTCCAAGGAGCCAAGAGAGATGAACAGGGGACTTGGTACACCCCAGTGTAATCAAGGACCTCTAACAACAACTCTTTTTCAGGGAAATGCTGACAGAAAGTTTGCATTGTGGTGGGTATACACAGTCCAAATGACTAGTATCTGTGTTCTTGTGCTGAGAGTTAAACTATAGATCTGTGTATTACAATGTGTCAGTCATTCAGTGCCAACATAGCAGCACTTGAGTTACTTTCATTTGATTTCACAGCAGAACCTGCATGTAATCCCAGCTGCTAGCCTTCCCATGGTTTGTTTGGGTTTTTTTTTCCAGCTGAATTTGCACCAGAAGCACCTGTTAGTGGAATCACTAATGCTGGGTCGCCTGTCTGACAAACAACTGCAGTTTGGGTGGCTGTTGATGCTGAAATTATAAAGCTCACAATTTGTGGGCTGCTGCATGGCTGGTATCTACAAAGAGATCAGTATCTTTCCTGTATAAGCAACCCATGCAAACCCCAAATACAGATTAAGAAAGCAGCAACTTTCTTCAGTATGAATCATGGATTTTCTTTGTCAGAGTCCCACTCTGACCTACAGCACCTACATTGTTTTCCTAGGTACATGTTCTCTGCTTCATCTCATATAATCCTGCAATCAGACTGCTTGCTCTACAGAGGCCTTCTTAGACCCTCAGGACAGAGTTTAAAGCTTCCCTTCCCAGTGCAATACCAGCTCAGACCATTTCTCCAGAGAGCTCTGACAAAACCACAGGGTGTCTGTGGTGGTGGGGTCACTACCTACAAAGTGCTTGCACTACTAGGCCAGAACTTCCCTTCATGGTCAGCTGAGAAAACAAGATGGAGCTTTTCTTTCTTACTTTTTCATCTCTCCCACTGCTCCCCCCCCCCCCTCAAGAATCCAGACACTGTATTTAGTGGTTGGAGAGGTGAGAAAAAGGATACACCACTAGCTGCTGTTAGCACTGTCGGGAGAAGCAGAGAAGCTGGCATGGAGCAGTGCTCATGACAAAGGTGCTCTGGCTCTGCTTACAGAATAAGATGTCACCTGATATTATTCCCCAGACAATCATTAGCATGATAAAAAATTGAAAATAGGCGGAAACATCAAGTACCTGAAGGAAGAGACTTTCATTTAAATATTCGTTCACACATGTGCGTTTTATGCTTTCTAGACATTGTAAAATTATGCATAAACTAATGATAGCTTAATTTCCTATTATTTTTGGAAGAGGATGTTGAAAGTATACTATTGTATTGTACCAGGTATATAACAAACATGACCATTCTTAAAGCACCGGTTTCCAACTTGTTGCCAAACCTAATTCCCATTTCCAAATTCAAGGCACCTTTGCACCTATTTCAGATGCAAAATGAAAGGCAACTACTTAAACCTGGTGGTATCTGATAACACAAGAAAACACAGAAACACCACCAGTCTCTATTAAATGAGCTGTTGTTCGCTAATTAGTTTGGAAATTAAGTTAGCCTGAGCAGCCAGCTGCAAAGAGTAGGTCTTGTGACTGCAATCACAAGATGGGGGATCAGAAAACAGGTTGCGTCTGGCAGGCGGCCAGACCTGGGTCTGGCAGCCTCCCTGCAACCAGCTTGCCTGTGCTGCTGCCCAGCCAGCCCAGCACCGCAGGGAGCTGATCCTGGATCCCCCATAGCTCACTCTGCTTTGAGAAAGCAAAGCAGCTGAAATGGAGACGCTGTTTGAAACACTGGATCAGATGAGTCTTTGAGCGTTTCTATCGTAAGTTGGTACCTGGTTCCATTTTCCACAAAATGTATGCTGGATTTTTTTGTTAAAGCCAACTGATGTCTCTGGAAGAAACAGGCACAACTTCATTTGTAAAATGGAAGCACATACACTTCAGGCTAATTACAGAGAGCAAAGACCTCTTAGTTTACATAGATTATACTACTCAGGCTTATGGTGAGAAAAGTATCCTTGGTACCTATGGAACAGAACAAGGGGATTAACAAGGGGAAAGATGATAAAAACATTAACTCCTGCAAGACTGCAAAGAGAAAATAATCTGTTTTACAGAGATATCCAAGGCCCCAGTGAAGGTAAAGCAAGAAACAAAATTAACACAGAGACAGAGGACCTGCATACAAACAGTTACTCAGAGGTAGAAAACCCATGTCATCATGGACAATACAACCCCCATGCACTGCTCCTGAAAATACTTTCAGGTTTTGTTCCTAGCTTTTTGGAAACACAGATGTGGTTTCACAAAACAGAAAAACAAAAACCTCAAGCCAAGCATGTGATCTGATTCCACTGAGCTGATTTTAATATTTCATGGAGGCAAGTTTTCCCACTGAGATCCTTCTGTGGGAGGGCAGGGAGGAGGAGTTGCTCTCATCCAATGCAATGCTTTGTATCGTGGTTTTGTAGGATCCTGTTCTTCAGGAGCTCAGCAGACTTTCTGTAGCAGCTTTTTGAGTGCTGGACACTACAATGGATGAAGGGAGTTTGGCAGCCTAGCTTGCAGAGGGTGTTGGCCAGGAGAGTTAGATGTTTACACATAAACAGAGCTTGGCCTAAGTGTTCTTGTCAGCTGCTGAGCACCGGTGAATATTTTATCACTTTTGAGGAGATGCCTCTATGGTGGACATAATAGACCCACTCATTAACCTGATCAGCTGTGCTTGGTTGAAAGTGTGAGGCCAGCCTAATCCCAGCCCTGGGCATGACTCTTCATCATGCCTCATTGATTCAGTATTATGCTCAAATGCACTGTCAGCACAGGCCCAGGAAAGAATGAAGTCAACTTCTCCCCATGCCCAGCTGCTGCAGCACTGGCCTTTTCATCACGTGCTGTGAACAGAACAACTCTGAGACAGTGGCCTGCTCAGCACTTCCCTAACGAGCAGCATGCTATCTTGTCTTTTGCCCTTCTGATTGCCTGGCTTCCTGTTTTGTTCCTGCATGGACATTTTCCTCCCTCTTTTAACAACTCAGTGTGATTTATTATTCCAGCACAGCAAGAGAAAAAGGAAGCTGCTCACATGAAGAGAAAGCTGGGAGGATAAATGGAAGGGAAAGGGCCATACAGGCAAATGGAGACCTGGAATTTAAACTTGGTCAAAGAAAAATAGTGGAGATGTTTACCTTTTAGCTCTCTTGCAGCTACAGTGAGAGAAAACAAAGCCAGAGTAGAAGGATAGTCTTCTCTCAGATGCACACACACAGCTACTAAGCATCTGCATGGCCTCTGGCAGGCAGCATGGCTACTTCCAGCCTTTTTTCTCTCCTACTCTTCAGCTGTGTGTCAGTTTAGACTAAAAACTTGGTAAGGGGAGAGGTTCTCTTGCTTTTTGGTTTACAGATTGCCTAAGAAAATGGGACTATAAAGTTTGTGGAAATGTCTAGAAGCACTGCAACTGAAGTAACACTTCATAACCATTCTTCATGGGCATCCTGTGACTACGAGTTTGCTTCTGAAGTGCTCTATTATATTGTGAGGTAAACGTGATCAAACCTCCTAACAGCACTGAATCAGAAAACACAGATCCCCTCCAATTCTTCCCGTGACTAGCAAGCAACTAATAGCAAAATGGCAGCAGTACTTGGTCTTAACCTTGGCACGAGGCATAGTAATTTCTGCATAAACACAGGGAGAAGCTTCTTTCAACTGCAGGAGACTGTTATCATAAATATCCAAAAGCCAATGCAATTTCACATCACAGCTGTTGTTTTCAGTATATATTTCCTATTCCAAAAACACCCCTGCTGTCAGCCAGTGCTTCATGCCTGAATGAGGAGAGCAAACGGCAATGCTAGTAAACATGGCTGAGCAGAAGGAATTTTAGGAAGGCTATTGACAAGAACTTGCTTTCACATTTCTTGCATTGCTGTTATGATGAAGGATTGTGGTTATGTGCTTGACCATACATATATCTAACAAAACTGGGCACCTTCAGGCTCAGCAATTAATTGTTTTGAGAGTTCTGTGAGCAGCCCTATCTAGGTTTTTTCCTTGATACCAGTCTCATAAACTGATATGTGAGATATACTTACTTTTAAATGGGAAAAAACACCTGTGACTTGGCAGCTCTGAAGCCACCTTTATTGCATTTGACTTTTGGAAAAAGCAAGCATGTTCCAAGATATGTGCTAAAGCCTCAGGGAGTTTTCGACATTCCATTTTGGCACCAACTTCCTCGATACCCTAAAGGTGGTTTTGAGCATCTAACAGCCCAGCATTTACTTTAAAGCTTTATGTTACTGCATGAATGCTGTTCAGGCAGCTTTCAGTAGGTTTTTTTTTTAAATAAATGTAATCATTACAACCAGAACTTGGAATATTTCCACTGTGGCTCCCCAGACTAATTTTCCCTAGCAGATACATAAATAGTTTTAACAGCCTCAGAGAGCCCTCAGTGGCACCCCAGGAGAGCACACCTAAACCACTCTTCCCTGGAGGAACACATATTAACATAGACAAAGAACTCTGAAACACAAAGTTAATTCCAGATGAAAGTCCAACTGGCTCAGATGTCACTAAGCATATTAACTACCCTTCCCAGGCTGGAAAATCATCTCTTCCTTGCTCAGATCTCAGTCCAACCACAGTCTTTCCCTGGAGGCCCTCACAAAGCTAGCTCTACCTAGAACCATCTTCTGAAGGTGGCTGGAAAGGGAACTGTGCTTCAAAACCAGAACAACTGCAGAACATAAGGTAACAGGTACCATAGCTGCTGCACCACACCTGACAACACACGTTGGTATTTCTAAAACGTGTTTCCCAGCATCATTTTGTTGGGAAAGGCTATTGGGTTTCACTCAGAAGTAGGTTTTGGATGTCTGGAAGTGGTAAGAACTGTAAGTGAACAAAACAAAGCAGCAGCACTTTTAAAAGAATCCAGTATATCTTTATAAATGCAGACCTTCATGGTTTCTTTGGTGGCAGCTCTTCGACAGACATTAGCATGATGGAAAGAAAAACTGCTGCAGAAACAAAATTTCAAGATTACTGGGAAAAAAATGTTCATGCAATTTTTCATGGGGAAAAAAAAGAAATAAAGGAGTCATGTTCCACATGAACACAAGTGAAGGTGGTTTCTTCCAAGGCCCCCAATATATTTAAACTAATCAATTCATGGGTCAGGTCTCCACCATGTAGCCAACTCTTCTTCTCTCCCAAGTGAAGTTTCAGGTTGGGCTCCTTGTCTGTTTTCTAATGAGCCTTAGTGAATGTCATCTAAGTTCCACGTTGTGCACTGAACCCTTGCAAATGAAGTGTTGTGTCTGATTTTATCCTTTCTTGCAAATGCTTAAGGTGACCTTGCACTTACTTGAAATGTCACGAATAATATGATAAAGCTCTGGTTACAGGATAAGAGAAAACATCCTCATTAGGTATTCCATCTTAAACGATTCTTCAAAACAGTACATTAGTTAAGTCTTAGCATGTCCCATGATGAGTTTCCGACAGAGTGAATGATATTGCGATGGACTGCAATTCAAAATGGGCTCTCAGTCTAGAAAACAGATGGATCAGTTCACATTATCACAGCCATCAGGTTATGTTCAATTCCTTGGTTAATAGCCAGAAACTGCAGCTTACGTCTAATGTGTTAAAACTGATTAACTGGTATTAAGCTTAAGAGATATGTGGCAGGATTTTTTTAATTTCATCAAGGAGATTAATTAAAGAGCAAACATTGCTTAACCGATGTTCAGAAACCAGATGTTTTCCCTTCTTGTTTTTTTTAAGTGGATATTCCCATTTTCCTATACCTCTGATTACCTCAGAATGATGTGTTTGCCAAGTGCCTTTATTCAGACCATCCGTTAATTATTCACTATAGTAAAACTTCACTGATACAACTCATCACACATTTGGCTCGTCTGTAGGGTTTCAACAGAGTGAGATGACAAATTGTTTATTGCTGTAGTTGTTCAAAATATTTTGAAACCTAGCTTCCTGCATGAATTACCTAGGGTGATACATTCCACTGCTAATTTATTCCACTGTTAAGGTTTTAAAATGGATTTCATGTTGGAAAATATGAAATAATGCACATTAAAAAAAAACCAAAATAAAATTCCATTCTATATAGCAGTAACAGATAAGGTGAAAAAAATGAGTGTTTTTAAAGGGCAAATAGTTAACTACATGACAGTTAAATTCATTTCTTGCTGGAGTTTAAACAATAGGCACTTAATGTGTAAGTGGAATCATATATTTTCATGGGTTTCCTTGCCTCAAGAGCAGTTTCTTCAGAAACTCATAACTGATACTGAAACTGTACCAGGCAGACTAGAGAAATTGTTGAGGCCTTTCAGACAAGCACAATCTATCTAACAAGCACTAGCAAAGGGAAACCAAACCCAAACACTTTTTTCTTCCCAAATTCAAATAAGCAGTCCATTTTCACAATGAAGATGGCAGGAAACAATGACTGCTGAGCTTTATGGCTGTTACAGACCCTGCCATCTACCATGGCTGTAACACCATGCACAAATCACACATTATGTGTAAAGACTATTTTAACAACAGTATCTGCAACTTAGACAGAGCCTGATTGGGGCGGGGTATATCGGATATTTTACTGGTATCACACACACACACACTAGTATCTTTAAAAATAATACATCTTGTAATAAATGCAACTTCAAGTACCAGCAGGAATATAAACCCAAAGAAAGCCTGGGGGAAAAAAAACAGAATGCAGTTATCAAGGGCTTTAATTACCCATAGCTTTTCTAGGAACAACTCAGTTGTTCATGCGTGCGTAGCGTGGTTTTTTCCTATCTTCAGAAAGGAACAACTCCGAAGAGAGATGACACTTTCCCAAACAGAACGTATACCATTATGGAATAATTTGCTGCTTTAAAATAGTACTTCTAAAAGTAAATGAAATAGCTCTACAGAAGATAATGAGTACTGCAGTAGAATCACAAAACCAGATTGAATGCAATTCTTGAAACCTAATAGGTTTTTTATTTCTACTTGTGTGCCTAGCTGCAACTTACATAAAATCTTCGTGTTCACAGTGTCATGCAAGGCAATTCTGGGTGAAGCTGTTACTTGAGACAGCTGTGTAAATATTGAGTTATCTGCATGACCTGACTTACCCTGTCCCCTTCTTGATTATTCCACTCAGGACAGAGGATGGTCAGCCAGGACAGTCAGCAGGCTTTAATGCACACAAGCAGCTGTATTAACACATTTTATTTCTAAAAAAATCAGCAGTTGATGATTCATTTGTGAGCTACATTCCCATTCATATGTTTTGCCAAGTAATTTCCTTTTCATTTCTCATCTGTTAATAAAAAAACCCCTTGTTTTCCACAGCAACTTTCACTAACCTTGGCCTTTGTAACCGAACACCTTTCCCTACTGCCCCTTTTTGCAGCAGTTCAAGTCCTAGCAAGCTTTGAACTGGTTTCACCCTATGCTAAATATTCTGTCTTGTTTCAACCAATATAGAAAACCAGCAGCACCTTAAGTGCTTCTAAGCTCACAGTGATGTCACCTTCCAGGATTAAAAACTGTTCAGGGACAGGTCTCTGTCTACCCCCAGTTCTGGGGCAGCAAGAATGAAAAGCAGCCGCTGCATAAGGAGCTAATGCAGTCGCTTCCCTGGCAGCATTTTGATCTTGCCTCCCATTTTGAATGTACAGATCACCACCCTTTCTGAACATAAGCCTTCAGAGAACTGCCAGTTGAGCTCCATATTCACTTCCTCCATAGCTTCCACCCAGTACGGTGGATGTTTTGGTGGATGTTTTTCATAACAGGATTAGCAAAGTCAATGTGGCAGCTAAATTTGAACTGGTATTTCTGCTCTGTGGCTTGTTAAATAGCCACTGGGCTAAGGGTGTCTCTTCCTTTGAAAGAGCAGCCTTATAGGGAGATGTAGGTGAAAATTCACATAGAAGCAGCAGCACAATGACAGACTCACACCTGAACAGTAGTTTCAGTTCTTCTCACTACCTCATCTTGTTTGATACCTTATGACTCCTTTAATGAAGCCTTTAAAGACTTATTTTGCCTGCAATAAGGAAATTTGGCTTCCATAACTTTAGTCCCAAGTGTTCCCTTATGTGCCTCGCTCTGGGACTCGGGAAAGACGCTGTGAATAAAAATCTGGGGGCCCATAAACTCTGCACTGGTGCTGGTTAAGCTGTAGAACTAGCCCACTTCCCCTCCAGCCAAAATGCAAGACAGAGCAGTCAGCACCTGAAAAAAAAAAAGGCATTCTTCCACCCAAGCTGGTTTTGGTATTATCAGTTCATTGGCAGAAAATACTGGTACTGGAAACATCTAAACAACTACTAGTAATCCTGTTTCAGCAGCAGATACACCTGCAGAGAAGAGTCCCCTCAAAAGAGGAGGTACAGGGCACAATGTAAGTCACAGTTCAGCCAGCCATCAAGTAACAAGGGATTAAGAGTGGCCCAACTGCAATTTCCATAGAAACGGCATTCTGCTCTACCACCCTACCACTTCTTTCCCCAGTCAAAGCTAGCAAAAACAGTATGTAGTGACCTACATATCTAAAGAAACAAGAGCTTTATCTTTGAACAGCCCAGGGACTTTGGGTGTTCCCGATATTCTCAGATGAGGACAATTGCTCTACTTAGAGCAGTGTAGTTAGAAAGAAAACACTGATGGTATATTAAAGCTAAATGAAGATCAAATGCTGCATGCAGGACATGAAAAGACTGAAGATCTTTGTTAGTAAGTAGGAGAAACAAGTTAGTATTACCTCTGGGTCATGGGACTTGGGCAAAGCTCACTTACATATTCTGCAAGGAAATAGTTTTAAAGAATGAGCGCCAAAAACTTTCAGTCACTTCTATTTTTGTTGATAAAGAACTTTTCCCACTTCTCATATGTGATCACAAATACAATCCCTGTAACAGCTGTGAAACAATCTCAGACAGGGTTGCATTACATTAACTGATGCACATAGTTTTCAATTAGTAAGAGAATGCCTATTTGTTAAGAGCCCCAAGTAGAAAAAACAGACCAAAAAGCTAAGTCATCTGTATACACTGAAACTGAAGCATTTATTTAAAAAGTAAACCTTTGGGCACATCGCAATTTAAAAAAGGAAAATACAAAGAAGAATCCATTAGACTAAGCAGTTATAAGCCAGCAATAATACAAGCTGTTTACATACCAACATTTACATTAATTTAAGACAAGTGGCATGTCACCAACATGTAAAACATTTCTTCAAAAGTTTGAAAAAAATCAAGTCGACTTTTGAAGGCTACAAGTCTACCACATGTATGAATGTGGGTTTGGTCAATTTAGTTTAAATCCCCTCTTGCACTGAAATGTTCAGTCTTCAAATTAAACAAGTGGATAGCTAGCAGCCGTTGCTATTCCACAGTGGTTCTTCCTGTCCTTGGCCATGTAGATATATCCTTTGACACCCCACTTCTCACCCCAGCTGAAAACAGAAGTAAAGATTTTGTTTTCATATTCAGAAGACATTTGTTTAACCCTTCCACAACCATTTAAATTAAAAACTGCTGCCTTCCTCATTTGTGAGGAAAAGTCAAGATAGCTGCAGCCAAACTAAGATGCTTTCCAGCAATGAAATGAACGTTGCAGAAGAGGAACCACAAGCTTACAGAAATAAAGGGTGCAGCCATCCTCTCACTAGGTGGAGACCTTGACATGCAATCCTGGATTACAGGTGCCTGAAGCTCAGATACTGATCTCAGCCAATTTAAAAAGACCAGACAGCAAGCAACAGTTGAATGTAGTGTCCCAGTAACACTGAGCACATGAGACAAGCTCATGTGATGTGCCCTCTGGCATGAATTCATAGTTTTCCCTTTAACTTGGGACTTCATGTCCCAAGTGCTACCCTATTTCACACAAGTCAGCAGCACTCTTCATTTCCAAAAAAATACTGCACACTCCCACAACTTAATTTCCTCCCACGTCCCTCTGCACCACCACTTCAACATCTACTACCTTCATGGGCTGCTCCAGTACTGAGCTCCCTTGAATTAACTGAAAAAGCAAAAGAACGAGTTTGCTGCTTTGGGCCTATCCTATCTGCCAGCAGCATGAGTCAGGTTCAACTTCTGTCATAGAGTCTCCAGATTTCTCACATACAGATTTTATTACTGTAGCCTCCTCATCTGCCACTACAATTGACAAACTAACTTCCCTTCTGCCCAACCCCCAAAAGGGTACACAGCACACAGAAATCTTACCTGTTCTTAACAATCCAGTACTTCTTCCCATCTACATCTTCCCCTTCAAAGCCATAACCTACAACCAGAACTCCATGGTCCAGGTCTTCACTACTGCAGTCTGGTTCATAGTAGATACCTGCAGAGGCAGAAATTCACACATGAACAAGCTCATCTGCTGAAAACTCTTCTCTTTTCCTTCACCGGAAGCTTTAAATATTCAAATGGATGTTGCACAGACTCTTGACAGTCAGAGAAAATTCACAAGTTAAGTGTATTGTGGCAGAAACTAAGACACATATACACATATGCAAGAAAAGTACAAGTGTGGAGAACCTGGACTAGAGCTAAAAGGACTCCTGATTTTGTCCCACGTCACAACCATAGTTGTTGGGTTTTTTTTCCACCTGGAGAACTGAAGGGTAACAAATACTGAGTATTCAGAAAGAACAGTTCTTTGCATGTAAGTCACAAACAAATCCCCACCTGACTGGTAGAACTGGAATGAAGTGTGTCCTGCATCAATAGCAACAGACACTGGACCCACGGCTGCTACTGCTTTCATGAGAGCTCTTTCATGTCCTTCAGGGATGTCAACAAAGCCCGTGTCATTAGCAGCATTGTACTCTGCCTTGTAGCGACAGTCTTCATCATCCTAAATAAAGCAAGCTCTAGTTATTACATAGTTCTCCACTTAAGACACAGGTGAGCACAGGAGCTACCAGACATTCTGCGACTTTGCTTCCTTAAAGACAAGGGACTGAAGATACTCCAACTGCTTCAACAGAGAAAGAGCAGAGGGAGAACACAGAAGCTGCTTCAAGTTTCTCAAAGATACAGAAAAAACAAAGGACAGTAGGGCCCAAAAGGAAAACTTTATGGGCTGCAAAGGACCATCACATCCTGGAATCCTGCCTTTTTTGGTGGCCAGGAAAAAAAAAAATCAGAAAACCAAACCTGAATGCAATAATGGGCAATGGAAGAGAGCCAAGTATTCATTAATTACAAAGCAATTCAGAAACTGCTCATTGAGCAAGCACTTAAAATCCACAATTTTAGTCTGTCATGGACTGAAAAACTGTTCAGAATGCTTTGGAAGTTAGTAATTTGTATATGACCTTAAATAGAGTGTTCATGTATTTTGTGCTTCTTCCTGTTTTGTTTTTTCCCCACAATGAAATCTGAACTGTTGGTGCCATGGGCATTCACCTCAGGAGTAAGGTCTGGTTTTGAAGTCAGGCAGTGTAAAAAATGAAACAGGCTGCAATAAGCTCATTCCTTTCTTACTTCTGTGGCAAGACTAGTATTTAGATTGAATCTCCCCTAACCAAAGGCACACAGTACACCTCAGTGGCTTACTTTTTGTACTCGGTGAGTAACAGTACCATTTGTGGCCTCTGGAAGAGCAAAGATTAGAAAAAAAAAATTGAGATTACAGGGATGTAGGTGAATGGAAACTCAAATCCAAATGCTTCCATGTTGCTCACAACAAATGGCATCACTATTGCACATTCAATCAACATAAAACAGGCTACAAGGAAAGATACTCTATAGTGAGCACAACCTCAGGTGGTGAAAAACCCAGAGCATGGGCTCTCAAGTGATACCAATTTACTACTACTCTTTTGTCCTCTCATGTCTGTAACTTTTGGGAGCTCTTTAGCTGTAACTTTCTGGGACATTTTAGAATTCTATTACCTGCATTTATGCACATTTAGTCCAGAATCACAACTTAAGGCACTGCCAACAACTATTGCTAAAAAATCCAAGAAAAAAAAAAATAATCACAGTAGCAGCAAGGATTATCTGGTCCACAGGTTGCAACTCCATGACAGCCCAGTTAGCCTCACAGCCGAGTTGCACCCCTACAACTAAGTAGCACTCCTGACAGGTCCTGGTTTGGTGTGTCAACAAAGACAAGGCATGATATCACATAGGAAGGCAGCAAGGAGGGGGAGAAATAAGAGTATTTGTTCTAGTTTTTTCAACTGGTCTTCTAAGATTTTGACCTCTAAGACCAGCACACTAAACAATTCCTAATGGAGACAGTAGTCATTCTAGTCTCTTTGGGAAAGATGAAACAGGAAGAATTGAAGTACCGATTACTGCTTGGACATCTTCATTTCTAGGTATGAATTCCCCAATGTAATCTATCCACAGAAAAGACACAACACCTGCAATACAAGCTCAACTACTACACTTACCTTTGCAATGTATGGGTAGGATTCCTCTGAATCAATCCCTCCATTATCCTGCACATACTGGAAAGCCTGGTCCATGAGACCACCACTACAACCTTGATTTCCTTCAGGGCGAGAGCAGTCCACCAGATTCTGTTCACTCAGCGAAACAAGTTTGCCAGTTTTTCTGAAGTGCTGCCCTTCAAGAGCTCCTGTTGTGCTGAAAGCCCAGCAAGAGCCACACTGACCCTGATGTGAGAAATGAAACCACAAATTACAAATCTGGGCAGATTAGTAGTTCCCTCACCACAGATCAACAGAAAACATAAAAGCTGCAAGACCAACCACGTTTTAACGCTCTTAGCATGTACAAGTGAAGATGCTACAGTTCATAGACATTCAGTATGAAATGCCCTAAGAAAAAGAAAGTCATAAGGGGGTACAGCAATTATAGCAAAATAGTAACTTAGTAAGCTTGCACCAGGCTTCATTAGGCAAGTTGCATCATTTCTCCTCTGTGGAAGCTGCATTCAGGAAACTGAACCTATAACTGGTTAAGAAACCACCAGAGAATACCTACCTGATCTTTGACTGGAGTGACATATCCCTTCTCTCTCCAGTCTACTGATCGTGGTGCCTCCAGGAAGCTGGGCTCAAGAAACTGGGATCCTCTGTACTTCCTTTCTGACTTCTTGTGTGCATAGCCATTCATTAGCTGTCGAAACTCCTCATTAGTCTGGAAAACAGAAAAAAAAAAAAAATCATACGCAATCACTGCCTACTACACACCACTGTTTAGAACTGTATCTTTCATGCCTTTATACATACCATGTCACCAAACTGATTCATTCCCAACTTGTAGCTATGTTTTCCCAATGTGTGATCCAGATTATGGAGTTCAATCATTTTCAGATTCTTCTCCCACACCAGTCTTCTCCAGCTTTCCTCTCTCTGAGGGGCCAGAAAACATCACACTTAGAGAAAACAGTTTAAACAAAGCTCACTTTGCACAATAACATGCTGTGTTATGACTCGTACACTTGTACAAGTGGGAAGTCTCAATGCTATTTAAGAAGTGGGTCTTTTTGCCACCTTCACAAAAACAAGGAGTACAATACTGCCGAGTCAGTACGCAAACACAGGCAGACCTAGGAAGAGGCCAATTATCTTGCCCATAGACAGCGTTCACACAAAGCAGAGATGACTCAGCTGGCAGGGCCCATCCGTGCTCGATCAGCCCGGTGTTTGTCGAGTCAGGCACGCATGCCAGCGCGCTCACCTCATGGTACTCCTTCTTGTGCCACGACTTCCACAGCTGCCAGTGGCTGTTCAGGTCGGGGTCTCCTCTGGGAGCACCGAAGGCCAGTCCCAAGCAGAACGCGAGCGTGGTCAGGCAGAGATTCATGGTGGCAGATCTGAGGAGAAGGGAGAAAGAGTGGTCAGGCACGGCAAGGCGCCGGCAAGCCGCCCTTCACGCCACAGCCCGGAGCACGGCGGGCAACGCCAGGCCCGAAACGAGCCCGCTCGCTCAGACTGCGCGTCCCCCCGCTTGCTCACCGGCCGGCCCTGGGACAGAAAGAACAAACCGCGCTCCCGCAATCAAGCCCCCCGAAGGTAGACGCGCGAGCAGCCAGGCCGACCGCCTCTATCCACGCTGAGCCTTTCCCAGAGGCCCCATGCGCTGACCCGAGGCCCCTGCCCGTCCTGGGAGCGAGGCCCTCAGCTGCGATTGTAAACAAGCTCGGTCGGCGGGGCCAGTGCGCGGGCGGCCGCCTCCCAGGAAGCGGCAGGAATGGCGGCTCCTTCCCAGTGGGAGCCACCCCGCCGCAGGACAGAGAGCGAGCGCCAAGGCCCGCCGGCCCCCACTCCACGCTCTCTTACCAGACAGCCTGCCCCGCTCACCTCGCTCGACAAGGACCGCAACCCTGCCAACTCCTCGTCCCGACGGCGTTTAGCCCCGGCGGCCCATCTTATAGCCGCCGCGGCCGTGCCCGCCCCGCCGCGACCATTGGCGGCCGCGCCGGGCCGCGCCTCCCGCCAGACCCGGGATCCGGGCGGGGGCGGGGGGGCCTCGGGGCTACCCCCCTCCCTCCCGAGCTGTTCTGTCCCCTCCCTCGTATCCCGGCCGCCCCCTGCTCCCAGGAGCGGCTGCTGTCACCCGGGGCAGTCGGCCCCGCGGCCAGGCGAGCAAGGCGGGGGGTGATCGGTGGCGAGAGCTCCCGAAGGCGGCGTGAGGCCGGCGCGGGGGCATCCCGCATCGCCGAAGGAAGCCCCTACGTTGGGCAATGTTTGTCTAAAGGTTTATTACGAGTGGCGGCAGGCTGGAGATAGTGACAGCACGCACACCGAGCCCTTTGGAATTTCACCGAGGGTAGACTTCAGGCTGGCAACCGGCAGAGTAAAGAAAAACAAAATCTGGCGAAAAAAGGGGGACAAAACTAGCGAAAACAGTGTTTGCAGTTGCAGACCCAGCCCCGATCCCGTGTTCCCGCTGAAGGCTCTTGTTTTTAGGTCAGGTCGGCGGGATTGTGCGGCCAGCAGTGTCTGGCCCCAGGTGCCAAACGCTGGGTGCCAGCCCTGGGTGTGCACACCTCGGCACTCGGTGGGGTGTTAGAGCAGGCAGCAGACAGCTCTTGCCCCGGAGAGCCTCGGCCACTGCGCCGTGGGTTCCATGGAAGACGGCAAGTAGGACAACATCCCTGGTGCCGACATGGGGCAAGCGTGAGGGAGCATTGCCAGGCAGGGTCCCCGCGGCATGGCAGTACACGAGGCTTTTCCAGAGAAGTCCTTTTCATTCGTCCATAATTTAACATCTGAAAACTACCTTTTCCCGCCGAGCTTCAAGAGTCAGGTATTCTACCACTAGTGTAGCGTTTTCATGGGTATGCATATATTTATGTCTAGACATTGCGTTCCAGTGATGTCTGCTGGAAAATATAGTTTGTAAGGCTGGGAGTTGCAGCACAGGTGAGATACTAAAAGGCTAACAATTGGACTTGGTCTGCATCTAACCAGGAGTAGACAGACTTTGATTTTTAGCAGGAAACTTGCTTCTAGGAGAAGAATAGGGTGACAGAGCAGTGGAACAGGCTGCCCAGAGGGGTTGTGGAGTCTCCTTCCTTGGAGGTCTTCCAGATCCGCCTGGACATGTTCCTATGCGACCTGATCTAGGTGACCTGCTTCTGCAGAGGGATTGGACTAGATGATCTCTAAAGGTTCCTTCCAACCCCTACCATTCTATGATTCTGTGAATAACTGCAAGAGTTATGCAAGATTCTCCCTTAAACTTTTGTAAAGCTTGTGTTCCTGATGGCTTTAGCTTGTAAACTTGAAAGCGTGCATTTAGAGTGAAAAACAGTTTGTAGACTGTTGCACAACAGCAGACAGGAAGAAATCATATGATATGCGTTTCTCCCTTTTTTTGATGTCTTAAAGCATGCAGTGTGTTGTTAAAACAAGCAATACACGTTTCTTTACCCAGGTTTTCCCAGGAGCAGTCCTTGGCCCAAGGAAACCCTACAGAGCCAAATACATAAAGAGAAGCTGGAGGGGATTGTCTTGTCTTTTCTAAATACCTTTTTTAAGTAACTGCAAGTCTCCTGCCACTGAACCAGTGTACAGATTCCACACACAAAAAAAGTATAAATGCACCCTGCTCCTTGATTACTGTGTAAACTCAAGCAGGCTTGTAAAAGATCCCCTACAAAAGAAGGCATTTTAAACCTCAACTACCTAACTGAGAGCTTGCATATGAGCGCTGAGGACTGATCTATCAGGATGTGTATGTGCAGCCAGGCCACCTTGAGCAGAAATGTAAAACATGGAAAAGATTTGTTCAAAATAGGACTGCAGCAAATGCACACTGAACACATTAGAATCTTTAGTAATTACTTTCTCATCATTTAAATATTTACTAGCTTTGCAAAGCTATGATATCAAATTCCTAGTGGTCTTTGTGGACAAAGTTTCTGAAAGTCCTTGTCTTGCCTTCAGTTGTTAGCAGCTGACTGGCTGTAAGGACATCATGGGAACACCTTCTGAAAGGAAGAAAAAAAGTTGTGACATTCACTGTAACAATCAACGTTGCACACTTTCACAAATTTGAATAATTAATAGTGTGGGTAGGTTAGAGAAATTAAGCTAGCTATCCTTGTGCTTTCTGTTCAACCACTTGCATTTCCAGTTGTCAAACAACAGTTTCAACAACAGGCTTTTCCAAGGAAAATGGCCCATTTCCTTATTTGTAAAGCAAAATGAAAATGCATGCAGAGTAAGACTGTGCCTTTGTATCTTTCCAGCAATAAACTTTTCACTACCTAACCAATTCACATGTAAATGCCTCAGGAGGGTTAGATGAAATTCATATAGTTTGACTAGCTCATAGTTGGGGTTTTTTTGTGGAGTTTGAGGGGTTTTTTTTTAGTTGTGCAGGATTTGCAAAGTTTTTACTTAACAGCTTTTTGCTGATGTGAAATGGCAATAGGACTTCTCTGTCCTGTTTAGGTTGTCTTTGTTTCTCCAGTTGTATCTATTGAACTCTGGACAGAGACTTCTTATCTAAAAGGGAAAGATGTTTAGCTGGCATGACAAGAGGTAAGGTCAAAATTACAGAAGGTATTGCACCACACATCACATGTCTGCTGCTCTGTAATGTGCCCTGAGATGCACCAATACAAGCTGATGCTTTTCTAGATGGTCCTGTTGCTTTGGGGAAGTTACCATATAGTCAGCTAGCATGTGATACCATGGTAATAGCTCTCCTTGTGAATACTTTTAGTACATGTACACTCACATGCACAAATGCCAGATGCTGTTTTTACTATGAAGATAAGTTCTGCCTACATGTTTATTTAATTACCATACACAGGGAAAGCTTAACTGAGAATTTGTTGAAATATTTTAAGGACACAGGAGTAATCCCATCTTCAGCACTTTGACTTTGGCTTACACTGAGTCATAACTGTTGTGTGCACATATCAGTTCCCCTGGTATTTTGGGAAGGAAGCCTGGTAGCCCAGGTACAGGAGCAAAACTATATGCAAGGGAAACAAACACAGTAACAGCTATGGTCAGAACCTGTTTGTTGCATGAGTGCCATTTAGAAATCTGTGATAAGAAGCAGGCCTAGGACTAGCTGCAGCTCCTGGAAGAACATTTCCTCTCTGAGAGTTGCATTATATTGTCATTGATATGAAGACTGGCAGGCCATGCTGCAGACACTGTTCATGACTCCAGCTGAGGTAAAAATGCCATACTGCACAGCTACTAGGCATCCTTCTACCCCAGCACCATTCCTACTGTTCCTGTCAGTTCACTATGATGTGTTCATCTGCCAAACTACAAGCCCAGCCTGGTAGTGGTGGTTTGCTGAAGTGAACAGAGAATCATTGGCAGCACTTAGAGGTAAAAACTGGGCAGATGCTGTAGAAATAATTTTCCATCACAGTATGCAACCTTTTGGGACCCTGCTGCAGTCACACCAGCCACAGCAATCTTTGATCCATTGAAAACATCTCTGGGGAGACTGGCAATTTTGTGGGGTCTTGTGTGCAAAGCCCTTCTTCAAGGTTACCACAGAGAAAGGTAAAATCAAGAGCTTCTTCAGTTCCACTGGTTAAGAGCTCAATGGAAGCCAGGACATCCAGTCCAGAGGAGGCCAAGATAGCCATGCTAATCACAGCAACCACAGTCCTTTCTGCAACCACCTAAAGGACTTTGAAGGAAGGTGACCCATGACCATTGATTTAAGTCTGTCCTTTTGGGAGGGTAACTTTCCAAATTGCTTTGAAGAAAACCAGCGTTTAAGGAACTCTGTATCTGGAAAACTCCAACTATTTTGCCTATTTCGCTCTTCTAAGATACAGGAGCAACATCTTTTAATAGCCACAGTGTTTCCATCGTGACAGCCAAAAGATTGTCAACTGCCCTGTAGCTATCTAGCCCTACAAGTTATCAGATAACAGAGGCCATACATTTCTCAATAGTCCCAAGAACTTGCATAGCGGTGTGTTGCCTCTGCAGCTGGAGAGGTGAACTCAGCATTGATTTCCAGCAAAGCATCACATCAACAAGAAACTTATCAGTCACTGCACATCCCAAGTATGCTGCTCAATCCTCCTCCTCTGGGGTTTTTGAAACTTGTTTTGTACTTTTAAATCCCTGTTCTTCTTTGTTATTTGTATCTGCCAGAAAAAGACCCATAAATCTGAAATGCAAAGCTCCTTTGTCATGGTAGTTGACTGGCAAAGCTAGCAGGCTATGAATGCATCGAAAACATATGTGCAATGTAAACAGAATAAGCTATGTCACATTTAGCTGTGGTGAGACCATGTGCACAAGCAGCTCCCACAGACCAGCTGTTTCAAGGTAACTCATGTGCCATGATCCTTACTGAAGTAAAAGCCGTTTATCCAAACAGCAAAGGAAACACATTTTATTTAGGCAAACATAAGTTTTTGCATACAATGAAGACTCAATTCAGGATCTTTGTTCCTGAAATTTAAAAAAAGGCTGAACTGGCTTACTTAAAATGCTGTAGTGTGAACATGTTAATTTTTACCAGGCTAAAGTCCTCTGGCTTAAATCTAGTTTCTGTCATTTTACTTTCCTGCACCATGACTTAAAACCAGGCTTCTACAGAATCATAGTCGAGTTGCATCTTAAAGTGTTACCTACCATCAAATACAAATTACTGTATTTCATCAAATACAAATTACTGTATTTCATGGCAGCCTTTCATCAACCAATATTTACTAGATGCTACAAAAACAAATAAATAATACTGGTCACTTATGTCCTGCTATTCAGTCAATTATCGACCCAGTTTAGCAAAGCACAGGTATATCGCACTGTGCTGGTTTTGCATGCCAGAGACTGGTTTATGTGTAAGAAAGGCCAGAGTGATAGTTGTGTTTAGGAAAATGAAACTGCAAAAAAAACCAAGCCAACTTTCTTTTTTTCTTCAGAAAATGATTAATTTTTTCTTCTATTTTATAATAAACATTCTTGTTACAGAAAAAAAAAAAAATCACAGTAAATTTCCAGTACCAGAGTGACTGCTGCAGAAAGCTAGGACAAAAAATTATGTGAGAAAATTATGGAATGGATATCTCTATGCCATCTTAAGGAATACTGCTCTCTTTAACACTTATTTTATTGCCAGTTTCAGACAAGTTTTAGGAACTGCAGATATGTTTTACCAAACTTGACTTGAACATGGCTGGTGAAAAGGCTACCAAAAAACCATGAGCAGCAGTTTCTCTTCCTTGCAGCTCCATGAAAAGAAACCAGCCTTCCTCACCAACCTGGGCATTCTTCTCCAGAAATCTTAGGTGGCTCTGGTATTGAGGACATTTCTGAGCACCCACTTAAGAATATTTGTTTTGGAGTCTCCAAAGTAAAAAATCAGATTCAAACTGTGCTTCAGCTGAAGCATCCATGATAAAATTAGTTTCATCATTACTACCTTTGAAAAGGGAGAAGCATCTGCTTCAAGGGAACATAGATAGTATTCTGCGAGTTTTCTGAAGACCTAGTAGATGGGGGGGGGGAAGGGGGGCGGGGGGGGGAAGCAGTGACCCAACCCTTCTGAAACACCTCTTTGTGTTCAGCAGTCTTGTGACCTCCCAGAACTATAATTTCCTCACCCAAGCACCAGATAAGAAACTGCATTCCAGTCTCTCTGCTGGCCCACAAGTCAAAGGCAACTTCATTTGCATCTCAATGTCTTATTTGGTCACAGGAGCTGGGGAATGATGCAAGGGATGGCTTCCTTTGCAAGAACAGCAAGAGTGAAGGTCCTAGTATCCCCAGTACTTCAGGGTTAAGGTTTTCCAAAAGCAATATTATTTTCATGTGAGGTTTTCTGATTAAAGTTATTTTTGTATCTGTGAGGAAAAAAAAAAAAGATGTTTTTTTTTTTCTTTGACATTAACTTGTGTGGGTTTTTTTAGAGAGACTAAATACAGAGTCATACTTAAGTCAGCATTGAAATGCTGGCCACGGTGTAACATGTATGCCTAATTTAAAATCCCTGTTTGATTGATTCCCAATTCTTTACTCAATGTCTTCTCCCGATTTCTGGCAGATAATAATTTCTGAGTTTGAGGAGATTACGATTTTATAAGATAACCTGGATAAATAGTGGGAGGATGTGAGGAAGTATCAAATTGCTGATATAGAAGTTCACAAATATGGAATATTTTCCACTCTCTATTGCTGTTTCTCTAAACCTTAAAAAGACACTGTTGGTTCTTTCTCTCATACTGAAAAGAAGGATTTTTTTTCAACTTTTACACAAAGGTAGTTACTATTTCCTGACAGCCTTAATTTATTGTAATGAGCTGGAAATTGCAAATCCCCTCAGTGTTGTAAAGTTCCTCTGACAATACCAATTTTTTGCTGCCCATCTCTACTGTAGATATCAGAGTGAAGGCAACTATACAGAATGCAAAGGCAGCTTTGCTTCATTCTTTACAGCTAAGGCTGGCCCCCAGGAAGCCCACTCCCTGGAGGACAGTGAGTCTGGAGAATGGAAGATCTTCCCTTGGTGAGTGAGGATGGAGTTAGTGACCTGTTGGGCTAGCTGGACACCCATAAATCCATGGGTCCTGATGGGATGCACCCATGAGTTCTGAGGGAACTGACTGATGAGGTTGCTAAGCTGCTCTCCATCATCTTTGAATGATTGTGGAGCACAGGCGAGTTGCCTGAGGATTGGAGCAAGGCCAGTGTCACTCCAGTCTTAAAAAATGGCAAGGAGAACCTGGGAAACTACAGGCTGGTCAGCCTCACATCCATCCCTGGAAAGGTGATGGAACAACTCATCTTGGATGCCATCTCTAAATATACTAAGGAAAAGATGGATATTGGAGAAGTCAACATGGATTCACCAAGGGCAAATCCTGCTTGGCTAACCTGATGGCCTTCAGTGATGGCTGCCTGAGTAGATGAGGAGAGAGCAGTGGATGTCATCTACCTTGACTTCAGAAAGGCTTTTGACACTGTATCACATAACATCCTCCTCAGAAAGCTCAAGCACTGTGGCTTGGATGAGGGGACAGTGAGGTAGATTGAGGGCTGGCTGAATGACAGAGCCCAGAGCGTGGTGATCAATGGCACAGAGTCAAGCCAGCAGCCTGTGGCCAGTGGGTTCTGGGGCTGATCTTGTTCAACATCTTCATTAACGATGTTGATCCTTTATCCCTGGACAAAAGGAGAGAGTGTACTCTCAGCAAGTTGGCTGATGACACCAAACTGGGAGGACTGGCTGACTCCCCAGAAGGCTGTGCTGCCATTCAGTGGGATCTCAACCGGCTTGAGAGTTGGGCAGAGAGGAACCTCCTGAGGTTCAACAAGGCCAAGTGCAGAGTCCCTCACCTGGAGAGGAACAACCCCATGCACCAGGACAGGCTGGGGATTGACCTGCTGAAGAGCAGCTCTGCAGAGAAGCACCTGGGAGTTCTGATGGACAGCAAACTAACCATGAGCCAGCACTGTGCCCTTATGGCCAAGAAGGCCAATGGCATCCTGGGATGCATCAAGAAGAGTGTGACCAGCAGGTCAAGGGAGGTTCTTCTCCCCCTCTACTCTGCCCTGGTGAGGCCTCATCTGGAATCCTGTGTCCAGTTCTGGGCTCCTCAGCTCAAGAGGGACAGGGAACTGCTGGAGAGAGTCCAGCACAGGGCCACTAAGATGATCAGGGGACTGGAGCATCTCTCTTATGAAGAAAGGCTGTGGGAACTGGGGCTGTTCAGCCTGGAGAAGACTGATGGGGGATCTTGTTAATCTCATAATTAACAAGTATTTGAAATACGTATGTCAAGAGGATGAGACAGGTTTGGGTTTTTTTTTTTTTTTTTTGCAGTGTCCACTGATAGGACAAGGGGCAGTGGACAAAAGCTGTAACACCGAAGTTCTACTTAAGGAAAAACTGTTTTACTGTGAGGGTGAGAGAGCCCTGGCACAGGCTGCCCAGGTGGGATGTGGAATCTCCTTCTCTGGAGGCTTTTATAACCTGCCTGGAGATGTTCTTATGTGACTTGATAAAGGTGGACCTGTTTTAGCAGGGGGATTGGACTGGATCATCTTTGCAGGTCCCTTCCAACCCCTACCATTCCGTGATTCTGGGATTCTGTGATTTTATTTAATATTTGAAATCACATTTTGATTTAAACAAGCAACAATCCAACATTTTGGTTTTGAAACAGAAGCAGTAATAAAGTTCAGAGAAGTAGAAATCTTTAACCCCTTGAGTGCAATGTTTGTGCTTCTGCAAACTGTTACAAACTCTTGCAGAGCATGAAAGAAAAATCTGTTTTTCTGTCTCCTGTTGTTCTTGGGATCAGTGATGTCTAAAGGGCGAGTTGACATGCTGGAAAGCATTTCCCATAAGGTTAGAGACTGAGGGTGGGGTGACGAATTATTTTTAAACTTTAAAGATACAGGCTGGGGCCCATTAACAGATCATGTGAGAGATGGTTAAACAAAAGCTGCTTGTAGAAGAGGTGAGGGGCAACTGAAACAATCAAATACCACTTCAAAGTTTGTTTTCCTGAAAGTCAGGTAAGAGGAAAAAGAGACCAGTGCATGTGCTTTTTGGATAAGAGCAGTGATCAATCACAGCTGCTGTTATTCACACTTTACAATGAGAAGACTGTGGCAAAAGAAGCAGACTGTGGCCCCTGAAATCAAATGAATGACCATACATAGATTGCTCTAGGCTATTTACTACAGAGGTTAGCAATGGTAAATTGTAGCACACCTTTTTTTTCCCCTCTTCTGCTAATCAAATTAAATGCTCGTTAGCTTGATTTGAGCATGTGAACAGATGTGATATAAATCTGTGCCAATACACATTGCCTTGCCTGAGACAGCCTGTTGAAGCATATTCAGCTCATGAAAACCAGGATGCTGGTAATTCCTGTCAGATTTATGTCATAATTTCAAACATTTTAATAATAGTTTCATCACTGTAGCAGATACACACTACACTAGGTCCTTTATAGGACCTTTCTGGCCACCAAGGACCAGCTTGATAGGAACCCTCTTGCGATCAGTAGAGCAGAGTTCCTTTTGATCTCTTCCTCTTTGATCACCCTCATCTCATGGAGCATCCTAAAAGTATACCCTGAGTTTTGATCTCTTCCTCTTTGATCACCCTCATCTCATGGAGCATCCTAAAAGTATACCCTGAGGCTTCAGAACAGCAGAAAGAAAAGGACTTCTGCCCTCGTTCCTCACAGGGCATAGAAAGTCAGTATGCACAATGGGAAATTCATCTGGATGCAAGATGAAGCTAGTTTACTTAATGGCCAGCATCAAACTAGGCATTTTAGGAAAACATTTCACATTGCAGCAATGCTTCAATGACTCCATGACAAGGACATACACAATTCAGAGAAGCAGAGCTGAGAGCTGAACACAGCTTCTCTGACTTGTGTCATAAGCAGCTATAAGCTTATGCAATTTCCTCTTGCTCCATATGGGAACATCCACAGGGATTTTGCTAGATGTTACCCTTCAACTTGCTAAAGAGCACAGTGAGTGACTGATACAACAGTCGTGCAGTCACCTCTCATCCCTGTCACCAAAGTCTTCTTTGGCTGTTACACTAGGCGATCTCTTGGTGTGTGTTCATGCAGTGCTAGGAAAGTGGGCTGGCATGGCACGACACAGGCTGTGGGGCCTGTGGTAGTGTCCAGGTGTGCTGGGCTGTGGCCCCGCTGCCTAGTATTTGGGCCTGCTGAAGTCCATGGCTCACTCTTCATATGTCAGCATCCTTTATTTGCAGATTCCTCCCTTCCCAAGCAATATTGCTGGAAGTCAGAGACTGGGGTGTCAGCCAAGAAGGCTATTTTGCACACCGCTTTAAAACTCATTACCTAAAATACCCCTGAGTTAATGAAAAAAAATTGACCCTTGCCCACGGCCAGAAAGGTGGTAATGATGCATCAGGGGCTGTCTTGATGCCTCATGCCTGAGTTGCCTTCTGCTCCTCTGCCCCATGATTTTGGTCCCAACTACCTGCCATTAGCATGAAGGGCAGACAGCTGAGCACACACTGCAATCTAAACACAGCATTGGCTGTTTCCTCCCCCTGGTTAACTTTTTTTTAAGGATTTTTTGTTTGACTAAACAAATAAGTTAAAAAGACGGGCCATGACTCAGAGAGACTTTGGAGTCCTTTTGTCTTTCTTTAGTTGGCAAAGGTTGGGGAGCAAGGCTGGAGTGGCACAGGACATGTCACCTCCTCTGTGCCGTGGGGGAATGCAGGCTGCTCCAGCTACCATGGCTGACAGAACCTTTCTTCTCTGCATGTTTCAGCGCAAATTTACAAAGGCCCTCAGCCCTAACACTAGAACTAGGTACATTCACAGTCTAGCTGCAAAAGGTTAATCCCCAGATACTTTGATGGAGATGGACAGAAGGAAGGAAGGAAGGAAGGAAAGAAGGAAGGAAGGAAGGAAAGATTCAACACGCTAGCAGTCTAGAATTTACCTACAGAACCTTATTTTGTGGCTATCTTTACTGAATGTATCATGGCAAATATCAATGTAAATGTTAAATTTCTGGGTTTTTTTTTCCTAGCAAAAAGACTGGTTTTGGAATTGGTCTGTTTTGGTCTTGGTTGTTTTTTTGGTTTTTTTTTTTTTTTCTCAACAGTGTTTGGCTCATCAGATGATATATACTTAAATATAACATCACACACATGGTTTCATGTATTGCATATGGGCTGAATTTGTGCTGTCCTCAACCTTTCACGGAATGCACCAGAAAATGCCTAGCAAGAAGGGTAAAATATTAATGGAAAACCACCCTTTAGTGATGTTCTGCATTTAGTATAATACGATCATTGAAATTAAAATGCTCCTTCATAATAGTAATAAAAAATTCTCCCCTTGAAGCAGCAATTGAAACTAAAACTACAGGATTCTCTAGTTGGATGCCAGATTAGCCTTGGCTAGAAAGATTTCTAATTCCACATAGAAAGCTGGTTTTCCCTTCTCTTTTTTGCTTCTCAGTGAAAGGCAAGTGAAGCAGAAGTGACAAACTCCTGCTTAGAATAGATTATGCTTCTTTCTGGTTTTGGCTACATTTTAAAAGTATGTATAAAACATTACCCGTTGCTGAGTATACAGGTCTTCAGTTGCCTGGTTTATCTGAAAGGGGCTGAAAACATGAAATCAGCTTTCAAAGGGGTATGGAACAAAGGCTGGTAGGTAGCAATTTTCTTTAAAAAACAGTTTAGAAAATTCAGGCTCAGATAACCATCTGGCTTACCATGACTACATTTTAATAGGAATCAATATGCACGTGTTTTCAAGTGATACCAGAAAGGCTAGAGGGCTATGTCTGCAAATTTTAGCCCTGGCTGTAACAGGCCCTTTTCACCTGGAATCAGGGAGAATTTTGTGTCTTGCAGGTGATCCTGTACAAACCCTGTAGCACTGAGGTTGTTTGCTCCTCCTGTGGTAACCTCAGCGAGGTAGAAGTCCACTTTCTCAGCTGCAGGCCCCTCTGCTGCCAGTGCTCTTTCTCTTAACCTTTCCTCATGTGACAAAGACTGTGTACTGGTGACTCCTTGTGCAGAGTGAAAATGAAGACAAACACTGGACAGAGTTGCCAGAAAAGACTGATATTTAGTTGGCTTAAGTAGAGTGAGTGCAATTTCTTAACATTTTCCTTGTCTTTTTCTTTTGCATCATGTCAGTTCATACTCTTTTATAGTGCTCATTTATACCTGAATTTCTTCAACACAAAAAAAAGATAAAAAATAAGGTCTTCTTTCCTCCTGCCCCCAACCTTTACCAGCAACACCATTCACTCCGTAAAACTCGGTTTCATGAAGTGTCAGCCTTACCTTATTATCATCCTTTGAGAGAAAGAGAGGGCAACAGCCACTCTAGATACTCTATTAATGCACACTGTAAGTTTTAGGTTAATTCTTGATTGAAGGTAATCTGAACAAAATAAACAGGAGATAATAAAATACCTCACTGTAATCATATCAATGTAAAGCTCTGTGTTGGTTGAATGGCTTTCTCTTCCATGAACATTAACTAATGATGCTTTGTTAATTAAGTCCTGTGAGGGAGTGGGGGATCGAGCCTGAAAATAATTTGGGACTGGTGTCTCTATAAAATCTCCATACAGTTGTCTGGATGCTTTCCTACACGTTTCCCCGGCTAAAGCCTGGCTGCAGAGACTGACAAATTTCTCAGGCTAGCAAATCATCATATGTATCACTGTAGGCCTACCTAAACTTTAGGGGCAGAAGATGAAATCCAAGCCAATTCTCAAGCTGATTTTTTTTTCCTTAAGATAAAATGTTAGTATGTTCTTTGCAAAAGGCCCAGATTAATTTGTTTTGTGCAAAACACTGAAAAGGCTACAAGAATTTGTCAGCTGGGTTTGTAATTCATCAGCTCGGGTTTAATTCTGCATCCTGAATTCACTACAGTCCTGGAGGAGAAAACAACAGGCTGGCAATATCACAGTTGAGCAATGTTTCGGCTTAGTTGTTGCTGTTCTCCTCAGCAAGCGCACGAACTGAGGATGATGTCGGTTACTTGTTCTCACATACTACAGCAGAGGTACATTCATAGACATCCAGCTGCAACATGCGGTGGGTTTTTTTCTGGTAAAACTGCAGATGGTGGAGGTGTGAGTGGAACTTTTTGAGCGCTAAGTAAGTGAGATATATCTTAAGAGAAGGGTTTTATCCTCAAGTCCCTGGACAACTTTCTCCTCACCTTTGATTAGGTACTTGCAATTGTGTATCTATAATTCATAATTCATTTGCCTGTTGCTTTCCCCCATGTTTCCATTTTGTTCCTCCCTCACACTGGAAGAGCCAGGGTTACTTCTCATTTCTCAAACAGCTTTTTGAAGTTACTAAGCCCAATGTTTTTCTCAAGAAATTGCTGAGTGTGCCATGAAGCAGGAGCTTCTTGTAAATGGGGAGCACAAGCAGAAATTGAGCACGACTATTTTTTTCTGTTTTCTGGTTTTGGAAAGACAAGAAAATGCTGTTTCATGTGAATTATAGTGAAGAACATAGTGCCTTATCCTCCACCCTTATGTAGACTGAACTCAAAGAGCAGCAACAAGAGTTTCACTGGGTAGACTCACATTCAATACAGATATACACTCACCCTGCTCCTGCTCCCTCAGTCAGACCATCAAGACCTTCTGGTTTTTGTTTTTCCCCACTATGGCATCACATTATCCATGCATCTGTTTCCCTCCTCCTGAATCTTTTGAACACGTTTGCCTTCACAAGTCAGATATGAATGGGAAAAAGAAGTCTCCACCTTACCTGGAAAGCAGCCGTTTGATAGGAGGGAAGAAAACTACACCAGAGCATCCACCAAGGGAAAGACTACAGTTACCACAAAACAATGCTTGGAAGATGCTGCTGCTCCCCTTTTTGAGCATATACAGCTTCAGACTGTGGCATAGCTTGCTCTTGCTCAGTGGGGATGGGAAGAGATACAGAGAGGAAAGAAGGAACAGGAGACAAAAAAGATATTCTATGATAATGAAAATTCATTAGTTCTGCCCTCCCACCACTTTTTTTTTCTGCCATCCATGTTGCCCAGCTGTCTCCACAGCTGGTTCTGTCACTGACTTTACAGGAGATCCTGTAGCTACCTCTGTGTCACAACTGAAGAGAGAGATATTCTTGAAATGATGAGTTGTAGCTGTGAAAAGCAAGAAGGAACACATGTCTGCCTGAATTTCTTATGCAAAGAAACTGGAGTGCATTGAAGCAAAAGGTATCTTTGGCTAAGGAGATCAAAGCTTTGCACTACAAGCAGGCAAACTGCAGACAAAGGAGGATGAGTTTTGCTTTTCTGTTTGACTGGTTTTGATTATGGGAAATCTGGTAAGTGAAATCACTGTAAAGACTGAACATCCTGTGACTGGCAAGCATGATGATGACTTCCATCCATAGCAGAAACCATCAATGATAACAAACATCAATAATTTTTCTAACTGAACATCTTAGAAAGCATTTAGACTAAAAGGATCAGCACTAATGCTCAACGTATTGCACGACTGCAAGATGGTGAGAAAACATGTCCTGTAATATTACCCCCAGATTTCATATAATTCTATGAATTCACTCACATTAATAAACTACACACACATTTAAAAAATGTTTGCAGGGCTGAGCCCTAAACACTTAAGCTGTCTGCTCCAGTGGGATGGCAGAACTAATTATTTTTGCTCAGAGAATGGCTGAAAACATTGCATTTTATTCCCTTGTAATTCAGTGCCTTGTTTGGGTTTCTTTTCAGCGGTGCAGCACTAAATTTCCTGAAGACTGTAAAAAGTATCTGTAGAGAACACATATGCAGTCTTACAGAAAGAAGTGTGTTTCAAAGAGTGTATCATTTCAGGCAGTATTTCCGAGAGGACTAAATGGAGAGTAAGCTGTCATTTTTGTTCTGCAAATACATGATGAGAAATTAGCAACTTTCTAAGAATTGTGTAAGCAAATTGTATGCTATGGAGGCCAAGTACAACTGGTGAGAAGAAATTTTCTCCCTGCCCCAAAGCATCTATTAAGCTTGTGTAGCAGTTGTTGCAGGTGTTCCTCTCTGTAATGCTGAGTATAAGGATCATTAGTTTTTTGTTGTAACCTGTACAAGTGATACAGCAATGTTTTGTCGTTCTATACATAAAGTGTCTAAAGAGCTCAAACTGAGGGTCTCAATATGGTGAATCAATCTTGGTGCTGTGGCTGTTGTGCTCAATGTGTTTCATGCTGGAAGGGTGCTTCTCACTCTTTTCCAAACCCTTCCCTCAGAGGTTATTTGCTCCCACATGTGGGGAGGAGAAGGCCCTCAGCATCATGAGCTGAGCATTTTCTTTAGGCAGAGTTGAGGAAGCAATGCCATTCATAGATGAGGTTACCAGTCGCCCACATTACTTGTACAAGGAAACTGACAGAGTGAGACCAAGAAGATCAGAGCTCCTGTTTTACATAGGCCTTGCTACAGTCTTTTTTTTTTCAACCCCACTTGTTGAGCCTTGCTTTATAAACTTTCTTGTCCTACAGCTTCTGTAGAGTCTTCCTTTGTCACTTGAAGAACTCAATTCCTTCTGAGCTTCTTCAAGCTGGAATAGATGTATTTGTCTTGTTATTTTATTTCTTTTTCTTCCCTAAGTAGAATCCATCCCACGTGCTGTAAAGATCCCTGCAAACTCTTGATTCCTTTCTGCTCAGGTTGTTTCACCTGACAGAAAAGCTCAGGTGTCTACCTGCATGGAGAGGGTAGGTGAAAGAACGGAATGAGTCAGAAAATGGAATAGAAGACAGAGGACTGTAGGGCTTTCTTCAGTATGGAACCTGAGCAGGGTAAACTCACACCCACTAACACTGATGGATGTAGCAATCAGAGTACTGAACCAGGAAAGGCATTATGCATTCCCTTTGAAAGATGAAACAACTCCCAGACTCTTTTTGCTGCTGCAGAAGTGGCCTGTGCCTAGGCACATTCCCATCCAGCCAAGCATTTAGAGAGGCATTGAGCAGGGGCCCTGCATGCATAGTGACTTCAGACACGTGTGACCACACATGACTTACTTGGCTAGCAGCTATAGCAATTAAACAAGTTTTGCCAGTAGCTTGGGTCAACGTAGTCTTTTTTTTTTCCCCATTATATAGGTCACAACATTGTCTTTTGATTTGTGCCCTTGTTTACTGAATTCTTCCCCTGGCTGACAGATAGCCTGAAGGCATGATGTTGCAAAGGGGCAGTGGGATGGCTGTGAATTTTCTGAGCAGAGATTTGTTCCTCCTGCTCAGGCACACAGCTACCATCGCAATGCCCTCTGTACCTCTGCAGCAGCTCCTGCGCAGAGGCACAGGCGGGAGATGAGTGAGGGGAGGGGGGAGATGGGGTCAGGGCACACTGTGCTCTGTGCTTCGGCAGTTGTGCAACGCTGTGATCCCAAGCAGAGACTTCACCCAGTGCAGCAGTGCATTCGAGTGTCTCTCTGCACCAGACGCCTGCCCTTGTTTTGCCAGAATGCATTGCACACAGGCTGTGCAGGAAATCGAGGCAATAGCTATGTGGTTATGTTGCGAAAATACCTCACCACGTGGAATCACCACCTTTGTTTATCTCACAGAGTGGTTAAATGAGAAACCCCTTACCTCCTTTCACAGGTGAATTGAACAGATTGTGCCTCAAGGGTGACCTGGGGGCAAAGCCAGACCACGTCTCTCGCCTCCCAGCAGCAAGTGTGCTGCCAGGAGTCCCAGAAGGGCTGTAAAACAAAGGAAGAATGTTGCAACGGTCGTTTTGAAATCGACCTGTTTGTGATGAGCGGTGACTGTGGTTGTATTTACACTGTGATTCATAATGAAATGCAGCACCTGCAGTTTTAGTCTGGATGGCTTTTAGGACAGAAGCAGCAGCAAATACTGTTTTAATATTTGAGAAGGGGAAAGTGAGCATCAAAGCCGTTCCTGTCTCTGGGACTGCATTAGCCTAGAGTAGAGCTTGTGTAAGAGGTGGCTGGAGCATCTTTCTGCTATGAGGTGCAGCTTGCTTGTAACTGTCTCACAACAGACAGGGGTTGGCACAGTTGCCTGTCTCTCCATATTCACGTGTAATTTGTGTCCTATGTGGTAACTGCAATTGCAAGTAGCTTCTAGCTGGCCTGTATCATACCACATCAGAGCTCTTCAAGGATGCCCTCAGAAAGTCCCTTACACCACCTCCCACTCCTCCTTGACAAGTCTGAACTTTCTTATCAGTGTCTACTCTAGATTGCAGGTGACAGCTCTTGGCAGCCTCCTTACAGCAGTTCTTACAGAGAGGCATGCGCATTACTCTGTCAGCACTACTGATAAGCAAACTGCTACAGCCAGAAAAAGGTCAGAGATGGTCACTGCTTGTATGCTTAGTTGTTGATGCTGTTGGAAGGCAGCTTGGGCATCCTTTTTAGAAACTTGCCAAATTAGAGTGGGCACCTGTGGGAGCTGCATGTAGTAACACTGGAAAAATGGCTCTTCTGAGGGAATAAAAATGTCAAGGCTCCAGTTTCTTTCCAGAAACAGAGCGCAGAGGCTTCAGAATACGGGATCACACACTCCTACTGTTGTCCTAAGACTATTGCTAAATACCTAATTAGTGAAAACAACTGGTTTACTTCCAATCTTACCAGGGGAAAATGCGATCAGGAAAGGAAATGTCTACAGAGTATTTCCATCAAAAAGATCTTTGCTTCCAACAAAACCTTCAACATACAGACTCCTCAGTTCAGTCTGAGGCTATTCAGTGTTTTTTGAAAAAGTGATCAAGTGTATTCGATGTTTTTTTTCCTACAAGGGCTTGAAGTACTTGTAAGTGCAGTGAACAATCTTCACATAGGCCTCTCTGCTTAGCACTACACGTGTTCTTTTGTTGGTTTTACCTGCACTCAACTGCTGGAGCTAGTTTTGAACAAAAGATCCTTAAACACTTAAGGGGCAAAAAAATGCAGAAAAAAAAAGCAGTTTGTTCAAATGCACAAATGCCTGTCCAGGGCAGTCCATCGCAAAGGGCTGAGCCAAGGATGTGGCCACAGCAATGCCACAGGAATCCTGCTGCAGGCAGGAGCACAGTAAACTCCCTTTTCCTTGCTTCAGTATTAACCTTGCCTTTGTCCAGATGGACCAGAATTAGTTGTACCCAGAGAATGCTTGAGGAGAGAAGGGCTATAGGTATCACTCTTCATTTGTTAACAAGAGCAAAACAAATTGTAGTTCCTAGTACTTCAGGGGTGGCCATGAGTCGGAAGAGCCCCATGCACAGAGTGCTGCATTTGCAGTGCTGCTCTCTCCTCCACAGAAAAGCAGATATAATTGGTGCTCTGGGGTGGCTTTTCTGGTTAAACATCCCCCAGGGCACAGCTTCTACCATCTCACATTTGCCAGTGTTTCCAGATTTGGAATGGTTCTTGGTTCCCTAGAAGTAGGTAGTTTACTGTGATCCTTTTTTAAAACGTCTCTTCTGCCAAGACTCACTGACATCTGGAGAATTTCACCAGAGTTTGTGGAAATAGTTTTGGCTAGAACAGATATTGAAGTCAAACCATAACAGGGTTTGAAACTGCTTGTGGGTGTAGTGACCCAACCAGCTGAGGCTGATTTGAACCAGCACTACTGCTGAAACAAGGTATTCTGGCCTTTCCCTTACCTGTAACTTCTCATTCCTTCTGCAAACTTGGGCCGCAGACAAAGCCTTCAAAACAAAGTGATAGCTTCCTGCTGGATCAGTGAGTTGAACTGGCTGAGCAGGCCAAGTACCAGTGGGAGCCCAAAAGACAGAAAAGCAAGGGTGGAGAGGGCTTCCCTTTCAGTGGAACACAGTTTTAGGTAAGCTTAAAATACTTAGGAAAATGGACCATCAAATCTTACAGTGTTGAGAGCAGAGTGCTGGCCTGAGGTAAGGCAGAATGTGGTTAAAGTCTCTTCTGTGTCAATCTGAGCAGGGATTCAGAGCACACAGCATCAAGTTTATCTGCTCTTACACATACAAGCTCTCTGACTTTCCATTGTTGCAAAAATATTCTGGATTAAAGACAAAAAGAAGAAAAAGCAAAATGTCATAAACACAGAAGTTGCTGCAACAGGATATCTAACCCTGTCAGCTGTCCTGAGTGTAGTTATAAACACATGGGCACCCACACACACCAGCGACCCTGCAGATGAGAGGAATTAGACAGATTTGCTGATCAGTTGCCAGCAGTCTCCTGATCAAAATGTACGGACTAAGGCTTTGACCTGTGGCTATCAGCCAGTAGAGCACCTGCTCCTCTCTCTCTGTCCCAAACACGTAGTCATGTTAGCTGCCACATGCTTAGTTTTGTTTACTGTTTCTCACTACTGTGCTTCTTTTCGAAGAGAGCTTAGGTAAAACTGAAAACAGAACTTACTAAGCAGGCACAGTTGGACTCCCTCTTGCAATCAATGCAAATGGGCTCTGCCAGAACTCAATGTACAGGGCTCTCCAGGAACCCATACCAGAATATGGGCTAGCTTTATTTCCCAGGTGTCTTGTTTACCAGAACTATGGATGAACCAGGACTTCTTTCCCCCAAGACCCTGTCTACATCACAGGGAGTCATGCAGAAGGTTTGTCATCGTCTCCTGCTGCCTCTGCTCCCTACAGAAAGCAGTGTAGATGTTTTGAGAAGATAAATACCATCAATATGTTTTCTAGTCTGGCTATTTCAGCATATATTTATTCCATTTCCACTCCCCAAAATCTTTCATTTACTTGGCTCCTTGGAGCTGGCAGTCACAGGTATGCTTCAGGTAGAAGAGGCTTGAAGGAGAACATCTGGCTTTTCAGATTTAAAACTGTCTCTGAAACTTGATGCCTCCATGGACTGAAAGTCAGGATGAATGACTATAGTTATTTGTGATACTGAAAAGCCAGATAGGTTGTGAAATTTGTTCCACATGCAAGAACACCAACCTTCTTTTGACCCTAGGCTCTAATTTCAGTCCTTGGCATCTGAAGACTACCTTTCATCAACAGCTACTAATATGTAACACCCCCAACCATTTGGTAAGGTTGAGAAGCCACCGCTTTCACACATTTCTTTATTTTTTGGCTTCCCATTCCACTTTCACCATCAGCCTCTCTTCATATAATTAATAGAAATAGCTGGAAACAACAGAGAACATTGAACAAATTCTCCTTCTGTCTCTCACAGCTTACACTACAGTCTTTGTCTCTCCATGGGAGAGTCCAGGATAGTCCCTTGGCCATGCTGACTGCCATTCTCTGCCCATCAGGAATAAGATGGAGCCATTTCTGGCTGATGCTGGAAAACGTGAGGAGATGACACATCAAGAGTCTGAACTTTGCTATACTATAATACTCCAGCTGTAGCTGTAAATAATTTTTAATATGACATGATTCGGCCAGCTCTCATCAGCACTTGGACTGATTCAAACAGTAGGAAGGACATCCTCACAATTAAGCATGTGTCAGATAAAAAACAAGTGGCAGGGGCAGTTTTAATAACTTAGCACCACACCCTGCCTGATGACAACAGGGCACATAGAGAAGTCACTGTTGTTGGCAGTGCTAATGGAAGCCTTGTCTGAATTACAGATATGTGTTCCTACACAGTATGTCTCCAGTTGGGATTTGTAAGCATTGGGAGGCAGCCTCTGGTCCATAGGAGAGAGTCTTCTGCTGGGCAAAGGCAGGAATCTTTCTACCAAGTAGAGAAGTCACTCTTTGCGTGACTGACAGTGCTCTTGGGCAATGTATTCAATGAGCAATTCCAGACCAATTCCTTAATAGTCACATTCAGAATGTAGCCCCAATCGCTTACACTACAAGCTTTCCAGCTTCATTATGTTTCCTAGATTTCAAAAAGATGAGTGACTTTACTTGGCCATCTCATTTTTTTAGATTTTTTTTTAACTGGAAATTGCAGAAGGAGAATAAGACCAGCTCATTGTTGCAACTGAAACAACCTTACCTGAACCTATCTTACAGGTTCTCAAAGTCATCACTATCGCTATTTGTACACCTTACTTTTTGAGGCCTACCTCAGCTGGATAAACATGTGGGGTTGTGGGCAGATAACAGGAGTAAAAGGCTAGGCAGAGAAATATAAGCCCTTAACTAGGACTGACAACAGATGGGCAGGTCAGTTCCTCCAAGCTACAAACGGAAATCTTGGCTTCAGCGTATGCAAAGCATAGCTCTGGGCCTGGTGGATATTGAGAATAAGGTTGAGTGGCATAAGTGATCCCTGTAGGCCTGACCACCTGTAAAAGGAACCACAAACTTCATGCCTATTGTGTTTGTATGGATCTACAAGACTCTAAATACCTGTTAGGGAGGGTACTCTTCATTCATTTCTATCTATTATGCAGAAGCATACAGAAGTCATGACTCTGCTGTGGTATTTACTGTGTAGATATGTAACAAGGGGTTGTGGCTCCAGATTGATAGTGGATTAAAGGTGGTTCTCCTATCAGGTTTTGAAACTAATTCTTCTAATGACAGAATCAATTTGCATATTACTTCACTTACGAGTAAAAACAAACAGTCATTGGCAGTCTCTATTGGTAGCGCACACGAGTAGAAAATTGCTGCCAAAGGTTATGTTTCTCTGTTGGGGAAAACATTTCTTTTACAGATTTCATTTCACATCCTAAAAATAGCATGAACCAGAGGTAGAAACTGCTGTTTCCAGCAGTTGTACAGAAATGGGCATTCATTTTTGGGAATGAAAAAGTGGAGCCCAATGAAGCCTAAACAAGGCAGGATTGTTCCACTTATTGCTCAATGCAGTGGTACTGGGCTTTATCCTAATACATGGGAACATCGAACCTAAATTTTGCGAGATTCTGTTGCAGTTACAAAGCCTGCTTCTGAGCTCATTGGTGGAATATGGAAGATACACCAAGCCAGTCAATCACACCATAAAGAAAAGCACAAAAGAGTTCTTCCTGTTCTCTTCAATATATGTCATGAGTTTGTATTTGCAGCTAAAGACACAGCAAATTCAGAGAGCTCACATCTATACTGCATTGCTGAATTGTGCCAGCGTCAGGAGCATGGTTGGACTGACAGTGAAAAGAGGCCCCGAGACCATGGCATTTATCTGGCCAGTGACTGCAGCCACCGTGTCTCTTTGCTTTGACCTGTTGTCTTCCTCTGTGCCTGACTCACCTGGTGCTGCAGAAGGCAGTTTGCAGAAGTGACACAGCAGTCTTTCCTGCTGTGAGCAATTTAAAGCAGAAAGGTGGGTACAGCAGGGAACTGTGAAACTACTGCACTAGCACGGAAGACTGAAATGTTTAAATAACTGGATATGCTTACTGAAGAACAATGCATACAATGAGACAGAATTTGTCCCTCACACTTAGGTTTTTATTTGGTGGCTGTGACATTTTCCGTGGAGCTTTCCTAGACATCTTGGTAAGCAATAGGATAGTTGCATGGTGCTAAGTCACAGCTAGGCAAGTGGTTCCTTCTGTGACACTCCTTGAACTTCTGCCAAAGATACTCTCCCAGTTTTTTTAAGTACATACAAATGCTGGGCCTGAAGAGAGTGAACTGCAACTGGGGAGGTCACTTGCTGGCTTTACGTTCATTCTTTACACTCTTCCTGTGCACCCAAACTAACACCAGTAGATGAAGTTCCTTTCATATTTTTCCTGAGAAGGCAGCAACAACCCCTATGCAGAGCATTTCTCAGCCAGGTATTATTACCTGGGATGAAAATGTCTGGATATCCTTCTCTTCCTGGTAGCACTTCCATGCTCCAGGCCTTAGTTCAGTTCCTGAAGCAGACATGGAAAATGTGTTAATCTACGAGTCTAAACATTCACGCAGCTCCTTTCTGAACCTCTGTAAGCAGACTGATTGTCTTTGCCTCAAGTTTCCTCTGAAGGCTTTATTGGCACTTGACTGTCAGGTCTAGCAGCTGCAAGTGTTATTTCAGTGTCTGAGTGTGAGCAACCAAGGAGATGTAGCCCATCCTATCTAACGCTAATTTGGTTATGGTGACTCACCCTCTTCTGCAATTTCCAGGATAATTGGTACAACATTGTCCAGCTGCCAAGACAATCCCCAGGGGTCTGCAGAAAATTTTGATTCGAAGTGCTCTAGTTGTAGAGGATTGGTGGTTTAACTAAAGCAAAGAATCTAAGCCTAGCTACCAAAGCCTTTAATGGGTGGAACTGCTTCCAAAATATTCTTTTTCTAGCTTCTTCTGCAGATGTGTACCTTATGAATGATGAAACAATCCGCACTATAGGTTTAGAACAGCAGGATCTGCTTCTGTCCTTCAGCTCACCTAGGTTTGGCCTTGGCTTTCATGTGCACTGACACATTGCCTTCAGCACAAAAATGCAAGACCCGTACCTTCAGTTTTCCATAGCAACAAAAGCTGTGGCTTAGCACTAGTTGTCTGCACTCAGCAGATTTTTTTTTTTTTTTACATTTACAACCAACAGAACAAAAAAAAAAGATGCCAATGCTGCAAAGTTGTAGTGCTTTGTAGGTACACTTAGCAATAACAGGACTTGCTGATGTTGTCCCAGTGGTCCCAGAAGATGATCCTTCGCTTAGCTGATTCACTCTGGTACACACATCTTGGCTTCTAAGCTGTCCCATGTAGGGGGTGTGCAAGTGAGACCTATTAATCTCTAGAGGGAAACAGGCTATAATGATATAACTCTTTGTGGCCAGGCTAACAGAACATTTTGCAATGCAATGAGCATCTCAAAAAGTGAAGCACAGTAACTAGCAAGAGTCACACACACACAGTCTTTTAACAGCATCAGCACTCTAATCCCCCTAATGCAAGAGCCTTCCCTTTTCTGTCGTGTTTCCTGACAGTTTTGGAAAGTGCAACTTCATCATCCCGTTTCTGTGCACCACATGCTGGTGTCTCATCCAGCCTTTACTCATTCAGGCAAATTTGCCCCCCTTTGTGGGTAACCCCCCTGCCCCAGCCTCATCTGCTGAAATGCAGCAGAAACACCCTGTTCTCCATCCAAGATGTGAGGCCTGAAGCTTCTTGATGTCAGTTACACTTGGCTGTGACTGGGCTTGAGTCCACAGGGAAAGTGCCTCACGGGACTACAGTCTTTGGATCCTGTGCAGAGAGGAGTTAGTGTATATTCCTGAACTTGGACACAGAGACACTAGAAGTGCCTAAACTACTGCAGCAGGTGCTGCAGTGTTTCAGTAGGAGGAAGCACAGGCCCAGGCTGTCAACATTTCTGCCAGCAAACCTGTGTAAGATGCAGTATGCCTTAGCATTTTGCTCCTCCTGTTCAAGACCCTTTATCATCCCACACGGGGTCGTTCTCTCTGCCTAGGAGATGTGAGTGCACATTAGCTGTGCAGTTCTCCTAGGCTAAGTGACAGCAGGACCCAGACGGTCCAAGTTTGCCCCATCTCAAAGCAGGGCAGTGACTTTTTAGATACATCTCACTGACTCAGCAACATGGTTGCATTCTGAAGAAGCACCTTTAACAATACATGTTTTGGATTTGGACCTCACCCAGGTTAGTCTGTCTGGTGCAGGAACGCTATGTCAATTTGTTTAATGCAAGCCTAAACCAGGTCTGCCGAGATCCTCATCTGGCTTTGAGACAGCATTAGCTGCTGGCCCCACTGTTCCAGTAAAGCCTGTTATGATAAATAGTATAGCCACACAGAGGAATACCATCAGTCCTCTGTTATATACAGCTCATCTGACTTTTGGAGGCCCAAACACTTCTACCTGCAAAGTCTGGGTGGCTTGGCTGTAAGCCTTTCAGCAAACCATGTACCTTGGGCATGGTTAAAACCCAATTTTCTTCCTCTCTTCTACCCACTACGTTGCCTTGCAAGTCATCAGAGATTGCAAAGCTACAGGGGCAGATCCATGGTCTTATTTAATGTTTTTTTGTGATCTGCTGAACCAAACTTAACAAAGACTCAAATAGAAATAAATTTTAATATTGTACATTGTTCTTTCAGGTTACCTTTGAAGAAGATAACTGCACTGCTCCACCTCCTCTGACCTAAAGAAGGTTTTTGGCCAGCAGCATGCTTCATTTACTTTGTTTAGAGTTACAGCTTGGGTATTGCTCCTCCATTTCATTGTCAAAGCTGAGGTAGTGATGCCATTCAAATAGATGCCGTAAACAATGATACTGCAACACAGTATCTTTGGAAAACAAAGGTTGCAAGGAACAAACAGGTAACATCTCCTTGGAGTAGGCAATGCAGCCAAGCACAGGTTTAGGACCTGCAACTGCCTCCAGCACTGGCAGATTTAACAGCTTCACCATTGCTCTCTTTAGAGACCTAACCATTTAGGAAATGGTGCTCTGGATCCTTTCTAAGTCTCCTTGCTCTGTCTGTCTCTTGACATGTGAGAGTTGCTAAACCTCTATAGTTTCATAATTCTTTCTCAATCATTTGAATCATGAGTATCCTAAAACCTGTGTCTGTGTCCAGTTTACATACTCGTTTAGGCAAGAAGGAATAATCACATATACCTACCTTCACTCAGGGTCACCTCTGGATGCCCTTCTTGTCCCACCCTCAAATCATTTGCATGTAGCCACTGATGTCTTGTGGTTTTCCAAACTCACCAATCAAGTAAGCAGCAACACTACCACAGACAGTAAACCATTAAAATTTAATACAAACAGCAATATGAAGCACCTTTCTATTCCATGCATGCTCTTGCATGTCAGGCCAGGGAAAAAAAGACTACTTGGAAACATGGTTTGCACCAAAAGACACAGTTCGTCCTCATCTTTTGAAAATTTCTTCAGAATTTGAGTCCAGATTTCTGTAATGCACCTCAAGCTTGAGCAACTATGTTGCAAGCTTCAGGGTTTGCCTGTATTACAGATTTTGAAAACAAAATGATCACTGCAGCTAATTTGCTTTATCCTCAAAACCATGTTTCAGCAGCTCTGCTCTGAAGCTACAAAGAAACACAAGGAAGAGAGAGTCTCCTAAGGGTTAGTATCCGGCTTCACTTATTTCACTCTAAGGACCTGAGCTTAGCATGTTCCTTGCAGAAACTATACATCATCTACATTTACAGCTAAACTTTGATCTTGCAAAGACTTGCATTTCTTTCCTTTCTGAGTCAGGCAGGCAGGATCAGTGCATGGTAAAACACAGTTCTAAAAATTGTGGCAAGAAACTCTGATCGTAGATACATTCAGAAAACAAACCAGGAAATCAACAGAAGTGAAGCAACTGAAGGGATGCCCACTTGTTTCACTTTGCTAATCTTTTTTGGTAAACATTGTCATTTAGGACAATGATTTTTCTTTTCTCCTTTGGTCAGTGGCATATGATTTATAGGAAAGCAATCTAAAGCTATCGTGTGACTGTGATTCACTTTCCTGAACCTATTACCACGAAAACTATAAATGATGCAATAGGCTGTGACTGCCTTTCAAAAAATCTATCATAGCATCTGCTGAGTAATTTATAATTCTAGGACTGCATTTTACCGTAAGTGGAAGCAAAGAATTGTCAGGACGCACATAAAGCATCTAGAGAGACAGCCAGGGGAGGAGCTACCCAGTATCTCAAAATCTTGCCTTTCCACCACAAGCAGTACAGTGGTGCATTAAATTGCAAACAGACACCACTGACAGCCCTGCAACAGAAAAGCATCTCACAGTAGTCTCTGCTCTCTCAAGACTCGTGAAGACCCACTCTTCGGCAGCCACACAGACTTGGTGAAGGTGACTTGCAAATTCGATGCCTAAAAAACAGGCCTAAAGAGACCTGCTACGAAACTGGAGAGTCAAATTAGATGAGAAGGACTCCCCTACATACCAGAATCTGGCAGAAGTGCTGAGCATGTGCACAGCTGGAAGGTGAAGCATGGTGGTGTCCATGAAGCAACACAGGCAAATACAGGCTGCGGAAAGCAGGGCTCTTCACCGAGCAACACTGAGCAATGGTGGGAGATGCTGAATATCACAACATAGACACCTTAGGGTAGGACAGCTCATTAACCAGATTTCTCAATGAGGACTAGACTTAAAAAACCCTACATTTAACAAAGGAGCCTAGTCATGCTCAGGGAGGAATTTAATAAAGGAAGGGCAAAATATGCAAAGAAGGGCAGTGGGAAACAGCAACTAGCATTTTAAGAGTCTGCTTAATTCCTTTACAGAGCGCATAGGGAAGGGGCATTGTGTAGAGCTGCCTGCATAAAGTGCCGTGCAGAGACCATGCAGCTGTGAGTGATGCTGAGAGTTTAAATGAGCAGCAGCACAGTCCATCCCTCGTGTGATGAGATGAGGGGATCCTTAATGTAACAGACCATTACTGCAGGACAGGCTCTAAAGCAGTGTTTGCTCCTTTTGCAATGCAGCATAATCTGGTGGATTCCTCGCATCTGCTGTTTTGGTTTCTAATGTAAAAAATGCACACAAAGGAAAAGCTAAGCAGCAAACCCCTTTGGCTTGCCATTTGACTGAAAATGAATGCAAATCCCTCTGCTGCAGGGGGACCACCTCTGCAGTAAACAGAATAAATAAAATTATTCCTTCAGCATACCGAGGAATTCCCCTGAAGAGGTGAAACGGGAGTGTCCCAGCACTTCTCAAGCCAAGCATTGCCTCTCCAGGATTGCAACTAGAAGGAAAGGAGATGTTTCGGTCCCTTTCAGTTATACAATATGAACAACAAGAATGCAACAAGCAACAGTTTATTTGTAGAAAAGTCCTTTAAAATTTTACTACATTGTACGATTAAGGAAAAAATAGTATTAATATATGTACATACCATGTATATAAAGAAACACACATCGCACCATTAGAATTACATGCGTTTAAGAACAGAGAATGGGTCATAGTCCCTCATAACAATTAAAAGTTATCACTGCAAGAAACCTTGCTTCCTTTTTGTTTTTATCCCCATCAAAGTTTTCAAGTACAGGAAGTAAGTAATGCAGGATGTAACAGTAGAAAACCTTTGTTATACACAAATTACAACTGACAACTATATAACATTACTCTGCAGTATCCAAGACTTGTGTATTTTTGAGCTCTATAATGATATGAACTTTTACCTGAGGTGCATAGAAATAATGAAGCATGGTAATTGGCAAGTTTAAGAGATTTCCACACTATGATTTGACCATAATTGATTAGGCATCACATGTCTATACCCATAGGACTGACACAAGAATGCTCTGCGTGAGTCATCACCAATGTCTTAGAAGTGCAGGACAAATTAAAAGGCAAGCACCACTTGCAATGATAAGCATGCAGGCAATTTAAGTGAAACAGAGGTAGCATGTTCTTGTAGCTCCAGTAGGGTCATTCAAATCAACTGCACCCTCCTTTCTGCAAAAGGCACTCGCTTTTTCAGCTATAAACAATGTAGTTTCAAATTCAGTCAGATTGACCACAATGGTGGATTTCTCTCCTTACAAATACAAAAAAAACTTAAGCAGAGGCCATGATGAAAATACAAAAAAAAGACCAGTGTAAGAAATACATGTTTCAGGTGGGCCCACTGCTAATGTGGGCCTGCTGCTAAACACAGAGAGTACCCTGCTGACGGAGAGAAGGCCGAAGTACTGAATGCCTTCAGTCTTTACACCCAAGGCCAGCCCTCAGGAAGCCCAGTCCAGCAAGGATAACAGGATGGCCAGGACAGCAGAGGACTTACCCTGGGTGGAAGTGGAAGAGGTTAAAGACTTGTTGGCCAAGCTTAAGGCTCATAAGTTGATGGGTCCTGATGGGATGCATCCTAGAGTGCTGAGAGAGCTGTCTGATGTGATTGCTAAGCCTCTCTCTATCATTTTTTAACAATCATGGAGGACAGGTGAGGTGCCTGGGGACTGGAGAAAGGTCAATGCCACGCCAGTCTTCAAAAAGGGCAGGAAGGACGACCCAGGAAACTACAGGCTGGTCAGCCTCACCTCCATCCCTGGGAAAGTGATGGAACAACTCATCCTGAATGTTATCACCGAACATATGAAGGATAAGATGGTTATCGGGGGAGTCAATATGGATTCACCAATCTGATAGCCTTCTGTGAGTGCATAACCAGCTGGCTAGATGAGAGGACAGCAGCGGATGTCATCTGCCTTGACTTTCGCAAGCCTTTTGACACTGTCTCCCATAAAAACCTCATCAGAAAGCTCAAGCAGTGTGGATGAGTGGACAGTGAGGTGGATCGAGAGCTGGCTGAATGACAGAGCCCAGAGGGTGGTGATCAATGGCACAGAATCAAGCTGGAGGCCTGTGGCCAGTGGAGTTCCACAGGGATGGGTTCTGGGGCCAATCCTGTTCCACATCTTCATCAACAACCTGGATGAGAGGACAGAGTGTACCCTCAGCAAGTTGGCTGATGACACCAAACTGGGAGGACTGGCTGATTCCCCAGAAGGCTGTGCTGCCATTCGGTGGGATCTCGACCAGCTTGAGAGTTGGGCAGAGAAGAACCTCATGAGGTTCAACAAGGACAAGTGCAGAGTCCTGCATCTGGGAAGGAACAACCCCATGCACCCCATGCTGGGGGTCGAACTGCTGAAGAGCAGCTGTGCAGAGAGAGACCTGGGAGTCCTGATTGATAATAAGCTAAATATGAGCCAGCAATGTGCCCTCGTGGCCAAGAAGGCCAATGGCAGCCTGGGATGCATCAAGAAGAGTGTGGCCAGCAGGTCAAGGGAAGTTCTTTTTCCCCTCTCCTCTGCCCTGGTGAGGCCTCATTTGGAGTCCTGTGTCCAGTTCTGGGATCCTCAGCTCAAGAGGGACAGAGATCTTCTGGAGAGAGTCCAGCACAGGGTGTCTTGGTTTGAGCCAGGATACAGTTAATTCCCGTGAGGAACCAGGAAAGGGCACAGCCTGAACAGCTGACCCAGGCTGGCCAGCAGGTATTCAATACCATCCTAACTGTCATGCCCAGTGTATAGGTGGGGGCTGGCCAGAAGAAGCTCTTCCGGGGGGCGCAGGCTCTCGGTCGCTGGTCCGGAGCGGTCGTTCACGTCAGGTCCCAGGTGGTGAGCAACTGCATCACTCACCAGTTTTCTTTGTAATATCCCCTTATCTTTGTTATAGTTGTTCATCTTCAATTTTCCCCAGTAAACTGTTCTTATTTCAACTTACGTGGGCTCCTTTACTTTTTTTTCCTCCCTATCCGATCCCCTCCGCATTCTGTCGAGAGGGGGAGGGGTAGGAGTCATGGTTTTCTTCCCCTTAGCTCCGGCTGGGCAAAACCATGACACAGGGCCACCAAGATGATCAGGGGACTGGAACATCTGTCATGTGAGGAAAGGCTGCAGGAACTGGGGCTGTTTAGTCTGGAGAAGAGGAGACTGAGGGGTGATCTTATTAACATTTATAAATATCTAAAGGGTGGGTGTCAGGAGGTTGGGACATCCATTTTTTCTCTAGTAGCTAGCAACAGGACAAGGGGTAATGGGATGAAGCTGGAACACAAAAAGTTCCACTTAAATGTAAGAAAAAACTATTTCACTGTGAGGGTGCCGGAGCAGTGGCACAGGCTGCCCAGAGGGGTTGTGGAGTCTCCTTCCTTGGAGGTCTTCAAGACCTGCCTGGACATGTTCCTCTGTGACTCGATCTAGGTGAACCTGCTTCTGCAGGGGGATTGGACTAGATGATCTCTAAAGGTCCCTTCCAACCCCTGCCATTCTATGATTCAGGTAATAGGTGCTATTCCTCTCCTCCTATCTTTTATGACGAGAATCACCAGAAGTATACTGGCCTTTTTAACATACAAAGAGCAACAATTCACAGTTAGAAGTAGAAAGTTTACACACAAAAAGGTGGTGCTAGAGAAGGATATAGATCCTTTGATGTAAAATCTCATAAACAACGATACACAGAAATGCTTGTACTGTGTCTTTTATCCTTTCTGCAGATTGAAAAGATCTCCATGCAAAACACCTGCTCTTACCGCGACACTACAGAGCTAATCGAGTTGTAAGATGTGCCACTGTTGCAGCTGGAAGCATAAGCTTCTTGACCATTAGCATCTAAATTTATTTTGAACACAGAAGATGCCTTCAGTAAAAAGTCTGCTGCATCTCTGCGACCTAATTCCCTCAGCTTGGACATTAGGATACCTACAGTGCTGTCAGGAGCATTACTCCACTCCTGCAGAAGGGCATGGACTGGGCTTGAGATGAAGTCGTTTTGTGTTCCATTATTTGTATTATACTTTGCAACAAGATCAGGGAGGCCCAGGTTCATGGCCAGAAGGCACCAGTCTTTGCCCATAGGATCAGGTGGATCCAAAAGTCGACTTAGTTTTCTCCTAGTAAGTAGATTCAGATCAGAAACATGAATATCCATTCCTAGGCTTCCCTGGGAGTAGACATGAAGACACCCAAAACACAGTATACTGCTAAAGCTCTCTTTATATCCTCCCATAGTGTTAGTTAGTGATGTCTCCTTTTGACTCTGTGCACGGAAAAAGTCTCTAGGCTGGTAGACCATCACTGGCTCATTATGTTCCCTCAGCTGCTGAGGACTAAGATAGTACTTCCCAGTCAGAAGGCCTGGTAAGGTTGTGGCCATTAAGTTATCAATGGTGCTGCACACTGAATCCAGAAGTAAACAACACTTGATCTTCTCGGTTTCCAGTCCTCTAACTTGAACCTCTATACCCTGACCATGGTTGACCAGCAGCACTAAGAGCTCAGCTCCGCGATTCATAATCTTTGATCCGTTTACCCACAGACGTATATCAGCATCTCCCTCTGTGCTTTGCTGATGAACCCACCTGCAGAGATTCACCTGAACTTTATGAAAAATCCCACAAGGAAATGGGGTAAGATGTTCCACAGGAACGATTCTAACACCACCATAAATCAGCACCTCATCCTCCTCATCTGTCCAAGACCTGTGGAGGTTATCAGTCTTTATGAGAGCAGGAATATCCACCATTGTTCCACTGCTAAGGTCCCTTGCACAAATATCCATGGCATCCAAAATCTGTATCAGCTCTTCCACATCACTATCTGTCACCAGCCGCTGGATGTCCTCTATAGTGTACCGACCTCTGTAGTGATGGAGGGCTTTTGGGTTCTCCACTGACAGGATCTTTCCAAGGACATTTGAACACAGCCAGCGAGGATCGAGAAGCACAACATCTTGGACAGTTTCACTCTGTATAATGTTAATCTGTTTACAAATACAAATGTTACTATCATTTTGTACTTCACAAGAAGCAAATATACCACCTTCTCTCTAACTCACTGACCTGGTGTTTAATTAACACTGCCGACTGGAGAAAAACAGTGCATTTTAATTTCTTGCAAATATTCAGAACAAAGAACAGATCATCTTCTAGATTGCCACTAGTAAAGAAGCCATTAGAGCCCAAAGCTGTAAAGCCCAGTCACACCCTGTAAGCTATTTATGCAGAAGTGTTATCATACGATTCAATTTCTATTGAACACACATAAATTTCTTATCACGCAGCGAACACATTAGGCACTACCTCACTTAAAATGGCAGCACACTTATCCTTCCTAAGTATTTTATATCCTTACAGCTATAGCAGGAAATTGTCATTCTTCCTATATCAAAGAAATAATGTTGAATGGAGCCATAAGCCAATAAGGATAACAAAAAGCATTATAAACCAGTCTCTACACTTCTTATGACGTCATAAGAGGAAGTACAAACCCCTCAAACTATAGACAGATGCTTAAATCTCATTAAGCAACAATCTACCACATCAGTATCTTGCTAAGAAAGTGTAGAGAAGTTTCCTGCTGATACAGGACATGGAGTTTTGTTAGAAGCACGTTTGCACAATCCAAGCTTTCACACAGACTGGCAGGTCAACTTGACCTTGGGCACATGCCAGGAGGAGATTGCCTGAAAACAGTGAGCAGCTGAGAAGAAGTAAAAGCAGGATATTTTTAACCACAGCTGTGCTGAGATTTTGCTTAAACTAAGAGTGTGAGCTTTAGCAATTAACCAATTAGCTTGTGCCACGTAGCATATTGCTTTGCAGATGTAACCAATAAATGTTATGTTACAATCACCTGAATTCTGTACTATTGTATAAACACCAGTGTGTATTGCTAATAAATAAGCACTGACTCTACCTCTATGAGGATACATCTCTGACTCTGGAAGCTCCCGTGCATCAAGAAAGAGATGCAATTTAAGTAAAAACACTTACTTCTCCTATGCTATGCAGTTGCTGTGCAATACGCCGTAGGTCATCTTCACTTGCTAGGGGATTAAGCTGTTCCTGCACATCATACACAAACTGCTGCAAGGACATCAGCTGGTTGGGTCCATTCATTTTTCTCCATGAAGGCAGCGTGGAGATTATTTTTTCGCACAGATGAGCCATAGGTGGGCAAGTCTTACAAAAGCACAGAAAACATCCCTTTGTAATTCTACTCTGCTGAGAATAACACCACTGTTGTTTTGTTTTTTCTTTTTCGTGGAGGTTATGAGGTCTATCACATTCATGATGTATATATACACATCTAAAGCATTCCCCTTGTAATAGGACCTTCCATTCACTTGCCATAAGAGAGACCTTTTCTTAATAAAGTGAATTCCAGAGCTAACTTTTTTCCCCCGAAATAAGCAAACTTTCAAAAAAATCACCATGGTTACAAAAGCAATCCTGACATGTGGTACAAAGTTTGGTTTACGTAGTCCTGCCTTCACAAATGTGCTGAACACCTGAAACATTGACTTCAAAATGTATCAATTGCCTTCACGCATCTAAAAGTCAACCTTTATTTTAGAAATTGTCTACACTTAATTAAACTCTGTATTTATCTATGACTGTACAGGATCAATTTACTTCAGCAAGTAAGACAGCAAGGTAGCAGAGAAGTGGTAAAAATGGAACTTTTTATCTATTGTCTTGGACGTCACTGGTGCGTTCATCCTAAACTCTCAAGCCACATCACACACTTTTGCAGCAAAGCCCTCCAGATTTCAAGCTAGACACTATAGCTAAAATAAATTTTTTTGTCAGAAAGGAAAAGCTTATTAAATCCAGAAATCATCTGGAACATAGAATAGGCTGAATTTTGTGTAAATCAAATAATTTTCTTTAATCAACAGAATGAACTCAGTGATATGTTTACTTTTAATTCATTTTTGAAAAAATACCTAATCAGAAGTAGCTATACAAAGTCTTGTTGGTATGTCACACGTAAGTAATGTATGCCTTTGGCGTGAAGAAATTTAAATGGATTTAGCCCAAGCTATGTAGCAACTTGATTCAGTTACTCTCAGTGTGGAAGCCTCTGTAAATTCATGGCAATAACATCAAGCTACAGCTATTTTACCTTTAATCTCATATACATGTATCTACATGTGCCTAGGCAACTTCAAGCATGTATTTTTCAGTAAAAAAATTAATGCATATTCAGTTCACACATCTATATTGGGAATCACCTTTCTAACAGTTAAGGAAACTGTTCTACTCTGGTGATTTTCTTTACATTAACTGCCTGAAATATATTCCATTTCTCTGTAATAAAATTTTGATTAAAAAAACAGATTAAAAATGAGAAGAAAAAAAAAAGGACCCATGGTGAAACTCAGTAACTGTCCATTGAAAATACAAAACTATAAAACTTTGAACTGAAAATCTCAAACCACTTCCTTTCAAAAGAGATCATTCTGCTGCCTGTATAAAACAGTACAATTTTAAAAACGACTGAATCTTGATATTATTGTAGATATAAAACTATTTTAGTCAATAACCTAACACCACAATAACTAGCTAATTACTTGCTAATAGTTTAACCACCAAAGGATTAAGTAAGGACTTGTTTAAATTGCAAAAGGCCCAAATTGCAAAAGTTGTGAAAAGTTCTGTTCTTGCCTCAAAAAGGAGGGGAAAGCACATACTGTGCATGGGAGACATCTGTACCTGGCCTTAATAGGATAAACGTCTGGCAATATAAGGATCTGGCCCATATATCTGTCAGGTGAATTAATCAAGGTCCTCTCTGATCTCATATATACCAAGTAAATAGATTATTAGCACAATTAAAGCATTTAACCAATCACTCTGATATTGAGAAATTTTATAATAGTTAAGAACCAATCAAGGTAAAGGACAAATCAAGAGATGGACATTTTATGCATGCTTTTGTTAGCAAATGTAGTTCTTTGTATGAAATGTATAAAAACCTTGAAAATTGTAACTAATGCCGGAGCATGATTGGAGGAGCTATCCTCCATGTTCCCCAGCGCTGCAAAATAAAGAAGTGCCTGTTTATCTGCATCCCTGTGTAGATAAGTTCTTTTGTGATTAGCTGTTACTTACAGAAATAATCTGGCTTCTTATTTCTTGCAAATGATTTCGGAGAAGCTTCATATCTTTAGACCCAGATGCTCCAGCATCCAAGACAAATAACTTGTCTGAAATTTGCAGATCATTTCCAAATCTAAAAGAGAAAAAGCAAGAAATTATTGACTTATTCCTAAATCCAGTTTTATTTCTTAATCTGGTTGTATTTCAGTCTTAAATTACAGAAGAGTCATTTTTTTTCAAGGAATGATGAAAAAGTTTAAGTACTGATTATGCTAAGGTATTTTATAAACCCAGACAGTACAGCCGCTCTCTAATTTTCTGAAAAGTAAGCAGGAGTACTGAGAGAAAACTGTTGTATTTCCTAATGAAGAAGGCTGAAAGTGCATAATAAATTACAGCTGCATCATAGGACTTTTAACTACAAAACCAAACATTTTACCAGAGAAGGGACAGCAGGGATTAATTACTTTTAAGGTTTTGTATTTGCTGTTTTCTTTCTTCTCACTTTAAACAGTTTGGTTGTCATTCCTATAGACAACACCTCTCTTGCTTACTGCCTTCTGAGTTTCAAGGCACATGTTTTCCTAGCTCTGGACTGATTTGCATTTAAAAGGACTCCAACTACACACAGGTATTTTCTGTCAGTTTATTTCAATTGATTGAGATATCGCCCTGCCACTCTTGTGCTCAAATTCCTACATCTGTTTCTTAGACAGTCCAGACAAGTGTCTATGCTCACAACTATGGATGGTTCCTTATACCATGTTATACCTCATACCACAGCCACAGCTCATTGTAAACATAAATTAGTTACTTTATAAAATAGTATGTTTGTAAAAAATTCCCTATTTCCATCTACATGCTCTTCAAGCATCTGCTGAAGAAAGCTATAAGTTTCCCTAACTTCTAGGTACCTCTCAGATGACTTAGTCACCTCTGTGACTCCACATTGTCCAGCTCTTCACAAACCATGTAGGGTAGTATCTCCAAGCTTGGTTTAAGTTTTTTTTCCTACTCATCCTTAAACCAATTCAGAGCAAAGAGTGGTTCTCCTGTAAAGCTTTCTCTTTTGCATCCAGAGTTTGTAGCTGAAAACTGTTCACTCTTCTGACACTGGTGCAATGCCTGAATACCAAGGTGTTAGATGGTTGATAAGGGCCTTTGGTTGTATCCCAGTGTTTACAAGGTGAAATTTCCTTAAGCCTCAACAAATTTTTGCACCTCTTGGCTAATTTTAGTTCACTAAAGCAGCTCACTCTCCGTAATACTGGTAAATGTTTCAATTTTTGAACAATATAAGCTTCCTGACTATACTCAAAATATCACAGTATCATAAAGCTTAACTCACACAAAATCCTTTTACATATCCCTATGAATTTTAATATATATATATTCTTTCCAATCAACACATTTAAACTCCTCAAATATACACACTCCTCACTTACCTGTTCCTGATTTCCTTCAACAATGCCATGTCTTTGTCATACCAAAACTCTCCCCCAACAGGCCGAGGAAGATTCACTATGTCAGCATGTGTGGCGACCAAAACAACACGCAGGGGGTTTTTCAGTTTTCCACCAAATGCTAGAAGAGAAACAAGGACATTCTGTCTCACTATGAGACATGCCTGTGGAGATGGCTGTCTTAGTGAGCCAGGAAAGCAGCAATACATTTTACGTTCCTCATACCAATCACTTTTGCAGTGGATTTACCAACTCTAGCCGTAGCTATACATTGCTTACACCTCTGGTGTTTTGACTGTTAATCTGCCTTTAGGATTAGCTACTTAATGTCCAGTTTGAATAGCTAGACTCTTTGAACATTAGGTACATTGATATTAAATGTCTTCATTCACCAAAGCAATGATCAATAACTCTAATGACATAGCTATTAACTACAGACTATGATAGTATGAGAAAACAAAAAAATAACAGCTCCTTGAAAACATTTCTCATACTCTTTGAATGGTCCTTCACACTACAGATGCAGAGTACAGAACTATAAGTAGAACACAAAATTTCTACAACATTCATACATTGGTATGAATGAATTGCAGTACTTACACAAACAATGACCTCTCACTTAGGTGAGAGTTAAGTAGGAAAGCCTGGTAGAAACCATGAAAAAGAATGAGAAAGAGATACAAATGGCATGAATGAAGTGACAGTACAGAACACAGAATTTTCAATCTTTTCTCAAATTATCTTCCAGAAAAGAGGACACATCATTATACTATTTCTAAAAAAGGAAAGAACATCCAATACTAGTGTTTCAGTCTGAAAAAAAGGTCACATGGGAGAAATATGTTTACATTACAGCTCAGTTTTCATCAACAAAAGAGCTATATAATATTGATTCACCCATAAAGAGCCACATTTTCCCAAATCTCTGCATAGTACTTCAAGGTAAGTATTCTGTAATGGTAAATATTTTTTTCTTTTTATTGTTTTGGCAGCTGAAGGACAGACAAAATAACTGGAATGTGATTCCAACAGCTTGTTTTCTGTGATCATCAGCTATTACATATTACTTGAGAGAGCTGTAGTAATACAAAAATGCAAATTGAGCTGACCAATTATAAACAGTGATTTAGGCAAAGTATCTAAGTAATACTGATAATGATATCAGCAAGAAGAAATTATTACCTTAAATTCTAACTCAGTCCAAACCACGAACTAGGTTTCCTTGCTAGACAGAAGAGCTGTGAAAAGCTTTCAGCAATTGCAAATTAACCACATATTCAGCTTTCATAGTTTTCTGGAAATTTCTGAGCTTCTACTTCCAAAAGTAATTTTATATCTTTTAGATCCAAAGACTCAGATTGTTAACCCTGTGATTTGATGTAAAATGGAAATGAACGACATACAGATGTCTGAACTGAAAACTGAAAGGCTGCTTTGGCTTATCATTATTGTTATCTGGTAGAGACAATGCATACAGAATAGAGCAGAACACAAGAGGGGAAATACTCTTTGCACTATTAAGTATTTGATATGCTTGTCTGGTGAGTCTCTAGCAGCGTTACAAATGTCCATGAGTGCTGAGTTACATTCACTGTCTGGAATAACATTTCGTTTCATGGAACCAAGACACATGTCAGAGCTTGGTTTGTCCATGAAAATGTCACAGCCTGCAGACCAACACAGGCACAAACACAAACAAGTTATATAGTTATATATAAAAAGACTTATAGGCCTTTTAAGAAGCAAACAAACAATTTGTTTGCCTGCCAAGTAACTTTGTTAGAAAGCTTGAGCATAAAAGAAGTAAATCTACTTAAAACTTCTACAAAGTCTAGTGAAATTTACTAGAAATACTGCTTTCTGTACACCCCAATACACTGAAAGGTTAAAACATCTGAAGTCCAAACATGACTATAGCTAAACATGTTAAAGTTGTATGTACTGAGAGGTAATGTCACTCCACAATGTCAATCTGTCCTGTTCTCACTGGCAAGACTAATTTATGCTGAAAATGCTGTTAATTGAGGCTAGATATAAGCAGGATGTAAGCAACGTGTCTCAAACAGGTTTTAAATGGTTCCAACCCTCTGTACTACTTTTCCACATAGCTTCTAATATAAAACTTCATCTGCCATTTACAGATGTCAATCCCAGTGCCACAAGAGGCTGCACTGTACCTCATGACCCTTTTCAGTTGGACTAAGTTGTGTATATAACCCTGCAAGCTTGTTCCACAAACAAAAATTCCCTTTCTCTAAGAAACCTTGTATAATGTTTGTTGGAATATATGGGATGAAGAAAAATAACAAAAAACTTGATCCTACAGTCCCCTAATACTTTATGAAACAGGCAGAATGGCATACCTATTGGCTCCTCAACCGGGACTAAGGATTTCAGGAAACTGAGCCAAAAGGTCACTTGGTTTAATTGGATTTCATAAGGCTCCTCGAGACTAAAAAGCACTAAGTGAATTGCAGTCTGATCATTTGCAGCAAAATAGTCATAACAGCAGAAATACACAGGATTCCCAGAGAATTCCCAGATGCTGAAATCACCAACTCCTGAAAGACAAACAGATGAAGAGATCACACCCCACTGGTAAGCATGAAGCATCTTTCAGCCATGCAAAAACAAACAAAAGAGTTACTCTGATTTAAACTTTCACAAAGAAAGTATGAATGTGAGAGAGCAAGACTGGCAAATGCAATCATGAGCAAAGGAAATTGGTTTCAGTCAGTCTCAGTGGCTGAGAAGATGGGTCCTCACAATCTGTTCCTCTCTCACATTCACTTCTCTAGGACGTTCAGCTGGACGCCACATGGGAGCACCTGTGTTTTAACCACACGCAGCCTTACACATTAAATTGGCCTTTGCCTTGTGCAACAGCAACGGATCTTGTTCTCCTGGAAAACAAGAATAATAACTGCCATTCTTTTCCCGTTCACTCCAAAAAGCTCAACATTTTCATTGATTTTTCTTCTTAATATGACACCGCTGGTACTGAAAACAGCAGAAGGACATTCTCAAAGAAAGCACTCAGCTTTACAGAATTGCACTACTTCATGCTTAAATAAACCAAACCCCACCACAGCTGGATTTTCAGCTACAGTCACTACTGTACCAAGGCAGTTCCCCACCCCCCAAAACCATTTCTATTTTTAAAAACAAGCAACACGGCATTAACCATCCCCCATCTTTAAGGCATGCCAACTCAGGGCTCTACTTACCGTGCAAGTAAGCATTTTGAATGTCAATGGCCTTGGTGGATTGGTCATCAGCAGAGAAGTGAGAGTGATGAGCAGGTGAAATGAAAGCTTCCAATACCCCTTTGGTCAGGCCGGGTTCAAACATCATACTACGGCTTCTCACGCTGACATTCTCACAACCAGGACAGAGATTTGTAATGCTTACTGAAACTGGGTCAAGCAAAGGAAAACGAGATTATAAACCATGTGAAAATCACAACCACATCACTTAAAAATAAGCATGCAAGGCATAAAAGATGATTAAAAAAATCTAATCTGCTGCTCAAAGAAAAGAGGTGACTACCAAGCTGTAACCATATACAACCACATCCTTATTCTGAATGACGAAAAGAAAAATATTAGATTGATCCCACAGAGCACTTACTGCCCTTCAGCAGATATACTGCTGGGTGAGAAGAACAGAAAAAAAAAGGAATTATTTTGAAATGCAAGACTTCAACGGTTACAGTTCTTCTATGCTGCAAATACATACTGCCTTTTTAGCTGAGGGCTGTCATTTCACAGCATGGTCTATTTTTACTGGCATGGAAGTTCTGCTACACATTCATGCAGTTGATTCCTGTAAGTAAGGATAGACACATGACTGGGTAAAAATTGTTTCTGGGTAAATAGGGGAGAAAAGCAGGCCCTTAGCCACAATTATTTTATTGATAAGCAATTTGTTCAGGTCATGCTTTACTCCCTGAGAGTAAGAAATGAAAGGGCTTCTTAAGTGACTTGCACCATCTAGTGGAGAAAGTAAAGATTTATTTCCTCCACTAGAGGCTGAATTCTAGTATTTGGGTTTTAACACAGAAAGAAACTACAAGTCCAGCTGTAAAACTATATTTTCATGTTTGATCTTCTAATGTAATATGTAAATATTTAGGCTCTTTTAAATAAATATTTGGTGAATTCACACATATTTTTACAGAATTTAAACAAACCTAAGGATATAATCAAACATAGACCAAATTATGCTGGTTTAAATTTTTATCTGATTACGTCACTCAACCCATAACATTATTTACATGTTATATAACGATTTTCATCCAAAAAAGCCAGATACTGAAACGTGCAAAACCCAAAACTCCAAACATTAAACCAATACCATAGTAGCTTTGTTTGTATAGAACTGCACAAGTTTCAAGTGTGCATAGCACTATGCAACTCTGTCTGTTTTCAAAGTGCATGCTTCAAATTCAACATTGCTTCTATAATGATTTGCCAACATGACTGGCAGTCTTGTCCGATTTTATGACAGTATGAGCACATAACACCTACCCACTGTTTCTGGTACCAACCAACATATACAAATCTGTATTCAGCCAAAACCTTCCTGTGCTGCTTCCAGGTACTATATATTCATTAAATGATTTATCTCACCTTGTAAACAGTAAGTTAAATAAACCAAGAATTTCAGCTTGGCTTATTTAATTAATTTCTTTATTTTGTTGTCACAGATGTGAGTCCCTCCTATTAAGCACACAGAAAATGCAATAAGAATCTGTGTCCTGGATATCCTGTCTTAAGCCATCCTGTAGTGGTTTTGTGTGGTCAGGTTTTGGTAGCAGGGGGCTACAGGGGTGGCTTCATTAAACAAAGAGCTGCCAGAAGCTTCCCCTGTGGCTGGCAGGGCCAGTGTCAGTCAATTCTAAGATGGACCTGTAGCCGACCAAGGCCTGGCCAGTTAGTGACTGAGGTAACACCTCTGTGAATAATGTATTTGAGAAGGAGAAGTTGCTGCACAGTTGCTAAACTGCAGCAGCAGAGAGTGAGAATGTTGAGAACATCTCTGCAGACACCAAGGTGAAGAGAAGGAGAGAAGGAAGGGTAGTAGGTGCCCAGGCATTGGAAGAGAGATTACCCTGCAAACTGTGGCGAAGACCACGTTGAGGCAGGCTGTCCCCCTGCAGCCCATGAAGGCAACAATGCACTCGCAGCCCATGGAGGACCCTACACCAGAGTGGGTGGATGCCTGAAGGAGGCTGTGACTCTGTGGGCAGCCCACATGGGAGCAAGTTCCTGGCAGGACCTAAGAGTCTCTGGGGAGAGAAGCCCACACTGGAGAGCAGGTTTACTGTCAGGACTTGTGATCCTGTGAGGGACTCAGGCTGGAGCAGTCATTACCTGCAGGACTGTTGTCACTGTGGGTGACCCACGCTTGGGCAAGGTGTGAGGAGCTGCCTCTGTGGGAGACCCTATGCTGGAGCAATTAATGAAGAATTGTAGCCTGTGGGAAGGACTGATGCTAGAGAAGTTCATGAGGGACTATCTCCCTTGGGGAGGGACCCCACACTGTGGCAGTGGGAAGTGTGATGAGGCCTCCCCCTGAGAAGAAGCAGCAGCAAAGTCCATCTGTAGTGAACTGACTGCAACTCCCATCCCCTAAGCCACTGCGGGGAGGAGGTGGAAATCTAGAAGGAAAGGAGGGGTGGGGGGAAGTATTTTAAGACTCTATTTCTCATTTTCCATGTTTTGATTGTTCATTAATAAATTAAAGCATTTCTCCAGAAATGCCCACGATGATAACTGCTGAGTAACCTCCCTATCCTTATCTCAACTAGCAATTTTTTTTTTCTACTTCTCTCTCCCTTGTCCATTTTAGGAAGGGGAGTGATACAATGACTAGGTGGGCATGCTGGTGGACTCTGGTCGTGATGCTGGCATTTGCAGCCTAGGACTTTTTGTAAAAAATATATTCCAGTGTTTACAAGTCTTGTCCTCCATTCTCCAAGTTAACTTACGCAGCATGTGAGTAAACAACATCTTAACTCCTCCTGCACTTTCCACACCTGCTGCTCCTCTTTGGTCCTACTTAAGGTATAGGCCTGTGCTTCGCTTTGGTTTCTTACACACTTGGCCTGTCTTGTCTTTTGCGGTGCAGCCAAAAGCTCCTCTTTGGAGGCTACTAAGGACAAAATGTTTTCTTGATCAAATGTTACAGCTTTAAAACCATACCTGAAGGTTTGGATGACAAAGGAGATGGAGGGAATTTGGTTGGGTTTGTGGAAGAGAGCTTAGGCCTGCGTCTTCGGAAAAAGCTTCGTAACAGGCCACACTTGAGAGACTCCACAAGAGTTGTCTTCCCAGTACCAGAGTGTCCAAACAACTTCAACTTGATCCGGGGCTGTGGATTCTGTGTGTGCCGCAGCTGCTGGATAAAAAGTCCCCGGTGTGTATCCTGAAGTTCAACGTAAAAAAAGAAATCAGAACATGTGGCTGGGAACTTCTGCCTGTCAATAAACTCAAAATACAGTGTTTAGATAATGCTTTCTTGCCAGGCTGGTGTACATCTAGATCTGCTCCCGCGTTTGCTTCATCATCCAAGTGATCAGCTACTGGCAGAAGGGTAGGGACAGGTAGACAATACTGATCTCAAGAGCCACCCTAAGTCTTCAAGAAAACCACATGAACTTCAGGCTCAGCATCAGTGAATGCCATCTTTTTCACCTCTGATGGAACAGGCGAAGGAGGAAAAACTAGCGTCTTTCAGAACTTGTTTTCCATACCTGTCAGTCTCAGTAGTGGAACCAATATCCATAATCTTATACAATTTACCTACAGCATTGAAGAATTTAGTAGTGATAGCTACTGCCTAGGCAATCCAAAAACTGAATACACATTTCCTCTCTGCTTTAAACCAACTTTTTCTGCACTTCTCATATTTAGGAGAATTCTCCTTTTTCCTCTCCCTACTCCCCCTACCCTTCTACTTCACATGTACATCCTCCACACTGCTTTCTCTCTTTACTCTCAAGTCTCAGTAGATATGCTTCCCAACTTAATTCTCCTCTCACAGGTTGCCCTCTGTGTGCATTCATGGTCTTTTCCACAGCAGTTATCTCATCCTCCTACACAGGCCTCCTCCAAAGATAGTCACATCTCTTACAGAAGAGCTTTCCACTTTGAGCTTCCTCATTACCCCTCTGTAAGTTGCAGTATCTGAAGGATATCCCTTCTCTTCCTCCCAAAGACAGTCAGGAACAAACAAAATAAATAAAATCGGTTTTTTCCTCTTCACTCAGTTAAGAAACAATCAGATGTGGGTGCTTTATCTCCCACAAAACTGAGCTTGAAAAATCAGTTCAACAAGAGTATGTAGTGTAGGACAGCAAACCAGCTAGTGTCTCTCACAACAGAAAGACCTGTTTTATTGAAACAGGGAGATAGGAGACAGCAGGAAGGCCAAAGGAAATAGCTTCATCTTCCCTTTCTTCATTCTGCCACTTGCAGCTAAGAGAGAGGCTCTGTTGCTCTGCATTTCTACAAAGTTTAACCTGTAGGATGAGTCATTAAATGAGCACCTACAACTCCTCAAAATTACAAGCATGCAGCAATTAAACTGAGAAATTTGACAGAAATAGTAGCACATTCAATTTAGTTCATTCCTCACCAACAGGCATTTATTAAGTAAGTTAGTCACAATGCAAGTACTGCACCCGTCATGGCTAATACTGAATCCTCTGCAAAAGCCACTAATGACAGCAGGCTCTTCATGTGTCTGTTATTAAGGACAAAAACGTCCAATGGCACTGAAAATAAAACAAGTGTTAGGTCATCTCTGTACTGGATGATACTGACCATTTTGAGTAGTATGAGAATATTTTCAGTGTAATTTATTGAATTCAGTCAATCAGATTCTCTGTTACAAAGTATACTCTGATGGAGTATATAATTATCATTTTCCCCATGTATACTGTCAGGCCTTTAATAAGTATACTCTGCTATCAAAAGCAATGTTACAGCTACTAACATCTCTGCATCTACTGCAGACTAGCTTGGCTGTTTTTGTTAATATGTACATATTAGCTTTAATCAAGGGCATAATTCCACATAAAAAAGACATGCCTTTCCAGTAAGGCATTTTTCCAACAGCTTTTTAGTATGGCTTTGATGAATATCTTATCATATGACTTTCCAGCATCAAACTTTTATTGATATCTTAAAAACATGAAAAACTCAGTTAAAATTTATGCATTCCCTACCTTTTTAAGTCTTGCAAGCAGATTGGCTACGTGTTCATGCTTCTCCGCTCTGGCAAGATCTTCTGCTGTTTTCCCATCCTGTTAAAACACAAATTATTAGCAACAGTTCTTTCCTTTTGCCCACAATAAAAAAATCACAGGCAAGATAGCTCGTCTGCTCAAGGCAGTAAGAGAACTGTCATCAGATGCAAATGAAATAGGGACAAGAATGAAAATCAAAACAATCCAAACAACAGAATTCCTGTTTTTGTTTTAATTTAATTGTCAAAAAATATGGTACAATGGCATTTCTCTTACAAATTGGCATCTGGATGCCACTGTAACAAGATAATTTGAATTCACAGTCTGAGTGTGACGTCAGCACTTGTAATCTGAATTCCTCTTCTCAAAAATTAGAGTATAGTAGCGATTTCTAGCATTACACAGTGAAGAGATCTAAAACTTTAAACAGTTCACATGGAGAGGGCACATCAGCACATCTACTCACACGAACGGTACGTGAATTTTGTTTATCAATGGACAAAGAATGACAGCAGCATATCAGTCACTGGAGGTATCCAGGAAGCAGCATTGTAAGGGATGTGGTTTAAATTGCACCAGCAAATTTAAAAGGAGGAGCAAAGCTGCCTTCTGGTCTTGCCAATTAGATACCCATATTTCACAGGTCAGAAGTTTAGTATTACATAAGCTGAAAGAAAAACCGTTCACTACTTTCACACTTACAGCTACAGTCATGCTATTGTATTGTTTTAAATTTTGGTAACAGGTAACAAATTTATGTGCACAGCAGTTCTTTCAGTCTCTCACATAGAAGCTTTCAATTAAGAAGGAGTACCAGGTCTCTTCCTTGGGTTTCTGTCTTTGATTCATTATTATTTATTATCTTTGATTTATCTGCATTTGCCTAAGTACTTCCGAAAGTTATTGTAATTACTACCCTTACATATGAAATAAATCTCTTTGACAAATAAGTGTCCATCTAGAGACAACATTTTCAAGTTTCAACAGAAGTTATGTACTCTATAACTTCATATAACTCAGACAGAACAGAAGCAGAATTTTAGTAAGAAACAGACAAGATTGTGGTTGATGACATTAGTTGACTAAATTTGAACCAACACATTAAATTCCTCCCATAGTTTACATGTAATTGCAACTTTACATCTGAACGTATTTTTAAAAACTAATTTTCGTTAGAGAAGATGTATCAAAGGGGAAAAATATCCTTGTCTATGATAATCCTGCCCTCCAAATCCCAGTTAATCCCAAGTGCCTGTTGTATAGGAGGAAGAACAGTCTACTGGCTGGGCAGTTAATCTGCTGCACTACGCTAGTCTAGTGCTTTTGTGTGGCCAGGTTTTGGTAGCAAGGGGCTACAAGGGTGGCTTCTTTAAACACAGATCAGCCAGCAGCTTCTCTGGTATCTGACAGGGCTAATGCCAGGCAATTTTAAGATGGACTCACAGCTGACCCAGGCCTAGCCAATCAGTGACCGAGGTAACGCCTCTGTGAATAACACACTTGAGATGGGGAAGAGGTTGCTGGGCAGGTGTTAAACTGCAGGAGGGAGTGAGAATGTGAAAACAACATCTCTCCAGACAATAAATTCTGTGGAGAAGGAGGGGGAGGCACTGGAAGAGATATTCCCCTGCAACCTGTGGTGAAGACCATGGAGAGGCAGCTGTGCCCCTGCAGTCCACGGAGGCAATGACGGGGCAGAGAAGCAATTGCAAATTCCTGCCCGGACCTGGGAGCCCACAGGGAGAGGAACCCACACCAGAGCAGGTTTGCTGTCAGAATTTGTGATCCTGTTAGGGATCCAGGCTGGAGCAGTCGGTACCTGAAGGACTGTTCTCCTAGTAGGTGACCCACGTTGAGGCAGAGTGTGAGGAGCTGCCCCCCTGGCAGAGCAGTTTGTGAGTAACTGTAGCCTGGAGAAGTTCGTGGAGAATTGTCTCCTGTGGGGAGGGACCCCACTCTGTAGCAGTGGTAAGTGTGAGGAGGCCTGCCCCTGAGAGGATGCAGAGGCAAAATCCATCTGTAATGTCCATCTGTGATCTGTAACCTCCATCCCTGTGTGCTACAGGGGTGGGGGGAGGAGGGAGAGTCCCAGGAAGAAGAGAGGTAGGTGGAGGCATTTTAAGACGGGGTTTTATTTCTTGTTTTTCCTGCTTTTTTTTGATTGTTCATTAATCAAACAGTTTCTGCCCAAGTTGACTCTGATTTGCCCATGACATTAACTGCTGAGCAATCTCCGTGTCCTTACCTCAACTCATGAATCTCTCATTATATTCTTCTCTGCCTTGTCCAGTTTAGGAGGGGGACTGTGAAAAACAGGGGAAGAACCAGCAATGTGCCCTCGTGGCCAAGAAGGCCAGTGGCATCCTGGGGTGTATTAGAAGGGCTGTGTTTAAGAGAGGTTCTCCTCCCCCTCTACTCTGCCCTTGGGAACCACATCTGGAATATTGTGTTCTGGGCCCCTCAGTTCAAGAAGGACAGGGAGCTGCTGGAGAGAGCTCAGCACAGGGCCACACAGATGATGAAGAGAGTGGAGCATCTCCCTTATGATGAAAGGCTGAAGGAGTTGGGGCTCTTTAGCTTGGAGAAGAGGAGACTGAGGGGTGACTTCATTAATGTTTACAAATATGTAAAGGGCAGGTGTCAGGAGGATGGAGCCAGGCTCCTCTCAATGACGGCCAATGATAAAACAAGGGACAATTGGTACAAGCTGGAACATGAGAGGTTCCAAAGAAATACAAGGAATGACTTCTTCCCTGGGAGGGTGACGGAGCATTGGAACAGGCTGCCCAGATGGGTTGTGCACTCTCCTTCTCTGGACACATTCAAAACCCATCTGGATAAGTTCCTGTGTGACCTACTCTAGGTGGTCCTGCTCTGGCAGAGGGGTTGGAGTAGATGATCTCTTGAGGTACCTTTCAACCCTTAAGATTCTGTGATTCTGTCAATATAATTTCAATATATGGAGCAACAGTTATTTCTGAGCAAAATGCATTGGTCAAGGCAAGCAGCAATATAAACTGATCCAATGTGTCTGAAAATAAAACATCGTTAGTTTGTTCAAAACACGGGTAATGGTGTGCATGATGCTTATAACATTTCATGTCTGTATGAGGCATACATGATGAAGGACACTTCATTCCTGCTGTAGTTATGTCAGCTAGGAGGACAATTTTCACCTTTGTGAGAATGAAAGATACCTCCAGTGGTGCTAATTGGAAGCAGTGATGCTGACTGATCTGACGTGAATGATTTGGTTTACAAAAATATTGGCATGCTATGTCACTCATCTACGCATCCACACATCTCTCATCATGAAAATAAATTTTTTTAATGCCCTAAAAGCAATAAAAATATTTAAGATATAGATTAAGAAAAATATTGAAAATATTTTTGTGGCAACTGTACATGATATGAAATTACATACACCTTAATGACAGTGGCCCACTGTGCTTAGAGAAAATCCAATGATACAAGTAATCTCCTAGGTGATGAAACTCTTACATGCAGATGCAGTGGTAGTTGTACTATTCTTCAAACAATTCCAAATTCAGTTGTAAGAAAGGAACAAGTGGCAAACAGAGAATACTTTTCAAGTTGTGGATATACAGCAACCTAACTTTTTTTTTTTTTTTTTTAGATTTCAATAACACAGCACCATCCTTTTCTCCACTCTCCTCTGAGAGATGGATTTGTTTCCTGCTATCATACAAAAAAGAAGCAAGATGCATAACAGATTCTCTCAATACTTACAGAGGTTAAAGCTTCTACATTGGCACCAGCAAGACACAGGAATCTGACAACATCAAGAATGCCATTGTTTGCTGCCAGATGTAAAGGTGTTCTTTCATACTAACAGGGGGAAAAGAGTGTCATTCATTACGTCAGTCAAAGAATTTCAATTTTATGACTAATACTCAAATATATTGTACAATTATACATACTGACACACAGCAAAGGTCTTGCAAAAGCTGTAAGAAGAAGTACTTTTGATTACACCTTAAGCAAGTGCTTAAAGCTCAACTGAAAATAGCAGCTTTTAAGCTCTAAGTTGCTTAAAGCTCAATTAAAAACAAAGGCTAGATTGACTATTTACAAAAGGTGAAACAATTTTGAAGCTAAATCCACCACAATTGTGGAGGAATCCTTTATAGTTAGAGTCCTTAACCTTTAAAGCTCTGTATTCTGTTTTAATCCAGGTACTCCTGAAGGTTACATATCTTCTGTCTCATCCCTCCACCCAAAGGGATATAAGGGACAAATAAAAGATGTCAGTCTGAAAGAGTTTGTGCTTTCAGCGACCGAGGAAAAGTACTGTAAAAGTATTGCTTCTCCAATTTTTGCTTTTCCCTGTGAATCTCTCAACTGAAAACAACTCTTCATGAGATCCACTTCTGGTCTTTTATGTTTAGAGCTACTGTTATAAATATCACTACCATATATTCTCTGCTTGTAACTCCCACATCACACATTTTTGTGCTTTCAATACACTTCTCCCTGTTTCAACCTTACACTCAGAAACTACCTCACAAAATTACTTCACAAATGAGTACTTGAAGCAAAGCTTTCTGACAACCGGAAACTGAAAAGATGCCAGGCTCCTCAAAACACTACACCTGAACTCCAGTTGCATCCTGGCTTCTGTTAGCAATAGTGTGGCCAGCAGGACTAGGAGGACGAATGTACTGCACCAGTGAGGCTGCACCTCAAATAACTGTTCAGTTTTGGGCCCCCACTACACAAAAAATACTGAGGTGCTGGAGCAAGTCCAGAGATGGGAAACGAAGCTAGTGAAGGGTCTGGGCAAATAAACTGGTGAAGGGTCTGGAGAACAAGTCTGATGAGGATCGAATGAGAGAACTGTGGGCATTTAGTCTGGAGAAGAGGAGGCTGAGGGATGACCTTATTGCTCTACAACTACCTGAAAGGAGGTTGTGGTGAGGTGGGGAGTCGGTCTCCTCTCCCAGGTAACAAGTGATAGGACAAGATGAAATGGCCTCAAGCTGTGCTAGGGGAAGTTTAGAATGGATATCAGGAAAACCTCACTGAAAGGTTGTCAAGCATTGGAATGGGCTGCTCAGGGAAGCGGTGTAGCCCTCATCTCTGGAGATATTTAAAAGACCTGTAGATGTGGTACTGAGGGACGTGGTTTAATGGCAGGCTTGGCAGTGTCAGGTTAGTGGTTGGACTAAATGATCTTAAAGGTCTTTTCCAACCATAATGATTCTGTGATTCGATGACTCTGAATAAACGCATATGATGTATGATGTTCTACTGCACAGTCTGTGGAGAAAACAACAGTGTGTTCAATCAGTATTGCATACAAAGCATTCAGTGCCCAATGTGAGGAACAAGAATAAATGGTCATTAGATTACCAATGCATTCCCATTACAGGGCTTGCTGCTGAAGACGACCAGTAGAAATAAAGATTCTTTTTGTGATAAAACCTCACCCTTTTGAATAAGGAGTGCTCTAGAAATGTATACATGACTCTGAAAGAATAACAGGACACAAACTATAACAATAGATTGTGTAGCCATGGTACCATCCCCATTGAAGACTTCAAGACTGATTATTATTTTCCATGGCATGCTTGCAGCCAGGCCGCTGATCCCGGCTCAGCATTCTCCATTACGAAAAGAGGTGCTAATCCAGCCTTGTGCTGCATTATCTCACCTTCCTCAACGTGTGTTTGCAGCTGTGGATCTGGATTTAATTGCCTAGTCAATCAGGTTTAAGTGCAGAAGCAGGACTGTGAAGCTAATTTTTTTTCACTTGTCAGCCAATGATTTTTATTATTAAAACCAAAAGTGATTGTACTGAACAATCTTCAAGCCAAAAGTCCCACAACTTTCTTTAGCTGGCTAATATAGAGAACGTCACTGCTTTGGTAATAAATGGAAGTGTTAAAGAGCAAAACATTATTGCCAGAATATGTGCTTTTCCAGGAAAACCCAAGAAGCTACAACACTTGAATCAAACTAATTGCAAATAACAACATAAAGATTCCTAAGAGTAACTTTTACAATTTTTAGAATATGTAACACTTAAATAAGGCAGAGAAAGACAAAGCCCTAAGTCCCATAGCCTGTCAGCAGAGTCTGATGGCTGACTTTAACCTGCTCAAACTAACTGAAGAAAACTTTCACGAACAGCTTAATTTTCTCTTAAGGATCTCTAGGAGGAAAGAAAGAATGTTAAACCTGTAATACATCACATTCAGTTGTCCCCTATACTACAGCACTAGCATAACAGAAGCAGCAAATGAGGCATTAGTACCTTGAAGTTTAGAGATAGGCTATTATTTGGAAAGTGCTTACAACAATTATGGACAGTTGACATTTTCAGTTGCCAGAAGTGCAGTGTTATTTACTGCAATCAACATTTTTAGAGTTACTACTTTTATCAGGAGTTTCTGTAATTGTTACGTGTTTGTGAAACAGTGAAGAACAAAAAAGTTCCCCAAAAAGACCTTACTCAACTTTTGAAAATAATATTACATTTTATACCTTAATCCTGAGATTTCCTGTACCCTGTCAGTGCCAATTTGTTAAATAGAAAAATTAAAGCTATTCTATTCTAAGATAAATGTTTGATTAGGATTAATTTTGTTAAATCAACTCAATGCAGAACACTATGAACCAGCTAAGATGACGCATTTTATAACCAGGAATAGAATTTGCAGTTGAGTTAAATCCCTTGTTAGATGACAGTGTGGATCTTTTCACGTAATTTAGAAGAATTCAAAGCAGATTTTTTCATAAAAACGTAACCGTCTTCAATTCTGTATATAAATTACTGTTATTAAATTGCATCAAATCATGGCCAGCAGCAACCCATCTCATCTGTTCTTTAGTGACTAGATGGAACCTGCACAAAGCAAAGCTATACAGCTAGGGAAGAAGGTTGGCATAGACTTCAATATGGGTATTGAGTGGCAAAATAGACTGCAATAATTCACTTCAGCTCTTTCTTCTTGGATCTTTAATCACGTATTCAGCTGAAACCAACTGTGGCAAATTTGCAAGGTGAGTCATTTAATGCTTTGCATTTGGCTACTTAAAAGAGATAAAAAATAAAAAGAAAAACATTTTTTTCATACCAGAGAACTGCAAAAGGTCAAATAATGCAATAGGCAAGCTACTAAATAAAGTAGTTCAGCAGTATTCCATTTACCTTATTAGTGGCATCCAAACTACAACTTGCTTCACAGAGTGCCATCACAATAGCAACATTCCCATCTTTGCAGGCCACATGCAAAGGAGTGTTGCCATGTCGGTCTTGGAAATCTACAAAACATCCTTGACTGATGAGGGTTTTAACTACTTCTATTTGACATCGTCTCACAGCAAGGTGCAGGGCTATATGACCATCCTAAAATCAAAACACAGCTTGTGAGATTTACCAGTGGTAATATAAAACCCAAAACGACCATTTTGCAGAGTCACAGTCATTTTGTGTAACTGGGTGCACCTCCTTGCCTCAAGACTCACAATGGCTTTTGTTTGTATTTTGAGGGTGAAGGCAGGGAGATGCACACTAGTCACAACAAATCTGCTCTGGGATGAAAGCAAATTTCTGTTAAGCCACTGGGTTTGCAGTGGAATGGATGAAATGCAAATACACATTCTCTACTGACAGCTTCCCTGGGAGGTGGGAGAATGACCAACTGCAACAGCCAGTTGAATATTGTAAACCACTCTAGTGTTTACTGACAGAAGTTAGTGCTACCAAATTAATGCAATCTGCTTAGTTCTGTTTCTCTGAGGAACAACTCACTGAGGCAATGTGACTGGAAAACTCAATTTAAATTTTAGGAGCAAAAGCATTTTTCTGACCTGGCTTCAATAACTATTTAGTAACTATCAGCAACAAAGGCAGCTGAAAGGACAAGCACACCAAAACTACAAGCAAATAAATACAAAATTTATTTGTTGGGATTCCATCATTAAAGACAAAAAATGATTCAAAATCAGATATAATTAATTTTCTAACAGTTGGAATTAGCTGTAAACACTAAATTAGGTTCTTGGAAGTACGTGTGACTTATTCAACCCATAGGAATCAAAGGCAAACAATTTGTTGCCAGTTACAGACTCAATGTTCTTGCTGTATTTCATGGAGTGTACCTCGTAAGGTGGTATTTGATAAGGTGATAATGAATCAGGAAAAACCCAATTGTGGAAAAATAATCAGTGGAAACTATAAAGACTATTGCTGTCATCCATAGTATCCATTTGAACTGCAAGCATACATCATAGAAACAATACTGGCTTGCAGCATTCAAATAAAGCAATTCAGATACAGTTCTGTGACATCTGTGATCTCTGGATGTCATTCCTAAACTAAAGCAACTCAAACTAACCTTGTCTGTTGCACGAAGGTCAGCCCCATGCTCTGCCAAGCATTCCACTATATCATGGTAACCCCGAGCAGATGCTGTCAGCAGCGGAGTCTCCCCTTCTTTGTTTTTAATGTTCACGTTGCAACCTGCCTTACAGAGTGCTTTGGCAACAGAGTAGTAGCCATGCCAAGCAGCACAATGTAGTGGGGTTTCTTCTTCCTAGCAACATGGAAAAAAACCAAACCAGAGTTGAAACAAATACCACAAGGAATTCCTCAGCTTAACTTAGAGAGGAAGATGACACACAAAAAAAGCCAGGCTATTAAGTATGCCCTCTAACATTTTCAAAATAAGAGTAACTCCTGCTGACATATCAGGTGATTACAGCAATATTCCAGACTTTCACCATGTTCTGGATTCTGAGACTCTATATTTTTCACCGTGAAACTATCAATTGACAATATATCGCATGTCAGCTAACTACTAAATTGCTAACTATCAAGGTTCTCACATGGTTTTCTTGAAGCTAACTGTCTTGGTTCTCACACTTGAAAACCGATCCTCACTCATAAGCAATCTCTACATTCCGTGTGCTGAGTGACTAACCCAGTGTTTAAACCAGATTGCTCACCAAGGACATGCAAATCCCACTAGACTTTCAGTTTTAAGGTAGATCATTCTGCTTACTATGTTGAAAAAGCACATCCCTATGATTTAAGAGTGAGTGACCTGGTACCTAGGGAACCGAGTCCTTTAAACATGTAGTGCAACAAGCGTTCAAAACTGTAGGCATTTTGAGTTCCATTGTGACTGAAGTTCTAATGTGCTTTTTGCTTGAACCTGGGAAGCTTCAAAACATTCAATTTCCTTGTACTTCATAACAGTTACAAGCGACTTCGTTACGAAACTCAAAAGTTTTACAAAAATATGCTTTTGAAAGTAGACCACTGAAAAGAAGGGAGCATTAAAACCCAAAAAAATTTATTCTATCAAATTCTAAGAGATGGGATATCCTTCCTATACCTGGCAAATACCAACAGGGAGATAATCAATGCTGATAATAGTAGAGGATTTGGACTGTATTCAAGGTTTCTGTAAAAATCCAAAGAAAAAGAAATACTTGAACAAAATGTTCCATGGCCTATTGGCTGGTGGCTGCTGCCACTGCTTGAACAATATAAAGGTAGTCCTAGAGGATGCAGCAGTTGGGGAGGCTTGTGGAACTCCTACATGTAGGCAAATTTGCATCAAATGGATGTTTTTTTTCTACTAAGCCTTTTCTTTCCTGTTTTCTCGCAAGCATTCAGAGCTCTAAACAAGCCCTCTTGAGCCCTTCTAAGTGCTTGACACTTCAGAAAAGTCCCATGACAGCTAAAAGCAAGCTGAAAACAAAAACTAATATAAAGCTTTAAATGAACTCACAGAGGACACACACCACCATCCATACCCTCCTGATGCTGAGTTTTTCAATCGTTAAGCTTTCATTTTCAAGAGAACTTGTGTTTTATAACAGTAGTTGGTTTATGCACAGTTATTTGCATAGTCTTCATCCATTAAGAAGTATCAAAACCTCCATATTTCTGTTATTTTTTTCAAACACAAAATGTCAGAGGCTCTAAGGCAAGAAGTTTGACCACTCACACTAAAGTCTTACGCGCTGAAGGAAAACAGGTAGCGTCCATGACTCACCTTGTCTTGAAAGTTTGGATTGGACCCAATGCTACAGAGAAACTGAATCACATCCACATGCCCGTATCGAGCTGCAACATGGAGAGCGGTCTCCCCAGACTGCAATTACAGGAGATAGTGTCAGCGCAATTTCATATGCCACCCCTAGATACACATGGCTGTGTACTGCCTGAATGCCTGTATGCTGCTTAGGGTACTCTCCTGTACCTGTAACCCACTAGCACAGCTGTGGTCAGTAAAGAACTGCCTGCTTACAGAATGCAGTTGTACACCACCACCTTGAGGGGCTGCTTCTTCAAATGACCCCCTTTTTCAGAATGTATTTTCCTGCTTAGTTTGTTTGAGGCCAGTCACCATGGCATTCCCAAGCAATACGAGGTGGCAGCTGTATGCACAATTGGTGTTGAAACAGATGTCCTATTTCTATTCATACTATTTCCATATGCCCCACCTTCACTCTGTATATACAAAAGTAAGGAACTGGACTAACGTCTTGGTTTAACCCGGTATATTGATCATTCCATGTAATTACTTGTAACTTTTCACTGAAATTAAATGAAAAAAGAAATGGCATGTTTATTAAGACAGTAACCCCTTTCTTATCAGGAGCTGAACACTAACTTTGCTAACGTGCATTACTTTGCACTAGTTTCACAAGTACTATTGCCTTTGCACTGAAGCTTTGGCTAGTATAAAAATATCTCTACGGAAGACTTTAACAGCAAATGGTTTCTAGGGCAAGTGTTGCTCAAGTAACACTACTGAAGACACGGTAAGTGCTCATCAGCTATGAACTGTTAGGCTTCATTATACTCAATAACAGTCAATTTACTTGTCAGACAAAAGTGATTTTCAATCAAGAGGAATGAAAAACAGAATCACGATTTTACCCCGAGTTCCAATGATAAATCTAGTCTTCACACGAGAATTAATTTAGGTGTGTACTTACCCACCTAACCACTGTGTACTCACCACATTTAATACGCACACTTGGTTAACATTTGTCAGGAAAATAATCAGTACATCCAGCTACTTTAAAGCTGTATTATCACTGCTTTGTACCTTAGCTTACAAAACCATACTAAAAATGCTAGTTGCCTTCTTGAAATTACAGTAGAGCTGAAAATCGTTTCAATTCCAAGACCTCTTTGTTAAGATAAAATTATTTTTAAAAGGCTCATTTTTTCTTACCTTATCCTTAATATCCAAAGGACATTTATTATCACTTAGAAATTTCAGTGTTTCTACGTGACCATGTCGAGAAGCCCAATACATTGCATTAGATCCAGCCTGTCAAAAGTATTTGATTACAGATGTTATGGATTTCATTAGAATCCTAACTCCAGATTTTTGAACTTACGTATGTATGCACTGAGACATACACACTTATGTTATATTGAACACCTATTCAACTTTATATAAACAGTCTTTTTTTACAATAAACTTCAAATTGGTTCAACAACCTCACATACCAACAATGACAGTAAAAACTCCTCATTTCCAGGACGATTAGCAGGATCACTGTTTGCAAAGACAATCCTCTTCCCCCTTGTAAGGGTTTTTTGGGAAAAGAACTGTCATGAGAGAAGAATCTTTCTGCTGCTTACTTTACCATGTATTTGACAGAGAAGCAGACAGTGCTTCTAGTTCATTTTAAATGAACCCCAGTCTGCTACGGCAAATTTTGAAAAAAAGCTTGCTGCAAAGCCTACCTTCCATTACACATGAGTTCAACTTGTGACATTCCCCATCGCTAAAATGTGCGTTTATCACTCTGCATCAAATAAAGTTCACCATTGTGTTTTATGGCAATCACTAATTTGAACTAATTGAGGCAATTTTGTAAACATGAACTACATTTTAAGATTAATATCATTCAAATTACTTCAGCTAATACAATGATCAAAATCAGAGAATATGTACCAGCAATAAATGACATTATTAAAGATTTGCTTTTATCGTTTTGCTATGGAAGACAGAAAACAGGCTCTACAGCTTTTTCATTTCCAGTGTTACTGAGTCTGATTTGCTTGTTGGCTGCCAACTACACTGAAGAACTTATAGGGAATGGTAATAGCAGAACCCTGACCTTGTCTTGAATATCAATACGGGATCCACGCTTCAGAAGCAACTGAAGCATCTGAATGTTTCCACAGCCAGCAGCAATCAGTAGTGGAGGTGTTCCATGCTAACAATGAAATATAAACAAGAACAACATATTTAATTTTTGAAGGATTAAGAATTTTCCATATTTTTTGTGAATTCACATTTACTAAATGATATACCACGTATTAAAGGCATGCTTTTCAAATTAGGAACGTTAATGTTAAGCCCAGTTTGGCAAGGATGTTCCCTTTCACAATTTCTTTGTATCTACATTTTAAGCTACATTACCTAAAATGTTTGCCACACTACCTCAAAGACACATGCTACCAGCAACATATGGGAAGGTTAAGTGGGGCTGAATCCTTAAAACAAAAAAATATAGTGATTTCTTGAAAGGTTCAAGATGCATCACAGTAAAATAATAGACTCTTCACTTCTATGGTGCTCTTCATGAATATTTCTTAAAGTACTTTATGATGAAGGTCAGTATAACCATTCAAAAAATCCAGAAATTGGAGCAGACGTGATTTATGCAAGGTTAAACAGCAGAGCCAGCAACAGAACTTTGGTTCTCTTGGGTCTCAGTTCCAACGTTCCCATTATTACAGAGACAGCTCACTGAAATACTTGCAGTAGGCAAGTAACTTCATTTCTGAAGAATGACATCATCTAACATTACGTTAACACAACCTGTTTCTGTAGTATGGGACTTTTGTTTCTAACAGTGCTTTGCAAAGTCAATCTTGACAGTCAGGTTGTTCCTACATATTCTCCCATATTCACCTGTCACAAGAAACAACAACTCCAAAGAAAACCAGCAGTGGATACCTGATATACTTTTCTTTCTGAAAGGTCTAAGGAAAAAAATCCCATATTTTAGGATCCATTTTCAGGTAGTTTTAGAAGACTGAACACAGAACACAAAACTTTCTCCTAAAGGAAGGCAGCACTATTTCTCATCCACTCATCTTTTGTATTTTCCTTTTCACTTCAGGTGTTACATTTCTATTTTACAACCATGTTGCTCTATTCAACAGGGTGATAGCTAGTCCCCCACGCAGCTCAACACAGACCCACACTACCTTGTTGGGTTGATTGACATCATAATTTGTCAGAGATCCCAGAAGGTGCTGTAATCCAGGAACATTGTCATCATTGATGGCATGAATAATAGCTTTCATCACAAAAGAATCCTCCTCATCCTTGTAATTAAATGAGAAAGAAGAAAAATTATTAGCTTCAAGGAAAGAAATCCCTATCTCAACAGCTGCCAAGACATCTAAAAAAAATTCAAAAGACGATTTTTGAAGTCTTTTAGAGTGTTTCAGCTGCAAGTTGTAATCCTACATGAAGTATATGGCTAACACGTACACATGTTATTTGAAAACCCACACCAAAAACCCCCACGTTTTTTCTAGTACAATAAGCTTCCTTGTTCTTCACATACGAACCCATTACTCATTGAGATTGCAAAGAGATATTTTCTTTTTCCTTTCAGGACTTTCAATAGATGCAACACTTGCACGAAGTAAAACTACTTCCGTGCACACATGTGAACAATAAAAAACCCCAAAGAGGTACAGAAATACAAAGCGGAGTATTAAAGTTTCACATCATCCAGGAATATGACACAGGAGAGGTACTTTGGATCACACTTTAATCTGTTCAAATGGACCAGTTAAAAATCTAGAACATAAGTAGTGTGCCTAAATAGCTCTGCAGGTGTAATTTTATTTATCTCCCATGCACTAAAACATCAAAGAATTGCAATTCACTAGGCCAACGTTTGGTTCACTCCTATTTTCTCCTGAGGTTTCAGGAGAATATTAGTCTACAGTCCTTTCTGCTGTGACAGGTGTGGAATGCTGATGCAGTGTTAAAAGGCACACTGACAGCTGAGATAGCACAGGTAGGGAAAGAAGGGGAAGACCAAGAGAACAAAGAGGATGGAAGCAGAAGGATAATAGGAAATGAAAACCAGTGCAGAGAGACACAGTGAAAGTGATATGGATAAAAAAAGCTTTGCAGAATTTTTGAAGTTTTATCCTATTTATGCACAGAAAAGATGGAGCTACCTTGCTCTAAACATATTAACATACACACTTTGCTGATCATGGAGAATTTGTGTATGAAAACCTGGAGCATAAGCTAAATAAGAAACACTTTTGTATTTACAAGCATTTGTAATGACAAAGCATACATCAACTGCTCCTGACTACTTAAACCTGATAGATGTATATAATACTACTAACTGAATACCAGCCAGCTTTAAAATTTCCTTTAAATAACTGCTTGTTGTGATACTACTGTCTAGTATTCATTCTCTCTAAGAGGCCCTCAATTATTTTGAATATCCTCTTAAAAAACTGCAATATTATTTTACTCCACATGGCACCATGAAAAATTCAGATGCAACTTCTTCACATCGTAACTGCTATAGTATGAAAAATCATCCTAAATCAAACTTCAAGATTGACGGATTTCTGATCCTAGGTATCAGTCTCACCATAGTAATTCATAAAATAGATTACAAGGTTTTCACCAAGCAGGGGATCAGACTACGAGTAACTAACACCTGTAGCCTTAAAATCTATTTATTCCTATAGATGGGATTGTGAATGATTAATCTTTCACAATAATCTAATATTTCTTTTTAGAACAGTTTTAGAAAATGTTATGTTTCAGACATAGTAAAGCACTCTAAGCATGTAAGTGCACACTTACCAGAGTATCATCGCTTCTAGCAACGCTCATGTTACTTCTGGATAAGAAAGATCTTGATAATCTTTGGCACAAGGATATTAAGCGCACCGATTGCTTTTTAAAAATAAGAAGAAAAAAGCTATATGTAAAAAAAAAAATCGAAACAGAATACTTGTGGTAAGATGCTACTGCAGAGATTTTAAAGGAATACTACTGTATTAGCAAAACAAACTGTAGTTTGACTTCAACATCCCCTGCCTCCTTTCCACAATGTATTTGAATCTTTAATGTCTTTGGACATTTATAATCCAAATAGGCTATTCATATGCACTAAGCAAAGCTACGCAACATTTTTGCATTGTATCTCTTTCATCAAACTGCTCAAATACAAAGCAAACTAGATTTGTATTACATTCTGTTGTTCACATTGAACATATTTAAATGTACATTTTTAAAAGTATGTACATATAGAAAACCTAAACTGAGTGTAAATTAGCCAACAGCATTCCTTTAAATGCCACATCATGAAAGGGTTTATGATACTCCTAGTTCCACCATTTCATTCTAGAGCAGCAGACTAGTGCTTAAATTTTCTAAATATCATAGATGTTCACCTATCATGGACACTAAACTGTGGCAAAAAAAACCACACTGTGTAGCTGAATATTTTGTGCCATTAGTCCATAGCCTAGCAAAATCATCCTATTTCTTGGCCTCTGTAACAAGGAATAGAACTTTTCTAGTAGCAATGACCTCTGTTCTCTCATGTTTCATTTCTCCTCAAGATAAACAGATTTCTTGTACAACAGCCTTGCCCTTGTTCAGTATCAGAGCAAATTCCCCAGTGCACACACTGAAGGAGGAGAAATAACTGTCTGATGAACTGCTCCTCACACAGAGCAACGCTTGCAGCTAACAACTTGTCTCGCTTCTGGAAAGATGGAGTGGTGCCAACCTTTTAAATGGGTTGGCAGCCTCAGACCAAAAATCCTTTGCAGAAGAGACTAGTTTTGCCCTCCTACTCTGTTGAGTGTAAGCATTACCACTGTAATAATGAATTCTGTGAGGCCTGCTTAAGGGATGTTGGATTTACTGGGATTATTGTCACAACAAACATGTACCTACACTTAGAAGTGCCTTTTCTCTGAAAACGTTGCCAAGATGGATGATGACAGAATACAGCTATATGCATAAAACAATTAATACACAAACATTTGTATGCAGATCATTAACAAAGGAGTCTTCTCCCACACTATCATTCTCAAGCAGCTAATTTTATTCTGAATGACAGAGGAATGGGTTTTCTTCTTCATTCTTCTCCACTCTGAAAGGCACTGATATTTCCCTGGAGCAGATAATGCTACTGCACCTGAACGTCACCAACATTTTGAAGATTTACTGAATAACTTACTTTCCATTTTCGTCGTGCTGCAAACTTTTTGAACTTTTCCATATTCACTGCAGATGCTTTTCTACTAAGGGCTTGCTGGGTGTCTTTAGGCTACGCACAAAACAAAAATAAAGTCATTGTAACATATCCCACAATTACAACCACGACTTTCATAAAGCACTTTCCTATACCTAAGACTCTGTCTTTTAGTGACGACTTACACTTATAATAACAGTGTTATAATATTGTAATAATAAAGTAATTGTAAGCACATCATTTTAATATCCACAGCCTAGTGGGGTACACAGATGGAATTTACTAACAAAATGCCGTAAAAGAAGTCCAGACGAAAGAATGTTTCACATGATATTAAAATTTGGTTTTCATTTTAAACAAACAAACAAAAAAACCCAACAGCCAACAAAAATTCTGTTGTATCCCTCTCCTCCTCCATGATCACAGAATCATAGAATGGTATGATTCTATGATGGAGGCATTGGATATCACCTCCTACATAAATCTTGTCTTCTGGGAAGATCTGCTGGCTCATTTTAGATGCATGGATGCTGATGGGACCTGAAAAAACCCTCACAGCCAATCTACCTGTGCAGGAAGGTCTAAAAATGCTGCACCTTTTGAACTTTCTCCCAGGACAATATTAATCATAGGGGAGAAGGCTTGGAAAGTTAAAACATAAAGGAATATACCAGAGTACAAAACAATATGTTGTTACAGGAGTGGAAATCTTGGTCTTCAAGAGTCAAACTTGGACAGTGCTTTCTTCAGTGGTTTAAAAGAACATTTCAACACATTCAAGGTGTTTCAACTGTTTTTGAGATTACTCCACCAAAAAGTGTGACAGGAACAGCAGTGGCTTGAATAAATAACGTGCTAACTAGTTCTCTGGGAAGTGGAATGGGGTCAAATATGCACAATGTGTCCCCATGACCTGTGAAATCAATGACATTGAAAGATTTACTGCTCACAATCAGAATGCAATTTAAAAAAATTAAGTGGTAGGTATTATTACACACATTAAGAAAAATGATAGGTCCTATTTTCTCCCTCTCAACCTAATAGCACTACAACAGCTTAATCCAAACACTGTGGAACACTGCAAGACCATCCTGCATCAACTGCTGTCCTCAGCCTAAAGCAGAAGGGCAGAAAAGAGCTAAATTTATTTTTGCCTGATCTAAATCAGAATATTAGAAGACAAAAAATGTGCGAGGAAATTGGACTGGATTCAGGTAATGTACCTTTGTCAGTGCAGTCCTCCTTGAAATTCAGCTCATTATTTTAATCTCAGTGATGGGCTACTTCCCTATTGCTTACTTATCCAGAGGATGTGGTAATATGGTCCACATCCTGCATGTATTAGTTTTTATACAGACAGCTTTCTAAAACAGTAGGTTGTATTAAACAATTATGCCAGTTTTCCTTGCTAAGGAACTTGAAAAGTGAAAGTGAAGTATGGAATGAAGAATGGTTAAAACCAGGACAACAGAGAATGAATTACACGCTAACCTTGATCCAAGGATGCAGCAAACTATCTCGAATAGTCATTCTCTTCCTTTAATAGAATAAAAAAGACAGAGCTGTTTAAGATAGTAAAAAATACATACTGCTATATATTTATTAACCAACATCTCAAAATGTCTTGTAATTTGAAATACTAGAGACGTAGACTGCAACACTGCATACATAATAGAAATAACTCACTTTGGATCCTTGACTAGAAGTCTTCGTATAAAATCTTTAGCTAGGGCACTGGTATTACTAAAGAACTCCTCCTCAAATTCATAATTCACAGCAGAAACATTTGCTAATGTTTCCTGTTTGGTTTCTCCAAGAAACGGTGATGCACCACTTAGACTGCAAGAAAGACAGAATGTTCCTCTCATTATATGTTGCAACACTGCTGTTACAACCCTCTGAGATCAAATAATAGCAGAAAGTGATAATTTTTCTTTTCTATCTTAATACTGTAAATGTACTTTAAGAAAGATGTGATCTAGAACAGCAAAAAGCTTTGCAATACTTTCAGAGAATACTGATTGCGATAAAGCTGCTTTGGCAAATTTAACAGACTTGAAGACATCTTCCCATGCTCAATGCTGATTAAAGGACATTGTTTCAATAATTGTACTATTGCTTTTCTGATCATTCAACTTGAATCATGTTGTACAATGAAAATGGTTTTACTTGTATAGACACCACTAAAAATCCAAGGAATAGAATCAGAATTAAAGCACAGCATTTGCAAGAACAAACCATAGATTTTGGTACTTACAGAATATATGGTACTTACAGAATATAAGTTATTACACCAATGCTCCTGGAGTAAAGAGGAAAAAAAAAAAAAGGAAGGGGGAGAGAAAAAGATGGAGGGAGAAGAGAGAGAAAAACAGATTAGAACATAAGAATAATCATGGGAGATTTATTTCAAGTAAGAATCATAACTTACCACATATCTGCTTCGAGGCCAAGAGGCTCATAATTTACTACCTCAGGAGCTAAAGGAGAAAGCAGAAGATCAGTATCTAGTCAAAAAACAGATCTATGTCACCCTGAGCCTATGTACATCAGAGATGATAAGCTATGATACTGATAGATAAGAATGCCTCAATGCAGGCCTAAGTTGAAACTGAATGCTACAAATTGCTTATTTAAATTTTGAAATGCCATGAATTACACACACATGGAATAATCTGTAACTCAGCCAAACCAAGCTAAGGCACATACACTGTTTCACAGACTGAGGAAAAATAGGTTGAAGAAACAACAGTTTTCTCACCAACAAACTCTGGTGTTCCAAATATATTCTTGAATTCATTTCCGAAGTCAATTTTGTGTGCTAATCCAAAGTCAATAATCTTGATTCGAGGCTTTGGCACATTCCTGTCCAACAGCATTATGTTTTCAGGCTTTGAGAAAAAAAAAGGGGGAATGAGAGAAAGATTATGCATAAGTACAGAATGTCTGACATATACTAGCATTCTTCAGCAGTAAACACTTCACCTCCCTCAGCCTCTTGAATTGTCTTTTCAGGAGAAAAATCCTGGATTTTCTATTACAATCTAATACATACTAAAAATTAACTGCAGAAAATTAGGGTTTCATGTTAATGACAGTGCTGTGATTTCCACAAGACCAAAATTTTACTTGTACATAGAGCAGTTGCAGTTTTCATGGTGGGCTAACCCCAAGTGAAACATGCTGTCTTCAGTAAATTCACAGCCTCTATGCTACAGTCATATGAGCAGTGCTGTGAGTTGGCAAGAAACAATGTCCTACAAACTAGTATTTAGGCTTGTTTAACATTAATCCCTCAAGAGGTTTCCTTCACACTGCACAAGCAATACGAAATGTGGATGTTGCTGCCTGTTGGATCTCCAACAGAAACTTCTGGAGTGGTCCAGCTCCCAGATTTTAAGCTTCAATATAATAACCAGAAATGACAAAGAGCAGGTCCCCAAGTCTTTTCTAGCTAGATTTTAAAATACAGACTTTGGATTATTTTACAATGAAGATTTCCAAAAACCAGAACAAAGTTAGAAGATAAACCATCAAGATTATTATCAAAAGCAGCCTGCTTCTACACTCTGTTATTTTAACTAGCTACTTGTCTCCATACACTGTCATGACCATAACCTAGTGTGATCTGAAGAGCCCTTGAAGCTAAATCCATTCTGCTCCCATTGTTAAAGACTTCTGGAGTGATTAAGTTCATCATTAAGTTCATCATTATCATCCTTTTACCTCTCTCCCTCAATAACAGAGGCTGATCTATGCAAATGTAATTATCTTCCTTCTCTCTATATATTTCTATTGCATACTTTTATTATTCTGCATATTTTAATCTTGCTGTATGCTTTAATTCACATACCTTGGTATCCAGTGTAAGGATGCTTTATTTTATTGCAAGAACACTGGCAAAAACTTACATTTCATATTAGAACAACTATATTTCTTACTAGATTCGTAATTCTTTCCTCTTGCTGACTGTCATGCAAAGACCAAGGATATTACTGCAGGTGATGAGAAAAGCTTTGCTCACCCTGAAAACCTTCCTAACCCAGGCTCATCCCCAGAACTGAGCATCCCTTTCTGAAATGTACTGCAATGTAATAATTACACGTCCTTTTCCTACTACATACCTGTTGACTTCAGCAGAGTTCAGGGAATTTTCACCTGCCTAGCTCTGAAAAAACTTCTTAGAGGAAAACATTTTAAACATTAAAAAAGTAGTAGCTAAGTACAAAAGCTTTCTTTTCATTAGCAAAAGGATGTAATTAAGTTTTTCTAAAAAGAAAGAAAAAAGTCCTAAAAGCAAAAAAACTCCACCCCAAAAATGGAAGAGGAAATTATCTGCTCTCTCTCCTCCACTAGAATCTTTGTGGTTAACTCTGAACTGTTTAAATTTCGTTCCCACAAATAACATTCATGTGAACACAAATGTGCATACAACAGCAAAAAAAAAAAGTTGGAAAAAAGGCATCCTGTTCAGAATGTTTCATCCAGATCCCATTCACATTCCATAAAATTCTAATAATAATTCTAATTTCCAGACTGCTTCCTCAGAACTGCTAATATTGTCAGAAGTCGCTATGCTCCATGAAGAATCTGACTATAAAAACAGATGGAAACTACTTACAGTTCAGTAATTTCTTTCCAAGGGCTTTCCTCTGTGTACATAAGCTAGTAAAATAAAACTATGGCCAAGATCTGCATGATGATAGATCTGTCTCTGGTGTTACAAAGGACTTGATGTTGCTTACAGTTGTCAAAGTTTTTGTCTGCTCAACAAACCTTAAGATCAAAGTGGGCAATTTGCAGAGAGTGGAGATACTGAACACCATTAAGTATCTGCTTGAGAAATTCTGTGGCTTCCTCCTCTGTGAGAGATTCTTTCTCAGCTAAGAAGTCGAAGAGTTCTCCACCTGCAACACTGGGAGAGCAGAAGCAAATTTATTGATGAGCTTCCTTTAACCAACAGGTTCGTTTTAGCATATCTATTCTCAAATCAGCTTCGAAAAGTTGTCAGTGTCAACAAAGATGAAAATTACTTAATACCAAAATAATAACTAACCCTCCTCCCCTGAAGAAAATACAATTAAAAAGTCTTATTTTCAAACAAAAAAAAAGGTTTAAAAAACTTAAATGAACATGGCTTGCTGTATCTAAATTTAAATGAAGTAAAACCCACCTACTGTCATTATGAAAGTTTGAAAGATTAAATGTGAAGTAAAAGTATACTGAAAACATATTAATGTAATGGAACATCTAGAAAATAAAATATTAATTGGTTCACGGTGATGGTAAAACATCAGATTCCATCCCTCACAATGAAAGCCAGAAAATATAAAGCTTACTTGGAAATAGCTACTGGTAGCTATTCCTACTATTGCTACTCAATCCTACTATTAAGATTTTAAACTTGTCAAAGCATTCACATTGTATTTGTACTGTAACACTGCTACAACCTTTCCTACAAGGAAAACACACTACTGCCCTTAAGACTAATTTAATCAGGTATTTTAGCTGCACAGGCAGTGAAGAATGTACATAAGCACATCTAGATTTTTTTCACTTGAGAGAGAGGAATAAACTAAATATTATCCTTTTCTCAGCTCAGTCAGTAGTCTGGCAGTAGTGATAACTGTCAACAGAAAAAGAGATACTGAAGTGACATCAACTATGACTATTCTTAAAAAACAACCAACATCCTTTCAGCTTAAGGACATATGCTGGGGTGACTATCCACTGTGGAAAACTGCTTTTCCTGTTTATAAAAGTAGCATTATTACCTAGAAACATCTTAGAAACCACAAAGATGGTCCTATTATCCCCTACATTTTGCATTGTATGGATATTAAAAAAAAAATAAAAAAAATCAGAAAGTGCATCCTAATTTACGTTGCCTTTCTGTAGAGAAAAAATGTTTTATGATTTAGGTTCTGATTATGAAAAATAATGAGATTAACATATAATAATAGCTAAAGAGTCTGGGCAAATTTCTGGAAAGACATTTTACTTCTTTATCGTGTCTACTTTTCAAGCGACTTAATGTGCATTCTTGTAATGCAAACTGCATGAAAAGTGTATTTTGATGAGTTCTTGAAGGTTTCATTGAGCTGCTAGACGATAATGAGAGTATTGTTTTGGGTATTATTTGTGTTGTAGTATTTTCTGCATGAAAACAATTATTGAAACAAAGTGCCACTAAATATAAGGATTATAGACTAGAAGGAAGAGAGGTCATTTTAATAATATATTTTTTGTTGTAGAGACAAAAATGGAATTACTGAAGATTAAATACAGTTCATTATTTCACAGAGGCTGATCAGACACATCTTACACATGGATACACATACATTTTACACCATTCTTTGCTTCTGACTTTTAAAAATGGCAAAAAGATTTCAAGGCTAAGGTCTGCAACACTTTGTGACAATGAACAGAAACCTGGATGGTGATACAGTGCTGGTATTTCTCTTCATTTCCAATTACTGAGCTAAGAGACTTACACATCACATGGAACTTGTTTCCACACACTTACAAGTGGAAGTATGCTACAGTTACTGGCAGGGTGTTAAGTGGCGCACAGCCATGCCATATCGAGCATGCAGACTCACTGTGGCTATTTCCCCAGCTGTGGGCAGCTGTGACAGTAGTCACAGCAAAACTCAACACAGTTGGCACTGGGCTGTCACATAGTTTGGTGAGCTAGCTGAGGCTGAAAGATTGTACCAAGTATGTGGTTATCCAATCTGCTTTTTATGTAGATCACCCACCCTGTGAAACAGTGAAAACATCTGTGTATGCTTAAAGCATTCATCAGCAGTCACGAATGCAACTGAAGTACTCAAGAGCATGCATTTTCAGCAATGTTGGTTTGAAATGCTGTGCTGCTAATTCCACAGACTAAAATAGATTGTGAAAGTGTCACACAGGTATGGCTATGTTTCATGGCTATTACAGCTTGCTCATATTCCTTTTGGCATTTTAAAGACACACTGTCCCTGTAAAACCTACTAGTCACCTATGAAAAGCAGCACTGATCATACACGTTCCTTTTAGATCCAAAAGACTTAATTCCCAAAGTGTAGTTGTTTTTGAGAAAGAAACATAACTGTATTTATGTAAACCAGAAATAATCTCTTCACCTTCTTTTTATCTGTAACCATTTTTTTCTTAACATTTCCTATCCTGAGAGTCCAGTCTGTAGGAAATGACAAGTTTGACGTACGTGCATTTTTACGTGTCTCAAAGTTGTCACATTTATGAGTAGATAATTGCACAACATCAAAAATAACTTTTCTCCAGTGCTACTGAGTACCGTCCTGTCTTTGCCACAGGTTAGTTGTAGGAACTTTTCTTTATCACAATCCTTAAAATACTCCAAATAAAATGTTACCTGTATTTCACAGGTTATTTATCTAGGGCTTGCAAACCTTGAAACTGAGGTCCAGAGAAGCTAACGGGTTCAAAATAATTGACTACTTTTTTTTTCCCCCCCTTTATGCCTAGGAGGAGATCGTACATAGGTTCACCTCAGAGAGCAGGCAACCTCTCTTATTGGTGTTTCCTCAGCTGTGAGGAGTGAGGTCAGTGACCTGCATTCTCCCTTTGGGTGCTGCCATTGCTGGTGAGCACAGTGCCCAGACAGCTTCTCCTGATGTTTACTTTTGCCAGCAGGGATGTAAGGCATGAGAGAAATGGAGTTTTATGGCAATGATGAGTAAAACATTAAACCAGCACGTGCTACACCACTGGATAGGAAGGAAGAAAGGAGAGTCTTGGGAAGAGGGAGGGATGGGGGGAGGTGCTTTAAGATCCAGTTTTACTTCTCATAGAATCACAGAATGATCATGTCCCTGTTTTGATTGTTCATTAATAACTTTTTTCTCCACAAGTTGAGTCTGTTTTACCCATGACACATAATTGATGAGTGATCTCCCTGCCTTTATGTTGACTCTCAACCGTCTCATTATATTTCCCCCTCTCTCTCCCCACTGTCCAGTTTAGGAGGGGGAGTGGTATTATGACTTGGTGGGTATCTGGCACCCAGCCAGGGCCAAACAACCACACTCCTAAAATGCTATTAGATTTTCAAGTCTAGCTTTGTGCCTCAGCCAGGATAACAATCCCACAGTAAATAAAACCCATGCATTTTACCATCCCATGGTAAGCTCCAGAGGTGGAGCTAGAAGGCAAGCACAAAGACTCATACCAACAACACACCTGTGCATAACACATCTCATACACAGAAGCTGTCTTAAGCTAAAGAAGGGGCAGACAACTCCATACATCAGCCCCTACGAGTCATCTTTTTGAATGTCATCTCCGTCTCAAGAAGTACATTGGTTCTACCTCCATCACAATGCCCCTGCCTTGTTTCTAAGTTTAATTTGGGGTTGCTGGTTCATGAACACACTGGCTGTAACCAGATCATTGTTTGGGTTTCCAGAGCCACACAAACGCACTCCCAGCCTGCCCCTAGGGTTCTGCACAGAGGCCCACACAGTCAGCATCCAACAGACTATTGCCAGCCACCAGCCAACTCCTGAAGGGAGCAGAAGCAAGACGTTCACCAAGCACTAGTGTTTCTTTATGTGAAGCACTTTTGAGTATCTGTACATAGTACCCTCTGGCAGAGATGACCTTCTATCCTTTCAATTTCTGTGTTTGCTGGTAGGAATCATCAGACAACTGAGTAGCAGATCTGTGTCTCAACACAACTCTGATATCCAAAGTGTGAGCAAGTACTGATGGGCAACAACCAATATCCCTTCAGATGAACAGAGGAACTCGGTAACACTCAAGTCTTTGTGGCTGCAAAGCCACAACGTTTACCTTCACATACTGTTTTCCTTTAAAGCATTAATTCTTTAACATTTTTGTTTAAAACCTTCCTGTTTCTCTTTAAATTACATCACAAAAGTGTTCAAATACTTTGCTTAAGAAAACAAGAATTTGTGATTAATGGAGGGCACATCTTAATCCTAAAGGACACGTTATACTATTGGCCACGTTTTAACACAGAAACACATACAGGCTGAGTAAATCCCTTTCCATTGTTATTACATGACTGCATTTTGTAGTGTTTCTGAGTAATAGTGCACATGGTTTTAGAAATATTTTGTATAAACATTTTCACTAAAAGCAAAGCTGGTATGTGTTGCTTCCTCAGTATTTCTAGGCAGTGGTGCTAGCTTTCCTCAAACTCATAAAATAAAGCATTCCTTCTTGTAAAATGCAATACTGGTAAAATCATCCCCCAGCCTTCCCGAAGGAACCCTGACAGATGTGTTTGCAATCCACATATGTTCCTCTGGGAAAGAAAATACATCATAGCTGTAGAAAAAACATTTCTGGATGCTGCTTTTGCAAGTTGCCAGGCTTTCTTAACTATGAAACAGAACTGATCACCAGATCTCAGAGGAAGTCATTATGGGAACCTGCACAGGGAACTTGGAACCAACTAACCTTCACAGTCAGTGTGGTCACCCTCTAACGACTCAGTCACATGCCATGTTGACCGTATTACTCAAATTGTAATAGTGTCTAAATGACAATTAATGATTATCTAAGGATTTCTGATTAAGGTTAAAAAAACCTCACACAAAAACCCCAAAACCTAAGTCCTTGTTTGAAGAAACTTAACCTAGTAAGTTCAAGCTTACAAGGTTTCATTCATCTTGCTTAGATTTCAACAACATAAGTAGAGTGGGAGAAGAATTCCAGTACCAATTTATTCAATTTCTTAAAGAAGATTCAATTTTATACATTATCTGAATTATTCTCTAATAAAAAAAAATCTTTTGTCAATCTGCAAAGAAAATGATTTCTCTAAGGACTGAGGTCAAATGTCTCTTCTATGATTCCCTGCATTATTTTCAAACAGAAGTTGTCAGCCCAAGACTAGACTAAAATATTGCTCCTGTTCTATTTAAGGTCAAGGGAGTTTTACATTTCACAGCTTTTATGAATTGTGCATTTGCCAATTTACTCCTCAGAAATACAAAGTGCATCAAATATTTTGAAAGAGCAAAGCAGCACTATTAGCTTATTAGTGTATCACTACACATTATAATTTTCTTTTATCCAGCTTCTATTAGCAACATCAACTGTTATGAAATCCTTTTTTAGTAAGCCTAAATTCTTCAGTTATATAGAACAGGACACATTGCCTTCAGAACACCCAGACAGAAGAACAGCGGCCAGACAGAATAACACTGGCATCAAAATCTGGACTAAGAGTTAAGCAGTTAAGTCCCACTAAAGAGGCAGGCCTGAACACTCCTGTGAATCTTTCTTGCACCCAAACATGGCTGATATCACTGGGGAGGTCCACAAGCGCCCAGAGACTGGGTAATGAATATGGTTAGGAACATTTTGGCCCAGTGAGCTGTCTGAGCATTTTAGCTCAGCAAGAGACTCAAATTTAACATATGAAGAACATTTAGGTTTAGCATACATGAGTGCCATGCACTTTGCTCAGGGACTACAGAGCCCAAAAGTCAAGTCCTCTGGCACAGAGATGCATTCAGTGAGTTGCAGTCACACTTCCCCTAGCTCCTCTCTTTTTAGCCCTGTCAAGCTTTCATTCTTACCTGTCTACACTTCCTTTGTGCACACATCTGTGGGCTTGTCATTCAGGTTTTTAAAGTCAAAAGATGGACCATCACCTAAAAATTAGCATTGCAGATCTTGCTTGCATGCTGTTACATCTCAGTAAGCATCAAAGATTCAATCCTCCTCTCAAAATTCAGCACAGGGCCATTTGAGAACAACTTTCTTATGATTTACAGGTAAAATTAAAAACCTCAGAGTTATTTCTGTCAAAAGACAACTCAAAATTAAAGAAACTCTAAGCAGATTTCAAACTTCCCTGGAAGCCAAGCTACTATGAATGTAGCAGGTTAAATTAACATCCCATGAAGACAGAAAAGGAATCTAAAGAGTTCATCATTATTTTATTTTATTTACTTTTCAATGAACAAATCATGACATCAGATGTTCTGTTTCGGTTAATATTACAAAGGTACCAATAAGGAGGCCACTCTCTATGAGATGTTGGGATGTACAGGACTAAAGTTTTAAAAAGCATAATATCTAATATTTAATGCACAATCACTTGTATGTTGTCATTCTTCTCTTTCTGAGCTAAGACTTTCAAAGCTTCTCTTTTTCTTTTTTATCTTTCTTTTAAATTTTAAAAGCTGATACTAATCACTTAGAACTATGAGCTTACCATCTGAAATCAGGATTTCAAATCCAGAAACAAAGGTTTGGGTTTTTTTGTACAGAAAAGTACAAACACTTTATTTATTGCTTCCCACTGAAAAGAGTCAGCTGTTGTATTACACTATTCTAAAAGGTAAGACCATCTGTGTTGCTTTTTGGGCACTCTACAAAGCTACCATATAATTCAGGATAGCGGTATAAACTCTTTGCAGTTGCACTGAGAAACCATCACCAAGGCTCTATATAGCATCACACACTGAGTATACTTTCTAGGTCTGCAGTGTAAATGATGGCATAATAAAGAGAAGGAAAAACAAAATAGAAGACACAGGTTATGCACTCAAAGCCCCCAAAAGGGGAATCAAATACATGCAAAACTTGCTTGAGGAAAGAAAATAATTACCACTGTGCAACAGAGGCGAGTGTGCTTTCTAGTCTGTGAAGTCTGATAAAATGATGGCTTCTGCACAGCTCACTGGAAATAGCTTAGTATTTTTAATAAAGTGGAGAGTAGTTGCTGCAGCTGAATAGAAAAAAAGTACTATAAAATTCTGACTCATTGAATTATTTATGTGATAGGAGGAAAAAAAAAACCCCAACTTCTATAGTTTTCCGCTAGATGTGGAAGAGACAGTGTTTTCCAGTTCATGTGTAACATGCACAGCATTCCTTGCAAGATGATGGAAGAGTCCACAGAACAGGAATTTCAAAGGTTATTGCCAAATCTAGGTGACACTTGCCACTATATAAGACCTAAAAATATGAAAACATGCCCAATTTCTCTAATTATACTAAAAGACTGTAATAAAGTAAGGCTCTTCAAGGATATCTCATGCTTGTGTATGCCTGCTGAATCTTTCAAGGAAGAATTTGATTTAAAGTTTCAGAAACTAGACATTTTGTAATTGATTTATTTCTGGTAGGTCAGTTTCTTGACATAAGGTAGTTGAGAGAAAAACCTCCAAACACTCATGTGTATAAGGGTTTTGATACGCAGCTCTGTTTTGCATTCAGTGCTGTGAGGACCTTGCCACTGCAATAATTAACTAACTGCCCACACATTTCTGCATACAAATCACCACCTTGAATACTTTGCTGGCTGATGTAATATTTGCTGAGAGGGAATGAAGTGATAACTTCTACAGTCAGTCGCTCACGTCTGAGAAACTTCTCACCAATAATGCAGAAAAATGTTTAGGAGGCTGCATGTAATACTATAAATCTCTTTTGAACCACAACATAAAAATCAACAGTGAACATGTGACAGATGTTAACTGTGCAAGTTAACATCTGGCAGCCACCAAAAGGGCAGCTGGCAAGGGCTTGATGCCTGTGAGCCACAGCTTCTACCAAGAACAAAACCCAGAGATGCTTTTCCTCGTGACTGTGCATGGTACTAACACTTGTTTACAAATATAAAATTAGATTTTTCTTCTAGGTTTTCATTTTGTTACAGATTTCTCATACGTATCTGGAACGTTGATTTTTAGTCTCTCAAATTTCTAGAAAACTAAGCTACACAAAATCCTGTATGTTTGTATGTCATCTTCTAGTCATAAAGGAACATAAGTGCCAGGAAAAATGCTACGTTCTAATCAGAAGAGAAAATCGTCACTTGGGATGGATTCCAAGGACAGCAAAACAGGTTTTGTAATGAGCTTTCAGCTTTATTTCTGTTTACTTGAAATTGTTCCGTAAAACAAAGAATGTCAGGGGAGTAGGCAAAATGCAAATATTAGAACATTAGAAAAAAAAGGGATTACATATTTTTTATTAAAACAACAGTCTTTTGCTTTCTCAATAGCTTCACATAACATCATGGTGACTTTGAGAACTATAAAACTTCACATCAATCAGTATCTTCAGTTTACAAATGTATCATATTACTCTTTGGCCCTCTAACCAAATAAATGTTCTAACCTTTTCGCTACCCCAAATAGCACTGCTTCAACTTGAAACACTCGCAAAACAGTTTGGGAAAGTGGAAAAAAAAAGTATCCAAGACAAACTATATGGAAGTATAGTACAGGCTGGGAGTTGAACTGCTGAAGAGCAGCACTGCAGAGAGAGACCTGGGAGTACTGATTGATAATAAACTACCCATGAGCCAGCAATGTGCCCTCGTGGCCAAGAAGGCCAATGGCATCCTTGAATGCATCAAGAAGAGTGTGGCCAGCAGGTCAAGGCAGGTTCTTCTCCCTCTCTTCTCTGCCCTGGTGAGGCCTCATCTGGAGTCCTGTGTCCAGTTCTGGGCTCCTCAGCTCAAGAGGGACAGGGAACTGCTGGAGAGAGTCCAGCACAGGGCCACCAAAATGATCAGGGGAATGGTACATCTTCCTTATGAGGAAAGGCTGTGGGAACTGGGGCTGTTTAGTCTAGAAAAGAGGAGACTGAGGGGAGATCTTACTAACATTTACAAATATCTAAAGGGTGGGTGTCAGGAGGTTGTGGCATCTCTTTTTTCTATAGTAGCTAGCAACAGGACAAAGGGTAATGGGATGAAGCTGGAACACAAAAAGTTCCACTTAAATGTAAGAAAAAACTATTTCACTGTGAGGGTGAGGGAGCCCTGGCACAGGCTGCCCAGAGGGGTTGTGGAGTCTCCTTCTTTGGAAGTCTTCAACACCTGCCTGGACACGTTCCTAAGCGACCTGATCTGGGTGAACCTGCTTCTGCACGGGAGTTGGACTAGATGATCTCTGAAGGTCCCTTCCAATCCCTACCATTCTATAATTCTATGATTCAAAATTGTTAACTAGGTAAAACAAGTGGCTAAAGTGTAATTCAAATAGTTTGCTAAGCTTCACTCTATCAAGCTTATGAAATATTAACACAAATTGTCAGAAGCAGCATCTGCCTCCATTCAATGAATGTTAGTGGGTACACACTTTCTGCCAAAAGAGCTCCTGTACCATGTAGAAAGGGCAGTGGGGCAGAACAGCCCTGTTCCTACTACCACTGCCCATGATTAGCAAGTCTTCCTTAGCCTCCTACCACTGCCCATAATGACTCTTCTTCAGAGCTTTCAAGTCCAGACACTGGCCTGATTTCATCTAGGCAGATTACAGAGCAGGAAAAATGCATGAATATACCACAGAAAAGATGAAACTCCTAAAGCTACTTCGGAGTTTTGGGTTTTTTTTTTTAAATATACACAGTAAATCGACACTTACATACACCTATTTACCTGATAACGAACAAGTATGATAACAAACAGACTAAGTAAAGACATGCACATACCACCAGCAGACATTCCAAACTGTTAATGGGCAAATAGTGCTTAATTTCTAAACTTGCAATCTTTGAGGCACTTGAAGCCAGATTGGAAACAATGCAGAAGTATCCTCTGCTGACATATTTACCGCAATCCATTAGCAATAACCTTGCGTGAAATAAAAAGAACTAAAACAAAGATATGAAATCTCAGTTTACACTTCAACAGGACAGAGATGGGAAAATTCTGTTCTCTGCTACATGGGTTAAAAAGGGAGAAAAAACATTCAGTGATGCTAATTTATACCAATATGAAACACATGAAAATTCACCAAACTAACTTAGAATCTCTACTTGCCTTCACTCCTCTCCTCCAAATAGTTTATTTAGCTCCAAGATATCCTTCTGGATGCACAACATCAATAACGATAAAGTAACAAGCAGACAAAAATCCTAAAAATGCTGGATTTTTTTTAGTGTTTACAGTGAGAAATATGTGTAGAAATCAAGAATCTACAACTGAGTTAAAAATGAAGAATTTTTAGGCTATGATCTATCTGCTTTTGGTAAGGAATGTCCATTAAATCACTGCAATTCTTGGAGAAAGCATCTATTTTTTAAAAAAAAACAAACAAAAATACATTCTACTACTCCTCCCTCAGTTCTCTAGAGCTACTTACAGTTCAAGAATAAGAATGACATCTGTTTTGTTCTCATAAACATCATGCAGTGTGATCACATTAGGATGTCGTATCTCTTTTAGTATGCTGACTTCTCGCTCAATATCTTCCCGGCTTACTCCCCGTCGGCTGGATTTTGTTCTGCGTTTCTTGATGAATTTTGCTGCAAATTGCTGGCCACTGCTCTTCTCACGGCATTTTTTGACTACAGCAAATTGCCCACTAAAAAAACAACAACAAAAAAAGGGGAAAGACTTAAGATGAATGTTTGGTTAGAAGAGCAGCCTCTGTTTACTATAGTGAGGGAAAATAGCTGTACATCTAAATTACCAACTATTTAAAGTACATTACGGCTTTTTATGCAATCTAGAATAATGACTAAAAAAACCCCAAACCCTACAAGAGGCAGACAAAGTAAAATAGGGTATTGCTTTTACATCACACAAATGTACACACATGTCAGAATATCTGTAGGTAAAGGATAACGCTTGCACGGACCATTGGATTTTTGACAAATAGGTGCATTGAGCATTACTGGGGAAAAGTAATGTTTTCTGGATTTGTCTTTCCATATGCCTGATATTTTTCTGTTGTTTTGCAAGAGAGACAGTCCTTAGTTTCTTCCAATCCATATGGTCTCTCAATATTCACATTACTTTCTCCTGAAGTGTTGGGTTTTTTTTTAAGTTAAAAAAATAGTATTAGCTTTCAGGACACTGCTTTGGTTTTCAGTTTTAAACCCACTGACTAAATAGGGTAATATCAAGACTCAACAGTTACTGTATTGTGTTGTTAAGTCCGAAGAGTTTGAAGGTGAGAAAAGTACTGAGACATGGAGGAACAAAAAAATGTGATTGTGTTACAAACCAGAGGAAACTCCATGAAGCTGCTAACTCAGGCATGTTATCATTCATCTATAAGCCTGTTGCTATTAGATGTATGCATTGATTCAGATTGCAAACTTTCAGGAATCTAATGTTGGGCTAAAGCAAGAGCAGGATTTCTAAGTCTACTGAGTTTTCCTTTATGTCTTCTTAATCTCCTGCTGATTCTCTAGACACTCTATTCTTGATGGTACTTCACTGTACGAAGAATTTGCAGAATTACAAAACAATACCCATTAGAAAATTGTCAAATTAACCCACTCAGTTAACTCAAGAATGGTGTCCCCTAAATTAGACTTAGAATAGTGGTTAAATCAAAGCCAAGCCTAGTAGACTACACTGTCTACACAGTGATGTAACACGTAGGCATGTATAATGCCATCCAGTACTCACCCAGAAGAAGGGCTAACCTGTTATTAGTGGTTATTAATTACAATTGACAGAGGGATCTCCAGGAAGACGTACCAACTACAAAAAGGGTATCACATAATGACAACATGCCAAGTAGGGACCACTCAAAGCTACATACCTCATGCATGAACTCAATGCACAATACTAGTTTATTACTGAAGAATGACATGTGACAAATATGCAGATAAATTAACTGAACAACTAATGAGTCTGCAACAGATAGAAAATAGAAGATGATTACTTATCAGTTATGTAATAAAGGTAAGAAAATGCTGTAAGGGAAAATTGCACTCATGATTTTCAAATCTACAGGGCTGATCAGCTGAGAACATGTTTATGGTGCTGAATCATCAAAGCTACCATTACTATGTCGACTCCATACAGAACCCCAAGCGACAAATTATCTTGAACTGGTACAAGTAATTGAGAAAGACTAAATGATTCCACCCACAGAAGGCATGACAAAGACAGTTCCTGTGCTATGAACTACTAGAAAGGGATTCTAGAGCAGTCACCACCAGTTGGGAAGCCACAGGTAGTGAAAGAAGCAAACTCCAAGAGAATTTACAGTCTTTTAAGTTTTGAGGTTCAGCTTTATTTCAATGTTCTTATCACCATTCAAGTTTGATTTTTCATTATTTCATGAAACTAGTTTATGAAATTCTGAGATGACTTTACGTTGCATGAAAAACATCCTTGTCTTAAATTCCCATCCTGTCCCATCCATTTGCCCTCTCGTCATCCTCACCAATTCTGCACAAAGATGTCAATGGCCAGGTTCACCATAAAGGGCCCAGTACATTGTTATTACGTGCTGCAGTAGACAGAGTACTGCTTAGATCACACAATACCATCTTCCTCATTACACATAGGCTGGAAGACCTGCTTAACTTGCTGAAACTCAGGCAGGTAGTGGCACCCAAGATGCTCTTGGACAGCAAGGTGTTTTTTTGGGACTGGCACATCAGGCACATGAACTCTGGAAGATCTGTGTCATCCTAAACTGGCAGCAGAGGACTAGAAAAGGTGCCCTAAGGTATGTCAACCTTATCTGCTTGTTTCAGTTCAATTCCATAATTATTCCTGCAACGGCAGCTCTGGGCTTGATCTTCAAGTTCTGAGTAATTTTGTGCTATGGGACAGCCATCTAGAGTAAAGCATGCACTTAGGTGTATTAACATCACTGTGGAGAACTGCAAATGAGTGGCTGAGAGGGGAAGCAGTAACTCCTCTCTTGTCTCCCCCACAACATGCACATCCCCACAGAGATGGTCAGAAAGTTCACATTTTCGGAGAAGCTGCAAAGTCAGGCAATAGACACAGGCATTACCATAACTCTGAACAGCCAGTCCAGCTCAGAGACTAGAAGGAAGTACCACTTGGCTGACTTTCAGGCTAGAAGCTTAAAATGCCTGATAGAGGAAGAGAAATATTGATTCACCCATGGGCTTGAACGTTATGTGGCTAACCACTTTCTTATCGATGCTCACCTTGTAAGGTGGGCAAAAGCTACTGCTTCCTTTAAAAGACAAAACAAAAAAAACCCAATCTCACAAAACCCATAGTGAAAACCAAATACAACAGCCCCACCAACACCACTCAAAAAGCAAACTAAAATTACTGCTAATATCAGCTCTGTAGAGGCTGCAATTGAAAAGTAACTCTGAAGTACAGGGACATACAATACATTTTGATATCCAAGAGGATTTAATTATAAAAGTTGTCTGAGATTAAGAGCTACCTATTTTTCACTGACAAAGCATGTCTCAGACTACTAGAAAATTCTGGTATTTGAATTTCTGATCTTTAGCCCAAGACACAGTTCACTTCTCACTGAGGCAAGTAATCCATTTTCGACTTCTTTCTAAACAGAAAAAATAATTCTGCAAGTGTTTTTAAACATGTACCGATTGTGGGCCTGTAGGTTAAAGAAAGATTATTTTTTCACAGTATTACTCATTATTAGTTTTTATTACACCATTTCCCAAAGCCACTTCATGCTTCCGATGCCTCTAATGCTAAGGCTGCTTAATCTTATTTTGGCAATTGGTCAACTATGACATTGGAGCATGAGGCTGGCCTAATGAAACACAGGCAACCAGCTAAGATGAGTAGATCTCCTCTCTCCTCCTCTTCTAAGCCATGTAGCTTTAGTTTTTCAGTATTTATTTTCTTCTCCAATTACCTGTTGAAGGACATCCTGATCTATCACAATCCAATATAAAAGTGTTATCAGAAGACCAACACACTGTTTAAAACCACATGACTTTGTAGACTTGTCCCATCCATGGTTTATTAGGATATGAGACTCCAGAAATTCTTGACATTGCTCAAGACTGCAAGAAAGCTACAAACTAACAGGTATCTAGAATAAGTGCCAGTTATATACCAAATAACTTTCTTATTGTTCCTGTTGTGGTGTTCAGCACATAAACCCACAATCAGTTGTTTGTTATTAAATGCTGTACATGCAGATCACACTTAATCTGCAATCAAAGGGGCTATTTCATGCCTGGGATCCCTAAGCCATGCCATTTTACAACTCTCTTGAAAATCTTGTTTTAAAAGCAGAGAAGAGGTATAAATTAAAGGCTATTTAGTGGGATTTAACCCATAGAGATGCTGCAACAAACTGTTTTAAGTCAGCTCTGTATTGGCTAACACATTTACATCCAGAAACATTCTCCCACAGATTCTATGGTGTCAGGTTCAGCATTCACTCATACAGTATCTTCAAAGCCAGATAAGTCTTTTAGGTTTTTAAGTTCCTTTGCTCTTGCAGGTGTTACAGTTGAACCCCAACCAACAACTAAACACCATGCTGTCACTCACTCACTGCCCACTCCTCCAGTGCACAGTGCAATTGTTCAACACTCATTGACCAACGCCCAAGCAGTGAACCGCCCCTTCCTACCAACTCCTCCCAGTTTCTATACTGGGCATGACTTCTTATGTCATGGAATAGCCCTGTGGCTAGTTCAGGTCAGCTGTCCTGGCCATAATCCCTCCCAGCTCCTGGTGCCCTTCCAGCCTACTCACTGGCCAGGCAAGGTGAGAGGCATAAAAGGCCCTGATGCTGCATAAACACTGCTCAGCAATAACAAAACCAAACTTATTCTCAGCTCGAAACCAGAACATAGCCCTGTACTGGCTACTAGGAAGGAAATGTAAAGTGTGTCAGATGAAAAAATGATTGCCATTTTAGGAGACAATTACAGTGAAAAAAACGCCCATGAAACCAAAAGTAAATCACAAACTCACACTTAATAAAGTACATGACATTTTTTTTTTTTTTCTATGTGGCAGAATCAGGTTAAACAACGAAGCAGGATGACAGTTTGATGTGAGAACAAATACTTCTGCTAATAACAGTAATTTGTTCCATGATCTTAGAATTCTTATGCAACCATCAGTTAATTACTATCCTAAATACAGTCTTTATGGAGCATTTGGCATGTTATCTCTACATTCTATGATTTTTTCAGACTTGCTTCAGAAAAAGTACTTATCCCATTACTTAATCATTGCATTTCTCCATCTTTTTTACATTGTAAGATGACATATGCTCACCTTTACAATGCATATATGTATGCAAAAGCAATGCAGAAAGGTAATGCTATCACCAACGACACTCTATCTTTTATGATACTCTATTAGCATGATCACAAAATAGCTACTCATTAACATGATTTATGGACAGTTTTAACTACAGGCACTGGACAAGAGGTAATGAAAAGAAGCTGGAACACAAAAAGTTCTATTTAAACATACGGAAAAACTATTTTACTATGACGAAAAAAAAAGGACTGGCACAGGTTGCCCAGAGAGCATTGTAGAGTGTCCTCTAGAGGTTTTCAAAACCTTCCTGGATGTGTTCCTGTGTGACTTGATCTAGGTGGACTTGCTCTTGAGGAGAGTTTTGGACTAAATGATCTTTAAAGGTCCCTTCCAACCCCTACCATTCAACGACAGATATTTTAGAAACAAAGGGAAAAACCAAGAAAGTCCCTTCAGTTTTCTTTCCAGAAGGATGACCACAATGATTACAGAAGGCAGACACCTTGTATTCTTCCCCACTCCCAGATTTTTACACCAAGTCTTCCTAGCTAGCTCTTCTGCGAAGAGTGAAACTCTTGTTACAACAGCCCACTGAAAGAGGTCCAAAGTGGACACAAAGATGCTCAAGTAATTCCCTGGGACCACTTTCCTAGCATATATTGCCACAACAGGGCAAACACAGAGGAATTCTCCATACAATCTTCTGAGAATTGTAGTCAAAAGACAAATTTTAATAGGCACCAAGGACATGGATAAGGAAAAGGCATTAGATTGACATCAGAGTAATAAGATGTCTTGGTATGTTTCTGTAGTGGCATTGTCTGGGCCAGGTTTTGGTAGTGTGGGGGCCACAGGGATGGCTTCTTTAAAAAAAGAGCTGCCAGAAGCTTCCCCTATAGCTGACAGGGCCAGTGCCAGTCAATCCTAAGATGGACCCGCTGCTGACCAAGGCCTGGCCTTGACTGAGGTAACACCTCTGTGAATAACATATTTGAGAAGGGGAAGAAATTGCTGTGCAGGTGCTAAACACAGAGTGAGAATGTGAGAACACCACCTCTGCAGACACCCAGGTCTGTGGAGGAGGGGTCGAAGCTGCTTATGCACTGTAAGAAAGAAGGGTTATAGTCACATTGAGTCTCTCTCTGCCTTCTAAATCCAGCAAAATAACATCTTCAGTTCAGCTCCAATGCCAAATTGGAAACAACTTCTTTCTCCTCTTTATGGTCATGCAAAAGACAGTAAACTTTGAGGCACTTGAGAGCCTCTCTTTTGTGTGTAATGTTTACAGTACTGCAGTGGAACAAAGTGTTACACTTACCCCATTGAGGAGGTAAGCTATTATCAGCATTAGCAGGGTGGAGTAAACTGTGGGTAACAGCACTCAAGCAAATGAAACTGGAAGCAGTAAAGTTTCATGTGTATCATCCTCAAAAGATGACCCATTTTATGGAACAGCAGCTTTAGTGTTAGCCACCAGTATTATGTCTGCAAAGAAAAAAATCTTCATTGATCTTGACAGATAAAGAAACGAGGATACCTTTTTTTAGAGCATCTTGCCAGGTAGTTTCTCACTAAGTATGCATGCACATCTTTCCTTTTCTGCATAGAAGGCATCCTAGGGAACATAAGGACTTTTTCCTTATATCAGGTTCTTAATTTTGGCAGCCAACCAAACAGTACAGGTAGATAGTGAATGAATGCAGGACTGACTTATAAGCACATATCATATTTGTTTAGGCTCTGAAAGTCAGAAATATTTGTAAAGTACTTGCAATTTTCGTGCCTCATCCCTTGCCTTGCAACATTTAATTCTCCAGCACAGATGCTGAAACAATGCCAAAATGTCTGTTTTAGTTGCAAGCCCTCCAAGTACTGGAAGCCTTGAAAAGAAACAGTGAAAAACATGAAGATGAGAACCTCGCAGGGCACATGTATCTGAAGGATACATGGATTCTGGATAGATGATTAGGGGTGGGGTTTTTTTTATTTGGATTTTTTTTTTCTTTTTAACAGCTCTACAAAAACAGTTTGTAATTAAGTAACAAGCTTACACTTCAAGTATTGACACAGACACACATCTCTTGACAGTGTGGAACTGTCTGCTTTGCGTCCATGGGGTAGAAATGCCTTTTTACAGTCCACAGTGAGCCTAAGTGGTAGCAATGAAAGTACCTGAACAGTCTGTAACATGAAAGAATGGCACCTAATCGGAGAAAGAGCCATAAGCACCTGAAGTCTATCACTGTAAACACATTTCAGCTGCACACAAACACTTCTTACACTTCTTACACACTGCCCATAGAGCACTACAAGTAAACATAAAGAGCAGTACTAAAGAAGATGCAAAAAAAGAAGTTAAATATGACACAGATTTTAAGCTAAAGAGAAAATATTCATATCCCCATAAATGCTGTACAAATGACTGGTCAGGAGAATAAGCCAGCTGAAATCTGATTGCGCAGTATAAAGGACTGGTCTTTTCCAACTACTACTAATATAGAAAAGCAAAGATAAGGATTTAATTAAATTTGATCATGAAACTATAAATAGTGGAATATGCTGCAAATACAAAGGCAGAAGAATAACAGACATTATGCAATTGTGCAGTACATTTCCAACATGTAGAGAGTATAAATCAGGTTGTAATCTATACCCATGTAAAATGCATGCCGATACATTTTCCTTAGAAATATTCTGCAAAGGCAGCAAAGCCAAAAAGAGCAAGGACAGCAAGGAAGAGGAAGCATAGGGGAAAATTAGACAGATTTATTAGCAAACAAATGTACTGACAAATGGTATTTCCTGAGTTCCTTATTATGAATAGATGTTTTTGTACACTTATGAACTCCCTGAGTGTCTCTGAAATTCCCTTTTCTAATTGCTGACTTAGAGTATCTTTTCATGTCATATTACCAAGTTCCAGTACCCTGATCCAAATACAGTAACTCAATACATTGAGTGATACAGTATTTTTATTATCTTGCAGTATGAATTCTTTGAATATGTCACTTGAAGTTATTTTATCAAAACATCCAAATTTTATAAAGGAGTTCTTCCTTCATCCAGCCCAAGACAGGCTGTTCCCCTGCAACTCAGAGAGGGCAATGGTGCAGCTGAGATCTGCCTGCAGCCTGTGGAGGATCACACTACAGAGCAGGCAGCAGCACCCAAAGGAGGCCTTGACTCCGTGGGAAGTCCTTGATGGAGCAGTCTGCTCAAAGACTGCAGCCCACAGAAGAGACTCCGCACTGGATCAGTTTGTGAGGAGCTGCAGTCTGTGGGAAGGACTTGTATCAGAGAGGTCAGTGCAGGACTGTCTCCCATTGGAGGGACCCCACCTTGGAGCGGGGCAGGACTATGAGGAAACCTCTTCTCCTGAGGAGGAGGGAGGAGCAGACACCATCTCTGAAGGACTGACCACAATTGCACTCCCCATCCCCTGTGCTGCTGAGGGAGGAGGTAGAGATATGGGGAGCAGTGAGCTGGGACTGGGAAGTAAGGAAGAGGTTGAGAGGAGGTGGTCTTAAAGGGCTAGTTGTACTTTTCTCAGCATCCTGCTCTGTTTGGTTTTCTGTTTGTTCTGCTTTTGGTTGCTGGCACATCAAATTAACTTTGTTTTCTTCCACAAGTCGTCAAGTCTGTTTTGCCCAGGACCACAACTGGTAAGCAAAAGCCTTCCTTTTCTTTTCCCCATCCCACCATGGGGCAGGCGGTAAGGAGTGGAGGAGGGGCTGCATGGTGCTTTGTGCCTGGCTCTACTTGAACCACAACATTACTATAAAGTTTTTCCAATATAGTTAATACCAAACAGGTTAAACTATTGGAGCATGCATGCACAGACACACATGTGCATACATTTGCTGAGCTGAAAACCACTCATTAACTAGCACAGTACATCATGCAGAGATGATGGAAAGTATATCTTATGTCTTAGCAATTTGACAGTAAACTTCAACTGCTCATGACTGAAGAATTGTTCACACTGACAAAGAAGTCTAGAAAAAAATGTAATCTTGTGATGCTCAGGCTTAATTTTGTGAAGTGGAATGCAGGACAAGTTAAAAAAAAATCCAGCTCTTTCCTTCCTATTTACATTCAAGACGTGTAAATGCTTTCACTAACTCTGTGTATGTACAAATGTCAGTAACTCTCTATACATCATGACCAGGGCATTATAAAAAACAGGATACAAATTAAAGTACTACTATGTGATATTTTGTTTATAGTTTATTTTATATATACTATACTATGGAGTAGGTAGATATTTGATATATTTTATCTTTGTGAGCAGTAACTGAGTCACTGTTCCTGAAATAGTTTTTAGTTATAAACACAGCACCTTGAAAACGAAATAAGAGACAAAAAACCTGCAATATTTGCATCCTGATGATGTACTTCTCTTGAAGGCTAATAGATGGCCCTTACCAAGTATGGCTGCAATGTAACCAGAGTGCAGTCTTCTCTCTTATCCAACGACAGCACCTTCACATTTTAAGGATGCTTTGTTTCCAGTCAAGGCTCTAAACCAAACTGGATTTCACAGTGCAAAACACGTTCTGACTAGGTAACATCAGACCTCCCCCCAAAGCTGTGAATATATCTGCTCTGTGCAATTTCCAAGTGTTGGCATTTGACCTGAGAGTGGGGAGAAAAGTGGAAAGAATTATGAAAAGCAAACTTAAGAGATGTCTTATTGGTGATGTGAAAACAGTTGTGAAAACACTCGAAAAAATAGCTGCATAGGTTCTCTTTGTATTTTCATTATGTAGTCCACCTCCTTGATACCTAATTAGATCTGACTGAACTATGATTTACTTCACCACTTTAAAACGATGTTTAGATAAGTACTAGCGTCATGATGCATCACATACATTAAAAGCACAGTAAAAAGTAAATGGTATTCAAGAACATTATAATTACCCAAAATAAAGACAAAGATATTAAATTATAACCAAGCATTAAAACAGAAATGTGTATAGCAAATTTAATATAAACAAATCACATGAAGAACATCACCCCTGAAGACTTATCTCTACTGAACACAAATTTGTTTCTATTTAGAGATATCACTAGTCTTAGTTCAAAGTAATGAGGAAGAACAACACAGGAGTTACAGCAAAGAATGGAAAGCTCTGCACAAATCAAGTCTTTTGTATGTACAATATTTCAACGAATATTTATTATCTAAACTTAAGTACTACACAAAGCATGTCATTGTAAGACAAGGCTTACCAGAGTATTTCATCAAAGTTTACCTAGGATTTAAATAAAATTTAACATCCGTAAACTCAAATTGGCAAATAACAGCTTAATAGTGCAATTAAGATTTCTTTTAAGCCCTTCAAACATCACCTGCTCAGAAGGTGTTTACCACATTCAGAGGTCTTAATTTCTGTCGCTGTGCTCTTTTAATATAATTGAAAGGTTTCCTCCTGATACTTTTCACAAGTGTCCACCCCTTGTATTTATTTCCCTTGCAAAGCCTTCTAAAGTCTGGATATTTATGATCTTTTCCTTTGTCTCCAACCTCAGAACTCTCAAGTTTGCTTCTCCTGTATCTTGCTATATCTAGACACTTAAGCAATGGTGTCCAAAATTTAGAAAAATTACAAATTCCTCCTCCCTCCTTCCAACTCTCCTGTTCTGTTTATCGCTTTTCCTTTTGTTCACACATTCACTTGTCTCCAGGGGGATGGCCAGGTCATTGGGTCTGGCACAATCAAAGAAATGAATTAGTACTCCCCACAAAGTCTCTCCTAGGAGAGATGTCCATCTCCAAATCACTCTCTTGCTGCATATACTATGTCTTGAGCACAAGACTTATTTTCCCTACAACTTGCCTAGGTTACCTTCACAATAAAATGGCAAAGTACACCAAAGAAACATACCTGGAAAAACAATACCAAATCAACCCTGACAATTATGCTTCCTTTCTGGATTAAACAGTGCAGCACCTGAAACGTGGCATTTACACCTTCCCAGCACATTTAGCACTCAGTAGAGCTTATTTATTACAGACAGATAAACTATTAGTCAGGACCTATCAAATTCTCAACTATGGAGGCATGAAATTAGTAGACTGTCAAGGTTTAGCAAGGAGCAGCTTTTGCTTGGTAACAGGGGGAAGGGGTTGCAGTGAAGACTTGGTAAAAAGTTCTTGAACTCTCCCCTGGCTTCTGGGTTCAGACCCACCTCTGGCCCGGCTGGACCAATCTGACACCTCTGCCGTCACTATTTAGGGACAGGAATCTGAAGTGCTTGACGGAGGTGTAAGAGTGATACAAGATGGAGGTGACCCCATGGACCCCACAGTCAGAGAAGGAAGAAGGAAGGAGAAGCACCAGACCAGAGACTCCTCTGCAACCTGTGGTGAGAATGCAGCTGTGCCCCCTGTGACCTGTGGAGGGCAATGGCAGGACTGAGAGCCACCAACAGCTCTGGGTGAGTGTGCCCAGATGGGTGACAGACTGTGTGCGGAGGTGGCCATGGCACAGGCCGTGCTGGAGAGCCGCAGTGCAGATCCACACAAGTGGTGGAGAGGAGCTGTAGCCCTTGATGAACGCATTGGGCTGGGGTCCACACAAGTGGTGGAGAGGAGCTGTAGCCCTTGATGAACGCATTGGGCTGGGGTCCACACAAGTGGTGGAGAGGAGCTGTAGCCCTTGATGAACGCATTGGGCTGGGGTGTGTGGGGGGGGGGGTGTGTGTGTGTGTGCGCGTGTGTGCGTGCCCCCCCCCGCCCCCCCCATCAGGAACAGACTGACTGACTGAAATCCCCACTCCCTGTCCTCCTGGGCCGTCCAGTGGAGGAGATAAAAACACCTGGTTATGTTTTGGGGTTTTATGGTTATGTTTTAGTTAGTATTGCATTAAATTATTTTCTGTTTTCTTCCCCAAACCGAGTGGCTTGGTCTGTTTTGTCCTGCACCTTAAGAGGCAATTAGGCTCTCCCTCCCTTGGGCAATTCTCAGGTCTTTGGTACTTGAAGCTAATCGTGGTCTTTTGTTCCCTGATGGGCATAGACACATAGAATGTTCAAGCTAAAACAGAGTCCTAAACAAATTATTTATTATCATCTAAATAAAAGAATAAATATTAAATGGTAAATTACTAATTTAAAGCTTACAAAGAGTTCATTTATTTTAAAAAGTACAAATCCACTACTTCCAAAGTTATTTACTCTCTTTTATTTAGATATCTGAATAACAATTGTGACATGTTTTAAGGAATAAATAAAAAATAAAAACATAAATGCACAAAATCTAAATTCAACTTAACAGCTAAGTGGCAGATGGTACATCATGTGGTTACCCATCAATCTGCAGCATTGGCAAAAGGATTAATCTACAAATCCTACTGTATAACCAGTATCAATATAAAAAAACCCTATCTGCCTCCACATCCCCCCGGAATTTTCACATCCTCCTCATCTTGCATGTAAACACAGAAATAAATTCCATTCCCTAGGCGCTGCTTTTTCAGTAGGAAATTCTTGGACAGTTTACACCTATCCATTTGCTTTTGGGCTCAGGCCATTTCTTTTTTAAGCACAGCCCCATTTAAAGTACAAACCATCTGAAGTTCCTGTATTTGCCAAGACGTTTCACTTCCAGGAATTCTGTCATGTATGAAGTTTCACAACACTTTTCTAATTACAATTCACTATTCTTTCAAAGATCTAAACATAATTTCTACTGGTTTCCCTTAGGTCTTTTACCTTTTCCCTCCCACTCTCAATCACTTTAATTACTTGTATCAACAGTCTCAGCACAACTGAACTAAATGGGTCAATTCCTTGAAAACACAACAAATTAAACTTCCTTTGGCTTAGTGCATACAGGTCTAACTTACAGCATCTATATATATTTTTAAAAGCTACTGCAAAGACATAAAGGGCTGGGGCATTTGTATGGTCTCCAATCTGATTGCACAGTGCAGGTTCGACAACTGGAGGGAAGGAAGGGGAAAAAACTGTCACAAGCATTTAAAAAAAAAATTGTTTCTACCTAACCCCTGTAACTGTCTAAAGAAACATACAACTCTCCAACACCCTTCTTTCCAGGAAAAACAGAGCCTGTGACCTAGCAACTCAATCTATGCATTTTTATGTTTAAACACAAAAATTTTGAAGTATGCTGAAACCATGATGACTGCTCTTTGTGAATTTGGTAGTGGATTTGTTTAGCATGGAAATATTTAATTTTAGGACTTTGCGCTACAACACCAATCACCATGTACTTGTGAAAGTAATGGCTTAAAACCACTGATGCCAAAACCAGCCACTTTGCTCCGTTCATTAAAAACGCTGTTCTCTTCCTTTGGTAGGATTTGGACATGCTGTTGTGCAGCACTAGAGATACAGCAAATCTGGAGCATGACTGCTGAATAATTACACAGGCTTAAGTTAAGCATCCATTTTCTTCGCATGAGTGGCCCTTATGGAACAAGGATGAGGCTTCCAGTTAGACTTCCAGATGGAATTTGAGGAAGGAAGGAAAATGTCAAGTATTTAGACAGCTGTTGAGCTGACTTTTTCAGAATGTAAAGAACTAAAAGCAAATCACTGACAATTAAAATTTTGTATCAAATTAGTAGGAGAAATAGGTGCATCATCACTTTATTAATCTGTTGTCTCTCTTTAATTGTCTGAAATGAAATAGCAACACCATCACCATCCTTTGAGATTTCATCCATTTGTGTTCCAGATTCTTAATGGTATACACTTCCTCTTAAAGAACGTCTAATTTTCCTTGCATGGTTTTTAGCACACTTTCTGCCTATAAGCATTTATGCTGACACATCATGAAAAAGCCAGCAATACGCATTTAGTTAAGAAAAGGGTATTAAAGGCTTCATTTTTCAGTGTTAGGGATTCCATACAGAGAATAGCATAAAATACTTACAGACAATTGAATAGAACTTCTTTTGAAGCAGAGAAATGGATTAAGTGATTTCTAGAGATGTCATCATGTTCTAGCTTTATACTACATATGAAGCATCTTGTTAAAATGCATGGTTTTCCAAATGCTTTAAATCTGTATTCATTCAATGTAGGTAGAAAAATTATTTTGTCATAAAAAAGATTAGGAAAGATATAGCGGATACACAGTTAAGGTAATTTCCACAAAAAGGATCTCTGGAGATCACATTACTCTGCAACATTTGAAATTTACCTGAATCTCATGATTTGAGACTCAGATGTTCACTTTCAATACTACTTAAGGGCTAATTTCCTTGAGCGTTGAGTGATGCCTTATTTTCACACTAAGTTGCACTTGGGATGAAAGACTGATCTACTGCAGAGCTCCTAAACTTAATACTAGTTAGAGAAAGCAACTTGCATTTATGCACAGGACTGGGGCTATACTGTAAGGCAGCATGTGTGCAGGCAGTCATCCTTTCAAAGCAGCAACTGTCTCTCATTGGCTTCTCTAAGCTGCACCTCTGCATGTGGACATTGTGCACGGAAACTCTCCTACAAGCTGTGACCTAACAACAACTCAATTTCTTTCTTAGTATTTTGAAGCAGTCCAAAGTTCACATGCCTACTTCCATGATCTGTAGGAAAGCTATGAAGACCATTACACTGAAGGAAAAGTTGGAAACTGTTGTAAGCAATGCATATACCTCCATTAATACAAGCAGTAGGTCTCAATGAAGACCAACAGTGACACTAAATACAACTGAAAAAAAAGCAAAGCAAGAGATGTTTTTTATGAGCTTTTTTAATTTATGAGCATTACTAAAAAAAAAAAAACAAACCAAAAAAAACCCCCATATTGTTTCCTTAAATTCAGCTTCTGTGCAATACAGAGAGCTTTTTATTATCTTGGTTTTGACTGACAAATCTCCTGGCACCCTGTTATTCAAAGCAGGATATTTAGATTCATATATATATACACACACACATATATTTTTACATACATATTTATAACCACTAGCATTGCATAGTAAAAGTTTTACTTTCTACAGTAATTCAGCCAGTCTACAAAAGACTCATATGCATCAGTTCCAGCTTTCATCTGAGTAGAAAGAGCTGCACTGCTGAAGAGTTAAACATCAGAACAAAAATGCAGTCACGTGGACACCAGTGTAACAGTCACTGCAAGCCACAGCTGAAACCATTTCTTTCCCTGTTACAAGGGCTGTGAGCAAAGGAGTGCACAAGCTACAAGAAACATTTTAGAAGTTACGGTCTTAATCAAAGCGCAGTTCTGGAGACTTTTGCACTGCAGAAGTGGAAATTGTCATACATAACCTGGTCTTGTCTCCTCCACCCCTTTGCTTAACATAGTATCATAGAATAGCAGGGGTTGGAAGAGACCTTTAGAGATCATCCAAATTCAACTACCCTGCAGAAGCAGGGTCACCCACATCAGGTCACACAGGAATGCATCCGGGCGGGTTTTGAAAGCATCCAGAGAAGGAGAATCCACACCCTCTCTGGGCAGCCTGTGCCAGTGCTCCGTCACCTGAACAGTGAAATAGTTTTTCTTTACGTTTAAATGGAACTTTTTGTGTTTCAGTTTCATCTCATTACCCCAAGCTTGTCCCATCACTGGGTTTTTGTAATTATTAATGATCCCCCCTCAGTCTCCTCTTCCTTAGACTAAACAGCCCCAGTTCCCACAGCCTTTCCTCATGATGGTTCCAGTCCCCTGATCATCTTGGTGGCCCTGCACTGGACTCTGTCCAGAAGTTCCCTGTCCCTCTTGAGCTGGGGAGCCCAGAACTGGACACAGGACTCCAGATGAGGCCTCACCAGGGCAGAGTAGAGAGGGAGAAGAACCTCCCTTGACCTGCTGACCACACTCTTCTTGATGCATCCCAGGATGTCATTGGCCTTCTTGGCCATGAGGGCACATTACTGGCTCATGGTTAGTTTATTATCAACCAGCACTCCAAGGTGTCTCTCGGCACAGCTGCCCTCCAGCAGGTCAATCAGTTTGGTGTCATCAGCCAACTTGCTGAGGGTACACTCTGTCCCCTCATCTAGGTGATTGATAATGATGTTGAACAAGACTGGCCCCAGAACCCATCCCTATGGAACTCCACTGGCCACAGGCCTCCAACTCGATTCTGTGCCATTGATCACCACCCTCTGGGCTCTGTCATTCAGCCAATTCTTGATCCATCTCACTGTCCACTCATCCAATCCACACTGCTTGAGCTTTCTGATGAGGATGTTGTGGAAGACAGTGTCAAAAGCCTTGTTGAAGTTAGCCATGCCCTTGATAGTCCTTAAAGGCTATCAGGTTAGTCAAGAAGGATTTTGCCTTGGTGAATCCATGTTGACTCCCCCGATAACCATTTTTCCTTCTTATGTTTAATAACTACATTGAGGATGAGTTGTTCCATCACCCTTCCAAGGATGGAGATGAGGCTGACCAGCCTATAGTTTCCCATGTTGTCCTTCCTGCCCTTTTCAAAGACTGGAGTGACATTGGCCTCCAGTCCTCAGGTACCTCGCTTATTCTCCTTGATTGTCCAAAAACAGAGAGCAGCTTAGCAATAGCAGCTAGCCCCCTCAGCACTCTTGTTATGGACATGCAATACTACACCAGAGATAACTTGTGAACACTTGGTTAAGGGATGAAGTATGTCTCAACGCAGCCCCAAAATAAAGCAACAATTTTTGAATTCACAAATGACTTTGTAAATGGAGCTTCAACAGGAGTATTTTTCCAGAAAGTCTGTATTCTTCAGTTAGAGCTTACACATGAGAGGATAGTGCTCCTGCAGAGAGCAGTACTCTATTCCGCCTCTGAACTGTGCTCTCTCCATAGTTACAAGTGAGCAAGTAGGAGGTTTGTCTTTCTTCCCCATTGCTACCACCAACAGCACACTCCCTAGACTCAGTTCCTCATCTTGCCTCTACTTGGGATCTCCCTGCATCCCAACTGAAGATGGGCAGGGTCCTGCAAAAAAAGCAAAAGCAGTCACCCAGTAGTGTTCCAGTATTTCTAATAAATTTCTCTGCACATCACTTCCCTCCCTCCATTGTTTACGAGATGTTTTACTGCTTTACTCCTTTACTGTCTTGGCTTCCTCAAAAATAACACGAGAAATTAACTTCCTAAAAGCATTAACTCTTTATGTAACAAATTTCAGAGGTCTGGAGAGGAGTATTCTTGACATGCTGGAAAGAAACAAAGGGCTTTCAGTTAATTTAAACTCTGCATCAAAGCTGTTTGGAAAGTTTTCATCAGACATTTCTGTGTTACACGGTATACTAATAAAAAAATTAAAAGTTGCCCCCAAGTGACAGTCTGCCTTGGGGAAGATACATTTGTTCTACTTAGTCTGTATTTTGGCACATGCAAATAAGTGACAAACAATTCTGAAGTATTTCACTTCAGAAACCAGAGTCTACTTTCATCTTTGATTTCATAGATATAGACATTTCAAGTAAAGACTTCAAATATTAAATATCACTAATTTCTGAAATTTTCTTATATCCTTCTTGACAAAGGAAACTGATAGAAAAATGACTCAAGCTTCAGCAGTGCAACCAAAGCTGTATTTTTTTTTCTGCTTTTTTTTGTTAAAAATCCATTTCACAAAGGCACTTTATTTTGGCCTGAAGAACACAAACAAGAATACTATGTGTCTCCTTCTGCATGCACCCCCCCCCCCCAACAAAATTGTAAGCAGCCTGACTTTCCTACCTCCAGCCACTAGCTTTTCAGCTAAATACAAATTGTCTCAGGGAAGCCAGCACAACATGCTCTCCCCTAGTGCCATGCTTCATTTTGTTCTTTTCATGTTAAAGTATCAGAAAAAGTAAAAAAAAAAAAAACAAAAAACAAAAAACCAAAAAAAACCACTCTGATGAGGAGTTTCTCTTGGCTGTTTATATAAGGAAAAATGTCAATGAGGAACTACAAAAAAGCAAGACATCAGTGTGATAGTACATTTGCCACAACTCACCTTGCTGAATAGTTTGACCAAGAACAACAAATTTTATAGTCCTTTTACATCCTGGGAAAGAAGTCTTTATTTAATAAAGACTCTACTCAATAAGTAAACCTGTGGTGCTAGAGGCAGAGTCTGGCAAGCAGCACTTTCTTGTTTTACCTCCTGTAAAGGTCTCATTCCCTGACAGAGAAGGAAGCAGCAACTGCTCTTAAGGTCAGCACTGGAACATGACTCAGTGAAGTCCTTCATGTTTTGTAGGATAGCTTGCCACCCCCTCTTCTCATGGCATATCAGTGACCTGCCTCAGGGGCTCTTTGTGACTCAGCTTCTCAGTGTGCAAAGCTCTCCCATTCAAAACAGAGTTCTGCTATCCCTCTACCCTACAGTGTTTCTGCAACTACTCTTGTCTGGTCAGTCAATTTCACCAAGTACCAAAATGCTGGGTGCCAGAAAACGCTGTCTGTTTCCTGTGCTCATCACTGGTGGAGCCAGGGTAACGTCACCCCAGAAGAGGTGGGGGTCTCAAGGCTCGCCCATCTGTTGGTAGGAGGGAGATGGCATGCAGATGGGATCTGTATCACCTCTGAATCACTCTCTCCTGCTGAGGCAACCACAGAGAGCCTGGCACACACCCAGGACTGCAATCAAGCGTTTGGGCGGTGGAAGGATAACATCCAGTGGGCAGCCCTTTGCAGGCACTGCCACTCTGGAGAGACCATAGTCCTTGGCACCAGGGCAGCATGCACCCTTCAAAGCTGGGGGAAACTCTTCATTGCTATGTAGTTTGAGGGTAAGTGGCCAAAAATCAAACCCCATTTGCTCAAAGAGAGCAAACCTGAGTCCCCAGAACACCTTGTTTTTTTCTGCTGCTCCCCCTTGCCTTGTGCTTGGAGGCAAAGGACCTCACAAGACATCATGAAGACACGCATGCTGGCATTTGAACAGCATTCTGGATGGACCGGCTGTTACCACAGGAAAGACTGTTTTGTTATGGCAACCTGTATGGTTCATCTGCTTGACTAGCTGTAGGCAACCATATGTGTCTCACTCCTCAGCTGCCATACAAAAATATCAATGAAAGACACTTGTGTTCTTGACAGCCTGTCCAGAAAATGTGGTGACACATAAGTTTGCATCGGTCAGGTGTCAAAGTCCCACCATCTCTCACAGGTCAGGTGCTCCTCTCATACAGCGAGAGCTGCTTTGGTCTCTCAGATTTATCATGGCTGAATGCCAACAATGTGCCAGAAGGAAAATTAGGTTTTGGGAAAACTTTTAAACAGCAAAACAAAAAAGGATTGCCAGCAGTGGAAAAGCACTAGGTCACCAAAAAAAGGCAGCTCCCTTCTTATTTCCTTGAGTGACACCACTGAAACTTCTCTAGCAATTAATGAGTTTGCACAGGTGTTACTCCAAGTGTAACCATAAGGCTGTCTGGATGGCAGAAACATTGCTGAAGTGATAGTGCTGAAGTGACAGAGAGCAAAACTCAGCTGACATAGCACATGGTAATTGCTGTGGGGTTGTCAGTCAAAAATCACCTTGTAGGTTTGACAATGAAATCTGTCAAATGGAACAGGGAATCCTCAAATTCCTTCCCCACAGAAAAACTGTGCATGCCCAAAGATTCAGAAAAGCTTCCAAATTACTTTTCATTATCTTGGCAACAGGAGCAGACACATCAGTGAGCCTTGGCTCTTTTACACCACCTCTTAAATTCACTGCCATTCTCAATGCACCCACTAGGTATAACTCAAGATAGCTTTCCAAAAGAGCAATAACTTTCTCAAACCATGGAAACAAAAAAACCCCTTCAGCATCAGAGAAAAGTTTATCTCTAGCTTCATCTCAAAGAACATTTCAACAAACAAGCTGAAATCCTGATAGGTGTGTGGGTTCAGGCTTCCACTAGATAGTGAACACAGTAGGTACAGGAATTGCTTCAAGCAGCCAGACACAATCTTTGTTAGGGATGCAGAAGTGAACTGTCTTCACAGTAAGTACAAACTCCTCTCAAGAAACGTTACTGAAAAATCCATGTCCTTTTGGAAGATGTAACTCAGTTGCTCAAGAAAAAGAAAAGTTACCTTGCAGCTGTAAACAACCCTGCAAGCAACCATTTCACCAAGGTGATAAAAGAAGATGGTTTTATCAGAGATGTGAACATTATAAGATGAAACTAAATGACAGAATGGCTTGAAGCAGAACCCACACAAAAGATAACATGATCTCTGCTGAGCAGGCTGTAGATACTACTGGTAGCACTACCTAAGCACAAAAAGAGACTTCTCATGTCAGGTAGTACAGACGGCCCTGGAACTACAGTGAGCACAGGGACACTGCCCTCTTCTGAAGAGGTTACAAAAAAACCACACAAACACGTGGAAACCAGATTCGTCACCCAGAAATAGTCACTCTCTTTGCCCTCACGTGATTTTTCATGCTGTAATGCTGGAACTCCTTTCCCCATCTGCCACATGACTAGCAGAAGAAATAACCTTCAGTCAACATCACCAGCACAAAAAAGGCTAACACTGGAAAGCAGGGAAAGGGAGTAGCCTTCTTCAGTTCTTAAACTCTGCTTCAAAGTTAAAGCCTACATAGGCCACGCATTAAACAAATGTCCCAAGTAAAGTGAGTGTATGAAGTTAGTTTAAAAAGCAGCGCTACGAAGATCAGAGGCTTGCTTATGTAATTTATGATTTTCTCCATTTGTAATCTTCCCCAAATAGTAACGTACAATAATTCTCACATTAACATTGTACACTTTACACATGTTTGTTGCCCTGGATGTGTCAGTTCTGTAGCATACAGCACTGTAGAAAAGGTCTCTAACATGTACCTCCCCCTTCTTCAAGTGAAGCTTGTGCAAAAATGTCTGTGTATATGCTACCAACTCTCCTGCATGCCCAACTATTTGCTCCTATTGTTGCATCTCTCTTTCTACTGATCACACAAAATTAAAAGTTTACTTCTAACTATTAATGCTCATAGAAGATAACTTACAAAACGAAGTGTTCACTTAAGTCGTGAACAAAAGTGCTACTTTATGTCCTAGGACGACATGCCGGTGAGCTGAAATTCTTCAGGCTAATGTCCTGTATTCTGCAACTAGACTTGGAAAGCCTATACTGTAAAAGACACATGGGAGACCTTTGAGAAGGAGGTAGAGTAGAACAAGAGTATTTCAGACTGTTTCAACTTTTATACTACCTGGGTTTTTTTTAACAAGAAAAGTTGTTTGCAAATACTTATCGAGTTCTCATTTTCAACTCCCTCAGTTTCCATTCATGATAGCAAAACTTTTTACAGACTTCTTTGCTTGGCCAGTCTCATCCAAGTCATTAACACTAGCCAGAGATGTCAGAGGAAATAAATTTTGAGGGTGATATAGAAGCCTTCCCCCCTGCTCCTCCAATAGTTACTCAGCATAATTTTCTAAATTTTCCTTTAAAATGCTCCAGTCAATACAATGATGAAATTATTTATCAATAATTTATCATGTGACTAAAGAGATATTCACTAGAACTTATATGGGTTGAGTCTAAAGCTCCAGTTGTTTTCTTCAAACAGCACTTGTTTTCTTCCAGCTATAGAAAATTAATTATTGTCAAGTTGAACAACAAAACTGAAATAAATTATAGCTAGTTCATTTAATTTAGGGTACTATTCTGGAATTGTCAAATTTGATTTTTTACATAGGGCAGTTACAGAGATGGATTACCTGAACTTAGATACAAGCTCATTGTTTTGATTTAACACAGACTAAAAAAATCTGTGACACAGGTCAGAAAATTTTCCCTGCAGATGATTTCCTGCCAGAATTATGAAGTCAAGAGGACAGAGCTGAATTTTGTTCCAGCATTACAAGTGAGCAGAATGGTCAAAATCCACAGCTGTCCCTATAATTCTTCTCTCAACATCTTCCTATCCTATGAAAAAACATAGTTATCTTACAGTTTTTGGAACAAAAAATTCTGAACTGCTTCAGAGAAGTAAAACTTTTCTTAACAGTTACATACGCACACACAAGATAAATATTAATAATAAGCAATATTAAGTAAGATGTAAAATGTCTTCTGTCAATGTCTTCAAGTTTGTGACTGATTTTTAAGCTGAGTAAGAGTATTCCAGTAACTTTGGGTTAAAACAGCTGTAACTGTATAAAAAAGAGACATAAAAAACAACTGATGAGAACTCATCACATATCAAAGTAAGCTTGTTACCATACAAGACAAGTTTGAGGAAGATGATACAGTCAGGATGCTTGACAAAGATAGACTAAAAGCACATCACAGCTGAAGGAGATGCTTTCAGACTAAAACTGAAGAGGTTTCCATAAACAAACTAAAAAAATCCCAACTTCAGAGTGTTTTTGATAGTCAAGAGACAAAGTCAAGGAAGAAAAAAAAACCCAAGAGGCAGCAGGAAGTGAGTATTGCTTTGAGACTGAACAGCTAACAAAGTGAAAAGAGAAAAAGAAAATGTAAACAAAGATAACACCCAAGACACAGAATGCATGTGCTTTTTTCTGCTGGTTTATAGAAATAACCAAATCTTGACAGAGGGAGGGAGGAAGAAGAAAAGGTAGAAAACAATTGATTTAAAGCTACACAGACAAACAAGCTGTCAAATGTACTTGACAACCTGGTCAAGCTTTACAAATATCAACTAGCCCCTCTCTGTGCAATCTTGAAACACAGGGAAGCTTTTGAAAAAATAAGGTGAGCAACAGCACTCCAGGCAGCACCTGACGCAGCTCTACTTCACTTACTTTAAAGTAAGCACCCTGTTCCACACTGCACAAGGATGTAGCGATTACATATATCTACTGTAAAAGCAGAGTAAACTTGCACGACTCCAGCATAAGGCTACACGGTCCTACAGGATGCATCCCATAAATGTACATTAAACACCTCTATACAGGTTACCTACCACTCACACAGGTGTACATCATTCTGCAACCACCACCAAGGCGATGAATATTAATCATATGCATGAAGCTCAATCTGTTCCCTAAAGGATGGTTTCAATTCTCAGTTCGAGATGCATCACAACACGTTATCTCACTTTTTCCAGTGTTCCAGCTCTAACTGTACCTGAGAAACTGTTTCTTAAGATACTTCTTTCTATCAGCAGAGTAATTCTTGAGAATGTATGAAAAACCACCATCACATAAACACTATTAAAAATAACACTACTTGGTAGATAAAATAAAGCTGTGGTAAATGACATGGTTTTAGAAGGCTTGTAAAAATTACCCCGAAGGAGCAAGAGGATTGGTTGAGGAAACAGAACTTTATTAAGCCATTTTGTGTGGCTGACACAGGACCTCTCAAAACACATAAATTACAATAAAAATGGAAGAAAAATGAGCTCAGGAACCCAAAGACTGTACATCCTGTATGTCCCCACAAACAGCCACACAAAGTCTTTTCCTCTTTCCCTCCACCCTTGTGTTTAGAAAAAAGCATGTAAGCTCCCTCACAAACATATGCTCATTTGCTTTTACCTCTCATAACCTTTAAACATGCTACTGTGGGAAGACTTAAGGTTGTACAGTTGGGGTCCTTGGACTGTAAAACTTTACAGTATAAATTACAGACCAATAGAATTGCTTAAAAAGAATAATATCAATTTGTAATGACACCCTTGACAACCCAGGACATGCCCTACACTTTGAAAAGACAGTCACTTTTTTCCCCTAACTTTTTTTTAAAAAGGAGCTACAAATACAGAAAAATAGGTAACTAATACTGGAACACACAACAAAAACAACAAAATCAACATAGTTTGCATTCTAATTTTCAACTGAAAGTGTCAGTCAGAAAAGCTCTGCCACCTCAATTTTTTTTCTTCCCTCAAAAACAGGAAGAAGGATGAAGCATACTGTTAAGCGCTATGTCAGATGAGCTTTGAATTTAGCAGCAGTCTCCTACAGAGGCACAATCAGTCCTCTAGAAGAGATAAAAATCAATAGCTCACAATTTATTTAGCTAGTGAACCCAACAGGAAATAGTGATGCTTTTCCTTGCACTATACTCTGCAGACTATTAACTTCAATAACCCTTAAAAACTTCACACTTGACACCAAAGGTCCTATTAGCATGTGGATTTTCCTGTTGCTAGGCTACTTCATAGGCTAGAAAAACTCCTGCACCCCAACTCAATTTCTGACTTGTTTTAGTACAGACAGATACACAGAAGGAACTCAGAAATAATTCCCATCTGCCTCACAAAGGAGACAGAGAAAACATTTCTTCACTTGACTCTCATTTAGGCTAGCATTATGCACAGCTTAAACCAGAAGTGTGTTAAGAGAGTTTTCACAGCATAGCCCTGCACTCATCACTGTAATGAACAACAGCAGGAAGCACAGGCTTCAAGAGATGGAGGATTCACTCTGTAGCAGCCATCAGCTTTAGGTTTTTTAGAGATGGCCCCACTGAACTAGACAGAATGTACCACCAATACTGAAGAGAAAGGTGAAGGTGTGCAGCAAGGTGCAGATAAGAAAGGCACTACAGGCTCCCTCACTGTGAGCATAAAGGAAAGAGCCAGACAAGCTCTCCCTCTTTCCACCACATTTGCTTGCTGCTCTGTTTTGAAGGTTTTCAGAACAAGTGGGCTAATAGCTATTACATCAACTGCTTTACTTGGTCTTCCAGTCCCTTCTCATTTATCTATTTCCAAATCATCAGACCATTTCAAATATACACCAGCCCTGCACATAAGCTGTGCAGGAACACATGCCCAGGCATTTTTTTTTTTGTCTGGGGAAAGTAGAGATTCATGATTCAATCAGGCACACTTCCAAGGGTTTCTGTCTCTTAAGTGCTGTGTGGCATGAAGGAGAATGGTTTTCAAGAAAAGGTGGCACTGACAATGGTGTTTCAGACAATGAACGCAAAAGAAAGAAGAGATCTTGCAGCTGCTAAATCCTCCTCAGACAGTGCTGGCTACAGTTCTCCTTCCCATCAATGTGGTCTTCTTTCAAAGGAGCACATGACTTTAAAGGAGTTATGACCACAGGGTTAGCTGACAATATGCGGGGTTTCTCCATGATCATACTCTGCTAGGCAATTAGGTCAAATCATGCTCTTGAAAATTGGTTTAGCACAGCTGAAGGTCAAGGAATGAAAGCATGCAGGGCAGGAGACAAGGCAGAAAAAGAGTAGCAAGGTTTATTTTAACTTCCAAGCACATACAAAGCCCTTGCCTGAAAGAGGAGTTGCAATGTTAATAAAACTTCATGAAGTCTGAAAGGAACATTCTTGGCACTGAAAAACTGGCATCTGTATACAAATAGAAAAAGTGTTGTTGCAACTTACAAGCTGTACACAGAAACAAAAAGGAACTCCTCTACATCAATATACTTGCCAGCACTGTCTTGTTCATGCTAAATTACACTTTTGTCAATGGACTGATGTGGCTTAATAGTCAGGTAAATAAGCACATTTCTGTTGCTGCTAACCAGAACAAAGAGGTATTAGATGCTTTTAAGGAGATCTGTAGTTTTGGTAGGTTTTTTGTTTGGTTTTTTTTTTAAAACAGGAATTCTGATGTCAGATTTTTTTTTTTTTCTATTCACATTTGGGTTTTGGAATGCAAATCTGAATGAATAAAGTACTCTGGGTCTACATTGGCAGCAGATCTTCAGAAGAGATGGCACACTGAAAAAGCTGGAAGCATTATTGAAGGCTTGATGATTCTATCCTCCTGGAAACCCATAAATTACTGCAACTACAAAACAAAGACACACTAACAACTTTACAGATTTCTGTAAAGTTCACTGAATTATTTAAGCCTGAAAGTAGCAAAACAAAGACAAAATTCTCCTATTTTTTATATGCTTTGAACAGTTAGAATAGGTGGGTGAGAGGCAATCACCAGACAGACACAGACAAAACCTTCCCTGCTTCCTGTATGTACATAAACAATTCAGCTCTGTCTTTGGTTTCATAATATCTATCCAGTATTCACTTGTACAGTCTGGGTAACACCAGACATGTATGGTTGTCACTGTGCCAGCAGATGAGACAAGAAATACAAGTTATCAACATAACTGAAACTTTATACTAGAGGCTGAGTAGTGATCAGACTTTTTTTTTTCCCTGCTCTCTGATGCAGTCATTGCCTAGGCAAGAACAGTAATTACACTAACAAGGGGGGGAAAAAAAAAATCAAGTTTTTGGCTATTCCTTTGTAAGCAAAGGCAAAATATCTAACGTAGTGTGACTTGCTCTCTTAAGGAGCTGTAAAACTGATCAAATGATACACAGTTTTTCACAGCTCCTCGTTGAGGATTCATTTTACCACATTTTCTCACTTTTTTCATATAATGAAGTTCTATATGAGATAGCCTAAGTGCACAGGTATTACACTTAAGAGTTTGAAAATTCTAGAGTGAGTTTTGAACAGTCTTCTCCATGGTATACCCCTTAGTACAATCCCTTTTAAAAAAAGTTATTTTTAATATGAGACTAAGCCACACTTGGATCTCATGAGCTCTTAGCTTCCTAGTATACAGAAAACACCAGTGCTAAACCACACTTCCACATTCTCACTGCCTCTCCCACTATAGTTCACAAAACACAACTGTGGTGTCAGTACACTGTGGTTCTCTCTTAATGGACACTTCCAACTCACTGATCTTTGACATGTGCTTTGCTAACATTGTAAACAAAAGGGAAAATGTACCGACTTTGGTTGGTTGGTCAATTTTGGTCCTTTGTCTATATGCAGTGAGGAGGAAAGTTAAAAAAGAAATCACTAAATGTGCTGTTAGTTATATCACATGACAAACATAAGATGTACACAACCACTACAGAGGTCAACTCCGTCTACACACACACGTATTGCTTTTGTAAAACTTGGACCTGGTGAAAACAAAAAAAACATGAAAATATGACAAGGTCTCATGCCTCAAGTCTCTTAACACAGACATTTACACTTCAGTGATTATCAAACTATAGAATGTGAAGAACTAGGTATTATCTTATTTGCCCAAGCAAGTACTCAAGAAAATGCTTCAAAAAGAAGTCTAGTCATAGATAACGGTGGTTTAAAATACCAATGTGAGGTCTGTGTTGAGATGTAGTGGTACCAAATGTATCAGCTTTGGGAATAAATATGGTTGTAAAACTTGCAAGGCACCTGTATGTCAGTCATTTCCTATTAATGATGCTTGAGTTGGATCTTGCTGAAACCCATTTGGTCCGAATACACGTACATTCACTAAAGCCTTTTCACAAATCATCTATCTTACACTAGGAAAAGCAGAATACTTGCACTTGTAAACAGTTCAAGTAATAATCTATCTAGAAAAAAGCCAGACAAAAGGTTGGATAATGCAGAGAAATGAACAGATTTTCAGGCAAATCCTTACTCTTTTATGGTATTAAAAAGGAGCTTGCACATACAGGTACTTAAAGGATCAGTGCCTAAGTATATACCCTTTGCGGTTTTGCCCAGCCAGTAATGAAGTGCTCAGTGCCCTTCATCTACCCCCACCCTTGTTAGGGTGGCAGAGGCCCCAGTGAGATGGAAGGAAAAAAGATAACCAAGGTTGTTGTAGATTGAGACAAGGGCAGGGAGGGCTCCCTGCCAACTACAGTTCTGGGCAAAACAGACTCCAATACTCAGAGAGGAAAGCAGGAAAGTTTATTCTACTACCTATAAGAAACAGAACAGAACAAAAAGCAAAAAGGGAGTAGGATGATGAGAAAATTGCTACCAATACTTTAAGACCTCCCTCCCCTATCCCTCCTTTCTTCCCAGGCCCAGCTCACTGCTCCCAATATCTCTAATATCTTTACTTCCTCCCCCCTCAACAGCTCAAGGGGGTAGGGAATGGGGGATGTGGTCAGTCTCTCACTGATGGGCTCTGCCACTTCTGTCTTCTCAGAGCAGGACAACTCCTGGCATTCTTCCCCTGCTCCAATACAGGGTCCCTCCCCCAGGACACAGTCCTTAATGAACATCTCTGGCATGGGTTCTTCCTAGCAGCTGCAGCTTCTGCAGATACAGGGCCTCTCACACGGGACTGGGCCTCTTCTGGGCATAATTTTAATGACCTTTTTGGTGTGGATTCTTCCCCACAGTTATAACTTCTGTGAATATGGGGGTCCCTCACACAGGACATAGCCTCCCCTGGCCATAGTCACTGCCTTTGGCATGGGGTCTTTAATGAAGTGAGTCACTGCCCCTGATGCTGGGTCTTTAACAAAATGCAAACAAATCACTGCTTCACCAGTCCTCTCCATAGAATGCAGAGGAGTCTCTGCTCCAGCACACGTCCTCACTGACCTTGGAGTCCGCTTGGTTGCTTCTCTCTCTCTTCTAACTCCTTGCACCACCATCCACCAGAAAAGAAGAAAGGACAAGAGAGAAGAAACAAGAAGAACCCTCCTCTTCCAGCTTCTTCTTAAAAAGTGATCGTGGAAGCGTCTAATTGGCTCAGCCCCAGAAGTGGGTCTGGCTCAGAGCTGGGGAGATTTTTGAGCAACTTCTTACAGAAGTCATCTTTACAGCCCTTTCCCTCTTACCAGAAACAGCTTCATGTCAAACCATGCCAATACCCACATAAATAAAGAACAATACCATGCCAATACCCACGCAAATAAAGAACCATGCCAGTACTTAACACCAGAGCTTGAGTCTTAATGCTTCTATTGTTCTTTAGTACTTCCTTCTCCCCTTCATTTGGACTTTTCAATAAATTTGTAAATGAGCTCAGCAATTAACACTAAATCATAATCTCGCCTTTCTAAATGTTAAAAAGATGTTTGTGACATTCATCTGACTCAAAAAAGCTCAGTCATCTCTTGCTCAGAAATCTTAATCCAGGTGCCTAGGCCAAATAATAAAACATTTGAGCAGAACAAACATTTTACTTCAATGACGCTAAAGACTGTTGTTGCTCCTATTTCACAAATAAAATGTTTTGAGTTTCCTGTCCCTCTTCTCTAGCAAATGGGTTCTGAAGCTGCCTGAAGTGGGTGTTTGTCCTTCATCTTGGAAAGGAAGAGACTAGTGGTAATGCTTATCAAATCTCAGTTATGCCATCCACTCCTTCATCACAATGAGCAACTTCTCTTTATTTCACCTTTTTCAGCACCTCCTTGTTTTATTGTATATGACCTATGATCTTGATGAGCAATAGCAATATGCCTCTAGGCAGTATTTCTATGCAGAATTTGACTCTGTAAAATAGCTACATTGAATGGTCACAAATAAAACCACACAAATGTATGACATATGCAGCACAGCTGCACCTGTTAAGTACACTAAGTGATGTTAATGTAAGAAAATATTGCTTTTTCAGTATATTTGAAAAATCATTTAATGTGGTAAGAGAGTCTTGATCAGTCACCCAACGCTTCCTAGAAAAAACATAAAAATCTAATCCCTGAAAGCAGAAATGAGGACGGGCTACAAAATCCCTCAAACAGGCTGACTCAACTTTCCCAATAAATGATACAGTCTAAGGTGTGGAACGGATTTCACCATGTTTCATTACTTCCCATCAAGTACAGGAAAACCAAAAAAAAAAAAAAAATCACTGTAAAAATCCACATGTACCTTGCCAACCTTCCAGTACCAAAGTACAAGGAGAAACACAGAACTCCAAGCTTATATTCCACAAAGGATGGTAGAGTCTTTGGTGTGTATGTGAAGAAATTTCTGGGTTTTCTCCTCCAATTATTAATTTGATGTTAGCTAAATATGTAAGAAACTCATCAAGCAATGTAATACACAAAACACAACACTTAAGCCAAAACATTTAAGCCAGCAATGAAAGTACTGGTTTTCTTTGACTGAAGATATGGTATTATAAACAAGGCAGAGTTTGTGCCATATACACAAATCTCATACCAAGTGCCTTAGTAACTGTCCATAGACATTACAGTTTTACGACCTGCTATTTACAGCCAAGTAATTGCCTGCTTCCTCAGCTCTTCAGCCTTTAGTCACGACTACTTAGTCGTGCAGTCAAGCTCAGGCACTTAGGAATTCAGAACATTTAAAAAAAATATTCCAAATTGTCTCCTCTGACCTTTGTGCAAACGAGGGATTGTCTGGCTACCCTACGGCTGCTGCCGCAGGAAAACATACTCAGACTGTGCAGTCACTGATCTCGTTGTCTGGGGTTAATCGACAGTCAGGTTTTGCTTCCCAGGTCAGAGTGGCTCTTCCACCTGGTCTCAGCCAGACACACTGGCACAACATTGACACAGAGCACACAGGGCACAGGCTTTATGGTGCAGGTCAGCAGATTGAGCTGCCATGTCTCACAGCCAGAGGCTTCTCCAGCTCTCTGGCCGTGCATTCCTACGCTGTGCCAGCGGCTGGCACTGATACTTGCCTGACGTGCTCATGCTGACCCAGTTCAGGGAGCTCAATTTGTAATCCCTTCCCGCTTCCAGGGTACACTCGGGATGGTGCCAGCATCAGCGCAGGAGACGCAGTGGGAACGTACAGCTCAAGTGGGTGAAGAACAGGATTGTCCCAACCACTGGCCCTCCCCATTAGGCTGGTTTAGCCAACCTGTAGAAACACCTGCGCAGGCCAGCAGACAGGTGGGGCAGCACTGCCCAGGAGCTAACACACCTTTGGAAGAGACAGTAAGGTTTCTTTGTAAAGGAACAAAAGGGGTAGCAGAAGTGGACCAGCTTTCTAAGATATGATCTGGAACGGTTTGTTTTCCAGCAAACCTTACAACTGGCAACAAAAGCAGGAAAAGCAATCCTTCTTTTAGGCAGGAATGTGAAGTCAATCGTATCAGAAGGCCCTTTCAAATAAAAAGCAATAAGAAAAGATGAGACATAAGGAACTAAGCTATTCCCTGATGTACTTTCCTTTCCCAGGGAATAAAGAGCAATTCTGTGCAGATGGCCCTGCTCATGGAGATAAGAAAATACTGCCAGACAGACAATATACTAAAAAACTCTTAGAACCCATACCAAAATGTCTGAAAATGATACTTGCAGAAAAAAATCTAAACACCACACTAATCTTTCCTTGTGCTCCAAAAAAAAATAAAACCCCAAACATCTCCATAAAGAAAGTAGAAAGAGACAAGGTGAAACATCTGGGATTACAACTGTCTCATCTTCACTAAAGGCACAAGGAGCCAAATTTCCCCATAAAAGAGTCAGCAAGAAGAAAGTCATCAAAAGCTAAAATTTATCATTATCCAAGTCTCCAATGTACCTTTTAGAGTTGTTCAACTCAAGTAAGATACTCACTAATACTATTTTCCACTGTGGATAAAGCGTGAAAACTCCACACCTCAAACTCCATTACACTTGGCAGAATAGTTGTAAACCATGCTAGAACAGAATACAGTTCTATTAATTAACATAAAAGTTACCTCCTCCTAGTTATATCAACATAACTAGGCAAAGTAAATGCAGTACCAAATAACACATACGATTCTGAGCTTTAGGCATTGGCTTTTCTAGTTATATTTAGAAATACAGGATTACAAAGAACCATCTCAGCATTGAAGTCCAATCCTCCCAAGCTGCAGACAACCCTGCAATAGTCAATGAGAACAAAAAGTTCAGAAAATGGAGAAGGAAGAGAGAAGAGAGGCCCATTGCCACTGCTCTCTGATCACAAGACTGTTAAAAGTCATCGAAGACTGCAGAAAATTACGATCCTTTCTCTGTCCCACAAGAGTAAACAACTTCAAAACACTACAGCTTCAGCAGACCACATGGCCTGGGAAAACACCCTTCTCCTATCGGTTCCCATGGTACACGAGTAAGTACTCTATGTGAGCATTCCTACAGGCACACTGACCCAGTACGAAGTACAAGTCTAACAATGGCTACTTACTGATACTTGAGAAAAAGCTCAGGAAAGCAACAAGAAACCAGAAGTCCATTTACATACCAGAGAGAAACTAGGGCTTCTCAAGTAACACATGAAAGCTTAAGAAACATAGTATTAATTGCTCACAAACACACATTGGAAATAAAATATTTCCAGTACATCAGTTCAGTTACAGGCTAACTTGGCAATCTGTTTAAGCAAGAAGCACACAGCATTCTACTGCTCCTTTCCAAAGTCTCACTTCTCTGCATAGTTCAGCAGAAAATTCAATTAAGCTATACTTTCAACCAGTCTGTATGCACAGTTGTAATTTACACTGGTTGTGAACTCTTTCAAACTTTGGATATTATAGAATGATTTGGGTTGGAAGGGACCTTAAAGATGATCTAGTTCCAATCCACCTGCCACAGCCAGGGACACTTTCCAACTAGACCAGGTTGCTCAAAGCCCCGTCCAGTCTGGCCTTGAACACTGACAGGGATGGGGTAGCCATAGACTCTCTGGGCAAACTGTGCCAGTGCCTCACCACCCTCACAGGGAAGAGCTTCTTCCTAATATCTAAGTCTGTCCTCTTTCAGTTTAAAGGCATTAGCTCTTGTCCTGTTGTCATGGGTTTGTGTTGAGCTGCTTTTTGCGTCCTAACAGGGGCAGGGAGCAGCAGTGCTGGTCCTTGTAAGCAGTTCTTAAAAATTCCCCTGGTTCTGTGGTGGACCTATCTTGAGCCCAGCAAGGCCCCTCTGGTGCCTCTGCCGTCATTATTTAAGAAGGGAAATCTGCAGCAGGTGAGGAGGTGGAAGAGTGGTACAAGGCAGAGGTGATCGTGCACCTCTGCCTTGTAGGAAGGAGGAAGGAAAGAGAAACATTGGACCAGAGATCATCTTTGTGGCCTACCTTGGGACTCGCTCCAGCAGGTTCATGTCCTTCTTATTTTGAGGACCCCAGTGCTGAACATAGTTCTGCAGGTCGGGGGGTCTCACTGTATGGAGCACAGGGTCAGAGTCACCTCCCTTGACCTGCTGGCCAGGCTTTGTTAGAGGCAGACCAGGATACAGATTGCTTTCTGGGTTGCTAAGTGCACATTGCTGGCTTATATTCAGTTTTTCATCCCCCTTGTCCTTCTCCACAGTGCTGTTCTCAATCCACTCAAGGCCCAGCCTGCATCCACATTTGAGACTTGTTCTAACCCATGTGCAGGACCCTGCACTCAGCCTTGTTGATCTTCACAATGTTTGTACAAGCCCACCTCTCAAGACTCTTGAGGTCCCTCTGGGTGGCATCCCTTCCCACCAGCATGTTGAGCACAACACGCAGCTTACTGTCATGAGCAAATTTGCTGAAGGTGCAGTCAATCTCACCATCCCAGTCACCAAAGAAGATGTTAAACAGCACTAGATCCAATACTAAACTTGTTGTGGAATGGTTGACTGCAAATGTCTGAGTGTGGCCATGCAGCAAATTCCTTATCCACTGAGTGGATCATCCATTGAATCCACGACTCCCCAATTTAGAGACAAGGATGTTGTGCAGGTCAGCATCAAATGCTTTGCACAAGTACAATGTCAGTTACTCTCCCCTTACCAACCAATACTCTAATGCCAGCATAGAAGGCCACTAAACTGCCAGACAGGTCTCGAAGACCTCCAAGGAAGGAGACTCCACAACCTCCCTGGGCAACCTGTGCCAAGGCTCCATCACCCTTGGAGTGAAATAGAATGTTCTTATGTTTAAAAGGATTTTTTTGTGTTCCAGCTTCATCCTATTACTCCTTGTCCTCTTGCTAGAGAAAAAGGGGATGTCTCAGTCTCCTGACATCCACCATTTACAGACTTATAAATATTTAAGAGATTCCCCCCTGCAGTCTCTTCTTTAGACTAAACAGCCCCAGTTCCTGCAGTCTTTCCTCATAAGGAAGATGGTTCCAGTCCCCTCATCATCTTGGTGGCCCTGCACTGGACTCTGTCCAGAAGTTCTCTGTCCCTCTTGAGCTGGGGAGACCAGAACTGGACACAGGACTCCAGATGAGGCCTCACCAGGGCAGATTAGAGGGGGAGAAGAACCTCCCTTGGCCTGCTGGCCACACTCTTCTTGATGCATCCCAGGATGCCATTGGTCTACTTGGCCACGAGGACACACTGTTGGCTCATGGTTAGTTTATTATCAAACAGCACTCCCAGGTCTCTCTCTGCACAGCTGCTCTTCAGGAGGTCAATCCCCAGCCTGTACTGGTGCATGGGGTTCTTCCTTCCCAGATGCAGGACTCTGCACTTGTCCTTGTTGAACCTCATGAGGTTCCTCTCTGCCCAACTCTCAAGCCGGTTGAGATCCCGCTGAATGGCAGCACAGCCTTCTGGGGAATCAGCCAGTCCTCCCAGTTTGGTATCATCAGCCAACTTGCTGAGGGTACACTCTGTCCCCTCATCCAGGTGGTTGATGAAGATGTTAAACAAGACTGGCCCCAGAACCCATCCCTGTGGAACTCCACTGGCCACAGGCCTCCAACTTGATTCTGTGCCATTGATCACCACCCTCTGTGCTCTGTCATTCAGTCAGCTCTTGATCCATCTCACCGATCACTCATCCAATCCACACGGCTTGGGCTTTCTGATGAGGATATTGTGGGAGACAGTGTCAAAAGCCTTGCTGAAGTCAAGGTAGATGACATCTGCTGCTCTCCCCTCATTTAGCCAGCCAGTTATGCCCTTGTAGAAGGCAGTCAGGTTGGTAAATATAAATATAGTTCCTAAAGTTTCTTTGTTTCCCCAAGCATTTTTGCTTTTTCAGTTTATTTAAAAAATCGTACCACTCCAAGCTTTGTGGTGCATGGCTTAACGTACCACAGTGTTAAGTCCCCTCTCTTAAGAAGCTTTTTCCCCACAGCTTCACCACCTTCATATTTCTTCCTCACTTTAGAACAGAACAGCAGTTATATCCCTGAAACAAAAGGATGAGAGCTGCAGGTACCATGTCAAGGAGGATGCAGCAAAGTACTGCACAAGGACATGGGAAGACACCTGGCCCTACAATTCATCTCTGTTATTATTTCCATAACTGCACCAAAACCACTAGGATGTCACTAAACAACAGACCACAGTAAGTAGGCTCCATTCTTTCCTTATCAGCCCCAGGTGATAAGGTCTGAGAGTTTAACAACATTACCTAATATTATACTCCCTGACACAGGCCTCTGTATCCAGTTCTACTAAATTCCACAACATGTATGTTGCTCCAAAATTCACTGCATAATGCAAACATGCAACAAGATTGTTTAAGCTTGAAGATTTTAGGCTTTGTCCACACTTCTCAGCTTCTGTCTAGTTCAACCATTAACTATGGATGGTTAAGTGCGATCTACTATACTGCACAGTACATCAGTGAGCACTTTTCAGGTTTGTTGACTAATCTTCTTTTGCATCGCTGAATTTCCTGCAATGGGTTCACAATACCGTTTGAGAAACAGTCCTACTTGAGAGCTCCTTTGCAAGCCAGTACCGTCTTTTCTCTGGAATACAAAATTGTATCAACAAGCTGCACAGGTTTGCTAACCAAGCCAGTTAAAAACATGGCACCTGGTCATTAAGCCCAGCTGCAGATTTCACAGGAAACATGCAGTTTCCTCCAAACACTGATACACTTTTGAATACTTCTGACCAACTGCAACAGCCATTCACCAAGGTTAGTCCAGAATGATGGCACCATTCATCACTCTCCTAATTTCCAGCTCAGCTTCCCTGTTGTTGGTTTATGTTCTTCTGCCTTGTAGTAAAGCGACTCTTTATCTCTGTCCCTCCTACACATTTACCTTGAGGTAGATTTATGTGGGCAATCACAACTCCACATAGGCTGAGTGAGTGTGCACTGCTACCATGAATTAGATACAAGGTGGGGTCTTTTTTCCCCACTCTTTGACAGCATCACTGCATTAAAAAAAGGAAAGCAAACAAAAACCCAACAAACACAGAGAAACACATAGCAGAGGAAGGTGATAGTGCTCCTTTTAGCCACTGACAGCATGGCCTGAGCTTGGCACATAGCTGTCACAAAAGCATGGCCTCAGCCTCCCTTTTGCTAAGCTGAAGTGGCCAATTTCTGTTCGGTACACACAGCTCTAGCAGAGGAAGTGACATACTCAAACATCTGTAAAGGGAGATAATGGGGAGAAGAAAAGAGAAACACCAAAAAAACACCACAAACACAGAAGGGGAAAAAGCAAAGCCCAGAAAGACAGAATGTTTCAGCACACCCCTAACATAACCTACTCCAGTACTGATCGTGCTTCACTGAGCCTGTCTAGAAGAGAAATCAAAGACGAGCACTTTTATCTGCATCCTGATGAGTTTAGATTTACAAAGATTTGCGCATTTAAACCAAAGGCACAGAATAATCAGCAAGCTCTAGTTTTAATTACACTTCATTTTAAAAGACCTACAAAGCAGGCATTATTCTTCCCCATAGAGAGAAATAAACTAAGTAGGACCAAAAAGCATCTGCACCTCTTGTGCTTTTCATGCAGCAAACCTCTCAGCACATTTTATAAGGCAGTAATTGTCACCAGGAGCACTGTGTGGTGACAGCCTCTCGCAGCCTGTGCAATCAGTAGCTCACAGGTTATTATGCGTTTGCAAAAAGGAGGCATTTTGAGGCATGGCTGGGAGGTAAAGTGACTTGAAATGCAGAAGAATAATTTCTCCCACCATGCTTTCCACTTAAGAGACCTCCTTTTTCAGTACGCACACAAGCACCACGGCCAAGACTTGCAGACAAGGCACAAAATAACCAGCTTCTCTGACAGTTGAAAAGACTGATACCACATTTACACAGTTCACAAATAGCACAGAAAGCGTTCTTTGGTGTAATCTGAATTTCACACTCTTCAGGGTGGGTTTTTTTGTTTGGTGGGGGGTTTTTTTGGGGGTTTTTTTTCTTCCCCCCCCCTTCCTCTTTAAAAAGCGCACACAGACACCAACCAACCAACCATGTTTCCTGCTCAAACAGCAGCTTGGTGGCCAACATTTTCAGGGTTCCTTCCCAGGTCTTTCACCCTGAAAAACTCACGCAGTCCCCTCAATTTATATAATTATCACATTCTACTGGAATTTGCATACATGTAGTTAGAGAAGCTGTGAATTCCACATTTGGAATAGTTATCACTGTGCCTGCACAAGTAACACAGGAAATGGTGCTGCAGATGTTTGCACCTTCTGTATTTTGAGTTCTGAACTGCTTTACCTCTGTATGAAAAGAAAGGTTAACAGGCATTTCAATAGAGCAATGGAGACAGGGTTACAGCAAGAAAATCCAAGGAAATGGAAACTGGAAATTTTAATGTGTCACAATTGTAATTTTATACCTTACATGCAATACTTTGAACATTATCAGATTATTTTTCACACTGCTAATTCCCTCCCTCACCCATAACTTCCTCATCTGATAATTCCTAGGAAAAAATATTACACTATAATATTATTAAATGATACGAGCTTTAAACATGAACATTTTGAAAGGAAGTATCACCTCAGAAGAACTTCACATTCTATACATTTCACAAGGAAGCTCAAAAATACTCACACAATTTTAGTACACCAGTTAGTTAGCAAGATTAGTTTAGGCTGACAAGCTCGAAAACCACCACGTTTTTCTTGGTGTTTTTAATCACAGAATCATTACAATTGGAAAAGACCTTCAAGATCATTGAAATCCAGCACTAAAGGAGTGCAATGCAGTTAAAGGTATGTTGTATGGATAGATGATGGGCAGATTTCACAGTTCTAAAAAAACAGTGTTTCTGCAAACTGGTATGTGAATAACCAAAAATACATATATACCCATATATATGTGTGTGTGTATGTTCTACCTACACACTCCCTGCTTACTACAGAAATCAGCTTCTGGAATGCAGGAAAAGAAAAAAAAAATATCTCTTTACTCAACACTCAAAAGAACATTTTTCAGATTGTAAATACACACTTGCACAGCTCCCCGTCCTCTCTTACTGGCATCTTCAGCATGTTACACTATGCATTTTTATCTCACAACTGATAAAGCAATTAGATAGCAGGGTTAGCTTGCTGTTTTTTACTGTTAGCTTAGTGAGCCACCAAGCAGAAACAGACTGATTTGCAAAACGGCAGGGATTCATCATAGCTTTTATTCAACATAAAGTTGCAAGTGTTTCCTTAGCCAGTCCGACAAGTCCAAACAAGTTTGAACTTTGAAATTGGTAGATACCTCTGCCTACTTTCTGAATCAACAGGAATCTAAAACCTGCAAAGCACAGTGCAATGCAAATGCCATTCCTAAATCTCAAACCTTTATTTAAACAATCTGCATGTATTTTAGGACATACACTAAAGTTCAAAGGAAAAAGCAAAAAAAGGGGGGAAGAGGGAGGAAGCACACAACACCGAGGGGTAAGCGAGGTGAAGGAGGGAGATGTTTGTAAGACGAGGAACTAAATCCTTCAATTCACATAAATAGGCACAATGTGTACCTTGTAACACAGCTTTGTTTGAGTACCTCTCCCTATAATTATTTAAGCAATGCTGCATTTCTCACAGTATCATTGCAACTCCCAATTAAGGCCAGTTACAGGAGAGTAAAAAAATAAATAAATTTGTTAAACCATATCAAAAAGTCCTTACTTGAGTGCTCACTGTTTGCAAAGTTTTTAATATTGATGAACTTGAATTCCTGTCTTTTGGGCAGACTGAAGTAAAAGCACTGCAGCACTGTTTAAAATGCACAGTCACACCACCTGCAACTGCAGGCAGAATTAAAATGAACAAAAATAGCTTTAGTAAATTCATTGCTCTTTCGTAATAATCTCTATCACCCTTTGAAATTTTATGGTTATATGACTACTTAACACATCTGTAAGTAGTCTGCATCTGAACAATGCAAGCAGCATGTATCACTTCAAATTTGTAAGGTGGGGAAAAAAGTGTATGCAATGCAACATATGCAACGATCAAGAGCACAATATTCTCATATGTTCTGTGCTAAAGACAACCTTTGATTCACAAGTCTCACAAGACCGTGTTGATACAAAAGCATAAGATATACCAACTTGAACAGCCACAAACATGTTGGAAGGAGTCATGTACAGGTTAGACAAATAAGGGTTGCCCTGTTAGCATCCACACTCCCAAGTTCCTTCTTCCTTATCTTCCCCACGCATAAATCAAAACAAACCAAAGAGTGGAACAAAATTTACGCTTTCATAAAAGGATGAGTACCCTTTTATTTTTCCTGCAAAAGCACTGTGAAATACCAGAAAACTAGAAAGTGCATCTTTTTTTCAGACCAGGCACATCATTATCCCTTCTCCTTGCTTCCAACAGCTCTAGGTTTTATGTTAAGCAATATTTAAACCTTCTTTATTAATTTCAGTTAAAAAATTCATTTACACAATCCATCTGCTTTCTTCAGGCACCTTTCCTAGATCACTTTCTTATTCAAATGATTTTTTATTCTAGTTACTGTCAGACATATTATAAGGTAATAAAGCTGCTAAATAATTTACAAGGGAAACCGATGAAGATTATTAAAATTTCTGAGCATTTGCATCTTCACTGAGCTTTCTCAAAAGGCAGGCTGGCCTCAAACTTCGGGGTCTGTTCATTCAAACACATCTCTGTCAATTAAAACTTAACTGTTAATTAACCTTGTTTGCTGCATGACTGCTGCAGGGTAAGAGGAAATAAAATAATTCTTTTCTAAGAATGGGAAAAAACAGGTTGACTTTGTAAAACGGAACCTTTCATCATTGCTTATTTCAAGTACTAAGTCAGGATTTGGGTTCTGGAACACAAGAAATTTTAAAGTCAAAGGTGTTTTTAATATTTACAGCTTTCCGAGTTTTAAACCTCAGGGTTGACATTTGCAACTACGTTTATATGCAAATGTTAACAGTGAGAAACCTACCTAAGGGTTTGTAACGGAAGACTGGAAAGCCAGAGTGCTTCAAGCAACCCTACAGATTCAAGCAGAAAAAGAGCTACTGAACTAAACCCTACAACACTACTGAACTAAACCCTACAACAACGGTCCTGAGATTTGCTCACCCTTCTGGTTTTATAGCAATAATTTGCAGTGGAATAAACCCCGTTTCTCAAATGATGCTGAAGCAAAAGCATTGGCCCTTTTAAATAATCACATTCCATTTTTAAAGCAAAAGCCCTGTTAAACATTTCAGTGCTTTACCACTGACTGCTATTTTCTCACAGAAGTAGGTGAAATCAATGAGGTTCTTAGTTTTCTTTACTTTTTGTCCAAGGAAAAAGTATATCAGAGTTAACATTCTTTTAAACAAAATATCATGGGTTTAGATTGTATGCCAAGCTTATAGAGAACATCACGACAAACGAAACCAACTTCAGTACTGTAATGAGGCTACTTCTCTGTAACCGATCATATTAACAAACCATTATTTCATGTAACTTCATTACCTAATATCCTGCCAATTTTAAAAGCTCAGTTTATTTCCTTCTTTTCGATGTTTTGGGGTTTTTTCGGGGTTTTTTTTTGTTTTTTTTTTAAATACTACATAACATCATTCAGTGGTTGCATTTCCCAGTATTGTAAAAATGAAATGCTTGGTCTTCGCTTTTGTGTTCTGGAGTTAATATGTGACTTCCAAAATATGTTTGGAAAAATCTCCATATATTAAAACATTTTAAATATAGTTGACTTGAAGGGCAACTATTCCATTTCATAAATAAGTACTAGAGACCAAACACGGTGTTGACAATTCCTCTTTAAAATAAATACAAGAGAGGTTACATAAACCTTAACACTTGCTAAATTAGCACAATGACATCACCTTCTCCCTGAGGAACCTTGAGAAAACTGGACAGAAAATTTCTAGATCCGCATCTTTATTTTCTTCTAGAAAGTATATCAGGTGTCAGTATCTGTAAGCACAAGCAGAGCCCAGAAACCTAAACCTGAGTTTCAGAACACTATGTGTTCTTGCCGAAAGAAATGGAATAAAACAATTTTATGTGTCCAAACAAAATATTTAGACCACATAACCTAAACTTCTCATTTAGCCTCGTAATGTGTGTCTCTCACAAAATATCTTCCATAAGTTAACATAACTTTGCTGTCCAACACAGCCTGTCATTCTAGATGTTTGAAGAAGCTGATCCAGAAGTGAAAACAAAAGTATGCATTCATCATGGACCTGTACAAGTTACGGCAACAAGCTTTTACACAAACTGGTGTGAAGTTTATTCTACAGAGAGACCAATTAACTTTCTCATAAGGGGGAGTGTGGGGGGGGATTTGGTTGGTTAGGTTTTATTTAAGAAACAGAGTTGTACTGCCAAGTTCCTGCCTATGCCAGTACCTTGTCTGCAACACTTTCTGTTACTAGACCCTTCACTGGAAGGGTTCAGACGAGAACACACGGAATAATCTGCCCCTCATACACTGTCCCTGTGGTAATTAAATGCTGATCCTAAGCTTTGAAATCATGGAGATGAACACTGGAAAAGGACTTCAACATACTGGTGTGCTAAAATGCCACAGGATTCCCCCTTCGAGAAAGAGGAACGAAGATGAAAGGACTTTGACACAACACAATTCAGTGTTGAACAGTATTAGAACATTGAAAGCACTGAAAAAACAAGACATGACTAATAGCTCGAAAGAGATCACTACACATCATTCAAGAGCTAAGGTTCAAGCAGGCAGTGTTTCATCTGCGGCACTCTGTTCACACCCCCTTCCACCTCCAACAGCGATGCCCAGAAAGTGATCTCTACTGCACTACTGTTCATGAAACAGAGTATCTCTCACTTCTTCCATTTGGTTATTAAAGCAAAAGCAATATGCAGTACATACGGAATCCTTCACTGCTAACACAGTGCAAACTTGTGCCCTACAAACCCACCACATCACCCAGCAGGCTAACAGCAGCAACTCTCAAGCCCAAAGGCAGCAGTACAACGCCTAGGTGGGCACCAACTAGGAACTGCTCGTGACTAAAATCCGTTCAAACATGTATCCACAAAACCAGCACGCTGTAGCTCAAAATTCAACTCCCGTTTTCGGGCACCTCAGGAGTGGAGAGGCAGAGCGGGGACGCTACCAGTAGCAGGAGCTGTGCCTGCTCTCGTCCCTCGCTCGAAGCCGTCGCCGGCCCGCACTCACCTGCCCAGGTCCTCGCCCGTGTCGTAGTGCTCCTCCAGCTTCTCCTGCCTGAACACTGTCATGGTCGCCGCCTCGCCGCCGGCTTCAGCCCCTGCTCGGCGTCCTCATCACCAGCGCCCCGGAGCCGCCGGGGCCGCCCCGCGCTCGGCCGCGCGCCCTGCGGAGGGAGCGCGGCGGTGAACGCCCCTACCCGCGCGCGGGCGGCGGCAGAAAGCGGCGCCCCCCGCCCCCGCCCTTTCCCCGCCAGCAACAGCCGCCCCGCCGGCCTCCGGTGCCCACCCACCCACCGCATTCCTTCCGCGGCTCGCTTTGACCGGCCGACCAGAACGTGCCGCCGGGCCCGCGGCGGGAGCCCTCCCGGGGCATCCCCGCACCTGACCGCGGGGCGAGGGCGGGAGAGAGCCAGGGGGATTCCCTGCCGCTGCCGCCGCCCCACCGCCGAGCAGAGTCTCGCGGGGACGGCCCGTGCCCCTCCCGCTCCCCTGCTCACCTTTCACCCGCCGCTTCACCCTGGCCGCTCCGCGACCCGTCAGCCGGCGACAGCGCCACGGCCGCTCCCGGCCGCCGCGCAGGCACCGCGCGGGGGGCTCCGCCGCCCGGCCAATGAAAAGCCGCTCATCGCCCCCCCGCCCCTTGTCGCGGCTCGCCCGCCCCGCCCCGCCCCGCCCAGCCCCGCCTTCCCGCCGCTGCTGCCGGCTTCCCGGCCAGGTGCGCCCCGGCCCGGCAGCGAGGGATGCCCGCGGCGGCGCCTCCTCCCTCTGTCCTCGCCCGGCGCCTCCTGCCTCTGTCCTCGCCCGGCGCGGGCTCGCGGGTGGCTGCCGCGCGGCCATTGTGTGGCTCCCGCCGGCCGCGCCCGCCGCTGCCTGCGCCTCCCCCCGGAACCGGGCGGCGGCCGTGTCCCCGCCCCGGCCAGGGTGGCGGCGGGGCCGGGGGCAGCTGGGGGCAGCCGGGGGGATGTGATGGTGTTCTCCGTTCTGCCACACGCCGACGCCACGCTGTCAAAAAACTGGTCCTGGCGGTACGGAGCTGGGCGGTGCCGCGAAGGGCACTCTCCTGCGCGCCGGCGGAAGCGCCACGTGCCGCGGCCATCGCCGCCCTCCGCACTGGTACCGGCACCCGCCCCGCAGGGCGCCTGGACTAATTATCTTTCGAGGTCATTTCCAGCCCTTGAGATTCTGTGAGTTCCAGGTTTCCCTCTGCACAGCTGCTCTCCAGGAGGTCAATCCCCAGCCTGGACTGGTGCATGGGGTTCTTTCCCAGGTGCAGGACTCTGCACTTGTCCTTGTTGACCCTCATGAGGTTCCTCTCTGCCCATCTCCCAGGCCAGTCCAGATCCCGCTGAATGGCAGCACAGCCTTCTGGGGAATCAGCCAGTCCTCCCAGTTTGGTGTCATCAGCCAACTTGCTGAGGGTACACTCTGTCCCCTCATCCAGGTGGTTGATGAAGATGTTGAACAAGACTGGCCCCAGAACCCATCCCTGTGGAACTCCACTGGCCACAGGCCTCCAACTTGATTCTGTGCCGTTAATCACCCTCTGTGGGCTCTGTCATTCAGCTGGCTCTTGATCCACCTCACTGTCCACTCATCCAGCCCACACTGAGGATGAGGATGTCGTGGGAGACAGTGTAAGTCTTGCTGAAGCTAAAGTAGATGACATCCATGGCCTCCATGGGATCCCGTAGCCATGGTGACCTGAGACCCACAGCAGCCTTTCACACCTGCTCGCCCTGGGCACAGAATCACAGGCAGCCTCAGCCTCACACATGCGTGCCCGCCACAAGGCCATTGTCCTGCAGCACCTTGAGCTGCTTCAGCTGGCGAGTGCTGAACAGTAGTATGCTGGTATTCAGGTGTCACCTGGCAATAACAATGTGCATTTTTTTAAAATACAGAAGATACTAAATGGTCTGCAAAATGTCACTTCTTAATGTTTCCTATCTCCTGCTGTTCGCTCTCAGATTTCCCAGCACCCGATATCTTGTATCATTGGTCCCATGCCAAGTTGTAACGTCTACTGCTGCTTACATTTTAGGAGGTGTTTTTTCGTGGTTGCTCTGTTTTCCTCCGATCCATGTTGCTCATCCTCGAGTGAGTACATGATGTCAGGCATCCAAACAGCTTTTAGCTTCCATCAGAACTCTTAAAATCTCTCTAAAAGATAATTGCTCATCAATGTTGAAAAACGTTCAGTACAGTGTTACAGTTGTTCACTTACTTGATTTAGCACTTGTGGGAGCCTGGCCTTCTTCAGGTATAAGGCAACAAGGAGCCCTGAAATTTTCCAACTGAGTCACAGTGTGACCTTAGGAAAGCATATAATTTTTTGTGCTTCCACTGATGTCATCTGTAAATGAAAGGAGGACATTTGAGTGGATTGCTGGATGAGAAGTTACATAAAGTCATCTTCAAAGAGGGCAGCATGGTGGCATCTCCTCAAACTGAGTTACGTTCAAGTTACATTCCCCACTATTTGATTACAGCCAGGCATGCAGACTATAATGCTATGCCTTGTCTTCAGCCCATCTTATATGCATTTATCTCTATCAGGTTTTCAAAGTCATGACTCACACACCTTAGACTGTCAGATTTTCAACACAGCTCAAGGTTTTTAACAAATGCTGGATATGGGTTCAAAAGTTCATTTTGGCTTCAGAGATTCTTCCTTTGCTGGAACTGAGGACGATCACTGGAGCCAATCCATGAAATCTGAAGCACTCTAACCTTGCTTGATCTTCAGATATTTTTCACTTCTTTATTTCTGGATTTTTTTTTTTTTATGGCCCTGAGAGCATAAAAGAGTAACATCCATTGCAACTTGTATATATTTTGCATTGCAAATGTTACTGACACATAATTTGGTACTACTCCTTATGTCCCGACCCTGCTTTAACCAAAGCAATTAAAATTTCACTATTGATTCAAGTACGAGCAGACGGACATTGGAATCAATACACCATAACAGAACTAATTACCAAGATGCATAGAATCAATGGAAAAATGAATTACTTACATTTTTCTTTTCCTTTCCTAATAACTGTATCTAAAGTGAGAACTCTTGCTCCTGTCATCTGTCTAGGATGCCTGAATTTTGTTCCTCAGGTCCCTCAGTGGACCTGAGAGATATGTTTGAATACTTTTGTGGCAGCAGCAACAGCACATCACCATGTAGTGTGGATGAGGAGGAGTCATGCTTCACCAGAGCGAAGACAGCCACAGCAGCACATCCATGCCATGGTATACACAGGTACAAAAGAAGGTGTTTGCCAGCTGTTGAACTGTTCCCACTTCTTCGGAGAAATAACCATACGGTTATATTGCATGCAGCCCGCTTGGAAAGGTCTTTCCTATTCCTGGTGGCACTCATCTTGCAGTCTGGGAACACTCTTGAAAACCCAGCCCCATAGCTATGCTTTCAAAATGCTCATCGACTTCCATGAGAAAGGTGTTGATTTGCACATGTAGTAAGAGGGAAAAATAATTTCAAACTGCAGTCAAATGTAATTCAGCAATTGTGATTGTGGTTTATGTTTCTGGGTTTAATAGCATATTGGATGAAATCCTACCCTAATATACTCAGTAGCAAAATCTCCATGATTTCAAGGTTCCGTGATTTCAGTCCAATGTCTATTTTTTTTGTTTGTTTTGTTTATTATAATATAACAGAAATTATAGCTTAACCCCTTTATACTGTTTTAAATCAGAAGCAAAGCTGATGTCAGTAAGATTATTTCAGTGCAAAAGAGGATGAGGAGCAAGATTAATAACAAAAAACATGTATTCAAAGGAGAGATTTGTGCCTGCTAACTTAATGGATCAAGTGGTTGGTGTATACTTTGCTATGTAGAAGAACAAATGTTCTGTTTCTCAATAAATATTACAAGGAATTCACATTTGCAGAAAGCATCTGTATCCACAAGCAATGTTAAGTGAAAGGAAAGCTACATTATTTTTTCAAGTCAAGTGATTTGTAGTAGTCTTCAGTCACTTTGCCACTGAATCTACACAGCTATTTCTACATAAAGTTGACAAGGAGACATATTAAGTATATTGTTTCAGAATACATCTTTTCAAAATCACTGCCTGAATTTTTTCTGTCATCCAGGTAAGATGTCTGTCTGCATAATGTAAGACACTAATTATGGCAAAGAACATTAATTACTTTAGGCTGGCTATAATTTCTTCTGTGTATAGTTTTCTTTTTAAGAGATCAACATTTATTTTTGACATGTCCATAAAAGCAATTTCCTTGGTTGTGTGTGATTTTCTCTGTGTTGATTCATATATTTTTCATACCTATTTTGATTTCCCACAAGACAATCTAGTTACTGCTCTGAAAGCTGCTCTCTTGTATTCATTAGAGACATAAGGGATGACACTGGAGTGGGAGAGTGACCATTAGTGTTACAGAGCCACTCAGTTTTGGTAAAGTCAAAGCTTTTTTCCTACAAAAGAAGCTCTATGTGTGCTGGTGACTTTTGTGATTATGGCTCACATCCCTCAGAAAGTAGATTGAATCCATCCATGACTTTCACAAAGGCCTGGGTCTGCTGGCAAAGAAAGCAGGATCTGTAGCTTCCTAAGGCAACACTTGCAGCACTGTAGCTAGACTCAGCCAAATAGTAAATTTTGGATAAATTTTGCAGGCTGGAAAAATAATTCCTTAGTATTTCAACCAACAAAACACTATGATTTAAAAGCATTTCAAACAAAACACAGTTTTATTAAAAATCATTAAAATTAATTTTACTGTTGTGTTTTGGAATCTACTGAGAAGTCAAGTTCATAGAATATTATCAACATTCTTCTTCTGGAATCACCTCAGAAAGATTAGTGCCTCTTAAGTTCTCTACGTACTTCTGCCAGATCCTCATTAAAAAAAAAACCAAAACCCAACACTTGTGCTTCATCTGCTAAGAGAAGTATCTGCTAATTCATATGTTTATTCCTCAGGTGCCCATATTGTGTACATCCCCCAGCCAAGCCTCTGTCTGGCAAGGCTATTAATTGGATGACTGAATTGGACCAGCGAATAGCAGATGGTTGGAACTACTTGAGGGCTTAAATACATACATTTCAGCATCTCCCTGAACCAAAGCATAAACTCAGGAGTTGTGGGCAAAGCACTTCTGCAGTCTGGGTTACAAAGCTGTATACTGTTCTTTCTCTGACGATGCCCTCGCATGCAGCTCTTCTCCACTGGAAAAGCCAGACTATCAACAGAAAAGAAAGACTCGCATCTCCAGTGGATAGGCCTTTCCCTGAAGCTGAATAAAGATTATGAAAACCTCTAACAAATGACCTAAAAATAACCACTAACCCCAATCAGAACTAAACAGCAGTTATGTCTCTTCAACTTAGATTTCCTCTATTCTCCCATGTAGATTTGGCCTTTGTGTTATGGTATATTTATTTAATAGAAAACAAACTGCAAATGACTGTTTCATTCTGAAAAGAAGGTTTACTCCAAGTCAAAACATTTTGACAAAGATTTTGTTAACATGTAATTTCAGTAAGGTAAATGTGTCATTTGTAATATTTAGTTAAAAGATTACTTTGAATAGTGTAATATATCTTTGTATTGGATCTAAGATTATATATTCCACGAGACAAAATACATATTCTAAAGTAGTACGAGAAAGTGCTTTGGATTTATGGCTTTTTAATTCTGAGCTCAAAGAGTTTGATTTCCTACAGAAACAAAACCAAAAATACATAACAACATGTTTGGTAAATTTCCTTCAGTCAGACCAAATTCACATTTGAAAGAAGTAATCAAGAAAGGACTTGGAGGAAGGTATTGGTAATTCTCAGACTCGAGAATTTTACAGTTAAATTTAAGGCCTTATTTGCACACTGTATTGCGCTATAAACCTTGAACTTGATTGACATCTCAGTTTTGTGATATGCATGTTTAATAAAAATAATTTGTAACATTTGCTATCATAAAGTAATGGGCTTTGCATCAGCTTCTTGCATAATATGCGCTGGAATTCCTGCCACTGAGCTTCAAAATGCAACAGTTCAGCACATGCATAATTACTGTGAAAACATACTTACTCAAATCAGTAAGTTTCCAGAGGTAATGGATGAGAGGTTGAAGTAACACTTACTATCACATCTTTATTTCTTTTTTTCCCCCCTTTTTTTGGTAGGCTCTACAACTCAAGTCATGAGACGAATGAAAACTCAAAGCATATATACAAAAGAAAAAATATAGTTAATAAGTGTAATAAAATTTATGTAATGACTTTTATTCAGCTCTCTCCAAATGCTTTGCAAACATCAGTTGCTTCAATTAGACTTTACTACACCTCTGTAGCAGCAAGAGTTGTTAAGTAATTACGCTTGTAGACACTGAACAGGCACTCGCTACACTTGCCAGAGATGAAAAGCAGCTTTTGGGATCGTGTGTGTGGCAGTATCTTTTGGTGCTGTAGTCAGCCAAACCTCTCACATCAGTTTCCTGCTGATGTCAGCTGTTAGAAGGGAAGTGCTTGCTGACACTTGGCCTTGGCAAGGCCACTTGTGGGTTCAAATTCCTTTGGCATAAAACTGTAAAATGGCAGTCACAGCCTTATCCTTAGAAATAAATGCTGAGTAGTATTTAACATAATCATTTTACAGACAAGGCATTGGAAGTGCAGACTTCTCGAGTAAAGCCCTCGATATGGTGTTTAACCCTTAAACCAGAGACGTATATTTAATTGTTGGAAGTAATTATTTTCCTTTTAGCTAAATATGACTGAACTGTACATGCAAGTCTATAGGATCTGTCTGACTTGTACAATATCACACAATGACTGAAAAAAGATGCTCTCCTCTTTATTCTAGTTGGTTCCTTAGACTGCCTATGTCAGCTCTCATGAGCCAAGACATCTACATGATGGTGTTTCCTTTGAGAATGCACTGTGAAAACCTGGATGTTAAGTCATTAATGCCCTACATTTTTCCTGTCTCCTCAGGTCTGGCATGGAGTCCACATTAAATACCTCATTACTACTAGCTACCATTATTGCATCTTCTGTTCTAAAATAAAGTTTATGAAGGCAATCTCAAAATCTGTATGCTGTGCTGATCCAAAACTCTCTTTTCACACCGGTGCTTACATCACAATTCTTGTAGAAGAATAGCTCCTAATGCAAAAATTGACAAGTGCTAAACCAGAACAGATAAAGCAGGCAATATTTAAAGGTTACAATGTGTGAGACTTCTTTTGTTGGATTAGTATGTGATACAAGTTCCTTAAAGGGAAGCAGGGTCAGCAGGTGGAAAATCATGGCATGGAATGAACTTATCATCTGCCTGGCACCCTGACTGGCTACAAAAGGAGTGTTAAGAGAGTAGCACTCTCCAGCTGTTGATGAAATGCCTATGTGTGAAACCATTAGCATATGAAAAAAAAAAGAGAGAGAGAGAGAGAGAGAGAGAGACTGTTTTGCAGTATTTGTTCAGTGTATTTGGGCATTTCTGAAAGTAAAGCATTCCTAAGCATGAATATACAACAAATATATCTGCATGGAGTTGTCATCTAGGTGTTTGGGGGAGTAATCATATTTGGTGTGTTTCATGCTCATACCTTCCATCTTCTTGCCTGGATTACATGTACAGCAGACAATGAAACCTTTGTGCCCTAAACACTGAAGGAAAAAAACCTTGAAGTTTGCAGTCAGTTTCCTTTGCATGTGATTCCTTTGCCTGTGTGTTGCCCATGATATACTCTGATACTGCAGAGTGCTTCTGTGTGCATGCCATGCAGAGAGCTAGGGTAGGAGCTTTTGCAGACTGGTGGATTCACCAAGCAAAAGAGTATGCAAAAAAAATACAAGAGGATTCTGTTGGATAAGTGACACTTAATCTTGACTGGCTGATTAAGACACACTCCATATATTGTTCAAGTAGTGTAATCCAGTCAGTTGAAGTTCCCTGTAGTATAGAAAAAAAAATCTGTCCAAATGAAATGGCAGTTTAAAAAGTTGGTCTCTTGGAAAGAATAAAGCATAAAGAATAATGGTTGGGATGTCTGGCCAGTGCCTGCTGAATTTTGGTTCCCTTGTCCTCCCCATCCCCGTAGGCAACACAATCTAAATATGTTCCACCTTGCTATGGATGGCTACTATCCTCTGCTGAGGATCAAGGAGTTATGATAGTACCTCTTTTCTGGAAATAAGCTGTGAGTAAACATGATGGAGAAAGGACCCTGGGCCAAAGCACTAATTTCCAAAGCAAGGCTGGATGTAACTGTGGCATGGAAGGCCAACAGTGAGCAGCACCTCCTATGTCATATGATGCCAAGTGTGTTAAAAGGCAGGTAGAATCTATTTTCCTCAGGGAATTATTCTCTCCTTCCCAGCATGCCTTTATTGCATTTAATATTATATCCCTTTAATTGATTTATTATTTTATCAGAGATAGACAGGAACAAGTTACTGAATGAGTTCAGCTACTAAGATGAATGTATTACTTGCTCTGTGTTTTGTTGATTATTTTCTGTCTGTGTAACTTTGAAAGGAAAAGCAGCTGCCATACACCTATATACTCAACTGTCCCAGTGGGATTTTACATCCTGAGTCAAACACCTTCCTTCTACAGATACCCTAGAGGCCTGTCAGCTACAAATAGGTATGACAAGTGGTGTCATTGCCAAGACCAATATATTTGGTATAAGTGACTGTCAGAGTTGCCCATTAGGATGGAAAATTCTTGCAGGAATCTGTAACCAAGAACTGGCAAAGTAGATCTGAAGGTTTAGATGCTAGGCAAAGCCTTGTGAACTCTGAATCTGGAGGAGTAAGCCATTGCTTATGTCAATACAGACTGAAGAGTTTGTCATCACTCTGCTGGGTGAGCATGCAAGCATGCAGCTCCCTGCAGAACGAAGGGTGAAATTCTTACTTACATGCTTAAATAAATTGACTGCTTTTCAAATCCAGAGTGTTCTCCTGATGTTAAAACATAGGGACTAGCATGAGTCTGTCCACCATTAAAATAAAGAATATTATTTTAGTATTGTAAACATAAAAGTAACATCATGATTCATTCATAATCACATTACAAAAACAATACATTATTTACTTACATATTGCTTAAATAGATACAACTGTATCCATAAAGAATTACTAACTGGGAAGTAAGCATCTTGTTCCCGAATTAACAAAGGCATGCATTAGCAGTGATGTGTCTTGTACCTGAAACCATATTTAGCAGCTAATTTAACTGACAGTCAAGGAGAAAGACTTCTGTCATGCTGCTCTTTTTTTTTTTTTTCTTTTGAATTTCTGCTAGCATTCTGTTGCAAAGACTCTGTGCATAATACTTTGCAAACCCAAGCAAGGGAGGTGGGTGGGTCGGTGGCTCAGCTGTATGACCAGGACCTTTTACTCTGGGGTAAAAGCAGTGCTAGTGGAAAAGGATTGAAACTGGAAGAGGAGGGTGGAGGAAGCTCATGTCTCTTCAATGCTCTTGGTAAATCTGCAGTTGCATAATTTTTATAAGTAGTGAGAATATGAAGAAACACTAGTCAACACTGACCTCTAGTTCAAAGAAAGTGAAAAATGTTTAGTAATACTAAACATCAGAAAGTTACCCAGGACTTCTTCTCAGGGTGTAAATCAATGTAGTGAATTGGCTCAGTCCTCTAAAGTAATGGAACTGGGATAACATAAACATGGTCAGTATTTAACAGGAATTAACTGTTTAACTTAAGCACCTGCTTTCATTTGGGCAATATAGTGTTTAAAAAAGCATGTGTTAATCCAGCCCTGAGTTAGTTAAATGCAGGACCAGATACTCAGTGGACAAGTTATAACTGTACATTGTTTCAGAACAGTTATGTGGAGGTTAGGATTTATCTTTTTCCTTTCTTTTTCTCTCTCCTCTCCTCTCCTCTCCTCTCCTCTCCTCTCCTCTCCTCTCCTCTCCTCTCCTCTCCTCTCCTCTCCTCTCCTCTCCTCTCCTTCCCCTTCCCCTTCCCCTTCCCCTTCCCCTTCCCCTTCCCCTTCCCCTTCCCCTTCCCCTTCCCCTTCCCCTTCCCCTTCCCCTTCCCCTTCCCCTTCCCCTTCCCCTTCCCCTTCCCCTTCCCCTTCCCCTTCCCCTTCCCCTTCCCCTTCTCCTTCTCCTTCTCCTTCTCCTTCTCCTTCTCCTTCCCCTTTCCTGTACAAGCTTGTTACATCGCATTATGTTGTGTTCCAGTCTTCAGGCTGTGGCACACATTCTGCAACCTCTGCTAAGCTTGTCAATTCACTGCACGGGTATTCATTTTGAAGTTGCCATGCTGCAAGAGTGTGATGGCACACTGAGTAAATGCAATAACATTTTACCTCAGGAAATCAGGGTTCTTCTTCAAACTTGACATTGCTGTGGCAATGCCAGGCTACTGTTGGTCCTTGCTCCCACCACTCCCAGCAGATCACAGGGCCGTGCTGTAGAGCTGAAACTGGCAGTTATGGCATGTGCAGAAGAGGTATGACACCACGGGTGGACAGCCACTCACAGGCATCTTCAGAGGTGACTGGACTGGAGGCATTTCAGACAGCATGCCCTGTGCTTCCTCACACTGAGAGTTCACTCGGCTTCTCTACATCTGTCAAAACAATAACAGTTATGTCCTCCACCCCAAAACATGCAGATGAATAGAGGCTCGGGATAGGGAGGGTTCACTGATTATTGACGGTAATGAAGGAGAGTGGGTGGTGATTGCACACTGCAGAAACCTAGAAGAAAGGCAGTATGATATAATTTCACCCTGAGAATCTATTGCTATGGCAACAAAGAACAGATTTTTTTTTCCTCTTTTGAAAAATAGGGTTCAATACTGAAGTATCACAAAAGCAGAAATAAGACATTTAACAAACCTTTTATTCTCTTTGATCGTATTTTATTCATTTGTATTATTACTGAAATGTTTGTAAGCATGAAAAATAAGTGTTTGTGACCCACAGACATTTCTCCTAATTGAAATAAAATGTTGTGTTAGCTTTATTGACTTGGTATGAAGACACATAAAAAATCCTCGTGGTGTTCTTGATGTTCAGTCTACAGATCACTTAAAGTTTACATCCCATTTACAGCTATTACTCCAGATTTAATGAGATGTAACTGAGATCAGGACTCCTCTCTCACTGTTTTCTATTCTGTATAGATAAAGAATTAATGAAAGCAATTAGTTTTACTTAAAGTGATTGAAGTAGGTTTTGATGGCCATTACAAGACACTCTACCAGCAGTATTTCACTTCAAGAACTGCAGTGGCTTGGGATGGTGAATAGATGCTCAGGGAGGCAATCTTCTACATTTTCTGCATGTAAAGGTTTATGGTCTGCAGTCACATTAAATGAAGGAGCAGTTCTAATCAGCCCACTATGGAAAGACTTTGGCCTTTTGTCAGAAGGCCAAAAAAAGAAATCCAGGAGCCAGATGAACACTGCATGGCTCTGTGCCAGCATTGCCTGCCAAAGTCCTGTGATCACCAGTTTGAGTCTGCTGAAGGCAAGTTGTTGGTACATGAAATAGTGACCCATTGTGAATTTCTTTCCATCTTCAGGGTTTAAATGAGAATTATGAGTTACTAGCTAGAAGAGCCAAGGATTAGCCTGCACCCAAGATCTGTTCCTCTTTCCTCTTAAGGTGTCTTCCTTTCATTCTTTTAGGCTTCATCTCACCCCATGCTCCTCATGCTTTCACTGTGGTAATCACATTTGCTATTTTTCTGCTCAGACATGATGTTCATTTCAATTACACACTCATGCTTACACTATTTTAGTTCTACACCAGGCACAATTACATTTTTTCATTATATCAATCATATATTGTACAACATCTGCAAGCTTTCCATAGGATACTAAAATGATTTGGTTTTTTTCGTATTTTATTTGTGACACAGAATTTGCTGAAGAGATCTCTGCTGCTGTGAGATACTCTGAGCTCCATGCACAAAATCCTCTGGGAACATCAATAATATCAATAGTCAAATTACAAATTTAGTGAAGGAAGGTAGCATGCCTACAGCAAGGGGCATTGAAGCAAAAAAAGCAATTTTTCTCCGTATGGCTAGTTTGCACAAAACGGAAACAGACCAAACTCAAAATTAAAACAAGAAACAGAGAAGAAATAAAAGAGATGCAGGGACTTGTTTTGACAGAAGACAAGAGTAAATATGGAGGTGGAATCCTATGGGCTTTCCCCTCCAACATGCAAGTAGGATGAACAAGGATGCTGTTCTGTTTACAAATCAGTTTAGAAGCACCTGCAAGACTAGTAGATGTTGAAATACTGATGTCCCATACTTTCACTATTTAGCAGACATGTATAGGAAATTAGATTGCCAGGCATTGCTCATCTTTGGACCATTTTGGGAAGCTGGCCAGGGACCTCTCTTGTGTATGGGAATCTGTAGTTTGCATTAACCTTACTCATACAGCTCTTCAGCACCCACATCCTCAACTTTGCTGTGAAAACAACACTGCTAATGAATCATAGCATGTGTTGGGAGATGAGAAGGTAGGGAAAAGAGGAAAGCCTCCTTACGCCATGTTAAATTGTGTTAGTTTTTGACTGGCAGACCCATCTGTAAGGAGCAGTGGTGCAGAGAAATTTTGTGAGACCAATTTTTGCTTCTCATCTCAAGTTGCTTGCCTAAAAATTATGAATTTGCAATCAAGGGACCCTGTCCAACAGGAAGCTTCTACCAATAATTACTGCTCACAGAAACTGCTACAGTTTTATCTGGATGGAGGGTTACTGAATTATATTTTTATGACAGAGGAGAAGTGAAAATTGGTCTCAGAACTCTTTCTCTGAGAAGACAGGCAATTTCATGTGCCTTTTTGTTCTTGTTCTCACAGCATTACCAGCATTCCTGCTGGCAGGAGCCCTGGTCCCTCTGAAGTGAGCTGGAGCTTGGCACTGCTGCCAGGCCTGTGCCAGCGGGGTGTCAGCTTCTTCTATCTCCTTCTGTTGCTAATGGGGATTAAAATGAACATGGCTTTCCCATGTGTTTGGACAGTAACTTCACACTGCTTTTAAGAGGTTTGTTTTTTTTTTTTTTAACACACATCACCAAACACTAAATTCACTTGTGTTATTACTGTACCCCAAGCAATAAATCTGTCAGGCTTAAATCAAACCCCTGCATTCTTCTAAGGCTGACAGTGATCCAAGAGACCTCTGTGAATACTGTGGAGTACTTTTAGTTTGTTATTAGTTAAGCCCAACTTACAATGATACTTTCTCGAAACAAGATGTGTTTAGTAGAAACTGATTTTTGTTGCATAACAAGTGCTTTGAATTTATGCAGCAGAGGCTTCCCACCTTCTATATAACAGAAAAGAAAAGTAGCAATTTCACCTCGTGTTAAACAATACAGATTTTCTCAGCCTTATATCTGTGTAGGCTGCACTATAGATGCAAGGTGTTTTTGTCTTACTGAACTGAACAGAGGAGAAATCAGTAAGATTCCATTGAAATTTAGCAGCTAATAGATTTGAATGGAGAATTACATTGTTGTTGCAGCGCTCTCTGGGTTGTTCTAAGCATGCTATAGAAAGCTTGTCATTCCCTATTAAACTCCATAGGAATCTCCCATAAATCCTTTTGGAAGCAGAAGTAGACTCTAAAGGCTAGAAAGCACCATCCATTTCTTGGACTACTAAAAGTTATCATTTAATCTGCCTTGGACCACAGTGCAATCCAAAACTTGAATTCCATTATGGTGGTACACTTAGCCAGCACTGGCACTATAAAGGGGAGGGGGGTTTGTTGCAGCTTTGTGGCAGAAAGGAGAAATGGGTTCCTTATTCCTGTTTTTAACTACAAATCAACAATATATACATACTGCAGCACTGGGTCCAGTTTAGGGGTCAGCAAATAAGCATGCTATTGGATTGAGGGAGTTTAATGCCTACTGTAGCATGGATACTGGGATTGCGTCTGCCTGCGGGCTGCGGAAGGAAATCCTACTGTACGTTCAGGGATTGCACTCCCCTGAATGACACCGAGGCTATGTGATTCAGGTATCATAGCAACCTCCATGAATAAGAATCCCTGTTTCTCTATGACTTGTTTATATCAAAACTACTGTTAGCATGGGACCTGCCCTTCCACTCTTCATTGCAGTGAAGGGAAGGACAGGACTGCAGAAGTCGAGCAACAGCTCCAGCATGAGTCATGAGTCATGATCATCTCCTTTTGTACAGAGTTCTCCATGGAGGAACTGCTCTGTGCTGGGTATGTGTACAGGCGTTAGCACCCACTAAGTCTTCTGACAATTGTGCACTTTTAGTAATGGAAGGGGTTAGTTTTTCAATTGCAAAGAAAATAAGGAAAAATCACTTAATCTTTCCCCAGTGTGCTTTTCTAAGAAAAAGAAAAAAATTAAGGAGTTACTGTGCTCACACAGAGTAATGCCATGTGTCTAGCCTTCCTCTTCACACTCAGCAGGTTGCACTGGCTGCACTGCTGGGAGGGAGGTGACTCAGGAGAAAGTAAATTCCTTCAATGCCTGACAATAAGTGGTTTGCTTTGCTCAAGCTCACTGCCTTCTTCTCAGGTTGGAGAAGGAACCTAAAGTCTTCAGACTTCTCATTAGGTTCCACTTCCTCCCTCCTGCCTTCGTTAACAGTTACCCTGTTAACAGTTACAGTGAACAGATAATGTACCACAGTGTCAAGTATTGCATGGAGAGAACAAGGAAAGAAAAAGTGAATCATCATGATGACCAAGCAGAACAAGACTGGCTAGCCATAAATTTCTACCTGTTTAATTTTCTCTGCTGTCATTGATACTAGCTCAAGCATTTGTTCAAAATGGAAAATGAGTAATTCTTAAAGCCACTACAGTTAGCTAGTATTGGCCTGAAGTTGTGTATAGAAAAATAAAAACACACTTTCATAAAATAAAACTGAGGGGCTCAATGACTATCTTGAGTGTTACATTAAATATCTTATAAGACTTCATAAGCTGGTAGAGTCTTTTTAAATTTAAGTTACCAATTCTGATATATGGCAACATGGATACTACTGCAAAGACAAAGCTAGTTGTCATGGTTTAGCAAGGAGCAGCTTTTGCCTTGGTAACAGGGGGAAGGAGTTGCAGTGAAGACCCGGTAAAGACTGTCCCCCGGCTCCTGGGTTCACACTCACCTCCGGCCCAGCTGGGTCAATCTGGCGCCTCTGCCATCACTATTTAGGGATGGGAATTTGAAGTGCTGGCAGGAGGTGTATGAGTGATACAAGATAGAGGTGATCACGCAGACCCTACAGTCAGAGAAGGAGGAAGGAAGGAGAAGCACCAGACCAGAGACTCCTCTGCAACCTGTGGTGAGAATGCAGCTGTGCCCCTGCAACCTATGGAGATCCGTGGCAGGACTGATAGTTACCAGCAGCTCCATGTGAGTGAGCCCAGACAGTGTTGGAGAGCCTGCGAGCCGCAGAGCAGCCCCACACGAGAGGCAGAGAGGAGCTGCAGCCTTTGAAATAAATGCAAGTCAGAGCAGCCCGTACAGGGCTGCCTTGTGTGTGAGGTACCCCACGGACTTGCAGGGAGGATGGGTGTGGAGCCCACCTGCCCTGAGGAGAGACAAATGACAGAAGCTATCAGGAACAGAATGACTGAAATCCCCACTCCCTGTCCTCCTGGGCCGTTCAGTGGAGGAGGAGGTAAAAACACCGGGATCAGGACTCTGAGCTTGGGAAGAGGGGAGGAGTGGGGAGAAGATGGTCTTCAAGGGCTGGTCGGACTCTTCATTGTTGTACCACTCTGTGTTGGTTTATTTTGGTTATGTTTTGGGTTTTAAGGTTATGTTTTAGTTGATGTCACATTAAATTATTTTCTGTTTTCTTTCCCAAGCCGAGTAGCCTGGTCTGTTTTGTCCTGAACCTTATGCGGCAATTAAGCTCTCCCTGCCCTTTGGCAATTCTCAGGTCTTTGGTACTTGAAGCTAATCAGTGGTCTTTTGTTCCCTGATGGGCCTAAACCATGACACTAGTGCTAACTGAAGAGGTCATAATCATGCTAGGGAAAAGGTGCTGCAGATATCAGAAACATCTAGAGACACTTGTTCATCCTCCTCCAGATGAAGAGTGTTTTGTGATTGCTGGGGACTTGAACTTTTGTAATCTTGATTCAAATTGCAGCTTTTTGACAATAACCTAAGTTTTGATACTGCAGAGAGTAAATCACAAGAGTTCAGAAATGAACTGTAATGATGACTGAACATAAAATATCACTCTAATTGGAAAAAAAGAAATTAAAATCTGTGATGAGTTTATGTGAAGCTGTTTTTTTTCGTTAGTAACAGCGGGAGCAAGCTGCACTGGTGGCCCCTGTAAGTAGTTCTCGAAACTTCCCCTGGCTCTGAGTTGAACCTAGGTCCAGCCTGGCTGGGCCAATGTGGTGCCTCTGCTGACATTGTTGAAGAAGGGAAATTTGTAGTACATAGGAGAAGGTAATCAGAAAAGATGGAGATGACCACACAGACCCCGCAGTCAGCAAGGGAGGAAGGGTGGAGAAGTGCCTTCATCATTGTCCCACTCTGTGTTGTTTTCTGTTTGTTATGTTTTTGGTTGGTGGTGGATTAAATTAACTTTCATTTGCCTCCCATCGAGGCCTGTTCTGCCTGGGATTGTGAGCCCTCTCTGTCCTTAGGAGATTCCAAAGGCCCTTGGTACTTTGCTCTTTCCCATCCCTTTGGGAAGGGGAGGAGTGAACAAGTGGCTGATTGTGGTCCTTTGTTCCTGGTTGGGACTACAACCAGGACAAGTTTGCAATTACAGAACTCAGAAAGAAATGTAAACATTCTTGTCAGTGCTACAGGAAAGATTCCCTACACATTCATGTAGAGAGATGGGTGGTGGCTGCATGTATGCATGCATTAACCTCAGTTCCAGGTTTTCAGGCCGGTTAGCCTATGGGAAGTCAAACATAGCCCTGGCATTATAAAGCATGCAAGCCACCTCCACACTTCACACTTTCATTTGCAGTGTTAACAGAGAGGCCAAAGATGTGAATAATGTAGTGATTGTGCCTAAACCAAGTATTTAGCTTCCAGAGAAATACTAACATACTTCAGTGCTGAGCACGCTGGTGTGGTCACAGCTCTGGCTTTTTTTAGCAGCTCTTTCCCCCTCACCTCAACGTGAAATTAGTAAAAGAAATGTTTTGCGCACACAGTTTTATCTACAGAATGGTGTCTGTTATATCTGCTGCACCAGCTATATTTATTATATATCACAGAGAGCTGTGCTTCTCAACAAAGCAGAGGTATCCTGAGGAAATGGTACAAGTGGCAGAAGTCTTCCAGGAAGGAATGTGTGCCCTTCCTGATTCCTTCACTCTGGAATTACCAGTGCACTATCTAGAGGTGCCTAATGCTGTGCACTTGTCCTTCATTTTAAACTTTATTCCTTTATTTCTATAGTATATTTATTTTTTCCCTTTCATCCTCTTTGGCTGATCCACTCATATCTCTTAATCTTGCTAAATTTCCCACACCTCCTATTTTCAGTCGCTACAGGCTCTTTTCTGCCTCTGCCCTTCCTATCACCTCAGCTCTGTCCATGCAGTTGGGCTCATCAGCCCAGTACAGTGCCACGCTTCCTTCCTCTGGCCTTAGATCATCACTTATGAACTGACCTTGGCCTGACAAATTGGGAATAAAGGAATTCAGAGCCTTGGCCTGCAATCTTTTTCCTCCTTTCAGTGATGCTAGAAATTAGAAAAATCACTGAGAGTATCTGTCATGATTTTATGTGAGAATTCTAGTACAAAGCATGTTGTGCCCTTTCCTTTTTTAATTCTGCTGTTCTAGTCATTGTTTCCAGAAGACAATGATGAATTCCTGTTCTCTGATTTCCTCTGTTAGCAGGGCTCATTAGACTGACCTTGCAGTGCTTGGTAGTACCAGATACCTGACTTTTTTCCCCTGACATTTAACAGTCACCCTGAAGGTGCAATCTGTTTATAGCTCTTGAAAATCTATTTGCCTCATATGAATCTAGCTGTCCTTGGCCACAAATTGAGGCCACACTGTAGCAGCTGTCTCTTTATGAATCTAAAGGAAAACACAGGAGCAATACCACTGACAAATGAATGGAAATTAGAAAAACAGGTGCTTATAATGGTGATGTTCAACAGTTAGATCATGAACAAAGTAGATGGTACCCAGGCAGCCAGTAACAAAAACAAATCCATTACATGAGACAGAATTATATAGTGGTTATATACATTTTGACAGTAAAGGAGTATTTGCGGATTCTCTTGCCTCTGATGTAGCTGTAATGGACACAAAGAGCAATCTCAGTTCAGCTTTCATAGATTAATCAGAATATGGAGCTTCATGTTTTCATGTGATAATTCCTGTAAGAATGAAGTTGGTGCTTTCAACATGAGAAAAGGTAATTGGCTAACACAATGTTCTGGACACAAGAGATTACATCTAGTGTTTTTACAGCATCGTCCCAGTTTGTAGACCATAAAAAAGAGAGTGCCTTCCTGTATGGATTCTGCATAAAAAATACAATAATACTAATCCCTGCAGTTGCTATGGTTCAAATTTAGACATCACAGAATAATAGAATGACAGAATGACAGAATGGTAGGGGTTGGAAGCGACTTTTAGAGATCATCTAGTACAATCCCTCTGCAGGTTCAGCTCAATGAGGTCACTCAGTAATGCATCCAGGTGGGTTTTGAAAACCTTCAAAGGAGACTCCACAGCTTCCCTGGGCAGCTTATGCCAGTGCTCCATTACCCTTACTGTAAAGAAGTCCTTCCTTAAGTGGAACTTTTTGTGTTCCAAGTTTTGTCCATTATCTCTTGACCTGTCACTGCACTCTATAGAAAAAAGGCGTTGCCCCATCCCCTTGTGATGCACATTTCAAACAATTGTAACTATTAATGAGGTACTCCATCTCATCCAGGCTGAACAATCCCAATTGCTGCAGCCTTTCCTCATAAGAAAGATGCTCCAGTCCCTTCATCATCTTGGTGGCCCTTTGCTGGACACTCTCCAGCAGTTCCCTGTCCCTCTTGAGCTGAGGAGCCCAGAACTAGTCACAGGACTCCAGATGAGGCCTCACCAGGGCAGAGTAGAGAGGGAGAAGAACCTCCCTTGACCTGCTGGCCACACTCTCTTGATGCATCCCAGGATGCCATTGGCCTTCTTGGCCATAAGGGCACAGTGCTGGCTCATGGTTAGTTTATTATCAAACAGCACTCCCAGGTCTCTCTCTGCACAGCTGCTCTTCAGGAGGTCAATTCCCAGCCTGTACTGGTGCATGGGGTTCTTCCTTCCCAGATGCAGGACTCTGCATTGGTCCTTGTTGAACCTCAGGAGGTTCCTCTCTGCCCAACTCTCAAGCTGGTTGAAATCCCACTGAACGGCAGCACAGCCTTCTGGGGAATCAGCCAGTCCTCCCAGTTTGGTGTCATCAGCCAACTTGCTGAGGGTACACTCTGTCCCCTCATCCAGGTGGTTGATGAAGATGTTGAACAAGACTGGCCCCAGAACCCATCCCTGTGGAACTCCACTGGCCACAGGCCTCCAACTCGATTTTGTGCCATTGATCACCACTCTCTGGGCTCTGTCATTCAGCCAGTTCTTAATCCACCTCACTCACCACTCATCCAAGTCAGACTGCTTGGGCTTTCTGATGAGGATGTTATGGGAGACAGTGTCAAAAGCCTTGCTGAAGACAAGGTAGATGACATCTGCTGCTCTCCCCTCATTTAGCCAGCTGGTTATACTCTCATAGAAGGCTATCAGGTTGGTCAAGCAGGATTTCCTAGACATTATGTTCCTCAGCAGAGCTTTGTACATAAGTCTTAAACAGCCTCAGTGAAATTTCTGTAAGGAAAACAGCACAGTAATGCTCATCTCTGGTTCTTTTCAATTAAGACATTTGTCCTTCTTCGTTGTTGTAAGTGGCTGCCAGTGGAGACTAGCTAATTGCTGATGTAACAGAAATATTTAATATTGTTTCAACACTTGTGTAAGGAGCCAACAAGCTTTGCCTCAGCAAAACAAGTATCTGCTTTTGTTCATTACATAGGGTGAGGGAGCAGAAACAGTGGCTCTGGAAAGCTCTTTCTTTTCCAGGATAAGACTCTTGTTACCTGTTTCCAGACCTGGAAGTCCATAAGAGCTTGTAGGAGAAGGTTTGCTGATTACAAACCCTTGATGTCTATTCACCAGATTGTTGGAACCAAGCACTTCTTTTGTAGTTAGGCTTGATAAGTGAAATTTTTTATCATTTGATTCAAGGTACTTAGAGCTCAAGGGAAAACATCACTGCAGGTAGCTCAGTTGCATAGCTTAGATCCTTAGTCCAATACGTAATTCCTGCTTCCTTCTCCTTTCAGCTAGGCTACACTTTTCACATTGTGTTTTCTTCTAGTTCATACTGGGAAAGGCAGTTAACCTCCAAAGAGGTAAGTTATCTTAGGCTTTACACTCCTCTCACAGCAGGAGAGAACATCACTCACTGAGGAAACTGCATTTCAGGGCCACTAAAGTTGTCTTTGAGTAGTACCTCTGAGTTTCAGTGATGAGTCACTCCATTCTCTCCTCCTGTGAAAGCTAACCTTAGTTCTTTTGGGAAAAATACTTTACAACTGCAGAGTTATTCACTAGCAGGGAATTCAGTGCCTTTCTATTTACAGCAAACTTCCCATGCTCTGTTGTCTTTATCTGAACTTCACAGAATAACAGGGAATGGCACTGTACCCTTCTATGCTGAAAAGAGCTTAAGAAAAAAGTAGTGATGCAGAAAGGAGATGAGTGGGAAGGGGCAGTAGAACAGTCTTCCATGGAGATGCTTTGGGACATATTTTCATTTTAGGAGGTGGAAAGGAAGCTGAAGCCCCACGAAATTGTGGACCTTTCATTAGCCTCTTGCTATCCAAGCTCAAGTACTCCTATATCCCAGGTGGGCAGAAGGCCTCTTAATACACAGCATAACATTATCCTGTTGAAGAAGGGGAATACATGTAAGAAAGGTAATCACTTGAAAGAAATGCTGCTGTGGTCAATAATTAAGTTGTGTGACTATATAAACACAGATAACTTTGTATGCCACAAAGGTTTTGCTTCCTGATGGGGAAATTACCAGTGACCAAAGAGTGCCTACACCTCTGCTTCAGGAAAGGTGTGCCGGAAAATAAGGCAGGGAACCAGAACACAATTGGCTGCCCAGGATATAATGACAGTGGGATTCATCAAGTTCATTTAGAGGTTTGTTCAAACCCCTGCACATGCCTGAGTATTGCTAAAAGCTACTTTGTTCTCTGAGTTGCTTATATGTTTTTTTCTGGGTTAAATGCAACAAGGCAGCAATACAGTCTGAAGGCCTCTTGGCAGGGGATGGGTAGCTCCTCAATGAAAATGTTTGTGCATGGCGTTGCCCTCCAGGCTAACAAAGGTTTGTCAGTTCTCTTTTGGAGCAGATAACTCTCATCCCACCCATGGGGCTATCATGAGCAGTAGCTGGTTTGACTTCCAAGAAACTATACCCCAGACATGTCTTGATGAGACTGTGCAATACAAAGACGGTGGTCGTTTCTCCAGAAACCGGGTCATCCTTCTCCCACCTGTTGCTTCTGAATCAATCCTAGTGTCACACCATCAGATTCATTTACTTGGCTCAGGATAACAGCCTTCTAATTAAAATACTTAGCATATTTTGTCCTTACCATTACCTATTGACACAAGATGCAATCCTGCAGTTGTTTTGCATTGTTACAAAAAACAGAGACAAGTGGTAGCCATAAGAAAAAGTTTTCAAACTTCTTCATGCTCTGTTACTAAGAGATTTTTCTGAATCTAAGGGTCTCTTTTACTCTCATACATCGTTGCACACGATCCCTATGGCAACACAAGGAAAGATAAATGTTACAAAATGTTACAACATATTTCTAGCAGCCTTTAATCCACCTTGGTGGGTAAGAAATAGGAAGGGCATAGGAAGGGCCATTCTCATAAGCTCAGCTTGTTCTCTGCTGATGAGTATAAAACTCTGAAAGTTTTGGTGGTGGGCTGATGGTGGTGGCATTTGATGACAGCAGCATCCTGCCTTTTACAAACTGCCCTTCCTTTCTGGCATTTGGTCCCTTTAATAGAAGTTGCAAGTCATGGTGCTTTGCAACCGCTCTGTGGTGGATGCAAAGAGGAAAACAGGATCAGAGCCCCATGTTCATGTTTTCTTGTAGCCTAGGGAAATATTTGAACTCAGACTTGCAAGAGGAAAAGGCATAATCTTGTTGTTACAATTCACAATACATTTCAAAAATTGTCACGGCTTAGAGCCTACAGCTTAGAACGTGGTGCTGAATTTGTGTGTCCTTTGATGGGAAAAAAACCCTCCACTGTGCTTGTACGTGTCTGAAAGAATGTAAAACATAGCACTAAGTGCAGGTTTTTTATGTAGGCAGGCAGAAATAAATTGCTCACTTACTGTTTTCTAAGACCTTCTGACACATCGAGGCACGCCTTTTATGAAAGAAATGTTCCATGTTTCTAAAAGAACTCTGTGGGAGTTCTTTGGTAGCTCAGGGCACAAATGAAGGTGGAATAAGACTTGCATTTTGCAAATTATTATAGGTTTGATCATCCAGGGCTAACCTTGACCAGAGGAGCTGCTCTGTTAGAACAGCAAGGTCTCCTGTAAAAGTTTGGCTTTTGTGTTTCCTTGACGCTTGCAGACAGCTACTCCTGAGCCTCTCCGGAGGGAAGGGGTGGGAGTGATTGCCTCTAACAGCAAGCCTGCTGCCCTAGACATCCATTTGGTTGTACAGTAAAAGGCACTTGTTACCCACGCATGCCCTAGAAGCAGAGCACAACAATGAAACCAACACTCCTCTTCCTCAAAGGTCCTGCTGATGATGAGAGAAAACCTTCCAATGTCCAAATCTGACAGTTGGTTTAAGGCTGGCTTTCTGAGGAGGTCTCTGAAAGTGTTAGCTTTCTTAAGAAACAATCTCTGCAGTGCATAGTAATGATGGATCTCACTATAGACTTAATATGCAGAAAAAAAATAGCTGAATAGCAAAATACATGGAGAAACTGTCCAGTTCCAGTTGTTCTTGAGTGAGGATTTATCTTGGAGATTCAGAGCTGTTATTTTCTTTCCTGGCTTGCTGCACAGGATTATGAAAGGACACATGTTTGTCAGTTCTCAAAGTACAAGAAATACACCAAAATTTAATTTAAGCCAAAATATTTCCTCCAGTACTGTTGATGCAAAAGTTAGAAAACGGTGGTTGGATTATTACATAGTGGCAACTTTTGTGTGAATAATTAATGCCAAGTATCTATTTCCAAAATCTGAAGCAAGGGTTTGCCAGTATAACAGAATTAGTTCACAATGGAAGAGGATTCAGCTCAGATATGGTTTCAGTCACACTCTCACACAGTGAAAATAAACAGATACATTAGTCTACCTACTGTCAGAACAGAATGACTATTTAGTACATTAATGTAATAATCTAGACAGTTATTATCAGTTATTATGTGCTTACCTGTGATCTTCCTTAAGATACTAAGTGTTACTTACCAGTAGCTAAGTTTTCAAATACTGCATTTCTATGCATTTCTTTATATGAACACTTAATTTGAAGAAAATGGGTACCTGAATTAAGAAAGCTTTTACACTTCCTCCTGAATGGAAGTCGGATCAAATGAATAGAATGGAAATGTAAGGACAAAGGCAGGCTGATCTCTACTGAGTGGTGGATTATTGCCCTAGAATTGCTACATTTGGTAAATAGAGCATTTCCTTAATAAGTCTAATGTAAAACTCTTATATAAGTATAGATTTCTTTTGTACTGTTTGAATTTAGAAAATCCTTTTAGTAGTAAGATTCTAAGATTTTGCCTGAATCTGAACTCACTGGGGATAGGAGAATTTGCTTTTTAAAAATAGTACTCTGATTTCCGTGCATTAAAAAGCAAGAAGGATGCAAAAGACTAGAAGTCTGCAATACTCCTCACCCCATACCATAAAGCAGTCCTTCCACCAAGGAAGAACTATTTCTATCTAGACCTATCATATTTTCTACACCTTCTCTCTGGTCCTGGTAACTGGTTCTTGCTGTCTCCTTCCAGTATGATGAAAGGAGAGAATAAGCCCCTTCTGGTTGCTTGGTCACTACCTGTCTTGTGGACACTGTTAGACTGAAGAAAATAACATGGAGCATCAACTCACCATACGTTCTCTTTCCAAAGAGTCTGTGCAACCATCAGTCTTAAGGCTTCTCTTTGAAATCATGGTTTCTAAAAAAATATCAGGTAGCTCTTTGCTTTTGGGCCCCTCTCCTGCAAATGGATGTTATTGAATCTCCTGACACTTAGTTTGGCTGTTACTACAAGGTACCAGACAGGCAATTATGTCTCTGTATATAACCCTGCTATTTAGGTGGTAAGATTATCAATTTGTATCAAAGAAAATACTTTGAATTCCATTAGTATTCATTGACTTTCATTTCTTCACCTCTCTTCATGAGTCCTTGCTTTGGAGAATGAATATTTAAATACTTGTGTCAAACTTGCTTCTAAAACTAAGAGACTGAAGCTGAGTTAATTTACATTTAAACAATTGATATTGTTTTCTGAGTTTTTGATTAATCTATTTTTTTTCAGAAGGATATTTGAGTAAGGATGTTATATGGCCAAATACTACCTCTGTTTCCCATGTTGTGCACTCTAAAAATACTGATAGTTGGTACTCTTATCAAATTACCAAATTTAAGCCTGGCATTCTGATTGTCACAGTAGACACAATAGTACTGTATCTGAGCTAATATTTAGGCATATTTATTTATTTCTAGGGGCTTTTTTGAAAAGATTGGTGGCACGTAAACCTCTACAGGGAAGCAAAAGTTACTCTTGTAAAAAAAAATTATTAGTAGGGGCAATTTACTTAGGTTCAAATACTGTCCACTGAGATTTTTCAGTGTTTAAGAGCAAAAAGTGAAATATTCAAGAGAAAGTGTTTTGTTTTGTTTTTTTTTTTTTTTGTTCAGGCAAGATAACTTTGCATGAAAAGTGAAGCTAGTAGAATCTGTTGACCCTGAAACGTGGTTATTTTTTTGATTTGTAAGCATATATAGTGCAGTTGCTCTCAGGGAAAATAACGTCCCTCAGTTAAAATGATGGTGAATTCCCTATGTAGTTGCTTTCTAAAAAATATAACAATGCATTAAGGCTCTCTTAGAGCTGTTTGTGTTTCCTTATTATTACAGATCTTCAGTTTTAAAATAGGCCAGACATTTTCTTTTCTTTCTCCGGGAAACAATATTCTGTACCATAATCAACGAGATCAGCTTATTTTAAGACACACAACTAATGCTGACAAGGATATTTTTCTAACTCTCAAAAAAAGTGCAAAAGCCAAGCTTATTCTCTGTTCAAGCTCAAGAGGAGAAGTGTGCCAGCAGCTGTGCAGACACTACTGATCCAGCAACGTGTGCTGACAAATCCAGTGTGCTCTTGCTTAGGACAGGACCAGAGCTCCTGCCATTTCCATCCATCTCTTCCAATAATTCTTGCTGTATTGTCCTGCTTATTGAGCCACCATCCTGAAGCCTGCACAATTCATAGAATCATAGAACCATAGAATGGTAGGGGTTGGAAGGGACCTTTAGAGATCATCTAGTCCAACCCCCCTGCAGAAGAAGGTTCACCTAGATCAGGTCGCATAGGAACATGTCCAAGCGGGTCTTCAAGACCTCCAAGGAAGGAGACTCCACAACCCCTCTGGGCAGCCTGTGCCACTGCTCCCTCACCCTCACAGTGAAATAGTTTTTTCTTATGTTTAAGTGGAACTTTTTGTGTTCCAGCTTCATCCCATTACCCCTTGTCCTGTTGCTGGCTACTATAGAAAAAAGGGATGTCCCAACTTCCTGACACTCACTCTTTAGATATTTATAAATGTTAATCAGAGAATACCAAATGTATTTTTTTTACTACTTTTCCTTATCTTTAAGAGAGGAGATAGTGACTGTTATAATCACCATATTCGGGACAGCGGTTGTGGTAATAAAATTGTAGAGGAACACTTCCTTTCTGGATCTCATATTATAATGGAGTATCTGTTTTGTCACCCAAGCCGGTGGGGATTTTTGGGAGGGGCTCCAGGATGTTTGTTTGCTTATACTGAGGGGGAAAAAAAAAAAAATTAAAAAAAAGGCTGGAAAATTGTGAGCATGTTGTGATTTTTTTTTTTTTTTTAAAGACATTTTGCAATGAACCCACTCAACCTTACACACTAATACCTTAAAAGAAGGGAATCCCTTGTTCCCTGCTATGGTTTAGAAATAGCCCTGAAAGAGATCCTGTAGTTCCCTCCCATCTACTTCTAGAGATGCAATAGGATTAGGGATTTGACTAGGTAAACTCCAACTGTCTACCCACCTGAAATATCCCCATAAACTTCTCAGCCTTTCACTTGCATCCAAAGAAGCATTTACATGTGGCTTGCTAATGAACACTGTCATTGAAGTATACTATTACATAAAAGGTGCTGTACTACATATTAATTCTGTTATGTGGTGCCCACTCTGCATAGTATCCAGGGAGCAGTCCCACATGAATTGAAGTTTATGAACTCTGGCTCTAAAACTGGTGTGATTCCCATTGCTGTAACTTGTAGCTGCTAGCAGCTTGCATTCTCAAAGGCATCTGCCTGTAGCAAGGTAATATTCTTGAAGTCGGGTAATGGTAAGATGTGGGAGGAGAAGCATATTCACTTTATTAACATTGCCAGAGACTGCTGACTCCACAAAACAAAGAGAAAAATCAAGTAAGAGTAATCTTGTCTTAAAAACTCAGAGACTAAATAATTTTGCAACATCTCAGACCTTCCAGCTTGTTCTCTGAAATGGTAGAAAGCCAAAATTACAAACAGACAAACCTAGAACTCAGTCTAGCAAAGAAGTTTGTGCACATAATAGGGAGCAGAGGAGCACCACTGAAGAGCCACAACCTGTTCCAACCCCCATGAGCTGCAGGAACTGCAGCCCAGAGAGAACTGGGATGGTCTGCTGACAACATCCTTGGGTTCACCACCTCAGTGGAGGCAGGAGATGAGAATCTTTGTGTCAGCAGGGAGGCAAGGCCTAATGTGTTGGAGGCCACAGAAATGCCTGAAAATGACCACTTGGAAGTCAGGACTCCTTCCCTCAAAAGGTAGCCAGATCGATATCCCATCTGACGTGCATGCCATTGCATGGGCAACAAACAGGAAGAGCTGGAAGCATTGTGCATCAAGGGAAGTGTGACATTGTCGCTATTATGGAAACATGAGTCACACAACTGGAGTGCTGCACTGGATGTCTGCAGAATTTTCAGAAGCAACAGGCAAGGCAGGAGAGGCAGAGGGGTTGTCCTCTGTGTTACGGAGTGCCTTAACTGTTTAGAGGTCAGTGATAGTAAGGATACGGTCGAGTGTTTACAGGTATGAATCAGGGGGAAGGAAAATAAGGAGTGAGTCTGTTACAGGCCACCCAGCCAGGATGAGGAGATAAATGAGATGTTCTTTAGGCAGCTAGGCAAAGTCTTGGAATCACTGGCCCTTGTTCTCATGGGGACTTCAGCCTACCAGATGTCTGCTGGGAATACAACACAATAGAAATGATGGCAGGGAACAGGGGAGGTTCCTGGGGTTTGTGAAAGATGAGCCAGCACTGTGCCCAGTGGCCAAGAAGGCAAATGGCAACCTGGCCCGTATCAGAAATAGGGTGGCTAGCAGGACCAAGGAAGTAATTGTCCCCCTGTACTTGGAACTTGTGAGGCTGCACCTTGAATACTGTGCCCAGTTCTGGGCTACAAGAAGGACATGGAGGTGCTGGAGTATGTCCAGAGACAGGCAACAAAGCTGGTGAAGGGTCTGAAGAACAAGTCTGATAAGGAACAGCTGGGGGAGTTGGGATTGCTTAGCCTAGAGAAGAGGAGTCTGAGAGGAGACATGATCACTCCCTACAGCTACCTGAAAGGATGTTGTAGTGAAGAGGGGGTAGATCTCTTCTCCTTAATGAATGACAGGACAAGGGGAAATGGCCTCAAGTTGTGTCAAGGGAGATTTATATTGGACATGTAGTGGTTTTGCCTGGGCCAGGTGTTGGTAGCACGGAGGCTACAGGGGTAGCTTCTTTAGACAGAGTTGCCAGAAGCTTCCCCTGTAGCTGACAGGGCTAATCCCAGTCAGTTCTAAGATGGACCTGCAGCCTGGACAATTAATGATTGAGGTAATGCCTCTGTGAATAATGTATTGGAGAAGGGGAAGAAGTTGCTGCACAGTTGCTAAATTGCAACAGCAGAAGGGAAGGAGAATGTAGCAACATATCTCTGCAGACACCAAGGTCAGTGGAGAAGGAGGAGCAGGAGGTGCTCAGGCTCTGGAAGAAAGATTCTCCTGTGATCTGTTGTGCAGCCTATGGTGAGGCACCTGTGCCCCTGCAGTCCATAGAGACCACCAGGGAACAGAGATCCATTTGCAGTCCGTGGAGGACTCCACGCTGGAGTGGGTGGATGCCTGAAGGAGGCTGTGACTTCGTGGGAAGCCCACATTGAAGCCAGTTTCTGGCAGGACTGGGAGCCTGTGGGGAGAGAGGAGCCCACCCCAGGGCAGGTTTGCTGTCTGTGAGGGACCCTCACGTTGGGGCAGAGTGTGAGGGGCTGCTCACGTGGGAAGAACCCATACTGGAACAGTTCTTGAAGAACTGTAGTTCATGGGAAATTAATTGGAGAAGTTTATGGAGGACTGTCTCCTGTGGGAGGGACCCACAGTGTAGCAGTGGGAAGTGTGAGGAGGCCTCCCTCTGAGAAGAAGCACTGGCAAAGTCCATCTGTAATGAACTGACCACAACCCCCATCCCCTGCACCACTGCGGGGGAAGGAAGGAGAGTCCCAGGAAGAGGGAGTGGTGGGGGGAGGTGTTTTAAGATTTGGTTTTATTTCTCATTTCCCTGCTCTGTTCTGATTGTTCATTAAGAAATCAAACTATTTCTCCCCAAGTTGAGTCTGTTTTGCCCATAACACTAATTGCTGAGTGATCTCCCTGTCTTTATGTCAACTCATAAACCTCTTCTTATGTTTCTCTCTCCTCTGCTCAATTTAGGAAGGGAGTGATAGAATGACTTGGTAGACACCTGGCACCCACCCAGGGCTAAAACCACCACAGGACATTGGGAAGAACTTTTTCACAGAGAGGGTTATTAAGCATTGGAACAGGCTGTCAGGGAGGTGGTGGAGTCAGCATTCCTGGAGATATTTAAAAGATGCATAGATGAGGTGCTGAGGGATATGGCTTAGTTTAGTGATGGGCTTGGCAGTGTGAGGCTAGAGGTTGAACTTGATGATCTTAAAGATCTTTTCCAACTGCAATGATTCTATGACTGTGTGATTCTATGGTCTGAATGGGCTACCTACAGATCAGGCTGGACCCTTGGCTTCCCATGCACCCTGCCAGAAGCACTAGCACACAATCCACCTTTTGCAATGTACTTCTCAAGTACTTGGCTGGGTGGATGTTCCTGCATGGGTTTCTCCTAGTTCAGGGAACAGCCACTGGGCTCTGTCCTAACTCACCCAGCCCATAAAGCAAGAGTTAAGCTATACTTGAGTAATTAAACCCTGGGAAGTTTCATCTTGGGACACTAGCACAGCTCTGCTCAGGTTGTTTTTTAAACCTGTCCTTCCTTTAGAGGCTGTTGTACACTGGCATGGGTTACTGCAAACTGCTGAGGGAACCATTTAGCTCTACTTTGTAAAGCAGAGAAGATACATATAAAACAATGACAGAAGGAGAACCATCATGTGGCACTTCTCAGGATGGTAGTTCTTCTGCCTTAAGATATCAACACCAGCAGCAGGCCTTATGGAAATGTGTCATTTCACAAGATGGGAGAGCAGAAACCAAGGTAGTAGAGGCTTCCAGCTGGCAGTATCCCAGGAGTTGTAGCAGTTCCCTGACCATCCTGACACAGCATGCCTGGAGGTGTGAAATCCTCCTAAGCCTTGCAGTGTGAGAGTTGAGTAGAAACCATGGCAATGGCAACTATGACTTGTTACCACTTAACTTTGCATTCTCTCCCAGTTTTAACTTTTCCACTTTTAGAGTGGTCACTTTGCTCAGGCACATGTTTGCCTGTCTCTTGCCTTGGTCTTTCAGCTTGATTGCTTAAAAAAAATATTTATGGCATTCCTCTATTTTGCCTGGATGTTTCTCTATAGTATTCTACAAGAGGTTTTCTTCTAGATATAATAGCAACCACAAGCTACCACTCATGTTGTAACTCACGGTTTACTAGATAGATGCAAGGACTAAGATGATCCCTGGGTTAGGGATTTCTTACTTAAAGATCTGTCAGTCTCATACTTCCCCCCAGCATTTTATTCATTGTTAAAAAATGCAGGCCAGTGGAAAAAACCCAGCATTGTGTGTGCTTTGCCTTCAAGAGATATTATCAAGGAACCTAAAGTCTTTGTACACATCAATACAAAATGTTATCATGGCAGATCTGCTCTGGAAAAACCCTGCTGGACAGAAAGTAATTTAGAACAGTAAAGTGATTTAAGTGCAAGGAAGGACTGAAGTTACAGAGAGATGAAAGCCATATGAATAATTTGCTTTCATCACAAGTACTTCTGCTTTACATGGTACAAATTGCTTTTTCTGCTGAACATGTAGCTTGAGCATACAGTCATATCCAGACAGATTAAAGGACACAGCTTTACTTTCTACTTGTACTGTCACTGTTCTGTTTTTACATTTCATAGACTATCTTCTCATAAAATAGCTGTGTTTATAAAGGGCTTCATGCTGCAGTGCTCATCATCTCTCCTCCTGATTTGGGTCACTGGCCACAACAACGGAGAAAGGTTAGACAAAACATATAGAAGTAAAATCCTTTCAAGGGCTACTTGCCTGCTGACAAGCAGACCTTGCTGCCAAGCCATGTAACTTGCACAGGTATTTGTAAAAAATAAAGCAAACAATATCAGCCTTAGCTATATATACTACATTTTCCCAAACTTAAGCTTTGGAGTCAGACCCTATAGCCTTGACCACATTCTTCTGCCTTGCTGTAAACCATGCATGACCTGCACACTACGAATGCTCCTCCTTCGCCATTTCCTCTATTTCCTTTTCCACATTCTGTACTTCTGAAGCTGGGCCCATCATACATGCTGTCTCCACATCCAGGACCTTGCCTTTTCTGATTTTCAAAGCCCCCCCGTACCCCACACAAATACTAGATAATTTCTTGAAAGCTGCAATATTTGCTGTCTTGCCCTGTGTCACCCTGGTGCTTGCAGGGTCATATTTCTCTTTCCTGCCCTGTGGTTGCTGCCAAATGGAGCAGGCCGTCAAGAGGGCAGCCTGGCTACCTAGGACAAGAAGGGACTGCAACATACTCTGCCTTGCAGCCATCCAATGCCTATCAGGAACTGTGCTCACATGGGCCTCACTAGGAAGTGCTGGGCCTGGGCTGCTATGTAGCTCACTCTTTCTCTCCAGGCATGTGGCATATCTCATGACACAAGTCCCAAATATCAGAACAACTTAGGTTAAAAAGAGAAAGCCAGGGAGAAACTAGTAAAACAACAATACTTCTAACATTCATGAGGTTCTGTTAGACTAGTTCTAGCGAAGAAGGAAAACAGATCAGCAACAGACTGAAATTAGGGAATGCCTTGTTTTAATTGCATGCATAGTCTTCTCGGATCACTGATACTGGATTGCCACTATCTTCAGATTCAATACAGAGCTTGATGTTGGGTTCTCTTTATGAGGGTTTTACTGGGCCTATTAAGAATAATCCCTGCAATGAGACTCTGAAGCATATCCCAAAGACAGTGGAAAATGTCCTGAACTTCTTTTCTGAAACAAATTTTCATCTGCCTCCTTCACTGTGGAGAATGATCGCTGTTTAAAATATAATGGAACATACCAGGTGCTATGGTATGTTATTGACATTTATATTGCCAGAAGCTTATAGTATGTTGGTCAGAGTGAGATAACAAAAGCTGCTATTTATGTTTTTAAGCTCTTCTTTCATCAGTAGCTTAATCATATCCTACTTGCTCTTTACCTTTAAGAAGAGCAGACTTAGAGGTGATCTTATCAGTGTTTACAAATACAAAAAGGGCGGGTGTCAGGAGGATGGAGCCAGGCTGTTCTCAGTGATGTCCAACGATGGACAAGGGGCAACAGGTACAAGCTGGAAAATAGGAGGTTCCAAAGAAATACAAGGAATAATTTCTTCACTGTGAGGGTGATGGAGCACTGGAACAGGCTGCCCAGATGGGTTGTCAAGTCTCCTCTGGAGACATTCAAAACCACCTGGACAAGTTCCTGTGTGACCTACTCTAGGTGGTCCTGCTCTAGCAGGGGAGTTGGACTAGATGATCTTTTGAGGTCCCTTCCAACCCTTAAGATTCTGTGATTCTGTTTTGTAGATGAGGAGTATGTGGGAGAACAGGAATCTTATTCTGAATGGAAAATATGAAAGAAACCTGTTGGTTTCTGACATCTTGAGCAGAAATGCAAAGGAAGCATGGAGGACAGTGCTGATTAAGGAAGTCCACTGCTAATATTGAAAAGCCATTTCTTTTATGTCACGGGTGAAGACTTTTTTATTTCCTAAAGATGTATATGCTAGAGTCCTGTGTTTCAGCTGTTCTCACAGTGTCTTAGTTAATGCCTGAGATCAAGTCAACTCTTGTCCATTATTGAATCAAACAAATACACACCATCTCCCCTCTCAGCAGTAACATCTAAAAAAAGCTTTTCTGTGAGTGTTTAGATTAGCTGAGAGTATCTGTCTGGACAGTAATATGGATGAAAAACAAAAAACCGACAGTCATATTAAATAGCTTCTTGAGAAAAGAAACCATATGAAAGACAAGCACCTTGGGAACATTATTGCCAGACTCTTTTCCCAGCACAACGTTGGGAAAAAACCTAACAAAACATGACAGGTGATGAATTCGTGAGGGTTTCTTTGTTTTGCTAATTCAGAAAAATGTGTTTAAAAAGTCAGCCCAGTGTAGTCATGTATTCCTAACCCTCTAGATAGTTTGATGTCTTGGGTCATGATGAATGCAGTTTTTCTAGATGTTAGTAAGGCTTTTGATTACTCTCCCTCAGGGCATCCTTCTCAACAAGTTGTCCAGCCATGGGACAAGTGACTTCACAGTGCACTGGGTGGAGAAAGGACTGAGCATCAGGGCTCCACAGATTATTGTGAATGGGGCTACATCTGACTGGTCACTGCTCACCAGTGGCCTTCCTCAGGGGTCATTCTTAGGCCAGTTCTGCTCAATGTATTTAACAACAATCTGAATGAGGAGTTAAACGCACCTTTGGCAAGTTTGCTGACAACACCAAACTGCGAGGTGCTGTTGACTCTCTTGAGAGACACCTTGCCTTTTGCTGAGGGACCTAGATATATTGGAGCATTGAGCAATGATTCATGGGATGAAATTTAACAACTCCAAATGCTGGATTCTGCACTTGGGACAATGTAATGACAGGTACAAATGTAAACTGGGAAGGGAGAAATTTAATGAAATTCAACAAGGGCAAGTGTAGAGTCTTGCATCTGGAAAAGAATAACCCCATGTCCCAGTACAGGCTGGGGAATGAACTCTTAGAGAGCAGTGTAGGAGAAAGAGACCTGGGGTGGTGGTGGACAGCAGGATGAGCATGAGCCAGCAATGTGCCCTGGTAACCAAGAAGGCCAATGGCATTCTGGGGTGTAATAGAAGGGCTGTGGGTAGTAGGTTGAGAGAGATTCTTCTCCCCCTCTACTCTGCCCTCGTGAGACCACATCTGGAATATTGTATCTAGTTCTGGGCCCCTCAGTTCAAGAAGGACAGGTTGCTGCTGGAGAGGGTTCAGTGCAGCGCCACAAAGATGATGAAAGGAGTAGAGCATCATCCTTATGATGAAAGGCTGAGGAAGCTGAGGCTCTTTAGCTGGGAGAAGAGGAGACTGAGGAGTGACCTCAATAATGTTTACAAATACATAAAGGGTGAGTGTCAGGAGGATAGAGTCAGGCTCTTCTCAATGTCCAATGATGGACAAGGGGCAATATATAAAGCTCAAACATAAGAGGTTCCAGAGAAATACAAGGAAGAATTTCTTCTCTGTGAGGGTGATGGAGCTCTGGAACAGGCTGCCCAGATGAGTTGTCAAGTCTCCTCTGGAGACATTAAAAATCACCTGGACAAGTTCCTGTGTGACCTACTCTAGGTGGTCCTGCTCTGGCAGGGGGGTTTGGACTAGATGATCTTTTGAGGTCCCTTCCAACCCTTAAGATTCTGTGATTCTGTGAGAGCAATGTCTGGAGAGCATTCCTGCAGAAAGGGCTCTGGGGTTGCTGGGTAAAGCAGAGTCAGTGTTTGCCAGCAGTGTGTCCTAGCAGCCAGGAGGGCAACCTGCACCCTGGGGGGCATCAAACACAGCAGAACCAGAGGGCTGACAGAGGCAATTATTCCACTGTATTCAGTGCTGGTGCGGCCTCACATCAAGTACTGTGTGCACTTCTGAGCTCCATGATTTAAGAAGGATGTGAAGGTCCTTGAATGCATCTAGAGAAGGGCAACAAAACTGGTGAAGGACTGTAAGGCATGTTCTGTTAGGAGTAGCTGGGGACTCTAGGTTTGTTTAATTTGGAGAAAAAGAGGCTGACCTCTACTGTTCTCTACAACTTTCTGAGAAGAGGAAGTGAAGAGACAAGTGCTCATCATTTCTTCCTGGGATCCAGTGACAGGATGTGTAGGAATGGTTCAGAACTCTTCCAGGTGACATTCAGGCTTGACATTAGGAAGCATTTCTTTAAAAAGTGGGTGGTTAAACACTGAAATAGGTTTAATTGATGGCCCAAGCTTGACAGTGTTTAAGAGGTATTTAAACAATGCTCTTTATAATTTGCTGTAGCTTTTGGTCAGCCCTGAATTGGTCAGGCAGTTGGACTAAATGATCATTATGGGTCCCTTCCAATTGAAACTATTCTATTCTATTCTATTCTATTCTATTCTATTCTATTCTATTCTATTCTATTCTATTCTATTCTATTTATCTCTATTTTAACTTTGAAGAACTAAGGGCTATTTCTAAAGATCTGCAAAAGGTGAGAGAAATGTGTCTATTGTCAGAGGCCAGGAATTTATTATGCAGGAACACATATCCCCATCTGAAAGCTTGTATATGTCCACATGATTTTGATTTTATACATCAACATTGTGCAAGATTGCTTTGAGAGTTTTTTTTAACAGGCACAGTTATCCACTTTTGTTCTTTAAAGCCAAATAGCTCTTACCCTTGGGAAGTATTTTGAAAAGATCTTATTGCCAGTTTTATGACATCTAATCTGTCTATAAAGGTCATAAATGGAAAGATTAGTATGTATAGCTCTTTCTAATCCTTAGTTTTTTAGCCTACATGTTAAAAACTATTAAAACCCCATAAAGATTAAACAGAAAAAAGGATTCTGTATATACTGCATCTACTCTGTGTACTATATTTACTTATGGAGTAGGATCTAGGTCAAAAAGGTTACCCTAAATTTTGTACAGAGAACAAGGCTGGGGCAAGTGTGTCCGGACACAGGCAAGAGATGCTGAGCAGAGTTCTGACCACCACCAGATAGCTAGCCCTCCCCAAAGCAGTATCTTGGCATGTCATGGAATATCCATAGGACATCAGCTGACCTCATAGGGCTGTACAGATGAAGACAAACTACTCCAGAGGATAAGAGGGCTTAGCTGCAAGGATTTATGTCAAGCCATGCCTGTTGCCCTCAAGGCCAGAGAATGTTTCCTGGCCAATTTAATGTACTACTATAGATGAAACAAGGCTTGGTTTGACAAAGTACTATCCCACTCAAGTTTGAGACAGTTACTAAAATGGCAAACTACTCACCCAGGGTTGACCTTCTTTTAATCTTGCTGCCTGGCTCCAAGGAAAAGCTTTCTGACAGTTCTCCAACAGAATCTCTGCAGTAGATTTTAGTCACAGCCTGTTCCACAGTTGACAAAAGCTGTTGAATCTGTTCTGTGTGTCACATGCTGGTTTGTTTTTAATATTCCAGACTGGATAATCAACAGACTTGGAGAACTTTACTGCAAATTTCCTGAAACATAATATAAAGGCAATTCTGTTTATGCTATTCACTTCATATGACAGAGTACAGGGAAGGTTAAAAGAAGAGCTGTATGTCCTGATGATAACGGTTACAATTGAACATGAAGAGCATTTTAGAGTATTTATGACTGATGTTTTCCCCCTTTTATAAACACCAGTAACGATTGCCATTTATTGAACAGTTCTTTTTTCAGTTTTCAAAATACGGGTTAAAATGCCTGTCAGTTCAGTAAGATAATGAAACACAATAATGCTACATGAATGCTAAGATTTGCATCTTGGCTTTCATAATCTAGATTTAAAGCAAGTTGTAAGCAGACTTTCACACTTATTTTGTGCTTTTCATGCAAAATTTCTTAAATTTTTGATATTTAATGTGTAGAATTTTCATATGAGCATCTCTACCCTTGACAAATTGGATATACTGACATGAATCAGTAAACTGGAGACCAAGTCCTCAGCTAGGAGCTAAAATGTCCTGCTCAAATTCTACTAATTCTTGAATAGCAAAAGATACAGGTAAATACTTGCCTCTGAAGTCTGCTGTATGGGTTAACGTATGCAACAATTTGTTCAACATTTACAAGGTGCAATGTGCTATTATACAGGCCAAAGGTGGTCTGTGTTTAATTTTACATTGAAGGATCCTTAGGTAGCCAAAAGAGAAAAAAAAATAGGACAACCAAAAAGTCATGGCAACATATCTTTGCCATTGGCAATGGCAGCTTATGGTATGCAAATGATTTTTAACCCATGAGATTACTGAAGGGGCATATTTCTATTACACTAATGGGCCTCCTGCACTCCTTAATAAATACATATTTTTGGATGGCACTGTTGCTTTCTCTGGCTTTACCTAATAGTATTTCTTTATGCCCTTCACTGTAGAGTGTACTAAACATGCCAATACATTGTGGAAATGAGTGGTATAAAATCAGACCATGTAGGCTTTTAACCAATAAACTGTGTCTCCTCCCTCCTGGGACTTCAAGGAATCTTTAATGTAGTGGAACATCAAAAGTCAAAGTCTTGTTTCATTAATTGCAACTTCTTCAAAAGTCTCCTTTTCTGGGTACATCAAAACCCACCTGGACTAGTTCCTAGTGTGACCTACTCTAGGGAGCCTGCTCAGTCAGGGGGGTTGGACTAGATCATCTGTCAAGGTCTCTTCCAGCCCTTAAGATTCTGTGATTCTGTGAAAGCATGGCAATTCTTGCAAGTAAGTTACAGGTTACTGGATTAGTTTGTTGCCTTCAACTGTAGCTACACAAACTTGGGAATTCTTGGTTTGAAAAACTTTTCTGCAGACCTCTGAGACTGCATCCTTCTCCTGGAACTAAGTCAGCCACACCTTAGTGCATTTGATTTGTTAGAATGACAGTGAGATTTCTGCTGTCACAGACATCAAAGTTTGTTTTCTGAACTGTCCCCTTTTTTGGTCATTAATATGTATTACTATGCACAGGATTTCCCACAGCAATTCTGCTCTCAGAGTGACAACTGGGTTGAGTTGTTGCATATCTAACTGTAGGCAGCTGCAAGGTCATATGGTCCAGAGCCTGCAGATAATTATTATAATTATTAGAGTAAGATATAACAGGATATAATAATATCAGAATTTATAATACTATAACAAGATACGTGACATGATCTATACACATTTTTTCTTATTATCTCTAGGGGATTTGTAATATTTTTTCTTATTATTTTGCTGGTCTCTTTCTGAAATGTAATTTTTGTTTATATCAAACCAGGACAACCTGTTTCCACATTTCATAACAATTCTATAGAAGACTTCAGTGAAACTAGAAATTCCTGTTGCAGTTTGACTTAAAAGTATAGCGCAGATGCTTGCATGGCATATCTGCTTTCCAAGAACACTTGTGTATTTTCCTCTGAATGATTTCTGTCAGTAGACTTCTCAACACATGGATTGTTGGAAATTTACACATTCCAGAACTGGAAGAGGAGAAAAGCCCAGCTCCCTCAGCCTTTCATCATAAGGGAGATGCTCCACTTCTTTCATCATCTTTGTGGCCCTGCGCTGAACTCTCTTCAGCAGCTCCCTGTCCTTCTTGAACTGAGGGGCCCAGAACTGGACACAATATTCCAGATGAGGTTTCCAAAGGGCAGAGGAGGAGGAGAATCTCTTTTGACCTACTGCCCTCGGCCCTTCTGATACACCCTCAGGATGCCATTGGCCTTCTTGGCCAAGAGGGCACATTGCTGGCTCATGGTGCAAGATGTTTTTTCTCACTCCCTTAAAAAGCATTGTAGACTGTTATGTGCATCTAGTTCAGTCTTCATATTGAACTTCTTTCTCTCTGCTACTAATGCATCCTGCCAGGTACCACATATTTTAGGATAAAGATGAGTAGAAGAACAATTTAAGTCTTTAAGCCAAAAAAAAAAAAAAAAAAAGGAAAAGACAGAGACTATGACTCAATTTAGTATTTTCCACGGAAATTGGGAGGTGCAGAAAGTTAGCTGCTTGTGATAAATATATAAAAGAAATTCTTGTATTTTAAGCTTCAAAGCTAGGGCAAGATATTTTTGTACTTAAAAACCCTGTAGATTTTCACTAAAAATATTCCTCCTGTAGGTATACAAATGAGTGTGTGTAAAAACAGTATTTTCCCTGTTCACACAAAAATTGAATTTATTTCATGGAAATCAGTGTTTAATTTCATATCTTATGCTCTGGTAACAGGAAACATCTGTGACAACTTCCAATCTGCTCTGTTCAGCACACAAAACCAAGACTGGTTACACAGTCTCCCAGTGAGATGGCTTCACACTATCCTGTATACAACAGCTCCCCAGAAGATACAGCCATTTTTGTGCCTTAGCTTCTCAGGAAACCTCCTATTACGCCTGTCTTTTTGTCTCATTGAGCAAGTAAGACATGACAGGAATAAATTATTTTAAAATCAGAAGTTATGTTTAAAAAAACCCTAATTTACTTCAAAATAAGGCAGACAGTTCAATGACAAAACAAACTGAACAACCAGTGCAAAGCACCATTTTCCCTGGAATACAGACACACAGATGCAGCTAAAAATCATGTTTTATATGGGAATGACTTTCTGCCTCAGTCTGAGCTTGGTTCTTCACCTCCCTGCCCTGTGATGTGCTTCTCTGCCACCCATTGGTCTCTTTATTCCTTATAGAGATACTGTAGTGGGAGAACAAAACAATCTTCCTGCATAAATTACAATGGTTACTTGAAACAGGCTCACCCGAAGTACCTTTACAGCAAATGAAGCATCATTTCAATGTGGTATCTGTACTTTTCCAAAATGAAGAACTCTGCCTAGCAAAGTATTGTTCAAAGAGCAGGACAGATGTCATCCAGTATTCATTCTACTTGGGTCACATCTATTCTGGGAACCATTGGGCTCCAGAATGTCTCACACATTTGGACTCATGTTTAAAAATAGTATCTTCCACTGGCATGAAAAGGGAGCCAGGAATGACCTGTGCCTCAGAAAGTTAAGACCATTGTTTAGATATTCAATTGGGGAACAACCTCAAAGACCTAAAGCGAGGCTGCATATGCTAAAATAAAAACTTAGAGATGAGAAAGGCCTTGGGTTCCACTTACCTGCCTGTATGAATTAACACCAAACGCGTGAAAAGGAATTTCTACAGACTGGAAAGGTCTCTCATGCCCTTGCAATCTCTGTGTTAATGCCTTACAGCTGTGTTTTTCATATTGAAGATCATGTTTTCTCATCCATGGAGCACTAGCATTTTTGCAACTCTTCACAATTTATTTTTATATTTTGCAAACCAAAAAGACTCTATTATGCACTTAAAATGTTTTGGAAAGCTTCTAGAATTTTACATAAAAATCTAAAACTTTTTCCCCAATATTAAAAGTGATTAACAAATACACAATTTCCATTTTAACCTGGCAAAAAGCATGATCATCATTGATTTTGTTTTAATATAAGGCATAAATATGCAACCTCATATTTCTGTGTTCACAGGAAAGCATACTTTTTTATGAAAGACATTAACTATTCTGTTGTGATTAATGAGAACCCCTTCTGTACCACACAGCCAGACAACTCATAGACATCAGATGCTCTTTCTCCCTTACCACTTCAGCATGAATGCTCATTTCTGAGTTCATGTTCTGATCATTGTATGAACAATACTATTAAATAGTACCATAAGTATTGCTGCTCTTGTCTTATTAGGTAAACTAGCTTGTGAAGAGACTCTTCCAAAGCACCCCCCCTCCAATACAGCTTACACTCCTGTTCTGCTTTCATTAATCAAGTATGGTAAGCCTTAACATGCAGTCATCCAGCCAACTCAACAGCCTGGTAGATATCTTCTATTAGAGGGTAGAATAATTACAGTTTCCATAGCCACCAAATTGACCCTTATTTTAAGTGCTTTGAATTCTTTAGAGTGAACAGATATCTCTGTGTTTCCCTCTTAGAATAATGAGGAATGTGTCTCTGTTAATGCTGGTCATATTAGGCATTCACTCATTCATTGTATTACTTGGAAGCAATTCCATTAAATTCATTTTCATGAGGTAGGCAGAATGAGAAGAAAAAGATCAAGATGTTGACACACTCTGATACTATGAATGGGCTATTCAGGAACACAGAGAAAGGAGGTGGGAAAAAACTCCACTGTAAGTCAGTTTCTCAGCTAAAAGATATTAGCAGTGATGGGATCCCAGGATCAGCTTAATCTACCACCAGCTGAGGGACCTTCGTGGATGGAGTATCTTTGCACACTAGCAACTGAGACACCCACCTGAGTGTCAAGAACTGCAGCTGTGAACTATCACATCAGAGGAGAGGGAAGAGGAAAGGTGTACATCTTCGTATTATCCAGTGTCACTGATCAGAGCAGTCAACGATCCAGAAAAGAGATAATCTTATTCTCTGAAGTATTATTTAGTATGGAGGCCACGCAGCTCATGCCTAACAAAATGTGATACATACAATAAGGCACAACTGGTACTGAATATGCTAATGGCAGATATCTGATGACACTTCTCTGGTGAAGGTAAGATACTGGAAAGCCCAGGGATTTCAACACAGCAAACCAAAACCAGAGAGTTATTACCAGAAACAGATCAGCAGAGATTTGTGAAGTTTATCTTCACTGACATCTGCTCCCGAGCAGCACCCTTATGAGCTCATTTGCCTTCAGTAATTACCTTAACTGTTCCTTAGCTAGCCTCATAAGTCACAAAAATCTGGGTAGAAAAGATACCAAATGTCACTGGGTGCTAATTAAGTCACGTAGGGTTTACTTCCTGGGAATTTTGCCATCAGTGTGGAAGGAACTGAATCAGACTCACTGTTTTTGGTGCTGATCATCTGTGGTGAACTGCTGTCCCAAACTCGGACACAATATACAGTATTCTAGATGATATTTTTGGATCAACTGTTGATCAGAATTAAAGATTGTATTACATTTCATTATTATATTTTCAGTATAGGATAGTATTCTATATTAGCTAATGCTTTTGTTTGAGACAGTGTTCTAGTTGTATCAACACTGGGAAAAGCCTTGCCTCAACTAGGACTCCCAATCCCTGTTTCACGCTGCCTGCCCACTCATACAGGTCAGCAGCTGGTGCTGGCTGACTGGGCTCACTGTTACCCACAACCGTTTGCTCTTCAGGTTTGACGTAAAGGCATCCTTCTGGGCAGTGTTAACAACAACTTATGTCAGCTCATAATCACAGCCTTGGTTGCAACATATGTTTAGCATTCAGATTTCCAATTCAGCACAAAGAACAATTACGGGACTTTACATAGTGACAGCACTGAAACAATAGGACCACCATCTAAGGCAATTGGCAGAAGGGCTTTCTCATTGCAAACAGGCATCAGAGGACAATTTGGCAAGCTGTGTATGTACAGCAAAATATCAAGGGAAAGAAGCCAGCAGGCAGAAGGAAACAGTTTGGTCCAAGAAGAGGGAAGGAGTAAGAGTGCTCCCCAGGGAATAAAATCATGTGGGTGTAGTGAGCCATCTACTGATGTTTGTTCCTCCTGTGTCAGAGGGAATCAGGACTTTTGTTTGATCTAGACACTGGATTTATAGCAGTTCCCCCATCTCCACCTAAGACTGATCACACTTGTACAGACATTGAGTTCCAAAGTGTCTGTATAACGTGAAACAAATTTCAGCATTTCTGTGCTCTCCAGACTGAATTCACTTATGCCTTCACTTGTCTATGTGTACACAATCAATTTGTCTTCATAGTTCAGATTATCAGAATCTTGGGGAAGGAGCTGTGAGAGGCATTTTTTAACAAACCACATGCCTGCCCATATCACCATGTCAATAATTACAGTTGTGGATTACTTTCTGTGGATTGTGTGTCAGCTCATAATAGGTAAAAGTGAAAAGAAATAAATTAGAGGTGTTATAGTAGCCGAGATCACAGATTTTGAATGAAGCTGTTGGGCACAGTAATTTAGACTTAAATTTGTTAAAAATAGCTGTCAAAGTTACATGTCATTCTATTAGCACAATGTTTAATTTCTCTCTCTCCTCAGCAAGGTTGCCTGGAAACAGGGAAATAGCCTAAGAAATCCCTTTGTGGAAGTGTGGTATCACTTGAGAAATCAATATGGCCACTTTATGACTGCTATTTTTATTCAAAGATTTAGGACCTCTGAGATATAAAAAACCCCAAACAAACCACAAACTAAACCAAAACACAAGCAACTTGTAGTAATTTTAAATACACCTTGGAGTATTTATAGCAACTTGGAGGAAGGACTTTGTTCAGCACACAGTAGTCTGTCACTTTCACAATTACAGTGTATGCTGGTATCTCTCCTGGCACAAGGAGACATTCAAGGCAGAGTTTCTCTTGCAATATGCAAACTTAGGACTGAAAGCTGATAGGCTTCACAGAGAGGAAAGAACCAAATTCTTTTTAGCCAAAGGTCATGAAATTGCAGTACAAAGTGCAGTAAGAGCATGGGAGTATCTATACTTAAGACTGTCTGTCCCTGGCAAACAAAGAGAAGTCTCATGGCCAAAGCAGCCCATTCAAATGATACTCCTGAAGAGACATCCATCTAGGTTTGCTGTCAGCTCATGTACCATTACATGTTGTGCACGGCTAAGACGGGCAAGGAGACAACGATAGAGAGCATAAGAGATGTCTGGGTCAGTTGTATTAGCCAGTTAAGAGGAGAAATGATCATGCATGATTTTTCAGAAATACAGCTCCATGTTGCACATCTCTCATCTGCCTGTGCCGAACTCTCTGCTGATGAATAAGGGTCTTTAGGGAACGCTTAAGAAACATGAGCATCACTCACTGATAAAAGCTTTTTCAGCCAAACAGCTAGGTTGCAGAATTTTTTCCAATGTATGAAAGCTTTTGATTTTTTTTTTTTATTGGATTACACAGAGGTTTAAGAACCCAATATACTCTTTCATTGTTTGAAAAAACATCATCACACAGGTTATTCCCCTGAAGTCCTTGGGACACATGTATGGGTTTAAATGGATTGCTTGATCAGGCTCCATAATTCTTTTCCTGATGCATCTTGGTATAGGTTTTTCAGACCTACAGGGTGACCCTGCTCTTTGCCTACAGTTCTGCTTTACCCTGCATCAGTGCTCTTCTATTTTTGCCTTTGTAGACACCAGATAAGCGTAAAAAATGATGAACTATGAGTACACTGAATATTAAGCTGTGAGCAAAATAAGCACAGGTGGCTGGAAAAGGCTTCAGTGGAGTCAGTTGCACCCTTGTGCAGTCAGGACTTGAGGCAGTTGCAAGCAGAGCAAAAAAGAGTAGGAGAATACAGTGCCTATTAGAAGAGCAGGGTGAATAGTTTATATTGAATAATTAATATGATGCACTTCACTATTCTCATTCTTCACAGATTGTTTGTCAGCAGGCTTATGATTTTGATATAATTTTCTGCAGGGAAAAAAATCCAGGTTGACTTCTGTTAGTGATGTTTGTTATCAGTGAGGACAGAGTAAGCGTTCAGTAGGCAGACTCACTGGTTGCAATGGTTGTTTTTGGCTGTATAAAGACACCTTATTTTTCTGCCACTTTACCTGGAGAATGACACTCTTAAAAGCCTGGTCCTGCTACAATTGAATTTACTTCATTATCCCTGTTGACTTGAATGACATGAAACGATATCCTGCAGTCCTATTCTCAAATCAAATCAGTGCAGCACGGTTACTCACGCTGAAAATAAAAACAAAGCCCCAGAATAGTTTATACTCCACAGGCATGAATTTTTTCTTCCAAAAGGTTACCTATACATGGAAAACATGACAATAAAATCCAGATATCAGTTTTTGTTCTTTGTTAGATCTGAATATGAGAAGTACTTGTAGCCAAAAGTCATTTTACACTGATATATTTAACTGCAAAATTGGACAAGAGGCAAAAAGCCCAACAGCTGATACCAAGCAATCTTTTGAGTTTTGTGGCCTTCAGCTAGAGCTAAGATGACTCAAATAACATAACGTGCAATTTCAATAACCCTACAGGGATGCTGTTCAAGAGCAAATGTAAATTATGATGAACTTATGCATCCGAACTTATGCATCCCTGGAGATTTACTCAAAGAGAATACAGAGATGATTGCCTTTGGGATGAATGGAGGATGCAGTACTTGCTGTGCTATACTCATATTAGTTTCTATGAGCAAGACATGAAGAATGATGGGAACAGAAAGCAGAGAATTGTTCTCAGGAGGGTTCCAAAAGAGCTGCTCCACGGGTGAACGCTTGTCAGAAAAGCTGGGGTATCTCCAGGGCAACTTGTTTCTATGATTCTCCTGCTACAAGCATAAAGTATTGATCTGTACAACCCTATAGATGCAGGCCTTGGATTTCAGCAGTCTTTCAGCATGGTCTCTTGCTGTACACTGCTATATCACTGTTTTCAAGAGAAGCTCATTCATGGTGAAAATTCAGTGATGCTAATATGAACACCAGCACAAGCACTACGATAGATGTCTTACTCACCATTGCTGATGCAGGTATTCACATGCTAAAGTGTCCAGGCATACAGGAGAAAGTTTAATCATAGGCAGGACAAGAAACAGCCATCAGGAAATTATTATCAAGTCAACAAAGCATATGGATTAGAATGTGGTGTTTTTTTCAGGCAAAATAACCCTAATGGTATTTGATTTACAATGAATTAATGCAAGGACAATTCCAGGCCTGTTTCTTAATAGTGTATAATACTAGTTAGTTCTCGTACTTCTGGAGGCTGAGGTGAAGTGGGAATTATACTGTCAGTCACCTGAGTTCCAACTCACCCTTAATGAGCTAGCACCTCCTAGTACTGCTTTATATAGTCTGCTTCATTGCCAAAAGCTGGAGTGAGGGTATGGTGTAGTTTTACGCCCTGACAGCTCCATTCACCTCACCATGGTGTTATAATCAGAAACCTAGAAGTGCCAATGTAATCTGTTCCATTACTTTGATACAGAGACAAGCAAAGTAGCTATAAAGTAAAACTGAGTGGGTTTTTTCTGCAGTGACATGTCTTTGTTTCCAACAACACGAAGATGGTCACCCACAAAAGGGGCCTCTCACAGGGGCACTGTGTTCAAATAGAAGGCTTGATTCAAAGGGATCTTTAATTAGCAGCTGTAAAGAAATGTTGGTGTGGAAACTATAAAACACATAAGGTTATGATACTGAAAGCAGGTGAGGAACTTGAACAGTGAGGCAAGATAAAGGAAGAGGGATATGAGGAGGAAATCACAGATGAGTTTTCAGGATTATTTGGTTGGGCCATTCACTGAAGCTGATCTTTTTACAGTTTGTTTCAGCTTTCTAGTCCAGGCATTTTAAATTGTGCACTAACACAAAATAGTTTTCTGGTCTGCCTTGTATTTGCATATATTTGTTAAATAGCAGAACAGGTGCTTTGCTAATGGCTAAGAATTGCTGAACCTTAATAGCAATGTTAAGTTCAGAACACCTAATTTTGCAACTCAGATGATGTCTAAGGCCTTACTATGAATTTTTACTGGGCTGACATTTGCTTAGCCATATGGCTTCTGCATTCATGTATGCCATACAGAGCCTAAAACTCCCTAGAAACAAAAACCTTCTACCCACAGAAAGTGAGCTTCACTGACTTACTAGACCTCCTTCCTTAGCTATCTAAGAACAACTAGCCACTGTGTTTAGAGTAACTAAAGTTGGCCAGGTTAACAAACAATTGCTTGTTTATGTGAGGATGCGCTATTAAAAGACTCAGGAGTGCAGGAGGGATCTCCTACCTCATCGTGCTTCAGAGATCTTCCAAAGTCTAACTTGACACGTTGCTGTAATACAATTAATCTGCAGAAATATAAATCATACCATTTTGAGCTGTGCATTTCATGGAAGAGGAGGAGGAAAACAGACTCTGACTACATTAGTGGAATTTTCTTCTTGTTTTGATCCTCAGAAGAGCAATGAGTTCAGACAAGACCTACGAAGTAACCTGGAGAGCGATTAACATACAGAAGTTCGGACTTCTTCAAACCCTTGCCACAGGTTTTCTAGCATCTGCGGTCACTACAGGGAACCTAGCAGCAGCGCTTGTGGGGAAGGTGCTGCCCTCCTGAGGCAACCTGCCTCGAAAACCTCACTCCAGCCAAGCGGGAAAGGCAACACTTCAAGAAAGAACAGAATTGTATTTAACTACCAAGACATAACTGAGGCTATCACGGAAAGAACAGTTACTTCCACGTCCTGTGAGGACAGTTTTACCCCAGGTCCGCCGCGACCGCCACCTCCCCTCAGCCTTCAGGAGCATTAACATGGCGGCGGCCGAAGGCGCCGGGAAGAAGTTGCTTTTGTGTGGGTGTGTCTCCTGACAGGGGTATGCTGTGGTATAACCCGAATCGGCGGGGTGAGGAAGGGTTTGTGAGGAAGGTCTCGCTGTGAAAGGTCGAGGCTGCCAGGGGCAGAGGGCTAGAAAGGGGCAGGGGGAGAGAGGCTGCATGCAGCAGCCCCCTCCCCCCGCCCCCAACCCACCCTTTCCCGGCAGCACCGCTGGAGGAGTAGTTGTTAAACAGTAAGAAATAGTAATCCTAGGGAAAATAGTAAATAGGCCAGGGAGTAGGCCTATTATCCTATGGATAATATGGGAAAAAATACTGTGTTTCATTCTTATATATATTTATCCCCACAGCCCTTTATTACTCTTAACTGTTCTGTGCTAGAAAAATTCTTGGCAACTTTTACCTCAAAGTGCACAGGAAAAAAAAATAGTCATAATTCTTTGGGGAAAAAAAGAGATTATATGCAGATCTTGATGAGAGCTGCCCATATTCTGTAGTTACCCTCAGCCAAAGCAAGGCATTTTGTCCGTTTGATACAATGCTTAAGCTTGCAGATAAATCATGTTAGGAGAGGTGTGAATGAGGTATGAGGGTTAATGTAATGAGGTGGCCAAACTGAAACCAGAACCAAATGTAGAGTTTGTGGGGAGATTAGTTTGTTTTTTTGGGGGATTTTTTTCTACTGTTTCCATCTAACTAATGTGCAGAAGCTAATATGCTGTGTATGATCTGGAAATTACCAGTGTTACAGGTATTTTCCCCAGCTGTCATTTTTGCCTGTGATCTTGAGACCTTAGAAAGTAAGAGTGCCCCTCAAATGGCATACAACTGTACTCTGCACAGAATAGGCAGCCAGATTCTTAAGCCACAGAAACTCCCTTATTTTGGACCTGGATTATCGAGGTAGTTGAGCATTACGAACTTGAGTTGTGCATGGCGTAAGTGATAAAATTAATCTGCAAATGCACAGCCTTATAATGCCTATAGTAGTTACACCCTCATTTTCAGGTCAAAGGCCCCATGGGAGTCACAGAGACTGCAGTGTGCTAGCATGCAGCCCAGCACTCATTTCAGATGGACTCATCACTTGAAGCTGCTGTAAAAAGAGATGGGAAAGTGGGAAATATTTCTTATATCCCACTGAGTTCCATCAGGTGGGATTACTGCCGACATCTGCCGCACAACTCAGTATTGAATCCAGCCAGCTGTCAGGCTGAGATGTCCAACGTGGGAGACAGTCTGCATGGAAGATTTGTTGTTGCTCCTGTTGCTGCAATTTCATCTCCAGGTCTTATCCCTGATTTCTTGCTAGAGCAGGAAGCAAAGCTCCTTCAAGGTCTAGTTTTGCAGATGCAAGGAATTTAGGTGAAGAATGACAAAAAAGTTTAAATTTTCTGTTTTTCTGCAGAACTTTGAACTGGATCTCATGGATTCTGCTGCAGCTACCACTAGTGAAAGCTACAGGTGTGTAACTAAAATGTGATTTGGAGGGTCAGGTTCCCATTTTGGTGTAGTGTAAAGCATCTGTTCTGAATTCAGCACATGTAACCTCTCGCACTGATACTAGAAGAAAATATGTACGCGAAATGAATAGAGGGCATGACACATACATGAACTGAGTAAGCCAATTTATAATCTCAGTTACACTACTGTAAAGGTAAGGTAGTTCTTTGACTTGCAGTTGTGCTAGTTTTATACCACTGGTACACTCATTTGGTCTAATTTAATAATACATATTAAACACTATTTTTGTTTCTGTCTCTAGCATGGTTGATGTGAGGCTTAGGAAGCCACCTTGTGAATTTACAGAGCAGTCACTATTAATCCACAGCGTGGTGCTGTTGGTATATTCTGGATGTATTGCAGCAGAATACAGATGTTGCCTTAGTCTGTCTAATTTAGCTAAATTTTATCCAGGTGGCATTGTAACCAAGGACAGAATTTAAACAAAGTACATTTCTTTTCCAGGCATTTGAATAATAAAGGTTCTGTTACAATTGCAACTTCATGTATCTGCATTAGTTTTTATGTTTCTTAACTGTGTTCATGTCGCCTTATTGTTGTTTTTCATAAGTGAGTGACAGTCTTCTTTGAGCCATTGCAGGACTGGAGAGGGCTATGTGCCCTTCTCATGCCTTTTGTCCCTCAGTGCATGAGGTGTCGTGACCTCAGGGGTTTAGATGTTAGCAGTGGATTGCCAGCTAGAAGGGCTTCTTCAGTGTAAGGCTCTGTGTACAGGGGATCCTCATGCAGGGTCCAGGGTAACATCTCTTGCTCACCAAATTGTTGTGTGATAGTCATGGTGTCTTCTATTCTGACTGAGCAGAAACAACACAGTTGATACTGGGTCAAACTTCTCTAATCATGCTATTGCATACTCTTGTTTACATTACACCACAAGAGTTGTAACTCTCTGAGAAGAGGAAAATGTTTTGATTCTCATGCCCATAAACTCCTGGACTTACTTAGGTGGTTGCCAGTTACCCCTATAGATCCAACTCTGTACCATCCTAAATAAGTTACTCTTATTCCTGTACTCTTATTACTGCTACCTTGATTATTGTGGAGAATTAGGCTACATTTATCTGAATTGTTGGTTCACTAGCTACAGGTCACAAGAGTCAAGTTCTTTTTCAGTTCTCAGATAAATCAGCCCTTGCAGACCTTTCTGCCCTCTCCTGAATTCTCTTATCTATCTACTTTGACTTCTTGACTGTCATCCCAAAAAGAAGGGAAGTAACTGCTGCTTCACAAAATGATAGGTGTCTTGATTTTCCTTGAGTCTTCACCAATGAATCTAGCTCAAATCTCCCCTAATTAACAGGAAGTCCTGACTTTTTGTCTTAGCCATAAGACTTTCAGTTTGGATTTAGGATCTCAACTGATATCACCAGTCAGATACGAATCACTCTGATCTGTTTTCTAACCAGTGCTCATCTGGCTAGTTTAAAATAATGACTAGATATTTATGTAAATGTACTTTGAAGGTCATGTAATATATTTTATCAGGAAAAATAAATTGCAATGATGGATAAAAGATTTCTGATGGCTTTAAAATGTATGCAAAGTGAAACGAGAAGACTAGATAAGCTGGAAATAGAGGTTATTAATCCTTGTTTGAGAAATCAAAAGTAAATTCTGTGCAGCGAATCTATGTTGCTTTACAAGAGAAATATCTTGGTTTATATCTGTGTGAAAGACTTACATGTTAAAGCTGCACAGTGTGTGTTGCAAAACATTGATGAAAATAGAACATAGTGCCAGTGGAACACTTGGTTAATGTGCATAATGAGCCTGATGATCTTTTATTTCTGCATTCAGCATATACAAGGTGTAATTTTGTAAAGGCTTACTGTGTCATTCCTGCTGTGCTTAAACTTATTTTAATGTATAGTCCAGTATCCAGTTCTTGATACTTTTCCTATATATGTCAAAATATCTGTCATAGATTTAATGAAAGTGCATGTTACACAAAGTTTGTCAGCAGCAAGTTGTAAACAAAACTTTGTTTTGAACAATACTTTCTTCTGCTACATGACACTTCTAAGATGCCCACCACTGTTTTTAGTTGCTAAAAAGTTCACAGTTTTAAGAGAAGGAATTTTCTGTGGCCCAGAAAGCTAGCCATGTCCTGGTCTGCATCAAAAGAGGCTGGGCAGGGGGTCAAGGGAGGTTATTCTACCCCTTTATTCCTCTCTCATGAGACCCCACCTGCAGTATTGTGTCCAGCTCTGGGGTCCCCACATAAGAAGTATGTGGACCTCTTGGAGAGAGTCCAGGAGAGGGCCATGAAGATGACCAGAGGGCTGGAGCACCTGTCCTGGGAAGGCAGGCTGAGAGAGTTGGGGTTGTGCAGCCTCGAGAAGAGAAGGCAGCCTTCTAGTACCTAAAGGGGCTGACAAGAAAGCTGGAGAGAGACTTTTTACAAGGGCACATAGTGATAGGACAAAGGGGAATGGATTCAACAGAAAGAGGACAGATTTAGATTAGGTATAAGAAGGAAAATTTTCCTTGAGAGTGGGTGAGACACTGGCCCAAGTTGCCCAGAGGGTCTGTGGCTGCCCAATCCCTTGTCAGTGTTCAAGGCTAGGGTGGATGGGGCTTTGAGCAACCTGGTCTAGTGGAAAATGTCCCTGCTTGTCGAAGGGGGTTTGGAATTAGATATCTTGAAGGTCCCTTCCAGCCCAAATCGTTCTATGAATCTAACATTTAAGATCAAGTAGTTCTGCCATTTCTCAGAATATATACAGGAGGATAAACAAATTCTTTTTGTTGTTGAGATGACCTGTGTGCTTTGTAGAAAGTTATTTGATGTGGTGAGATCGCTTGTTTGCCAGAAGGTGCTTTATCTAGCCAGCACAAGTGTACCTCTGTCTGGCCAAATTAAAACTTCTGAAAAATCTTGATTTGTATGTACTCAGAAAAAGCTTTGTCAGAGCACAGAAGTAAATTTAGCATGGACATTTCTCTTGCACTGAGGATGCTGTATCTTCTCTCACTCCTTTGCAGCTGTTCTGTATACCATTATCAGGCCAACAGAATGGAAGAGCATACGAACTTTTAAGATGAGCATTTTTCCAGTGCTTGTTTCCACTGTGTATGTGGAGGGCCTCTTCCAGATTAGATACTAGATTAGGAGGTAGACTGGGGCAGGTGAGCCCTCACCACTATTAGAGAAAGACATTATCAGGGAAAAGCAGCATAAAGAGCTTTTAAAAGACCATTCCCTCCAGGCGGAAAATGCTTCCAGACAGAACTTGGAGTTGAATTGGACTTCCAATCAATATCTTTGTCCATGGCCAGAAAATATCTTTGAAAGCCTCTGGCAAAAAGTGTTTCATAACTTCCTTCATTGGTTAAACTAGATAACAGTTCACATGAATAAGCATGTGTTCTTTTAGCCCAAACTGAGAATCTGTATGGCCTGAAATTTTTTTGCAGTGAAAAAACAAAGTTAATAACTTTAAAAGAAACCTAACACTCCAAAGTTAAGCACTTCAGATTTGTGATGTGCAGTCATTCCTCCCCTTGCCTTATTTCCTATGAGTCCTCCAGATTCTACAATAAGTAATTTAGGGATTCTGGAGACAGCAGCCTTAATATTTACTGCTTAGCTTTCCTACACTCCCAGACTGTTTGTCCATCTAAAATTTTGCAGAGGCTGTTTGGAGAAATATTATGTACGCAAGTACTTAAAACCAGCAGGATACCGTATGCACAAAGGGGCTAAATTTCAACAACCTCAGTATTCTTAGCTCCTAATTGCAGTTTTTACACTGCAGAGTGTTTAGTTTTGTTTGGTTTAATATAGCTTTGGAGAAGAGAACAGGTTGAAAGATTGCTTGAAGAAAACTAAAACACTGGTACAGAATAAATCTTACCTTATTTGAAGAGGAAGTAAACCAGGTATCCGCGCTGTGTTAGCTGGGGCAATAGAATCATAGAATGGTAGGGGTTGGAAGGGACCTTTAGAGATCATCTAGTCCAAGTCCCCTGCAGAAGAAGGTCCACTTAGATCAGGTCGCATAGGAACATGTCCAGGCAGGTCTGGAAGACCTCCAAGGAAGGAGACTCCACAACCCCTCTGAGCAGCCTGTGCCATGCTCTGGCACCCTCACAGTGAAATAGTTTTTTCACTTCATCCCATTACCCCTTGTCCTGTTGCTAGCTACTATAGAAAAAAGGGATGCCCCAACCACCTGACACCCATCATTCAGATATTTATAAATGTTAATAAGATCTCCCCTCAGTCTCCTCCAGACTAAACAGCCCCAGTTCCCGCAGCCTTTCCTCATATGAAAGATGTTCCAGTCCCCTGATCATCTTGGTGGCCCTGCGCTGGACTCTCTCCAGCAGTTCTCTGTCCCTCTTGAGCTGAGGTAGCCCAGAACTGGACACAGTACTCCAGATGAGGCCTCAACAGGGCAGAGTAGGGAGGGAGCAGAACCTGCCTTGACCTGCTGGCCACACTCTTCTTGATGCATCCCAGGATGCCATTGGCCTTCTTGGCCACGAGGGCACATTGCTGGCTCATGTTTATTTTATTATCAATCAGGACTCTGAGGTCTCTCTCTGCACAGCTGCTGTCCAGCAGTTCAACCCTCAGCCTGTACTGGTGCATGGGGTTGTACCTTCCTAGGTGCAAGACTCTGCACTTGTCTTTGTTGAACCTCATGAGGTTCCTCTCTGCCCAACTCTCAAGCTGGTCGAGATCCCGCTGAATGGCAGCACAGCCTCTGGGGAATCAGCCAGTCCTCCTGATTTGGTGTCATCAGCCAACTTGCTGAGGGTACACTCTGTCCCCTCATCCAGGTGGTTGATGAAGGTGTTGAGCAAGACTGGCCCCAGAAACCATCCCCGTGGAACTCCACTGGCCACAGGCCTCCAACTCGATTCTGTATCATTGATCACCACCCTCTGGGCTCTGTCATAGCTGTGCACAGAGTTAAACGGTGACAACAGTCCTCTGTGAGGTGGTGTTGTGTTTCTTAATTTTATGGTCAGCTCTTGAATTGCTTAAGTATGTCTATGACTGTGTTCTGTGTAGCCTAAATACATAAAGAAAAGAACTATTTATATTTTCACTACGGACTAACCAGAATTAATGAGAGTCTCTTTGGAAACATTTTAGCTATTCTGCAATTATTCTGCTTTATTATTAGTGAATGGCTGAATTTACATGCTCACCATTATTCTTTTTTCCATGGATAGCCTGAATTAGAAAAAGCCTGCAGTGTGAAACTCATGGTTTCAGTGTCCTCCTTCTCAAGAAAAGGGCTCCATGGCCTCTTGTATATTTTTTCTGCCTCACTTAGTTTGCTCTGAAGCAGTATTAACAATGCATATTTGCCAGGTGACATTAATTTGAAAACAGTCCTTTTGGGAAAATTACCCTTTTTTTTGTAGGGTATGCTGGAGCATAGGGAAGTGGCTGGAGATCGGTTTACTTTCCTTTGTTGTTTATCACAAATTAATTTTTTTCTGGATGACCTTGTGTAAATATTAACATTGGAAATAGAAATGAAGCGAGCTTCTTTGAGGATAAAGGGCAATACTCCATATGTTCCACTTTGGTATTTTCAAAAGAATGTGACTAGTTACATATCAGGCTAATTCACTCATGAGTCTGTCTCATGGTACCTGTGGCATCTACCTGTGACAGTCTGGACCTTTTCTACTCTGGATTTGTGTGATGCCGTTGTCAAGGCAGGCATTATCACTATTACACACTCCTTCTCAGCTCTCCTGTGGGACAGGAGAAGTAACTTTGGACATGCACTGCAGAAACATTGATGTAGCACAATTTGGATCACCCTTTCATGAAGCCAGAGGCCTTTCACTTTAGTAAAGGTAGAAACGGCTCTGAAAAATCTCTAAAAGGGAATTGAGACAGGATTTCTTGCATGCAGTTGTCTTGGGTGACAGGCTTTCTGAGAAAGAGAAGTATTTCAGGATTGTGTTTTTCTTGTCTGGCTGAGATAAGAAAAAAGCTTGATGCCTAAAAAGGGAAAAGGAAGGAGTATTTGTTAGGAGTTCAGCTGAAGGATGTGGTATGGCAAGACGATAAAGGAAGTCACGTAGAGGAGATGCAGTCAAGAACAATTTTCTTTTGTTTTTGTATGTGACAAATCAAAACACTCTTACACTCACTAGGAGTCCACCTTCTTGTTTTCAGTTGCCAAGATTTGTGTGGGAGCTCTTTCAATGCTGTCAGTTGACATACTTCATTAATGACCTTTAAAAGGCTAACATTAACACCTGTTTGTGGTTATTTCCTGTCACTGTTTACTCTCCCAGATTGTACAACTACAATATGCCCAGTGTGTTGGGCATTTGTCAGTAGTACACTCTGCCAGCTACATGCCATTCATGTCAAATTTGGCAGCCATTTCATAGCCTGAAGAATCTGTCCTGTAACTGAAAAGTAGAAACTGCAGGCAATCTTAGATTCTCCAAATAAATAGGAAACAAATGGCCTGTTTCTTTGTCCTTCAGTTTATAGAACTGAGGGGAAGCAGCAACTTAAAATTTAAATGAATGTCTAGGGCTGAGATGAGTGGCTCCAGTGCAGTTGTATAGGGTGATCTAGAACCTATTCTTTCGTGACCAAACGAAGATGTATAACTTTGTTCTGATAACTGAAAGCGATAGATACTCTAAGACTTTGCTGCAGAGATGAGCACCATCTTCATCTCTTTCATTAAGTCTTGCTGTTGCCTTGGGAAGATATCTAAAGAACTAACCAGAAGGCTAATAAACAGGTTTTCTGGAAGGCCCTTTAGAAGTTGCTCAATACTGTCCAAAATATTTTGTGTATGTGTTATATATGACTTCAATTTCCAGCTCTTCCAGAGCAAGGAACATGCTTTTATTTTCTAAGACTGTAATGTATTGTGGCCATCTCCAGTTTGGGCAAATATATTGATAGTAATAAGAAAAACACCACATTAATGCCAACTGTCTGGACTTTGTCAGAGATAAAAAAGTTACCGACACACACTAGAGAATTTCTAGCCTGACAGGCTGAAGTCTAGAAGATGAGTGACTATCTCTGCTAACCCACAGAGCAGTTGTTCACTAAAATCATTACTATATAAATTGCTTCATTCTGCGCAGGAAAGGTCAGATGGAATGTTCATGTCAACAGTGGGCCTATAGACACATTCTTCCAGGTCAGATGATGTTATTTAAAGGCTGAATCCCTGACAGCTGTGCCTTGATGACAGAGAGGATGTTAAAGCATTTAACTCTTGATTCCATGCAGGCAAATATCCAAAGCTGATTATATTACTACACCAAGCAGAGCAAAGGCCTTGTTATAAATGCAGTCAAATATTGTTGAGGTCCTTAACGTGGCACATGTCTGTCTATTGCCTTTCTGTATAAATGTTAAAATCAGTTAAGAATGTGAGCCAGTTTTTTAGCTAAATAATCGGGACCATTTAGAATACAATTTCTTCACTTTCAGGGTTTCTTATACTTACTTATACTTGTAAGTATAATATATATATATATATTTATAAGGTATCTTATTCACTCATCACCTCCTCTCAAGATGACAGAGTTTGCCAATAACTCTGTCAAACCTAGACACTGTGTTCTTGTCAATAAAATGTTCTGAGAGTGGAAATAAAGAGCAAGACAAAAGCTGCAGCTAGAGAAAAGCTGGTGAAGTGGGCAACTGAAGCATTAATGAGAGGTAGTCTTTCCCCAGGCTCTCAGAGCAGAGATTTTTAATACAAGGAAACCATATAAAACATAAGTGATAAATCTGTTTTTCATTCCAGTGCTACACAATCATTCCAAATGTGTATGGAAGGGTGGCTTATGGATAATGAGGCCCAACTGAGCAACTATTGCCTTTGTTCTCTTTGTCATTTTGGAGTCTCACCCTTTTGAAGCAATCTTCAGGCTTTTGTAGATATGGGCTATGGCTGCATTATGCCATAGAACAACTGTACTTATGGCTAAAGATTTTTCTGTAGATCTTACCAGATATCCAAAGCCTTTCTCAGTTTGTATGAAAAGCAGCAAAGCCACCTCCTTTTTTTTGGTTACGTGTGGTGCGAGACTCATACATTGCAACACTCTAGTGACCGTGTGCAGACTGGCCTCATAGAAACCAAGCAATTAAAGAACTGCTTAAGATAAATGCAATTAAAAAAACAAACAGAAAAACTCCAGAGTGTTTGGTTTCAATGGTAGTTATTATTATCTGAGGCTTCTTTTACTTCCTGCAGTTTGATAGGCCCCTCATAGAGGTGAGTTATGATGAAAGAGATTATGTCTAAATTCAGATATTTTTCACATTCTGTTTTGCAGTCTGCTTCATCACAGAATATCATTGCCCAACTGAACAGGCTGCAAAGAGCAGGACATGCTTTGAATTTTGGAAATGCCAAGCAGCTGACTCAAGAGTTGACATTTTGAATCCAGACAGCCAATAAAGACTGGTTTATTTTGGACATGGCCTCCTGCTTTACTGTAACTCCCTTCTGATTACTAAGGTTTAATTTCCAATATCAGAAGAGGTTTGTGTCTCTGGTTATGTGGTAAAGAGCAAGACTATGAGTCTTGAGGCTCAGGCTCAGATTCCAAGCGGTCAAAGTGGCTCCTTCCATATGAAGAAACTAAGGTTTCTAACATTGCTGTAGGGGGTTGTGTATTCCAAAGCAAGCTTCATTCAGCACAAATGTTTGGCAATAACTATTAGAACACATTTAAAAATCTGAAAGCCTTGTTCAGCATGGGATTTAAAAACTAGAATTCTCTGTTAATGCCTGGGCCACAGACTTCCTCAGCAGCCCGAGAGTGTTTTCTCCTGTACTGGCAGCCCTGCAAATTCAAGCAGAATGCTGGAAAGCCTGATGTGTTCTTTCTGCCTCTTTTGTCACTACCAGTTATGAAAACTAAGTAATTTAGAATTAGATGACAATTTAAATGCTGATAAATATTGAGATAGAATAGTACTGGTTTTCTCCACTCCCAACAGTGATGAGATGGCTGTGATGACAGGATTAAGCATGTGTGCGCACATATATATGTATTGACAAAACAACAGGGTCAGCAAGAAATAAATGCATGTGTGAGATTTATCTATCTCCTTTGAATTTGGGTTATCATTTAGAAGTCCTTGCACAAATTACCTTTACAGGTCTGTTTGATCTATCTATTCTCTATATCAAACAAATCTCATACCTGACTTTGGAAAAAGTTACCCAAAGCTCATAGAGGCATAGAGCCTGAGCAAAAGAAGATGAGACCATGTCTGCTATTCATTCTCTTGAAGAATATCCATAAAGAGCTATCAAAATCATGTAAGATTCCAAGTCTTTCCCTACAAGTTGACTAACAAATAGTAAGTGAGATACCCTTGTGTCGTCAGTGGAAGCCATTGCTAAGGTGTGTTCAGGGCAATCTTCATGACAGTCATCAATATTAGATCTGTAAGCCTTGGGCAGACAGAGCATCATAGAAAATGGTCTACTTCAGTCCAGGCACTGTTTAGCCTGGACATTAGTTGTGAACTCAGTACAAGGAACATTTTTCAGTATGGAGCTAGAATTTTCCAGATATCAAAGCACATTTGCACAAATTTGGATCCTTTTTATTTTTAATCATTACTTCGCTCTGCTTTTTCGTGCCATATAACACACATTTTTTTATCAGCAGCAAATGGGATCATTTTTAATACGGTGTATTTCTAGTTTTAATAATGTCTTTGTACTTTGCTTTATGTGGATAATAAGTTCAACATGATCCTGTGCCACAGACTATCATCAAAACAGATTTCACGCTGGAGAGCCTTTGGCTTGGCTATAATATCAGACACTTTTTTCTCAAAGTGTTAAGAAGAGTCATTAAAGATAAGGCTAGAAGGGAGAGAAAAGTATCTGAATTTTCAGTGCAGGAAGACCATTAAAGTGTCTGTTATTACAGGTTTCTCTTATTACTGATGAAGTTGAACAAGAACTTGCATTACTGTTCCTGAGCCATAGGTTGTCTTTACAGATTTAATATATGCACTTTTGTGTCCATTTACACCTGCCATTGCCAAATTGCACTGCCCAAAGAGAAACCTAGACAGAGTTTACAGCTGTATCTGTGCTATGGAATTCAAGTAGAACATTTCCAGATACTGGGAGGCTGCCTGTGGTCACAGCATGTTAGAGCCTTCCTTGTCGTAGATTTGGCCCAGTCCAACTTCTCCTCAAGGTGTTCCTGGACACAGCTTGGCAGCAAAAATGGCTCAGGGGCCATTTCCAATAGATGGTTCATATGTGCTTGCTTATTGCAGAGGTGGGCTATTCCATTCCCATTCAGTGCTTTGATATGCCACTGGACGTGCAAGATTTAGCTGAGAGATACAGTCATAGCCAGGCTCAATGCACCTAACTGTCCCAGTGCAGTGCTGGCTGTAGTGTCTGAAAGGTGAGAACCTTTCTCCGCTTCATCTCTCACTTAAGAGGTAACTGCCTCATGACAGCTATTATTTGCAATTGTGATAACTTTATCTTCTGTGATAGGACTCTGATACTCCTTTTTTCTTTGTTCAAATGCACAAACCCAGGGAAGCCTTCTAAGGAAGAAGAGTTGATTTTGCTCAACTGGTAGCAGTGTTTCCTTGCTTATCTTTTTCACAGGGCATTTTCAAGTGTAAGCAGCACATCGAGGTGCAGGCTCAACACTGTACTGATGCACTTGGAGTTAATCCAACCAGCTTGTTCTGGCATTGTGATAAGGAAGCAAGAAAGGACAACCAGTATCATCAAACAGAATATCAACTATTGCCAGGATGTAGGGTCAGCTGAATATCCAACACTGATATCTGGATATTGTTTCCCATAGTAGGGTGACTATCTTCATAGGTATGATGGTATGCTGACAGTGCTGTAAAGACAACTGCCTTTATCCATCCTTTTCTTCCCTGAAATCTTCAAGACTTCATAGTTAGGTGCTAACTTTCAAGTTCTTCCTGCCCTTATTGGTGAACACTTTCTAGGTGTTATTGAACTGGTTATTGGGGTGGGCAAAAAGATAGGCACTGACATATTGCCTGCAACTCTGTTTTAGCTCATTCTGTAGAGCTTCAGTGTATGGAGTTAACCAGTGTCTCCACTATAGTGTTTCTCTCCAAAACCTTCTCACCTACACAAGATTCTCCACTGGTGAATCTCATGTATTTCAGAGATGAATGAACAAAAGTGTATCAATAAAGCCTTATGAAGGAATAATCACCTTAACTACACAGGAATTAGTGCTTCCTATTACCAATTAAAATTTTTTTGGTGCCAAAATTCCACGAAGATTTCAAATAAAAGAGAAACAAAGCCTTTTTACCGAGACATCTTTCGTGTTCCAAACCCAAAGTTAAACAATGCGACCCTTTAAAATGAATTGGTATTTATTGAAATTAATTCTCCCCAAGGGAGAAAGGCCAATCAGCTAAAGAACTTTTTGTTGCCTATGTGTAAAAATCAAGGTAGTAAAGTAGTTAGCTTTGCAAGAATGTTGCTGGCATATTTCTCTGATGTGTCCTTAACTATCTCTGTGGGTATTTTTTCTGTTATTTTGTGAGTAAAATTTTTCAGCTAGCATGTTATTTTTCTCTTTCCTCCTTTGCAGATAATGTAAGAGATATGGAAACTGTGGTATGAATTATTCTTCAGTTTCACACAACTGAACTGAAAAATTTTTACTATGGTTTTGATCTTTGTTCTGCCTTCATTTCTATTAAAACTATGTTAAACAGCTGTTTGAGTTGCCTGAATGGTGCTTCTGCTTCACTTCAATCCACTTAACCTGTGTTTAGTTATTCCTAGGGAAGGAAGACATTCTTTCATGAAATCTCTAGGAACAGACATTTACTGTTTCTTGATGGTAAGACAGTTTATGTTAGTTGTGGATTTGCATAGTAGGGAAGATTTTGTGCTTATGATGTCTAGTCTCGTGGCTTGTTTTTGTGTTACTCAGCATTCTGTAGTCATTTTTTTATGATGGGGCTGGTGCTTTTTTGGGGTATTTTTTCATACAGGGCTTTGAATGTTTTGTCATGGCTGAAGTTTCTTATTCCACTCCAGTATTCTGTTTCCTCGTCCATTGTTTTTTTTACTCTGATAGCATTGGGACAATTATTTTTCTCTCCTTTTTTATGTTTCTCTATCTTCCTTCAAAATTCCAGCTTCCCATTCATTATGCTTTACTGTTTCTCTGTTTCACTCCCTCTGTGTGCTTCTCTGTGGGTTTTTTGTTGGGTTTTTTTTGTTATTGTTTTTTTTTGGTTTTTTTACTTGTGGAAACTCTGGAAAATGTTTAAGCTGTTAGGTGTCTTTTGTCCACTTTACAGATAGTCTGCAGTGACTTGAGAATTTATTTTGGAGTTAATACATGCCCTGCTAAACCAGACATTTTAAGCATGATCATTTCCCTTTAGAGGGAGCATCAGGCTATTTATGTTCTTCAGTTTACTTTATATTTGCATGCACAAACTCTCAATTATTGTCTAAAGCTCAGTGGTTCATGCTGCAAAACATGCTAGAAGCATTTAATCTCTTAGAAAAATCTATGTGTGATTACTTAATATTTTTAATTGAAAGACTAAGTTCTTATTTTTTGTGTGTTGCAGTAGAGAGTAAGCTAAATGACAAATGACACATGGTTCATAAGACAAGGTCTTCTTTTGTGTTCCTTCTGGACTGATAATCCATCATGGGTAATATTTAGTTATTGCTCTGCAAATATATAAGTGTCTCTGCCATCTGAAATGCAGAGGTGGAAGTACTGTGTTTCTGAAGAACTGAAAAGAGGAGACTGAGGGGAGATCTTATTAACACTTACAAATATCTAAAGGGTGGGTGTCAGGAGGTTGGGACATCCCTTTTTTCTATAGTAGATAGTAACAGGACAAGGGGTAATGGGATGAAGCTGGAACACAAAAAGTTCCATTTAAATGTAAGAAAAAACTGTTTCACTGTGAGGGTGAGGGAGCCCTGGCACAGGCTGCCCAGAGGGGTTGTGGAGTCTTCTTCCTTGGAGGTCTTCAAGACCTGCCTGGACATGTTCCTATGCGACCTGATCTAGGTGAACGTGCTTCTGCAGGGAGGTTGGACTAGATGATCTCTAAAAGTCCCTTCCAATCCCTACCATTCTATGATTCTATGATTTGTTCGGACTGTTTAATGGTGATGGGAGATGTGTTACTTGCAAAAATACATACTGCATGTTCCATGAAGAGTCTTTTCTTTCCACATGACCTGTGCATCTATAAATAAGAAGATTAAATAAAATACAGAGAGGCAAATATTTGAGATCTGTAGGATTAGAAGAGATCGGCCATTGACTTAAAAGAGAACTAAGTGGCTTTGAACATCTGCCTTTGGCATTATTTTTGCAAATGTTTGTGTAGCTGGGCAATGGTCAATATGCCACAAATCTCTGGCAGCAGAGATTGACCCAAATTCTCTACCTTTGTGAAGGGAGATACATAGCTTTCAATTTTCTTTATTGGTAGAAAAGTTAACTTCTGTTCTCTGCACTAAGCAGGAAGACTAGAGCCCTTCTAGAATTAAATTTAACCAGGAAAATTAAGGATGGTAATAAGGCATTTTTCAGGTACATTAGCAGCAGAAGGAGATGAAGTGGAATGTGTGCCTGCTGCTAAACAGAGGGTGCCCTGGTGACCAAGGATGCAGAGAAGGAACAACTACTGAATGCCTTCTTTGCTTCAGTCTTTACAGCCAAGGCCAGCCCTTGGGAAGCCCAGTCCAGCAAGGAAAATAGGATAGCCTGGACAGCAGAGGACTTGCCCTGGGTGGAAGAGGTTAAAGACTTGTTGGCCAAACTTAAGGCTCATAAGTCAATGGGTCCTGATGGGATGCATCTGAGAGTGCTGAGAGAGCTGGCTGATGTGATTGCTAAGCCTCTCTCCATCATTTTTGAACAATCATGGAGGACAGGTGAGGTGCCTGAGGACTGGAGAAAGGCCAATGTCACACCAGTCTTCAAAAAGGGCAGGAAGGATGACCCAGGAAACTACAGGCTGGTCAGCCTCACCTCCATCCCTGGAAAGGTGATGGAACAACTCATCCTGAATGTTGTCACTAAACTCATGGAGGAAAAGATGGTTATCAGAGGGAGTCAACATGGATTCACCAAGGGGAAATCTTGTTTGATCAACCTGATAGCCTTCTATGAGTGCATAACCGGCTGGCTAGATCAGGGGACAGCAGCAAACGTCGTCTACCTTGACTTCAGCAAGGCTTTTGACAATGTCTCCCAAGTGTAGGCAGTGTGGATTGGATGAGTGGACGGTGAGGTGGATCAAGAACTGGCTGAATGACAGAGCCCAGAAGGTGGTGATCAATGGCACAGAGTTGAGTTGGAGGCCTGTGGCCAGTGGACCTCCACAGGGATGGGTTCTGGGACCAGTCTTGTTCAATATCTTCATCAACCACCTGGATGAGGGGACAGAGTGTACCCTCAGCAAGTTGACTGATGACACCAAACTGGGAGGACTGGCTGATTCCCCAGAAGGCTGTGCTGCCATTCAGCGGGATCTCAACCGGCTTGAGAGTTGGGCAGAGAGGAACCTCATGAGGTTCAACAAGGACAAGTGCAGAGTCCTGCATCTGGGAAGGAACAACCCCATGCACCAGTACAGGCTGAGGGTTGAACTGCTGGACAGCAGCTGTGCAGAGAGAGACCTCAGAGTCCTGATTGATAACAAACTGAACATTGTGCTCTCGTGGCCAAGAAGGCCAATGGCATCCTGGGATGCATCAAGAAGAGCGTGGCCAGCAGGTCAAGGCAGGTTCTGCTCCCTCTCTACTCTGCCCTGTTGAGGCCTCATCTGGAGTCCTGTGTCCAGTTCTGGGCTCCTCAGCTCAAGAGGAACAGGGAACTGCTGGAGAGAGTCCAGCGCAAGGCCACCAAGATGATCAGGGGAATGGAACATCTTTCATACGAGGAAAGGCTGTGGGAACTGGGGCTGTTTGGTCTGGAGCAGAGGAGACTGAGGGGAGATGTTATTAACATTTACAAATATCTGAATGATGGGTGTCAGGTGGTTGGGACATCCCTTTTTTCTATAGCAGCTAGCTACAGGACAAGGGGTAATGGGATGAAGCTGGAACACAAAAAGTTCCATTTAAATAAAAAAACCACCCCTATTTTACTGTGAGGTTGATGGAGCAGTGGCACAGGCTGCCCAGAGGGATTGTGGAGTCTCCTTCCGTGGAGGTCTTCTAGACCTGCCTGGACATGTTCCTATGCGACCTGATCTAGGTGAACCTGCTTCTGCAGGGCAGTTGGACTAGATGATCTCTAAAGGTCCCTTCCAACCCTACCATTCTATGATCCTATGAACTACATGGGAAACCATTATAAAGGAAAATGATGATTCAGAGATGTGTGTTTGCTGTGGCTTAACCCAGATTACTTTAGATACCACAGCTCCAGTGAGTAAGTTTTGTACAAACCTTTGTACTCTTCAGCTGCTGATGACTCCTCTTGGCTTGTGCTTTATTTCATTTTTAACCTCTGCACAACACTGGCAACAGGACTGGTTATTGTGTATTAATCATTTGCTGTCATCAAGAAGGCAACTGGGGCTTTTGGAAACAACACAGTAAGTTCTTGACCATCACATCAAAGATCCTGAGGACTTTAGCTGGGCCATGGCCATACAGACAAGTCAGCCCCAATACTGTAAGGCAGCATCTTGATGTGGACACAGTACCTACAGCAGCCAAGATGACTATCGTTGTCCTGTGACTTTCAGTATCACTACCCAAACCCTAGCTCCACAGAGAAAATTCTTCCTTCTACTCTCTCCCTTTTCACCAGTACAGGTGGTATGTCATTCAAGCCTCTCCCTGTTCTCTTCATCCCACAGAAGCTGTCCATCTGACAATGAAGTACAGCCTTCTGGAACACAGGAAGACTCCAGATTACTAGAAGAATTTTCTTCTTCCTGCACATGAGTCCTGTGAAGCACCTAGTGCTGAGACCATTCTCCAGACTGGGGATAAGCACTCAGTGAATTTGCTGCAGGCTGCTCAGTACTTTATTGACCCAGTGCCAACGAGGGACTCCACTCCTGACACAGCAATCCGTGTGTGCAAAGGCCCAGCAGCCTTGTGTTGTCAGCAAAGCCACTGTAGAGCTCTAGTGAGGGGAGCATTGCTGAGCACAGAATGTTCCTGGTATGGCAGGGAAGTCAGCAAGCTCTGCCCCAGGGGATGCAATATTTCATCTGCTTGTCTGTGTTCCCTGAGCTATCACGCATGTCACTTCCCTCATACCTTATTTGCAGGTTACACTATTAGTCACTGGAAGGCTAGAGTCAGCAGACTTGATTTTCGTGGGATGTTTACATACTCTTCTTATCACGTTGGCTACTACCTCACTTCCTTATCTCAGATGTGCTTGGTACATGAAGGCATCTGACCTCCCTCCTGCTTCCCTCCTCCTGCCTTCTTTTTGTGGTAGCTGCACCAGTAATTTCTAAGTTTTTTTTCCATAGGAAGCTCTTGTTTAATTTCTTCTTTTTCTGTCTGGTTGTGGTTTGTACAGGTTTTTGCTTGCCTGGAAAAGTGTTCCTAAATTCTCATTTATCCCTACAGATAGTGTGAGTCTTGGCCTATATAACCATCCCCAATATAACTGACATTTACATCTGACCTAATTATTCATGGGATCATATGATAGAAAAATTTGGGGAGAGGAAAGGTCACAATCTTCTGTGACCTTCCAATAACTTCTGACTGTTTGTTGCCGTGTGTTCCTACTTGTCTAGTTTTAAATGTCTCTTTTATGTGGTCAGTATATAACCCAATTTAATGACTACACCCCCCCCCCCCCCCCCCCCCCCGATGAGAGTCTGGACTGTTCTTGCTTTTTATCTTTACCTGTTTTTGCATTCTCCAAAATAAGGTTTCTGTTATTGCACTTAAACTCTTCCAGGGGTATTGTAGATGGCTTTATGTGCTGCTATCCTTGTAATCTCTTAGGGTATTTGTATTTCATTTTACTTCTTCCTTGCTTGTCAATCCTTTAATCCCAGATCTCTGCTGAAGCCTTTTGTGATGTCCCTGCAACTTGTAAATGATTTCTGGTTTATGGAAGGACTGCTGTACTGGAGATGTGAACCAGCTCTGCCACTTGCGTAAGTAGTAGCATTAGACTGAAAGATCAGTATCAATGTAAAAGATCTGCAGATATGACAGTATGTTTTCAGAAACTGAAAATTAGAGGCCCAAACCTATATTAATTTTATGTTGTATGTTATGTATATTAGAGGGCCAGAAAAAACTGCTTTAATCCTTTTCAGAATCCTGTCATTTAATATAACCAAGTATCACACTTATTGACCACAGTGTAGAATTAGAAAGCCACCTTCACTTGAGGATATAAAATCTTTTTCAGCTACTGCTTCCACAGTAGACTACCCCTCCTCTCAGTATGGCCCACTGCTTCATTTAATTCGTGAATGGATGAGCCTACAGCTGGCTGTCTTGAATTAAACATTGTCTCTTCTGTGTTGCTTCCCAAGTGAGGCAAATTCAGTGTCAACCTGATATTGTCATTATTTTGTGTTAGCCCAAATTTTGTTTCAGTGCCATGTTTTACTGCCAGGATTCTTTTTTTCCCCAGTAATGTTAATAGTTTGTGCAAAAGGCTATTGCAAAAGCCTCACTTCTGATTATGCTGACGTGATATTACATGCTTCCTAGTTTGGCATCAGATTTAATGCCAGCAATGTAGTGTGTACCCTGAAGCTGGCAGGCACCTATGCCTCCCATTTTTCAGTAATCAGATACAAAGGGCAAGGTCCGTGCTGCCTCTCAGCTCTGCTTCTCCCTGGGTGCTGTCACAGCCCAGCACCTACTGACATTTCTCTGTCTGCCCAGGACGCCCATTTGTTGATCCTTCTTGCAGCATTTAATTTTCATCCATTTCTCTGGAATTTTCATCATATTCTAAAACAATACAGGAGCATGCACACTTCACCTAAACCTTTTGTACAGGTTTTAGATGCAAGTTTTCCTTACCTGTTTTTGGTTTTGCTTTTCAAAAATCGCTTTACAGGCTGTTGAATCATCTGATATTTTAAATTTGTGTATGTCTATGTGTGTGTGTGTGAAATGGAAAGCTTTTTTTTTTTTTTTTGGTGGGGCTGAAATGCCTCTGTTACTGGGATTCCCGTCACTCTTAGCACTCTTACAAATCTCCTTACTGTCTTGAACTCTCCATGCCACTGATTTATTTTATGGCCTTTTGTCATGCTAGGAAATGTCTATAAACCTGGCTTCTAATTTAGATTCCTACTTACAAACTTCCTTCTTATTTGTGTTAGAATTTGTTCACTTAATTTGGAACATTAAGAAGGAAGTTTTTTTTTTTTTTAGGTAAAATTCTTTAATGCTGTTTTTCTTAGCCTTCTACCAGAAAGTTCCCTTCTCTGTCAGCTTCCTCTGCCTCTGAGGAACAATTCTGACAATACACATTTGGATAGAGTAAGCCTGTTAGTCTCTAGCACCACATAGCCATCTTTTTTTTCTTTTCCTTTCCCTCCAGTTCTCTACTATTCCTGACACACTTGAACATCAGATAACAAACAGCCCACTAAGTGGGATAACTCCTGGCTTTGTGCCTTTTATTTTTTTTTTTCTTCTCCCCTTGTTTGAGATTCATTATTGCTCCTAACTTCTTGTCGGCATGATCATCAGCAAAAAGACAGACCCAGCGGGAAGCAGGAGTTGTGCCTTAGGGATTATGCACCAGGCGACATTGCATGCTGTTTTCCGATATGATTAATCAGGTGAAATGCACAAAGCTTTGGAATCTGGAGAAATCCATTTTGAAAGGGGCTCTATTTGATTGTGACTGAGTTAGGAAGGTGAGGATTTCCCCCTTCCCCCACAGGCAGAGATTTCAACAATTAAAGGACAAGGGGGAAGTATTTGTAAGTAATACTAAGACATGAAAGTGGGAAAGGTATGTAGACTCGGAGTCAGGGTTTGATTTGCATGCCGCTGGTGCTGGTAGAGTGTAGCAAATGCCAGCTGCCAATGGCCCAGGGCTAGAGGGTTAGGAGGACTTTAAAGAGCAAGTGGCATCACCCCAATCCCTGCCATACCCCAAAATCCACAGCACAGTTAAAGACAGAGACCTTTCCAAATGCTTCTAGCTTGAAGTGAAGACCCATGGGTGCTGCCTCTCTTAGTATAAAATTGTAAAATACTGTAGGAAGAACACTGATGGTAAGGAAAAAGTCTTATGTTTTGAAAGGAAGTGTCTTTACATAGACAGTGACAGAAGTAGAAGGACCAATGAGAAGAAAAAAATGATTAATAGTTTGTAATAAATATTTAAAACGTATATTTTAACAGGATTGTAGAATTATAAACCAATTCCTTTGCAACTTGCAAAGAAATTTTACTTTTATTTAGTTTTACTTTTTATGCTTATGTGTCGCTAGTAGATAGGAAATTTTTACTACTAGATATGAATTTTTTTACTACTCATGTAACTCCTAATACATGTAAATATTTTCATTACTGTATTCATTTGCAAACTCTGTGCTGGGGAAAAAAACCCCACAAACATTAGGCAGAGTGAGGTAGCACATGTATAATTCTTTCTAACATGCCTAAAAGTTTTTCGATCCCTGTTCCTAAAGAGATCACCGGACTTGCTGGCTCCCGTTTGGTTTTCTTGGAATTTTGTTTGCTTATTAATAGGGGACTGGGAGGTGTGTTGGGTGTAAACCATCAATGTGAAAAGCCCTTCAGCAAACTTTTCCACTAGTTTGACGAAAACGTTCGTGTTTTTTTAGTGGTATGATTTTTAAAAGATTTGTTTCTGTTCAGTGATTAACATGAAACAGTTGGTCCTTTCTTACCTTTGTCTCTTTAAGATCTCGTAGTTAAGAAAGTGACTTTAAATCACAGTATCCACTGAGTGCAAAGAGAAGTTCTTTGTCAGATTTGTACACCTACTGCCAGTGGTGCACAGCAAGTGTACAGCAACAGGCATGAAACTGAGTGCAAACCCAACAGAGACATCAATACTGTTTGGTCTGTCACAGCTTGGATCTGGTCTTTATGGCTCTTAGTGTCAGCTAGCAGTGCCTACAGGATTGATTCTGTGGTTTGTTTCAAGTTCAAATCACAGATGGCTCCAAGGTAAATGGAAAGACAATGATAAAGCAAGTCTTGCATCAAAGATATACAAATATCAAGGCTGGTGTAAGTCTTCTCAAGTCTTGATGGCTTCATTTGTGTGTATTTGGCATTGATATGAAAGACAATTTACAGACAAAAGACAGACCAGGGGAGAAAACAGACTTGGACAATTTCATTGGTCACATTAATTCATTTTGGGAAATCATTAGTCATGAGGCCCAAGTCATCCTGAAGGCTTCATGTCTTAAATACTAATCAATGTGTGCTGTTCTCCAAATGTTCTCAATAGAACTTGGGAGGGAGAACTGGCATGCACATTTTGCATGGGAAACAGAAAAAAATAATGATCTAAGTCAAGCATAAACAGTGTTGTGGGTAGCTTCAATTTTACAGAATTATCATGCTTGCGATTTTGCATTTCATTTTAGTTCAAGAGGCAGCTCCTCAGCTACTGGAGATCAAAAGTATTCCACTGTGATAAGTAGAAGGATCACAGATTTTGCCAGCTCATGATGTCAAATTGAACACCTGATGAGGAGAGAGTTTGGTCTGTCACTGTTTGAAACAGACATGGGTAAATACATTTTCCAAAAGTGGCTTTTATTTGCATAAGTGACAGATGTGTGTTTTGAGTTCTTCTTACCAATTTATAGGCCTAAAATATAAAAACCCTGGGTTATTGGTTTTGATTTTGACCTTTTCATTCATAAGAGAAAGCCTAAGCTCTCTGAGGATAAACTAACACATGGAGATCAATTATTTGCTCTCAGTTTAGTTCTACAGGCTATCAAAAATTGAAATAACACAATGCACTCTGGCTTCAAGGCACATAAAATAAAACATGTCCAGTACTATATACACAGAGTGAAGAAAATGTTTCAGGAGAAAGGCAGAACTTTAGTATTTGACATTGGTAAATAAACATTGTGGTAACTTTGACCAAGAAAGATTGTGATTTTTTCATTCACGTGTGATGAATATTATTCTTCCACGCCACTGTTTCACTAATACTACACCAATGTATGATAGTCCAGGATAAACAGCCAGAGAGGCAGAGAAAAGCAGCATGACAGTGTAAATACCCAAGGCTGTAAGTGAGCTGCTTGCTTTACATGCAATGGCTAGTTCTAGGGCAGAGGACTCTTCACACTGTTGGACTTGAAAGCATAACTGCTGATTGCTACCTGTGTCTGCGAGGAGGGCCGAGGCAGATGGATTATGCAAAGCTGGGAGGAGACTTTCTTCCATTCCTGGAAGGTTCTCTGCCTCACCTGCACCTGCACATGGGGAAACTTAGAACTGTCTTATGGTGAGAACTCAGAGGGATTTGCCAAGAACTAGCCAGACCTGCAGTTGGGATGCATCAATAGCCTACATCAGTGTCCATGAGCTGGGATTTGGGGATTGGAAGCAGGATGAATAACCAGAGATCCCAGCCACCAGGAAACTGCAGAAACATGTGCCACATGCCTGTGTCGTTACATCACTCTAACAGGCCCAAAACTGTGTTTGAGTATCTAGACAAGCTGTTCTTACCCCAATAGCTCCCTTTGATGTGCAGAGAGTTAGTTAACTGACTGTGGTTCAGCAGCATTTTCAAGCAGCCTTATCATGAAGTGCAGCTCCAATGCTAGGCCAGGGTCACCCACCTCTCCCAGGCTCCCTGCTCACTTGTGTAAGACCTGGCAATGAGACAGGACAGCTGCTGGTAGCTCCAGTGCCTGAAGAGGAAAAAATTGCTTCAACTTTGAATGTACAGCACTGTTTTTCAGAAAGACTTCATTCTCCTCTGTGATGAAACCATCTGGCTTGCACTATTCAGATGAAACACTATTGTGTTTTTTAATGAAAAATCCCCCTTTGCTGAGCAAACAGGTTTGCCTGTGCTCTGCTAACTCTAGTAACACTGCTGTGTGGAAAGCAATCAGCCCTGGAGTTTTAATAATACATGGAGCTTTGCTTTGCTTTGAAAGTGGACGGGATTCTAATAGTGTCTGCTAAAACTACTCCTGCCAAAACAAATACCAGGAGAGATTTCTTTTCCATATACCAAAGTCTCACTTTAGCATTTGCCAGGGAACACATTTTACTTTTCCTGTCTTCTCTTCTGCCTGTGCTGGATAAATAAAAAAGGCACTGTAGATAGGTAAATATCAGTCAACATCTTGGTACCGGAGGACTGCCTGACAAGCTGTGGGCTGCAATCATTTATGCAGTTTTCTCTGTATGTTTGGGAAGGGCTTTATTCTTTCATTTCAGCGCTTTTATAAGAGCTCAGAGCCGGGGCCCGCATTTTTCTGTGGTAAGCTCACAAAGTTGGATTCCCCTTGGACTTGCAAACCTTGGCCACATTTGTATTTTACGTGAGCCACTCTGTGCAGCTGATTCTTTTGGTGTTTATTTTTCTTGATTTGAAATAATTCTTATTTCTCTCTGAGGAAACCTTGCCTGTTAACGACTGCTAGCTGTAACATGCCGGCCACTATCCTCAGGTCTTCTCCCATGGCTCTGTCTCACCTCATCCATCACCTCCAGACATGGGGTCAGAGGTTGCTGTGAAGTGTGGGGAGAAAAAAAATCATGCTTTTGAGGAATCAAATTGTTTTACTTAAAACCTTTGTCTTGAAGTTAGCTATTCAGGCTTCTTTGGCTCAAGTGGTCTTCTCTCCTGTAGGAATGCAGACCGAAAATTTCCTGGTGGTTGATGTCATAGCTTTGGGCATACTGATATCAAAAGCACATACTACCGTACCAACTGATGGTAATTAGGAGGTGCTCTCTGCAGTTGTTCCACTGTATTAATTCTTGTGTCTTTGGCAGAGTGTATGTAATTACAAATGTCTGTGAAAGCAAGATGAGAAATACAGATTCAGATCTGCCCCTCACAGTCAGGTGGGTTTGACCTTCCAGAGCTGCACTCAGAGCCTGGATCTGTTACTTTCTCTGAGTTGCTTTTAAATCATAAATAACATTACATTTCAAAATGCTTTACTGAGTTGAAAACTCAAAGTACCATTCTCATTTGACTATGGAATTTGCAGCTAAAGCTTACTTTGAGCTCACTAGCTTTATGCCTCAGGAAATTTACCTTCAGGAAGTGCTCCCAGGCCTCCTGCAAGATAAAGCTCAGAGAGGGTATTTTGCGTACACACAATATTGTTCTGGGTACCAATCAATAACTTTTGCCTGAGTATCCATTACTCCTAAGGTCACTTCTTTAGACTGGACTTGCCAGTGATAACCTTCGTGCTAATCCTATATTTTAGAATATAAATACAAGCTTTCTTGAAATACAACTCTCCAAGTCTTCAATAACAATTCAGATTTACCATTTACTACCATAATGGAAAAAGACATCTCTGATTCCTGGTGGGGTACGAGAGATCGCACCACGATCTGGTATTATTCAATCTGACTGTGAAGATGAATCTTCCATTCATTCATTTTTTTTTTTTTTTTCTCCATGAGGTGAAGATGTAGTCATTTTTCCTTTTTATTTTTTTTTTTAGCTGGATGAAATGCTTCTTGATCACTGCTAAGCTGCCAGTACCAACATAGGTACTTATTTATGTTTGATATTATCTATTTTGACCTAGAAGTTGGAAGACAACCTGAGTCAAACTGAACATTGTCATCTAAACATCAACTTTCTACTTCCTGTAGTCTGCTTACATCAAGAGATGCTTTGTTTTGTCAGGAGTCATGCTGCTGTCTCCAATGGCATGCTGCTTGATTTATGAAAATCGATTCAAAAGTGTCACAAAGGAAACATTATGTCACTAGCCAGGTGCAACACAACAAACACTTGAAAGTTAAGCATGCACTAACACATGACATATACAGATGTTGAACACTCAGCAGATTGTGGCCAGGTTCTGGTTCCACTGAGGTTTCTGTTATGTTTACTAAAATTAGAATTTGACACTAATAATCTCAAAAGAATAGAAGTTTCTCTCAAGCTGAAATGTAGGTAACAGAGAACAGGAACTTGCAATATTTATACAGGCTGTCAAGTGGAAGGAATTTTTCATCCACGATTTGGTTGGGATTTTTTTTTTTATGTGTTTAGTTGTTTTGTTTTGTTGTTTCATTTTTTAAAGGAGCTGGGTAATTTTTGTCTTCTGTTCAACTGACAGAGTGGCCAGAAGAAGGTGAAGAAGTTTACCATAGATAGTCAATTGCAGACATATCTTCCAAAGAAAGAGATTCCTTCAAGATACAAGGTAGAAATTACAATACTTTTTTTTTTGTTTTGTTTTGACTCAAATTATCTCTTTAATTGTTTCTTTAATATGGCTTCTTAAAAAGAGAGGCTTGAAGAAGCAAAGTTATTAGAAATCTCATGACTGTATGACAACAGTGGTGGAGTATTGCTATGGTACTTTGACACATTATCATCCTAGTAAGTGGTCCAAGTGTTGAAATTCAGTCTAGAGTGATGGCTTTTGCAAAACTTTGCCATGTGTTTCAGCCTCCTTGGCAAGCACAGCATTATCTGATGGTATATCATTTGGAGAAGACTTGAAACAGACAAGGGAAAAGAGAATGTGGACTTTATATGAGCTATGGCATTTGAACTAAAGCTGTAGCTGAAGAAAAGCTTGCCCCTAAGTTTACAAACATGCAATTAAGACCCTTACTGCTATCTAAATCCTTTTTCTTGCTGTATATTTTTACAGGAAAAAGCATCACTGTTGGTTTTGGATTTTCATAATAACTCTAGTAGCCACAGAGAGAACCAAATGTTGTTTGTTTATTTATTTGTGAAATGTAATTATATCCCTTTGCAAGCTTCAGTTTGTAATTTGCACTGAGTTTGCAGTTTACAAGAATGCACACACTAGTTTAAGGGCTTCCCACTCCCTGGAATTAGGAGATGAAGTAACAGAATCGCCATGCAAGTGGCTATGATTTTAGCACAAAAGTTGCAGCTGATACCTCTCCAAGTCAGAAATAATTTGTCAGAACAGAGTCCTTCATTCGAATCTACAGACTGTGCCTGTAATGAGTAAAAGATGGCTGGCAATATTAAAAGGGATAGAGTTACGGTATTGTAACACTCTGGGTATTGTTGAGTGTGATTCAGTAAAATTATGGATTTCTTCCCATTTATCACTTGAGGTTCATTTTGTTTAACAGATAGAGTAGTCAGTTTTTGGTTATACTGTTTGCCTATCCAGAGCAGACAGCCTTTGAAATGTATCCCTTGACATTTTCATTTGGTTTCTGTGTGTTTGCATGCTGGTTTTAAATATATTTCCTAGTTGTATGGCATAGATGCAATTCAGCAGCACAGCCACAGCCACACTTGCCACCAAATATCTTCAACATTTTTGCTTACGTTTGCATTTGCCTTGGCCTCACCCAACTGAAAAATGCTCTTCATGCTTTCAAATGATGGTATTCAGAAATCTTTCCAGAGCTCTCTATAGGACCAGGCAAAATTCAAAGCTGATCCTGAAAACTTGTGGAGTTTTCAGTTCGTATCAGATGAAAACAACACAGCTTTGACCTAATTAATTGATGTGTGTACTGGTGGTGAAATTTAAGAAGATGTATGCAACTTTTTGTGTTCATACCAGTATCGCCTCTATTGAGCATGAAGGGTGAAACATCGTCTGGAATGAAATGGTGTCTTTTAAGACTAGATAAGTAAAGTTTCCACACCAGTGCTGCTGCACAGTAGGTAGATTTCTGCCTCATGCCATGGGAAGATTTGATGGGGTGACAGTGTCTCTTTCGGCTCTGGTCCTTGTGGGGTTCTCAGTTGACCTGTGGAGTAAGGCTGTAGGAGAAAAGACACCAAGTATCACTTACACGCCTGGACCTTTCAAGAGCTTATCTGGGCAAGTGCAGTGGATATGTTTTGGATTCTGCACCAAGGTGGATGGTTGCCAACCTGGCCTGAAGAACAGACTGAACCTTCAGATCTCCATATCTATTAGTTTTGCTTTCTCCCTGCCTTTTTCCTCACTGCTGAGCTCTGTAAGTCACTCCAACATACCAGTTTCTGGGCCTCTCCTTGGATTCCTGTGCCTCAGAAAACCTCATGCATGGAGACAAAGCCTCTGCTAAGAATCTTCTTCGTGGGGATGTGGCTTGTGGTGAAGAAGAGTATAGGGTGAATGCTATGGTTTTAATCATAGAATCATAGAATGGTAGGGATTGGAAGGGACCTTTAGAGATCATCTAGTCCAACCCCCTGCAAGTGAAAAGTAAAGGTATGAATATTTGCATGTCTGCATGTTTGCATGTCTGTAGGAAAGAGAAAGCATCAGTGTTGGCATCCCTTGTTAGAAGTATTGCCTTGTCCTGGGTGGGTTCAGCTGATGCTCAACAATGCCTTGCCAGCTGAGGGTCTATTTGAGCTCTCAAACGTTTTGCACATGTCCACCACCAGTGGTGAAAATAACTTTTCTGTAAACTCTAGCACAGGCATGGGGCATAGTGGGTGCTTGCCTGGTGAATACAGTCTGTCTTGTTTTCAGCATGCACTGGTATGCACTGCTGGCAACTGCATCACTTGTGGAAAGTAGAGCTGAAAGAGAGAGGGAAAGAGGATTTTCAGACACTAGAGAGGACTTTCTGGTGTTTTGCCTTCTGTCTTTGTTTAGTTTACACTTACTGTCAATGAAAGTGCTGACGTTACTCCAGGATGGCTTTTTTCCAGTTGTGCCTATGGTGATGGATGAGATAGAAGAAGGTCTGCTCAGCTTTATCATGTTCTTCAGCAATCTCTCTAATGAGGCGGGGAGGAACACACTGGGAATTCAAGGAGCAGAGTTTTTATCTCCACTCTTTGATGCTTGATTGGCAAAAATACAAGAAAATAAAAAGCTATATAAACAGAAAGGATTTTTTAAGGATTTTGTACCTTAATGCTACTTCTGTAGCTTGTGCTACAGTTCTGCAGAAGGCACTTAAAAAAGAAAACTCATGAGAGTAAATGTAGAGAGTAGCATTTGTAATATGCTTCATTTTCTATGTAAGCAAATTATAAGCAGGCAAAACCATTGCTGACAGGATTAACAACTTGATGGTAGTAGCATCTGAGTTGTTTTGAAATGCCTGAGGAATCAGGCATGTAAAATGAAACATATGTCATCTCAGGTCATCTTCTTTTTAGGACTGCTTCTGCCTTTCAGACTACTGTGCTCAGGATAGCCAAGCAGTCCTGCTGTGGCTTTTTGGACTTTCAGTCTGTCTGCTTTCTCTTTTTCTTCCAGGTGGTGGTGCCTGCTGTGGTTCTCTTTTTTTATTTTTATTTTTTTACTTGTTTCTGAGGGCTCTGTACAATTCTACAGAGGAACAGGCCAGCTTTGAAAACAAAAGTATTTGTTCTTCAGGGTTACAGATATCATTTACTGTGTTATGGATGTGGGTAGAATCACCATTTGCACATATTGTCACTTTTTTTTTGTATACTTAATTATCCATCCTCCCTTTGTGAATTTATGGGGAAAAACTCTGCTTTGTGGTACAAAAGAAAAATGGTGTAAATGTTCCACAATTCTGTTTTGATATATAGTAGAAAGGTTTTGTGAGTCTCCCATCTTTTTATGTACAGATAACACACATAAGAGAATAGCACTGAAGTAAATTTCAGAGAAATCCAGCTGCGCTGTAGCTAATATTCCTCCCCACTACATTGGTGTGACCATGGATATTTAAAAAAACCATGCTGCAGAATTCAAGGAGAGGATGGTAGAGGAAGAAAAATTAATGGGTCTTTACACTGTAAGCCTGGGCATATGTGCAGAAAAGGCTGTGTAATGTAATCATTGTATCTTAAAATACTCAGTAGTTGGAGCAGAGAGAGTAGCCCAAATACTCTTCAATTGAAAATGCAGTAATAGCTAAAACCCAATGTGCTCAATTAAAATTACATTTAGGAAAATGCTTTGCTGTGTCTGAATGACCATGTTCTTAAAATAGAGGACACACAACTTCCTGCCACTTGGTCTCACACAGTTGTGACCAACACCTGGTGGTGGGTAACAGTGAAGAAAGGAAGGTAACACAGATGGAAACACTGTGAAGATGTGCCAGACACTGTGACCTTATATATTTTTCCACCCAATTTCTTTCTTTGGGCCACAGCTGCCTTCTGCAATCTGCTGCTAAGGTATTCAGGACAACAACAACAGGAAATTCCTCCAGACTGTCCTCCATCTGTTATTGCTGATGCCCTCTCTTACAAGAGATCAGTGCTGCCAACAGGTTTGTGCCCCCAGGTGGTGATATGAATTATACCTAGAAATCGGCATTGCTGCATGGCAAAACAATTTGTATGGAGCAGCCCTCCATTTGGGAGGCCTCTGTTGCCAACTTAGTGTCATCGTAGTTTGTTACTCTTGACATTGGCTCTCCATGAAATATGGAGTTGTATTCGATGTCTTGGTGTCAATCTCTAGGATCCTCAAAGCACTTGGCAGAGCCAGCCAAGGCAGCACCTCCTTCATGGAAATGATGACCTAGAACATATGCTTTCCCCAGAAACCATGAAGATGTCACTTTTGAGGTTGATGGTGGAAGTGAGGGAGAGAGGGGACCATTGAGGCTTTTGAGATTTCCTAGCTCCACGTGGGAAGATTAGAGAGGCTGGGACCTCAGGATGCATGGCAGAGTATGGAGCCTTTGGCCACAGCTCTTACTGGGGAGGGGAAGGGGCCTGCTGGAGACAGAGGGGAGACTGGTGTAGAGAATTCAGGAAAAAGGAAGGTAATTTCAGTATTTGTGAAAGACAGGTAACCCCATGCAGCCATAGTGGAAAATGTGTATATGCATTTTATGTTACTTCTCTGGTTTTTGGGTGGGTTTCTTTCAATATTTACAAAGACATCTGGTTTTCAGAAGTGCTAAATGCTTGGGATCAGTACAATAACCTCAAACATTCAAAGTTTAACATCAGGTACACTCCGTAAAGCTCAATCTTACTCACACAGCCAGTGTCAGAAAACGGTCTTTGGTGCAGTTTGTCTCTTTGGCGCATTCAACCCCAACTTTGTTTTCTTTTATTAGTGGATAGATTCTGGGAGGAAATCCTCAAATTGTTGGAGTCAGGGCTCAGCTTTCATTTTTTATCCTTGTATCCACCATTCTTCACTGACAGAAAATGTTTCATTGTCACTATGCAAAGACCTATTACACAGAAACTTTGTCTTACTAGAGTTTGAAAGCTGATGCATTTCAGATACAGCATCGAGAAGCTGAGTGTGCTATTGAAGAGTTAAACCCTTGTTTTGTGTGCTTCAGATGAAAAAAAAAAGGACTAAGTGGCTTTTATTAATAATGTGGATTTAATTATGGATCTGAGGGTTGGGAGAAAAGTAATAAAGGAAAAGATTTTGAATAAAAACCAGGTGCACCTGAAAGTTTTACATCATTAAGGTCCTGGGTGAAAAGAGAGATGTGAGACATCATCACGAGAAGAGTCACTTGTGCCAAGTCTGAAACAAATAAGAAAACAAAGTGCGTGAAATACCTCTCAGATGTATGAAGTAAATGTGTCTCCATGGTAAGTGGATATTTGAGCTCTTCAAGGAAAAGACTGTCTCTTTCTTTGTTTTTGTCCAGGAGCAAAAAATTATAGAGACCTGATTTCCAGCTGGCGGTCTTAAAGTCAGCCATAATGTAAGTAATGAGCAATATTATTAACTCCTGAATGAGAGTATGCAGCCCTTGAACATAGGGTTCTTTTGCATTTACTTACCGCTAAGGAGTTATGACAAATGCATCGTCATACAACCTTAGCAAGTGTCACTCCTTATTAGACTTGCAATACTGCATCAATAATGCAATATGAGGCTACATCTTGGTTTTATCTGCAAAATACTAATGCAGAATTTGACAGCTTGGTTTTGCTTTTGCTTCCAGGGTGCATTTCTCAAGCAACTCATGATGTAAATACTTTACTGTTCATTCTGCAAATTGTTGGGTAGAGTTTGCTCCTGAAACAGCCTGGGAACCTATCTCTTGTCCCTGCACTCCTCTTTCTGTGCTAGAGAGGAAGGAAGAATTTAAAGGCTCATTTGGAAATACAGAAGAGTTTAAGCCAAAAGGAATTTCCCATAAGAATACCAGCCTTGTTCCCAGTTCTGGATTTGGAAAACTGTAATTTATTGAACTTAAAGAAACAAAATTTATTGTGTTCAAAAGCTTTTTGTTGTCTTAGCCTTTTGAGAGTGCAGAAAGATTTGCCAGTGTGGCACACTTAATAAAACTGGTGGACACTTGAATAATCTCAGATTTGGGAAGGATGATCCTCCCCTTTGTAAAAGGAAGTTTGCCCATACAAAGGTGATAGTGTTCAAGAAAGAAGCATGGAGGCCTCTATGAACAGCTGTAGAAGGATCTGCTGGATGATATTCAAAGTAGATAAAAATAAAGTGATGCAATTGAGTTTTAAAAAATAGTCTTGAATTAGCCCATTAAACGGTGATTTCAGAGCCCACTGTTACAAGTCAGTATTGAGATCATGGGTGCACAACAGATCGGTGAAAATGCCAGATCCATACTCAACGGAGGTTGAGGAAGCATACAAAACAGTTACAGTTAAGGGACGAAACAAACCAAAAAGCATAATTGTGCCGTTTAATTGAATCTCAAGTCTCTCCTTTTACATTTCAAAAGTGCAGCAGAACTGAAAAAAATGAGAGAGAAGGTCACTAAGGGTACAGAGCATCTTTCTAATGAGTTGTTGCTAATGATGTTAGGGACACCCCCTGAGGTCACTGGAGTGTGTCTGCCCCGCAGGGCCTGCTGGGCCTTTCCCAGGCCCAGCTGAGACTCTGGCTAGCTCCTGCCTATTTGTTTTAGACTTGTCCCAGAGCGCTGCTGTGAAAGGCACTGAGTTTTAGTGGATGTGAGGACAAGGCTGTAAAAATAAATAGAAGTAATTTTGTTGAAAGTATCCACTCCACTACATAGTGGCAGAATCAACCGTGCTGTAAACAGATCCAGTTTCTTTTTTTTCCCAAATCTTCTTCTTAAAAGTCAGTTTACACAGCACTTCTCAGGCACAGTCTCACTAGCATAAACAAATAGCACGTAGAACAGAGGAAGAGTGCGTGAACCAGATTTTACCCTAGGCAGCAACTCTTCCTTCCAAAACTGCAACTTGCAGTTGCAGAAGTGAAGTTTTGTATTTCTTCTTGTACAAAAACGGAGGCCATTTCTGGTGGACAGGAGAGACAGAAGAGAGAGAGACCTTTTCAAGGTAAAAATGCCATCAGTTATACTGCCAAGATCTAAGGTCTGAGGTGCAGAGGGAATGCATTTCTCAGTCCTCTTTTGGTTTTTGTTTTTTTTTTTTTTTTTAGCTCAAGGCCTCTCTCTTTTGTTTTTTAAATTAATTTTTGGCAGTAATATAACCCCTGGAATCCTGCCCTTCACCGCTTTAAAAATTTCTCGTGAAATAAGAGAGGGAGGCAGGGAGAAAGCAAGGAGTAGAGGGAGTATGAAAGCCTAATGGAGCTGATTGCAAGGGTACATAACTAACATTTTTGATGCAAAATTAATCTGTAATTTATTTTTGTGATGAGTCCATTTTTATGTCAGGCTCTGTGGGAGAGAACTCAGTGACTATTCAGTAGAGATTATTGGCTATTCCAAAGTAGCAATAGGACAGCTAGGCAGAGCTAAACATTTTGGTATTTTTGGGGTTTTCTTAAAAGAAGGCTGTTGGTGTAACATGATCATTCCTTAAATCTTTAAAGCATGAAAAGTTTATTGTTACAAAGATGGAAACACAGATATATTGGAGTAAAGATCCTTCTTGTTTTGGGCTGAACAATTTCACAATGCTGAAGAAAGGGCATGGCATCCTCATCCTGCCCCAGCAAGATCTGCCATCTGGACTGCATTTGTCCCTGACACCTTGATTTGGGTCAGGTCTCTACTAACTCTTTGTTATTGTCTGCTGTGCCTTGGGTCATCTGGAATTGGGATAGTCTCTCTCTGCCCACTTCTCTGGCATTCCATGCACCTGCTGCTGTGCTCACCTTGCAGTGTCCTTGTGCTAGCTGGGTGACTGCAGCAAGATGGGGACTGGGGCAAGCTCTCATAACACTTCCCTGGAGGATGTAGAGTAAAGGAACATTACAGGATACTCTCACATATCCATGTGTGTATTAAGATCTACGCATAGTAGAGATATTTCTGGTCATTGTTTCTGCTTCAAGTGGGGAGACCTTGTTGGCTCCCTACTGATAAAAGCTAGGGGTATACATGCCAGCTATTAGGATATAGTGGTGGTGGTAGGCTACAGTATTAAGTTAGCAATGAATAGGAATGCTTTCATCAGTCACTGCACTGTGCTTACTCAGAGGCAAAGTCCATCCTTCCCCATGCTCTACTTTCCCATTTCAAGTCTTTGCTGACTGCTGGCCAGTGCCTTGGCAGCTGCCTGCACCGCTGTGCAGTTCTTTGTCCAGATCATTAGCTTCCTTTCCTAAAAACAACCCCTTTACAGTTAATACTGATAGATGTGGGCTTCCTTTTTATTATTTCCTGTTGTAATTGGTTCATTCAGCTTTTCCCCAGTTGGTTTCAGCTGAACCTCTGGTTGGGCTGGCCAGCTTCCAGGTGCTTGGAGAGGAAATGCAGAGTTTACCTTCATGTAGCACCGAGTAACAAGATATGCACCCTATGGTCCATATTTTGGGAGAACAGAGGAAAAGAGAGGAAAAAAGGAGGGGGCAAAATGATTCTTGTGTAAAGGATATGGATGTTTTTTGTCTAAATATACTGGACCATGCACATCCTGGTGTTCTCTGGCAGGATATCTTTAAATGGATACCGACAGCTGATTTATGCTTTTTATTGAGTTGTTTTTGAAGGGACATACGTCTAAAAGAAAATGTGAAAGATATCATGGCAAGATATAAAAGGAACTGTTGTTTTCATAAATGACCACATGGTTTTAAAATTTAAACATCTCCCTGCAATGTTGGAAAACTGTAGCAACAGCCTTGTGCTGTTGCACAAGACCTATGAAAAGGACACTGGGGAAAAACTTGTTCTTTTCATTGTCCACAGAAGCAAGAACGAGATCTCTGGTTGTCACACGGTGTAGCCTCTGCTCAAAGCAGGGTCTGCCACATTCATCTGCTTCAGTCACATTGTCTATCTGAAAGAGCTAAAGAGTACTTTTTTAAGATGCTGGCTAAAAGGTACTTCGAACTGCACTACATTGCAGGCTGCAAAGCAGCACAGGCTTTCCTTGGAGGTCAATCAATGGGCTAGCATAGACCACTTGAAGGTGGCAAAAGTACATCATTGCTTATCTTTCTTGTGTCTTGGTCGCTGGTGCTGCCAAAGGTGTAGCAAACAGTGCTGATAATGATGAATGAAGACCAACCTTTTCTCCACCAAAGTCTTCTGTAAATTCCCTTTATCTGCTTGAACTGTTGCAGAGTGGTAATTTTCCAGCAGCTGCAAGTAGTACCACAGGGGAAGAGCAGACCAGCAGAGTGAAAATAGGGATGCAGAAGCCTACTGACTGTGTACTTGGAAGACTTTGCTTTGGACAAGGTATGGAGGAGTGGCTGGGATGCATTAGATGACTTCCTGGGATGCATCAGCTGGACTAGTTTTACCCTAAAAGAAACGTATTGGTGAGTGGTTGGACTGCTCTTGCCTAGAAGAATCAAGGGGTGGGAAGTGGTGATGCTCTTGTGGCCCTATCTAAAGCACTAATGTAAAAGACACAAAGATGTTCCACTTCACAGGAGCTGAGCAAAATGTGCGGAGGGCAGAGGGGTCTCTGCATTGCGGTGATACCCACACCATCTTGTTCCCTGCCAGCCCCTAGTGTTCTTGTGTAGCAGAACCCACACCCACAGCGCTGCAGAGAGTGGTGAAAAACAGTGAATTTACTTCACAACTACTTGTTTCTATGTGCATGCAGCCTCCACTTTATCTTGGAGACATTTTTAGAATTCCCAGCATTGTAGCATGCTCTCTTGCTCTCCCAGGCATCTCACATAACCACATGCCTCCCTGCCTCGCAGCACTAAGCAACTTGGTACTGTATGTCTGAGGGAAAGTCTGGAATAACCGTAATTTTCTATTTAAAAAGCAGCTGCTGGTCCCAACAATTGTCCTAAGGAATGCTTTATAGTTGATCTGTGTCCTGATGTGTGTAATATTACTGAGGACAGGATAAGCCAGATCTGGTCTGCAAATAATACAGTATTGTGAGACACTTCCACCTTTTCTTTTGTGGCAGACAGAGAGTGTGTGTCACTGGAGAAGGCCAAGCTTTCAATTGCATCTGCCAAATGTGTGTTTAAATTTTAGGATTTTACCAGATGTGCTTCAGAAAATTGAATGTTTAGAGTTTTTCAGTTTTTTGGGGTTTTTTTTACACAGTTCTATTAAAGGATTAGGAAATATTGGTATCATTAAAGCAGGCAAGGAAACATTTATTAGGCTGTCAAAAAGCATTTCAGCCTCAGATAAATCCACTGTTGCTCTGCCTCAGACTATGCTTTCATGTAACTGAGGGGAATGTCAAGGACTGTGAAGCAATGGAAGAGTCACTGAGACAGCTGGTGTATAAGGGTGAAATCATGGGTTGGCATTTCACCTTTAAAAATAGCTTAGACAGGCACGTGTTGGGAGCGACGTCTTTCAGTCATTCTTTCTGTTCAGGTGAGACAGGGATCAGGTGAATTTGGAGCTTGCTACTTGTCCTTTGGGTTTATGATGGCTCTAGTGAGGTAAACACAGATATGTGGAGATACATCAGCTGAAAATTGGGACCCAAAGTTTAAAAACTGATTTGGGGTTAAAATGCTGTTCCTAAAATATTTGGTTTTAAAAATAAAAGATTGCTTGGGAAAAAGCTTTTGCTGCAGAAACTCCAGGAGTGAGATTTTTAGAACATAATGTGATTGTTCTATTTTTTTCCTGTTCCATTGATGAATAAAACTTGATTGACTCTTGCTTTTCACAACTGCTTTTTGTAATAAAAATCTCTTTTTTAAAGAAGAGAAGGGTATAAAGGGTATAATATTTGACTTCACTGATAAGTGAACTTCTTTATAGCTTTGTGCTTTATAACGTTACATTTTTAATGTAAAAATATGCTTTATGTTGTATCTGTTGTGAGATAGGGCAGTGCAGAAAATTACCAGGGAAAATTTTACGTTCCGTGTGGAGGAGAAGGAGCCCTAGTAGCCTCTATATGGTGAAACTGGAATGTGGACACGGGATTATCATCTATCTAGTCTAGCAGCGCACATCTGAGAGTTGTCAGTTCCAGATGCCTTAGATGAAAGTGTAAGAAACTTGCAGACAAGGGATTGTCTTGATTACTGTTAGTTATAATTTTGCTTAAGCTCTGGAGAGTATGTTATAATACCTCTTCCAAAATGTTTGTCCATGATGTTTCAAAAGTTTATATAAGCATCTGGCCCTTTCTAAAAGTTGTTACATTTTGTATTTTTGAGTCTGTTTATGGGAACAGATCCCATGGTTTAATACTATCTTGTGTGAACGTTTTTTTTTTCCAGCACTCTTCTGCTCATTCAATTTCACATAAACTCTTTTTTTTTTTTTTGTGAGGGAAGGTAAAGAACAGAAGCTCTTTACATAATTTCTTCCTATAAAGCCAGTGTTATCTGTACATTTTATAATGCCCTGATTTTTGTCAGCTCCATGAGACAAAAACTCTGAACCTTAAAACACAAAGACAAAAAAAAAAAGAGAGAATCAGGACAGGAAAATTTCTCATATTTTTACTGAGTTGAACTATTCAACACAGAGACAAATACTTAACTGTTCTTCTGGAATAGAGTTTAAATCAGTAAAAGTAAGTTACAAAAAAGTGAGTCTTGGCTCAGTGGCAGTCTTAAAATCAGATACATTTGGCTTGGAATGTTTTTTTTTTTCCATTTGAGGAAGTGACAATACAGTATACTTCTTGTTGATTGAAACATGATAGCAACAACAAGGTTTGGTTTTGGCTTTGCTTCATATGTGAAAAAAAAAAAAATTGATTTTGGGAATGAGTTACTGCACACCAGATTGTTTGATGCTTCATTGGAAGGAATATTAGAATTGGATATTCCACATATTTTCAGAATGGAAAAAAGTCTAGGTGGGAGAGCCAAAATCAATGTATATTTTTCATATGCTCAAACAATACTTAGACCTGCTTTACACAAATACACACATAAGAAAATGGGGAAGACTGAAGAGAGAATGAGATGTGTGTGAAAAATTTCATGTAGCAGAGATGTTCTTGATATACTTGCAGATTATTTCTAGAGCATTGAGATGTTTAAAACACAGCTGTTTGATGGGTTGCCACTGCCACATACAGTTAAATTATAATGCTTACTACTCCTGTGGTTGAAGATTTTTGCTGTTTGGGAGGAAGAAGGGAGTTTGGGGTTTTTAATTTTTGTCAGGATGCCTTTGCAGTGAATAGAACAAAGAAATTAGGAAATGTAACAAAACATAACCAGTCAATGAGACAGAACTAATGACTTAGGTACTGCTATTTTTTATCTACCATGTTTCATATTTCATAAAATCATGTGCAGTGTTAGAACTTATTTTTTCACTACTTACTCAAACAGCTTGGTAAAACTCAAGCCATTTAGGCTGGATCTGCAGATATTCGGGAAGTCAAACCCTCAACGTTTTGGTGTTAACACTGGTGAATATTAAGGTTCATTTGAAAGAGATATACTGCAATAGCACTGACTGCACCAGGGGTCTCCTAAAGTCATGGTGAAGCCATCAAGGCAGATGCCAACACTGCTTCTGGGAACAGAAAAGTTAGACCTCTCAAGGTGTTCAACATCTGATACGTCCAAAGAAGGGCATTTGAGATCTGGGAAATTGATTACACTCCTGGAAGCCTGTAAATAGTTTTCTCCACATCATTTTTGTAATCATAGACACATAGAATGGTAGGGGTTGGGAGGGACCTTTAGAGATCATGTAGTCCAAACCCCCTGCAGAAGCAGGTTCACCTAGATCAGGCTGCATAAGAACATGTCCAGGTAGGTCTTGAAGACCTCCAAGGAAGGAGTCTCCACAACCTCCCTGGGCAGCCTGTGCCACTGCTCCATCAACCTCACAGTGAAATAGGTTTTTCTTATGTTTAAATGAAACTTTTTATGTTCCTGCTTCATCCCATTACCCCTTGTCCTGTCATTAGATATGATAGAAAAACAGGATACCCCAACCTCCTGACACCCACCATTTAGATTTTTGTAAATATTAATAAGATTCCCCCTCAGTCTTCAATTCTCCAGACTAAACAGCCCCAATTCCTGCAGCTTTTCCTCATGAGGAAGGTGTTCCAGTCTTCTGATCATCGTGGTGGCCCTGTGCTGGACTCTCCAGAAGATCTCTGTCCCTCTTGAGCCGAGGAGCCCAGAACTGGACACAGGACTCCAGATGAGGCCTCACCAGGGCAGAGGAGAGGGGAAAAAGAACTTCCCTTGACCTGCTGGCCACACTCTTCTTGATGCATCCCAGGATGCCATTGACCTTCTTGGCCACGAGGGCACATGGCTGGCTCATATTTAGTTTATTATCAATCAGGAATCCCAGCCTGTACTGGTGCATGGGGTTGTTCCTTCCCAGATGCAGGACTCTGCACTTGTCCTTGTTGAACTTCATGAGGTTCCTCTGTGCCCAAGTCTCAAGCCAGTCAAGATCCCGCTGAGTGGCAGCACAGCCTTCTGGGGAATCAGCCAGTCCTCCCAGACTGGTGTCATCAGTCAACTTGCTGAGGGTACACTCTGTCCCCTCATCCAGGTGGTTGATGAAGATGTTGAACAAGACTGGCTCCAGAACCCATCCCTGTGGAACTCCACTGGCCACAGGCCTCCAGCTCGATTCTGTGCCACTGATGTGAACTAAAATTCAACACGTTTTTACTGCATGTATTCCAGCTTATGCTGCACTTGATCAAAGGTAGCTTGACTTTCTTCCAAGTATGAGTATTTCCAGAGAATGAACCCATATCTGACCATATCTGTTGTCCAGACTCTACTGATCCATGCAATATTCAGTAATACTTTTATAAGCATATAACAAATATGGATCAAGAAAGGAAGTGTCTTGACTTCATTGTTTAAAAAACTTTTCTGTCCCACTAACAAAGGAGGTTAAAAATGTGTTTACTTTGTACCTCTCCCCTCAAGTTACTGTTGTATTAAGCATGCTTTATGGTAAGTAATAGCTTTGCCGGAATATGAAGAATATTTTAAATGAAGTGAATAGTTAACCTAATTTTTGCACATTCTGGAAAGCACATTTAAACTGTTTTGACGTGCCCAGACACTCATTTTAGAATCATAGTCTTTCCAGACATTACTCCAGCCACCTGACATTGGAGCAGTAAGATTTGTCACCAGTTCCTGATCTAATGTGTTTTCATGCTGAATCCAGAAACTCCTTACTCAACTATTAGTGTTGAGTAAGTTCATACTAAAATATAGTATATACTGTATTAGTTCATACTAAAAATATATCTTTTTCCAGAGCCCAGTCTATGCCAGTAACTTTACTCAAGGGGGAATGTGCAACCTGATACAAATGGAAGAGTTTGGGAGTGGTGCCATTAGGAAAATCCTCCATCAGTAATTTCTAACCACTCTGCCACAAATGTAACCTTATTGTTTCAGATATTTGCAGTTCTGTTGTAGATAAGAAGCAATTTTCCATGCCAGTTTATGGGAATTCATTAGAGGTTATTAATGACTAAAGATTGTATTCCTGCTATCCTGCAAAACCACACTACTGTGCTCTTTTAACAAATTATTTTCAGAGTGATTTAAATCAGATTTGTTTAAGGCATTTCATTTTACACCAATTGCCACTTGTCCTGTTCCTGGGCATATCTGAGCTCCACCTCCTTCAATTCCTTACCTCAAGTGTTTATCTATGTTGCTAAATCCCCCTGACCCGTCACTTACCTAGGCTGTTTGTGAAGCTCTCTCCTCTCAGGATTCTGCACACCTGAATCATCTTGTGGTCTCTGCAGCCAAGGCTGCTGCTGACCTTCACATTCCTAAACAGCTCTTCTTTCCAGTATGAGGTTCACCAGAGCATCTCCGTCTTTTGGCACCTTGATTGCCTGTGTTGGGAAATTGACATCAACACATAGCTGGTGCACCATGGCATTACTCTTTTGAATCTTATTGGGATGATTGAAGTCCCCCATGACAACAATGGCCTGCAGATGAGAAGTTTCTTCCAATTGACCAAAGACGGTCTCATCTACTTCTTCATGACCAGGTGGATTGTTGAAAATATCCACCACCACTTTGCTGCATTGGTTTATTCTTTAATTCTAACTAATGAACTCTGTGCTGGTGATTCTTTCATAACCTCTCTCCCCTGTTCTCTCCCCATTTTCAAGCTCTTTGCTCCAGGTTTGTCTGCCTGTATTATACAACTTGTAGGTAACATAAAATAATATTTTAAAGTTGTAATTGTAGTTTTAACCTGTGTTATCATGTTGAGGTAAGCCCTACATTTCCTTTTAGCTCCTAACATTAACCTTCAGACTGTTTTATAGGAATTTACACTCCTTTGAGTCTATTATGCTCATTTCTTAATGAAGGTAGATGTAATAACCCCATTGTGTTCATAAAAATCCCCATTACTTGATCAACAAAATTATATAGGTCCCTTTGAGACGCTTCATTTGGATTGTTGTTTCAAACAGTCCTATTGCTGTAGAATACCAATGTTTGGATGGATTTTACCTTCGTTCCACTGTTTGAAGAAATCATGGTGTGAGTTTACAGGCATATGTAGGAAGAGGTATAGGATTTTCCTCAAAAAACTTTACAAATGCAAAGATGATGTATACATCCTACCTCCATTCAGCATGTGGTTTGTAGCTTTTTCAGATGTAGGATTTTTACAAAGTTTGTTTCCTCCCATCACACAAATGTCTTCATTTCTTCTTTTCATCTCCCAAATGAAGAGACTTTAGAGTCACAAACAGTGAAATAAATTTATCTGAGGAACCAACTTCCTTACCCTTTACTCTCTCTGGAATAAAGTGTTGCAATGGCATTCTTAAGTATTTCATAGAATCGTAGAATTATAAAATGGTAGGGGTTGGAAGGGACCTTTAGAGATCATCTAGTCCAACCCACTGCAGAAGCAGGTTCACCTAGGTCAGGTCGCATAGGAACATGTCCAGGTGGGTCTTGAAGACCTCCAAGGAAGGAGACTCCACAACCCGTCTGGGCTGCCTGTTCCAGGGCTCCCTCACCCTCACATGAAATAGTTTTTTCTCATATTTAAATGGAACTTTTTGTGTTCCAGCTTCATCCCATTACCCCTTGTCCTGTTGCTAGCTGCTATAGAAAAAAGGGATGTCTTTTCATGGCTTGAAAAAGTCCCCTTCAGTTTAATATCTTTAATTTACTTTTGCATCCTCTTCATGCTAACTTCTTCCCTCTCCAAAAATGAAAATATTTCAATTATTTTTATTTATTGATTTTTTTAAAACAGGAATTAAAAATAACTATACTCTTCTAGACCTAGCTGCTGTGCTTGATCCAGCCCTTCGGCTTCCGTCCAGGGCAGGGATGAGCATTCAACCGGCAACAACAGCAATGGCAGGAAATCAGATAAACTCCAGATGTCACACTTCTGGAGATCACTGTTTCTCCACGATGGGGCAATGTAATCTGGCTTGTTGCAGACCATCAGAATAGTAGGCTGGCATTCATCTCCTATGCTCTTTAATACAAGTTTGGGTCTGGCTGGTATAGTCTGCTCCTAGGTGAGGTTCTAGCCCAGAGCATGCAGGCACAAAGGGACCTTTACATGGGTGGTGATGAAGGAGGACTGTAAGAAGCAGAGCATCATGTGAATGGCAAAACGATTGCAAATGTGTGTGGGGGTATTCACTGTTGTTTTAGTTTGGCTTTTGTTACTGCAACTTCTTTTCATTCATTGTGCTTTTCAATAGTCAGCACTATGGCTGCCAACACTCATTCATGTGAAATGCTTCTGATTATGGTCGGCATCAGCAAATACAGCCCGTCTGTAGTGTTTCCAAAAATGTGTTAGCCTGCACAAAGGACTAATGGGTCAAAAATGCAAAAATGGTCTGAATGTCAGTTTGAAAAACAAGAGGGCTTCGCAACCTGCTATTTTGTTGAGCTTAACAAAAGCTGCTCACAGTAAGAGACTAAATCTTTCCCCCAGACAGGATGTGTTACTGTTTTGCTTTAAACATCTGTCTATAGCAATGGATAGCACTCCTGCCTGTCTTCTGCAGTTGTGGAGACAGGGAGGGCTTCGAGTGGTGTATCACAAGCTGCTGAAAGGAACTATCCACTGAGCAGAAGAAAAAGGAGGGTCTGCTAAAGCTGATGCTGACAAGGAGAGTTTGTGTTAGGCTACCACCATTATTATTTTACAAAGTTGTGGATGTCACCTGCACTTGGCTGCCCGTTTTTTGAACAGGAAGATGGTGCTGGTCCATGCTGTGTGAACACAGACCTGGGAGTTGTGAAGACAGGCAGGATAGAACTGTTCCCATCCTTATACCCAAAGGGGTTTGGGCTCAAGTATTTGCTTTACCAAAGACATCTCTCCATCAGCAGAGCTTCTTCAGCCCAGTAAATCCTAATAAGCAGTAAGACAGTAGGTGGGAACAAAGATAAACTCACAAGGTTACATTAGCTGCTGCTTATCCATTGTTCAGGTTTCACACACAAAAAAACCCCAGCCTGTAGTCCGTGCACCTCACTGTCTCAGACCAGTACTGCCAGACAGGCTGCTGGGACAGAGGCATCTGATGGAGAAAGGAGGCAGGGAGACCGTGGAGCAGCAGGCATCAACAAGCAGGGAAGATGAGGAGAGAGGATACAGGACCAGGGCAGGTGATGGTGAGAAAGGGGAGTAATTGATTAGCCTCCATGGGAGCAGAGGCATAGGCTTGATGATGGTGGGCAACACAGTGCATGGATGCACCTGAGAGACTTGAACTGGTCTGAATCCAGGCCCTGAGTTTTAGGATCCTTGTACTATGGTACACTATGATATACAACAATGTTCAGCCTCTGCATGGCATTTAACCTATGAATCCCACAACAGGCATTTGACCAGGATGCCAAGGCCCAATTATCCTAATTACAAAAAAAAAAAAAGAATGAAGGAAGGCACAGCTCACCTCTAGGGCAGATCTGGGGTTCAGCCTGTAGCCCTCCTGCTGCCTAAGCCACAGCAAGGCACAGCTCTGTGTCTGTGGTTACTCAAGGGCCTAGGACTCATGTCTTCCTCCTCCACTCCTTTGCCGGTACTTGCTCTTGTCCAGGGCTGGAGGCAGAGTGTTGGGCTAGTTCTGCACACACCCAGGACGTGTGCTCAGGGCCCTATAGTCTGAGTCTGACTGCTTTTATACTTACAGATGAGATATACATACAGCTGCTGTTATCTTAAGCAGGTCTAGTGCTTGCCACGTTCATCTCCAGAAGTCATGCCCTAGTACACTCTGTGGTGCTGTGGGTACCAGACACAAGGATTCACACTCAGCATATCCACCAGTGACACTAGGACAGTGGGAGTTCTGTTTTCAGTGCAGTGTCCATGTCTGGCTTAAGTTACTTGCCAGGGCATAACTGTTTCTTCTTCTTAAGGAAAACCAGGGTGTGATGCAGAACATGGTGGCCTGCATCTCATTATTGTCATGGGAAGGGCTTTCAAACACACATGAGAGATCATCTCCAGTCCACCCACTATAATTAGTCCAACATATCATGTTTCTACACTTCTCTCTCCTACCCCTTATCTAGTTATATTTACTTTTGTGAGATGATACGCTACTGTATGCCACCAACTGGGGACAGATGAAAAAAAAGAATGAGATTCAGTGAAAAGAGATGTCCTCCCACCTCAAGAGCACTTGTTCTGTCTCTTCTGGCTCTCATATGATTTCAAAAAAGCCCTTGCACTTCCCTTTCCTCTTTGCCTCATAGGAGTACCTCCTGTAGATTCAGAGGGATAAACTGATGATCATCAGTGCAGGTAAGCACAGGGAAGGTAGCACTCACAGAAACACTGTAAATAATTTTATTAATGGAAAATAAGAGACCTTGTGTTAATTTGTCCAATGTCTATTAATGAAAACATACTGCAGTATGTTTTACTATTCTTTTTGTTGGATACTCTTCAGGTGCCTGTGTAACATCAGTGCCTTTTTACAATCAGGCTGGGTAATGCATTGACATGTGATAGAAAGGAGTCCTCCCCTGAAGGAGCTTGCATCACAGATACATCAAAAGGTGGTGGGCAGCAGCCTTGTTATCCTTCTGTTATCTCGTGGACACCTGAGACACACCCAGAGTCACCCAAGAAAGGGATTTTATCCCATTGTGCTGAGTTCCTGTGTTATCAGCACCAAGGAAGGACCATGGTCTTTCCCATGCCAGCAGTCACTTTCCTTTCCTAGGCAAGGGTTGCAAGCCACATATACCTGATGGCTTCAGTGCTAGTGCTAAGAGCAGCTCTGGGACTGCACTGAATTATAGCACCTGAAGGAGGAACGAGAGAGCCAGTACCACAAACAATACACATACACCTCAATGTTCAACATCTTTTGAGACTTGTGGCCTGTAACTATAGATTAAATATCCTCTGCTAGTCATTCCAATTCTGCCCTGCTTGTGATGTCTGCTCCTATGCAATCAAAATTAATCATTCCAGTAGCAGGAAAAAGATTATCACTGTGAGAGCATTAAGCCACTCAGTTGCCTTTGGTAGAGTAAACCCCTCAGAGACATGAGTAACTAGAAGACAGCTACATGGCAGATGTTTATATATAGGCACACATGCACATATACACACACTCTCCCTCTCTAATTTCTTGACACATGGAGAACAGCTACATAGGCAGCACACTTTGTATTGTATGTCAACTTCAAACATAGCCCAAATCAGCTGTGGAAATGTAACCTGAAACCAAACAAACTAAAGCAACCTAATAGTTTCAATTGCAGGAAAAAAAAAAATCCCATGTCGCCCAGCTGCAGGAGCTGATAGGAAGACAAGCCTCAAGGCAGCTTATGGTTTCCTGGCTGTCATCAGCTAGCAGCTTGAATGCTTGATATAATGAATGTTGCTTGAATGGATAGAAGTGACCTTAAAATATGGTGGGGAGGGTGCAATTTTCACACTGTGCACTGGGCAGTGGGAACTGTGGTTTGAATACATTTACATGGTAATTGCTCTATAGGGTGGAATTAAAGCAGGGTGAAAATAAAGGCTGTAGTCACTACATGGCCAAAATATGGTATGTGTGTGTATGAAAACAGAGAAGAAGCTGTGTAGATGACAACACCAGTTTAAGTAGATGTACATTGCAAGTTGTTCTCCTGGGACCCATACTGGTTACACAGATCGCAAAACAAGCTGGTTTGGGAAGGTCTTCAGTGAGCAACTGAGTAAAGGCATTTAAGCTCTCTTAACAGGGCATTAACAACACAGGGAGCAAGCTCCTTCCTTCCTTCCTTCCTTCCTTCCTTCCTTCCTTCCTTCCTTCCTTCCTTCCTTCCTTCTTGCCTGCCTGCCTTGCCTTCCTGCCTGCCATGGCAGCCAGGAGCTAGACATCTCCACTTCCACCTGCCTCCTCATTTGCACTGCTCTGTGCTTTGGCAGGGAAGGTTGGCAACTTTCACTGGCTGCTCTCAAGATATTGTATAGGGTTAAAGCTGCAGGAGTAAAGCCCCAGAGGAGTGCAGGTTTGCCTTTGTGTAGGACTGAAAGGAGGGAGCTTTCTGGCTTTCCAGGCTCTGCCTGCATCTGCTGCAGGCATCCAGTCTGCAAGGAACCTGGCAGGACCATACTCACCTTCTGCCAAGATTTCTGTGAAATCGTATTTCTGAGTTGCTTGTTCCTTCTTAGCTGTCCGGGTCACTCTCCAAAAGCCACACTTTAGAGGAAAAAACTAAACCCACTGTGCAGATGTTATAGCTAGGACAGTTAGCATGCAATAGAGGCTTTTCTAAAATTCCAGAGGGATAAAGAGGCAAAAGAAGGAGGTACCGGTTTTGGGAAGGAGTTTCATCATGCACCTCTGCTCTCCTCCCAAGAACTGCTGCCTTTTTATTAGAAAATGACCTCTTGGGAAATTTGGAACATTGGCAGGTTTGGGGTTTTTTTTTTTTGGTTTTTTTTTTTGCTAAGAGACCACTGCTCACTTTTCCCTCTTCTGCCTCCTTAATTTAGGTTAAATTTAAAGGAAATAACTTGAGGTTTGGAAGCAAATGTCTCTAGAGAGTAGCTCAGTAATATGGTATGGAATTGAGCCAATAGCTGTAGAGATCATCTAATTTGAACTCAAGCAGGTAAAGAAAAGCCAGGGAAACCAAATCAAACCTTTCCTATATATATTGCTAATGGCCTGTTTTTCTACTGCATTGTACTTCAGAGTGCAAAGTAAAGCCACACTGAAGGGATCTAATGTTAGTAGATGAGTACAGCCAAGTTTTTAGGGTATTCTGCACTTGGTCTGCAGGCTCTTGGACACAGCTACCCACTGTATGCCCTATTACCTGGTTTACATCGCTGCAATTTGAAGTGTTTTACTCCTCAGGCAAAATGGGAACATGTACCTTACATCTCCCGTGAGGCTGTCAAGTTGGTAGGCCTTTACTGAAGTACCTTGTAGTAGCTGGTGCAGTATGAAGTTCACACTTCTGCTTGTCCAAATGTACTGTGTTCATGTGCCTGGCTGCTCTGACAAGGGCATTGCTTTAAAGGGACAGAAAAGTCTTCTTCCTCACGACTGGTGAGGGATAGTGAATATAGCAGAGGTCTATACTGACACAGTATTTTGCAGAGACATAGAACTGCAGTTTCTTTTTCCCTTTCTGCTCTCACTGCAGATCCACTTCATCCTCATTAAAATGTTTCCTATCCTTACCTAGTGGTAATATTAGAGTCTGTGATGTGGGCCAGGGAGGGTGAGGGATCTAAGCCCTCTTCAAATCCCCAAACCACAGAAGAAATTGCTGCACCAGTGGAGAGCTATGCTGCTCTCCTCATCTTCCAGGCTGACTGTTCTTGGTTGAGTTAAAAATACAGCCCAGACAGACTCTGGGCTCCTCAGACACAGACCTCTTTTAAGCGGTGGTGGTGATTGATTTGATGAGGACCACAGACCCTTGGCAAATGGGCTGTGTCTGCACTTGCCAAACCTTCTGCTGTTGAATTAGGCTAAAGTGAGGTTTCTCCGCTGTGGTCATGAAGGACCCGATTTACAGAGAGGCTTTGAGCTGACCAATCTGCAGATCCAGTCTGCCTAGTAATTTTAAAGGACTAAAAAACCATTTCAAACAGGAAATGAAGAATATGCACATGTGAAATTGCCCTCTGCTCCCTCTGCCTGCCTTAATGGCTCTGTTTTACCTCTATACAGCTGCCCTTTAGTTTCTCTGTTGTGGCAGGTTAACCCTGGCTGGGTGCCAGGTGCCCACTAAACCTGCTCTGTCACTTCTTCTCCTCAGCTGGACAAGGGACACAGAAATATGTACAAAAGGCTCATGGGTCAAAAAAAGGACAGAGAGAGATCACTCACCAATTACTGTCATAGGCAAAACAGACTTGACTTGGGGAAATTAGTTTAATTTATTAGCAAGCAAATCAGAGTAGGATAATGAGAAATAAAACTAAATCTCAAAACACCTTTCCCCCACTCCTAATTACCTCTACCTCCTCCCACCCAGTGGCACAGGGAGTTGGAGAACAGGAGTTGCGGTCAGTCCATCACACTGTTATCTCTGCAGACCCTTCCTCCTCAATGGGAGGAATACGTACACTCTTGTCCTGCTCCAGCATGGCATCCCTTCCACAGGAGACAGTCCTCCATGAACTTCTCCAACATTGCTCCATCTCACGTGCTAAAGTTCTTCACACACTTCTCCAGTGTGGGTCCCCTCCATGGGATGCATTTCTTCAGGAACAGACAGGGTCGCAAGTCCTGGGCTCCCCTTTCTCCACAGGTTCTAAGGTCCTGCCAGACACCTGCTCCAGTGTGGGCTTCCCATCTCCTTTGGGCGTCCACCTGCTCCGGCGTGGTGTCCTCCCCGGGCTGCAGGTGGGTCTCTGATCCACTCCTCCATGGCCTCCATGGCTGCAGGAGCAGGGCATGTGTCACCATGGGCTGCACCACGGTCTGCAGGGGAACCTCTGCTCCAGTACTTGCAGCACCTCCACATCCTTCTTCACTGACTTTAGTATCTGCAGAGACATTGCTCTCCCATTTTTTCAGTTCTCTGTCTGATTGCACTTGCTGTGTTGCACAGTAACTTTCCTTCTTAAATACATTGTCATAGAGGTGCTACCACCATTGTTGACAGGCTTGGTCTTGGCCAGTGGTGGATCTGTCTTGGAGCCAGATGGCACTGACCCTATCAGGCATAGGGGAAGCTTTTAACACCTTCTCATGGAAGCCACCTCTGTAGCCTCCCTGCTACCAAAACCTTGCTACACAAACCCAGTGCATCTGTAAATTATGTTATTCTGTCAGAAAGAAGATGACTGGTTTACCCAGACAATTACAAATGGATAAGAAAAGGGACATCTGTATTTTTTTTTAAGTTCTTAAGCTCATCTGCTCAAACATGGCAATGCCCTGGTATAAAAAAACTCAGTCATTCTGTGTCTGGCAGGTAAATGTAATAAAAGATAAAAAGTCCAATAACAAATGATGCTCAAATGTCTGTAAAGAGTAAACAAAGCAGAAGGATGCAAAATGTGTCTACAGCAGACAAGTGTAGAAAGAGCAGCACCTGTCTTCTTGGCTTTAGCCTCCTTATCCAGATGAACAGAGGCTTCAGATGCTTTTGCAGGGAGCTATTGTGCCAGAGGAGGCAGGGAATGTTGCTGGGGAAGATGAGCACTCATTGTCTTAATGGTGCACCAAGCTTGGAACATTTGAAAAACAGATGTAGTCTATAGAAAAACCACAGAAGAGACAAAAGTGTATGGGCTCATCTTCCAGTCTGGTCAAAAAGAGACTAGTTATTCCAAGCACTTGCTCAAAGGTACTCTTTCTCTGTAAAGTAGAATGCTGAAGCTCTGGTGAAAAGTGCCCATGGAAACCAACTGTTACTGGAAGGCTTTTGTGTTGGTTTTTTTTTTTTTTTGGTGAAAGAAAGTCTGTTGCTTACTTTACTGAAATCTCATGTTTTCACAGAAATTGTGAGCTTGGCAGGTGTTTCATGAAGCAAATATTTACCTTTCTTACCACAAAGTGTCAACACTGCTTTGGGCCTGTTTACCTGATAGTACATTTTTATTATCTCAGTCAATTTCAGAAAGTAAGAAATGACCACAATTTAATATTAAATCTGGTAATAAAAATGAATGGACGTCTATGTCCAAGCAGCACACACTAGTCTTCAACACCGAATTAGCAGTATGCTCATAAGTCTGTCATTAAGCCCCTAAAAGTACACACAGGCATCTAAACATTTAATACCAAAGCACAGGATAAGGCACTAATTTTAAGGCACTGTCCAGATTTGTCAGTGCAGACTTCATCGGACCATCAGTCAGGTGAAGCAAGCAACAGTAAATGAAAAGTGTCTAGCAAAAACTTGTTTGGATTTTTAAGCATGCAGTAGCTGTGATTTGTGGTGACAGGGGTTACATTAGATGCAAAGACATGGAAGCCACAAATATGCTGAAAACAACTAAAAATTTAGTGAATTATAACTGGAATAATTATTATTATCCTTAAGTTGCCATCAGCATCAAATACGTGCTGCATATTACCTTTGATGATCATAATTCTCCCAGTAAAAACATTTAGGCAGACCATGAGAAGGCAGAAATGATAACGTCATACAGGTGACTGGCTGCCCACATGAATAACAAAAAGAGAGCAGATTAAATTAACATTTTCCTAATAGCTTGAAGCATGAACATAATTCTGCCAAAGCATTTGGTTCCTACTTGTGAGTGATAGATCCAGGGAAAGGCTGGTTTGTAAGAAACTTGCTAAGCAAAAATACCCCAAAAACAACAACAAAAAAGGCTATGCAACAAATTTATAATGTAATTTAGGGGCTTAATGATGCAGATAAGCGTGTAGTGGGAGATTTATGTCTGTGTACTTCTGAAAAATTCAAAAGGATGTCCAATTTACAACTTTAGGTTGATAAATAGCTTTAAGCTTTGGTCTTAGTTTCAAAATAGCTATATATTTGCCACAAAGAGCTTGACCCAAGTGAGCGTTTAGCTGCATATTTCTTGCGAGTTCATGCAAGTGTGGGCTCCAATGAGACACATGTTCTGTGACAGATAGATTTATATCCCTATAATTATAGAAACACCACAGTAAATGGTTAAAAATGGCTTGCCAGAAAAAAAAAAAATCAGTCCCTCCAAAACAGCGCTGGGGATGTGAATTGAAGGGGTAATCCACATCTCATTATGCCTTACAGTATTGCATAGAAAAGGCATGAAAGGGTTATACACTAGGGGGAAAAAAGTTGAAAAGGTCCAATATGCTGTTTATATTTAAAAAAAAAAAAAAAGAGAAAGGTATTTCAGGTTTTGTCAAAGAAAAATTAGGAGAGAAATATATTCAGTTGGATAGGAGTGCTCAAAAATGGAAGGAATGCAAGGAGATCATCACTAGAAAAATTGTTTCCTTCAGTAGACCTGAACATGCAATGCAAAGAAAGCAGTCTGTCTTACAGAAAAGTCTTTCCAGCGTTTATTCCAGATGTTAGTGTTAAAAAGTTGTGCATGAAAAGAAGACTTCAAGAACAAAATTCCTACCAAAAAATCCTACATGATTCTTAACAGGATTTGCCTGCACACTGTCATGGACTGTCATTATTTCGACTGATGATTATTTCGATTATTTTGATATGCAGCTAAGGTAAGCTGATCCATGACATTTAAAAGCAAAATGAGCACCTATGCCAAGTTCTATGTCTCTGCTGACTGGGTCATCATAAGGAAGCAAGCCAACACAGAAAGGTCCAAACATTTGCTTTCTTTAACGGTTAGCCCTTTAACAGCAGATCCTTTCAGAAAGGCACTTATGTGAGACAGATTTCATGTAAGGGCTTCAGGTTAGATCACGTAGACTTTTCTAGCCTCCTGGGGTTTTAAGTGTGTTTTTGGTGCTGTATGTTCTTGGTGGGGTTGTTTTTGTTTTTTTTTTTTTTTTTGATTAATTTTTTAACTGTAAGAAACCCTTAACCTGCATCAGAAATAGTGTTTTACCACAACTGGCTTCCCTAGAGAGCTTGTCCTTGCCCTGATGAAGCCTACCAACACCCTCTGGGACAAATGAGACACTGCTTCCTCCCGCTCAGTGCCATTATTGCCCAGTGTGATTGATAAGGAGTCAAGCTATGGGCTGGAGACGCATTCACAGTACACCAACATCTGGAAGTCATTGCTGGCCAAAGTGGACTAAGAATGCACTAGGCAGACAGGATCCTATAACGTCTCTCCTGTCTCAGCCTTAGCTGCCTCTGATGGCCAGATAATGAGAGCACTACTCTGAGTGAAAGTGTTTATGTGCTTACGTGACTGCAGGTATGTGCTTTTTTTATTCTTGTTTCTTGCATGCTCTGCAGACAGTGAGCAGGGCCATCGTGTAGATAGGGCAGAGGTGGAGCACCATGTCGGAGTAGTGTGATAACTGCCGGCTCCAAGACTACTATGTCTTCCTTCTGTCTGTTGCAGCAACATGTTGCCTGTTTTCATTAGGGCTTGCTGACCAGGAAACAACTTTGACCTAGAGCATGTTTACAAGAAGAGAAGTGTTAACTAACACTGTCTAGCCAAGCGGAGTTATTTTCTAAATATTTTTCATTTGCAATTACTTTTAGAATATGAGCTGTATGAGTTAACTCACCAAACAATGTGAAGCCATTACACCAATTTTAAACCCATACATTGTTAGAAATTCTTAACAAGGTTTATATAAATATGTGTGTTTCCATGTCTATGCTGTCCCACAGGATCAGAGCAGAGAATACAGGAAGTACATTTGCTACAGCAGGTAGAGCCCTACTGTGTATGCATGGAGCTTCCTGGTGAGCCAACAATAGTCCTCAAAAACAAAAGCAGAGAAACATTTCTCTGTCCTCCAGGACAAGGCTTGGGATATGCCTTCTGGATGTAATCACTGAACAGTGACAGCCTTGACAGCAGCAGTGAAAGAAATATTAACCAGCATTAATCTAAACTAAAGCTGTAATTTGGTGGTATGCCAAGAAATCACCGTATTTTATGATCACAGACACCGACGTCAACATCCTTATCCCCTCAAATATCTTGCAGGGAGCCCTGTCACTACTCCTTCTGTCCCATACAATGAACCCACATTTCTGCCTGTGATGGAGTGCAAGTGTAAGACTGGAGTCAGCGTCAGGGCTCATCATCTCACTGGCTCATTGACCCAGCTTTGGGGATATCTCTGGAGTCACTTGGGAGGAACAAATGGGAGAAGCAAACAGGTAGCTCCTGCTATCTTACTCTAGACACTTTACACAGACAGATTAGATGCCTTGTACAAGGGACTTGGAACATACCTTGATGCATGAGCCCCTTGTGCTGCATTGGAGCTTGCACAATGACATTGATGCATGTAACCCAGCTGAAGTAGAACACCAGAGAAATGCAGCCCCAAAGGCAGAGTGATGGAGAAAGGAGTAAGAGAGACTAGCTGGAGTAATTGAAATTGGCCTGACTTACTTTTGTACACTTTTAAAATGTTCAGTTATTTTAAAAAACCCTATATCCTAATTTCCCTGAAAATGAATGCATGCATATTCTGTTAACTTTTTAAATGACTACAGTTTGTTTTTACACACAATAATCTGGTTAACTGTTTACTGACATTTCTAAGAGATATGTCTAGGTTATGGAATTATGTCGATGGCTTGAAATGCAGAACTTGAAATGTACATGGGTATACCTACTTGCAGCTGTGTGAGAATAAACTTATGTTTCTGATCTAAATTTCTACCTTTCAGCATTAGGTTACACAAGTTTTCTTTCCTATTCAGAGAAAAAAATATGAAAGGTAATCTTAGGCTGAAACTGCTCCATAATCTGTTTTGTCAGCCATTAAACAGATCATTATTCCAGATTCTTTATTTTCTATTCCTTCTGAACTTACATTATACATAAGTAATAGAAAAATAAATTTCTCCCTCTGAAAGACACCCTGGCATGAAACTCTCATAAACTTCCTAGAGTGTGCATGAGCAATAACAGGGAAGTTACTAAAAGAAAAACTTTAAACATTTTATAAATTGTATTAAACAATTTCATTGGCCATAGAAATGGTAAAATGCTTTTTAATGTTCTGCTGTATCTAGTAATGCAAAAATGAAGGGTATAAATCAAAATACTATGTCTCACTCTAGTGTGTTGACACCATAGTGTCTTCATCTTCTTAGATTAGACGTCTACTTCAGCCACTTTTCTTAATAGGGTAGGGGTTTTATGACAGTTTTTGAAGTAGATTCACATAATCCTCAGTTTACTGGTATTAAGAGGCTAGATAAAACTGTCCAGTTATGGTTTAAGGGTGAGTTTTTTCTGCCAAAGTAAAGGTTTTTATATGTTGTTCACTGTTGATACTTTCTCTTAGAAGAATGTCAGATTCATAGAAGCTAACATCTCTGATCTGTGGATGTGCTTATATTCCTGTTTTTAGAAACTGATCAACAAGTCATATAGGGTCACAAATATTTATGGCTAAAACTATATCCTAAACTTGCTTTATTAAAATCCCTTTAGTAATTAAAAAAGTATTTAATAACGTGATTTAATACTGTTGACCAGTTATGAGATTCTTATGTGTAAGTTGCTAAATTGGCTGAAGTGGTTCTCCAAGCTTTTATTTAAGACACCCATCAGGAAAGAATGTTGATTTCAGCATTTCAAGATTTCAGAAGATCAAAATATATTTTAATAGTCTGAAACATATTTATTTAGAGCCCGTTGGAAATTCAGTCACTGAAAATGTCCTAGTATAATTCACTGAATTTGTTAGCTACATCTTGGATCCATCACAGAAATTGTGGCTTTGGACTTTGAAGGTACTCCTAAAACATTTGTACTCTTTTGAAGGGAGGTGTTCTAACATTCAGACTTTTCATGAGAAAAAAATGACTAAGAGAGTTTCAGGCATTGGAATAGGCTGCTGGGGGAAGTAGCTGAGTCACCATCCCTCAAGGTATTTAAAAGACAGGTAAATGTGGCAATTAGAGACATGATTTAGTGGTGGTTGGGCAGTGACGGGTTAACAGTTGGACTCAGTGCTCTTAAAGGTCTTTTCAAACCTAAATGATTCTATGATTCTATAACTAACAGGATCTGGAATTTGCTAGAAAATAAGCATTAAAAAAGATGACACAGTGAGAAAGGAGCATCAGAAAGTCCAATGAAATTTTGCTTGTTTGCACCATGGTGATGTATATGTAAGTGGTGTTTTTTTCATTGATTTTTCTCAGATTCCCTGTTTTACAAGCCAGCAAAGTATTTGAACTAGGGTTGGAAGTGTGTTACTTGTGCTCATGTGACTCATGAAGTGAAGGATCCTCCTGAGAAAATGGTATTTGATTATAACATGCTGGAAGAGTTTACCACAATGTGAAAGGAACATAAAGCTAAAAGCAATGCCTCACTCAAAGCTTCAAGCCAGTGTCCCTGTTGCTACAGTCATGGAGGGGACAGGCCCTACTTCAAGATCTTCCTTGCCTTACAGGGGATATTGTAAGATCTCACTCATCTGGTGTGCTCTGGGCAAGTGGTGGCTACTGCAGTCTTCTTGGGTGTTGCCACCAGAAGGGTCATTGGAAACCATTATTTCCTTTCTGCTCCAGGCTACAAGGTCTCTGCTATCTATGGAGGGAGGCTTAGGAAGGTTAAGAAAGGATGATGAAAGGCTGGTAGAGCTGGACTCATTACATGAAAAGACTACACTCAAACAACCAAAAAAAAAAAAAAAAAAAAAAGCCTTGAAATTGTGAGATGCCTGTGAAATAAAGTAGGGTGGGGTTATGAGTCAAGAAATAAGTTTAGCCAATGTGACAGAGCAAGAGAGCAAGGACAAGGGCAGGGAGGGCGTAGCAGCATCATCTGTACCTTCATAACTTTCTGGTGCAGCTGTTCTCTGCAAACAGCTCTGAGGTTTATTGCTTGTGTACCTTATAAGTACTGCAAGGATCACACCACCTTTGAAACCCTTAAAATTCAACAGCTGTCTCAACATATTTTCACAAACCACTTTTCCAGTCTGTCTGTCTGTCCTCACATGTTTTGTCTGATGTGAACAGCAGCAGCTGATGAAAGAACAGTTAAGGGCAGAAACAAAGGCAGTTTGTTGCGTGAAGCCAAGCAATTATTGAAGCTGCTGTGGATGAGGGTGCCAAGCTACCTGTGTTTAAAAGGGACTTAAGGGAGTGTTAATGCTGAACCTTCAGGCACAAAGAGCTCATTTGACAAAGATGCTACCTCTAATACATTGAATAAGCAGAGATTTAATGTTAAAATGCTATCAACTGTAGTCTTTAGTTTACAGAAATAATCTTTCAAGTTTAACAGCAACCTCAGAATGGTATTACGGAATTACAATTAATTTGTATTTTTCTGATTTAGTATAAAGCCAACACATTTCTCTGCTGTCCCTTTGAGAGGGTACAGATTACATTCTCTAGAAAATGCATCAGGCTTAAGGAAGTGCTGTGAATTCTGATACTTCTTCTTCCCCATGCTGAAGATTTGTCTTTGTATCGTCAGTTATCTGAATCTTTTTTCAACTGATTCCACTGTGAAATGAAAGCCATCATCAGACAACTGTGATTGATATTCTTCAGCGAAACAGTGTGTGTACAGATGTTATCAACTAAGGAGAGGGAGGATGGGCCTGTCTCTATGGTGATACAACCAACATTATTGCATATTGCACTGCATTGCACTGTCAATAACACGTTGAGGTAGAGGTTGTAGGCAAACATCTTAGCCATCTGGGCAAGTGGTTAAACTTTCTGTATTTACATAAGTTTTAATGTGCCAGCCTCAGCAGCTGCTCCCTCACTAGCATTTTGAACATGCTGGGTAAGCAGAGCATAGTCTGTACATGGTGATCCATCAAACTCCATCAAATGAACAACCCAGGAAAGGCAGAAAACTGACCCTGAGGACAGACGTGAACTTGAAGACGATTAGATGATTTTAACTCTTTTTTATTTTTTTTAAGAATCAGGAGGAAGGTTGTTTTTCTCCGTGTGCAGGTTTGGAAACTTGTAAAGGTGTTGTCATGTGAGGGATTATGAGAAACCTTTGAGCTGCAGAAGAGGGATCACAAAACAAGGCTGTGTTATAACACAGAGTTCGTTTAAATTGGGGGTTGTTACGTGGGTAAGTTTTTAAAGCAACTGAAACTTCTCACAGGGAAATGTATTCCTTAGGTAATGTCAATTCAATGCAAATATTATGTATATTACAACCTCTACAAAAAAGATAATGGCTGACTCTTTCGAGACTTACTCTGCCTCTCCCAAGTCTGCAGTCATTGCTATTAGTTGCAAACCCTTCCTGGCCTCATGAAGAGGAGAAGGAGGAAATAGCTCTGCTCAGTAGAGGAGCTACCCAAATCCTACGTGCTCATCATGTGCATCCTCCCGCTTGCCAAGCGTTGCAATTGCCAATTAGAGTAGTTTTTACAGATTGGATTTTCCCTGGCTGACAGCACAGTTTCTGTGATTAATACTGCTAGGAGCCCTGCTCCACCCCTACAACTGGCTGTCCGTGGCCCGTTCAATATTAGGCTGCCTGCTTAAGCAGCTTCAACGTTGTCCACACTTTGCTGGTAGCAGATGATGTTTTGCCTGCAGAAGTTCAAACATTTGCTAACAGTACTGGAGCCTGCCCTGTGTTTGCACTGATTGGAATTTTCCAGGCTGTAGATAGACCTGTACAGGCCCCAAAACAGCTGCAGCTCATAACTGTAGCTGCAGTTGTTGCTGGTCTGGCTTGTAGCTGGCAAGGACGAGGATATTAAAATCCCATAAAGACACTATCAAATTAGAAAATACTGTACAGTGTGCTTTTGTTTCTTTTAAGGATGAAGAAACCAGATGACAGAAGACTTAAGCTCCCTCTGTGCATATATGCAGAGCGGAAAGAAATTATGTTTAACTGACCCCTTGATGATAGGACTTGATATTTGACTATATTTAATCATGTATGGAAAAGACAGTTGCACTTTTCAACAGCTGCTCTTACTCTGAGCTTCAAGGGGCTAAAGAAAAGATCAGGTTTGTGCAGGGATTTACTCCCTCTCCCTCCCTCTCTCACAAAACCTGCATTTTTCATGACTTTTGGAGTTCCAGGGGGAAAACAAAACAAAACACGTTCTTTGCTGCATGCAAAACTTTCCAGCCGCTTCAATAATGTCCTGGCAGTATTGGTGGAAGCAGATGGCTAAGAAAGAAAGCAGGCCCTACAGATATGAGAGAACACCCCACTGGCTTTGGGATCCCCCTTCAGTGGGGGTCATCTGCACCCAGACCTGGAGGAAAGGTCTTGCTGACTTCCCAGGTTAGACTCTGAGTACCATCATGTCTTTTTATTTTGTTTCAAAGCGTATCAGCCCATTTTCAGGAAGACAACTGCCCATAAGCGTTGTTGCCGATAGCTGGCAGTGCTTTTAGTGGTCACAGTGCACAGAGGGCAGGGTGGAGTGATTAATGTGACTGAACTCCTCCCAGCTCATAAAGGAGGCTCTTTCTGAATGGGTTCATGTCCCGGAGTCAAAGTGCTCTGATCTGCCCAGGTGTGCCAAAACTCAAATGGGACTTTCCGGAAGAGGTGAGTGTAGGGACTCACTTTCCAATCAAAACATGAAAGAAGATAATTTCTGATTTCAACTTGAACTTCTTCATATTCCTTATAATTTCCCCAAACATATTTAGAATATGCATGCCAGCTTTAGAAATATAAAAGAAAATTGGGGAAAAAATGTTGCCAGACTGTATTTGATGCTGCCACCGGTATTTTAATGAAAAGGTAAATTAAAAAATTACTGTTCTTGGTCTCTTTTTTTGTCAGTAACCTTTAGTATGCATTAAATATAACTTAATGATACTGCTTAAAAATGATTAGAAATTTAGACCAATTTTCTGCCAGGGAAAGAGAGTATTCTTCCTGCTTCAACAATTTCAACATATGTGAAGACTTTAATTTTAAACATCCAGATAGGACCCAATATTAATTAATGAAAATAACCCTTTTGGAAACAGGTTATTGAGAGTATGAGGGGTTTAAAAATCTGTCTTACTAAGCATATGCCATTTGCACACTGCCTAAACAACAAATTCAAGGAATGGTGTTTGGTTTCACTCGTTAGGTGTACATGTCATTCAGGTTAATTGTGCATGGCGAGTATCTCTTTCAATTTCAACCTTCAAAATGAGTGCAAGGAAGGAAGCAGCTCAAATTGCTTCCCTACAGTAACACTGAGAAAGCCCAAGGTCTGGTGTAAGGGAGTAGCTAGTATATCAGCGTTATGGCTTCTGAAAGGTAAAGCCATAGCACATTCAGGCTCCACTTCTCACTGGAACACACAAACCTGCTGTATAGCAAGCATTAAATCATCATGGCATTTGCTAAATTAGTTAAATTCTGCTATTTAGATGATCAGTGGGAACATTTGCCAACACATGTGGGTTATTCAGAAACACAACATCACTTATTCCGATTGCAACAGGGAGTGCTTACTGTGTAAGGGCACAGTAAGGATGCTTTGGTCCCGTGAACAATAAACGTTCTTGATTGAAAGAGGGCTCATAGTTATGTGTGTAAAACAGATGCAGGTGCCTACTTCACATCCATGTGGATATTGATATGCGGTGAAATGACATGATATAGAAAGTGTGGTCAAGAAGCCTCCCAATGATTTTGCCAGTAAAATATTTTTTGTGCTTACCCGCATATACCCAGATATGCAGGTTTTTTTTCCCAGACTGAGTAATTACTTCTGTGATTATGTTTTTGTGTAAGCCACAACTCAGTCTTTATCCTTTCACAAATGCACTTTCATTTATACTTTTATAATTATGAAATCTTCATAATTGTAAATAAAGTTCAGGGAGATTAGGAATAAAAGAACATCTGATGATCTTAAAATGAACTGGCAAAATTATATTCGTTAAAGAAATATCTCTTGACAGCAATGTATGATTCATTTCTGGTGCTGGTTATCACAGGAAGTTCTTGAGGCCAAAAGTATGCCGTATCCATTTAAAAAGACTGGATATTAATGCAGATAAAAAATAGCCCAAATGATCATGGTTGGTTATTGTCAAAGTATTGGGTAACTGTTTGACCTCATGTTACCCAGCTTAAAATGTTCCCTCTGGCCAGAGCAGAAGGTGAGGTCTACATCAAGAAGATGCAGTCTAAAGCCAACCATGTTTGGTTGCTTTCCAAATCATCTGCTCAGAAAAGATGTTTGTTCTCCTTTGACAGCTTCCCCCGACTGCTGTTTTTCCTCCTGCTTTCCTTTCAAACACAGAAATTCCATTCCTGAGGGGAAGACCTTTCTAAGGAGAATAAACGACATTGTTATCAATTTCATCGAATGTCCCACCACAGTGCACTGTGGTGTACAAGTGTATTTCAAAAATACATTGGAAGCTTCCTAAATTCCTGTTTATGTAGAAGCAACAAAAATCAATCACGAAACTAAAAGTTTAGAGCCAAGCAAAGAGGTGCTTATTATTGTTTACTAAGGATTTTCTGGTCAAGAATATTTTAAAAAATCTGCAGAGTTTTGGTTAAACTGGAATAGGTATGACCACTCCATGATTAGAGCTATATCCAAATGTTAGTTGCAGTCCAGGTAATTTTGAGGAGGAGGGAATACATTTGTAACACTTCAGTTTAGATCTCAAACCTGAATACCTGTTTATATATCTAAAGTCAGCTTCACTCTAGAGCTAGTAGGAAGAAATGGTCACTGTGAGCAGTTAGATGTCAGATGCCTGGCTAGACATTTGTCAGGCATTTCAGGTGCTGAGGTCTGGTGCAGAGTTTTCGTATGCTGCTCTCTGCCTCCACTGCATGCTAACCCTAATAAAACGTGTGCTTCTCAGGAGAAAATAAAGTTTGCACTTGCATTTCTGGGACTGTCCCTGGGACTGTCTCCCAAAAGGGAGAAGCTCAAAGAAGTTCATTGGAGTGCAAGGACTGTTTACGCTTCACATTTGTGAACACTGGGGATGCTTGTGTAAGATTCGCAACAGTTTTACACATTAGTTTCCTCAAAATTCACCCAAGTTACGCATAAGCCATAATAAATATTGTAAATATCTCATCAAATCACACTAGAGCACCATTTTGCTATATTGATGGAAGTACTATGGAAACCAGAGACAAGTGTAGTTATTTGGTGAATGATTCTTTTTCTGGGGTGTATAGCTGTTATTACTTGAATAATGCTTTCAGTGAAAAATATGCAAGTAGATTTATGATTTTTCATGATTGATCTCTACTGCCATACTAATGTTTATTTTACATATTTTCCATGCCTTCTTCATCACACAGAATTTTTTTTACAAGCAAAAGTTTGATTGATGTCCTTGGACCAGGAATACGCAAAAAAGCAGAAAAAGGCATCCACAAATCAAGCACAACTGAAAACAGGAAAAATTTACTGCAGTTCCAAAAACTGAGCAAAAATGTCACCTGCTCTTTCACGTTGGTGCTAGCCATTTAGATCCCGGAAGTCCATTTCTGGTCAACAGAAATTCCCACCATTGGCAGCTCTATCTTTATTTTTTTTCTTACATTTGTGTATTCATAAGTTAGCCCTAGCCTTAGTTTAAAAAATGGACTATCTCACTTTTATCTATATGATTGAACCAGAACACAGAGGAAGGAAAAACTGAGCATAAATTTTATTCTTTCCATAACTGGTTCTGTTCCTGGAAGGCTGTGGTTATTCTAGCCTCATGCTATTCTTGTGATGATCTAAAATACAATCAAAGTATGTGTGAACCCATGGGTAAGAACTGCACACTGAGGGCTGTGTGATCACAGCCTGTTGTAAGCACAGCAAGTGGAACAAGCGGAAGCACTGCTACCTGAGAGGCCCTCTCCCAGGCACTTCTCTCATCTGCTATTTCGTAGCAAAGCAGTGCTAGTGGACAGACTCCTTCTGCAATGGAATGCATTGCATGCTCACAGAAAGTATCAAACCCCACCAGAATTGATTCAACCTTCGTATGGGAAACTACAGCCTCAGACTAGAATATATGACATGGTGGAGGATGGGTAGTGCTACCTGCACCTTGGCAAGCTGAGCGCTACTAGTTGTTTTTACTGATAAGCAAGGCTTTTTAGTCATTTGATTGCTGTTGCTTCACACTTCAGGTATCAGCATTTGACTTGGGTATCTCCCTGCTGTGAGAAAGGTTGCAAAGCTGCAGTGTCATGTTGGTGCTGTGTATTAGAATCACTGGAAAAAGCATGATGCCATTGTAAAATGAAACATAACACTAAAATATGAGGCTGTAATATGCACCAATGTAGTGAGCGCAACGTAGATATTATGGTGATATTGTGCACTTACTGTATTTCTCTGGGCTGGAGAGAGATCACAAGTCTTTATTTTGACAGAGAATAATATACATCTTTGAGAGTGACCATGAAAGAAAATTTAGCTTCAGATGTCAAGTAGCTCAGCATGCATAGAAAGCTGCCAACATCTGCTGAAGTGTCATATTTTCTTGTGTGAAAAACACAGCTTATATGGAGCAGTAATCTCTGCAAGGGTTGCACCACTTCAGTGGAAAAACACTGCCGAAGTAAGAACATTGTCTCCTTACTTAAAACAAAATTAGGAAGCAACAATGTATTATTCACAGTCTTTAGCATATCCAAAGCTCTTGTGCGTTTCTTTAACTGCTATAAATACAGATTCAGCTTGCCACACACAGAGCACTTCATCTGAATCTCGTCAAATGAGTACATTATTTACATTTCATCCCATCTTAAAATGTGGCTTTCTCTTTTGCATTTTTAAGTGCTGCAGCAATGCCACACCAACTCAAGGGTGGGTTCCTAGCACTGCAGTCCACATCCTTTTCTGAGTACCATGGCATCAAATGGAACTCTCTTCCTTCTTATCACAAGTGGCATTTGGATTTTCCATCCCCAGAAACAACATCAGAGTCAATCTTTTCATATAAAAAAATTGCCATATTGACCTGAATCAATTAACCAAGTTTCCCCATTTGTCTTCTCTTGCCATCATCCTCTTTTTCTGCATGAGCAGCCACTTAAAGTCATGCATGTAATCATCTGACAACTATTTCAATAATACAAAAATAAGTTAAGTAATCCTTCTCCCTTTTTATGACTGGAATCTTATGCCGAGTCTTTGGCTCCTTCCAGGAGCGTGGAGCACAGATATTATGACCATTTTTAGCTGTGCTCAGTGCCTTTACTTCTTTTCACAGATACACTAAATGCAAAAGACTGTTTGTTTCCATCTCTCTTTATTTTTTTTCCAAGTGTAAACTAAACAACTCCTTTTACATCTCTTGCTGGTTAGCAGCCAATGTAAATGCTTATGCTAGGAGAACAAGCCCATTTCCTGCCGTTAAGGCTTCTTTGTTTATCCTAGGGCTACTCACTGCCACTGCCTGCCCCTGACAGACTATTAACCCCTGTTTCTAGCAGGCAAACCAGATGTGGGTTTCTTAAGCAAATTATTGGTTATTTCACCACATGTCGTTTTTGCAGTTAAGTGTTTCCAGCTTCTCAGAACATTCCACAGAAATAACATCACATTTTCCTCCAACCTGTTAATTAGTATAATTATTTATCAGCCTGAAAACCACAGCTTGAGTTTGTTAAGTGGCAGACAGATATGCACTGGACAGTGGCCCAAGAGACTTAAAAGAGTGATGAGAGGAGGGAGGCTGTGGGAAGGCATACTGTTTGCATTTCCCTCCACCACCTTCTCTGAAGACCCCTCCAGCTGATAAGACACATCCTTTCCTCACACTGCAGGCAGAGGGGGTTTCAAAGTTACTTGTCTGCCAAGATCTACCCAACTCCAACTGGAGATGTAGCTACAGATGATCACCCCAAAAACAGGTGATATGAGAAACATCATATCTGTATAATTCTGTTCTCTATGCACACTGAAAGGAAGGAGGAGATTGCAACATTTGTAAGTTTCTAGTATGTAATTTCTTCAGCCAAAATATGAGATAACCAAGAGGGTCTTGGTCTAGTGCTGTGCATGTGGGACTCATCCTCGGGTCAAAACCCATAGCACCTTGCAGAATATGTTGCAAGTCCAAACTACTTATTCGATACTCATGACAGGTGAAATACAAAATTGGTTGACACATTTGAAATATTCAGGTGACCTCATTTTTCCAATCTGCAAGAGCAGATGCAGAAGGTCTGCCTTGGCTCTGGGCAGATTAAGCCACTCTTGCCTGTGAGCCTCATATGAGTAGTGCTAGACGAGTTTGCATATGTCACCGGAAAGGGTGGATTACACTCAACTTTTGAAAGGTTAGGCACTGTAACTTTTTACCTGACTATGTCTCGGCTGCTTTTACTTCTGCAGCAAGTCCTGTGCCAGCAGCTGTACTGTGGTTTATGCATACTTGGTATTTGACAGGATTTCATGTAAAAATTAATAGTAGTGGTGTGGAACAGGGATGGATACATTTCTAAGTGGCTGTATTTGAGCTTAAAGCTGCAATGCACTTTTTCAGTTAGACTTCAGAAATGTGGGACTTGGACAAATCAACTAGAATGTCTTGTGATCACAGTTCAAACATGCTGGTTTTCCTAAAAAATGTTCAGGACATGCAATTACATCCCTAAGCCCTCCAGTTCATTTGCTAGCCTGTAGGTGTAGTAGAAAGTATCCAAGACTACAAAGCCATACAGGGCAGTTCTCTCCTAACTAGCCCTTTTGCTTCAGAATTGCTAAGGATGATGCAACTGATTGGTGGCTCTCAGGTATACTTGAAATTACTGTAAAATAAATGTCATAGCACAGTGTGGACCAATTGTCCACATGATGCTTTCATTGTAATTGGTTATGGGTTAAATAATAAAATGTAGTTCATTAGAACAATTTACTTGATAAACAAGCGGACTTCAGTAACTTCAGGGGATGTGTGCATTAATGGGAGCAGTTAATCAGCATGTTCTAAAATCTATTCTGTTCCTTTACCTCAGGTACTGGATACTAATCTGGGAAAACCCTAATTGGAAGTTTCAAGTCTTCACGAAATACTAGGAGTTGAGCTTGCTAGTGTCGTGTCCACAGTTGGTTTTGCTTTATCCTGTTAGTTCCTGTTATATACTGCAGGCCAGATGGCAGCAAGCTGACATAAGTTTGAGTGAGCAGGCAAAGAAATACATAGGCCTATGAACCATTTCTCCAGATGCTTGGGGAGATGCTTCATACAGTAAAATATGCAGACTGACATTTCAAGTGAGCAGCGTAAGATTTTCTCTGTTGCTAGAGTGATTTGCACCACAAATGGAAACCACTCAGCATAGACATTCTTGATGAAACATATCAGTCCTTAACACAAGACTTCCAGGTACCAAGGCCAGACTCATGGAGCAAACATCTCCACGTTGAGAGAGAGATAGAGAGTTGAGAGATGTGAAAAATCTTACCAAACTGAAGATCTACTGGCCTTTGGCAACTGTATCCACTTGTTCTTGTTTTTAAAGATATTGAAGTTTTTAAAAAATTATTATAATTTTTTACTGTCCAAAAATAGGAAAGATCATAAATATAATGTTCATAGAAGTCAGCTTCAAATTATCCAGCAAATTATCTTTTGTTGCTGGTATTAATTCACTCTGTCATTCACTTTTTCTTTAATATCAGTTTTCCTCCCTTCCATGTGATTAAAAAAAAAATCCTTAAATACCTTAGTTGCTACGGTAAATTCTTCATTCACATTCTATTAACCATCCAAGGAAGGTATGAGTCTCAGTAAGAACACATTCATTTAGGTATAAATTGATGACAGTTCCTCTTTTTGCTGTTTCTAGAGTCATGCATGTGCCACATTTCCTCATGGGAAAGGAGAAATATTGATTTGAGCTGAGTGCACAAATACCTGCAGAAATGTACATTTCTCTGCATCAATGGCTAAACCAAATACACTTTAAAGAAAAATTCTACTGTTTTCAAATGAAACTAGTTGTGTCTGAAAATGAATTTTCAGCAAATCATAAAAGCCTTGGGGTCTGCTAGAGCTCCTTGCCAAATTCCCGAGATCAAGCATTGCATGCTTGCTATATTCTGCAACTACATCTGCAGTGGCTCACATGTACCAATGGATATCTGGAGCCCAGATGTTACATGAAAGGGTGAAAATATTACATTGGCTCAGGGTCTATTCTTTCACATTGCTCCCTTGATGATTCCTGCTGTTGCCTCCTCATAGTGTAATTTAAAGAGAGAAGAGTTGATAAGGTTTCCACATGTCTCCTTAGGAATCTGAGGCATTCACTTGTTTTTGCAATTAAACAAGTCCTTTAATGCCATCAGCAGCTCAAAAGAATTTCCAATACATACTGGAGTACAATCTCAGCCATTTTCTCTCATTTACAATTAGGCTACTAGTTTCGGAATCACAGAACCATTTAGGTTGAAAAAGACCTTTAAGATCATTGAATCCAACCATTAACTGAACACTGCCAAGTCCACCACTAAACCATGTCCCTAAGTGCCACATCTACACCTCTTTGAAACACCTCCAGGGATGGTGACTCCACCACCTCCCTGGGCAGCCCATGCCAATGCTCAACAACTCCTTCAGTGAAGTATTTTTTCCCTAATATCTAATCTAAACCTCCTCTGGCACAACTTGAGGCTTGTACACAACTTGAAATTGGCACAACGAGCTTGTGACTTGGGAGAGGAGACCTAGACCCACCTCTCAACAACCTCCTCTCAGGTAACTGTAGAGAGTAACTATGTCTCCCTTCAGCCTCCTTTCCAGACTAAACAATCCCAGTGAAAAAGTGTGAGATTTAATTCCCCACACTGCATGGGTTCCCATGATCTCTCTTGTCACTTGGCTTTTGTCTCAAACCTTCCATCAAGAAGCTGAGCCCACGCAAGTTGCAAAGCAGTAACTCAGCTCTTTGGGACCACATGAGAGCGCACAGGAAATGATGCTGGAACTTAGAGGTCCAGAAGGGAACATGCAGCCTGTTCACATGCCTGTGTCCAGGCAGCCTTGGACACAGAGGGATGGAAAGTAAGAAACCTCAAGCTACAGAGTGGTAAACAGCTGGAGAAGAAGCAGCAAGATCTACATCTTCCAGCTGGTCCACAGTCCTGACTCTGGAAGCACACTACAAAGTTCAGCTACCACAGATCAATCCCTCTATCTGCCTTCTGCCCTCCACAGGATCACTAGAAGCAATCCACTCCTGTGAACATGAACACAAACCCCCCACCCCCTCAAAACCCGAGATCTATCTATAAACCACCTCCCAGGGAGAGAGCTCCAGCTGTGTTTTATAGTTACTATCTACTGTTGCTCTGATCTCTGATCGTATACTCTCATCAAGTGACCTGTAAACTCAATTCACCTGGGAAGACAGAGGAACTGACCATAGCTTTAGCCAGTCTTTCTTCCCTAACGACATCTTCCTAGCTGTTTTATTGCATCTCACCTGAAGTTTTGAAGGGTATTTTTTTATGGAGAAAAACCTACATCTCTGGTATTATTACTTGTCATGTACATTGCTTTATAGCCTTATGCTTTCTAACATACTTACATAAAACAATAAAATGCTAACAATGTTTGTTATTTAAGATTAGTTAACACTGGCATTCACTGCTGTATTCCAGCCAGAAGGGGCCATTAACTTTCATTTTCTTCCTCTTTTTCCCTCCACATGGATGAAACCTTTTTTAAAAAAATATAAATCTTACAGATGTATTCAAAAAATCTCTTCTCTAAAGCCTTTCAAAACTGGTAGAAAAATATTTACCTTGATTGTAAATTCTTCCACTCAGATGCCTGTTTTTCTGAGGCAGTTATGGAGGTTTTTTAGAAAGCTGGAAGCCAAAACAAGTTTAGAATAGAAACTCAACAGATTAGCAGCTGGTGGCAAACCCTAAGCATGCCTCAACTCCTATTGCTCCAGTGAGGTAAGGTTGAAAAGTTTGAAAGACCCACTGTGCTAATTGATACAGTACAAATAACTTTCCTAATTTATACTCTTTATTTGTAAAAGCAGCTAAAACATAGTTAATAATATTGAACTCTTCTTTCTTCTTGAGAAAACAGATAGGCAGCCTAGGAGGACTCCAGCAGGCCAGGGGAGCTGGAGGAGAAAACTCCCTGTGACCTCTGTGCCTCCTGGACACTGCATTGCTAACCCAGTTCTCTGCTATTGATGCCAACACCTCTTCTTCTCCAGCAGTGCAAGCGGAGAATGGGGCATACTGGCCCTAACTCTCATCTGCTGGATTTTATTGGTTTTGCTCTGACCCTCAAAGTTATTTAATCTTCTTTCTGTGTGTGGGGGGGGTGGGGGTTGTGTTTAATTAGATCTGAATCTCCAGTGGAATGCAAGAGCCCAGCATTGCTGCAGAAACTATAATGAAAAACAGTGGCTGTACAGAGCAGTGGGCTCCTGAGGACAGTCTCCAGCAGTACAGACAGAGGCAAAGAAGGCATTCAGTAACTGCTTTCTCTGTATCCTGTGTCACCAGGGCACCTGTCTCATTCAACAGTGGGCCTACATTGCCTCTAGTGTTAGTTTTGTCTGCCGTGTATTTGAAGAAGCCCTTTTGTTGTCCTTGACCTTCCTTGCAAGGCACAACTCCAACAAGGTTTTATTTTTCCTAGTTGCCTTCCTACATCCTCTGATGACAGTCTTATATTCATCCCCAGTGACCATCTCTTCCTCCCATGATCATCTTCCAAATGAATTTGCACACCAATTCCCTATTTAACCATACAGGTCTCCTGGTTCCCTTTCTTGATTTATTACCCACTGGGATGCTCTGATCCTGAGCTTGGAAAAAGTGAGCTTTGAAGACACACCAATTATCACCTTTATCCTCCAATACCCTGTCCCATGAGATGTTCCCTAGTAATTGCTTGAAAAGGTCAAAGTTTGCCTTGCTAAAGTCCAGGGTTGTGATCCTGCTTGGTGTTCTGTTCCTACCACACAAGATCCTGAACTCCACCACCTCGTGGTTGCTGCAGCCAAGGCTGCCCTCAACCTTCACCGCTTCAACCAGACCCTGCTTGTTCGCAAGTACAAGATCCAGTAGAGCTCCCCTCCTAGTTGGCACATCCAGCATTTGCATCAAGAAGTTATCATCAAGGCACTGAAGGAATCTCCTGGACTGTAAGTGGCTAGCTGTGTGGGTCTTCCAGGAGATGTCTGGGTAGTTGAAATCCCCCACGAGGATCAGGGCCTGTAATTTTTGTTGCTGCTTCCAGCTGCCTGTACATGAGCTCATCAACTTTCCCATCCTGATCAGGTGGCCTGTAATAGACACCCATAACAGTGTCACACGTGCTAGCCTGCCCCTTAATTCTAGCCACAAACTCTCAACTTGCCCCTCATCCTCACCTGGACAGAATTCAGTACATTGCAGCTGCTCTTTCACATAAAGAGCAACTCCATCACCTCATCTGGCTGGCCTGTCTTTCCTGAAATGGATGTAGCCATCCATGAGCACATTCCAGTCATGTGAGCTGTCCCACCATGTCTCTGCAATAGCCACCAGATCATAGCCCCTTGCCCATACACAGACTTGCAGCTCTTCTTGTTTATTCCCCATGCTGTATGCATTGGTGTGCAGGCATTTCAAGAAGGAAGCCAGTCAGGTAGGATTTATCCCCGACACTGAAGCAACAGTTTACTGGTATTAGTCTAGAGACCTTTGGTGGTCTACAGACCCATTGTGCTTGCTTGGAGGGGTAATATTGTCTTTGTAGTATTTCAATCCAAAGTTAAAGACTAAAGTAAAGAGACCTCCTTAAAGTAAACTTCAGCATCATTTATCATATCAGAAGTGTGATAAAAATGGCTTTAGTTTGTAACCCTACTTAGAAGACTGGCTGATAGACCCAAATGTGCCACAATGCCATTACACCTTACCACTCCACAATGTAATGTAACACAAAGCATTCAGGTATTTTGTGCTATTGGTAAAGATTTCAAAATGGCTTTTTATGACCCAGGTGAAGAGAGCATGGCATCTCACAATTATCTTTTAAAAAGCTGGGAATTTTCATACCTTCTCTCTGATTTATTTTAGCCAGCAGTATTCATTAAAAGATCATATACTTATGCAAGAATTGATGGGAAATGGTATCTGAATTTTGTTAGACCTGTTAACCTTCTTTACAGCATTTCAGAAGCTCTGTTGCTAGGCAAATCCAGATAGTACAGAAGAAATGGAAATAAAAATAAGTTCACTTTAGCCAATTTCAGTGTCATCACTTTGATTTGGGAGCTGGATCAGGGTTGGTTCTTAACATTATTTTGAATAGCTCAAGGGCTAGCAGGAAATTTGACACTATTCTTCATGAAAATGTAAAAACAAAATCAGTTTTCCATGCAAAGAGCAATTCAGTGTTATTTCCATCCAGAATCCGAAGTAAAGTATAAGCTTGTTGGCCAAAGACTAGAGAGGCTTCTGCCAAAATAAAAAATAATAATAAACAAAAAAACCCAATAAAATCTTTTCAGTTCAATCATAAGTATAAACTCATCTGAAGTTCAGAAATCCTTTAGAGTGGTGTATCTGGGTGAGCCAGCAAAATGTCAGAACAGGTTTATAGGACATGGTAAAAAGACTTTGTGGATTTTAAGGAGTGATGTAACTATCCTTGCTACCTCTCTTATGGTACAGTAATATTTCTAGGGTAAACACATCTGTCATGCTTAATTACACTTTCTTACAAACATAAAACTGGCCAAATTCTGGGTCTGGGTATACTGGGATAAATTCAGAGTGAAACCTGTAAATTCAGTAAAATAGCCTATAAAATCAGGTGAATTGATTCAGATTTGCCTACTGGTAATTTAGAGCAGAGGTTGAAGACAGTTGGCTTCAATCTATGTAAAGTGACAGTGTGGAAAATTGGGAAAACAAAATCTCGTCAAATCTATGGAGTGACTAAGAAAATATTGCTGTTGAATTACAGTCCTCTAAGCAGGCCACTCACTGCAGAAGAATTGCTCTCTAGCTTTGCATCAAGACAGAAACAGCATTTTTACTTAAGTTCTCACAATGACCTCAATGTTAAATTAGGTTTCTAAGGTAGAAACCCAGCATATTTCTTGAGGTCATTTTTTCTGTAGGACTTGGACAGCCTCCTCTTTGTGTATATGTTGGTTTTTTTGTTTTGTTTTGGTTTTTTTTAAACTCCTTTCATGTATATTTCAGGAAGTGATATCATATGAACATGCTGGTAAAATTAGCCAGAGGCTTTTACTCCATTTATATACAACAAAAGAAATCTTTGTCACTAATTACTTACAAACTTATTATTGGTCCCTTGTAACTGTGTAGTCAATGATTACAGCAGAAAAACAATAATTTTAAGCAGTTATGACTAAATACCAGCACAACCTTCATATTCTCAATAATCAGTGTAATAAAGCTGGCTTATTGTTTTAGCATTAAAAGGTCCCAGTATATACTTATGTTAACTGAGTCATGTTCCAGATTAATGTAATTTCTGATAATACCGAGAGAATAAAAAATTACTGGCTCTCATATCATATACATATGCCAGAAGTGACAGAAGTCTCTGGCTTTCAGGCCATCTCATTAGAAAAGGTGGCCTCTTCACTTTTTAATGAATCTCAGTGCCTTTGCCTATTTCTTTTTTCTTCAGAGAACTTTCAGAAGATATAAGGCATATACAATACATCACCGTTTTTTTCCCAATATTATGCAATTTTTTTTTGTTACAGAACAGTACAAGTTGGGTTACTGAATCACAGAATCACAGAATGGTAGGGGTTGGAAGGGACCTCTAGAGATCATCTAGTCCAACCTGCTGCTACAGCAGGTCCACCTAGATCACGTTACACATGAATGTGCCCAGTTACTTTGAAACACACACATATATTTAATTGCCTGGGGAATTTCAGCCTGTGAGCTTGAACTTTATGCTCATGTATCTCTTTTTCTGCAATACTCAGACCTTTTCTGCAGTGGACAAATCCCAGTTTGATCAATTCATCCCTACACTGAAAGTTTCTCTAACTCCTCAGGGCAAATTTAGATTTATTTTGTGAGAAAGGAAACAGATTATTTAATTCACACTTACGTTGCTTTGCAGTGCTTGGACAGAACTTACAATGAGTAGGACAGAGCAGCTTTTTCAGAGAGGTCAATCCCCAAGCATGGCTGCCCAGGCACGGAAGCCTTTCGCATGCCCTGGAGCTGCTGGTGTGAGCTTGATAGGTGGCAGCTCCCTGGGAGCATGAAAGCAGCAGCCCCCACCCACAGCACCACTGGACACTCACAGCAGAGAGGACAGGCAGCTCCTGTAAACAGAGAAGAGCCTGTGTAGCTTTAGTCACTTGTCTTGACTGAGTGCCTCTGGGGTCCTGTAAGACATAATGCTGTGTAATGGCTTGAGTGCAAGCCCACCACTCCACACCTGCTTAATTTAAATTTTTGCCTATGCCACCATGTTGATATACAGCCATACTGATAAATTGTCTCTGTTGGTTCCTTCACCGATGAAGTAGGCATCGTAACACACTTGTACCACCTTGAGAAGGAGGCATATGAAGAAAAAACCTGCCACTTCTTAATGGCACTAAAGAAAATGTGAAAATGAGATAAAGTTTAATTCCACCTGTGTTTTGCTCCTTCATTGAAGCCAGGAGTTTGCTTTGCCTTTCTCCTCAGATGAGTCACTGTAGGGTAACTTGCAGGCAGAAACACAGGGGTGGAAACAGAATAATGTCTGCAGAGCTCCTCAGTGAGAGCATTGCAGAGGAAGCTCTCAAAATAAGCAATTCAGCCTCAGAAAGGCTTTTCCTTCCTGACAGATCCTTACCATATGGAAAATGAGAAAGATGCGTGCCTGGAGGCAGCCATGTGCCTGTCAGGTTGGAAGTTTGGCTAGTTTGTATTTCTATAACACTGATATAACTTTAATGAAAAGTAACTTCTGCAATAACTTTAACAAAAAGTAAGTTCTTTACAGCTGCAAGATAGCTACATAGTCTGTCTGAAGTGAGGAAATATACAACATTTGCTGAAAATATACCAGTTAGGTTTTCTCTTCTCCCCAAGCCACCCAGTTTAGTAGCATGAATCAACATGCTTGCAAACAGAATTTTGACCAACAAAGCTTATTCAAAATACAGGAATATCATGTCTATCAGAAGAAAATTCCCATTTTGCACATATCCCTGTGTGCAGTAGGAAAGTTTCAGTACTTTCCTTTAGGTCCACTCCACAGCATTCTCAACCCCTGAAAGCCACTCCTGCCTTTTATATAAAATAACAAAACCAAAAGAAGAAATGAGGAAAGCATGTAAGCATGTGCTAACAGTTAATGACTACACATATGCTGAAAGTGTATACTTTGTGCTTTCCTGGAAGCAAGCCAGAGAAGGCAGCTCACAGGACCAAGTCACTAATGAGTATAGTGTACAGCTCACAGCACATTGTGGGGAACTTTTTCTTCTCTGCTGTCTAGAAGTTTTAAGGGAAAAGGCTGCAGTCTTCCTTCAGTGCACTAGTGTTTTGCACAGAAGGAAAGTGTAATCTTTAAAGGGGATTTGTGTCATGACTCTTGAAATGAGAGTCACATGGGCACAGTTCTGATAACGGCAGTAGGTTGACCTACCCTGTTCTCATGGGAAAACGTAGGTAAAACCTATAGCCTGTATTGAAACAGAGCAAACCGGGGTCCAGCTCTGCTTGTCACCATTGTACCATTTTTCAATGTTTCTGCATTTCTTTTGTTTGGTTGTGCATGTATAATGACATACAAATTGCCAATTACAATAAGTAGTGCCCTTTTCTGTGCTCCTCTCATCCCTCATGGGGTTGGGCAGTAAAAGTGGAAAGAATTTGCCTACTCTTTCCAGATACATTGCAAACAATTAACAAGAAAACGTGGGTAGCTCTTGCTCAAATTAAAAACTCAATCAGTTTGGAGGTTCCTTGTGGTAGATATGGAAAATAGGGGTGTTTTGTTTTGTTTTGTTTTATTTCTCCTCCACGCAACAGGAGGAAAGAAAGAAAGAAAGAAAGAAAGAAAGAAAGAAAGAAAGAAAGAAAGAAAGAGAGAAAGAAAGAAAGAAAGAAAGAAAGAAAGGAAGAAAGAAAGAAAGAAAAGAAAGAAAGAAAGAAAAACAGCATTTTTTTTTTGCTTTTGATTTAATTAGCTTTCACTGGATTACTATTTCAATGTATTATGGATTACATGAAGGATGGAAGCATGGGGATTTGAGGACTTGTATTTACGGGAAGAGGCCAGCATCTCTTTTGCCCAGTGCTTCTTTGGGTTATTCCTGTGTGCATAGTCACTCATGTTTACTTCAGACTCTAACCTCAGGAATGTAATGTGTAACAGGTATGGAGATCTAATGCTTTTGTGCATAGGGAGAACAGTATGTAAGGAAGAGATAGGAGACTCATATTACTTTCTGGATCCATCTACTGGCTTCAACTGCATTAACCTGTTCAACCAAGTCCTAGTCAGGATCAAGCAGTGGGAAAGATATACTGGTCAGCTGCAGGGTTGAGTTCAGGCAGCTGCGCAATGCACAGCAAATACAATGCACAAAAGCAAGATCAATGGGAAAACAGGAAGGGAGGGAACATGTGCATATGATTTCTAATTTAAGCAAATACAACTGGACCCTGTCACATACAGCAAGTGATCACATCCACCTCTAGTTACAGTGCTTGCACATGTGTATGTATGGAAACGGCCTCTGAAAACACCAGTCTCAGAAGCACAGGAGCAGCCATGAATCAGAACAAAACCCCTAAGATAGGAAGAAAACAAAGTGCTGCCCTGTGGGCTTTGCAGGCACCAGGGGCTACCCTTCCCTGCCTTCATTCAACCCCAACACACTCTCCTTTTTCTCAAGGAAACATAACTTTGTTTTTTCAACCCAACTTCCTTCTGCTGCACCGGTAAAGACTCAGAGAAGCAGCACTCTCATGTAAATCAGAGGTATTAAGACTGCTGTCATTTTTTTAAATGAAAAAGTATTCCAAAGACAAAGCTCTGTGATTAACAGGAAGAGGCTGCAGACCAGATGATGTTCCATTTTGTCTCAGTCTGATCTAGAAGATGGAGAATCCCATATGTTACTTTCTCTCCTTTCTCTATCCAATTGCTTGCAAGTGTGCTGGTGCTCATTTTGAGAAAAGTTTGCTTACATTGTTGTCTTAAAATCCATTGCTTCAGTTCACAGGTTTCTTTGTTCTCTTCTGCTATGGCATTTACAGCAGGGACTGGCTTGGGAATGGTGAACACCTTTGGTGTTCAGGGGCTTAGACCAGAGACGGAAACAATTTCACTCTGGTTTTGAGGCTGCTGACTAAGGTGTTGTGCACTGATCAAATGCAGCCTTAGTTCTGTCCTCTGACTGAGATGAGAAAGTGTTTTATCTTCAGGGACTCTATTGTGTAAAACCAAATCAAAGGAACAAAAAACCTGTGAAAGAAAGCAGCAAGGAGAAGAAGGGGGTGCGAGTGGGCGTATTTAATGTACTGTTTAGATGGCGGATGTGAGAGTAGAAATGTCTGTCAGCTTCTTGACACAGTGCAGTATCTACCTGTTCTATGGCTGTAGTGCAGTCGCAGCTACAAAGTGAGCTAAATTTTGCTCTTGCCAATACTTCTCTGGCCTTGATGGCTCTTACCTGTCCTGTTGTCTACAGTCAGTTTCAAAATGCAAGCAGCAGTTTAGGTTTTCTTACCTGTCCTCTAGTCAAGCATGAGCCCCAGCCAGTTAAGTGGTATTGAAGAAGTTGCTTTTAACAGGTGTTTAAAACTTCCCAATAATGTCTTTGTTTTCTTTTGATGATAGGCTAGCTGCTTCCTCATAAGCTGATGGAATTGTGAGAAGGAAGTGATGCAATTGCTGAGGGAGGACAAACAGAAGGGGAATGTTTCATTCTATAATCTTCCCCTTGTATATGTCTTTCACTGTGTTTAATTTTCTAATCTTATTTTTTTCTGGCTTTAAATATTTTGAAATCATAAACAAATAAAGATTAGAGAAGTCAAACAGTCTATCTGCCTCTATGTTAACATTGTGAGTGGTTTCATAATAAAAAGTTTATTTCTAAATAAGGCAAAGATGAGTTCTTCCTACATGAGCTAGAGCAGCAAAAATACAATCACTATTGTCACTGGTATATGTTAGTGAACTTTATCACTGTCTAGCAGAGTTTTAAGGCAAGGGATAGACTCTGAGACATGCAAGTAAAACAGGTCACCAGCACAATGTCATTAGGTTCCTCTGAGTTGCCATCGTGAAAATGAGTCAAAGCTCTTCTCCTCATGCCAGGCTGAAGTACACCCTTCTCTTTGAATAAGGTTTGAACAGAAAATGTACTAGCTGGTCTCCTTTTCAGTCCTTTGGTCTTTTTTTTGTGTGATTGATTTTCTCAGGAGATTTTGCCATGTATCTTATGTCATTGCACCTGCTGCTTCCTGAAGTGAGTGGGAAGATCCTGTTCAATGCAACCATGTTCAATATAATCTGATTGAATTAAGATTGTAATGTCCACCCGGATTTGTCAGATACACAGATATGCCAGAATGGTTCATCACGTGCATGTCTGCAATCTACAGCATTCCATTACTCTGTATCTGACATGTCACCCTCCTAGACATTTCATTGTCATGCCTAGAAGTGGTGTCTCTGAGGTTCCTCCAATGTATTCTGAAAAGCACACGTCTCACCTTCGTGGTAAATCTCTCATTGTAGCAAGTGCCATTTTCTAGATGCAAAAGTAAAAGTCTTGACAGTCTTCCCTTCCGTACTTACACCTCACTTGCAGAACGAAACATTGTATACTGAACATTTTACAGTTCTGAATACCCTTGTGTTATTTTTCACAAACCAGAAACATTTTCCATAAACATTAATTTGCAAGATGCTGTTGCTTTACTTGGGCAAGATAACAAAATATTTTTCCGCAGATAATAGATGAAGAAAGGAGAAATCAGATCCTACTTTGCAAATGCATACAGCCCTGAACCCACCGTGAGATGGAGCAGCAGTGTTTGTCATAGCTAAGGGAGACTATGTCTGTGGAGATCCCTTGTTTAAATGTTGGCAACACGTTATTGATTAGCACCTGCTTCCCACATTCAAGAGGAACATTGTGAGTTTATAGATCATATAAAATGTTTCATCAGGTGCAAGGACTGAGGTGGTGTGTTGGCACAGTTATTGTTAAGCTGGGAATGAAATTATTTCAAATGAGTTGTGAATCTCTGGGGAGGCAGGAAATGGGAAGTACCAATTTCCATGAGGTACAACACGCTTGGCCAAAATGAGTTCTTGGTTACACCTCAGACTTTTCATCAGTTCCAGGATCCCGCAGAGATGGGAGCAGAGCCAGGATCTGTCCTGGAGTCACTGTGCCACAGCCTGTGTCTTGATCTAAAATGTCAGTAGGTTCCCTCGTTCCTCTCCCCCTGCAAGCTTTCTCCTCTTCTGTTTTAATTCCAGCTAACTTAGTTTTGGCCAGCGTGCAGTGGGAAGCTGTCCAAACTTTTTCCACAGGCTTTATTCTCCACACTGGCAATCACAGCTGTCATGACTTCATAACTATGAAGCAGTACTGCAGGCAAGGGTAACAGGCCCAGGATTGTATTCGTCTGGCAGGAGATTTAAAGTGGCAAATGTAACCTGTGTAATGCTTGACCTCATGCTGTGTTATTGCAGAAAAACACTTTTATCATGCACACAAATCACTTTTCCCCCCCCTTCTTTCACTTTTCTTTAGCTCAGAAGGTCAGAATTTTCAACACACTCTAACCACTAAAGAAAAAAAATGTGTTCACAAATAAACTCCACAAATAAGAGCAGGTTACACTGACCCAGGCTGAATACCTGTCGTAACCAGCTGGTCCTCTAAAAGCTGTGGCAAAGCTCCCACTGACTTTATTTGGGCCAAGAGTTCACTCTTAACATTCCTCTGCATTAAATGTGATGCTGCTTCTATGTGCTGATGAAGGACGCATGTAGATCTACTTATATGGCAATGTTATTATAATTTTGTCTTTTCAGTGGAAACTGTCAGGAAAAAATTAGAAATAATTGTTATAATACCTATTAACTGATGATAGGTAAGTATGATCAGTTAAACGTGCCATTGAATTTTTTGCTATGATAACCCAGTCCTACTGGGTAGCTACTCTGTGCTGTTTACAGTGGTTTTAATTGCAGCTGAAATCCTCCACCTCTGAATCTTCCTGAGATGGGATAGCAGGCCTTGGGTTGCACTACTGAGTGATGTTAGCTTTTCTCTTTTCCTTCTGTGAATGCTTTCCACAACAGCAACATAGTGAATAGCTATGATAAGGTAATCTCAAAGCAACTCACTGCAAGGAATCAGGAAATATACACTTTTTTGAGGATTTCAGGCTCTCTGGAAATGTTAACAGACAGTAAGACATTGGTTTCCATGTTGAGTTTGTTTAGAAAAAAATCTCTTCTAGTCACAAGGGTTAACAGTTTATGACAAAGAAAGATCATGCTCTGCAGTGCACTTCAAACAGCTCCGACACTTCATCGTTTTTTTTCAGTTTGCCAGTTTTTCTTGAGCAGTTTCAGACATCAGTTAGGAGCCCACCACTGACTGTGGATGAACACCCTGACAACTACATACAAGAGTCTGGCTCTGTAAATAGGTAACAGTACTGAATGCTCACTGGGGCAGTACTTTTCTGTTCTTACTCTATCTTCTGCTATATTCTGCTGACCATGTTGCAGCACTATGCACGCTTAGGAAAATTTGAGGGATTTTGGCATGTGTGCACGTATGTGCACATATGTACACAACATGTATAATGTATGCTTGTACATTTAAGTTTTGTATGAATACATGACCTTTTTTTCCTGACCCAAATTTTGCAAAAAGTATATGCACGTGGAGTAGGCACACAATCTTACATAGACAGGGCCAAGCTGTTTAAAAGGGTGTGTTTGTCAATTTGTCTTTTACAGCTCCATATCTTGACTACTTTCTGTTGCTTTGGGAAACACATTTTGTGGGGTAAAATAGATTTATTGTTGGTTTTATATCAAGTTGACAATGTACAATGTCAGTTAGATTCTACTCCACTGCAAGTCTTCCTAGCCTGTTGGTAGACTGCATTAGGACAACCAGAAGAGTTTTCTATGGTTTATAAATTTGTCACTAATATATAAATCATGCATTTGTGGTGAAAAAAATATTTCTGTTTCTCCAGAGAGGAGGATTGCCAGACCAAAGCCTGTTGTCCTCTATGCAAAGCATGACTAAAATATGGTGCATTTCTGTAGTTACTTCTGTTTTCAATTGCGAGTAGAAAGGGACATGAACTGAGGCAAAAATTCATTATTTGTGATCTACTTACAAAGTCACAGACATAATCTATGGTCAAAGTCATGCCAACTACTAATTGCAAAAAGGTCGGCAGGGCGCCACTCACAGTAATTAACTGTAGCATCACAAGGACCAAAGTTAATACCAAGATGCTTCTCTTGTGGGCATGTTACAGCACTGAGCTGTACAGTAATGAGCAGTTTCCAAACTATTAAAGTGCATGCACCTATCAAATCAGTGTTTTTGCTTTGTCATTTGTATTCCAATGGGTAGCCAGTTAGCTGCTGCAACAACACAAATGTGTGTCTGTAGACAAAAGTCCTTCATGATATTTCTTGAAAATATTTATTTTAGATTACAATTCCCTTGACTGAGAAAAACATTTTGCAGCTGTAACATGCTGATTGTACAGTTGCTGAAGAACCCACATAACAGCAGGGGTTAGGTTTTACAGGCTTCACAATAATGTCCAAGCTATTAAACATCAAGCAGCAGCATTTTTTTGACCTAACCTGAGAAGTCTCCAGGGACAAGACATAAAATATAGCCCTGTACAAGATATCATCCACAGGGACCACAGTGAGTTTGTGGATTAGACTTTAAGTGATTAACATTGATGGTGAATGTCTGCAGTGTGAGTGTAGATGTAACCAGCAAAAGAAAGTGCAGTCAGTTCCTTTGTTACAAACATAGAATGAGTCAACCCAAAAAGGTAATACTTGTGAAGCCAGATCCAATATTGTTTACCAACAATAAAATCAAATAGTCTCAAATTTGGATGTTTAGTAAGTACATGTTAAAAAGAATTACCAACAACACAAAGCTCAGTGGGAAATCCCTCACTAGACAGCAGCAACAGAGATGAAGTGCAAAGAGCAGTGGGAGACTCCGGGACTTGGAGAGGATGCCAAAGATGCTTTGGTTCAGGTCGTAGCTGGGAAATCCATACATTAATGTAAAAAAGCCAAAAAAGTAAATGAATGGAGGAACAGAGCCAGTGATTTGCTTCATCTTCAGCTTACAAATTGCTCATCTGGGACTGGCAAACAAGCTCCTGAGAAAAATTACAGACTATCTGTGCCTTACAGTCTTGGGGATGGCGTAGCTAAGTACAGTAAAATATGGTCACATGCAGGACAGACTGCCCATGTATTCTGCAGTTCAGCATATGAAGAACAATTGGAGTCTTCCTCTCAACTATGCTTTGGATGCTGTACACCACTGTACTCAGGATTCAGGGCCACACATATCTTCTGTAAAAACAAAGCAAGCCTGCATAGGAGATGTTTGTAAAGTTAGTAGTGTTGACTCTTGAAAAACAAGAATTTTCTGATACCAGTCCTGTTTTCAGCTAACTGGTCCTGAGAAGAAGGAAAAAAAGAAGCTAGGCTGATGGCTTTGCCAAGATCAAGTCTTATGCTGAAGACAACATGGATAACACACAGATGCTTTGGTTATTGCTGAGCAGTGCTCACAGAGCATGAAGGCCTTTTCTGCCTCTCATTTATGCTTTTCTGTTTCTCTCCCTCATTCCAACATAGTGGGAGTGAGCGAGCTGCTGTGTGGGACTCATTTACCAACTGGGATTAAACTATGACACAAGGTTTCAAGCTTCTACACTTTGGCAAACTGATCTCTTTCCTTACCATAGACTGCAATGCATTTTCAGAAATATTATCTGACCACTATATCCACAGCACTGCCACTTGCAGCTATTAGTGGTGGACTTAGAATGTCCAAGAAACCAGATACCTCAACCTATGCACTTACCTATGCAGCATAGACCTCATGGCATGCCTTACTGCTGCTTCTTCTGGCAGCAGCAGCCAAGCAAACAAGGTACAGACATCCCGGTTTTAAGAAATGTAGATTGTATCAATGAATCTCACCGACTCCTACTCTAGAAACGAGAATGAATAAACCAGAAAGAATGTCAACCCTGTGTCATCTACTTAATATTCAGTTTCTTGATGAAGACATCATCTATCTAGACTTCTGTAAGGCTTTTCTTACAATCCTCCACAACATTCTTACTGCTACATTGGAGAGATGTGGGTTTGACAGATGGACTGTTAGATTGATAAGGGAACTGGCTGGATGACTGTGTTCAAAGAGTTATAGTCAATTTCTTGATAACCTACTGGAAACCACTAACAAGTGGTGTTCCTCAAGGGTCCATGCAGAAAACAATGTCATTTAATGTCTTCATCAGTAACATAGACAGTGGGATTGAGTGTATAGTGTATATGCTCAGTGTATTTGCTGACAACACTAATCTGTCAGTTGATTCACTACAGGGAGAGATGCCTTCCAGAAGGAATTTGACAACAGGCTGGAGGAGTGGACTCTTGGAACTTCATGAAGTTCAACAAGGTCAAGTGCAATGTTCTGCTAGATCAGGGCAATTCCACGTGTCAATAGAGGCTGGGGGATGAATGTATTGAGAGCAGCCCTATGGAGAAGGACTTGAGACTACTGGTGAAAGAAAATCAGACAAGCCAGAAATGTGCACTTGCATTGTACTCTGGGCTGCATCAAAAGCAGTGTGGCTAGCAAATTCAAGGAGATGATTCTGCTCCTCTACTCCACTCTTCTGAGACCCTACCTGCAGTATTGCATCCACCTTTTTTATGAAGATGAGAGAATTGAGGTTTTGCAGCCTGGAGAAGAGAGCGCTCTAGAGAGACCAGATTGCAACATTGCAGTATTTAAAGGGGACTCATGAGAAAGACGGAGAAAGACATTGTACAAAGACCTATAGTGACAGGACAATGGTCTTTTAAACTGAAAGAGAGTAGGACATAAGGAGGACATTTTTTTTACGATGAAGGTGATGAGGCTCTGGAACAACTTGCCCAGAGAGACAGTGGATGCTCATTCCTTGCCAGTGATCAAGGTCAGACTGGATGGAGCTTTGAGCAACCTGTTCTAGTGAAAGATGACCCTGTATATTGCAGAGTGTTTGGACTATACGATCTTCAAAGATCTCATCCGATCCAAATCATTCTGTGATTCTATGTTCCTGTGTTATTATAGGTAAAACTACTGGACTGAAATTCTCATTGTTATATATACCAACCTGCACTCGCAGAGAATCCCCTTCCTTCACTTGCTAAAAGCAAAGACAGGAAATATAGGGTAGAAATATTAATACTGAAAGAACCTTCTTGGCTCACTGAGTCTTGTGTAAGCTTTTTGAGTTTTAGTGTAGCTTTCAGTTTTCAGCATGTGTGTGCTGTGTCACTCATTTTTCTTGTGGGAAGTAGTACATGTCTTTGTGGAGGCAGTGATTTTTTTGTACAGCCAGCTTCCATCAAGCATTAGCTTTCTATACTTTAGATCAAACAATAGTAAAACTATTTGAATAATATGAAATTAATCACAAGGCCACTACAGTCACCCTGTCTGAGAAAGTAAACTGGGAGATAGTGTTAATATTTAAAGTCATGAAGTAAGACTGAGGCAAAATCATATATATAGTCCAGGGTTCATAAAGAATTAGTTTTCAGCTCCAACTACAAGACATTCTCTCTGTTGAAATTTTATTGATGATTGATTTATTGTTTTATCAACATTGATAATTGACAATTTATTGTCATTTAGATAGCCATGCTATAGTTAATATATGACTGACTTTGATCCCACTCTATTGTATTTATTATGGCTGTATAATGCAGCACTTCTGTAGGAAATCATCCAATGGGACATTTCCATGCCCTGTCTTCTCACTCCATAACATATAATGTTGAAACCTGGATCAGTAAAAAATGCATGAGAGAGAGGGATACATTGACTGTCTAAAAGGACAATCCAACAGAAATGTTGCATTCATATGGAAGGAAGAAGGAATTTATTATTTCAGCAAACATCAGTGATGGCTGTGGATGGGGTAAAATGTCTTCATTTGGGTATTTTTTTTTTTTTAATTAAGTAACTTTGTTGTTAATTTTTCCTTGTATAGCAGAGATCCAAAGAAATTAGATGTGGAAAATGTCTTCTTCATCTTTCCACCCACCTGACTATTCCTAAACCTCATTCTCCCTTGTCTACAAACTGAGCTTTATTCCAGCCTTTTACATTTAATGCATATTCTGCATTAAGTAAAAAACCAGACATAGCCAGCCTCCAACTTACTTCCTCCTACTAATGTAGCAGTTGATTGCTGGTAGTTAAAATCTCCCATTACTGCCACTTGGCCTCTTTTGCATGCTTTTTTTATTTGTACAGTCATTTCACAGAAGATAAATCACAAATTAGTAATTCCATGGCACTGATAGCACAGTGTACTTTCCTGGATCTTCAGCATGAGAAATGATACATGTGTCTGTGGGTCTGCCCCTGGGCTGATTGTGCTGCAGCCTTACTAGCTGAGGAGCAAAACAATGGCAGAAAGCCATGCAAAATCCTGTCTAAACATGTTGGTTATCTATTTGTTTAATATTACACTTAGTGGCTTGTACCTTTAAAGATATAAAAGGTATAAAAGCCCCTCATTTTAAATTTCATAAATTTTCAGTTCCATTTTTTTACATTTAAAGGCAATGTAATATGTATGTTGTGTAATTGTGATCCTGCATGTACAAGCAGGGATGGTACTTCATGGATTTATTGCTGCTTACAGTTTGAAGCCTGTTTGCAAAATGAAGTTTTGCAGCATTGACTTTGGTAAAGACAATTTTTATTACACATACTGTTGACTTTCCTAAGAGGACAAGCTGAGAGAGTTGGAGTTGTGCAGTCTGGAGAAGAGAAGGGTCTAGGGAGACTTTATTGCAGACTTTCAATACTTGAAAGGGACTTAAAACAAAAATGAGGATGGACTTTTTAGCAGAGCCTGTAGGAATAGGGCAAGGGACAGTGGTTTTAGAGTAAAAGAGTGCAGATTCAAATGAGATATAAGGAAGAAATGTTTTACAATGAGGGTGATAAGTCACTGAAACAGATTACTCAGAGAGGCTGTGGATGCCCCTTTCAGGGAAACATTCAGGTCAAAGTGAGTCCCTTCCAGCCCAAACCATTCTATGACTTCCTGACACACTTATAGGATGTACTAACGTACCACAAAGAAATCTGTCCAAGAAATGTCGCTTTTCTTGTGAATAATGTATTTCCAGCATCTCCATATTGTTCACTGAATTAGTATCAATCCTCAAAGTGTGCTCACAGTCTGTCCAGTGGCTATCTCTTGAAGAGATGAGCTGGTGTGCATTTATCATGTGATCAGTCAACTGTCTGAGACAATCTTCTAGAACAGGAGTATGTGACATTTGATATGTCCTAGAAAATCCTTCTGCAACTCTCTGAAATCACAGAAATGTGAAAAATCCAGCCTTGCTTGTTCTAAATAGGAAGAGAAAGGTAGCCCCTTGTATGAGCAGTTGCCCCAGAAAAAAAGCCTAATTAGAATTTGTATGATCAGTGAAATAGTTTGGTGTGTAGTACAGAGAGTCTTAATCAATGAAAACCAAAATGTATTATTATTTTAAATATGGCTACGGATGTATGGAAAATAGTTTAAGTTTGGGTTGTTTGGGTTAGGGTTTTTTGTTTTGTTTTCTACAAGGCATATTAAAACAGACTTTAAATCAGAAGACTAATTCTTCCAGTTCAGTCAGAGTGACATTTGTATTACAAGCATCCCTGGATATGTATAACAGCTCAACAGGCAAAACCAAGCAATTGCTAGGGTTAGATCTTTAAAATGGGTGAAAGTTTGGAGAGACTGCTTTAGAAAGTCTTTATCACTGTGGCATATGATCTTCAAATTAACTTAGCATAGAACAACTTCAGGTCATATGTTTCTTAAAGTAGTCAAATTTGAAATTCCAATTAAGGAAGTTTCTCCCACAATGAAAAATGTAATAAACAATGTTCATTTCTGTTCATGCCAGAACTCTCTCAGAGAAAGGTGCAACTTTTCATTTTAAAATGTTTATAGGAAAACCTCAAAGAGAAGTAAGCTAAAAGGTATCCACATAGTGTTAAAGGGACTTTAAACACTGATAAAATGGGTTGCTAAAGCAGATCTAAGTGGGAAACATAACAACAGAAAAGAAATGCATTTATGGTGGGAAAAATACAGTACAGTAAATGCTTTTCTGACTTGAATATTTCAAACTGTGCTGCTGATGAATGAGATGTCAGAGAACTAACAAAATACTCAAGTGAAAATGTGTCAATTAAGTAGCCACACTGACTTCTACAGTAACATTTAAAGTAATTTTAAATTCATTCAGATCACTTTATGGATTTATGTCTATGGCAGCTGATATTCTGACATTTGGTGTTAATTGGATAGGGCATAAATACAATGAATTGTAAGAGTAAGAAGTAACAAACAGTCTCAAGTCCATTGCCTTTCAATGAGCTTTAGCCTCCTAACTCATTGTGAACATCAGACACTTGAAAGCACTGCCTAGTGGCTGTCTCCCTGCTTAGCCTACCTTGTCAGCTTTGCCTAGAAACTTCTTTGGATTGGGACTGTAACTTATTATGTATAACAGAAGTTTGATCCATGTAGACTTCAGGGCCTCTAGATGTGGCAGAAATACATATAATCTAAAAACCAACATTTTTATTATACTGAAAGCAAAAAGGAATAGGCATCAGCAGAAGAAAGGAAATGCATCAGAATATCAATGAAGCTGGAACACAAAAAGTTCCATTTAAACACAAGAAAAAACTATTTTACTTTGAAGGTGATGGAGCCCTGGAACAGGCTGCCCAGGGAGGGTGTGGAGTGTCCTTTCTTGGAGGTCTTCAAGACCTACCTGAACATGTTCCTATGTGATTTCATCTAGGTGACCCTGCTTCTGCAGGGGAGTTGGAATAGATGATCTCTAAGGGTCTCTTCCAACCCCAACCATTCTATGATTATATGATTCTCTGATCAATAGGAATTGCTGGAGGACCACTGGGTTGCAAATTGATTATAGTGAGAAATGCTATGATGTTAGGGATTTCTGTGTAAAGGACAAATATTTACACCACAGACTAACCTTCAATTCATACACAGATTGCCTGATTTCGTCTCCTGTACATCATAGCAAACTTGGGATAGCTCAGATAAAGGAATTATGCCAAGGTTAGGATAAGTAGACAAAGCATCAACTCCTGAGCCTTTTAATTTGATGTACTATCACCAAGGATAATGCACAAAAAATAATCCATGAATAAACAGAACTGTGTGTTCTGCCAAGTAGTATTTTCTGGTATTTGTTATGTATAGCTCTGTGGTGTATTATTGAGGACAGCTTCCCAGCAACATTAAAGCTGTCAACTAAATTGCTCATCTTCCTGTTTCTTTTAATTTCATTTCAAAGTTCTCATTTGTTATGTCATTTGTCTATTCTTTTCCCTCCCATCAGCTTTCAGAGGACTTGGATCTATGTATTATAAAGGTGCCTTTCCCAGCAGGATACTAGGTTCTCTTAAATGGAACTGCCTTCTGCGCCTATCAAGAACTTGCTGTGAGAGATGCTGAGTTAGTTCAAAGCCTCATTTCGTAACTTTTTGAGGGATTTGGTAGGTATTACAGGATTATCAATTTGACATTTTCCAGGGTTATGTCCATGACTGGAGCTTTCACCCAGAGCAGCCCAGACATGTACGAAATGTTCCCTATATATATAGGCAACCTTCCCTATAAATATGAGATTGCCATAACCCAACTGTGGCTCATCTGGACTGAATTTCTTATACCACACCAGCCTCAGAAAGCAGAAAAACAGAACAAACCAGAGTGTCTTTGCAGAGAAAGCAAACAGAGTACACAGGCTTCCTGGGTTGAGCTAGTACAAAAACAATTTAGGGAAAATGTGATGATTTTGAAAGGATCATAAGTGTATTTTCTGTAGATTTACAAGTATTTCTTGACTTTTGACAGGATTGAATGTAAACATTTGGAAAGCTGTAAAACATTGAACTCCAAGCTTCAAAAATTCTGACGTTTTATCCCTGCAGAGCCTCTGTGAGCACTGCAAGATGGGAGAAGGCACTGTGTGCACTGACCATCTTTTTAGTCTCTAAACTTTTCCTTAGGGAGGCATAAATAGGGATATTTATCCTCTAACAACATTACATAAAGATTACTTGCTAGATACTTCACGAGCAAGTAGATGAACTTCTCTGCATACACCTATCTTAAATTTAGGCTAGGCTAGGAGGAGAGTAAGAAGAGAAGGACAGGACAAGGAGACTGGCATTAGGAAGAGTAAACCTTATTTATCTCTGCCATGCATATCTCCACTTTTTCATCTCTCAGAATACAGAGAATCAGATGGAATTAGCACTTGTCAGCAGAGCCTGTAATCGCTGGGCTGCATTTCTGGCCTGATCTGTTGTTGCCATCTGTGGGACTGGAGGAGTTGCATGGTCTGAAGTTCCACTGGGCACCAGCACTCCCACGTCTAGGGCACTGTACCAAGCACAGGACTACCATTCCTTCAGACAAGTGTGTAAATTCAGAGCAAGACAGACATGAAGAGCACAGCCAGGCTTCATGTGAGAACTTACTCATCATTTCATCTCAGGGTGCAGAAACTTGGTGGATATCTGCTTCAGAGTATCAGTGATTGTTAGGCACATGAAATTCCCATTGAACTAATTCATGTCTTGGTAAGAGGCAGTATGTTTCTTACACTGTGATACATAATGTAATAGCCACATGATATTGTACCCATGGATACAAAGCAAATACTCTCCAAAGTTGGTGTCCTGGGTTGCTCCAAAAGGTCTGATTGGGAATGCTGGTGTGGTAATACAAGGATATAATAGGTCCTCTGTGAGGCAACCCTCAAATATTTCTCTTAAAAGCTCATCTCACCATGGTCATAATCACCTAATAATCTTAACACATAGTACTTTGAGAAAGTAGAGTATGTTTTATGATGTTTGCTTCAGCAGACCCTGTCCTTAAAGGAGCTATTTTGTGACCAGACATACCAAATAAAAAGAAATTATTATCCACAACTATAGGGTACATAATTTACTAATATAACATTTTTGTTTTCATTTTAAACTGCTCTAAGTAGGAGAAAGGTTATATGAATAAGTAGGAAAGATGTGGTTCAGCGGAGGAGTTGGAATGGTCTTGATGTCTAAGTTATTTTCCGTCTCTAGGTTCTTTTCCACAATATCATTTTGATTTTTTTTCCAAGAGCATGTTAAAAGAACGACAATTTTGTGGTCAGAGTATAAAATCATGAACAAATTCTCAATGGGAATTTGTGGATAGACTGTAAGTTGGGAAAGAAACATTTATATCCCTTTACAAACAGGTGAAATCCCCAAAGGCTTTTTGGGCACAGCAGTGTCTTTTGGTATTCGGTTATATATGCACTATGTGCACCCCGCACAAATGTGTTTATACAGTGAGTTCACACATATATAGAGCATATATTACAGTGCATAAGTACACAATAGATTGTGTAGTATTTGTGTGGTTCAGTGTGCTTGGAGAGTATAGGTTAGCTAAGCACAGAAAAGTATGCATATTTGAGAACTTGGTTTGCTTTTAATAACCTAAAAATACAACCCAGGTTTGTACAATTGTCAAAGGATGCCTACAATGTGTGTAGCTCTGAGTTCCAATTCCTGATATTACATAAATTCGTCATATTTTAAACTCTGCCTCATACAAATCCTCACACATTCCTGTCACTCACAGATCCCATTCCCTGATCCAACCCACTTCGTTGTTTAAAGATACACAAGGATCATGGGTACCAATCAGTTGATAGGAGTCGAGAATGATGTCACATTGATCAACTTCTGCCTTTTCTTTCTAGCCCAGACTAGTAGCCACTCCACCAGTCCTGACACAGCCCCTGTGATGCTGCTGTCACTAACAACCTCATGTGCGCAGACAAGAACATAAGTTGCCCAGCTGCTCCTCCTATTTCACAGTCTAGTAATTCCAGTGTCACTGCTGCACTCTAGGTCCTGCAGGTCTGCTGCCATATTAGTGTTTCCCCATTCTTGCTTACATTCTTTGGGTTGCTCTGCCTCCTCCTTCAACTCCTGCTCCTTCCTCAACACAGACACTTCTCTCTGCCCAAGCATTGCTCAAGGGTGCTGTTGGCCCTTGCTGGTATTCTTAGAGGTGCTTGGGTGGCTGGAGAGCACAGCTGGTGCCAGCTTGCCAGCTTGAGCTCAGATGTCACCATGGGACACTGTCTCTGTGACTGACATCTCTCATTCAGCAAAAGTGGAACAAACTTTTGTTTTGAGCACCAGGATTTTTGTCAGGATGTTGTCACTAAGGAGGCTGTTAGTTGAGACGGAATGATTTGCCATCTAAACAAAAAGGCTCTGCATTCCTCTGACTCATTGTGGAAGTGTCCTTTTGCAGTCCAGGAATGTACATGTTTTGAGACTTAAAATCTTTTAAATCCAACTTATCTAATGGCTGCACAATAATTTCCTGTACACCATAAAAACTGAAAATTCCAAATACGTATGCTGACTTTGGACCAAACTCAGCTGCCCTCCAATGCAGGGAGCAACTTAACTCCCGAGAAGTCCCACTCATTGGGATAAAGAGAATGCCAAATCAGACAGTACTCTTAATTTTTACCTTTTACTGCAGAGTTGTTTCAAGAAGCAGATGGGTACTACAACAGCAGCAGTATCTGGCTGCAAGTCTTGCTGCCATGGAAATGTAGTGACTTAATTCACTGAAGAAAAGCAATTTTTAAAAAAGTGAAAAAAATCTACACTTACACTGAGATATGGCTATTTATGGATGCTCAAGAAATCAGTAAATCATGGTTCTGGTTTACGGAAGCATCCTTTAGCTACTCTCAACTGATAGGGCTATACCCTTCACACTTTGCCATGGCTGGTTGCAATGCTGTTTATGTGGGTGTCTGTCCTGGGTGCTGTGGGTGAAGGTAGCAAGACCTTGTGGCAATGTATATACAATGGCTGTCTGCATAAATCACATTTCTCTGCAGAACTGACCCAGAGTGACTGCCATGCATCACACGTAACATCATTCTTGGGATGATTACACTAACTTGGTTTAAATAACAGAAGAAATGGTAAATTACTTTGGGAATTGCTGATATCATTCTTCCCCCCCCCCCCCCCGTGCTCCCATTTGTCACATGATAGTGAAGAAACTCTTAAGTTGCTTATGATGGCAGTTCTTGGTTTTTATTGTTTTTCAGTTACAGTTGTTCAGTGGAAACAAGAAAAATGGAAATTGATTCACAAACCAGAACTAATTTGAGAATTCTTCTCTTTTTTAATTTTCCTCTGAGGTTTTCGTGTTTTGTGTAATTGCATGTCTTCTGGAATTCAATTCTGAATTGTTCTGAATTGCACAGACAGCACAGCATACTCTTGCTCTTGTGCTCTTTGCATGTTATGGATATATGTTCGTAACTACAAGGTCTCTGTAATTTGCTCTTCAAAAAAAGCATGGAAACAAGATCTCACAATATTTACAGTCAACTTTTTGCAAACTGTTTTGTAGGTGGTTTTATCTGGCTTCTACAACTGAATTCCTCATTTTGCTTTTCCACAAATTTAAGCGCAAACAGGGGTTTTTTCCCTCTGTGGCCTCAGATGTGTGTATGGTAGCTACATTAGCACATATTCACATGATCAAGCAGACATGTTGTTTGACCACTTGATCCCAGCATAAATGCAAACTGAAGGTACAAATCAAAGATCTGGTTGCAAAAACCATGCGATAAAGATTTTTCTCACAAAACACCATCATTGTAAAAATGACAGTGTGGTTTAAGAGCTCTTATGTTTAGAGTACACTAACCACAGTGCCCTTTCTGAAAAGTACTTATTTGAGAGGGATGTTGCATTCAGCTTCAAGATTATTCTCTACTTATCTGTCTGTGGCCTACACATCATACAAGAGTATTTTTAAGTTCTTGAGAGGCTTCAGCAATGCATATGTTCTATGCAGAAAAAAAAAAAACCAAAGCTCCTTTAGGAAATTATAATAACTGTACTTAAGAATACACTATTCTGGAACAAGACAGTTGCTTAAAAAACTTCAGCAGAGTGTCTAAAACGTGAAGTGGAAAGAAAGAAATATAAAAAGAGAATTTGAGACCAGGTTTCTCAAGACTTGCAGTTTCTCAGACTGCTCTAATTTAAGAGAAGAACGAGAAATGAAAATTAATATTTCACTTGAGAAAACCATGCAAAAGACGGCCTGAAATGAACCATTTAAAAGGCTTTCTTTCAATTACCTGTGGATTGGAAACATATCTCAGAAACTATTTTCCTTTCATTCAGTAATTAAAGCCAAGGTCTTGTTCTTCAAAGAGAGCTACATCTCCATGTGAAATGTCAGGACTTTTGCAGAGACATTTGTGGGTGTAATCTGTGAAATATTACAAAAGTTTGGGTTTTCTGGAGCTTCTTGTGTGGTAAGCAGCACTGATGCCTCTGACTTCCATTGTGGAGAAAATCCAAGAACATTCACGTATCAGCTTGGCATGCTTTCAGGAATTTAATTTTTTGGGGTCTACTATGGAATCTATGTTCCCCTGGAAAAAAACCAAAAACATGTTGTTTAGAATCGAGTGATTGGTAACCTGGTGCTGGAGCACTACCTATTGTAGTTTGAGAAAATATACGATAGATGAGAGCAGTAAAGGGAGTACCCATCAAAGCCACATTGACATGTGCATCCTTCCAAACATAACTCTTTTCCAAACTAAGCAAGGATTAACTAAAGATGTTTTGGAACCACAAAATGTTATTTTTAAAAGGTAGCTAGTGATTGAAACAGATTAAGACTAAACATGGATGGGATCAGCCAAAACCACAAAGAGCTTAACTTATTCACATATTTATGGCTGGAACAAAATTTGAGGGCCTTCAGCAATCCAAGCCAGCCCTGAAATCCTCTGGTATATTTTGCAGGAGGATGATAGGCTGTTGGGTTTTCTTTACTCTGTTGTTTTTTAATCAGACTTGTCCTTTGTAAAACTTGCCCCTTCCTCCCTCCCACGCACATAAGCAGATGAGTTCAAATAGTGTCCCTGCAGGTCACTGAGTCCCAAAGCATTTCCCAATGCTTTTTAAAAAGTAAGAATGATTCAGCTGAGAGATGCTCCTCAACCTTGTCACCAAGGTCACGCTGGCCAACTGTCTCCTCTCCCACACTGCCTCCTGTTCCCAGGGACTCAGAGTGCCAGAGCAGTGTTTCCATGGGCTTGTATTAGCCTGATGCAGGAAGGGAGGTATAAATGACAATTAGCATACACGTGTGTGGACATGTATCAATGATGAGCTTTATGGGAACAGGCGACGATTATCTCTTAAGGCACAGGAAAAAGTTGCTTGGTTTATCTCAGTGGGAGCTGCTGTTTATTTATTTGAATTGATTTCCAGTTGTACCTATTTTAAGTGCGTTATTGTGACCTTTTCACATTAAATGCTAAACAACTTTGATGAACTCCAAGACCTAGATGCAAAAGATGTTTATTCCTTTATCTCCACCCCTTGATGAATCAATATCTTTCATTGGTTCATTGACAGACCTGAGAAAATTAGCAATGTCTATAAATTAAGCTGAAATCATCAGACCCAACATTTTCTTAAATATAAACCATCTGGCAATGTAAGGCTGTATCTATTTCAAGAAATCCTCCTGCTGTTGCTTTCGTTTCAGTTCAGTGAGACAATGTTGATTCAGTTGTGCTCTTGTCTTGGTAGGACTAAAAAACCCTTGGTAGGCTCAAAAGCCCTGACATCATTTACTCTTTCTGAAAAAGTAGATAAAAAATTGTACCTTTAGTTTTCTGTGTAATTTTAAAAGTAACTTGAAAAGTGAAAGTAGCCATACTCATAGATATACACATACATATAAATACAAGGGGAGATAAAGTATGTGTGAGAGACACTGAGCAAGAGAGATTATAATCATGCCTTACGGCACCCTTTGCTGGCTAAAACATCTCAAAATAAGATGTAGATCCAGCTTCACTGTCAAAAGTAGTAATTTTAAAAAAACCAATTTTGGGTATTTTATTTGAATGGTAATTTTAAAGGATGGGTGTCTTTGTAAAAGCATGGGCAATATATGATAGAAGAGATGTTTATGTATATTCTCTAACCACAATACTGGAGTTGTTTTAGACTTAGCTTTCCTCATTCTTATTTTGTGTGTGTTGACTGCATGATATGATAACTGTGAGAAGGTTTCTTAGGGGACCGGAGTGCTTCCAGCACAGAGTATTCTGCTGGTGTGATTTGAGTATCACTTCACCAGTAACAATGCAGAAAGTATATGCTGTAACTGCAGTTAATTTATTTGATTTTCAAGGACGCTGAAATAAAAGTTTAATCTCATTCCTGAGTCTTGCTACACACTATTGGGCTGAAGAGGTCTAGTAAAATCACAGGACATTCAAGGTCTTCAAGAGACTACTTCAGCCCACGTCTCCCTGATTCAGTAAACTGACACCAGGTATTTTTTTTTCATGCAGATTGAGATGATGGCAGTCAGTTTATAAAATCTGCTCTCTCTTGGAGGGAAAAATAAGATCAGAAGCTTGCTAGGATTAGGAGGTGAATTACAAGGAGTTTAGGTGTAATATAGTCCCTGTAGGACAATAATATGAAGTTACGTGTCAGAGGTACAATATCTTCTTTCCTTCAGTGGAATATAGTTTGATGGTTTAACAAAGACTACTGGTTGTCCTAAAAGCATATGGTTATGAGAAGGACTCAGCAGTGCTGTCTCCTTTTCCCTGGGGTCTATAACACGTCACTTCTCTTATACCTGGCCAGGCTCCATCCCACAATGCTGTGCCCATCTACCCTAACTTTCCATTGGAAGGTTGTCCTATCACCACCACAATGAGAAATCTCCATCTTGGCATTATTCTATACCTTAAACTACTATTTGAGTGTCACGTGCAGCAATTCTCCAGTGTTTTTTTATAGCCCCAGCTGCCACTCAGTCTTCCTATGCCTTGTCACATTTCAGACTTCTTTTGTGCAGTCACAATCTCTCCATTTTCTCATTTGAGACTGATTTGCATCTGCCATCACCCCATCTTTTTGTTAGCACTCTTCTGCCTCGGGTCATATCTGATTTCACCTCCCTTGATCTGGTGTGGACCTAAGTGTAGCCAGCCCTACTGGATACCCAGCTCCAAGTGGTCCTAACCCACTAAAATCTAGAGCCACAACTGCCTTTCTTGTGTTTCTTGTCTAATTACGTCTGGCAGGCAGTGAAGCTTTGTTTCTCCTCCAAGTGCTTTTTTGATTGATCATTAAAGCAGCTTTGCTCCAGCCAAGATATCTATTGTACATGTCAGCCTTTCCTTAGCCCAGGCACTGCCCACTTTCATGCTTCGTAAAACTCAAATGTACCTTGGCATGAAACAAAGATGTTAATAACGATGTATAAATTCAAATGCACTAACTAGTTTGTGACTAACACATTCCATCGCTAGTGCATGACATGAAGAAACACAGCCAGGAAATCCAGATTGCAGTCACAAGGAGGAGTCTCAATTATTCTAGTCTTAGCATGTGCAAATATAACACCCTTAAGTACAGTGTTATTCAGCTCTTTTTAGAAGTGTAAAAACCAAAAAAAAAAAAAAAAAAAGAAAATACCTCTACATTTTGAAGGAAAGAATGTCTCTCAGGCCAACCGTTTGGGGTTCTTGAGAGTTACTGAGTTCTCCAAAGGCCTTTCCCACCCCACTTTAACAAGATGCTTTGCCTGTGACACCAAACCTGTATGTACTAACCATCTGAGAAGGGAATCTTCCTTTTTTTTTTTTCTAATTCTTTGCAACAAGGCTGGAGAAGTAATTGACATCTAGCCAGTGCCCTAAATATTCTAGTAATAAATGCCTTGGCAATACCACAGCTAGACAAACAGATTAAAATAATGAGTGGTACAGAGACTGCTGTGCAACACTTTTTCCCATTAAAAAGTACTGCTTTCAGTTGCTTATCACTTTGCCAAACAATTCAAACTGAAATGTTGAGTGCTTGCTATGAGGTTGACTTTTCTGGGAAAAGTTTCTGCTGGAATGGAAACATTTATGAGAATTATATTGTGAGATGGGAGAGGGAGGGAGAATCAGCTGCTTGCCCACATTAAAAAAGTTACTCTAGGCATTTCACTGAGTTGTCATTGCATTCCAGAACTGGGATTTATGATCAGGTTGAAATGTGGCTGTTTGGTACTAAAGGTGTTCACCATAGAATTCCAAGATTATGCCTTTAGACCAAATCCAAAGAAATAATCTCCACTTTCTGCCTTGGTTAATACTCCAGAAAGGATTTGGATATCTGAAGTTTTGAGACAATAACTACTTTGAGATTAAATCTGTGACAGCAGTTGCTTCCATGAAGCCTGAATTTCAGTCTCAACTTGTTTTCAGATGTGAACCTGGCCAAAACCATTCCTAAAAAGAAAAAAAAAAAAGTGAACAACGCCTTTCAGTCCTCTGTTTATTCAAAATGGAGTAGAGGTAGTTACAGAAAATTTTATTACTAAGAACAAAAATACATTGCAATGCTTTACTGCAATTGGAAATGGAAAGATCTATAGAGCTAAAGATTAAAGATTCAGAATAATACTGTGCTGCTAGTGATGCATACATCCATCAACACTCCACCTTGAGAAGAGAATGCACTCCTCACTTAAGCAATGCAGAATATAGGAGTTCATCCTAATGTTCTCAACACTCATCCTGCACAGCATAGTCAGAGCTCTCAAATGAAAGCCGCAGAAGGACAGGGGAGCAATACTTGCTAACTCAGAAGATAGAACTGGAAGGCTGTGGTCTCTGGATACACAACAACTGCTCTGCTGCAGCACAACATGCTGAGCATTACGGTGTATTTCTTTTCAGCTGTTTCTTATCCTTCCCAAACCGATTAACTTGAGTACCAAGTGCTTCTCAGTTTTTTTCCTTCCAGCAGATGATAGGATTCATGGCAAGGATTCCATTGAAGCCCTGTTTGTGCAGGTAGTGTACATTTTGGGCAAAATGCATTAGTAGTGTAAGTATTAGCATTACTTATTTTCACCGTGATATTCATGGCTCAATATCAATTGCTGTTTCTGCTTGATCAGGCAACACAGATAATTATAAGTCTAATGCTACAGGACACTACGCTTTGCTGGGTGGTATCCTTGCTTGGGATCCCATGGTAGCCCCAGCCTTGTTGGACTGGGCTGCAAAGCACAGGCAAGAGCAGATGGGCCATAGTCCAGCATAGCAGGCAGGGCTTTAGGAAATGTCAAAACACACTGGGGAAGAAAGGAGGTAGGTGATAAGAGAGAGCTATGGACGTAACCCGGCACAACCATACAGTGAAAAAACGATCCTCAATCTGAGAAAGCAGATGAGAGGAAGTGAGGTGCATACCCGTGGCAACGCAAGGAGGGTATACGAGCGCCCTAAGTCTCACAGGAGCCAGAAACAGGATTGACACTTTCCACATTCCAGCCAATTCCCAGCTTGTTCCTCCCCACACAAGCTCAGATGACTCCCTGCTGCTCAGGGCCTCCCTGATCCTTTCCAAACAGCCACCTTTTCCAAGCAGCCCTCCTCTCAGAGCCCCCACTAACCACACCTGGGGTCCTGAGGGACTGGCATCATTTTGAGGTGTTCTAACTGAGGCCACTGCAAGGGCTGGTGCCAGGCATGGTGGGGGCTGGGGGTAGGTGAGGGCCCAGGTGCAGCTGGGGATGTGCTGGTGGGAAGGGAAACATGGGGGCAGCCGCTGCGGGGATGAATATCTGCTTTGTTTCTGAGAGCTGCTGGAGGCGGGAAACAAGAATGTCTGTTAGCAAAGTCTGCCTTTGGGTTTTTAGGTGACTCCTTTCATTTCTTGTTAAAGTCCCAGGCTGTTGTTCGGGTGTTTCCTCAGTGTAAATCAAATAAATGAGACTGGCCATTTCCTTGTAAGGTGAAAGCACAGTAAATTTTGGTTTACTACTCATTTTCATTAATCTTTCTTTGGAAAAATGATAAAAATGAACTCTTTTCGTAGCTGTCAGATAGAAATTGAAATCAACGCCTTCTCTTTAGAAGGCTTTTGTCTCAGACAGAAGTTTTCCCTAGGCTAATGCATTGTTGGGAGTTTCAATTTTGTGGGGTTTTTTTCCCTACAACAAGAGTTTTAGTAACATTTAATAATAGTTAAGTGGCATTAATTGATCTTGAGTCTCCAATGAAAAGTAAGGAGGAAACTAATATTACTTTGTTTAAAAGTTGGTGCTAGCATTCCAGTGACAAATATGACCTTTGGAAACATTTCTAAAACAAACAGCTGAAATAGTTGTTCTCTTCCTGAAAGTTTTGTTGCTGGTGGTGGTTTTTTCTCTCTTTTGCCATTTTCAGAAGATTGAGAAGATACAGACTGAAGTGTTATAATACCTGAACATATATCCCAAATGCCAGAGTACCAGAGATTTCCAAGCAATGCTTGAAAGACCAGGAGAGGCTTTCTTTCCTGAAGAAAAAAATGTACATGTTAGTAGGAAACCTTTTCTCAGACCAGTGCAAAAATGAGTGACAGAGATTCAGAGGAGCATGGTGGAATACAAAGACCCTAAAGAAGAGTAGACTTTCCTAAAAATATTGAAGTGAGACGTGTTTTCCAAATCAACATGAACATAGTGAGATTTGTATACAGTTGTATATATCAGTGTGCTCTCTTTTCCAAAAGTAGAAAAAGCTCTTGAACTGTTTCTTCACTTTGAGCTGATGATAAAACTGATAAAAATACCCAAGAAATACTATCTGAGCCTTAAAGAATTGGTAAGAATTTACCAATTTACCATTACAAGCTTAGGTGTAACTTTCATGAAAGGGCAGAATTGAAAATTGGGAATAACATACTATTAATATGAGAAGCTTTTGGTCTGAGGGTGGAAATAAATGTGAATTAGGTCAAAGGACAGAATCTTTCTCAATCTCAAACTCCTTAACTCAAGATTCAGAGCACGTATTTTATGTAACACTTACCCAGATGTTCCACCCAATTCCCTGCCAAGCCCAAGAAATTCCCCATCATAAATCTTTTTCTTATTTGAGAAAATTGGAAGGTCATTTCCAGGAGATGAAGGATTTTTGTTGAAACTCTACTTTTACAGCAGATTTATTTCCTTGAAGGTTTCTCTTGGGGAAACATTTGGAACAAACAGCATGAGGTCAACTGGGAGGGGAGAAGTATAGAAAGAAACCACAGTTTATTTTATAAGAAGTTTAACAAGTGTTTACCACCTGAATTGCACAGCTTTAGCTGCACTGCTGCTCTAATATAAGGAATTCTTCAGATTAAAATAGTCAGATATAGATTTGTCTTTTATAATAAGTGTGTTCCCTTCCCTTCCCTTCCCTTCCCTTCCCTTCCCTTCCCTTCCCTTCCCTTCCCTTCCCTTCCCTTCCCTTCCCTTCCCTTCCCTTCCCTTCCCTTCCCTTCCCTTCCCTTCCCTTCCCTTCCCTTCCCTTCCCTTCCCTTCCCTTCCCTTCCCTTCCCTTCCCTTCCCTTCCCTTCCCTTCCCTTCCCTTCCCTTCCCTTCCCTTCCCTTCCCTTCCCTTCCCTTTTCCCTTTCCTTTCCCTCTTTAGTAATGGCTCTTCCCTCTTTAGTAGCTCTTCCAGACTGGGCTGATTCAACCATCTATGTCAACATTTGAACAGTGATTATGTACCTTGGTTTCCCAAATTAATATTTGGTCTCAGTGACCCATCACAGCAGACAGAGATCCACACTGCTGAACAGCAGGAGTGGAACCAGGTGTTTGCAGGACGCACATGGTGTTTATGCCAGGACAAAAAGGAAAAGATTTCACATATTTATGTGTTTGCTAACCAGAAACTATGCAGGCATAGAGAAACACAGATAAAATCATTATATAATGCAGCAATGAAGGTTGGGAAAAGGAAAAAAGGGAAAAATTAGAAATTCTTAGGAAGAGAGCATAAGTAGTAGAGATGTATGGAGAGAATAAGGGAGAGGATGAAAGAAGAAAAAAAATGAGACTGTTAAAGAAACAGAGGAAAACAAAAGGAAATGATACATGATGTCACAGGTAAAAAATAAACTGAGAAAGAACATAATTCTTACTTTTATATAAAATATGCTGATAAAGTTTATCTATTAATATATACAGATAGATACACACAAGCATGTACTGACTCAATGTGCAACAAACTGATAGGGTTTAGCTGAGTTTTATGTGTGGCAGAAAATAAAATGAAATGCATATATCAAGCACATAACAGAACAGCATCTGCTCATTTTTAAAGCTGTCTGAAAGGCAGATGAGAATGACTTTCTCCATCTGTATCTCACGGAGGAATCTTGGGGAATATTAACATATGAATTTAATAAAAACATGCTGCCATTGGCATTTTTATAAATAAAATAGAGACTTTGTTATCTAGGCAAGGGGTATTTTTTGTTATCCTGATTCAGTCAGGCTCTAGTTAAGTGAAGTCTGAAACCATACGCTTCAGTTTTTCAAATTTAGCACATGTATGGCACTGAACATATGCTATGATGAAGGATGGCTTGCTGAGTTGGAACCTTGAAAATCATGCTTGTAGTATTTACTCATGAGAATAACCCTCTTTGCTTATCTAACTAAACCTATAAACAGATTAAAACTTAAAAGCCTGACATTCAGTGATCAACTGCTCTCTGGAGCATGCAGAACACTTCCAGCTCCCTGTTGCACATGATCTCTTGTCCTTGTTATCCCTTATAGATAGCTTTAGTTCTGCTTCATCCACAGACTTGAGCTGCCTTTGCAAGGCACAGTAAGAGAAGCCCTCTGCAAAGGACCTTGAGTTCCCACATTTGCCACAAACTGACAAAGTATGTTTCATATGACAGATAAATCATATAGAAAGATGGTTAAATCTGAGTACCCTGTTGTTTCCCAGACTAGTCTCTTTCATGGTGAGGAAATACTCCTGATGTTGATTATGATGCCCAGAGACACTTAATTCCCTCTGGACCAAAATAGGTGGAGGCTATTTTGAGGTTCATTTTATGTACAATAGCCATTGCTATTAGCTGTGATACACTACTTCGGTTTTATGTATGGGTTTCCAGTATCCTTTGATGTATGAGGGCCTCCTTTCCTCAGAATATCTTGCCTTGAACCATACTGGGCCTCACTACATCCCCAATTTCCTTGTGTTGATGTATCCATATCTACTTCAGAAGTGTTTTTCAGGATGAAGCATCAGCAGACTGCTCTTTCTAATATTAAGTGTTTTGTCTCCCGCAATCTCTCTTTACTATCTTCCAAGCTAGGTATTTCCTCAAGAAAGGCCATGCCACAGATGACCACAATGAGCTTCTGGGATTGGGCTGTTCTGACAAGCTTGATCTCACCTTTCTCTCACTGAATCATGTCTGAATAGAAGACGAGCTCAAAGCCTGGGTACATGAGAGATCTAGTAAAAGCGCACATTTCATTCATAGCTGATGAGGAATTGCAGTCAAATACTAGATGATGTAATCCTAATTCAAATATATTTAAATATATGTTTTCAGTGAGCCTAAATGTCTCTGATTCCTGTAAACAAGAGGTAAATTTTGTTTGCTCCAAGGGCATGCTAGATTTATGGCTATGAAGAATTTCAGTGTGGACTGCTTAATATCTGGGAATCCTGGACATAGAGTCATAGAATGGTAGGGGTTGGAAGGGACCTTTAGAGATCATCTAGTCCAACCTCCCTGCAGAAGCAGGTTCACCTAGATCAGGTCACATTAGGAATGTGTCCAGGCGGGTCTTGAAGACCTCCAAGGAAGGAGACTCCACAACCCCTCTGGGCAGCCTGTTCCACTGCTCCATCAACCTCACAGTAAAATAGTTTTTTCTTGTGTATAAATGGAACTTTTTGTGTTCCAGCTTCACCTCATTACCCCTTGTCCTGTTGCTAGCTACTATAATAAAAAGGGATGTCTCAACCTCCTGACACCCACCATTTAGATTTTTGTAAATGTTAGTAAGATCCCACCTCAGTCTCCTCTTTTATAGATCAAACAGCCCCATTTCCTGCAGCCTTTCCTCGTATGAAAGATGTTCCAGTCCCCTTTTCATCTTGATGTCCCTGTGTTGGACCAGGGGTTCCTTGTCCCTGTCGAGCTGAGGAGCCCAGAACTGGACACAGGACTCCAGATGAGGTCTCACCAGGGCAGAGGGGGAGCAGAACCTCCCTTAACCTGCTGGACACACTCTTCTTGATGCATCCCAGGATGCCATTGGCCTTCTTGGCCATGAGGGCACATTGCTGGCTCATATTTAGTTTATTATTAATCAGGACTCCCAGGTCTCTCTCTGCAGAGCTGCACTCTCTAACATGGACCACAGCACATGCTCTACCATAATAATAATAATAATAATAATAATAATAATAATTTGTAGCACAAATATTATTTTCCTTTCCCAAAAGTCACAAAGAGGAGTTCACAATGTGGCTTCATGCTGCATTTGAGATGGTGGCATCCTGATCTTAACCAAAAGAAAATATTTTCTTTAATTATCAAAAAAGTGTTCCTGACCTATATTTTGCTTCACTTAGGGACTCAGAGAATCACAGAATCTTAAGGGTTTGAAAGGACCTTGAAAGATCATCTAGTCCAACCACTCTGCCAGAGCAGGGACGCTTAGGGTAAGTCACATCAGTATTTGTCCAGGTGGATTTTGAATGTCTCCAGAGAAGGAGACTTTACGACCCACCTGGGCAGCCCATTCTTCACTGTGGGGATGACTCCTTCCTTTCAAATATGGAATTAAAAAGAGATAAATTTTGCAAAATAAAACACAAGTAAAAAATAAATTTATTTTCGTCTGCTTCTACTTGCCATTATTGTAATTAGCACTTTTAAATTATAATAATTCATTATTGTCCAAAGCACAATAATTAATAACATTACTATCTCTCCTTCCACTTTCTCAGCCCATTCCTCTCAGAAAACCAAACAGTTCCTCTCTCACAACAGCTTGAAATACAGACTCAGGCAGCTTATATCTTGTCTGTCACCAGGATTTAAATGTATCAGGCCCTGGCAGCATGGTCCATTCTTCACTGATTAGAGTCTGATGAGACTGATTTCCTAACAAAGATGAGTTTCATTCATGGCCCTTCAGGTTCTCCATTTCCCATCTTTAGCCCTTTCATCACTTTCCGTAACAGCTGACTTTCCTAACTGCTCTGAGAAGTGCTGAAAGAAGAGTCTCATTGTGGACTATCAATGGAGCCCTGGGCTCTCTCCTTGCCTGGCTATTATGGGAAGGGTCTTTGGTCTTTACACATGCCAGAAGGACATTATATTTATTTAAATCATTGTTACTTGAAAATATGATCAGAGAGCTGCACAAGCCCCTCATTACATTTTATATTCATATACAAAAACCTACTCTCTGTAGAACTTATTCCTTGTCTGTCAACTGATGGAAGAAGAAAGTGAGACTATAAAAAAAAATATTTGTTGTCTACTGGGAAAAATTCCTGTGGGCAGCTGAATCTGCTGTTTCACTGAACACTTTGACATTTGAAGGATTGGTAAATAACTCAGGTGCAGAGCTGAGCTAATGGGTCAACGCATAAAAGATATACACACGGGCAAAGGGCAAAAGAAACCGTACTTTGATCATATGGGTATCTTACAGAGGAAGCTTTCTGGCAGGAATAAATTTTCTGGACATCATGATGTGGCAGTAAGGGTACACCTTACTGTGCTACTTTATAGGCAGCTCCCCAAATCAGAAAAGACCTGTGAATTGTCAAAGGAAATGAAAACTTTCTTGCAGATCATTTAGGCCATTTTGCATGATCTAAGTGGCAAATTAATTTCTATTGAGATATTGTACCAACTGATTCAAAAAGTAGGAAAAGGTTAACCTCTCCTCCCACACACATACCGTTTCAGAGCTGATGGAGTGGGACAGAAATTCTGGGCACGTCAGGACACCCATAGTCCTGGAGGAGAAGGTTCCTCTGAGGGAATAAATCTCATCTTCCTGTCATGCTCAGGCTAGTGTCAACCACAGCACTGACTAGCAGTGGACTTGCCAGATGCAATCACAATAAATCCCAAGCCTCTCATATCTTCCTATAGATAGGGGAGGCAACGGAGGAGCTCCTACAAGATTGATGCAGCGAGAACTTCAGGATACTAACATGGCAGATCATTAAGCTGATAAATGGTGATAAATGCAAGCCTTTACCTTAATTCAGAGACATCTTCAGCTTCAGAAACAATGTATTTGTAGAGCACAATCCCAGTACATCTATATAACAACCCCATAACATGACATTTAATACAGCTGGTGATTATGAATGGTATGTCTCTTTAACTACATTTCAGTGGTGCAGTAACTGCTCTTAATAAACATTGCCTGGCTTATCTCTTGGAAAGTTAAAAAAAAAGAAAAAAGTGATTAATGAGCTTGTGAACTAGTGTTTCATTTGAGCTGAGGTTTTCACTAACTGATAAACACTCCAGACTCACTCTGGCGTTCCGGCTTATCTCAGCTGCACAGAAATAATGATGCAGAAATGTCTTCTCAGCCTTTAGAATAAAAAGCAGGAGGATATTTCTGAGGCTTATCAGCCTATGCTAGAGTTAATGCAGCCTTACTGCTAATCTTCAGTAAAAGCAGATGCAAAAGCTTGCTAATGTTTTTAAGGTTAATGGGAGATTCTTTTCTTCAGCACGGCACCGAAAGCATTCTAATTTGCTTTTCTCAGAGTGTTTGTCAGTTCTCTGTCCCTAGATTTCTTCAGATCCTGCTCTATACTCCAATATAGGGGTAGGGCAGCAGATGGGGAAAATACAGGGAGATGAAACCCATCCAGGGTCCAGTTGTGCAGACAGAGAAAGTATTGAAACAGACTGAACTGGAAGCTGATGCCATTTTGGTCAAATATCAGGCTGCTAATTTTCTAACCATCAACTCTAACTTCAGTCAGTGTTTAGAGTTTCTTCAGGGTCCACCCCACAAGCATATAAAAGGTTAAATTCGTTAAAGGGTTAAAACTGGTACGAACTCCATCAGAGTTTTAATGTTATATTCTTTACCCAAGGCAATAGACAGTTTCTTCAGAGTCATTCCATTCTAATGTGTAAATGCTGAAAGCAATTAGACTGTGTCCTGTATGTATTAAAGTATTTAGGAGAAAAACTTTGGAAAAAGTGACTTTTCATGAACAGCTGCCAAATATTTTCTAAAAGCTATAGCACTACTAATAATATAAGAAGCTTTAGTTTTTAAAGCAAAGGTGGTTTTGAAACATGTAATTGCAGAAAATTATTTTGATGTGATAAGCTTTTTTTTAAACATTTCGGTATGGGAATGGACAATGCAACAGCATCCACAGCAATGTCTGTTGGCCAGAAAATGATACCAAGTTGAAATTTTTATGAGAAGAACATATATTTTTGTTTAAAATTACAAATTATTTTGTTTTGAAGAATTGAAACGTCCTTTTTTATTTTTAAAACAACAGCTTGAAGTGCCATGAAGAAATGCTTAGAGCTGTCATTGCCATTTTGAGGAGGAAATATTCCTTCAGCTCTGACTATCAAATATGTTTTGTTAGAGATGTCTTGTGTGCTGTTACTTCTTTAAAGGAAATAAGGGGACAGGATTCTACTATTTCCCCATCCTTTGTTGCAGAGTAGATGTACAGACTTTCCAATGCTGTTTTATTTATAGATTTCAAGTCATTCCAACACAATCACATGCCTTCTGATGGCTTCAATAAGCCCACTGGCTGTTTATGGCTAGAAAGTTAGAATTCATACAGAGACTAGGCATAAATGAGAACCAGACCCCACATTACTTCAATCACTGGGGGAAGGTGTCTAAATTAAATGTATGCTATAAAAAGACTTCAGTATTAGTCATGTCTGCTTGATGAAATAGGACCACGTTTGCTTAATTAAATATTATCAATAGCCTTAAAATATTCTGCTGCCTAATGAAACTGGTTACCACCTAAATTGTTTATACAGTTGCTTTCTCTGGCTTTTGATTCTTTCCATCCCACACATGCTGTCACTGAAAGGTAGAAGGTGGAGCCAAGGGTGCTTGTGAAGCTACCTTTCTTAAGCAATGCCTGCCACTTTTATCAAAATAAATACTAAGCATGATGTTCAAAAGGTTAATAACAAGGATATCAGTCCCCTTCTAATACCTGTATTTTCACTGCATACAAAAAGAAACATGTAAACATAAAAATTAGGTACCCTCTTGAATCATAATATGCTTGGCTTGTAGCTCCATTTTGTTAATACTTGAGGTAGTGTATAAACATTTCTCTGGCTAACATAAAAGCTGCCAAATGACCACGAGGATTTTAATTACACGAAGAGATAATTGTTCTGGGAAAAAAAAAAAAAAAGAAGAGGAAAAAAGATGTAAATACTGTAATTGTATTTAATCACAAAGGGAAACAAGGATCAGCTGTCAGAAGTACACAGCTCCTGTTGAGTTCATACGGGGTCACAACTTCTCTGTGTTTTAGGCTGTCTTTGCGCAGTGAAAGATGCATCTTTATACATTTGCATTTAGATGCAAATCACAACTCCCTTTCTCTGCTTCCCCTGCTTTTCAGGTGAACTATGGTTTTCTACACTGAAAATAAAGCAAGGGGAGGGGGTTTTGGCAAGCTCTCTGAGCGTGCAGAACTCCAGAAGAGAGACTATAACTAGGTGAGGGGATTTAGAGACACAGAAATCCATTCTCTGGTTCCTGGCATATGAAAGGCTGGCAGTGACTGCTAGGAGATTGGAGACTGTGGAGAAGTATTTGAACTAGGAATGTTTTTCTTTGACATCAGTTTCGTAAAATACATTGAAGTGATTGTTTGAACAAAGTTTGAGGGGAATTGGGCTGAAATTTAGAGAACAATCCCATACGGCTGAGAAGCTTAGCTGAATAGGTTGCTTGGGACTTCAGTACTTACAAAACTGGCAGCCAAAATTTTCTAAAATAGTAATTGATTCCGATCTTCTGAATTTTACTCTATGCTTGCAAACAGCTCACCAACCAGATCCTTGTATTTTCCGCTCACATCCTGCACAACCAGTCAGCTCACAAGTATGTGCTGAAGAGTTTGATCAGAGAGAGCAACCCAGATTATTTTGGATGTCCCTAGAAAAGTTGGAACTACCAAATGAGTCAAGTGCAAGAAGTACATGTTCATCTGAGGGCAAACTGTATCATAAAGATATTTGAAGTCCACATTCCCTTTTTTCTATAGTAGCTAGCAACACGACAAAGGGGTAATGGGATGAAGCTGGAACACAAAAAGTTCCACTTAAATATAAGAAAAAACTATTTCACTGTGAGGGTGAGGGAGCCCTGGCACAGGCTGCCCAGAGGGGTTGTGGAGTCTCCTTCCTTGGAGGTCTTCAAGACGTGCCTGAACACGTTCCTGTGCGACCTGATCTAGGTGACCCTGCTTCTGCAGGGGGTTGGACTAGATGATCTCTAAAGGTCCCTTCCAACCCTACCATTCTATGATTCTATGATTCTATGATTCTATGTGTCATGGTTCTTGGATTTTTCAGAGGCTGAGGGGGAAGTTGACTTATTCCCTTCCTTTTTAATTTCCCAATGTCACAGGCTGAGAGGGTTATTAACTCACATACCAATAACTTTTACCAGCTAAGACCAATAGCAATGATAGTGTTATAACTGCTGATCTTAGAATGTCTTGCATACACTGAGAACATCTGTACATTTATCCTAGTAGTATGATGTTTATGTAAATCTTGTCAATGTACTATACACATGCATCACGCGTGTAGTCTTTATATTTGAAATTTTGCTTACTTGAATATAAATATCAATGCAAAGTGTAATATTTTATATAAACACATATTTTACGGCTGTATATATTTTGTGTGTAAACAGAATTTGTTAGGAGACAGATACCAAATGCATTTTTAAAGATAATCTTACTTGGTAAAATGAGAGCTCACTTGAGACATTGAGAGGCTCAGGAACCTGGTAATGGGACACAAACCTTTACACCTCCATATCACCACTTAACACCCAATCAAAACCAGAGACAATTAAAAATTGTCACTGTCCTGACAGTTTGGTGTCCAAGAAGCTGCAGAATGCTTGTCTTCATCCCTACTGGTGTGTAGACAAGTCTGTCAGAGATCAGTCCTGGTAGCAGACAGGAAGGCATAGAAACATCAGCTTCCTCTATCTGTCACTGGCAGTGCAGGGGTTGCCCCACAGGACTCCTGTGTCACCTGCCCTGAGTGATACAAAGACACCAACTGCTTCTCCCCTGGGTGGGTTTGCTGAATTTCTCTAGCTGACGGGGGAGAAACTGTAGTCCTCATGGTAAAGCTCAGCGTCAGCAGCTTGAGTCTCTCTTTCCAGGTCCTGTGCACGTAGAGATAAAGTCAAACTCTTGACAAGGGGGACTATAGTGTGACAAGAAGGAAACAGTGTGGACAGCAGCACCAAGGAAGCGATCATGCCCCTGTACTCGGCACCTTGAATAGTGTCTTTGGTTTTGGGCCCTCTCACTACATGAAAGACATTGAGGTTCTGGAGCTGGTCCAGTGATGGGCAACAAAGCTGTGAAGGTTCTAGAGAATAAGGAACAACTGGGGGAACTTGGGGTGTTTAGTCCAGAGAAAAGGAGCCTGAAGGGAGTCCTTATTGATCTCAAGAACTACCTGAAAGGAAGTTGTAGCGAGGTGGGTGTTGGTCACTTTTCCCAACTGACTAGCAACAGAAAAAGAGGAAAAAGTTGCACCAGGGGAAGTTTAGATAAGATATTAGGAAAAAATTATCCACCGTAAGTGTTACTAAGCATTGGAACAGGCTGCCCAGGGAAGTACTTGAGTCATCATCCCTGGAGATACTTAAAAGACATGTAAATATGGTGCTTACGGATATGGTTTAGTGGTGGACATGGCAGTGCTAGGTTGGACTTGATGATCTCAGGAGTTTTTTCCAACCTCAATTATTCTGTGATTCTGTGATTCACAAAAAATATCCTCAAGCATAGCTGCTACCTACAAAATGTACCTTGACAAACAAATAAAACTTGTAGGGCTGCCAAAACATTGCAAGAACTGTTCCCATTCTACAAATAGAGAGAGACTTTGTCTTGAGGGCTGTCATTATGATGTCTTTTGTGAGCATGAAATGAATCCAGTTCCTGAAATGAGGCCTCAGATAGCAGCATCGTTCTCAAAACTCTTCCTCTCTTATCCTTTTTGGATTAAGCTATTATTCTCATCATTTGGATCCTTCAGCAAAACAGATGAAAGGCAACAATACAGTAACCTCAAGACACAAAGACTGTATTCCTTCCATCTGTGTTGGAAATACCTATAAACTAAGGTAAGCACAAAAGAAACAAGATATGCCTCCTCTAATCCTTAATCTAGATTCTTTTTGTTGAAAGAGAGGAAAAGACAACATCTATTTCTGGGTTGGCAAAAAGCTATTTTCAATATGTGGAAGACTTTATTGTTGTTCATTACCAGCTATCCATATTTGGACCTGACAGAGTTGATGATGATATTCCTGGATTAATTGGGTGAGAGGTACTTGCTGAAGATACTTGACATACAGTGCTGGCTGGACTGGCATAGGATGCTTGCAAAGACACTGCAGATGACAGCAGTTGTTGTCAGGATACACCTAAGAGGCTGAGACAATACCTGACTCCATGCAGAAAAGTCACACAGAGAGAGAAAAATACCCTCTAACAGAAAAAAGGCTGTCCCTTGCCCTGTTTGCACTGGTGAAAACTGAAAATCACTCACTGCACTCCTTTGCCTTCCTTTGTCATTCACCTTGTCAATGTAGAGGCATTTTGATAGTTATCACATTTGGTGTGATAGCCATAGTCCAACAAAAACACAGTGTGACTGCTGAAGTGATATGTAAGAGAATGGGATATTCTGGCAACATCCACCCTGTGCTAGAATTTGCCTTATGGCAAAGTGCCACATGTAGAAGCAGTGAGAGGACAAGACACATGTAGGTTTTCCGTGAGTAAGCAACGTGGTGTCTGGACCCACATATTCCACAGTACACAGCCTGTCCAAAAGTGACACTAGACAGAGATATGCAAGAGCTGGTTCAGAGCTAATGTAGAGTCATATTGATCCTAAAAACAAAGAGAGAGCAGTGCCTCACTAGGGTGCTTTGAAGATAGTCTAGTAATACAGGCACACTATGATCAAAGCTGTGGTGGGACTGCTTAACTTCCTTCCATGAAGTTACTGTTAGTCCATGAAGGAGCTTGGTACTGCATGACATGCATTTTTATTCATCTGTATGGCATCTGACTACTTGTTGAGGCATCCAAACTCTTAATTACATAGATCAAACAATGGCATTATCCCTTCTGCCTGCAGGTTTAGCTGTTAGCTTGAAGACCAAGATTTAATCAGTGAAAATGCCTGAAAAAAGAGCTATCATGTAGCTTCTGATGAGTGTTATGGTTGTACGAGCAATCTGATGTAACTGGAAAAATACTATGCTGTGTGTGATTAGTTTTCATCAGTATGGGCTTTCCCACAACTCTTTTTTTTTCCCCAGTTCCTTGTATTTGTCTTAATTCTTCAAGTGTTTAAAATCTAATTTTTCTGCATTAGATTAATATATTTTCCTTATAGCATTTTCCAAAGGGCTACTCCTAAAAAAAAATGTTAAAGAATCTGAATTTTCAGGTATTCATCACTGTTCCCATTTTGCCTGTACAACTACCTGTCAGCAAACTATCTAGACATCATGATGACCAAGAAGATCTTCAGCTTAGCTTGAGGTTGTCACTCATATACCAGTTCTTCCAGATGGGAATTTATGAGATAGATAATTAAACATTCAACACATACTAAAATATTATTTTAATTAGTACATATTTTGTTGTAAAATATTCTAAACAAACAAAATATGAGCAGTGTCGTGCTGTTCTTGCTGATGTATGTTATCTGGTGGAGCCAGTGTGCTTGAGCCTGCACTTATTTATATGTCACTGATTCAAGGCAAGTATTTTGTCTCCTGTCCTATAGTGACATAAAATTGGTGTAACATTTACTGGAATAAGAGATTGAGACTGGTTAGACTGACTGGTGATTGCATTGGCTAATTTTTCTGTCAAATGATTGTTCAGGTTCTTGAAGACAGGAATCTCTGCTTTTTTATTTCCTCCTTCTCCCCCACTTCCATTAGATGACACAGCCAATATGACATTATCCAATAAAATCATCTGTTTGTGGAAACGACTGCAGGATACATACACATACATAAGCCCCATCATGTTTGAATAAAATCAAGATTTTTGCCTTCTTCAGATTGAACTACCTCAAACCTCGGGACTTTGAAAAAAATGTGCCTTTGTGGCTTGTAAGATTATAGATGAGCCCAGGAAGAAGGCCAGATGTGAATACTCCCAAACTTGGGCAGGGCCAACCGCTTGCATTCAAGTCTGCCAGCATAACGATTATAAATCAAGATTTCTAATTTTCAAAAGATAAGATAAAGTCTTGTGACTTCACCACTCTTTTAAAATACTGGTCATTGTCATATGTGATTAGTTGCTAGACCAGAACTCCAACTTTTCATTTTTGTAAAAAAAAAAAATTATTAAACAAGAATGAATACGATTGAAGTACATCAGGGTGAGTACACCAGGCATACCTGCTCTTATTATTTCACTGACTTGCACTGAAGAGACTTCAGCTAGGACATCACCTTCTGAGAAGTGTTCATGAGGCTCTGCAGCACCAATGGCACTGTGACTGTTGGTGGAATTTAATGACTTTGGCACAAAATTACAGTATCTGGCTCCATGATATGTGCCTTACTCACCTGGGGCTTCAAGCTAGACATTTAACACCACCATGTCTCCCCTCTCCTCTTCACTGATATTCTATTAAGAAGTTTATTTAAGCAGACCAAAGTTTGACCTCTCCTGCCACACTTCTCCCTGCAGTGGAGCTCTGTTGCTGCCCACCTGCTGCACAGCAAGATTGTACTTAGCTGCGATCCCTGGCACACACTGTGTGCTTATGGTTGATGGCCTGCTTGAAGGAGAACAGACCACTCATAAATTGCACAGTCATTACCCTTTATGCATACTTGTTCTCATAGGTGTTGCAGATTCCTGCCTCCTAATAAGGAAAGGAAGTAGAAAAACACATAAATTCTCCTAAGGGAGTCAGACAGCCTGAAGCCACATTCGACAGCTGTTGCTGTTACCATGAACACCAAGAGCAAAACAAGGATTAGGAAGGGGGTGGAGGGGGGAAGAAAAATAAAAGATGCATTGCCAGGCATTTTGGCAAGATATTCTTGGATATGGAATGTGTTTTGCACTGCCCCAATCTATAAAAGCTCAGTGCTTCTGTGGCATGTGATGGAATTTGGAGATTAAATAAACATTGGCATTAATTAGTCTAAAACTGAGTAATTTCATTTATCTGAAGTTTGTATTTTTGTATCTTGTTGAGTTTTTTAAAAACTGTTGCTTTAATCTCCAGCAGAAAGATTTTGGCTTTTGATGGAAGTTTGAACGTTATGTTGTTATTAAATCTAATTCACAAGAGGTTTCAGAAAATGTTTTCACAGAATTTACCCTTTGTCTTCTACTCTCACCTCTGGTCTTCTTCCTAGGTTCTTCCCTGGCTGCCCTGGAGCTATGCTGATTTACACCAGCTAAGCCTCCATCCCTCCATATTATAGCTGAGGAATCCAAAGAGGAGATTCACGTGCTCTGTAAAGAGATGTATTTAGTCTATCCCACGGAGATAGTTTATGGCTTTGGCAGGGAAACTGTTGACAATGCTTACTGTAACTATAGTTCAAAGTGAATCTGAAGTCTTAGAGCTGCAGCTCTCCCTATACTTGTTACCTTAATTTGTTAAATATACTCAGTGTAGGTAGGTATGTATCTATAGAGCCACACCACCAGTGAAACAGTCACTCTATAGTCTACTGAAAGTGAGGATGAGGCACACCACAGGCTGCTTCTGCCTTTTGGAGCAAGGCGCAAAACCAAGTTAATCACTTAGCTGGGCACTAAGACACCCATGGCACATGTCACAGCCTGCTGGTCTCAGCATCTTGGACAAACTGGAATTTGTGCAATTATACACATATTTAAAATGTGTCCCCTGCCTAGTTTCAAGTAGATCTAGTATTCCTCACTGTTGACTTAAATCAGGGAGGGGCATTGTTTTGCTGCATTGAATATCTGGTGCTTTTAATTCTTGTGATGGTTAACTTCAGGTGCAGACAAAGTGATTTTTACTTTTCAGGCCAAAAGTCACATCTGCTCTCATCAGAAGACCAAAGTTACACTAGATCCCAAAAGCAGGAGCAATTGTGTGTATTTTCTCAGGACAATCTTCTGGAAGGGCTCAGAGGAGATTTCAGTTTCAGCATCTGATTTCTGTGTTTTCCCATGTTATCTGCAGCTTCCCTTCTACCTGTTCTCCCTTTGCCATGTAACTCTCCTTGAACACAAACACAACTGGTGGCTAGTCTGTGGATGCTGACACGTCTCATTGTATTCAGGCATATTTCCATCCCACTTCAGGATCTGGCCTCTTATAGGCAACCACAAACCTTGCACACTCAGTTAATCAAAACGCTGTGTGTTGGAGGTCCATTCTGCTGGAAGGATCAGGCCGAGACATGATTTCTCTGTTTAGGGTGGAGCAAAGCAGTGGATGGCTTAAACAGCATATATTAATTCTGTCTGAAAGCTGACAAATACCAAATAGTATTTTCTAATTGAGTTTAAAACAGAATTATAAAATAAAAATCTACCTTGAACTTTTTGATAGCAATTATCAAAACACAATTTTCTAAAAGTATTTGTGACAAATGAGAGTAACCAGTAACGCTGTTTAATATTCTAAAACAGCATAAGTTCCTGTCCAATGTCAGTTTTAATGCAAACTAAGAATATGCTACTTATTGAGCTGGAAGAAGGTTTTGATTTACAATTATGCCTTGATGGATTACCTGAAAGCACAACCTTCAGGCAAACTGTGATTAACTTGACCAAAGACATCTGGGAGAGCCATCTACGGCCTAAAATTATGACCTTGGTATTCTGGACTGAAACTAGACACCATTTAAATTGCAGTGCTGAAAAACTCTTCTACAGAGGCCTTTGTTTAGGAGGCCAACAGGTTTTTTAGCTTCAGCAGTTCAGCAGAAACACCTCTTGTGAAGTTACACAGGGAAAAGAAAGTACTTACTTTTTTTTGCAACCATGATTTTAAAAACAAAACTCCAAACACTCCCAGCTTGTGTGAATAAAAAAGTAAAACCAGTTAATAACAGAATGATTAACAAATGCTGTAGACATAGGTTTGGATTTCACTTAGCAAGATTTATGGAGTTAAATATAAAAGTATGACTCTTGAAAGCCATATGCTCATAATTAGCTCAAGTTTTACCCCTGGATACTGTAAAATCACAACATGCTGTCAGAGCCCATTTTCTGGTCCTGTTATCAGCATGGAATAAAGTTTTCCACTAAATGCAAAACAGATTTACAGGTGCTAAATCAGCTATTTTATCAGTGGGAAACAGGCTACTTTTTGTTCTCTAAAAAGGCATTTCATGATTTTATGTTGGTCAATTGATCATACAACAAAGGGAAACAAAACAATTTTGGGCATCTGCTGAAACTGAAGAAGATACAATAAGAAAATAAACACAAGGAAAGTGACTACCTCTCTGAGTGTAGGATACATGGCCTTGCATATTGTCACCTACTGTAAAAATAAAAAATGAGAACAAGATCAAAGCAATGCCATTCCCTTCTTATCGTTGTGTACGCTACATAAATCCTCAGTGTTCCTACAGGCAAACTCACAGGATAATTGGATTCCAGGCAGCTGTGAGCACTGTAAATTAAATTATTCCATTAAAACAAAGTCCTGCTGCCATGAGCAGTCATATGAAGGAACTCCTCTTAGATGAACTCCAAAAGCAAGGAGGTGTCTGTATCCCATTCCCAACCCACAGTAAGGAGCATTCCCCCTGGGCTGGGAGGACGTCTTTCCAGGAGGAGGAGCTAACATTTAACTTGTACTCCAGCAGCTGAAAAGGCTGTCTTTCTGCTTGTTTGCAGGCTGGCACTCAGCATGGGACAGACAGCCTCTGAGAATACTCTGAGGAATTTGGGAATACGGGGGATGAACCTTTTACAACAGCTACTTCAGAGTTTGGTGATGATGAAACAGCAGTATGCTCAAGAAGAAGCAACATTTATTGGCTTCTTGCAGCATGAATGGTTTAACGTGACAGCTGGTGAAATCTTTATTTTACATACTGTGTCACAGTACTTGGCCTAAGTAGGCTTGATCCTGAACTCTGGAATGATTTGCTAAGCAGATCAAGTCTTCAAATTGCAAGCCGTTGTTTATAACTGTTTTTAACTCCTGTTTGTTTAGATGGATGTTTTGAAACCACTGTAAGGGATTCAATGCATTTTGTTCTCTGAAATGACCCAGGCTGCTTAAAAAAATCATGACCCAGTTTTGTACCCAAGACAAAGAGACAGAAAGTACAGAAAGCAGAAGCCTCATGCAGAAACAATACAATACACTATGTGCACATTCAGTCTTGCTTTACAGCCTTGATAAAAACAGAAGAATTAAAGAAGTGTAGTTATGTTGAGTCATAGGGAAGCTCCATCTGACCCACATTTTCCTCAAAAGCAAAACTTACAGAAACAAGGTGATCCTTTCTCTGTCATAGCCTCAAGGTTTCCATGACTCAGAGAGAGGGCAACTTTCCGAACTGGAGATTGTTTAGTGGCCACCACTTTGTTTGTTCTCTGTGTTCATAATTTCAACTATTTTCTGGTTGAGTCTGTATTGTCTGAAAAACAACCCCTTATTTGACTGAAGCCTGCTGTGCGGCGATTCCTCTACATGGTCAGTAGTTATATTGTTACAAAAATGACTCCGCAGGTATTTCTTTTTCCCCCCTTCCTTCTTTATTGCAGGAAGAAGTAAGAAAAGCATAAGGTAAAGGGCTTGGTAGCATTTCCTTGAGCAGAAGATAGTATGTTTCAAACTTGCTAGATCTATGTTCAAAGGCAGTTACGCCTTCTAAGCAGAGACTGCTATGAAAGGACTTCAGAGATCATTAAGGCTGTTATTGATGCTATCTGGAACAGTTTACACAGGGGTCAGTTCTGGAGCTAGTGTTGTTCAACGTCTTCATCTGGATGAGGGGACAGAGTGTACCCTCAGGAAGTTGGCTGATGATACCAAACTGGGAGGACTGGCTGATTCACAAGAAGGCTGTGCTGCCATTCAGCAGGATCTCGACTGGCTTGAGAGTTGGGCACAGAGGAACCTCATGAGGTTCAACATGGACAAGTGCAGAGTCCTGCACCTGGGGAGGAGCAACCCCATGCACCAGTCCAGGCTGGGGATTGACCTGTTGGAGAGCAGCTCTGCAGAAAGAGACCTGGGAGTGCTGGTTGATAATAAACTATTAGCCAGCAATGTGCCCTCATGGCCAAGAAGGCCAATGGCATCCTGGGATACATCAAGAAGAATGTGGCCAGTAGTTCAAGGGAGGTTCTGCTTCCCCTCTGCTCTGCCCTGGTGAGGCCTCATCTGGAGTCCTGTGTCCAGTTCTGGGCTCCTCAGCTCAAGACAAGTCATGGAACTGCTGGAGAGAGCCCAGCACAAGGTCACCAAGATGATCAGGGGTTTGGAGCATTTTATGAGGAAAGGCTGCAGGAGTGTCACTGTTCAAATGTTTCTGAAAGAACCGTGTATTGGTTCAAAAATCAGCTGGGAGAAATTTCTATCAAGACACTGTCATTCACCTCATTCATAGATGAACTCATAGATTCATATACATAAGTGAAAGGAATGAATGAGATCCTGAGATCTCTGAAAAAGCTAGAAGGTACACTGTTATAAGTCAGCTTTCAAAATCTTGGTTGGCTTTGTTTTCTTGAGGGAGCCAGGAAACAGAAATAAAAGCCTGAGCAACAAAGTGATGATACCTGGGGTTGACATTGTGTGCTTTTTCACAGACCACTCAGCAGATATATAAGGCCTCAGGTTCCAGAGAAATCTTGTGTCCCCCTGTATATCCTTCCTTTGAATTGACCCAGAATCAACAGAACTTTGGTCTCTGTTTCCCATAGCCCAAGAAACCATTTCAGATGAGTGAACTTCAAAGTGTTTGGCCATTTGTCCGAAATTACCACAAAACTACAAAAAAATAACAGTAAATCAAAAATCTGAGAGAGAAACCTCTCACAAGGACTACAAAGGAAGGAAAGAACAAATAGCATGGAGAGTTGATTATAACACCAGCAGTTTGCCACGGCAAAGGAGAAACTGATACCAGATGCTGCTGGGAGTCCTTTCATTGCCTTGTGCAAGACCTGCAGAGCCATGAAGGGGCCCCATACAGCACTACCTCTCTATCTGGGATAAACTTGCAGTGCTTGGGCACAGCAATTCATGCTTGAAAGAGATCTGCAAAGCCAATTATTGTTTTATTTGAATGATGAATTTGGAGATTAACTCTTTGTAAGTTTGTTGCATCCTTTCATCATCTCCCAGCAAGTCTTTTGAAGTTAGCCTGTCTTGAAAAATTATGCTGTTATATCAGGGCTTTTAATGTCAGCAGCATTACTATTTAAACAAGTGAAAGTAACAGATGAAAAATCAATCAAAGATTGTTTAATATTGGCTGCAAGGGTTGCCAGACCTTATGGCCCTTGGCATGTACTTTCTCACTTCATAAATCCTGAGACGTCTTTGTCTGGCTCTTTAAAACTTCTTTTTAATTCAACTGGCTATTTAGCAATTTATTAATAACAGCAATATGCAGACATTTTCTTCCACTTTTCTAGAAAGTAAAGTCTGCTAGAAACTGGATGGTTTATATTTAGCCAGTATTTTCTGCAATGTTACTCACTGAGATTGTACCAGATGACAAAAATGCACAGTGTACTAAGGGAAGGAGGGATTTTTATTCTGATCTAATGTTTTTTATTAGCATAATAATGGAGGGTTGTACTCATCATCTGCTCAAAGCTCTAAGTGTACTGCATACCAAAACCATGAGAGAGGTCTGGAAAAAAAAAGTCATGATATTGTCTTAAAAGTAATAACTTGGCCTGTTGGTTTTTTGGATTGTTTTGTTTTGTTTTGTTTTTTAAGTCTCTTTTTAGTCACTCTGTGGTTATTGAACTTTTCAAGTTCACTTGTTTTGTGTTTCTATGGTTTTATCTGAAGCTATGAGGAATACACATGCTCTTTTCCTAACAAGTGAAAGTAGAGATGATACAGACTCACTACAGTCTGGCAGCTGAGGTTTATAGCAAAAGCGTACGAAATGAAACAGCTGTTGTAATAAAACTGGTAAACCTGCCAATACTGAGTCTGAGAATCAGGCAAAGGATGAACTTGCAAAGAGAACTTGCAAGCTGCAGTAAACCAGGGAATAGGCAGTAGGGAAATTATGAGCAGAACTGGTAACCTGAGAAGGCAAGTGTTATCAGCATTAATGATTTGTATAATTTTGGAACACAGCAGCCTTTGTGGAAATGTGAAGTCTAAGGCAGCTCACTGGAGAACATGGGCAGTTTACTCCCCTGAATATCTAGATCTGTCCTGAAAATATGATCACATTAAAAGCTGATGAACATTTTCAAAACCTCCTGATTACTGTGCTATTAACATCATGAGAGGAAGGGACAAAGATAGGACAGCATCAGTGACATTAGTGCCACTGTACCATGGGAACTCTCTAGTGCTTGACAAACTCCCAAATAAGTTTAGTTTCACCAAGTGGCTAAAGCTGGTACAGTGCCACAATTTAATTAGGTTTGACAAAAAAAAAACCCCTCTCTGTCTCCAAGTCTATAAGGAAAGCAGAGATTACCTTATTCATCAGAAAGAGGCATACTTGAAGGAAACTGCAGGCCAGTCAGCCTCACCTCCATCCCTGGAAACGTGATGGAACAGCTCATCCTTAAGGTTGACAGTAAACGTATGAAGGAAAAGATATTTAGCAGGGGAAGTCAACACAGATTCACCAAGGACAAATCCTGTTTGATCAACCTGATAGCTTTCTATGAGGGCAAAACTGGCCAGTTGAGGGAAGAGCAGCAAATGTCATCTACCTTGACTTCAGCACGGCTTTTGGCACTGTCTTCCATAAAATCTTGATCACAAAGCTCAAAGAGTGTGGGTTGGATGAATGGACTGTGAGGTGGATCAAGACCTGTCTGAATGACAGAGCCCAGAGGGTGGTAATCAATGGCATAGAATCGAGTTGGAGGCCTGTGGAGTTCCACAGGGATGAGTTCTGGGGCCAATCTTGTTCGACATCTTGATCAACGACCTGGATGAGGGGACAGAGTGTCCCCTCAGAAAGTTGTCTGATGACACCAAACTGGGAGGACTGGCTGATTCCCCAGAGGCTGTGCTGCCATTCAGCGGGATCTCAACCGACTTGAGAGTTGAGCAGAGAGGAACCTCATGAGGTTCAACAAGGACAAGTGCAGAGTCCTGCACCTGGGGAGGAGCAACCCCATGCACCAGTCCAGGCTGGGGATTGACCTGTTGGAGAGCAGCTCTGCAGAAAGAGACCTGGGAGTGCTGGTTGAAATCTATTGGAATCTATTGGTCTTGGTCTATTTTTGCACTTTCCTCGCGGAATTTACCTCCATCTACCATTTTGCCCTTTCCTTTGCAAACTGTGGTAACAGGAACTGAAGGTAGTACTCAAGAGACATTGGGACAGAGAACTTTTGGAGAAAGTCCAGTGCATGACCACTAAGATGAATAGGGGACTGGGACACCTTCCTTATGAGGAAAAGCTGCAGGAACTGGGGCTGTTTAGTCAGGAGAAGAGAAGATTGAGGGGAGATCTCATTAATGTTTACAAGTGTACAAATGGTGGGTGTCAGGAGGTTAGGGAATCCCTTTTTTCTATTGTATCCAGTGACAGGACAAGGGGTAACAGGATGAAGCTGGAGTACAAAAAGTTCCATTTAAACATAAGAAAAAATATTTTACTGTGAGGGGGATGGAGCATTCCTGTGCTCATTCCTATGCAACCTGATCTAGGTGGACTTGCTTGAGCAGGCGGATTGGACTAGATGATCTCTAAAGGTACATTCCAACCCCTATCATTCTATGATTCCATGAATCTGTGATACTGACTTGCTCTGCATCAGTGAATCTCATTAAAGCAGGAGAAATCTGTGGAATTTATTATCATGTGAACCTTCATATTGCAGTGAGAAAAAGAGAAAAAAAACCCAAGAATACTTTCCAAGCTTACCGCAGTTTCTGCACTATGTTGGTCACTGTTTCCAAATAATAACTTCTTGGGAAACAAAATTACATCAATGCAGCACTGGACATGTCAAGTATAATACCATCAGCGTAAAGTATGGTGAATGTTTCTTTTACTATTTCTAAATTATCCTCGTCATAATTCTTCTCATACTCACACTTACTAAATACATAGCAACAAAAAGAAAATTCCTCAAACTGTGCCACTTGATTGCAAAGCCATCTTCCTATCCATTCATACACATTGTGATGGTTTGTCTTAGCATATCTTTGGATCAACTGACATTGACCAAGTCAGAAAAGGGTTATGAGAGGGACTAAAAATGTGACCAAAATCCAGACAAATTAATGCTCAGGTTTTCTATAGTACTTATGGAAATATATTCCCAGTTCTTTTAAGGCAAGGAAACACTTCTTGTTGGTCTTTGTATAGCACCTAACACATAGTACTTGTATTAGGTACCTAACAAAGTTGTACTGTGGATACCCTCATAGCACAAATGATGAATAACTATTAGCTTTTGTGGCTTCCTCGGTGAGAAGCATGTGAAAACAGATCAAAAGTCTCATAAACAGCTAGAGGAATTTGTTCTCTTGGCCAAAACAGAAAGCAAATCCCAAGCAAATATTAGCTTTCTATTACATTTTTTCTCCCACATAATTGCAAAACTAAATCAAGATAAATACTTTTCATTTTTCTTCTGGGGACTCATTTACAATACTGAGGAAAAATAATGGGAAATTTACTGCTACTGAAAATTCACCATCCGCTTTTTGAGCCTTCCATCACTTAAGCAAAGTTATAGGCCCAGAAAACTTCACACATTTGTAGCTGAATCAGCATGTAAAAATCTGCTTGCCATACTAGAGAGGTTTTTTTCTCCCATCCTGAATGGTTTTTTTGTGTTTGTTGTAGTGTTGGTATATTTTTCACATGGTGGAATATTGTCACTTTGGAAGTGGTCAAAGTGGTGGTTTGAGTCTTTAGAACAAGTTTGTCCACAGGTGCTAAGAAAATTTTGATAGAAAAATGAATAAAAGGACACCATAGTCTCAAAACTACAGGTTCTCATCACACCTGACTTTCACGTAATTTTCAGATCACTCTCTGAACCCACTCAAAACCTTTGGCTTTGTCACCTTGTAGCAATGAGTTCAACAGATAAATATTAATTGTCTGAGAGAAGACAGCCTTCAGTTCAAAGGTCCTGTCTGAAAATTACATTGTTTTCTCACAGTATAGTTTAAGGAGTTACTTTCTTAGTCTTTGTTGCTTATGATTCCTTAAAAATCTCCATCATATCTCACCTTCACCCAAGTCTATTTTTGCACTTTCCTGGTGGAATTTATCTCCATCAACCATTTTGACCTTTCCTTTGTCTTTGCAAACAGGGCAATTTTTCTTAAAATGTGGTAGCCATAACCGAAGGTAGTACTCAAGAGACAGATGTACCAGGCCTGTGTTCAGTGACATAATGATATTTTCTGGCTTATTACCTATTTTCTTAACAGTTCTAAGAATTTTCCTTACTGTTCTGGACCAAATATGAAAATACATACTTATCTTCGACTTTAAGGCATCCAGCCCAAGCACAAAGCTGAGTCAGCGTTATGGGAGAATACCAACTAAATCAACTCAGCTTCAGACAATGATAACCAAGGGTTGGCATTTTACAGTATGATTTTGTCCTGGTTTGAGCTAGGATAGAGTTAACTTTGATGAGGAAGTAGGAAGGGGCACAGCATGGGCAGTTGACCCGGGCTGGCTAACAGGTATTTGATACCATACTGACATCATGCCCAGTACATATAGGCAGGGAGGTAGTCGGGGGCTAGGCTGCGGGAGCGCGGGCTCTGCTGCTGGTAGGGAGCGGTTGTGTCGGGTCCCAGGGGGGTGAGCAGCTGTGGCACACACCATTCCTTTTGCATATTCCTTCATTTACTATTAAAACTGCTTTTTTTCCTGAACTTGTTTCTTCTTATTGTTGTTCTATTAAAGCGTTCTTATTTCAACCTATGCGGGTTTTTCCCCTTTTTCTCTGGTTCCCCTCCCTGCTCTACCGGGAGGGGGAGGAGTGAGTGAGCACACTTGTGGCTCTTTGTTCCTGGCTGGACAAAGCCACGACAGATTTTCAAAACTTTCAATTATAAAAGAGTGGTATGAAAGAAAACTCTAAACAAACTCAAAAAATATTTACAATACAATGATAAAAGATATGCTATAGGGAAAATATTTTCTTTCAAACATAGTGCTTACTGTATTGTACCACAAATTCACAGATAAGACATTCAGTGACATCTGAACTCAACAGAAAAAATATGAAAAGGAAGTAAAGAATGTAAACAAAATATAAACATTTGGGGAAAATTTTTGAAAAGCATAGAAACAGGGACTTTGGAGTTCTGATGGACAGCAAATTAAATGTAAGCCAGCAATGTGCCGTCGTGGCCAAGAAGGCCAATGGTATTCCCAGATGCATCAAGAAAAGTGTGGTCAGCAGATCAAGGGAGGTTCTTCTCCCCCTCTACTCTGCCCTGGTGAGGCCTCATCTGGAGTCCTGTGTCCAGTTCTGGGCTCCCCAGCTCAAGAGGGACAGAGAACTGCTGGAGAGAGTCCAGCACAGGCCCACCAAGATGATCAGGGAGTTTGGAACATCTTTCATACAAGGAAAGGCTGCAGGAATTGGGGCTGTTTAGTCTGGAGAAGAGGAGACTGAGGGGTGATCTCATTAATATTTACAAAAATCTAAATGGTGAGTGTCAGGAGGGTGATACATCCCTTTTTTTCTATAATATTGTCGTGGTTTGGCCCAGCTAGCACAACAGCACCACGACAGTTTCTCGCTCGATGCCCCCATTCACCCCTACCCTCGTTAAGATGGCGGAGGACCCAGCGAAATGGGAGTAAAAAGATAAGCAAGATTGTTGTGGATTGAGACAAGGGCAGGGAGGGCTCACTGCCAATTATGGTTCTGGGCAAAACAGACTCTAGTACTCGACTTAGAGAGGAAAGTAGGAAAGTTTATTCTACAAGAAACAGAACAGAATAAAAGCAAAAAGGGAGTAGGATGATGAGAAAATTACAACCAGCACTTTAAGATCTCCCTCCCCCATCCCTCCTTTCTTCCCGGGCCCAGCTCACTGCTCCCGATATCTCTACCTCCTCCCCCCGCAACAGCTCAGGGGGGCAGGGAGTGGGGGATGTGGTCAGTCTCTCACAGATGGGCTTTGCCGCTTCTGTCTTCTCAGATGAGGACGACTCCTGGCATTCTTCCCCTGCTCCAACACGGGGTTCCTCCCCCGGAACACAATCCTTAACAAACTTCTCTGGTGTGGGTTGTTCCCAGCAGCTGCGGCTTCTGCCGATACAGGTTCCCTCACACGGGACACAGTCCTTGGTGAATATCTCTGACGTGGATTCTTCACCGCGGTTGCAGTTTCTGCAATTGCAAGGTCCCTCTCTCGGGACAAGGCCTCTTCTGGGCATAAGTTTAATGAGCTGCTTTGTCGTGGGTTCCTCCCCACAGTTGCAGCTGTGGATATTGGGTCCCTTTCTCGGGACAGGGCCTGCTCCGGCCACAGTGATAAAGGGTCCCTTCCTCGGGACAAGGCCTCCTCCGGCCAAAATCACTGTCCCTGGCTCCGGGCCTTTAATGAAGTGAATCACTGTCCCTGGTCCGGAGTCAGCTTTAGCAAAATGAGTCTCTGCCCCTGATGCGGGCTCATTATCAGAATGAGTCTGTACCGCTGATGCGGGGTCTTTAAAGAAATGAAACTAAATCTCAGCTTCACCAGTTCTCTCCATAGAATGCAGGGGAGTCTCTGCTACAGTACACCTCCTCCCTTTCATCACTGACCTTGTAGTCCGCGTGGTTGTTTCTCTCACCGTTCCTACTCCTTGCACCACCACCAGCCAGAAGAAAAGAAGAAGGGGCAGAAGAAAGAAAGAAGATGGAGGAAGACACCTCCCCTTCCGGCTTCTTCTTAAAAAGTGATCGTGGAGGCGTCTAATTGGCTCAGCCCCAGAAGTGTGCCTTTTCTGAGCTGGGGAGAGTTGTGAGCAACTTCTTGCAGGAGCCATCTTTGCAGCCCCTTCCCCCATACCAGAAAAGGCTGTCATGTCAAACCATGACAAATATCCAGCAACGGGACAAGGGGTAATGGGATTAAGTGGAAACACAAAAAGTTCCATTTAAACATAAGAAAAAACTATTTCACCGTGAGGGTGAGAGAGCAGTGGAACAGGCTGCCCAGAGGGGTTGTGGAGTCTCCTTCCTTGGAGGTCTTCAAGACCTGCCTGGACATGTTCCTATGCAACTTGATCTAGGTGGACCTGCTTCTGCAAGGGGATTGGACTAGATAATCTCTAAATGTCCCTTGCAACCATACCATCCTATGATTCTATGACTTCTTCCCTCTCAGGTGTCAGCATTTATGGTGGCAAGGGGTGTGCTGTAGCTATTCAGGTACTTGTAATGGAAGGTTCCTCAGTCCAACTTTTGCACCTATTCAAACTGGCCTGTTAAATGTAAAATGAAAGTTGGCAGAAAACAAAACCAAAATCAGTCCAAAGGCAAGAAGCCAAACAACCACTTGGCTGTACACTGAAAGTTAGAGCATGCCTAATGTCTAAGTTTCACAATTATCCATTCTTTCCTAGAAGCAAGTTAACTCAAGAGAATAAAAAAATGAGGCTGTAACAGAGAGCTATCAAGCACAAAGCAACAATGGAGAAGAAAAGTGAAGAAAATCTAAAAACAATAGGAAAACACTCTTCTGTCATTGAAGTGGTGAAACAATTGAAACGAAAGCTTTTCATACTCAAAAAATCAAAGGAAAACAAGTTTGGCAAAACAACCTTTCCAGTAAAAGAAGTTTTAAAAGTTAGACACTGTGACAACATTAACATGGAATTCTGGTCTTGCACAGATGACCCCAATTACTCTTCAGTACAGGCTGTGGAAGTGAAAATGCTCAAGCACGTAAAGTTTCTCTGTCAATATACTAACCAAACTACTAATCACTTGCTTCTTCTCTGGATATTGTTTGAGTTTTGTAATTCAAACATTTTCAAAGTAAGTTTTCTGAAAAATGGGAGCACTGAGGATTGCTAGTTAAATGTACACATTGAAACAAACTCTTTTCTCATATGGATTTGTCCTGTACTGTTTCACAGTCATGTGCTTGTATCTCCCAAGAAAAGCTCTGGTTTAATCTGAGTACAACAGTACTTGAGGGCAGTTTTGTCCTTTCTTTTATGTATAAGTTATGACTTTTGAGACACCTTTGGAGTGTTAGAAAAAAGTATCCTCCCAGATTAAGAGAAAACTAGTAGACAATTCTGAGAATTGATTACCTGAACCATTTTAATTAAAAAAATAAATAATGGCAGTGTTGATCTTAGTGGAAACTCTTGAGTCAGACAAAAATAGGATATAAGATTGTCTGATGTTAATGCAGAATCTTTCACTAGTGCTCAAAATAAAAGTCATGTGTAAAAGTAGTCACCAGCTCTGTTAGGGCAGATGGATTTGTAATAAAGATGTCACAGGAGTTGTAATGTGAGACCAACATGAACTTCTTTTCCCTTACAACAGCCCATGCTGACAGAAGGTGTCTTTGCTGCAGGAACATAAAGAAGGAGGAACACAAAGTCTGAAGGCACTGCAACGTGGGCAGAGAAGCAATGGACAGGAAAATTCCCACATGGTGCTCTTTGACATCTTCTCAGCCCACAGGTCAGCAAGCTTGATCACTGCAATGAACATAAGGAAACATTAAGACATATTTTAATAAGAGTAAATGCAGCTGCACTATTTTCTGAGATATAATTAAGCAGCTGTGCAAAGACAGGCTGGGAAAGGACTGGCCAAACATCACTAGAAAAGAAAAGAGGCTGAAGGTGACAGTGAATGTGAGTCAGAACAGCCATGAAGCTTGGATGAGAGGATTCAACAGTCCAGACATGGTGAAGATTACTGAGAGAGTCTGAGGGACAACAATCAGAAGTCTCGAAAACACTAATTGCAAAGGAAGACTGAAACAAGTAAGGCTGTTAACATTAGAAGTGGTTACACTAGGTAATATATTCTTAAAATATGTAAAAGGGAAACTATACCCTGGAAGGGAATTCTTTTTTTCCATGTCCACTGGGCCTAAATTATACAAGGGTGTACTATGTGGTTTGGAGGAAATGCTTTCTATCAGTAAGGCTGTAAAGCACTGCAATAGTATGTACCAAGAGATGTGGAAATATCATTATTGCAGATTTTAAAAACCAGGTTGAATAAACATCTGGTTGCAGTGACCAAAGCACTGCTGATCAGTAAGGTAAGGTACAAAACCAGACGACTGGTCAGGACCTCTCCATGGAAATCCTTTCTCTGATTTTTTTTTTTTAAGAGGAGTTAAGTTACTCTGCTTCACAGGAATCTTCTCTATTCTGGAAGTGAATCCAGGTAGGAAGAGCAGAATGGTCCAGGAAACATCCTTTTAAAGACAGTTATAGCAAGGACACCAAGGACACAGGCAGGACAAGGTGAAGGTGGCAATGAGCCCACAGACTGAAGTGGAGAAAGACAATGACTGTCTGCAGGTAAGACATCTTGGGCATCAGCATGGATTTCACTGTGAAGCTTTATCCAACTGATTTATTTCACAGTAGACTCTATTCACAGGAGTTTCCTTGCTAGGGAAATTTTCTTTGAACTTTAGATGGGTGAGCCCAGTCCTCAACTGACAAAGGTTAGTGCAAGCCCCAGTCTTATTATTTATACAGTTTGCAGATTTGGTTTCACACTTTTATCACAGCAACTGAGAAAAGCTTTTAACTTAACCATGTCAGAAGTATTTGGTGAATTACTGCTGGTAAATAAGTCTTATTTTTGAAAGTGTGTTAAAGACACAGGAAAGCCTCTGAAGTTGGGGAAACACTAACACTGTAAGTTGTTCCTAGCTCCTAATGACTCACTGATGCTTCACTTGTAAATCTGACCTGAAAATGACTTGTTCCAGTACTCAGTGATGCAAGCTACTTCTGAAGGAAGTCTCAAGGACAAGTGTGGAAAAAAAATCATAATTTCAAGGAAAATCTCAACAAAAATGAGCATTAGGTTTCTGGAAGTGTTTAATCACCTTTTTTATTTAACAAAGTTGGGAAAATAAAGCTCTTTTTTGAGCTTTTTCTCTCCCCTCCAAAGTGTCATTTATTGCTTTTGAGGCTTTTTGTCCCTCCTTTTTTCCAACATACTTTATATGCCTGACAATAAAGGGAGAATGTTGTATTCTGTATCTTCCTCTATGTTAAAACAGTGCTTGGACAAATGGTACTAGAATAACAAGTAACAGCTTTCTTAATATAGGATTAATTGATTCCAGGGAGGCTATTTACTGAATTATATACAGTTCTCTTGCAAGAAGAAAATCTCTCAAGTGCTCTCAGTTTGACAAACATTTTTTCCATCATCTGGTTAGAATTTTTGTGCCAGTTATCTTGCAGCCCTGCTATTTCCTCTGCATGTGTTCTGCAAACAGTGGAGAGGATACAGTCCTTATTTTGAAGGAGTTGAGAGTGAGATGCAATTATGGGGCCTAAGCACAGAAGAGATAAAATCTCCTTCCTGCCAGCCAACATAGAGGGCAGTCTGTCTGAGCTCAGAGGCAGCTGATCAGATCTGAGCCCCAGTATTTGAAAAAAAAAAAAGTCTTAGCAGCCTATAAGCTCCATTTGTTTATTTAGAAAGAAGTCATTGTATCATTTAGTTATTCTAAGGAGGCCTGCAAAGCAAGAGCTGGCTTCAATATGATGAATTCCAAAATCATTCAGCCTGTGCTCAAGTGAAGTGGCTTCATATTGTGCTGCCTGTTGACATGTATTAAATCCTATGCAAGCTTGCCAAGGTCTTTCGAACCTACTTTTGACATTTCACTGCAGTTTATACCTAGACCTCAAACGAGAGTTACATTTGAATGAGGGTAATTTTTGGTAATTTGTCTGAATTCTGCATTTATGGTTTCTTTAGCCTAATCTGTTTAATTGAGATCTGTTCCCCGGCTGGCTGCAAGTATTAGAAGAGCATGTGGGAAGCAGATTGCTTTACCTGAGTACTGTGGAAAGACTTTTTTTCCCCGCTCACAATTGGACCTACATGTTAAGCTGCTGTCAGTTCAATAGAATGTCCTCAAACCCAAATGTTTATCATTTGCTTCTCAATATGTTTCATTTTTCAACATGTAGGTGTGGCAGATATCTTCTTAAAATTATTTGTTCAGTAAAGTTTATGTCAGTATCTGACTTTATGCAGTACTTAATTTCAATCCTTAAGACCAGAAAAATCAACAGTGCCATTTTCTTTTATAGGATATTGAAGAGCTGAGTATGCAGTGGGAGAACCTATGGAGTCTTCAGCCGTCTTCATTACAAAGTTGCACCAGCTTATGTGAAGGTTTTTAATTAATTTTAATACTCTGGCAAGTTTTGAGAACCTATGAAACTCTTTTATTGTGATACTGAATGATGACTTTCTTGAAGGACCTACTTTACAACTAATTTTACACTCTAAGCTGAATGACTTGTTCTGAATCTCCGAGGAAGGTGCTTTTCTAGAAATGGAAACTTGCAACCAAAGATGTTGATGACTTCATTCCATCTGACAAAAGGGTTTGAATCTTGTCAGTGTAGACTTTAGACTTTGGAAAATGCTTCCCATTCTATGTCTGAAGTTTCTAAAATCAGCTGGTCTCCAGAATATCTTTTCCCTATTCTCTTGAGATAAACAACTGCTACTGGGAAAACAATGTTTGAACCTGTGACATATCTCCTTATAGCCTGTTCACCCTTCCAAGCCAGCATCCAAAAGCCCCTTCCCTCCTTTATGTGACTAGTCAGACTCTAAACACAGCTTATTACTTATCAAGGCATTGAGAATAATAATACAGGCACTGACTTGCAGGTCCACCGTGTGCCTTGAAAAAGCAGCCTGTCAGAAAACTGAAAGAGAACCTAACCTCACCATGTTATGAGACGTGCAAACCTCTGTAGGATGGTAGGCAAACAATGGTATGCTTCTTTAAAGGACTTGATATTAATTGCCTTTAACCTCTATGTGAACAGAAAAATAAAAAAGACTCCATTCTATATTGAAAAGGAAGATGGAAAATTTGTTCGCCCAACAAAGAAGCTGAATCCTCACTCTTAGTGCAAAAGGAACAAATCTCCATGAATACATCCACCCCCTTCTATATGAGCATTTCTATAATGCTAGGAGAGAGCATACCAGTTCTGTTAGAACAAGCAGGGCTCTCCCATTTTCACCCATCATGCTGGTGCTCCCTGTTCCTTTAAGCAGAGATAGACCCAGGTACTTGTGATCCTAGGAACACTGAGTTAACATCTGCCTGCTGCTTTCCCAGCAGGAATTGTTTCCACTTTCAGACATCTTTGGCTGCAAAGGTTTTAGTGAGGCTCTGGAAAGGGCAAGACCACCTTAAACCTCCTTCTAACCTGAGCCTGGACATTCAAAGTTGGCCACAGCAAAAGTCTGAAAGAAGACTACAGCTGATCGCTGGTGCTGGGTTCAGACAGCATTGCCTTCTTTTACTGGAAGTGCACATTTCTGTCTCTCCATGGCACTGGTTCCCAAACTGGGAGATCACATCTATCATAGTTAACACACAGGATTTCTCATTGATGATTCCTTACCCATGCTGTTTCCCTTGAAAATGTGATCAGCTCCTCTGCCTGGGAGCTAGCAGAGGAAGCCACAGCCTGTGGTGTCTCTGAACTGGTCATCAGAGTGTATATATGAACAATACCAGAAAGGCCAAAAATCAATTTAAATTTCTACTTTGTGTCAGAGTCCTTTTGCAACTTAAGTCACAGTACGAATGAAGACAATGTAGTTTTCTAATTACATCCCTTTAGTAAAAAACCTCTCTTCAGCCTGGAAAGACTGCTTACAACTGTGATGACTCAGAGTCATTTCTACCACTGTAAAGTGGATACCCAATGTTTGACAAAGTTCAACATTTATTTTATTTTAAGTGCTTAGATATTTCAACCTGCCTTTGGGAAACTACATGTTTAATAGGAAAATGCCATAAACTGGGATTTCAATAATTAAATCCAGCACAGGAATAAAGAATACATTGTTCTGAGATTGGTTAAAGAGTCAAACCTTTTGAAGGGTTTGATGAATGTGGCTCCTTGAAAGGTTTAGGAGAGGCTATTGATCTAAATTCATTACACACATTCATAAATTAGAGCAATCTAATGAGTCTACCAGCACTTAAGTAGCAGGAAAGCTGTCTGGTTACTGAGTAGCTTTAGGGGAATACATATCCAGGTACATGGTGGTGGCATAGCATGGCATGTCAGCAGTGGACTGAGACTGAGACTAGGAACAAAGGAGACTAGCATCCCAGCAGACTTGGCTGTGAACAAAAAAGGTCAGGGAGCATGATAGATGAGTGGCTGTGTAGGTATGAACAGAGAGAAAAGAAAAGGATGAAAGGCAGACTATGTCTGAGAGAAAACTAAGCACAGAAATTCAGGAAAAAAAATGCTGGTTTGCATCTGGAACCATACAGGGTTAAAAGGAGAAAGACAACTTCAAGGAAAACAAGAGTAAATAAATTTATGCACTTTGTGTGGCTCAGGAGAACCTCAAACAGCAGTGTAGGGCAAAAGTGCCACACATTGGAAGAGAAGCCGAACTGTGTGGTACTCTGATCATTTTCTCCGTGAGCAGATCAGAAATTCATTTGCAGATTTTACTTTACAAACTGTAGACTTTTTTTTTGCACATGGACCCTTCCCTTGCTCTGCTTTCTGTAGTGCAACTGTCTATATGTATCATCGTATGTGTGTTATTTATCTGCAACTAACCCCTCAAGCTTGTATAAATACACCTACCTGTGCTGTATGCTGGAGTAGAGCTCTGTGTTATAACAGCTGGCATTCAGACATCTAGTGGGTAAACATTACATCCAGGGGTTAAAGTGGACTGGAATGGTTCCAGCTTACATCCACTAGAAAGCTACTGGGTTAAATATTTGGTTCTTGTCCTCACCTTTCAAAAGGTAAAGCATGTCTAAAAATGGAACATCATCAGTTTGTTACAATAATCTTGGGAAAAGCTGTATCTGTGTCAGCCTTCTGCACCAATGAGCATTTCAGCTTTTCAGTACTTGCTATCATGGTAAAATGACTTTTAAATGTCAGAGAACATGCACTTTATGTATACTTGGTGTATGTCACAAATTCAGTATGAGGCAAGCTACATCAGAATATTAGCAAACTATATATAGGTGTCAAAGGCTGTTGTTAGATGGTATACTGGTACCACAGGATGATCTGATCCCTTCAAACAGCTCCTGATCCCAATTCAGAGACAGATCTGCCTCCCTGGCAGGCCAGGGCAATCCTGGGCTTGACAGTCCCCACTAGCACGTATGCACATATGCAAGCTGTGGGAAAAGGTAGCTACAAAGTCCCCTCTGCTAAGATAGCGTGTTTTGAGTGACAGGAGGATTTGCAAGCAGGAAGAAAGTAAGAAGGGAAGTTGGGTAGTAAATGCCAGGCCAGAGTGGAGGGGGCAAACAGTTCCCTGCACAAAGGGAAAGCTGGAAATAAGCATGATGCGTGAAACTGAGAACACTGAGATAAGATTCATCCTCACACAAAAAAAAAAAAAAACCACATCCAGCCATTCTCATCTAAGTCATAAAATTATTGAGACAGTCTTTGTCACTTTGAGAAGTAACTCACAGGAAAACATACAGGTTTAAAAGTATCTGCTTTTTCTAATTATTGAGATAATAAACTTTTCTTCCTGTTAATAAAAATTACAACATTCAGAATCATAGAATCATATTTACCTAATATTGCAATTATATCATTATCCAAGTACAGAATTGCATCTCTTTTTTATCACTCTATCACTGTTTTTTTTGCTATTTCTGCATATCCATCCAGAGCTGTTTTAAGTTCCATCTCTGGGTGCCTTCGCACTGTTTTGATGAATTTCTTTACAGGCTCAGACCCGTTCCTGACTACATCATTGGCAGACCTATTTCATTTGCACTACTGCAAGATGGACTATCAACAGCTGAAAAAAATTAAAATAGCATTATTAGACACTGTTCTATCTTTCATGCTGACAGATGCAGCTTCTAATACCTTTTATCATGCAATTACCAGTGACCTCTTCAACTTGCTCTTGGTGTGACCAAGGAACTGTCCAACAAAAGAAGTGCTCCTCAGGGCTGGTATGTGACAATTTTGGGCTTTCTAGACATCTGCATGGAGTTCAAAGGATCAGGCCAACATATTCAAAGTTGTCCACTCATGTTGGCATATGCTCTCCATTGATCCAGGTATCAAAGACAAGAGATAGCTTACAAAAGAGTCAAAAAGATGTCTGGCTGGACAAAACGTTGGACAACATGCCCAGCTTCCAGATGACTAAAATCTACAGTAAGCTGGATCTCACTGAAGTATTTCCGTTTATGCATGTTAACTCAGGAAAAGAGAACCACTGCATTATGTGCAAGTCAACTGGATGAGTACCAGGAATACAATTTGCTGGACCAGCACATGTGCAGTTTCAAAGGGGATGCTGGTGCAATAAACAAGATTTTTTTTAAAAAAAATCTTTTCTTGCTTTGCACATATTTTCTTTAATAATTTCTAAAATGTAAGTAACTATAAAATGTTGGGACTTGAAGATCTCTTCTGTTTTAAGCATGCAGTTTTGCATTCTTTTCAGAACTGCTGTTATACATAAATTGTACTTGAAAAAAAAAAAAGAGCATGAACAATATAAATATTCCAGTAAATCATATTCTGCTCTTTAAAAAGTTTGTGTTGTCTAGAAACAGATAAAAAAGCAGCATTATGTAACTCAACTTCACTTCTACACTACAGTATCTGAATATTGAGACAGAGCAGCTGAATAATACCTAGTAGAAAGACACACAATTAATCATATTATTCCAGTAATATCTGAGAATAACAAATATGTTCCAAGAGAAGACATTAAGATGTTCTCTTCTGTCTCCCAACTGATATTAGAAAACAAAATTAAATCATTGTTGTTTTGATGTTAATGTTGCCTGTACAGCCTTCATCTTCTTATGACAATCAGTGTGAAATCAGCTGTTTCTACAGGAAAAAGAAAAGGTGAAAAAAGTTGTTATTCAAGACAAAGAATTAAAGTCAGGAAACTTTACTTGCTATCAGGTTTTTATGAACTCAAGTAATTTTCATAATTCCCAAAAAGATTGTCTTCTTGTCAAAAAACCCCCATCTTTTTAAAGAGTTTAAATATTTGATTACAAGGAACTGAACTGCTAGAGTAATATAATTTAACCAGCAGAATTTAGACAAAAATATGAAGACACTAAGACAGACCAGGGAAAGAGAAACACTGGAAACAACCCAAGACTCATTTCCACAACGATTGTCATTCTACATGCCTCGAGGCAGCAAAGGAAAGATAAGGAGAGGTAAAAAAGGGAAAGAATAAAATGTGGCTGTGAGCAGGATAAAGAGAAGAGAAAAGGAGAAGAAGGTCAATAGCAACATAACTATGTGTTCAGCGAAGGGCTGTCAAATCAAGTGATAAAACTCAGCTTTCTGAAAATCATAAGCTACCTTAATTCATTAAACATCTACTAAGATACTTTGCAGATGCTAAATAACATCCTCTGGCTGCTCTGTTTTCAATTATAATGTAAACACTACAAGCTGCATGGGATGGTACATAGCCTCCTTTGTCTTGCATGTAGCAAGGTGATTGAGTTACTCTTTTCTCTACATCTCTTGAGAGTTACATCCCCAAATCTGAGATGTACACTGTAAACTTCACTCAATCCCAACCAAGCACTGTTGTGCAAGCTGTTCTCCCAGGATATAGTAGTGAACTACAGTTTAAACAAGTCAAAAGCCAAAACAGTGCCAAATTATCATACACCCCATTCTCAGTTCATTACAACTACCAAAATCTTACACATTAGAAAGTCTGTGCATCTACCTAACTTGTCCTCTGTCTATGTAAAGTTCTCTTGTCTTAGTCTAACTGGGTTACTCGTTAGGCACACATCAACAAAGGGACACCATAAATTGTGCAACTTTACATAACTGTGAACTCCTAAGTTTTCCTTGTCCTGTAAACCAAAGTTTCGTTCAGGCTCAGAGGTCTACAGCAATATACTGGCTTTAACCTAGCAAAGTCATGTCATCAGCATGCCTCTGCAATACGCTTTTTGACATAGGTAATAGGTCCAGTAGAAATGTGTGTTAAAGGGGAAACAATCAGCCTAATCCAAGTGATTTCTGAGTGAGTGCTAAGGATAAACTGTTCTGGTGAAATATCTAAAGCATATTGATACCTCTAAACTTAATAATGAACAAATTTTCCACAGAGTATGTTGGACAAAAATGTATGAATGTACTATGAATGTCCATGTGATGGCTTAATCCTTGCTGCCTGAGTCTCTTGGAGTTTTTATATTCACAGATATTCATATCCTATCCAAGTAATCTGGTAAAATGTTTATGTATTTTTCCACATGCTCAGCCATTAGCGTGTGTATCTGTGGTGGAGTTCATATTTTCACTTTAGTAGTGACATTTGGTTAGGCATTTTGAAGTTAGTGCACAAAAAGCCAAAAATCACATCATGTTTAATCCATGGACAGATAATTCTTTGCTGGTAATTTACAGTAAATATTTTCAGATTCAGTGTAATTTGCAAGTAATGGCACTGTTTCCAGAATACAAGAAACTCAAAAAAAATGTGGGGAGAATTTAGGAAATATTTGGTGTTTTCATGAATTAGAAAGATTTTGTTTGATGATTATTTGGTCTCTTTTTGATAATACATAACACCACCATAGCAGCTTCAGAAAACTCAGCACTGAACAGTCCACATTAAAAAGATTAACTACTTTTTTTTCCTTGGATGTTCTTCAGATGAAAATTTAAAAACCAAAACCTTTTGGGTGTTCATATTTTCAGTATTCAGATGAAAGATATTTTTGTTGAAACAACAGGATACTTTTAACAAACAAGTAATTAAAGCCCAGCTACCAAAAAGTAACAAGATGTTTTCAGCTATCTCTGTTCACAAGTCTGACCCCAAAATAGCTATAAAAATGTTGACCAGAGTGTGTTTTCATCTGTCTTCAATTATGCAAGTCAGCCACTGAAGACAAAAAGAGTCAACACTCTGTAACAAGCTTTCTGCATTCCATTACAGTACTCTGAACTTTTAAAATTAAAAGGTTGTGAATCATGCCCAAAATCATGAGATGAGCTTAAAATTACAAGATTTAAGCAAAAATAGATTTGAGGAACTTTATTTTACATGTTCAAAAAGTTTTTTCAGAGCAAATTCTGCCTGGCTGACCTATGGTACTCAGCTTCTGCTGTGAGATTGGCATTTATAGTTTGAAGAAATTTAGAGTGATGGTGCAGAGCAAGGTGCTATGGTGAAAGGAAACCAATAAATCACCTGTAGAGAAACTTTGAGGCACATGGGAAAGTTTAAGATGGCCAGAATGAATGCTGGGTTTTCCCACATTTATGGGAAAGTGTTACACAGTACTAAAAACTCCCTGGAAATGTCAAAGAACCAGACACTTCTATTCTCCTTTCTGGATTTGAAAGGACAAAGGAAAACAGTTTTAGCACAGGGATGACATAAGGGAAGCCCTAAATTAAATAACTGGGGTTTTTAAATTGCTTATATTGTTCTTCACATAACAGTGTCTCAGTCTGTAGGACATCTGCTTTCTTTCTCCGTCTGCTCAGACTGACTTCTGGGATAGTAGGAAGATATCACAAACACTCAATTCACTTGTTTGCAGCAAAGGGCCTTTAAAGAAAACAGCTTTTGGCTATCCTATTTTTTTTCCCCCAACTTGGATTTGAATGTCTAGCTTTCTAATCCAGAAAGCAGATGTTTTAACAGTGCCTGGGAAATGATTTTTAGCGTGTTTTATACAATCTAAACATAATCCAACCAATAGAAACAGCTATTTGATATTTAACCTTTTCTTTGAGATTCCTTTCTGTAGCAGATTTAATGTTTAACAAAGAACAGCTGAAGGCTGTAACATTTTTGGCACAAAAAGACAAAAATGCTAAGTTTTTTCCCCATACAAGATTGTTTGCACTCTTTGGCCTGATAGTGCCACCTGATTCCCTCTGGAAGGATTAAATTTCTCCACATCCATCATATCCAAATAGTGTAGTGTCAAGAGACCGGCAATACCCTTAGTTTGCCCATCCATGACTGATGTTCAGTACATTTTTGCCTGAGTACACCAGGAGGCTGATAACAAGGTAAATTCCAGACTAACATCTTTAGACACAAGCCCTTTTGTGTGCTGCCTTTGCTCCCACTTCCAGAATCTCCATAACCTCATTTGGCACATAAAGTGGTTTTAAGCAAGAGGTTACACACTGTTACTTTGTAAAAAAAAAATCCTGCCCCATAACCTACCTGCATTCAGTTCTTAATAATAATTTAAAAATCCAGAGAAAAAAAAAAGCCAAAAACGCTAGGCTTAACAATAAACATGTCAGGATCCAAAAGTGCATCTTGCAATACTGGATCATGTTACAGCTGATGTCAAAGCTGTAGAAGTGCACTGTAATTTATCAGAGGATGTGTGTCTTGCTAGTCCTAATACTTTATTTAAAATTTTTGAATTACAAAAAGAAGGTAGGGATCTTAACTGGTATTTAGTCGCATTTTATCAATGGAAAACAAAACCCAAGAGTCTGGCATTTTTTAGAAAGCATCACTAAGCCTCCTGGCTCAGCCATAGATCTCAACCGTCTGTTAAGGCTAAAAAAAGGGTTATTGAGTTTTCTGACTTGCAATACTTAGAACAGCTTGTTTCCATGTAGTTGTGTGCTTTCATATGTTTCCACATGGTTTTAGTTTTTCATGCAATCTATTGAAAATATTCAATTTTTATTTGGTGAACACAAGTAAACCATGAGTACAGTGATATTACTTGTTTGTTAACTACAGAAATTGCCAATAGGATCTAAGAAGAATGTGGACAACTCGGGATATGCCTCTCTGGGTGCTTTAAAACAGAAGGCATTGAGAGTTTGCTGTGCTATTTCAGAAGAGAAATGACAGCTTTCAGAATCATACCTACCATGCTGTTCTAAAACATGAATCTGTACTTGCCAAGGAAAGCTGCAGAATATTCCTCTTGTTTTTGTACAGTGTTCAAGGTTTAGTTCTTGTCATGTGCACTTTAGTGTCCTCTTTTAAATTGTATAGAAACTGCAGTTCATTAAAGTGTATGGTTTAAATAACAGTTCAATTTCCAGGTACTTCAAGAATTTCTCGAGTGTCTTAATGCTCCTAAAAACATGTTTCTTTGAATCTTGAGTCACACTCATTTTACAGCTAGGCTAAGCTAAGGATCCCAAATAGGCCATCACATCACAATTCGTATACACAACTTTGAAAGACAGGTTGAAAGGCACTCCTTGTAACTGTTTTGAGCATCTATTCACATGTGGAAGCATAAAAATTACTTGTGAAATGGTTGCTTTTATTTCCAACTCTTATTTGTTGGCTCCTTCATTCAAGTGCTTTTCAAATTTTTATCCTCATAAGAGGTGCAGTTTTTTTCTGTAGCTATAAGCCAGGCAGCGTCTTCAAGAAAACAAACCAACCAAATTTCTATAGTTTAAAAACAATGGTAGTAAAACATAATCATTCTCACACTCACTAGGTTTTATCCTATATATAAATTTATATTTACTTTCAAAGTAAGCAATGGTCTTTTTATTTGTGCTAAAGCACTGGCACAGGTAACCCAGAGGTGGTAGATGTTCCATCCCTGGAAGCATTCAAGGTCAGTTTGGACGGGACTCTGAGTGACCTGATCCAGTTGAAGATATCTCTGCTTTTATCAGAGAGGAGTAGACTAGATGACCTTTAAAGGTCTCATCCAACTCAAACTATTCTGTGATTCTATTTTGTGCATAGTATACTTTAGTAAAAAGATTAAATATTTCGTTACTTTTTAATACCCTTTTCTCACATTTTAGGATCTACATTTTTAATTCAAATGATTCTTCTCTCTCTGGAGGCTCAAGATAGCTTCATCACAGACATAATATGGAGTTTCCCTATTTCTTTCCCTTTTTCTTAGAAGCATCTATGACATGATCAGCTTCTTATTCCACTAATGGTTTCTTAATGAAAAAAGCAGACACAGTTGTTAGGTTTCATGGGTAGCAAGGCAAAGGGAACTTGCCACAGTGCTTTGAAGTTTTCAAGTGGTTTCTCCTTACTGATGCAGACAAGCAGCTGGAGTTTTCTTAGAAATTGTGCAAATAAAATAATTTATTTTTATTGCACATCCCAGCATAATACACCATGGAATAGATTTATTCCCTAAAGAACAGGCTTTGGGCTAAGGTACTTGCCATGTTGCAAGGGAAAAAAATTGTGATGATGATTGCACTTGATTTGCTGAAATGTTTCATCCTCAGAATCATGTGCAACAACACAAGCAGAATAGCTCCACTGTTCCCCAAAGATTCACTATGTATGTGATCATCCATTAATTAGAAAAAAGCCCAGCCCACATTTGAAGTCAATGTATTTAGTTTAAATATAAAACTAAATGTAGTTACAAGCCAGAACAACAGGCATATGGTCCACTCTTAAAGGCCATGAGGCCAAGAGGCCAAAAACCCCTATGTATTATTGATATGGTTATACAGAACTTGATCTATGCACTATTGATATAGATGTACAGAACTTTCAAACCACCCCACAGAGAGATACCTAGTGTTTCCATGAAAATCAGCTGTAATGCATGCTTGCATACATGGGACTTTATTAATAATGAAGCCTAGGCCAAATTCAGTGAAAGGCTGTGAGCTACATCTCTAATTGAGTCATCTCCAAGCCGTGACTTTCAGACACCAGCTAATCTCAGCAGGGGTAACATCAAGCCATATCTTCTTTCCACAACCTAAGGGCAATACCAGCCACCTGTTCAACAGGGGAAATGGCTTTTTAGATTCATTTTAAGAAAATAGCAGCCGGCAGGGGGTAGGGGGAAGGTGAATGTGTGTCTTCCCCAGTTACAGACAATTTTAATTCATTTTTTGCTGCTCTGTCCTCCATTTGTTTTCTTATGGAGATGTCCAAACAGCAAAATAATAAGCAGTAGATATTAGTTATTCCTGAAACACAATTATTATAGTAAAAGAAATTTAGTCCACAGAATTTTGTTAGAGGGCATTAATTGGTGGAGGTTAGACAAACTAGCACCTTCATCCTAAAAAAGGATTTCTCGGTAGGATGTTGATGTAGTCAACAGATCCTGTGGAAAACCTAATCTGAGAATTCATTACTTCTTACAATACCAGACCTGTGAACACGCAGGTAGCAGATATAAAACAAATCCGTTGCATACTTCTTTACACAGTGCATAAAAGTGCAATTAAGATGCGAGCACTTCTGCCAAAGCATGTGATACAGCCCAAAAGAGTACAAACCCTTTCAAAAAGGAATCAGATGACCATAATGTGCGGGTGGAGGGCAACTGCTGACCACAGGTGGACCAGCTCAGGAGACCATCATCCTGCATGTGCTCTGCTCCTGACCTGATTCCCCAAGCATTGTAGAGATAAGTTTCTCCAATATCTAGTATTAGGCTCTCTGCAAGAATCACTTATGACTTGTGAAGAGATTAGCACAGTGCTAATGTAGAAAGTGCCACTGAGCTCTCTCAATCCAGCCCTGGTAACCTGTCTCAGCCTAAAGAGATTATGGTAAATTAATATAACCTGGTGACACAGTCACTCTGATTTATTAAATTGTGCTAAGCAGTGGTGGGGAGGAATCTTTACATTCCCCTGTCTGACTCTTGACACAATTTAGGGCAACCTTTCCTGAGTGAGGAAAGATTTCCAGCAGGTGAGCTTTGATTATGAAATACCAGCACAGAAATTTAACCTGTGCTTCCCCACGTGGATGTTCACGTTTGAGGGTGTGTGCATACAGCAGGAGGCTAGTAGTATGCAAGAGGAGTAAGGACTCATTATAGATTGTATTAAAACACAGAAGCTCATTGAACAACTCTCTGGAGAAGAGGCTGCCTACTTTATCGTAGAATCTCTTACAGAAGTTAGAGAAGTTAGCCAAGAGCACAGCTATTCAGTAGTCAATCTTCAGAGCACCATCATGTTTAAAAGACCTGGCAATATTTGCATATATAATCTTTTACAGCATTTTTGCTAACTGTTTTTGTGGTTTTTTTCAAATAATCTCAACAAGGTAGTTCTCAGATACCATTTTGGACATAAAGATAATGAAAGAATGAAGGATGGAAAAGCAGTAAACTCTAGTGCTGTAAAAACACAAAAATAAAGCAGATGTTCAAGAAGCTAATTCAGGATAACTGAAATAAAAGGAATTCTCTGAGAAATTATTGAATGTCTGAAGAGATGATGAATTTTCGCTTTTCCTTGTGGGCTACTTGAACTAATGGGTCAGCTCTGCAAAACATTCTGCATTGTGGTGATATGGCTACTCCCTGGCCTGCTAAAAATATTTTTGGACCTTTCTATCATAAAGGAATTAAACACAGGAAAAGAGTAGAGAAAACAGTAAAATATAATCAGAAGTTGGTGTGCATACCAAGACCCTTAGGACGTTTTGATAAAGTACAGCAATAGTTGCAAATGCTCTTTCCCCAAGGCCCGGTGTTCACATAATAATCTCTGCTATTTTTTTACCAGGCAATAACTCATTGTTAACTGAAGACTAAAAACTGCAGTGATAACAGTCAGAACCAGGGTTTATGTTGGTCTGTTGAAGGTATAAATCTGCTCTGAGTACCGACTCCTCCACAACATGACCAGCAAGACTAATTCCTTGCTGCTGACTTCCATGACACAGCAGCTCTCAAGGCCTTCAGGGAGCTTGACACAAGTCCTCTCGAAGTCAGACATGAAATTACCTTAAATGCTATGATGGTCAGGATTAACCAGATTTCCTCTCATCCTCTGTTTGATCTTTACCATAGGGGAGCAAGTTACACAAAGTAGCTATTTCCTGAAATATGATTAAGGGCAAAGAAAATGGAGAGGTGGTAAAATGAAAGTGCCTCATGTTACGAGGGAAATCCAGGGAAAGGACAAAGTGCTCCTAATTTAGGGATTAATGACTTCTAAAAATTAGGCACATGCTCCCAAGTGTGTGCTGCATAAGTATATAAATTTCCATTCTGATCAACAGAAAAAGGTGTCTTCAAAGAAAGGTTTGAGAGACCCAGATGATGAGCAGGTGGACAGCAGACAACTCTATTAGACTTGCTGATAGCAAATGAGGGCTTAAACTGGTAGACATCTCTTAATGTCCCACTTCAACATGTAAATTATTCACCTAGTCATCTAAAAGCAGAGTCCACACATCGAGGCACAAACAAAAATAACATAGTTGTTTCCGGTGCGTTCCTTTCTTTGTATGATGTCACATTGGATGAGAAAATAGTCAAGAAGGGAGGTGACAGGCTCTCAAGTCTCTGAAATCAAGAAAATGTGTGCTATTAGAGGTTTCTGGAAAGGTCATTCCCACCTTACTTGTCAAAGGTATACCATCATGCAGAGAGGAATGCTGGAGTAATGAAGCCAACAAGAAGGTGCATGCTCCTATCTCCCAGCTCCTGGCAAACTTTTTAACCACCAGGTTATTGTGAAAAAGGGCTGACCACAATCATGAGAATATGGCTGAGCAAGAGTGATCAGAGATGTTCTCCTCTGAAGCTGATTGCCAGAGATGAGCATGTGGTCCAAGCTCAAGTCCCCCATGGCACACACCGGATGCAAGTGCTGTTCTAGTTTGTAATGTTTTTTTAAAATAGGAGCAAGGTGACATGTGCTGTAGTCTGGATTTAGACACATTAAGAAAACTTGTCCAGCACAGGAATGCGGGTGTTGTTTGCAGCAAAGGAGCTCGAGCACACGGATGGGATTGATGTGCCTACTTCTGCCAAGGTCTTAGTCCAGGCACTAGAACAAATAGTGTAGGTGCTACCTGGCATGTAAAGAAGATAGCCTAGGTGCCTTCCAAAATGTGTTGCACAAGCTTCCGAAGAGCTAAGTCCTCAAAATGTCAGATGGTTGGTACATATTCACACATAGGCAGGAGGGCCCCCCCTCTGGAAAGCAGTGACAATCTGTTTTCCAGGGTGTGTGGACCAGGCCCTGAAGGAAAAATAGTTGTAATTTGTCCAAACAACAATATTGTAAACATTCTTTTTGCCAAAAGCAACATTTGGCTACGAGTATAACAAGCTCGTAAATTAAACTTCCCCTGGCAATGCAAAATTATACATTACTTATGCCTCTAGTTGATCTGACTTCCTACTGAATATGTCAAACACCAATTAAGTACAAAGAGAGGCCTCAATCTGGCAGACACTTATGCAATCACAACTCCATTTCAGTGGTGCAAAAATTTGGTGTGAGTGGGAAGCAAGTTGGGGGAAATATGGGCAGAAGTCTTCGGAGGACAGGAGCCTCTCATACTATTCAATGTATTCTGTTTGCAATAGACTTATGTCACTGTCTGTCTTTTAAGAAAACAGTTTCTTGCTCTCAGCTTCATTAATGAGACTTCACTTGAGCAAATGTTTTTTGAGCATACCTTAATCCTGGCTCCTGGCCAGCCCTAAAAGCAGTTGCGGTTTCTTCACAGAAACACAGATCTTCACAAAAAATAAAACTTTTCAGCTTGTAATTCCCCAGTGGTCGGCTCTCCAGCCAAATCACCCTTGGAAACATATTTTAAACCATTTGAGCAAGGAAAAATATTTGGAACTTTGCCTGTTTTGCTAAGGCTCAGCATCAAGTTACACAGACAGAGCTTCTGTTTTTTTAAAAAATATTTTATGTCTATACTATTTTAAAGTACATGGAAAGTAGCATTTTTTTAAATAAAATAAAGCTTACTGGCGCCAGTATTACATCAGTGACTGTAACCATTGTGTGCGTTGTACCCCTGGTAAGTATTTCTCAATCTTAATGCAACTGACTCAGGACATCAGGCTAGATGCAGTATGAGATGTAAATGCAATTAAGTCCTTCCCTGAGTTCTTTAGGAAAACAACAGCACTATTACTATTTGATTTATGCTTCTCAGGTGATGTATGCCACATCCTTCATCTTTTAATGGAGAGTATGACTGAAGACTGGGATATAAGCCCAGTTTCATGTTAGAACATTTTTTTTTCATTAGTTAATAAGAGCCAGAAACTTGCACCACTTACTAAGATGAATAATCACCAGTTTGGTCTGCAGCTTAGTGAACATACATGGAGACAAAGAGACCAAGTCCTTAATTGGTACAAAATGGCAAAGTACCAGGACTTAAAGGGACTCAGACAATTTATACTTGCCAAAGATCTGCCCCAAGACATATGCCTATGCATATGTAGGCTGTGTGTACACGTGTGATAATCACATGACATACTGTATTGCAGGGCATCTCATAAAGAAATAGCCAGGCAATTTATCACATTACTATGATTGCGTCACCTGCCCATTAATCAGTCTCCACAGTTCAGTCTGGCATTCCTGGCTCTTAAGCTGCTTCAAACAGCACCATTTATATTTTAAAGCCAACCTGCCATGGAAGTATTTCCTTTCCCCCTCCCTCCACCAAAGCAGTGGAATTTCCTCAGAAATTACACCTGTATGAGGTCTGGGACAGGCAAGATTAATTCTGAAAATTATGAAATCGTGCTGGCGTTAAAGCCGTATGAGTGTATGGTCCAAGCCAATGAAACAGGAAGCACTGCAGCAGCATCCCAGAAGAGTAACACACAGAAATGTAAAGAATCTGAGGTGCTGGGCTTTAAAATCATGGATTTTTAGTCACAGAAGTGATCTTAAATTGGTTTAGATGTGTTCTAAAAGTATCAGTTTTAATTTTGCTCTTCCTTGTGGCTGTCAAGGCACCTGGCTCAACACGCCAAGAGACACAAGGGACAGTCTCTCAGAAATGTTTTTCAAAGTTCCAAAGTATTTTAGAAGATACATGGAAGAAACAGAAAATCCCAAACTTATGCTAATGAATCTGAACAGCCACAAACTGTACATGTCTCCTTCTACATTCTTAAACACCTATGTCAATAGATTATGCAGGCTGGAAAGTCAAGCCCTCAAGAATTAGGAACAAGAATTTGCAAGATTTCCCAACCTTAATGCCATTTATCCAATCCATATTATATGTAAGTTACCACAAAGCCACACAAACCTCTCTATGACCCATCCAAGCCATGCTTCATTTACTAAGTAAATGGCTATTTCTTTTTTTATCCTCCCATTTCTCACATAGGCCTCTAATTTTTTTGACCTGACACAATCTGCATGCTGCATCCACAAGTATTCACTCCTTCCTGGCTGTTATAGGGATGTTCTCACCATGCCTTTGCTAGAATACTTGCAGGTCCAGTGCTCCCTGTTCCCACCCTGAAGCCCGGGAATGTAAAGTACTGAAAAGGAACACTTGAATTATCAAAAATAATTTGTTTGCATTTGATTATTTTGGCATACCTATAACCTGACTGTGGGGCATTTGCAATCAGTCTCACTTGCTCTTGTAAGCTTTCGGCTATCTTGCAAACCTGTCTGTAGATGTGTTCCCTGGATAGACAGGAAAACATCTAGCTAATGGCTGCACAGTAAGAGACTGATTTAAACAGTGGTCCAGCAGGAGATGGAGAAACAATCCAGTTGCTGAACAGTTCCATTTGCCCTAACGAGGAAACTAGCCCTTCTTTTACTGCAACAGACTACCCACAGGAGCCAAAGAAACATCCAAAAGAACAAATGGAGGAAAAAAAAGTTGTAACCAGTGCCCATTGGTCTGCTGTGAGCCATGCTCAGCAGAGAAGGACTATGAAGCAAAAAGGTCCACTCAGTTCTTAAGTTTCTGCTGAACTTGCTGAACATTGTTGAATATGTAAGCAGTGATTTCCCCACCCAACACAAGTAAACAAAGGGCACATTCTGGCATGAGGGCAACACGCCCTCTGTCACAAAAATCAAAGGCTTGCTGCAAATTGTACGATTGAAGAGTCAATCAAAAATAAATTAATTTAAACATTAATATCATGCTTTATTTCCGCTAAAGCTCCTCTAAATTAAACCTGAAGTAGAAATGCAGAATGGAAAACTTTTAGCCTGCACAGTCAAAACAATTTGGAAAACTTAGCAGCAATCATTAAGACGAGGCCTTGTAATGGGAAACATACAGAAACTGTAGGTGCAGTTAACACATCTGCCTATGACACATGGAACAGGAGATAGATGCTAAGTAGAACACCAGACTCTAGATTTGCCCAGATTGTGATCTGTATCTACTTCATTGGAACTTATTATTGTGGCCTGTCATTCTTTTCCTGCAGTCTTCTCCTATTCCACACTGACACTTTGGTACAGACCATATGCAAAGAAAACAAGTAACAGAATAGTTCCTTGAGGAAATTTTTAATTTTTTTATCTGCAATGTGTTCTCTGGGTTTGCCTAGTCTAGGTCTGAAACAGAAACAGTAAAGCTTCCGTCACACTCTAGTCATGTTCTCCAAAGTGAGAATGTCTTTTCTTTCCTAATCTCCTCACACTGCTCCCAGTTGCACATCTGTATGCTACCCATAATATCTTGGTCTCTCTATACACCCGCACAGGTGCACACAAAGCCTGGAAATCCTGGAAGCAGAATTCCAACAACCTGTGCTCCTTGAGGGCTGTACAAACTGCACAGTCCCTGAAGAGGAGCTCACATTCCAGTGACTGCAGAAGAGGTTCTCTCCCTTCCTTCACATACGTACTGCCACTTCACGAAGCTACAGAATCTCCATTTTGCTGGGCTGTGGTACATGCACAAAGGGAGCTTGTCTAGGTCACATTTGGTAGGTGTCTTGGTGACTAACTACTCTGAAATACATGGCAAGATACTTATGAAACTACAGAGAAGAGGCAACCATCTCTTCTGTCTTTGCTCTCAGCCCTCAGTAATCAGACTGTATATCCAACACCCTTATGTCCTGCTATGGGCCTCCACAATACTTGGGCTCTTGCCTGGGTAATGTATAATTATGGATAATGTAGACAGATAACAACTGATAATGTGGGACAGGGTTCAAACTCACAAATCTTCCACAATTCAAGACATATTACAGCCCACATATTTTTGGATGACAATGTGTTCAGCCAACACAGGGAAAATGCTTCATTCCATTATGATAGCAACTGTACCTACGTGGTGGCTAACATACACCTTCTTTTGTGCAAGCCAGCTCCTGTGCCAGCTACAAGCCACTGTGCACAGGCCACTCAGATGAGCACAGGAGCAACTCTCCTGTGGCCATACAAAAACATACAGCTGCTTCCATTTGCACATCCAGTATCTCACTACCAGTCAGAACAGCATCAGTCTGATGTGGGAAGATGGGCTGTGAGGCTGTTGCTGTGAGGTGTTCATTAGCATTCTTGTTGCTGTCTTGTCTCATATCCTATCTACCTCATATGGCTTGCCAATGCTTGGAAGGTTACTGAAGGCCAAAGAGAGGTTATAGCTGCATCTCTCTGCGCTGGGTCAAGTACTTAATATTCTCTGCTCCTTCACCTTCTATCTGGCCTTTTTTACTCTTATAATGATGTTCTTTCCCCTTCCACTCCACTGACCTTTTGATGAGTGTCAGAGTCTATTAATTATGTTTCTGGCTATATTTCATTTCAAGGATTTCCTCATCCTTCAGTTCTCCCCATATGGCAAACAAAGGCAATTCCTCTTTATGTCTCAGGGCAGGTGTAGAAAACATGGGGCATCAATACAGCACACAGATGTACATAGACCAATTCTGAGCAGGACTAGCACTGAAAGATATAGGCAATATCTCATCACCATGAAAACAACAGTAAATGCTAGTGCATACCAGTAAGGATGAAAAATGGAGGACTGCCAAAAGAGCACTCAGAGCAGATGAACAAACACAGACATCTGTACACTGACTTAATACTCAGTAAACCAAGTACACTTTAAAAATAGCAGTATAGAATGTGCATTATCTCACCAGCTAATACATGCTAAATATTGTCATGTAAACAGAGGTCACTTCAAATGAACCCTCCATTCCCTTCCACTACCTTGTAGGCAAGTCTTTAGCATATGTTTTTCCAAACAGTCCTTGGCAGTTCTTCATTGCAGGCCTTAGCACTTTTAAAATGGACAGAAAATTGTTTTGGAAAAGGACCAAATATTAACTGTTAAAACTCAAACAAAGAAGTATGAGTCAGGAAACAAATCTTTTTTTATATATCTGAAATGAGAAAATGAAATTTGGTTTGGAAAACATTTTTATTGAAAACTAGAGCTGTCTGTACTCTGAAACACCCTGGAGGTCTAAAGATCATATCGGTATATAAATATTCAGTGCTTCCTGAATATTTCTTTCCAGAAAAGCTGCTTTTTCCCTCTTACAATTTCTTTGACCTTTAGAAAACAGTCACTATTTGTGCCTTGATTTTTTCAAGATGTTCTCCAGTACATAAAGATGGCAGGGAATTCAATTTAAAAGTCAACTCATGAAACACCATATAATAGTCAGAAGATAGCTTCGCTTTAGGCAGTATTTTATTAAGTGAATAGCCACTCAAAGCATTTTGAAGCATATTATATCCTGTTCAAAGGTGTTCATTTCATTCAGTGCTAGAGCAAAAGTATTTAAAAGATGATATTTGAACAGGCATATGGATAAAATACACAGTACTCAGCTATAATGGATATGAGTCTTCTTGCTTTATAGAGGACTGTCAAAAGGATTGATACATAAAAAGGTCTTTGTTTTTGTTTTGTTTTGTTTTCTTTAAAAGGAACAAGACTTTCATGAGCTTCCATAGAACAGCTGCAAAAATATCTGGAATTTCTGAAGGTGACTTGTGGATTTGTGGCTAATGAAACACTGCAAAATAGCACTCACCATGTTGTAAAAAAAAAAAAAAACAAAAAACCCTAATGGTTTATTAGGCTCCTATAGGACAAAAATGAAAGGTGCCCCAAGCATGTTATTCTGCTATGATCATATAAGCACAAAGGTAAAAAGAAACCATGTCAGAACAGAATCAAACACAGGGTGATTCCTCTGTGACCTCAGAAGTGGACTATGGATGATTTACAATGAAGTAAGATTAAAATTTGTTCACTAAAACCTTATTCCACTTGACCTTATCCAGCACAAGAATTTGTTCCTGAAACAGGACTAGTTCATTCCAGAGAAGTCATCTGATAAGAGTAGCAGTGGGTAATAGATTACTTGGGGTTGGGAGCAAGGAGAGGGCATTGAGAGAACTGAGCTTTCCGAGGCTCAGAAAACACAGTATGCATTATATATCATAGAGGCTTTTTGATAGTTCTATTTTTCTACTTTTACAAGACAAGATTTAGTAAAGTACAGGAAATTGTCCTGTTTCTAAATTAATGACCTTGTACTATACCTCTTACCTAAATCAAGAGGGAAGCTGTTTCATCCTAAACAACACTACAGTTCAAGAACTCTACTTTTTCGGGGGGGGGGAATATAATACATTTGTGTTTTTGTCACATATGAGGCAGTTTTAATAATTTTAATTAACTGAATTTAGTTTTGTTCAACGTGTTTGAATACAAAATTCTGTGGCAGACAATAATAATTCAAGGGGGGAAGAAAAAGAATAAAAACAAGCATGTTTGCAGGAAGATGACAAATGGTTTAGTTCAGAGAAATATTGGCCCAAATTGCAGGACAGTGCTTGCTGATAAAATTGGTACCTATGTTTCTAACAGTTACAACACAATTAGGTTTTCTCCAGTTGCCAATGAAGATAAGTGTTTCTTCCTTCTCGCTGTTTCCAAGGCACATTCCATGAACAATGTCCATTTCCACCATGTTTCCTTAGAGACAAAGACCTGTTCACTGCACAAAAATCTTTCCTAATACAGACAGATGTATAGACATCCCTCTTCACCTTTAAATCCACGCAGTTTTAGGCATTTAATTTGTAGTTTCAGCAAGAGGATAGGATAGGTACAGCTTTCTGCTGGCTATTGTGCAAGTGTGATTTTCATGCATGACAATTATAAATGCCTAGTTTCAAAAGCCATGTAATTTGTATTCTTCCTGTGCCTTTTCAGGTGCACAGCCTCAGTACATTAACTTATTTATTTCACAGCTGTACCTAACCAATGGAAATTCACACATCCAGAGGCACCCTGAAAACATGAACTTTACTATGATTATACTGAATCTAAAAGGCCAAAAGCAAAGAAAAATTATTAAGCTTTTCACCTGTGATCAGGACATTTTCCTTAAAACTTTCCTAATTTCTGAAAACAAACCAAACCCACCACTGCTTCTCTTTTGCTAAGTTGTGAAATCAAACAATGTAAAAGACAAAGGTATTTTCATCGCTAAATGGTCCAGCACAGTTAATGCTAATGTGTTAATGATGTAACTGACAGTCAACATGTTAATTAATTACTCAAAACCAAAGAAGCAGATAGAAGAACAATTTCTATTCCCTGATTTCTCTGCCATTTCTCCTCCATTTTCTTCCCTTCTAATATTTTCTTTTTTCTTTTCTTTTTTTTTTTTTTTTTTTTTTTTTTTTAGTTTTTCAGTTTTAAATGACAGATGTCCTGTCACCCCTTGCCCGAATCTTCAAAGTATTCTACTGGATCTAGTCCTCAGTTTCAAGGCTGGTTACAAACTGAACCTGGTTGCCTGGTTTGACTGAAAGCGAGAGTTTGCACCAGTCATTTACACACCATCTTCTCACACTGGATGAACTCTGGCTGACTAATTCTGAATCCTCTTGAACATCAAAGGTCTAACTCACACTTCAGGGTTAGCAGGGTCACATTCCACCAAAAAGAAGACTAATGCTGCCTGAATCATTCACAACCAGCTTCCTGTTTGGCGGGTTTTGCCCCACTTTCTGTTCTCAAATGATGTGCAAGCAAACATGTATTTTGTTCAATTCCTTAATAATTCTCTAAACATTTTATCTTAGTCAAATAATGGCTTGCTCTGTACTCTGTGGTCTGAGCCAACCTGTCAACTTTGAATGTTTGCAGTGTCTCACTCAAGCTGCAATTTTCCACCTGGTGAAGGCTCACACATCCACAGAAAAATTTCAAGTGGAATTGATTTCAAATAATTCTGATGTACGTTCTCACAAAAATAGCTTTAGGTATGAGTTTGTACAAAGTCTTGCCCTTGACAAATCATTTAGTGAAGGGAAATTCAGTTAAGAAGGTTAGCAAAAGGCAATTGGAGAGGCCATGGCACTATCAATAAATATGGTTAAATAGAGGACCTCTTCTTTGATGCTTTTTCCTACATGTCATCAGAGACTGAAAAAAATGCAAACAAGAAAGGGCCTGAGAGAGAAAAATGGAGAAGGAAAAAATGGAGGCATAGGAAAATTAAGTATAAAGATGTTAACACAAAGTGGCAACCATTCTGCAGTGGATTAAAGAATGGTGAAGAAAAAGGCACAGGTACTACCCACATGCATACATGATCCTTTGATGTCGCCTTGAGAAACTCACTTCCTTCTAGTAAGGGTCAGATTCTCTACATCAGAACACACTGCTAAGCTTTTCGGTGTACGAGAACTCACTCCAGTTGAGAAGAAATAACATGTTGAGGGTTATAAGGCTCAGCTAACACAAAGCAATCAATCAGGTAATGATCCTACTTTTCTGTTAAAAAAACAGCATCTAGAGCAGTTACATAACTCAGGTTAAACTTAGGTTAAACATGACTATGATATAGACACAGCCTTTGAAAACAGCATATTACAAAAAAGTTTTCAAGCAGGACTAGTTTTCCAATCCCAAAAAATGTACCATGAGTGTATTGTAAAACCTCATCTCTAAAGCAGCTCTATAGCATCTTCCCACTGGCATGAAATAAATACAACAGCAAGTGTTCTGTGAACTGAATTCAGTCAATTGCTGGAACAAATCTAACTTGACTCTTAAGACACAGAAAAGTAGAAAATAGAGAACTTTCTATCTTTTACAGCTAAAGAAGCAAATGCCAAATGTAGAAGGAAAGGACAGGGTATAAATTTGTAAGGCTCTTTTTCTCCCAAGACGTGAACCTTAATTTAGGGAACATCCTTCCCATTATTTCTAAGACTTTATATTACAGCTTGTAGTCCATAAGCACAAGCAAGGAATCCTGAATAGGGCAAAGACTGTGACAAAAAGAAAGAAACAAGTAGATTTGTGGGGAGAACGTATAAAACCAATGGAAGAATAGAATGAAGCAGATCTAAATGTTATTAACTGGATTTTACAAGAATATTTACAATGATGTTATACTAAATCCTAATCCTAGTCTGCTTTAGCACTACTAATGAGGTCTGAATGCTAACACATGAGATAAAAGTGACTAGACAATACTACACAAACAGCAGTTTCACCTGCAGCATAATGAACTGAACTTGAATGGGTATCATGAAGAGCTAATCATCCGATAATTACACTAATAATTAACCTTGTGAATACCACAGGAATTAACATTGACAGAAAATGACCTGGGTGGGAAAATGAAATATAGCTATGAACAACAGTATTTAAAGGTGGTAAAAAATTGTATCTGTTATAAAAGATGCTTCTGAACAAAAACATCTATTGAAAGAAAGTGGTAGAAATCCCTTATCACTTATGATATTTAAAAACAGGCCAAAATAAACCACTGGAAAATTTAACACAATGACTAATCTCACACTGACTGCATAATCTTGCAATAGGGATGGAGAACATTCCAAAACCTCTTTTCCGTTTCTAATGTCTAATATCTGTCACATGTGTCTGAACATGTTTAGGCTATCTAGCCATGGATATTAGGTCTGGCTCCAGAAAGCAGCATGATGCCAGCTTACAATTTAGTTCCCAGAGTTTGGGAAATCTCCCGAGCACTGCTGTTGCTAACTGCTTTCCCAAAAGTACTGACTTCAGTCTCAGCTTTACAGCCTTCCTAATCTGATCCTCCCCTTTTACTGAACTTTGAAAAAGAGCAATCACTTCAGGCAAGCAGAAAGACGACAGTTTATCTCACCTCCACGTTGAATACAGAGGATGATTACTTTTTGTAAGGAAGAACAAAATACTAATTTGCAACATATGTGAGAACAACTGCTGGCTTAGTGTATTTTGACGTATTAGAGTCCTGAACACAATACTTCACCCGAAAACAAAACCACAGTTATTATACGGTGGTGTTACCAGAACCTTCACCTCAATATTTTAATGCTTATTATTGGCACAATGACAAGTTTACGACTAACTATGTTTCCCCATCTTTTCTGAAGACCTTAATTTTTGTTCACTGCAGAAAGAAGATACATTTTCAAAGCTATCTATGACTGTGAATGATTTCTTTTTCAATATCAAACTAGAAAATCTGATTTTCAAAGGTTAGGTGCTCAACATTCCCTGAAAATCAAGCTGTCTGGAAACATCTCAGACTGTGCCCCCAACATCGAAGTAACTGAATTATTCATTGCTTTTGCAAATTAAACTTTTAAGACACAAAGACATGTTTCTTTCATCTCGGCATTCAGATATCACAGCTAAGGGCGTAGCAGAGGAATGGAGTGGAACTCTGCTAACTGCTTTGACATCTTTTAATTTTAGGTGAAGTGTAGGAAGACAGATGCATGTACCTGCATGAATGTAGCTGCTGTTCTTGTCATAAAATACACTAATTATCCAAAGCTATCTCCCTCCATATAAAAATTTACCTTCATTCATTCTTCTCTTCTGGCATTTCAAGCAAATGAACAAATGAACTAAAGGGAGTTTAGTCTGCTGATTAACTAAAACTGCCTTTTAAAAGGACCTAGTTAAATCAGGGCTATTCCTTGCAAAAGCACACTTAAATTAGTTTATTTATTGAGCAAAACTGGTTTATTTGAACATGGTAATCTGGGTCAGGGCTGTGAAATATTTGCACACATACTTCATGTTTAGCATACTATTTAGTCTATACACATTTTCTTTTACTATCATGAAAGAATGAAACTCTTCTAAGAAGGTGTAACAAACAAGTCTGACATTCTTATAGCAGGTCAATTCAATAAAGACATCACTATTTCTTGATGATATGAAGACAACTGTGTTTAAAGAGATATATTGAAACACACACAAAATCAGTTCGCTAACTCCAAATTTGTGTTGAATTCAACCTTTATTACATTTCTTTTAAAAGACAGTTTTATTTTAACCATAGTTACTTTTCTGTGTAAACAAGGCCTTAGGCAAATGTCATCACATTTAACATACCTGTTAAATTGAACAGATTGGGAGTATGCTTTTGAATTGCATGTTCCATCTCAGCCATCTTCAAATTCTAATACAGACATTGAATATGGGGGTAAAAGAAGTAGGATCAAATTAGTTATTACTCCTTCCAGAGTAAATGTCACATCTGTGTTGGTGTAACCTGAAGCCACCAAAATTAAACTGCTGTTCTTATTTTTGTCCCTCAGAGTATATGGAGCAGCAGTCTGCTTATTCACAAAGGTACTCACATCTTCATGCTTCTCCTACAAAAAAGCTCAGAATTTCTTATTTCTTGCAAATATGTATTATATGACTTTCAAAGAAGTAAAACCAGAAAATGAAAGACAAACTTATTAGCTGCTTCAGGGAATGGTTGCAAACATGTGAAAACCCGAAAATAAAAAAGGAGCAAATTAAATCAAAACTAACCACCGAACAAAAAACATATAACTGTTTTTGTGTATGTATATGTTGGTATTTCCAACAAAGAACTTCCATAATACTGTGATAGTTGATATTGGTTTGACACAGTGACAGCACGCATGGTTTAATCCATCTTTGTAAAACATGGTTATTTAAAACCTTTACCTAACCAGTTTGACAAGTGTCATGGGTTTGTGTGGAGCTGTTTTTTGCTTGGTAACAGGGGGAGGGGGTTCCAGTGCTGGTCCCCATAAACAGTTCTGAGGTGGACCCACCACTGGCCCAGTGAGGCCCTTCTGGCACCTCTGCAATCATTATGTAAAAAGGGAAATGTGCAGCAGATGAGGAGGTGTAGGAGTGGTACAAAATGGAGGTGATCATGCAGGCCCCACAGTCAGAGAAGGAAGAAGGGATGAGTGCTGAAGCAAAGACTGACCTGCAGCCCATAGCAAGAACACAGCTGTGCCACTGCAACCATGGAGAGTAATGGTGGGACTGAGAGCCACCAGCAGCTCCAAGTGAGGAAGTCTGGAAGTGCAGGAGACTGTGAGGAGACGGCCATGGCACAGGCTGTGCTGGAGAGCCTGTGGGCCAGAGAGCAGACCCACACGAGAGGCAGAGATGAGTTGCAGCCTTTGGGATGAACACATGTCAGAGCAGCCTGTGCAGGGCTGCCTGGCCAGGGAGGGACCCTGCGGAGGGGCAGGAAGGGCCAGTGAGTAGTCTACCTGCCTTGAGGTGGGAGACATGGCAGAAACCATCAGGAATAGACTGACTGAAACCCTCATTCCTTGCCCCTCTGAGCCATTCAATGGGGAAAATTGTAAAGACATCAGGATCAGGTGCCTGAGTCTGGGAAGAGGGGAGAGGTAAGGGGGAAGGTGGTCTTAAAGGGCTGTTTGTGCTCTTCCTCATCATGCCACTCAGTGTTTTTTTCTGTTTGTTATGGTTTTGGTTGTTGGTAGATTAAATTAATTTCTGTTTTCTTCCCCAAATTGAATAGTGCTGTCTGTTATTGCCTGGGATCATAAGGAGCAAGTGAGCACTCCTGTACTTAGGAGGTTCTAAAGGCCCTTCGTACTCATGGCTGATCATGGTCCTTTGATTCTAGATGGACCTAAACCATGACAACAGGTGACCAGAAATGTGTTGCCTTCACAATTACTGTTACATTTATTAGGATCAAAAAAGGATTGAAGTCTTACTCTGTTCTCAGATTTGCTTTAACTGCGTATGTGGTCTAATTTGCAGTTTAGATTTGAACAAACTTCAAAACTGCAGAAGTCCATCAAAGTATTGTGTAATATTTCCATGTTCTGGATGCACTGGGTAAATAGTCTTGATGACACTTATATTTCACACATAAATAATAACCTCCAACTTTACAAGGATACCACTCAATTTTTAAATAAATATTATAAATGAATAAGGAATATGGAAAAAAAGTGACACTGAATTAAAAATATATTTAAGACAAGTTTATGTATCCTCTTGAGTGCAAAGTATCCTCAAGGCAGTGACTGGGGAAGCAAAATCCCCCTCACCCAGTGTAAGAGGTCAGGTTCGACACCGAGAAACCTAAACATGCATTAAGTCTATGGGACCCAACAAGATGCATCCCAGGATCCCAAAGGAATTGCCTTCTGCAGTTCCCAAGCCACTCTCCATGATATTTGACAAGGCATGGCAGTCAGGAGAAGTCTCTAGTCACTGGAAAAAAAGGAAACATTGCATCCATTTTTAAAAAGAGTAGAAAGGAGAACTCTGGGAACTACTGACCTGTTAGCCTCACCTCTGTACCTGGGAAGATGATGGAACAGATCCTTCCAGAAGCCACACTAAGGTACATGTAGCACGGGGAGATGATTTGAGATAGTCAGCATGGCTTCACCAAGGGCAAGTCTTACCTCACCAACCTAGCTGCCTCCTGTGATGGGAGTGACTACACCAGTGGACAAGGGAAGAGCCATGGATAACATGTATCCAGCATTCTGTAAGACTTTTGACACAGTCCCCCACAGCATCCTTCTCAAATAAAGTGGAGAGATATTGCTTTGATGGATGGCCTATTCTGTGGATAAGGAACTCACTGGATGGTTGCATCCAGAGAGTTGTGGTCAAATGGCTCAATGCTTGGATAGAGGTCAGAGATGAATGGTATCCCTCAGGGGTCCAAACTGTGATCAGAACTGTTTAATATCTTTATGAGAGACATAGATCTTGGGATTGAGTGCACTTTCAGCAAATCTGCAGTTGACATCAAGCAGAGTGGTGTGCTTGATGCACCTGAGGGCTGGGATGTCATCCAGAGGGACTCGGAAAAGTGAGAAGTGGGTTCATATGAAACTCATGAAGTTCAACAAGGCCAGGTCCAAGGTCCTGTACATGGGTCAGGGAAACCCCCAGTATCTATATAGGCTGGGTGATAAAAGGGGTGAAAGAGTGATGCAGGGAAGGACTTGGGGATACTGCTAGATAAAAAGTTGGACAAGAGCTGGTAATGTGCTTTCACTGTCCAGGAAGCCAACTATATCCTTTGCTGTGCAAAAACAAGCATGGCCTCCAGCTGGAGGGAGATGTTCTGCTGTGGTGAGAGCAGTACTACATCCAGCTCTGGAGTCCTCAGCACAAGAGACATGGATCTGTTGGAGAGGGTCCAGAGGAGAGCCACAAAGATAATCAAAGGGCTGGATCACCTCTTCTTCTATGAGGAAAGGCTGAGAGATTTGGAATTGTCCAGCCTGGAGAAATCTCTGGGAACAACTTATTGTGGCCTTTCAGCTATTAAAGGGGGCTTTTAAGGAAGATGAGGACAGGCTTTTTAGAGGAGTCTGTATTGACAGGACAAGAGGTAATGGTTTTAAACTAAAAGAAGGTAGATTCAGACTAGATATAAGGAAGATATTTTTTACAATGAGAGTGTTTCAACACTCAAACATGTCGCCCAGAGAGGCTGTAGATGCTTCTTCCCTGGAAACATTCAAGGTCAGGCTGGATGGGGCTTTGAGCAACCCTATCAAGTTGAAGATATTCCTGCTTATTGCAGAGGAATTGCACTAGATGACTTTTAAAGGTCCCTTCCAATCCAAACCATTCTGTGATTCTATGATTCTACTTATGCAGTTAACTTGTTCCAGCACTGTATTTGCAGGACCAAAGTCATGAATTGGAATAAAGTCATTAATTGGGAATACCAAAATTACTAATTATACCTTGCCTCCAACTCGTCCAAACAGGCCACCCCACATTCTCTTTATGTCAGTCCCCTTTTTGCAATAAAACAAGACTATGTGTACTTTATTCTCTGCTCCCATACACCTCAGATACCGAACTACAGTCAGTTGCTTACGGATTGACTCACTTCAGTTCCATCCAGCATATACATAAACACATTCCCAGGCTGTATTCTGAGGAGCAACCAGGGAGAACCTCCAGATGTAGCTCACTCCAAGGTCAACACAGCTGATCCTACGCAGTCCTCACACAGTCTGCCAGTGCTACATCAGCATTCTGTGCTCTCCTATACATTCCCAAATCAATCCCCCATAGCATGCAACACATAGTCTCAACAATCACATTATAAACAAATCACATAGGCAGTCTGTAGTACCATTAAGTGGAAAAAGGCTGTAAAGTATCATAGGGTGTCAACAGGAGCCCTAGGCTGATTAGTGTGCATGTAGACATGTGCAACCTGTTCCAGAAGGGATCAATCCTCAATTATATACAGGTGAATCAATTAAAAATAATTGGCCTGAAGGAGAGGTTTAGGATACCCTAAACAAGGCTTTACATGGGAGAAGATAATCTAAAAATTGTCTAGGTAGCATAACAAGGTCTTACTGATCCTCCAGCATGAAGTGCAGTCGTCTCATCAGCTATAAGCTTCAACTCAAACAGATGGCTCTTGATCAATACAATTACTATCCTCCTGTTCATTATTTTTCTTTCTGATTAAAGCAAGAGAGAGGAGGAATGCTCACAATGGAAAACCCTGCACATTCTAGAAAATGTTTTGGAGAGTACTCACATCTAGTTTAGATGGCTAACTTAGGACATCAGTCTCCCAAAGAGCCCTGCACAGTCAACAAAAAGATTAAACTACTCCAGATGTGGAGAAATATTTGATGCCCTAACTTGCCCTTTCTTCTCCACTGAAACAGACATTACTTGGGAAAGTATTATATTCATTCTCCGTTTCCCTGTTCCACAGTTTGTGCTGGGAATCTGGTAAGTCACAAGGTTCTTACTTTGTAATTTTAGAGTGCAGAAGTTGTTAATTATGGGTCTCTGAGGGTACATCAAATCAAGAACTTGGCGGTATGCACATGTCCATATTCAGTCATCTACATAGGCTACTGTGGGTGACACCTTATGGGGCCATTTCTACCAGATGAACGTTTGTGTATGAGTAGGGCTTTCACTGCCTTCCACAACTCCCGTGCACAGCAACACCAAGGTTGTGAGAACTACTGACAGAGCTGGGTAACTGGCTACCTTTCACAGACAGATGAAACTCCATTAGCAGAGAATTCAATCCCTTCTTCAAGAAGAAAGTGCACTCTCACTGCATATCTCCATTTGGCACATACTAAGGTGTTACTGGGTGCACAAACAGAAATTTGACCAGCTAATTAATTCACAGATTACAACTACTTTTAATAGTTGTTGTAAGTCTCTTGACATGTAGAAAAAGCAACATAATAAAAGGAATGTGCTTAGAAATCATTTGTGAGGAATCAACCACTTAATAAGCTGTGTCTTTTAAATTACATCTTGTAGTGGTTTAGCCCTGGCTGACAATAACCAAATCAGCTCGCTCCTCCCCACCTCAGCAGGATGAGGGAATTCCAGAGCTTTGTGGGTTAAGCACAATTTAATAGAACAGCATAGAGAATAAGGAGCTGCTGTGACAGCCGAGGGATACGGCAAACGAGCGGTGCCCGGTGCCCGCGCTCACCGCGCCCAGCCCAGCGCAGGACCCGCAGCCCGCGCGCGCGTCCCCGCGCCCCGGCAGCTGAGCGGGAGCGCGCGGCCGGGCCACTCCCCCTTGCGGCGGCTGCGGAAACTTAACCCCATCCCCGCCAAACCCCATCCGCACATTCACATACGAATGTGAATCACTAAGTTTTAAATGTCCACTGGGTTTGCGTCTATTTGATTTTCTCATTTTCTACACACTGTGAATATCAAATAGGTCAGAGAAATAATTAAAGATTAAAAATTAAATAAAATACCAGTTGGAAAGCAGATCCATTAGGAAAGAACGTGAAACAGAAGGGGAAAAAGACACCAGGATTAAACCAAAAGATGCCCAGGACTCTTTCCAATAAATCCAGATCAGATACATACTGGCTTTTCCAGCTTCCAAAATGACCCCTAGTGATGGAAGACTGCTACTCTACAATAATTTGAAGAGCTGGTGTAAAGAACAAAATTAATTGCTAAGACAGGAAAGGATGACAAACAGAACATGTAACAAATATAGGAATTCACAAAGCTATCAGATCTTACTCTACTGTACAGTCGATCTTACTCTACTGTACAGTCATGGTATGTGTTTTCCTATATGGTGCTTTGTGAAAAAGAGCAAGAGCTGCCTTCCTCATTCCTTTTAGAGCTACTCTGAAAACTCAAAAGTTGAGTATAACAATAACATTTCTGTTGTTAGAAAATGAAGGAAAGAGGCCGGAGAGTTACTTCCCTAGATTAGTTCAAAATGGAAGTTAGAAATATGGACAGAATGTAAATGTGTATTAGATAAAGACAGATGTTTTAAATTATTTTAAGAAGATACTTTATTGGCAGAGGATATATAATCCTGGATGTAGACGATCATATTCTGTATGGCTAAAAGGTGTGTAAAGTTAAGTGCCTAGTTATTTTCTGTTAAGATTTCCATCAGTTCTATAATACCAAAGATAATCCCAAATTCAAAACTTCAAATTCAATACTTCCGTTGTCATTATTACTGTATGAAACTTGCATTTGTTTAATTGAAAAGTGTATAGGAAAATCTCTGCCTATGCATGATGCAATGCTTCATGTCCTGCCTTGTCCTTCAGACCAGCAGGCAAAACGTACATTGTCCCTAGGAAGGGAAGCCTGGCAGCACTAGTGAGACCATGCACTGATCCTAGTCCTACTCAGGCAGCATCACAGCAGCCTCTTCCCAGCCAGGCAAAGATGTAAGGCCAGTAGGGACGGCTCCTCTAACTCCCCCTCCTGGGAAGTCCGAAGATCAGCTGCTGCCATTTCTTAAAAAGTAAACAGTTGCCTTCTGCTCCAGAAACTAAGCAGTGACAAGCTGGATGGATCTTGCAGATGACAGTAAGAGCTGTGAGGGGGCAGAGCTCATCTCCCAGCTGTCAGCAGCAAGTAGACCCACTGAGACTGATAGCCAATCACTCCTGCTCTCTAAGGCCAGGGAAGCTCAAGAAGCCCCTGTCCCAGGCCAAGGTACAATCTTGCCCCATTGCAATTCTTTCTTTTAGCTTCTCTACACCTGGAACAACCCAGCATCAAGGCCCTCTTCTCTCCATTTGCATCAACGTGGACCAGTTTTCCTAGCAATCAGGCAGTGTGGCAGCACTTTTGAACACAGTCATCTCCAACATACTTACCCCAAAACAGCCAACTTCCACCAGTAATTACATTATTATCAGTGAAGAGAGCTGCAAAGTAATACATAAACTAGCTTGGTGTAGATAGCAGTTTGTGTTTACTGCACCCTGCCTGGATGGCATTTGGCATTTTAAATAACACTATTAAACAAGAATTAAAAGAAATGGCTTTAAACTAGGTGGATGAAGGCAGAGTTTCTGAATGCAGCTTTCACAGATCTAAAAATGGAAGCAAACAGAATTTTTTGCAGCAGAAGAGGAAAAACCATACTGAAGGAGAAACACAATCAGCTTGTAAAACTGATAATGGAGCAAATCCTTACAAAAGCTTTTCAACACATCAATCATAGTGACTTCCAGACACACCACACTGCCATTCCACCTTCCATGCAGCTTCTGTCAGGCATCAGTCCGCACCACATAAGATCCCAAGATCTCCGAGTTTCTGGGAAATAGCTTTAGTCCTGATTTTTGTGACAGATGGAGTTGATAGGATGAAAAAAAGCGCCAGTTTTGACAAGCAGCAGATACCGATGCCCCTTGTGGTTCGAGATTTTGTTGCTCTGGAATTAAGGTAGCACTGAAACGAAAAGCAACGGGTAAATGCACCACTAGTCTTTTTTTTTTTTTTTTTTTAGTGCTCCCCTCGTCGTGACTTAATAGTTATATTTTTGTGTCTAGCTCCTCATAAGCAAAGCAAAGGGAACGGAGAGTGTAACAGGAGGGTAGGATGGTCAGCAAGCTATTTTGCTCTCTCATTCTCTTAACTGACAGACTTCAAATAACTTTTAACTAGTTGGCAGACCTTCGTAAGTATCTTCGTAAGAGAAATATACTGAGAATTACTGTATTTCTGTCAAGAGGCATCCCTGCAAGTCATTTTTTTTCAGCCTGCGCACAAAATCCTTAGGCGAGAAGTTAAGCTGAATGAATTTAAAAACGGTGAGGGATGTGGTAAGTGGAAAGAAAGTTGCAATACTGAAGACACAGCAAAGCAAGTACTTACATGGTCTTAGTACACCACTAACAGTTAGCTTTGCTCTCCCTGAAACCAGGAGCTCTTTTGGACTTCAGTAAGAAAAAAAAAAAAAAAAAAAAAAAAAAAGCCGGTCCAGTTTTGAGCCTGATCCTCCCTACCTTTCAGCAAGCAGCTCTGCCCTCACTGAAATCAGTGGGAAGTTTGGGTACACACATCACTCTGGCTATAGACTTTCTTCCCACCACCACCCCTTGCTGCAAGGAGCAGGACCAGTGTAGGAGAGACATCCCTGCAAAAGCAGCACGCAGATGCCCGCCGCCTGCCCTTTTGCCTCCGCTGCGACGCCGCAGGGTGCTGCCAGGAGAAACCCTGGTCCGCGCCCCGCGGAGCTCACCGCGCCGCCCCCCGCCAGCCCCCGAGTGTCGATCCGATCAGCGCCGCCGCCGCCCGCCGCTCGCCCATCCGCCGCGCCGCCTTAACGGGAGGAGGGGCTCCTCGGGGGGCTGTCACTCTCCTTAAGCCTTTCCTTTCAAGCTTTGAATGTGAGCTGCCCTCCATCCCCCCTCTTTCCCTCCCTCCCTCCAGCAGATCGTAAAGAGAGGAGGGAAAAAAAAAAAAGTTTCAACAACAGGCTGGACCAATGGCAAGTGGCGAAGCAAGGAAAGGGGGCCGAGCGAAGGGAGAAAAAAGTGGAGAAAAGGAGAAAGAGAGCGAGAGAGCGCAGGCTGGGAGGATGTGTAAAAGAAGAAGCGTTGCTATTTTTTTTTGTTTGTTTGCTTTTCCATGCATGCATAATGAGGCCTAATCAGAGCACGTTGCTGCTGCTTGGAGGGCACTTTTGTATTTAAAGCCTTGCAAAGAAAAAAAGATCCACAGACGGATCCGCAGAGCAGCTTGCAGGGCTTGTTGACAACAGAAGCAGCATCAGTCGCCCACAGAGAAAGAGACTCTCAGAAGGCTGCCTCTTCTCCTTTTCCCGTGCTATCTTCTTTTTAGCGAGGAAAGACACTTCTCCCCGCCACCCGAAAGTGCGACCCGTACCGAGAGGGAGCGAGCACAGCCGGGACTGTGAATGGGATCGGAGCGGCTGGCATGTGCAGAGATGCTGCAAGCGGAGAGTTAAAAGCTCCAGAGGCGGCAGCGGCAGCAGCAGCTGGGCATTTATTTTGTGCATTAAAAAAAGGGAAAAAAGAAAGAAAGAAAAAAAAAAAAGACAGAAACGGAACTTCATGAGGAGCAGGACAGCACCATGAGCTCTCCTCCCGGCGCAGCTTGCAAGTCCCCCAGCGCACTCCGAAGCCGTTCTCCTCCGAGCCCCCTTTTGCACTGATTCTCCCCCGCCTCCACCTCCCCGGGCTCCTTTGCCGCCGTCGCCAAGCCAGGAGCAGCGGGTGAGGGGCTCGGGACAGCCCCGGACGCCTGCTTCGTACTGCCGCCCCGCAGGTTTCAGCTCCCGGGGGCTGGAGGGCCCTGGAGCCGGCGCGGATGGATTGATGCGAGGAGACCTCATGCACACGGCCGGCGAGTGTTTTGCAAACTTTTCCACGGGCGGCCGCTCCTTCTCCTCCTTCTCCTCGTCGTCTACCAGCGTCTCTCCCCCCCTCGCCTGCGGCAGCAGCCGCCGCCCGCGATGGTGGCCCGCTCGCCCGCTCGGCAGAGAGGAGGCGGCGGATGCCGCTGGCCGCGGCCGGGCGCCTGGCTTTGGCTGGCGGCGGCGCTGGGCGCCGTGTGGCCGCCGCGGGGCTCGCTGGTGCAAGGCCGGCGGCTGATCTGCTGGCAGGCGATGCTGCAGTGTCAGGGGGAGCCCGAGTGCAGCTACGCGTACAACCAGTACGCCGAGGCGTGCGCCCCGGTGCTCCTGCAGCAGCCGCCGGCGGGCGGAGACGGGCCGGCGGCCGCTGCAGCCTCCGCCGCCTCCTCCAGGCGGCGGTGCCCCAGCCACTGCATCGCGGCCCTCATCCAGCTCAACCACACCCGGCCCGGCCCGGCGCTGGAGGACTGCGACTGCGCGCAGGACGAGAGCTGCCGCGCCACTAAGCGCGCCATCGAGCCTTGCCTGCCGCGCACCAGCAGCCCGGCGGCCGGCGGCCCCGGCGGCAGCCCCGGCGGCGGCGGCGGCCCCGGCGTCATGGGCTGCACGGAGGCGCGGCGGCGCTGCGACTGGGACAGCCGCTGCAGCATGGCGCTCAGCCGCTACATGGCCTACTGCGGGAAGCTCTTCAACGGTCTGCGCTGCACGCCCGAGTGCCGCGCCGTCATCGAGGACATGCTGGCCGTGCCCAAGGCGGTGCTGCTCAACGACTGCGTCTGCGACGGGCTGGAGCGGCCCATCTGCGAGTCGGTCAAGGAGAACATGGCCCGCCTCTGCTTCGGCGCGGACATGGGCGGCAACGGCGCCGGCAGCAGCGGCGGCTCGGACGGCGGCCTGGAGGAGTACTACGACGAGGACTACGAGGAGGAGCCCAGCCAGAAGGGGAGGGACGACGCGGAGGACAATGCGGGCTCGGAGCCCGGCTTCCCCGTGCAGACGGACAGCACCGGGCGGCCCGCCGCCGCGGCCTGGGCCCTCTTTGCCTCAGTGTTGTTGCAGCTGCTGCCGCGGCTCTAGCCTCCCTCCTGCCCTCCGCCTCTCCCTTCCTCCTCCCTGCCTCTCCCTTACTCCTTCGCGCCGAGACAGGCCAGTCCGGGCCGAGCCGAGCCCTCCGCGCCGGGCCGCCATGGCCTTCTGGCGGGGGCCGCGCGGCGCGGTGTGAAGGCTCCGACCATTAGTCCGGGCGTCGCGTCCCTCTGCCCGCGCTGCTGCCAGCCGCGCCGCCGGCGCGCACCCTTTTCCCGTCCGGGCCAGGCCTCCCTTCCCTTTGCCTCCCCGGCAGCCTTCGGCGGGAGATGCCGCCGCATCCTTGCGGACCGGCCGCCGAGGCGTTGTCCGGATCCCAGCCGGCGGCCGCAGGCCGCTTGTTTTTCGTGTGTTTGTCTCGAGTGTGCACTATGCAATTGCTGGCACCCTGACTCCGTCTTAGAAGCGAGCACAGGGGCGAACTGAGAGACTGGTAGCCAGGCTGCGGCGGGCTGGCGGCAGCCGCCCACAGGCCCAGAAGCCAGGAGTAACGGCACGCTGTTAGCGGCTTGCTTTCTTTTTAAGCGTTCTGACATGAAGGTTAGGAAGAGGTGAGCTACCTAAACTTGCTGCCAAAGCTGTTGCCGTACTGGTTAGACAACAACTTGCTTATAGTTCGCCAAGTCTCGCTCTTCGTGGTGCAGTGGTGCCTGAAAGGGGATTACGCCGCATCTGCCGTTAATTAAATTTAAGGAAATAGCAGCCTGAATAAATTCTGTGGTTTACAGCACTCCCTCTTGCACACGCATCTTCCCTATGACAAAAGCATGCCAGCAGCCGTCTCTTTCTCTTAACCTAGCAACATTAAAAAGAATTATTTTTTTTTTCCACGAGTTGTTGGCTGTACTGAACAATGCAACTTTTGTTTTAATAGAGCTCTGCACTGCCATCTTTGAAAAAACACTTTTAAACTCCAGTACATGTATGTACAAATATCCTGAAAAGTTATATTGCCTCTCATCATATCAGGGTGCTGACCTCTGGTAAATCTTTTATTAAAAAAAAAAGTATTTAAAACTGGGATTTGTTACCAGTCACTCTTCTTTGTATATAGAATTTTATAAATTGTATGCTTTGGGGATATTTATTTAAGAAAAAAATAAAAGTTTTAAATCCACATCCTATCTGCCAGATAATTGCATTTGCTATTCTTTTCTGGAAAGGTACAGATTTCATTTTATGTTTAAAGGGATACCAGCAGCACTGATTCAATGAAGTATTCTCTGGAACATCAAATGTACAGTGTATTTTACAGATTGGAAGTTAACTTTCTTATTTGGAGAGACTTTATGAACGTTGTAGAATTGTTTAAACGCATTTCTGTGCTGCCTTAAACCTTGTATTTTTTTATAGGAGGCGTTAAAAAGGCCCATGTTTTAAGTATGTATGGCTTTTTGTATTTTCTAAACGTGTAATTAGTAAAGAAAGAGCTTTAAATAATGGATGTGGTGAAATTCTTTTCCAGGAACACTTGAACTCTCAGCACCCGAGCCTGGGGGTTGGGGGGTGGGAAGCATTGGGTGGGGGGGGAGAGCAAACCGCATTAAAACAAACCAAAAACAATCAACAAACAAAAAAATGTCTGTCTGCCTGTAATACTTTACATAGACGTAAATTACTGCTATTCTTACCTTAATGAATAATTACATGCAAGAAGTAAATACTGCTTTGAAAGTACTACTTAGAGGTTGATTTTATAATGCGTTGGCATGGTAACTTACCAGTGCCAGAAGAGTAAAGAGATTCAAGGACACTGCTTCCGTATGTATGTACAATTACTAGTGTGCAGTGCTTTCTTCGTGAAGTGGAGGCATGTTGGTCTTGCTGACACTCTTAGAAATGCTCCTAGGCTTACAAACAAGTAAATGGTGAGAAATACATCACACGGAGGTGGCAAGCGTTTCCAGCACGGCAGTGGCACACTCAAAATGCGACGGAGTTTGCCATTCAGCCTGCCTTCTCCCACAACGAAGAATGCGAAAGCAAACACACTGAAGGGATCAGCAATTACTAGATCTTGTAATATTGTTCTTGGGAGTTGCTTTGCATCGTGCTGAAGCCTGGTTTGCTGCCAGAGCTACTGATCTACACTCAAATGCCCTTAGATAAATAATTACACTCTTAAGCTGTGTCGAGTGCTGATACACTTGACCTTGTAAATAGAAATGTTTGCAGTAGGAATAAACTCCAGCATTGGGAAATCTTTTAAACATTAACACAAAAGAGAGAGCTCAGTCCTCTGGGGATTTGAGTTTGGACTGCATCAAGCTAGGCACTCGCACATGCAAAAAAAGAAAAAAAGAAAAAAGAGGAGGGGGGGAAGTTTATTTATCTTCTACTCATGGTGTTTATTTAAAGCTTTTCATTTTAAATACTGTAATTGGAAGGCGAGTCAGAAGTTTAAAAGCTACCACAAGTAAACTTTGACTGAGAGGGCAACAGATTAGCAAGATAGTGTCTTTTTCATCTTACCAGATCTTGACAGAGCACAAATCCACATCAGTCTGTTGTATAAATCAACAACATTAGAAATCTCTGTTTCTGGAGTACTTATTTCAACAGCAGATTATCTTAGTATTTCTTTAGGGTGTGAATTTGATTAGGTTGCCCAGCAGCAAAGTCACACAGGTGCATGTGCACATGCATAAAGCAACCCTCAAGTAGTTGTGATACCAAACAAGATGGCAATGGCTATGATCTGAAGCTTGAACCATCTGAATGGTTGAGTAAGCTTCTGGTTGAAACTAATCTGGGAATGTGTCTTCAGGAAGAGAACAGGGTAGCTGAGTGAAACTCGTAAACAGTCAGCTTTTGCTATAAAGTGTTGAGTTCACAATTGTGTAGGGACAATCTTCAATATTTTCTCGAGTTCTTCAGGAGATTCTCAAACATATTTTCAGTTTGTCAGCAGTTAGAGCCCTCAAGGACTATTTAACTCGTTGTTGATGAAAAATTAAGTCACAGCTAAAAGCCTTTATTTTTCTTCAGTTAGCAGTAACAACATTAGCACTAGAAAACGGCTGATAATTAACTGCTACAATAAACTCAAGACTTGATTTTACAGGCTCCTGTCAAAAGCATCTGCCTGGAATAAATCAACGCTGAGCACCACTAGGCAGGGAAGACTCATCTGTCTGTTTCCTTCTCCACAGAAAGTGGATTGTTTTAATTTAAATAATTATACAATAAATACAGCTGAACTAATTCTATCCTGCGAGCTCCTCCCCATAAGGACATAACTCAGTGGGTTTTGTCGTGTTGTTGGAGTAAGCACAATTTCCAGGAGGAATGGCTGCCTGCGTTGGTGTGTGTCCCAGCCAGCAAAGCCTGTGCAGATGTTGATGTCCATCAAATTTGTAATTCTTTCACTTGATTTTGAGACAAATGGAAATTCTTGGAATGTCAAGGGATGTAGCAAGGACAGCCTTAAGCAAGAAAAAGACTTCACATTCCCTGATGGAGAGATTTTCCACAGGAAAGGAAGTTCTCTCATTTGTCTGGGTATTCAAAAGTGCTCCTTGCCAAGGTCCTGTCCATACAATCTCTTCTGGAGGGAGAAGGAGCTCTCCACCATTTCCTGTAAAATAATCCAGTAGGTTCTACTCCCTTTTTATTCTTAGTTACCAAGTTTGCATTCTTGGTGACAGTTTATTTGTCTTTGGAGACACTTCAGTGACAAATGTTTAAGGGAGAGTGGGACAATGGTGGAGAACAAGGAGGCAGTTCATTGAACTGACAGTGACCATACAGTAAATAGAGGGAAATTCAAGCTTCAGTGATCACCCAAGTACACAGCAAAGCTTTTGTATGCAATCACAATGGACATAACATAAGGTTTCTATTTATTTTTAACAACATACACCGATGTATACAGGCAGGCATATGTAACTTCCAAAACTGTAATGAAATGAAGCCTTACAATGATGGAAATTGAAGCTCTGGTCTGGCCAAGTCTTTCACAGCCATGTTGGAAAGCCAGATGGATTTTAGTTACAATTGCCTCTCCACTCCTTGTAGGAGCTGTTAGTATACTGTATCTCTCACTACAGGCATGCATCTGTACTATATGTCTACGGTAGGGCTGCAAAGGTGGCTGCAGGCAACTTTGCAGGCACAGAACTAGAAATTCCATTTAAATGCAATGCAAAACCAGTGCTTGCATTTGGATTTGCTTTTTTCTTTTGAGTACACTGAAGCAATCTGAGAGGAGCTCCAAGTGGAGGTGCATGAATAAAAAGTAGCGGGACAGAAAATCATCACCAGATGAGTCCTGGAAAACTGCTTGAATGGCTGAGTTACACTGAATCTTCAGTGTCACTAAAGTAAGTTCAGACCAATGAATTTTATTCCTCTTCCCAGTAATAACATCACTCTACCATACTGCTTATGTTAACAAACCCATCATGAGTCCTCAGGAAAAGTAAGTAGTCTTGCAGCAGAAAATATTTTCAAATGAAAGAGCAGTGCTTCTATGTGAGATTTCAACTCTGTGATACGATTTGTAAGCAGCAAAGTCGAAAGTTACTGTATTTTACTTGAGGCACTGCCTGTGGTAGACAGTTGAAAAGGCTCACATTGACTGTCTGAATGACATAAGTAATGTGCTATTAGCATAAATACTTTCCAAGACATCCATTTAATCAATTTCTTAAATAACAGAATGATCTACTACAAAATAGTGGACTGTATACACTATATTTTGGCACAAAGATGGTCATTCTCCCACTAGTAACCAGGGACTCTAAATAAATGATTTCAACAATGTTTTATTAAAGGAGGACAAGAGCCCTCGAGCTGCATTAATCGGGGAGAAGTCGAGTGGCACTTTTGTTATGGAAATGTTAAACACATAATAGTTCAGGCAAACAATGTGGAGCCACTTCATTCTCTCAGCCATGCTGACACCTCTTAAAGAGGAACTGCAGGGAAGGATGTGGGAAAGATTTGCTTTCTGAGGAAGCTTTCAGCTAATATTTTGGATATTTACCTCCAAAACTCAGGCGGTGCAAATGTAACTGAAGGGCATAAAAATAAAACAATAATGAGGGGTGATTTGTGCCACTACTGCAAGTGATCAGCATTTGGTGTCCAAAATCAAAGCAGTCATTGACAAGATTCCTTTTTTTTAATAAAAAGGATTTTTTTCATGAATTTATTATGAGCCAAGTAGATGTTATAGTAGAACATGAACGTGAACAGAGAGCAAAGTTTGGAAACACAAGATGACATAGCACCTTAGATATGTCAGGAAGGAGAAGAAGGAACATTATTGTTAGGAAATAGTTGGACTGAGGTTTAGTAGGATGGATCAGAAGGTAAAGTGATACATTAATAAAGTGATACAGAGCAAAGACATGGCTGTGTAAAGAGAGGCTCACCTTCAAAACTTTTTTTGAATGAATGACAGGAGTAAAGGATGTGGAAAGGAGGAGACTATTGTGTAGAGAAATTTTGGAGAATGAACAAATAGCATACTTGCTAATATTTACCAAAATATGAGGTTAGCTGAGATACAGATTAAAAATAACAGAGGTGAGGAAGAAAGGTAGTTGCATTTAGTAACACTGGCAGGACTTGAAAAGGAAGAGTAATGTGGAAGTAAGATGGACATTCAACTCTGAAGAAGGGTTTTTTTCCCATTTTCAGAAGCTGAAGAAAGAAGTTGTCATCTCCACGTTCTTGATTTTCATGACAGTACACCTCAAGCCCCACGTCCACTTTTGAGACAACTTCTCCTCCAAGTTCAAGAAGGATATTGAGAAACTGGGGAGGCTAGTGGAAGACTGCCAGGATGGAGAGAGTTTCTGACCAGTGAGGGAAAGATGAGGCAGCTCAATTTCAGTCCAATTGAGAAGAGGCTAACAGTAAGCTAATGGCAGCCTATAGCTGCTTGAAACGGGCTTGTAAAGACTACAAGGCCAGATTCTTCTTGGTACTGTTAGAAAGAATGACAAGGTGCAGCAGGCACAAACTGTGGTGGTGAGGTTCAGACTGAGCATTAGGAAGAAATTATTTCCCAGGAGGGGTAATGTAGCATTGGGCCAAGTTTTCTAGAGAAACTCTGGCACCTCCATCCTTAGAGGTTTTCGAGACTTGGCTAGCAAGAGCCGCAGCTGACTTCATCTCATGCTGGCTGGAATACAACTTCTAGAAGAAGGTGGGAGAAGGTAGTCTCCAGAGATTCCTTTTAAATAACTTTCCATAATCCTGTGATTTTAATGTTGACATGACAATGGGAAATCCAAGATGTTCTTTGGGTAGGCTCGAGAATACAAATGGCATACTTCAATGGAGATGGTGAGGTAGGAAGGTTGGGAACAAGAGGTAACTGTTATACATGCCCACAAGGCTGGAGAACATAGAGTCATAGAATGGTAGGGGTTGGAAGGGACCTTTAGAGATTGTCTAGTCCAAACCGCCCTGCAGAAGCAGGTTCACCTAGATCAGGTCACAGAGGAACGTGTCCAGGCAGGTCTTGAAGACCTCCAAGGAAGGAGACTCCACACCCTCCCTGGGCAGCCTGTGCCACTGCTCTGGCACCCTCGCAGTGAAACAGTTTTTTCTTATGTTTAAATGGAACATCTTGTGTTCCAGCTTCATCCCATTATCTCTTGTCCTGTTGCTAGATACCATCAAAAAAAGGGATGTCCCAACCTCCTGACACCCACCATTTAGATAGCTGTAAATATTAATAAGATCCCCTCTCAGTCAGGAAAACAGCTGGGAACATTTAGGAGGAGAGTGAAGATCAAAACTTCATTTAGTCCAGGACATGGAGATGAGGGAGAGAGGAAGTATAGTATAAGGGAAATACTGACATGTAAGGGCATAAAATGAGGGAAACTTGTTGTCTGATGGTAAGACTTATGAATTGGAAAATGGGAAGTTTGATTGGAAAAGGGAAGGACAGGACTGGGAAAAGAATTTGAAGAAAATTGAAAGTGCAGAAGGGACCTTTTTGTCTTGGTGGACAGTATGAGCCAGCAATGTAAGACCAAGAAGCGCAGACATCCAGGAGTGTATTAGAAAGGCAATGGGTTGTAGGTCGAGACAGATTCTCCTCTCCCCGTACTCTGCCCTCGTGAGACCACATCTGGAATATTGTGTCCAGTTCTGGGCCCCTCAGTTCAAGAAGGACAGGGAGCTGCTGGAGAGAGTTCAGCACAGGACCACCAAGACATTGAAGGGAGTGGAGCATCTCACCTTTTTATTATGTGAAGTCTTGTTTACATAATTCCAAGTCATTACATCCTGTTAGAGGTAGTCTTGAGTTTGTAGTAGTGTAACTGCTGTCAATATTTAGTCTATGGCTTTATTTCTTTACTTAGGGTGAGTGGTTACTCAGTTAGATAAATGATGGTTGATAAGACATGAGGCTGTATGTATCAAGAGAAAGCTAGTGCTTGGGTTTAGCCTGGTGTAGCTTAAAGAGCAGGTCAAAATCCCACTGAAGTGAGTAAAGGTGAGTGCCTGGATGTTTTAAGTAGGTACAACTATGCAAAAGTTATCACTGGGGTGAAGTGTACATGTTTGGAGAAGGAGCAGATAAAATTATGGAAATCTGAGAAACTTGGAAACCTCTTCCCTTTTGGGCTGCACAAACCTTTGGTGATTTAATTTTTTGGCAGTATTAGGCTAAATTTTAGAACATACTGAATGCATGTAGAATCTGAATATAACCCCTCCTATTATATTCATTAATAATTCTGTCTCTCTTCAGAACTCATTGGGAACACTTTGGTCAGCACTGTGTCTGGTTTGCCCTGATCTTCGTGCAGTAAGCAAGAACTCTAGTAACTAAGCTCTTACTCTGTATAAAGAAGCGTCCCATCCTGTAAGCTCTATGTAAAATCTAGCTGAAGTCTGCCTTTTTGATAGTCTTTGGAGCAAACTTTATTTTCCCTAACAGTTTGATAGAGGAAATTTTGCTGAATTTAGGAGGACAAATAAAAACATTGCATGATGTTGCAGTCCTGGGCACAGATTTGAAACCCAGAATGGACTCAGCACTTTGCCATTCAAATAGAGGCAGACGGTTGCATGTTGGTAGCTCTGACTCATCAGACCTTGGCCCTTACTCTACCCAGGCCTTAGCCTCATACCAGGGTAAAAATACTGCTTTAAACTACACCTTATTTTCATTTATCTCCCAGGATGCTACATCAGCTGCTTGGAAAAGTGTTCCAGCCTTAATCCCTTTTACCCCTGCTGTTCTTCTGTGTGAAGAGATTAAGACAGGGTGCAGAAAACTTGTTAAAATACCTCAACTCTGTCTAGGGACTCTTCTACACTGGGACAGTTCTAAATATCAAGTCTGCTCCTAAATGGGCAGGGACCACACCACAGACTTGCTGGCAGGACTTCTGTGAAAAACAGGAATAACTGTAGTAAGTTAGATATAGCCTTTTGAAATGGTACAAGTATTGCCTTGACTCATTGTAGTCTATAGGAATCCTTCAACTTCTATTTGTTTGGACTATTTTTATGATCTCTCAGTGGGCAAGCTTCATGGCAAAATAGTTCTGCAAACAATGGGAGCTGCTTTATATTTTTTGTTGCCTGTTTTAGGAGGAGTAATGTGAAAAAGATAAAAATGAGTTCACAACTTTGCCTAGCATTTGGAGAGAATACTGGTAAACCTTTTATCCTGATTCCTTGGTTCTCATTTATGATAATAAGCTAAGTGAACACATAACATTATTTTTGAAATATTTTGCTAACTATTTATAACTTTTATGAGTCCAACATTTAAGTCATCAGGAGTGTATAAATACTGACAAAATTTCAATGAGTATGTCAAAAGTCTTGGTCAGAAGAAAAGTAATGAAAATAAATATAGTGTTTTCTGGAAGGTTATAAGATAAATTGTTTACCTTGGGAGATAATATATACATAGCCCTGCACTAGCAAGACAATCTAATGTGTTCTGGAGTTAAAAAACCCCACAACATTATTTCAGATTCATTATACTAAAAGCACAAATCCTAAGGATATGTGATTTCAAAACTGTTTTAATCTTGATAAAAATGTCAGCTTTTTTAAAAATTGCATTTCGTTTTTCTGAATTTCCTTTAATACCTCTGAGGATATATGTACTTGCAAATAAAATGATATCACACCATGACTATAAACCTAAAAACCTTCAGGAAATTCTGATTTAAATGAGTAATTTTTTTAAGTTGTGTTATTTTGTGGGTTGCTTTGGTTTTGTTTTTTTGGGTTTTTTTTTCAGTTTCCTCTGAGTAACTATCTGTATTTAACAAGAGCTAAATAAGCACTGTGGAGAAAAAGTGATGAACAGTGTAATATACCAGCCAGGCTTGCTTGTCTCCTAAGATTTCTATTCTTCCATTTGTTTCAGATTTGCTTAAGAAAAAGAATGGGAAAGACACGGTTTCAGAAACACATTGCCACTTTAAGAGGATACAACATGCCTATTAATAATTGTATTACTCCTCTATTATTGTTAAGAATAATGAAGGAATGGGAGCGTTGGCCCCCAAGCTGAATTTATCCTGAAATGTTTTCAATTAACTCTTGGCACCGGCAGGAAAGCATCAAACCTTTCCCATGCTGAAATATGGAAAATCTGCAGGGAACATCCCAGCAGGAGTGGAATTTCATTAAAACAAGCACATCATAATTCAACGACTTCTGCACCCTCTTTAAGCCTTTCTATTGATAAGGAGTCTGAGGCAATTTTTATGGATTTGCAAGGAGAAATTATTTCATAAGATCTTTTCAAAGAGTTTGTTTTGGCTGAGGCTTTTGAGTTATTATCTGCTCCCTGATGGAAAAATAGTAAGTCATTTGGCATAACTCTGACTACTAGATAAGAGACTGCACAACTATTTTCCCAGGTCTTTTAAAGACAGTATTGCCATTAAAACCTGCATTTTTGAACAGCTAAATATACAGAATAAGACAACCTTGGAGCTAATTACATATTCAAATATAGACACAGACACTATGATATGATATGATATGATATGATATGATATGATATGATATGATATGATGATATGATATCCACACGTTTAGTAGTAAAACATTAAATTGACGAGTGTATTGATTTGATAATATGCATATCACTTTGTGCAGACATTAGTTGTCTTAAAATTTTTGTCTATATGTGTAAATGTATATATGTGTGTATATATGTATATATCTATTGTCTATACATGTAAATTAAATTAACACATCTATGGATTGCAGGAAGAGTATATTTTAAATGCTGCTGAATGCTCAACACTTTTCTACTCAAAAGTGCACTGTGATTTTACCTTGACATAACTGTCAACCCCCTGCAAAATTGTGATATAACTGGGATATAGAGATATGAATTGTTGTTTTTTACTAAATGCTAGCATTCATGTTTATTAACCTGTATTATAACCAGGTATTTATACTAATGCCCACAAAAGGCTGAATTTAAGCTGCAAGACTGAATCTTTTTTTCAGTGTCATTTTCCTTGTTTTGAAGTGGCATTGAAAATGAATGAAAAAGAATGTATTGTCTTTTTTTTAACTTAGTGTTCAAGAAAACCAGTTACTTAGTTGCTGCCTTTCTCTCCATCACACCACAGCTCCTGAGAGAGGAAGAGTGTCAGGGAGACTTAAGAGCGCAAGCTGCTGAGACTGGCACCACATAGAGACAGATTTTGGTGGAGGTGGTGATCCAAACCTTATCCTACTGCTCCCAAAAGCCACCCTATTCCCTTCCTCCAGCTAGATGTCTCCAGTGCTAATTTGAGTACATATCCTCTCTTCCTGAAACTGTAGAGGTGATACCTTAGCTAGGCACAGTAACAGGTAACTGCTAAAGCCACATAGTTATCCTTTGGAAAACTTGCATTGCCCCTTCCTTTCCTGTCCCTGTCCTTTGGTAGGGACAGGAAAATTCATATAAACAGTCAGCCTATATGATTTGAATATACCACCGTCAAAATTGCACTGCGTTTTATTCAACATGAACTGAAGGACTTTGCAGATGCACATATACCCATATTTTTACTATGATCTGTTTTTGTCTTCAGCAACTCTTCTGCTGAGATTTCAGCAGAATGATACTCGTGTAGTTTACAGTTTTTATCTCACATATAAGATAGATGAAGAAGCAGTATAAGTAAGTGTAAGTGAAAGAGAGAGAGTACTAATAGTTCTATTTTTCTGGAAGAACTGCAAGATTTTTCTGCCTTCAGTTTGCCATGTTACATTTACACCTACTGTGTCCATGGCAACCTGCAGCAAGGAGTTCCACTGCTTAACAGTGTGACAAATAATTTCCTTTCCTTTGATGGGACTTTGCCACCTGAGACCCTATTTTGCTGTGGGGGAAAAAATAAAAAAGGAGCTTATTTCCCACTTACCCTTACCCCACAGGGATTTTATAGCACTTTTTCACATCCCTTCTTAAGTCTCCTTTTTCTATGGAGCCATTCTATCACTCTAATCATTCTTCCATCTCTTTTCTGTACTACCTCTAGCTTTATTATAATGTTTTTGGTATAAGATCTGGGTATAAGAGGAGCAAATCTGCAAGTGAACCATAGGAATACACTCTTTCCCCTTCTTTTAGATGGTTACCAAGCTCAGGAATAGGTGGATGGATTATTAATTCAGTGAATTAATCATGATGAGTATTTTTATCTTGTGATGTGTGAAAAGTAATGACCATAAATGGCTACTAGTGCCCTACATGCAACTTGAGTATCTCAGCTCAGTTCAGAGTGAGTGAGTCTAGTTGAGGGCACATAAGTAATAGAACACAAGAGGGTTAGATTTTTAATTTAATTTCAAAGTTTTTGTATGATATGTCAAACCTTTAAAGAATTTTGTCCCCTTTGATTTCTTTAAAAGATAACTAACACTTTGTGCATTTGTATTGTGGCCTATACAGATAGACCTAATTTATATCACTTATTTTTGTGATACTTTTGATGCCCAACAACTGTAAGGATTTACCAGGGAAAGGATATCAGTTCTCATTCCCCATCTCATACACATTTCCTTTGTTTTTGATCATTATGGCACAAGTCTTCTGCTGCCTTGGTACCCTTACTGTAGTCCATTCAATGAGCATGACATAGATTAGAAAAGAAAGAAATGTTGAGTGCTACTGGTTATTAAGGACAAATTCCACTTTGATGTATTACTTTTTTTTAAAGAGGTTTTTTTCCATTCTTGTTATTAGAAATCCTACAATGCATGTACCCATAAAATGTCCATCATTCCTTACTACCCCTTCATTTTAGATTTCTTACTTCAGTATAAAAACTTGCATTTTGTCTTTCTGCTCTGAGTAGTACAGCATCTTGGCATTCAACCAAAAGTTCACGGTGTGCTCTGCGTCTTCTCCTGGTGATTTCCTACCATAAGCAGAAAGTTTACAGCAGTGCTGTGTCTTGCAAGACATTCCCATAACTCATCCACACATCATGAACTCAGTATTATTTTTAACCTTGTTAAGAGTAGTGCCTTTTGACATTATATCAAGGATCTGGGTCCTGTTCAGTGGGACAAGTATTCAAAATGCATTTCTTACCAAGCCAGAAAAGCTTTTTTCGACTAAATTCCTCAGATACAGAGAACCTGATCTAGCCTACTGATGACATTTGGATGATGACATAAAGCTTTATCAAATTAGGACATTTGACTTTACAGTTTACTGTCAAAAAGCTTTTCAAAATTGTAACAAAATGGTACAGCACAGTTAATACAGTCAGCACAGACAGCAGTGTTTAACAACAGTAAGATAATAATTAACTGGCGTTTAGTTACTCAGGTATTCACAGTTTCTATTGACAATAGTTGCCTTTTTAAAGTCAGTCACAGGTCTCAGGGTGGCTTATTAATTACAGTTTTACCCAAGATCCTTCACTACTTTGTCCCATCGTTCCCCAGAGCCACTAGAAATATGACAAGAAAAATACTTTTTTTTTTTTTTTTTTTTTAAATTGCTTCAAACAGGACTTTGTTCTTGACACTTTAGGGCTGTACTGCAGTATCAGCCTTGGGAATACCCATGACTTGTTCTGTCAGTAGGTCTTAGGTTTAAAGATACTTTGAATGAGACTATCTCTGTGATAGAAAGAGCAGTTTGGTCAAACCGTAGTGTCTTCAAAAATCTCTAACACAAGTGGAAATAAAAAAAAAATGTAAATGATCTTAAACGATTGTAGCATGGAAAAGCAGCATAGAAATGCATGACTAAAATCAGAAAGACTAATATATAAGGCAAGAGATAGACAAAGCTGTGAATAAATAGTTCTGTAATTGCATGTGGGATACACATCAGAAAAATGACCTTGATACACTGCTAACCTTTTGAGACATGATGGTGAGAAAACCGGAATGCTCGTTCCATTTATAGCTTCCTTAATTACAAAATGTTCATTAAAAATATCACTTGTGAACAGTGATAGTTTAATATATCAGTAAATAAAGGGCAAGAATTCAAGACAGAACAGGAAAATATGGTTTGATATAGTAGTTAAAACGGTTACTTATACATCTAGAGGAGATTAATTCTACAGTACTTAACATAATTGGATTAAGTAATTTCAGATAGACTCTTTAGCCATCTTTTCTGAGAATTCCTAAAGAATAGATAAAACTATAAAATAGATAAAAATATAAAAAGCAAACCAAGACAAACTCTTTGTGAAAATGGGGAGAAGAAGTGTGAGGGGAGACATCGTAAGAGTTTTCAGCAGCACAAAGGCTGTTGCAAGGGAGAACGCAGTAACTATTTCTTGTGGTTAGAGTTGGACATGTACCTATTTAGGACTAGATTTTCCCCCACTGACAGAACATCTAACAAGATGTAGCTGATCAGGATCAATGTTAACCCCAGTAGGTGCTGAACTCTACACAGCCCCTTGCTCACTACCCACCAGGGAATGGGGAAGAGAATCACAGAATCACACAGAATCACAGAATCTTAAGTGTTGAAAGGGATCTCAAAAGATCACCTAGTCCAACTTCCCTGCCAGAGCAGGACCACCTAGAGTGGGTCACACAGGAACAGAATTAGGAGGAAAAAAATGAGAAAAAACTATTTCACTGTGAGGATGACGGAACGGTGGAACAGGCTGCCCAGAAGGATTGTGGAGGCTCCTTACTTGGAGGTCTTCAAGACGCTCTTGGACATGTTCCTATGTGACCTGATCTAGATGAACCTGCTTCTGCAGGGGGGTTGGACTAAATGATCTCTAAAGGTCCCTTCCAACCCCTACCATTCTATGATTCTATGAAAACTCATGATTTGAGACAAAAACACTTTACAACTTAATAGGTAAATCAAAGAAAAACAAGGAATGGATTTCCTACTTCCCCAGATGTTCAGCCATCTCCAGGGCAGCAGGCCTTCATCGTGCATAGCATTTGTTTGGGAAGACAAGCATCATAACCATGAATGTCACCTCCTTTCTTCTCCTTTCATGCAGTTTTTATTGCTAAGGAGGATGTTGGGATAACCTCCTGGTCAGTTGTGGTCAGCTGTCCCAGCTGTGTCCCACCAAAATATCTTGTCTACCAGCAGCCTAATTCACTGAAAGGAGAGTGTGAGAAAGAGAGAAAGGCTTGATACTGTATGCATTATTCAGCAATGTCCAAAACAGTGTGTTTTCAACACCGTTCTCATCACGATTGCAAAACATAGCACAATATGAGGTGCTGTGAGGAAAATTAACTCTGTCCCAGACAGAACTGGCATGATTAGGCAAAAGGAATGGGACTAGATTATTCAGGGCCACTCTGGAAAACTCAAGGCTTGGCCATAGTAGGTGTTTACATAAGGAAAAATGATAGAAAGACAGAATGTAAGTAGTCTATTAACACCACAGCATATTTCTCCATCCTTTTGCATATTACCTTGCACAGGTTCTGTTATGCTGAATTCTGATACAGATGCACATAATGTACTACTACTTTTTGTATACTGTTCTTCCTTCTTCTTTTGAACAAAAATTTATGAATTACTATATTTAAAACACAAGTGTGGATCTTAGTCATCTGAAGAAAAATCCCTAAATTTTTCAAGATTTCCTCAAGAACGTGGACTGAGTGACATAGATTGAGTGCAAATTTCCATCTTTATCTTACAGAGAATTTCACAGAAGACATCATTTTTTCAGTTTCTTGTATATGTTTATCTGTGTACATTTACATACATATTATGTGCTATGTGTTTATCTTAGGAAGAAAAGCAAATCTGCAGTTAGAATGAAAAATGTTAGTATTTCTAATAGACTGATATATGCAGTGCATGAATCTACAGACCGGCACTGATCTTTGAGAAAGGTCTGTCACTTGTAAAATTGAGTTTCACTTTTTCAGTAGGTGACTCCAAAGTGTCATTAGGAAAGAGCTGTTGATGGTGTTTTTCATTCCCATACATGGTGAACTTTTTGGGGTACTGTTACAGTCTTTCATTATAAACTTAAACAAAATTTCTTTTGTGCCTCAGAGATGTTGTAATCCATTCCATATACCATCTAGTGCTTTTGTTTAAGTTAAATGGAAAATATCTGCTAGAAGGGAGAACCAGAGGATTTTTCACTTTCCCATGTACCAAAGAATTGAGATAATTTCTTTTATATAAAAGTAACAATCTTGTATAATTTGAAAACAGTAGTCAATTTCAGTAGGTCTGGAATATCCCACCTAGACCATTTATGACTGTTACAAAAGAGGTAGCATTGGTTGCCTCATTAACTTTTACTGTAACCTTTCAAGGTTGAGGTATTTTAGCCCTGTGTACATATATTTTCATTCTGAGTACCTGTCTTATAGTGGGTTATATGCACAATTTCCTTCTGTATACTTTCTTATAAATGTATAACTTAATTTATTAATCTTCCCTCTAAGCTTGTATTTCTAACTGCATGTGAAATTATGCCTGGAGTCATAGATTATTATTGTTTGCTCTTGTGGAAAACTTTGTGTTTAATTTCAAAAATGCTTGAAATAGTTGCAAGACTTCATCGCAAATACTGTGGATGCAAATACTGTAATGTGTTGTAGCACACTTTGTGAAACACACAAATACACACTTTGTGAAATTCACGCTTTGTGAAGACTTTGTTAAATAAATATTCTTTTACTATCTTCAGTTTGCAGATTAAGAACTGAAGTTGAGAATGACATAAGGTGACTTGCTCAAAACCATGTGGGATGTGTCCTTCTCTGGAATAGGTCAATGAAATGCTCTCAAGTCTCCGAAGTCCTCAAACACTAGATAGTGACAAGGATAACAAAATAATAATAGTGATTACCATATAATACATAGTTTTTGTAGCTTTTATTGTTTTATCTTCAACTGCGTTAAGGAAAATTTCTTATTACTGTCACTATGCGGCTGTTAAAATCAGATAACACAAGAGCCACTTACTGATAGTTGACAAGTTATTTTACTATAAGGTTCTTCTCACTGAAATAAGTATTATTTTAGAAACAGGATATTTTTATGTTTCCTCAAGTACAACTTTCATCTTTATATAGGCATTAGTGCAGTTACCACACATTTACATCCACCCCAGCCATTCCCTCGGATCTAGACTTCAGGAAGTTCAAATCCAAATAGTTTTCAAATCCAAGCTGCCACTTTGATTTCATCACATCAAACCCTCGTTGAGATCAAACCTTTGAAATGAGAAAAGATTTTTAATCCAGTTACCCCAGATGGGGTACAACTCTCTAGGTCCTGAGAGCTGCAGGATTAGGAATTCTCAAACTCCCCTCACCCACTCATGCACACATATGCAGACTGCACCGTTTTACATGCTTTGCTCCTAAGCAGTACTCCAAACAACCCAGCGTATAAGAGCTGGGAAATACTTTTCTCCTTTCCTCTTTCTGATACAAAGGAACATCCATTTCTCCACCACAGTCAGTTCTGCCCTTCTTTTGCAGGTCTAATTTTTCTTATTTGGTCCCACAATTTTGAGAACTGAGTAAAATTCATAGCAATTGTAAATGATACCATTTTCTGTCTAGCTGAAACATTATTTGTAACTGAATGAAGTGAGCTTTCTATTTTAAATTACCATTGATTCACTTTCATAATACAACACTTAGTCTTGGATTCAGTCTTCTGACAACTTTCTTTTTAAAATAAGTGTTGAAAGACCATGAATAATTTCACATGCATGAAAACTGAAATTAACAATTCCATTATCCTTTTTATAATTTTCAGAGTCAGAAATTGTCTGTGGTAGTCTCAGATTCGGATTACATGGTAATTTCTGGAGATAAAGTTACAATATCCAGCGATAAAGCTGTATAATCCATCTTTGCAATTATAAGAATTCACATGCATCGATGATATTTAGTAACACGCTATATTCTTGTAATTTTGGTGACATCATACTCAAACTATATCCAAAAAGTATGTATGTACTGCTACTAAATGGGTTGGTATGTTTCTCTGTGACCCATGAAATAGGATCAAGAAATTAGTCATGAGCAGAAAGGCAGAATATGATGGGTAAAAACATCACTGAGAAAACATAAAGCCATGTTTAGCTTGTGGAAATTACAGCTGGCATTTCTCCAAGGTATAAAGTGTGTGTGGTGGGGGTGTGTGTCTGTTGTGCCTGTGTGTATAGATCTATGTATTTACACATGTAGGCACACAGGATTTACACATAACCACTTTTAAATTTTTTTTGTTGTTATTTTGATTATAGTTGTCTTGGTCATTCTGGAATGAGCAGCCAAAGGAAATGGCTGGTTATATTCTTACAAATATTGAGTGTCTTAATACAGTTTCCATTTCATAAACAGTAGTAAAAGGACAGAAGAATAAAGAAAACTGGGCAATAAACAAAGTTCAAAAAATAGTTGTGTCATTTACCTTTCAAAGAGAATAGTAATGAAGGAAACAAATGCCTTTGAAAATGACAAAGAAATAAATCAATATCCATAAACCTCAGGTTTATGCAACTTTTTTTTTCCTGAATGAATGAAAGTAAAGCAGTTAAGCTTTCGTCACAATGAGCAGTAGCCCAGAAGTAGACAGACAGCCTCCTCTGTGTGGCAAAGATTTATAGGGACCCCTCCCGGGCCCTTTGCAAGTCCAATTCATGGGCTCCCTTGACCAAGGCTCAGAGCTGTCGCTCCAAAAAGGGAAGAAGGGAAGGCTTGTCTTTTTATTATTTTTTTTTTTCCTTTAAATCACCATTTGTTATTAGAACACAGACTTCCAAATGATGAAGGAGAGAAAGGGTTGAGAGAAAGATATTTCTCCTCTCTCCCTTGTGTGGTCCAGTGTATTGAAAGCAGCGGCCTGTCTAGTTTCACTCAGAAGGAGGAATGAGCTGATTTAGCAGGGACTGCAGCACTGCTGCGAGAGGGGCAGAACAACTTCCAGTCAAAGTGTAAGCTGTTTTGGTGTCCATGTGTGTGGACATGCAAGCAAGAAAAGTGGTCAGTCTCTAGGCACTGTCTTTCTAAGAGCCCAGGGGCAGATAATTGATGTGACAGACAATTCTTCTTAACCCCCTGCCAACAAAACAGCTCTTGGGCAGCTCACAGCTCTTCTCACTCAATAAAGGCCTGAACCTATCACAAAAAAACATGGGAAAGATTTACTTGCTCTGAATAGCAACAACACAAGTAAGTACAGCAACCAACTCTCCCTCGTCACTGATGTGTACTAAGAAACTGAAGCATACAAGAAAACAAGGACATTGGTAAAGCTATCAGATGAATTGGCCCCAAATGCCATTGTTTCTGCTACTACCCAAGCAGAATTATTGTATTGCTGTGAATGTTGCTCTTATTTAATGCACATACATCACCTATGTAGGAGATAAATTGCAAAGCCCTTATTCTGCTCCCATCCCCATCTAATGGTATCATACAGATTCAATTTTCAAATAATTTCTACCAACTACAAATGGACAGTACACAAGGAAGCACTTGACTGCTAAAACTTCCTAATCCTGAGTCCTTTAACTGAAAGTCACCTCTTCTCACAAGCTTGTGTCACACTTGTGAAAAGCATTGTAGGCAACCACTCAAGAATAATGGCAAAAATTTAATTTTGTCCCAGATCTGGGCAGCATTTGGTGAAGTCTGTCTCCCATTGTGTTGGCAAATGTTCGTAGTGTTTTGTGTGCCGAGATTATTGGGCAATATACAGATGATTTCATCCTGAAATGTTAATACTATTATTACAATAATTTTAAAAATCCTTACTTCCAGTATATTTACTGACTGTCTGTGTGAAAACAGCAGGTTGTACCTAGGAAAATTGAGGAAGGCTAGGAAAAACTGAGGAATGCTAGGAAAAATTGCCAAGTCCTATTAGAAAATTAATACCAACATAGAATATTTTAATATCTAATCAAGCATTGACAAAGCAGAGGGGGCTGAATATGCAGGTAGTCAGACTTCATCCTGTACTATCAATACGTACAGAAAGAACAGAACAAATAAAGAACTTAACCAAAGCATCTCTGTGTTTGTGAGCCCTGGCGCAAATAAGCCCATTAAAATCATTGTCCTGGATTAGAATAGAAGGCTAACTGCAAAGTGCACAAGTCTAAAGCCAGAAGCTTTTGGATATGTTACTGCATATAGCGTTAATGAAGCACTTCAGGCAAACCATGTTGTTTATGTGTAAAATATGGCTATATATCCATTAAAGATAGTCTCAGACAGGAAGACATAAACTAGTGAACGTACTGACTTCACATCTGAATGTGTTTCTGCTTGAAGTCTTAATTAACTTATTAGTTTTCCAAAACAAAGATTTATCAGACATCTCTGAATTGACTGAAGAGGCATAAGGATTATCTTCTATCATAAATCAGCGTCTTGAAGTACTAAAAATATTATGTAGAAGAATAATTTTCAACGGGTTGCTTTCTACAATCTGTGGTTGTAGACATCTCTCAGAAAGTCCCCTAAAAAATCAGACTGTCAAGACTGAGATTAATGTAATTAAATTACTATTCAGAATTGAAGTTTGTAATGCCAGAAAAATGAAGAGCAGATTGGGAAATGACTGTCTCAAAGCATTGATAGAGGAGTTTGCAAATTATTATTTTTTCTTCCTCAGCCCTTATCATCCTTGACAGACCCTCACTCCACCAGACTAAATATTAATGTGATTAATTTCTCACGGTGCAATATATTCCTTACTCTCTGCTGTGCAGAGAGAGGATAGGGAGCTAGAAGAATGATGGGGCGGGGTTGTGCCAGCTTGCATTTCAATCACTTTTAAGGCAAGAAGCTGTACTTGTGCATGAGTGTGCCTGCGCAGGCATGTGAGCCAGTGTGTGAGGCCCTGACCTGTGGGAGAAAGGCATCTCCCTCTAAGAGAGCATAAGTCTTCTGCCATAGTACTCACTGGTATAAAGGGGCTGGCTGGGGCATGGGCCACTGAGTTGCGGGGGTGGGCAGTGCAGACCTGCCAGGGTATGGAGGAGGAGAGGGAAGTGGCGTAGTGGGTGTCCAGCAGTGCAGGACGACAGAATAGGTGTTGGCATGTGTGTGAGCAGGGAGGGCTGCCTCTGCTGCTGGGCCCTAGGGAGAGGAGGGGGAACAAAAGCTTCCATTTTGACGGGTCTTCTTCACCCATCAGCTCCATTTACACAGTCTCAATAGCCGGGGCTCAACTGCAGTCTTGACAGCAGCTCCCGCCGGGCTCCCACCTCCTCCTTGGATGCGCACTTCCCAGCAGAAAGGAGAATGAAGTAGGGGATGGGGAGAGAGAAAGAAAGAGGGAGAGTGGAGGGGGGAGGGTAGGGAAAGAAAAGGGAAAAAAACCTTGCTGACACGGGGCATAACTTAATTTTCACGGTGCCGGGACAGCTGTATCGTGTAATCTGCCATGGCATGCCATTAAAACTTCAATGCCTTTACTGACCCAGAAGGGAAACTCAGACCGTGGAGAGCCTTTTGAAAAGAAGTGGTGATCTTTCACGATTTATGAGCTTGTCTTAAAGAAACAGACTCCACTCACTTTAAATTAATCACCCTTTTCAGGGTACATTGAAATCTGGGGTCTCTCAGCTGAAGACTGTGGAGACCTGGTACCTTATGAATGCCTGGCCCGTCTTTATTATTATTTTTATTTTATTTTATTTTTATGCTCACCAAAATGGATCAGTTTTCAGGGGAACTGTATCTTGCAAATTGAGGTGCAAAATCCAATTACATCAATTCAGTGGAAGTCTGAATGGAGTAGCTGCGGCGCTTACACATTCTTGTTCCCGCATACATTGTGCAAAGGGAAAAAGAACCTGAGAAATATGAGGAGTTAAGGACTCAAACACTAATGAAATGTGAGATATCCTCTATGATTCACCAGCTAAAAGTAAAATAGCAGCAAGTTCCCCTGCTTCCATTCTTCACACAGTCTGCAGAACAAAGAGCTGTGAACTCATACTAGTAAAATCTAAACAATTTTGAAATAATAAAAAAACCTTGTGTGTCACAAGAAAGCGTAGATAAAACACATCCTTACTATGTTCCCAGAAACACTGGTGTGATTTACAAGAAGAATGCCTGGGTTTTGGATTTGCAGAGGATGTAAATCGGCATCCTTCCATTGTTTGTCGTTAATATAATATCTGATTTACTCTAGCTGTGTTTGTCTGGACTCCTTTCTCAAACACTTGCTTTTCTTGGCCAGCAGCATTTCTTAATTGGCATGTTTTTAATGCAAAGATAATAAGTGACCCCGCAATATAAGGATTTGAAGCAATGTAGTAGTGATTTTCGCACCCTTAAAACTTTCCATATCTAGCAGCGACGAACATGCTTTTTGTTTCTTTAGTGAACTGTAATGTAACTTAAACCAAAGCAAAAATGTCACAAACTCACAGGCAGTGATGGAAATAAAGTAATAGATGGAAATAAGATCTGAGATCAGAGTGAAACTTGTGTATGGAACCTGAACATATGAACTAATTAAGGAACTGCCTGCCTTAGAAAACTGGACCCATGAATCCCCTAATGCACTTAAGTGCCATTCACTCTACTTTTGTTAGAAGAGCAACTTCTGACAATCTTTTAAATTTTAACTTTTGATATATACCAGAAGTGACTACTCAAAGGAAAAAAAAAATATCCTTTTATCTGTACTTTTCAGGGTTTAGAAGTTTTGTGTGTTCCTCTGGAGCCTGTGTCAGCCAAATGCAAAGCATGCAATCTCCTTTACATACTCCAGTGTTTATTAGACACAACTCAAACATGAGTTGTGTGTATCACCCACACATACCCAGATGTGCACGCCCATATTTTTCTGAGATGAGGTTCCCGTCAGAACTGTAGTTTATGTGAGGTAAGTTTATTTGTTTGCCTCGTCGGTCTATCTATGTATACTTTATCATGCTCCTCAGTGGCCCTGATATGAATTTCTACTAGTTTAGGCATTCTTTTTTTAAGTTTTTGAAGTGTCAGTTGCCGCTGGTGCAGCTTCTGTGAGTCAGCTGTGCGACATATGGCATGGAAGTTGGCACCATTTTGTGGATGTTCTGTTATTTTGGTACTATTTTTGATCAGCTCATTAGACTCAGAGTAAAGGCACTTGACAGACACATTTCTGCAGTTACATATTTCTTTACAAGCAGTTTACACTGTTACTGGTTAGACTGTATCCTACAGTAAGACATTATAATGACAGATACATCACTTTTAGGAAAATAAAAAGTAGTATGTGGGTTTACTTACTATAAAACATTTTGTTAAGTCTCTCTCAGAGTAGTAAACATAGTAGTGCCTAGAAAAATCTGTTTCTTCCATTAGTGGAAATAAAAGTACGTATTTTTCTGCAGAATTATTGATTTTTCACATGCCTCCTTTTCCTTTTATGGTTTGTATTTCTCATGAACACAGGGCTTAAAAACACCACAACATTCTTCATTTGAGGCCTGTAGAAAAAAAAAAAAAATGAATGACTGGAACTTTTGATCCTTATACTGTTGTCGATATTTGTACTTTTTTGAAAACCTCAGGCTTCTTCAGGCACACTATGGAGATGTATTTACATAAAACATCACTTATCAGCGATAGCTCAAACAATGGTAGCTGGTGGAGAGAAGATGCTGTTTGGCTGTTCCTTGTCAATCTCTTCAACAAAGTCTAGTCCTGCAGTCAGTCAGTGACATTACACTTTTGATCAGAGTGCAATTCCAGGCCTTTGCTGTGTTTCTGTCAAAGATACAAGTATCCATTTTTTCCTGTCCAGTGCAACAAAAGTGAAGATCAGGCCACTAAACATAGATAACCATCCATTAACAGCCGTTAAATCCAGCTAAGACCCTGATGTTTTCCTGTCCACCAAAGATGGGAGAACATGCATGTCTGCAGGCAGTACTGTGCTTGCTCAATACCACATTGGTTGTCTGAGAAGTTTTCAAAGTTTATCCATAGTTTGGAGGCTTAAACTCTATTAGGTGGAAGGGAACGAGTTTATGCAGTTAATTACAGCTGTATTCTTGGAACAGGGCACCAGAGTCTATTCTTTGTATTTTGACGCCTCTATTTATTTACCCATCGTGGCCTGAGCTGTCAGTTTTCAGTGGTGCTGCACTGCTGGCAACTGGGCACTAAGGTGTTAAGAGGACAATTTCACTAGCTCTTCAAGCAGTAGGGTTAACTAATGCTATGGTGTACCCTGTTGCAGAGTGCAGGAGGACACAACTCACATCATTTTGCCTTACAGCTTTCCCTTCTTTCTGGAGGACTATACAGCTACAAGATCTTTAAATTCTTAAAAACTATTTTAGAATAAAGTCATTACCAGCCTGATAGGACTTCAGATAGTGCATGAAGTAGAGTCCTCCTTGGGTTACACATTATAAACATACTCAGAAAATTAAACTTTTAGTAGTCTTGGTGAATTAGGAAAGAGCAGCTTATCTTTATGGAAATTAATAGCTCAGTGCCACATCCAACAAGACTTTTGCAGTTTTCTCTTAAGTCACATCTGCAAGATGTGTGACATACAGCATTACAGGAAAGGGCATGAAATAAGAACGTAAGAGGTTGAAAGATGCTTTTTACAAACTGTCAAAGTCATACAGAATCTTTGTCTGAGTAAGATATTCAAAGTTTTAGACATCTACAGAAACAAGTAAACACTATGTAGAGAGGAGAGTGGAAGGTAGCAGCAGCTTGCATCCTACCTAAAGATGGAGATTCAAGTAACAGAACAGTCATTTCATTTTGTATCTCTAGGAAAGATATATGCAGGTACTTTTCTTTTGTAAGACTTTATAAATAGAAAACATGTAGAGTAAGACTCTAGGTAAAATTAGGGCCTAACACTTAAATTAGTTCCTCCTTGCTGTGATTATTATATAACTAGCTGGATTCTTTTATTTTGAGGTACCTTTTTTTCCCCTGCAGGAAATGAAAGCCATTACATAAGGAAAACATGTGGACTGCCTGATTCTTTATGGGACTGAAAACTAGTATAAATCCTGTAAAGACAAGTAAAGTACTCTGAGTTAATACTGTCCGGGTACAGAAATCCATTCTGATACTATAGTTGTCATCGTCCTGAGCCATACACTGCTGGCATGGTCAATACTGGGCACACAGTCTGAAGAGAATGGCCTAGTCTAGAAAATCTTATGTAGGCAAAAAGTCAAATTAAATCTGAACTGTAAAATGATAATAAATTTAAAAAATTACTCCCACACCATAGCTAATAAATTCTTCTACACATACACACAAAAAGGTCATATCTGAAATATTTGCAAAGACTGAGGACACACATGTCAAGGAAGCACTCTGACCATTGGCCAACCATTTGGTATATCACAATATTATTTTTTTTTTATGCCATGGAACAAAGAACAATTTTTGTCACAAAGGAAAAAGTATTTAGTAATCTCAGTGAAACTGAGTGTGGTGTGGTAACTTAAGCAGTGTATTGCTGAATAATTTTTAAATGGAATATATATTACTGTTGACTATTTAAGTGGTGTTTCTACTTACCTGAAAGTTCTTTATATTATAGGCAAAATATATATTTAAAGGATTATACTACATATTTTTAAAAATCACAGTTAACTAGTCAGGGTTTGTTATTGGCATATTTTCTACAAACAGAGACTAATCAAAGATGCCTGTCTGAAAATAAACATCCTAAATGTTAAAAAAAAAATCAAGATATTTGGTATTAATAGGACTCAGTCAGACATGCAACAGTATTTAAAATAGATGCAGCAGTCTAGGTATTTTTTGGCTTGCAGAAAGAAAATGTGAGGGCTGCCTGAAAAATTATGCTAGTGTTTAATGGTAAAAGCACTGTCCTTCACAGTTGGTTTCTGATACATAGGAGAACACAGGCTTTTAAGAGGCCTCTTGATTGAGCTGGAGCAAGATCTGAGATTATGACGGTGGGAAAGGGAATGCTGCAGGTATAGTGGAGTTTTTTTAAGAGATTAAACATCCTTCTGTTACTCAGATTATACAAATCTAAACTCTTTGGTTTCTCCAGAATTAATCAGCAGTGGGTCCTTGGAAGTATTTTTGGAGCCAGAAAGTCTCTAATGAATTTTGATTCTTCAGTCAGTCTGTGATTTTAGTGAAGAGTCATGTGTCTAAGAAGACTCTCAAAGGAGACAAATTCAGGTTTTGTGATTACAGATTTATTTTCTTGTCTGTGAACCTTTCACTTTTCACTTCTGGATAAAAATTCTGCATTAAGTTCTAGTCAGTATGTTAAGCCTGAGGAAAGCAAATTTCCTGTGAGATATTATACTCCATTGAATGCTTTAACTTTCTGGGCCCACAGTTCTTTGTAGGGTTAGTGATTCCAGACTACAGCTCTAAGAAGATTCACATTCTTGGAAGTAGAACTGTATTAGGACCAGGCCTTCAGGTTGTTTAGACCTGTGCCAGTTAAATATTTGTTCATTATAATAAAGACTTCTTCCTTTGTGTGAAATTTCATTTTCTCCCTGGTTTGCCTTGTCTTATTGCAGTTCTCTGACCTGCAGTGAGCATCCTGCCTTCTGCAAAAAGTAGTTGAATGACCCCAGAACATTATTTAACATGAAGCTTATGTATCCTGGAGCACAGGATCACGTGGTACATAGGGTTTTGTGCAAAGAATAAGCCAGTTACACAGAGGAGGCTGCTGTATTTAGAGAAGAAGCTGGGAAGTGGGAAAATGGACCTTGGAGAGAAGAAAGAACTGCTCATAGGCCAGAATATTTAACGTGAGACTTGAGCCTTTCTATACAACAGAAAGGTACATCTGGATCTGGAAGATGCTAGGAACATACCAAAGATAAATGACACAAAATGCCCTCAAGAAATGCCAAGATTTCTCCATTGACTGGGAGAAATCAGATGACATGAAGCTCATGTCAAAAGATGTGCTGGCAGGAGTGAGAAGCATTCAGAATGCCAGAAGGAGCTGGCAAAAGCAAGGAACATTTAAGACTGCTGAAAGATCACATTTGGCCAACAAGTTCAGAATAACAGAAAATAAACTGATGTCGCTATGTATAGCATAAATACTCAAAGATTAAAATTAGAATACTGTAAATTCTCAGTGACAATGGAGATAACCCCATCAGTGTTTGAATTTTGTTCAGGATACAAGGCAGTTTTAACTACTTTACTCATTGGAGAGGTAAGAAATAGAATTAAGATGACATAGCCAACAACTGGCAAACAAGTGTCTTATATCTAATCATGTACTGAACTTGCACACTGGGATTGAGAGGAATTGAGTATATTGAAAACCACAGATGAAGGCAAATTGTGCTTTTCTAAACTTGTAGAATCCAAAGGGCCAAAGAGAATGAATGTACACAATTTATTTAGACTTTCTGCAGGTAACATATCTAAACAATATGTTAAAATTATCAGAAATTATGATTATCTGGTTTATAATAAGGATACTGACAAATAGAGAGGGCCTGGTTGGGGATGTGAAGGTTGAAGGCAACCTCGGCTGCAGTGACCATGAGATGGTAGAGTTCAAGATCCTGTGTGGAAGAGGCAGGACACAAAGCAGGATCATGACCCTGGATTTCAGGCGAGCCGACTTTGGCCTCTTCAGAGATCTACTTGCATGGATCTCATGGGATATGATTCTAGAAGACAGAAGTGCCAATGAGAGCTGGTCAGTCTTCAAGCACCACTTCCTCCAAGCCCAGGATCAGTGTGTCCCAATGTGCAAGAAAGGAGGAAAAGGAGGTAGGAGGCCTCCATGGATGAGCAAGGATCTGCTGGGACAACTCAGGCAGAAAGCAGCCATCTATGAGAGGTGGAAACAGGGGCTGGCTTCTTGGGAAGAGGATAGGAACATTGCCAGGGCATGCAGGGGTGCAACTAGGAAGGCTAGAGCCCTTCTAGAATTAAGTTTAGCCAGGGAAGTTAAGGACAGCCACAAGGCATTTTTCAAGTACATCAGCAGCAAAAGGATGGAGAGGGGTAATGTGGGCCTGCTGATAAATGCTGAGGGTGCCCTGGTGACTGAGGACGCAGGGAAGGCTGAAGTACTGAATGCCTTCTTTGCTTCAGTCTTTATGGCAAAGGCTGGCCCTTGGGAATCCCAGTCCAGCAAGGATAACAGGATGGCCAGGACAGCACAGAACGTGCCCTGGGTGGAAGAGGAAGAGGTTAAAGACTCGCTGGCCAAGCTGAAGGCTCATAAGTCAATGAGTCCTGATGGGATGCATCCTAGAGTGCTGAGGGAGCTGGCTGATGTGATTGCTAAGCCTCTCTCCATAATTTTTGAACAATCATGGAGGACAGGTGAGGTGCCTGAGGACTGGAGAAAGGCTAATGTCACACCAGGGCAGAAAGGATGACCCGGGAAACTACAGGCTGGTCAGCCTCACCTCCACCCCTGGAAAGGTGATGGAACAACTCATCCTGAATGTTGTCACTAAATCTATGAAGGATAAGATGGTTATCAGGGGGAGTCAACATGGATTCACCAGGGGGAAATCCTGTTTGACTAACCTGATATCCTTCTATGAGTGCATAACCAGCTGGCTAGATGAGGGGAGAGCAGTGGATGTCATCTACCTTGACTTCAGCAAGGCTTTTAACACTGTCGCCCATAAGATCCTCATCAGAAAGCTCAGGCAGTGTGGCTTGGATGAGTGGACAGTGAGGTGGATCAAGAGCTAGCTGAATGACAGAGCCCAGAGGGTGGTGATCAATGGCACTGAGTCCAGTTGGAGCCCTGTGGCCAGTGGAGTTCCACAGGGATGGGTACTGGGGCCAGTCTTGTTCAACATCTTCATCAACGACCTGGATGAGGGGGCAGAGTGTACCCTCAGCAAGTTGGCTGATGACACCAAATTGAGAGGACTGGTTGATTCCCCAGAAGACTGTGCTACCATTCAGCAGGATCTCAACCGGCTTGAGAGTTGGGCAGACAGGAACCTCATGAGGTTCAACAAAGACAAGTGCAGAGTCCTGCATATGGGAAGGAACAACCCCACACACCATACAGGCTGGGGGTCGAACTGCTGAAGAGCAGCTCTGCAGAGAGAGACCTGGGAGTCCTGATTGATAATAAACTAAATATGAGCCAGAAATATGCCCTCGTGGCCAAGAAAGCCAATGGCATCCTGGGATGCATCAAGAAGAGTGTGGCCAGTAGGTGAAGGGAGGTTCTACTCCCTCTCTACTCTGCCTTGGTGAGACCTCATCTGGAGTCCTGTGTCCAGTTCTGGGCTCCTCAGCTCAAGCAGGACAGGGAAGTGCTGGAGAGAGTCCAGTGCAGGGCCACCAAGATGATCAGGGGAATGGAGCATCTTTCATATGAGGAAAGGCTGCGGAAACTGGGGCTGTTTGATCTATAAAAGAGGAGACTGGGGTGGATCTTGTTAACATTTACAAATATCTAAATGGTGGATGTCAGGAGATTAGGACATCTCTTTTTTCTGTAGTATCTAGGAACAGGACAAGGGGTAATGGGATGAACCTGGAACACAAAAAATTCTCCTTAAACATAAGAAAAAAAACTATTTCACCGTGAGGGTGAGGAAGCAGTGGCACAGGCTGCCCAGAGGGGTTGTGGAGTCTCCTTCCTTGGAGGTCCTGAAGACCCGCCTGAACACCTTCCTATGCCACCTGATCTAGGTGAACCTGCTTCTGCAGGGGGTTAGACTAGATGATCTCTAAAGGTCCCTTCCAACCCCTACCATTCTATGATTCTGTGATACAAAAGGGTATTAATATATATATACTTTTATGAGATAACATGGATCAATAACATAATCTGAACCTCTGTATTGTATTCAGATTTCAAATCATCCCATTTCAAGAGGAGAAAATCTAACGTGGAATAGTTAACCATGTAATAGTGCAGGATTTCAAGCAACAAGATGTAAGAGCAAGAGATCTCCTTGGTTCTGCAAGTTGCCAGTGTTTCTAATGAACACTTTTGGGTGTACTATTAGAAACAACTGGGAACAGAGAGTAGCCTTATAGCAAAACTGAAGTTGATGTGTATTCTTTTTGGTTTTAAATCTACTTTTAAACCTTCTTTATGTAGGACTTTCATTTTCCCCTTTATTTTCTGAGCATTTCTTTTTGCTTCCACGTACTGTGGTTCCTCCAAATCTCCTTCCCTTCTTTTGCCCCCCATGAGCATTCCCCAGTCCTCTTCTTTCTCCTGCTCCGAGTTGTGTTGCTTTGTCTGAAAGTAGTACCTAATAACTTTGAAGATTAGAAAAGCAAAAGGGAAAGTGGATGACTTAGAAGTGTACCAATACAAAATTTTAGAGGAGAGAGCAGCATATAGAGAAGGATGGAGAAAAAACACACAAACATACCCCAAACGCTATTCTATTTGGCATAACTGACGTGGAGATTTGTCATTGTTCCTTGCAGATATTCTGTATTTGTTGAAAAAAAGGTTCATGTCAAACAGATGTGCACCAGTCTATATTCTTGAATGTGAAGTACTCCCAGGCTGAAAGGAATGATTTATTTTGTTAATATTGTCTATATAGCCTTTTTAGAACATCAGGTGCTACTTAAATATTATTATATTTGAATAACAAAATAAGTACTCAAAGCATCAAATATTTAACTCTCTCTCTCCCCAAGAAACATACAAATACAGCACTGTTCTAATAAATCCTTAATTTTACAGATTTCCTGTTGAAGTTTCTGACTAACGGTAAGTTATTTGTTCAGAAAGATTTTATGGTGCTCATAAAATCTCAATTACAGTTTTAAAATAACTTGTAGTTTTTCTGTAACATGATGCTGCCATCTCAGTTCCCAGAGGGTATATTAAATTCAAGTAGCAATAACAAATCATTTAAGCAATAAATAAATAACCTGAGACTGAGTTGTTAAGAGTTAATAGTCTCCCATACACTCAATAGAGACTGAGGCTCCACTCTATTAAAGTGACCCCCGGGGCCATGGGCCAAATTGCACCCAGTTGTTTTGTGGAAGGTATTCATCCCTCACACATTCATTTCCTTCTTTATGTTGTCTCTTTTCATCAGTGAAGGCACTCTGCAGTCCCTGAGTCCCGAGAACAATTACGGTACAGTCTCAGAGAAAAGAAAGAAAACTGGGGTCATAAATATGTTAAATGGGTACGTGGGTTTAAGTGGCTTTGTAAACTAAACACGAGGGAAACCTCAGACTAATTAATGAATATGAAGCAGCATGATAGGAATGTTTTAAGGGGAAATTCACATTACCCCACACACATATACACTCCCTTATTTTTTTTCTTCTTTGCTTTAAAAAATTTATTTTGGCAGGACAGTCATGACACAACACATCCTCCTGTTTTACTGAAATACAAGTAGGAACTGGTTGCAGAGATAACTAAATTGATAATTCACTTTCAGCATCTTATTGGAAACTGAATTCCTTCCCTCACAAAGATCAGCCTTTTATCATGATAGCAAAGGTATGCAAAACTGCACGAAGATTTAGGACCTGAGCCAAGATCACTGTTTAGCTTTACAGTGTGTGTGTCAATTCCTGACTTGACTTATACTCAACACTAAAATAAACATGGATTCATTGAGTGTCAATGGTGTCAGGATTTGGGCCTGTAATGCTAAGGTTATGGGCTCAGAACAGCAGTCTTCATTCAGTCCTAGCAGTGAGACAAATTTTGCTCTCAGAGTCTTCTCCCGTCTTCCTGTGGGAAAACTGGCAGGAGGCAGAAGAGGGGGAAAAGGATATATAGGCGTTCTTCTTTATATTCTTAGTAGTCCAAATTCTGGGCAATTTTGTTCCCAAGATCAGGAGACTACAGGATTCTGCCACCAGCTTCCAGTGCTGTCTCCAGGTTCATAGCTTGCTTCAAATTAGTAGTTGACTTCCATGGGAAGTCCTTAGAATCTCCTCTTTGGAAAAAAAAAAAAAATCAAAAACTAGTTAGGAAAGAAACCGATTTGTTTTAGCTGGAAATAACGTTTGAATGGGGAAAGACCATATACAGAAGAAGTATTTTTTTCCACTGAAAATGCTGAAATAAATTGATATTTCTATGTAGATTTTTTATGTACCCAATACAATGTTCCTGTAGTCAATCTAATCTAGGGTAATGTTGCCAGGAGCATGGTAGAACCTTGCTCTGAAGGTCAATGTCATCTTTACCTTTGTCAGAGCCCCCTCAGGACACCGCTCACTTGTCACAAGATGCTGCTGCTCGGGTACCTTAGTGAAGTCCAAAGAATAAACGAGAATCACAGACACAGCAGCTGTTTATGAAGCAGTGAGTCAGGCAAGCCCTACACTCTGTTGGCATGACAAGAGGTGAGAGGACTGGAATGGAGGAGAGTTAGGTTCCTGTTCCTGCTGCTGTTTGTAGTTCCTTTGTGGTTTCCTATGGTGCTTCTGTAAAACTCATTCCACTGTAAGGCCAGGTTCTTCTTGGAGGACAGGAACCATCTCCTCTGAAGGGAGACAGAGTAGCAGAAGCTAACCAGTGTCTCCATGCTGCATTCAGGTAGACAGGGCAGAGGAGGTACTACAGGGTGGCTCTTTTGTCCAAGAGCCTAAGCCATTGTTTTTGTCCAAGAGACAAAGTCTTTGAAGACTTTGGGTGCTCTTGGAGATCAGCAATGTGTCTTGGCTAGTGGGCACTACACAAACATCTCTGCCTGTGAAAGGTAATTAGTGAGTGTTCCCTCCTCTCTCTTCAGCAAAATGAGATAGGTAATCTTAAACTGGTGGTAGAAGTGGTTTGAGTTTCCAAGGTAGGGGTGGAAGTGGACGCATGATCCCTGCCACCTGCAGCACTGCAGGGCTGATGACCTTCATAGGTGGTGATGAGGTGCCCTCAGGGCACTACTCTGACCTTGCTGGACCTTAAAAAACAGATCTGCTCATGTCCTAAAGCTTTATTCTTTCCCTGACTCCATAGGGTCTGTAGGTTTTACAAACCACTCCTTAGCATGGAGAGTGTCAAGCTCCATTAAGAATATTTCAGAAGGCTACAAGTGTGTGTCTCACTATGTATTACATTATTACTCCAACACATATATGCATGTATGTCTATGATTGCCATCTTGGTTTTGACAAAGATTCAGTCACTGGTCCTGCTAAGCATGGAGGGGAAAGCCTTTCAACGAGCCCTTATCCCAGGACTTCAGAATATGGATTTTTAATTTCTCTGTTTAAAAGGGCTGTTGAAAATCAGATATAGTGTAGAAAGAGAAGCAATGGCAAAATTGAAGCTATGCAGTTAGCCTTTAATACTTTGATTACATTATTGGCATAGTTACACAGAAATATATATATAGTATTTATTCATCAACACTCAAAAGATTCCCCAGTCAAAGCTTTCCACTGAAGGCAGTAGAAAAAAAGTTTTCAGATGGGAGTAAGTGAGCTGGTTAAACTCTTTGCCAGGAAAAGACCATTTTCTTTCTGTCCACTTGGCCAGCTTCTAAGCTGACAAACCACCATTGTCTTCAATGCAGCAACAATGATCTATACCAGCTTTTCAGCTAATGGATAGCTCACAGGCCACTTCTGGTTTTTGTCAAGTGTAGTCAAGATTTGTAAGTATTTTCATCTCCTTTTTTTTGGCAAACTTTTTTCTAACTCTTTTACTTGCTGTCCTATGAGCTCTGTAATCTACTGGTTTAAACAATCTGAGCAAGAGGAGAAAGGGCAATTTGCTTCCTATGGATGAATTTATGAAGCAACTAATGCAAAAGGACTGAAGTGAGCAGAAAACTTTTGAGATCAAAAGCCACTTGCCAAACACCAGCATGTAACAAGTGACACCACTCCATGCGGGAAACAGAAACAAAGGCAATGCTTTCATTTGGTCATCTTTTTCATGGTTCTTATTTATTTATTTTTACTGTTCATTCAGCTTGAGGAATGGGCATGGGCCGAGAAAGGAATTTAAGATTTGAACCACTCTCCCAACAGCAGCGAAATTATAAATAGTATACAGTCTTTTATCCTTTGAACACTCCGATGGTCTTTGTAATCAGCGGAAGTATAAGCATGCCAAAAGAGCCCCGAGTTCAGCCTTTAATGAATAGACTTTGTTGTGCCTGGCATTACACAGGTAGATGGTGACAAGGAAGACAGTGTCCAGTCCTAACAGCAGTCCTTGTGTTTGGAAGGTGATCCCTTCAAACCCTTTGTTCTGCTCTGTCTGATCCTTCTGTGCTCCTCCTATACGGGTTGGATGAGAACAAAACTGCATCCCCTTCCTATCTGTTTCTGGCAAGAGAGCAGGCATGGCTCAATGATCCTGCACCAGTGGTTCGCAGTGACCATACTGCCAGCAAGGCCAAGTCAGACCTTACAAGCACTTCTGTCCACCTGGTATCTCTTTGTTCCAACTCCTGTCATGTGGTTATGCTTTAAATCATGCAAGCACTAAAGCATTTTAATCACATATAGAGATATTTTTAATGATAAAGAAAGAAAGAGCATCTAAATCTGGCTTCTCTGAACTTTTCTATTCAGGTCAAATATAATGTTAGGTGTTACCTTGGCAGGTTTTCCACTTTGGTAGCATGTCAAGGAAATGTGGAAATGAGAAATATTTAGCAATAAACTTCTGTCTTTTACCCTATTAAAACTGTCAGGAAAGTAAATCAAGTTTTAATGGCCAGGAAAAATATTCAGTACATTTAAGAAACCAAGAGAATGTCTCTTGTGGCATCTGTAAAAATATCATCTGGTACCATTTAAATTGGGGAGCAATACATGGGACAAAGTTTATAGAGAAAATGTTAATGTGCAGTTCGACTTGAAACAGAAAGCCTCAAAACCTGCTCATCGTATTTCCAAATTGTCTCCTGTGTGATGTGATCTGTGGCAAGAAGTATAAGCATTGTCATCTAGTCAGCATTTATTTAGAGCTTCATAAATACCAGCAAAAATATCCAACTTGTTGGGGTTTTTTTTAATCTAAACATGTGCAGTTCTAATTTTTAGGCATAGTGAATGATGAAGGTCTCATAAAAAGTCACAACTGAATTTCCGTGATAAATTATGGTGCATATAAAGAATAATGCACAGGGGAAACAGAAGAAGAAAACCTGCCTTAGAGGTGATTGATTGATCCTGGCTTCACCTGAAGAGAGGTGAAAAGGAGTTTTGGCTAAAGGAGGCTGGAGGCAATGAAAGTTTATGTCTAGTAGATTTTTGTACTTTTTCTTTTTTGTTTTTTTTGAGTTTATTGTTTTTTTGTTGGGTTTTTTTCCCTGTGGAAGACTGATCTGTCAAACTAAGAGAAAAATAGACTTCCTGTCTGTTATGTATACAAGTCCTTGAATTATCTTTAGCAGTTGCCTTTTCACTGAACTATGAGACACCTTAATTTGAAATTACTCTTTTTGGAAATCCTAAACCCTTGACACATTTCATTAGGCACAAAATGATTATAGTTATCAGTTAATTTGTTTGAAGACTTGGTAAACACTTGTTACAAAGAGTTTTAGAGACATCTAGTAGTTCGCAGAAAAGGGAAGCTGTCTCCAATCCTTAGTTTATTTACTTAGCACTTATTAAGCACCACTTCTGTATCTACCCCAAAAAGAAATATTTTAAGCAAACCATAAAAGTAGGCTTGACCCTTTCACAGGCACATCATAAATCAATTGTTAAAGCAAGGGTGAAAGCTCTGAAAGAGGTCAGAGGTGGAAGAGAGGTCATCTCTGAGAAGGGACAGTGTGAAAATGCACAAGAGGTGGAGCTTAGCTGAAGATAAAGCCTGGAAAAAGGGAATTCTAGAAGTGGTGAGGCTCTTACACCATGAAAACACCAATAGAATCATAGCTATCAGAGCGATGAGGTTATTCATAGATCATTTCCAAGTCTTCTCTCCAGTTGCCAGAGCAATGATGTTAGCTCATCTGCCTAGTAACAAAGGGGCATTTTTTTAAGTGTAGGATTTACTTTTAGTTTTATTCAAAGTAAGAGCAATACTTCTAGCCATTTCTCAAACACTGTCACTTCTTCTGCTAAGCTTTTCTTGACCTTGATGTCATCAAGTCAGAGGGGCTTATCCCAATGACATAACAGGTTCTCTGGACAACTTTTGATAACTTGAGAGCATGCATTGTATAAAAAAATGTTTGGTAGTACTACCTGGGTAAGCAAGGAACTGTGCATATGTTTTACTTCATTGTTTTTAATGTAATGTACTATCTACTAACAGACAAGTATTTTCAGAACTGAGGCTCCAGATACAGCTGAGGAAACTGTATAGTATATGAAACAGAAATAACACTCTGAATGCATTTGCAGTGGTGTAAATAAAGCACTAGCAACCACACTAATTTGCCATTTTGTCATCCTTGGGATTTGTCTCATCTTCAGATGAAAGGCATTAAATTGTCCAACTGTAAGATTTGCTGAGTCTTTAACCAGTCTCACAGGGGTTTTTTTATGCAGGTTTTAGCTCTAACTCAGAATTTCAATGAAGAGTTCTATTTAAGCATTTGTTTCACTCAATAGACTAAAGTTTAAATTCCAAACAATTAAAGTTATTCAGATTTAAATGGGAAGATTTCCTGATTGTTTTGTAACTGGACAATTTATAAGTCATAATGACATTCCTTCACTTTGTCCAGAAAAAACAAAGGCTGATTTATTTCCTAATAACAAAGGCAAATGGTGAGGCTGTATGAAACTGCTTCCGTATTTTCAATGGGTCAGTGCCAGGCTGTTAGGTATCTTTGAACCCCTCCTCCCATCTATAGCCTTCCCCTGGAGCAGAGAGTTCCAAAACATTGCCAATCTGCAGAGCACACTGTGTATTGAGCTATGCTAGGCACCCAGTTAGATGCAGCTGATACCTGCAGAATCTGTTAGAAGATATCTGCTTGATATTCATTGTATCAGCATTGATTGCATTGCGCTTACTGAAACACAGCAGAATGCATTCATCTGGCTAATGTATATACCTTCATTGAGGCTGCATTGTGATGTAAACAATGTCCTGTTCCTTCCTTATAGTAACCTAATTGACAGCCAGGCATTTTGAGGCTCTAAAGAGCTATTGTTGTGGTGAATGCTGTAACAATAGGATTTCATATAGGTTGGGGCTTAAGAAAAGTACAATGTCCTTTTTCCGATATAAAACCAAGAATTGTGAAGCAGTTGAGAGCGAGATAATGGGTTCATCAAGGGTTTAGGGCTTCGGCTTTGTTGGCAATCAGCTACTTAATTCTTATAGATAAGTTTATTTTAAAACTTTTTTTGATGGAACACATGTATTGTCTCTGCAGTTATAAACATAATTTTTTTGAAAATGAAGTCTCTTACTCCCCTGAGTCATAAACTCACATAATGAGTTTAAACTACACTCATTGCCGTGAGTTTAAACTACACTCATTGCTGTGAGTTGTCAGTCAGTGATGATTCTTCCAGCGACTTAGTCAGGGAGCAGAATGAAAGCTGAAAAATCATACCTCACAATTTTGTGATGATGTTGCCAACATCTTAGCCCAAAAGTGAGAGAACTAGGCACAGGGATGGCTTCAAAATGCCCTTTAATTTTAACCACTTTCCATTCTTTGTCTCCCCCTCAAGACAAAATTCCTTCGTCTTCCATCTTGCAAGTTGAGGTACTGCCAGTCAGAGGCTCTGTTTGAAGATGTGACTCTTAACCTCTGGGGTTGTGAGAAAATATTGAAAAACCAAGTTGAAAAATCCTGACTTTTGGAACTATTTCATCTAAATAAAATGATCCTCTCTGCTTCAAGTCCTCTGGTAAAGAGGGTACTGTGGTGCTTTCTGGTGATTGAACTTGAAGACGTTTCTCTGATTGTTGTATGTTTCATGGAGACGGAGAAATCTTGGAGTGGTGGATGGGAAAATATCTTCAAAATTTGGAATGGCCACAAATCAAATTGGGCAGGCTGCTGTCATTTGTGCTTCAAAAAGGGTGTTTCCAGATCCCAGCTGGTATTGAACTTTCATTCATGCCACTTTTTTCCTCTAGCCAAATTCTTGAAAGAACCTTCCCAAGGAAGGTTGCCTCTCAAAATGGAGAGGATTCTCTTCAGTGGCTTCCTTCCTACAGAAGCCACACGTGAGGAACGATGAACATCCAAAGTTTCAACTGAAATCAGCAGATTGACTCTGTTTCAAGTAAGACAACCTTTTAACTTCCCATGTGCTAAAATCATTTAGGCTGAGATTCTCAAATCTGCTCAAGTAGCTTAGGCATGCTCTTCCCACTGAAGATGAATGGCTCTTGTGTATTTTCAGACAGCCATTCAACTACACATAAAGATCCAGTTGCTAACATGAAGTGGGACTGCAATATAATCCAATACACATGGGTTCTGGCAGCAGTGAAAAGCCCACAACTCCTGTTCCACCAGGTTCCAACAGATGTAGAATATATGTGAAGTGTGTACCTTCAAGGGCCTGGAAGTAAATTAAGTCCAGATATCGAGATTTCTCTCTCTTATGAATGTGTTCAGACGTGTGTTTGAATGATCTTTTCCAAAACACAGCCTAATTACATATTTACACATACATTCATATTGCCAAAATTAATTTTTACACTGATTATTTTAATTGGTTGACTATGTTTTACGAGATAGGGAAGAATGAGATTTTCAGTATTTTTCTGCAGTCTTTTTTGGTGTATCTGTGAGTCCACATGTGCAAACAACACTCTCCTCTCAAGCTCTCTTTCTTGGGATTCCTGAAACACACTCACACAGCTTTGCAGAATTGTTTAGCCATTGCAGTATGAGCTGTACTGTTGTGATGACAGCAGCTGCTGGGTGAAGGCTGGAGAAGGTTTTTTGGCACCATTGCCAAGTGCATTAGTCCAAGCTATCTCCAGATGTTGAAACTTGATTTGAGTGGAAGAGTAATTTCCTTTTAGTATTTTTGGTAGGGATAGGTAGGTTCATGTTGCCCAACTTACTGACCTAAGACCCAGTATACTCAAAAATGCAATAAATGTTCACATATTATTAATTTTTAACATCTCTGGAAAAGCAGAGTAAAACACTACTTTTGTCAGAAGAAGAAAACCAAAGCTCTAGTGAAAAGACAACATCTTGGGTGGAGGACCCTATGCAGTGAAACAGAAACTCATAAATGAACCTAGGCTATAGAACAACTGTCTCCTAAATCTAACTTTCTGGTAGTGCAATAGGGATTTAAAGAGAGGAATTGCCATCCTACGTTCCAACTCTTTTTAAACAAAATGTGCTTAATGGAAAACATTATAAAGTTACCTGTTCCAGCACAGGTAAAGATTTTCAGTAGAATAAAGATTGCCAGTCCAGCAAAAACAAAACCCCAATCAAGGCAGAAAAGAGATGGCAGAAATTTGAACAAGAGCTGCAGACACACTTTGATGTAGGCTTGTACAACTCTCACAAAGTTTGCATGGACAGGGCTAAAACTACACCCATTGCTGTGAGTGCCTGAAGATGCTCACTGGACACCTGTGTAGCTGTGCTGTTGTGTCCCTGCGGTTGCACTGAGGGAAGGTCTCATGTGACAGGGCTCTTACAGAATCTATTTTGCTGCTTGACTTAAAAAATGCATAATGGTTTTAAAAGCCTCTAAAAATTGTAAAATGAGAGAGAACAGCTCTGAAGCAGTCTTTGGCCTGTGCTAGCCTCCAAGTTTTGAACCTAGTAACATTTTTTGTACATGAAAAGTTTCTCCCTAGAGGCTGGCAAAGCCTGCAACAGATGAGCATTGCAGATTTTCTCACTGGGAGTGGAAAATGATCATGTTGGTGAATCTGAACAGCAGATAAGAGATGGTCACATGTATGGGTGGTACCAGGACACGAAGGCTTCTTTTTTAGCTGCTGATGTCCAAACACAAGAGCACGCAACGAGTGGAAGTCAAGTTTTCCAGCAAATGGCATAGTTTAAAGCAATAAAAGTAAGGTATAGACCCAGCCATGCTTTAGTCGTTAACTTTTAACTTGAAAGTCAACTTTAGAGAAAAAAAGGTCTGAAGAAGAAACTCTCTTAGCAGGAAGAAGTTGGAAATGGAGCATGACATTTATAAATCAGCCTCTGAGAGAACAGAAACTCTGCCTCAGACACAGCACAAGTTTCCACATTTCTCTCAAGCAAAGTGCAACATGAGGAGCATGTGTTTTACAGTTCTAAGCATATTTAATACAATGTTTTTACAACAGCTGTTGCTTTCACAGAACTTTAACCCCACTGTGTAAATGCATCACAGGGAAAATACTCTGTTGTCTTGGAGACAGCCTTTGCTCGCAAGCCCTTTTCCACTGAGCTGGTGTCAGCTTTCAGCTCCGGCCACATTCCAGGCATGCAGCACATCCCGGCCCTGGCCTCTCTCTCCTCTCTCTTCATTCCTGGCCCCACTAAAGGACAGATGCCTCAGGAATTCGGGGCAATTATCGTCGGTTTCCATGAGCACACCTGAGGAGAAAACTGCGAAAATAAGTTCAAAAGAGGAAGAAAAAAATATCTCAAAACCAACTGTAAAAGATTTCTTGATTGTTTTTGGTTTTGTGTTTTGTTTTTGTTATCTTTAATTTCTTTCTTACCAAGCCTGGTACACAGCCAGGTGTCTTTTTCCTGCTGAATTTAAACATAATTTATTGTCTTAGCTGAGAAGTGTTGCATTGCAGCTTTGAATACCATTGGAGGTATCCCATGACAAAAGTCTGCTGTTAAAGGAAACTTGTCTTGTCTTTTTAAAAGGTGATACTAGCTAGTGACTTGACCCCTCCAACTCGCAAGCAAATGAACTCACTGGTCAGGTAACACCCAGCAAACACTGCCCTCATGACACGTGTTTGTGGACACAGCCCAAAAATTTGTTCTAAAGCTCTGTCTTCAAAGTCACAAAAAAGAAATAATGGCAAACTTCTATTAAACCCCAGAATTCTTATTTTCACATCAGTTTTAGACATACTAATGTGCTTGAAGTGGCTGTGCTCCATGCAATAATAATGACAACAACAATAACAACAACAATAACAATGCAATGAACTTCAAATATAGCTGCAAAACATCAAAGAGATATTTTTCAAAACCGTGTAGCTGGGCTTAATCTTGAAAGCACTGAAGGCCCTTGAATGCAGTGAGTGTTGGAAGGACTCAGGTCTTCCAAGCAAATATTAAAAGCCTGATACAACTAAGGCCCTAAATCTAATAGTCTCTCTGAAAAAGGCAAGACACAAGCACACCTCTGACTCCTTTATCATCAACACTGCTTTGCTTCATGTATAAGCACCACTTTTGTCAGCAGATACTGTAGAGCTAATGCAAAGCTAGATATTGTTGGTAATTAGAATCTTTAATGTAAACATGAAACATGTATCAGATCCCTTGGTTCAAATCACACTTGCAAAGCATAGCTTTGACATTGGGAATGTACCTCACTGAACCAGAGCCCAAAAGATTATCTGAATGGTTTTTTATCAAAAAGTTAAAAAAGCTAAAAAATTCCCTGTGTCAAATGACTTGTGTGAGCAAAGATCCGAGGGACTCATCCATAGCTTTAACAATGCTTGACTGGAGTAACAACAAGACCAACATATTGTCCTCTATGGAGCAGAACAGCCCTCAATAGAAGCAGGTTTTGGCTGCTAAACAAAATTAGGACTGGACCTGCAAATACACCCAATGCAGACAAAATAAAGTTTAAGTGTCAGGTAGCATTAAAGCAAGGTAGAGCTCATCATAACAGCTGTTTATCTTACAGTACCACAGGAAGCACTTTCCTGGAGTAGGTTGTGTTTTAAGCCTGTGTTTTGACTTGAGCATTGCACACCCTATCAATTTTATTCCTGTTGGTGCTCACAAAATGTTGGTTACAAAATGATGGGAAGACACTTCCAGCACAGGTCTCACTTAACTGACACGGATTGAAGTGATTTCTTCCTCCCACAGACAAGAGTCCGAAGAGGCAGTTCAGTCAGCTCTACCCAGTCTGTGAATACATGACACTTACAGCACTTACTTCAACATTTGCTTGCTCCAGGCTCATGAGGAAAAGCCCTGCACATGGAGATGATGTGCTTCAGCTGTGCCAAAGCCTGCTCTGCTGGCAAGCCGGGGATTGCAGTGCTGCCATGAGCAAAGCCAACAAATTCTGCTTGCAAGTAGCTTCCTCACCTAGGGCTGGACAGCCAGGTCAGCAAGTATAACTGCAGACACAGCCATGCATCCCTGCACAGTCACCAGAGGATCATCTGAGCCAGACTTGCTGTTCAGCTCGTTGATCTTGCCCCAGGAAAGCATTTGGGTACCCTAAGTGGTGTACATTGTTCCTGTTCATTCTCTGATGATTCTATGTCAGAGACACAGCAGTACATGAAGAAAAAGAGGATCTTAGGTTTCCATCTTCCCTAGCTTTCTCTTGCTTCTGCTTACTCTGATATGTCCAATAGGGGACAGTGAAGGATATAATCACTGATCACTCTGCCTTCCCTTGATGTATCTGGAGTAACAATCTGAGCCGTAACCAGCTCAGATGAGCAAAGAGTTTTTGCCAAAAACTGTAGCAGTTTGTTAGCACAGAAATAAAGCTAGGAGAACGGAGCCAAAGCTACAGTGCAAACCTACCCTCTGCATCCTGAACAGGATTTGACCTCTTGGAAGGTATGTAAGCTTCTGTTTGCAACCTAAAACGACATGCCACATTCTGCAAGTGTCACACATCTACCCTAGACACATGAGTTCATTAGGAAATCAAACTGATAAATGCTGTTAGGCTAAAACATACTAAGGAAAGCCACTCTGCTTTGACCTTATAGGAGAATTAGCATGTACTTGACATTTATGTGTATAGCTTTACTGTAAGGAAAAAGATATTTTCTGACCTCATTATCATAGGTACATTGAGAACATGCCTTCTTTGTCCTGGAAAGTACAAAAACCTTTCGAAGTTATGCTGCCAGCTGCATTGTTGGGGAGTTTTTTTGTTTGTTTCTATAGATTCATAAGTGCACCTAAAAGTTATACACTGAATAGGTAGAAAGTTGCAAAGGCAGCTGCAAAAGTCAATATGACATTCAATTGCTTCCAGTGAATACTAAGTAGAGGTGAGTAATTAGAAATACATGGTGTATAATCACATCCATTTTGTTTTTGTAGAAGGGCGATCCTTATCTGGGTTCAAATGAAAACATGCATGTGAAAGGTTTTTGTCCAATCACAGACTATACAATCTGACATATTTCTAGTCAATATGAAGCAACCCAGCTGGAGCTTTCAGGCTCTGAATGTTCCCAAATAGGCAGGGGCCCAGAATTATTAATAAATGCATTAGCAAGAGGCTAGTCTCAGTTCTAGGTATTATATTTCAAAATGGACTTAGATGTTTTCTTCTGGTTTAAAACTGACTGAAGTGAGATTGTGGTGATTTATGTAATACTAACCCTGACATATGACTTTCTCGTAGACTACACTCCTGCAGTTATATATAGTTAGGTGAAAAGCTGTCCCATTATTTTCAAGTAGGAAATTCTTCAATATCAGAGTTTTACTCTTAGAATTTCATAATGGCCTTCCAACATGTTTATCTGGTATTTTATTCACTTGCGTTCGTGGTCCGCGATCTATGATCCATGATCCTGGGTTTTTATCCTCCATGTCTGCTGTCTCTTGTCATTTTTTGGTGCAGTTACAGACTCCTAATAATCTATAATAAAGATCTTCAAGACTGTTTCATTCTCTTGGAAAGGGAATACTTAAACCCACACAGTCAGATGATATTTTTTTCTCCTCTGGTTCTTTTTCTCTGTACTCCAAAAAGAAAAAATGAGCTTGTATTGATTTTTATATGAAATCACTGGTAAACAATACTGAATTGGGTTTTTTTGGTTTTGTTCGCTATCAAAATATCAAACTAGGAAGACAAAAAAAATTCAAACCCTAGTGCATGATGAGGACTTTGCTTGAAAATGAAAACAATGTTTAACACATGTTACAGTGAAAGCAAAGCTTATTTGTGTGATATTTGTGTAGATCAACAAAAATCCTGACTCTTTTAAAACTTCGGGATGCATTAAAACTTTCACAGCCAGATGGCTAAGTTTTAGCAGAGAAAGATAAAGTATAGCAGTCTGGCTGACCCATTGTAAGACCCCAAAGTGCTCTAAAAACAGCAAATAGCACCATGAGAGGAGCCGGGTGCCAGATGCCTCTTGATATCCTCACACTCCTCTAAAGTTCCGACTTCTCAGGATGCCTGTGTCACCTTTACCAGTTCTTCAACTTTGAAGCAAGTACTTCTGTGTTTCCCCACCTTACCCAGAAGTGCGTGCTTCCTTCATCTCCTTCTATTCTCTGATTCCAGGTAGACTGGGAACCTCCAGGATGCCAATGCCACTGCCCACCGCCTTGGCATCATCCTCAAGTGCTTCCATACACTCTTGGTTTCTGTTGCCTACAAAAGAGGAGAGAGCAGCAGTGCCTACCTCTCCCCAAGGGCAACACAGTGGAATCACCAGTCTATGTCAGGCACAAGAGGTTGCCTTACAAGAGTCAAATGTCCCCAGAGAGCCTGGAGACACAGCAAAAGATAACTCAGTAGCTACAGTCCTTTTTCCTAACACCGCTCATGATGGACCAGTTAACTAAATTTCTTGATTGTCTGTAAGAGTTTTCTCAGCTGGCAGGGTGACAGAGTTGTACATTATTAGATGTTGACAAGAGATTATTTAAATTATATTTTCCACGGAGATGTCTGCTTAGTTACAAAAAAAAAAAAAACCCAATAAAAAAATTTAGTGATTTGGGATTCTCTGGCATGAGAAAAGTTAACATTAGACAAGATACAATGGTATAAAAGGTATTCCAGTAAGAAGTGTCCAAAGAATCGATTTTCTCTTCTGAAAGCTATGAAACAGTACAAAATCACTGCAGAACTGAAGAGTCAGCAGATTTGACCAGTTGGCCAAATTCTTGAGTCTTGTAACCTGCTGATGGGGACAGATATGTCAGGTATCTGAGGTATTTGAGAAACAGGTGGGATTCAGAATGAGGTTGTTCACACTTGCAGATCTCTAAAGAGACAACACTGATGTTGATCAGTCTAATGAATACAAATGTAAAGGAGAGAATTCAGTACCTTGTTCTATGGCTTTTTAAAAAGATCTTTGCTTGACCTGAGTAAAATGAAAAAGCAGTTCAGTAGAACCCGAAATAGAATTATTTTCATTAAATGAAACAAAGCTTTCCTTATAATTTTTGTTATGTTTTAGAAATTAGGGGGAGAAAAAAGTACTGCAATGAAAATATGAAAACACCATTAATGGAACATTTGTATCATGTAAAGAACATCAGGTGAAATATTTGCCACACAAACATTCTCTTTTTTCAGGTGAAATTCATGCAGCTGAAATAGTTCCAGTAAACATGAAACTTTTCTTTTTTTCCCTTATCAAAAGAACCATTAGCTCCAGTTACCCCCTTTAATATTACAGTATGCATTGAGGTCCTGGTCAGTAACACCGACTCAAAGCGAGCACTTGTCAGGAGCCTTGAGACCCTGGCCAGAGAAAGGAGTGGAAGGCTGATCCCTTGGGGTAGAGGAGGATTTCAACAACAATGCTGTGCTGAAAGATCTTCCTGAGGGAAGAAAAAAATCCAACCCAAATATGGGAAAGCCTCCAAGTAGTTCTTGTAATTAGAGACAAATTCAGTATCATTTTCCAAATCAAAGAAATAATTACCTTCATTGTTTCATTTGGAATGCTGAAAAAAACCCAAAGCAGCCTTTTTTTCGCCAAGCTCCTTGGGTGTGCTGGAAAATGTGCAATACCTACCTAGCTAGACTGTCTGGAACTACATCTAAACCACAGCTGAGTCACCTGCCAATTACAGAGGAGGAATGGCAACCTTTCACAGCAGTAATGTTCTACAGGTCAGGTGCAAGCAGAGTAGCCAGATCTACCTTGCCATTCCATTTATCCTGCCTGTATCTCTTCCTCACCCTTTCCTGCACTGTTACAACACACTGTACAGTTTTTGGTCTTTGGAAGAAGGTAAAGTCTAGCAGAAGTGGTGGTGTCTCTAGTGAAAACACGGTGTTACTCCCTCCCTCTCACTGCTCTTGACACCTACACCACAACTAACAAGCATGCCTGGTTTCCCTGCTTGAATTACCTGATACCATGTGACCTGAACTGCCATGCAGCTATATAGTTGTTTTAAGGAAGAGTTTACATCAGGGTACCTGAAATTTGTGTTACATTGCATTTATTTTTATTTTACATATGCATGGTAGACTAAGCATACACTGAGGAAGGATTTATGGTTTTGTTGGTATCTGTCAACAGAGTTATGTTATCATGGAAACAGAACAGAGAAGAGACCACTAGTCTCATGAAGCGGTGGTGCAACTGTGTTGATCAGCCCTTGTTATTCCTACAAGTCCTCAGTTGGAGCAGCATGGATGGCTGCAGCAGCAAGAGCTGCTGGCCCACAGAAGGACATCCTACTCAAGTTCCACTAGTTAATATTAACATTTTGGTTAAGATAAAAGAATGTTTTCAAGGGAGTCTCAGAGTCACTGCACGTGCACAAGAAACCAGAAGACACCCCCTAGCAGTACAAGAACTGTACTGTCATTGCTAATAGACATCTAGCACAAAACCAAATCAGAGCCAGTCCAAAATAAAAGTCTTGAAACCCACCTGTTGTGAACTTTGGCTCTCCAGTACTGCTCCTACTGTGCTCCAGAAGTTGTTGATGTGAAATTGTCATAAATCCAAACAACACTAGATGACAGATTGTATGGAAACTTCATTAACACAATTGTTTCGACCTTAACTTTTACCTGTGGAGGTGCATCTACCTGGTACAGGTACTGGGTGAGAAGTAAAACAGATTGGAGTAGGAGCAACATGGTAAACAAAGGCTGCTACACTCATGCCCTTGAGTGATCAGACACCACATCCAGTAGGTGAGAGCAGGTGCAAAAAATGAGGCTGGAACATGGATCAAACCAAAGCAGTGGCATATTCTTATCTACTTATTAGCTATGCAGAGGTCAGGTTCACTGATGTACTTTAGTTACTTGCTGAATGTGTGACTTTCTGCACTTCCGTCCATCATAGTGTCAGAGTTCACATTGTATCTGCACTAGATATTACTATATTCAAATACTTCACGTTTTCTGATGGAAAGTTCTCAAGTGGTTTCCTTGTCTAAATGCGCTTGTTATGTGGCAGGCATGCTCAGCTCCTAGCACTTCAGACTTTTGCTCTGCAAGGCTTTACTTAGCCCTTTGGCTCTGAATTCACTTACAGACTGCACTCAGTAACCGCTTAAAGCTAGTAATTGGACAGTAGAACAAGATTGACTGCTGGAGCTACTGTTGCATTGATAAGAAATAGGAAAACACTTTGTAGCAAATTCCACCTCCTTCCTTCAGATAATCATTTCCCATGTACCCCAGGGCTGCCAACAGACTTCTGCTGTTTGCTTAGGCAAAATGTGCCCAGCAGCCAATTAGCAACTTTTCCCTTCCAGGAATAAAATTGTTTTTCTTTTAGCAAAGGATTTGTTAGGCCACAGTTCTGCCTTCCCGAGGAGGAGAGGATATGATTGCATATGTATTCTCTTCCCAAAAGCACAGAAAAGAGAACATCCTCATTCACCAGCAATGACTTGAAAGCATCAAATGTTTTCCTAAGCTAGCATTTCCTTTTTGTTAAGACATTCCAGTTGTGTTAGAAAATGCTCTGTGTAATCTATGGCTTAAAAATGTGGAGCCTTGGCTTTGAAATGAAGAGCTTGTTGTTACAGTTCTATTGTTAATCAGAAAGGCAGTATTAGAGAGATAATGTTGTGTATTTTGGCTTTGTTAATAAATCAAAACCCTGCCTTTGAAAGCTGTGTGGTGATAAAAAGTACACAAAAGCTTGAAATGCAAATACATTAATGCTATATTGCTCAAAGTACTCCCATCTTTCACAGACATGGGTTGTCTTATATATCAAGGTCCTTGTTGCTTCAGCATGAGTAGAATATATTATGGTAAAAAAAAAAAAAGTGCTATTTTTACTCAGTAGTTTAGTCTGAAATTTCATCAGCTTAGTCTTGTGGAGATTTATATATTCATCAAAGGATTATAAACATTTGAGTACAAAACCACACTTTGACAATAAACAAACCAAACAGCTAATGAACCTTCTTTCATAACCAAAACAAACAAGCAAACAAACAAAACTTTACAGAAAGCCAAATTTAAGGATTGTGAAGTGACCTGGAAAGAAATGGTAAACACAGAGTGGTTAAGCCTGTAAATTATTTTATTTTCTTATTTTATACTTAATGTTGTTTGAAATACAGTACTATGTAGGTGTGATTTTCACCTAGAGTTAGGAATGTGCTCTCATGCTACTGTTTTTTATGTCCAAATTTTGGCCTTGGCTAACGCATCTGTTTCATATGGTGGAAAATTGGAATCAAATTGACTTAGTTTAAATTAGTTCATTATATGCTAAGTAGTGGTTTGGAGCTGTGGGTGTCATTATTGAAATGTTTTTCTTGTCTATAGAAAAGTAGGAAATTACTTAAAGTAAAAGTGGAAAAATATTAACAAATGCCAACAGCACTTGAAAAGAATGAGTCAAGGTGTTGGGTCCTCACGACATCAGTCATGTCAGATTATTAACTGTCTTTCCTGAGGTGCACCTGTAATGGAGGGGGTTTGATGAGAAATGTATTTTAAAAATATGTGAATGATAAATTAGAATAGACGTTGTAAACACAAAATTTGGAAACGCGGTTAGCCCCACAGTAAATTGCAAGTGAAGCCTGCTGATTTGTTGGGACTCGGGAAGAAACTCAAGTAAAAGGGATATTCCTGAAGAAAATACTTACTGAATTGACATTTTGGTAGTTCTTCTAACCATGACTTGCTGTTCAATGTGATGTATGGCTTTAATGAAAATCTGCTCATACAAAAAGTGTACTGCAGTGGTTTGACATGGAGTTAAGGGTGGGGTTTTTTTGTATTTTGCTTTTAGAACACACTGGCTAGGAGGTAGAGGAGAAGGGGTGACTGTGGTTCCTGAAGGGAGGCTGAGATCTCTGGCTGTGAGCAATCCCACAACATGAACACCAAGTCTCCGATCTCTGACCACATCCATCAGGACATTGTCAGAACTGACAAGTCACCCTGAGCACATGAGCCAGCTGGCTGGCTATCTGAGAGCTGTGCTGAAAAACATGTATTCTTTCAGTGCTGAAGGGGGAAAAAAATTAGATTGAGGAATCAATTTTTTTTAATTTTTTCACCTTAAAACATTTCCATTTTGGCCAATAACTGTCATCCACAGAAAATACGGCTTATCCTGAGTAGTGACACTTTGTCAAGGCCATTGTTTTTCAGAAGAGACAACAAAACAAACACTTGTTTGCTTTTGGGCTACCACCACACAGAACAAAGCTGGTATCAGTTTCTTCTCCCTCTCAAAGCTGTTACCTCATCATACACAAGCTCTCAACATAAACAAGTATTTATACCTTGGACAGACCAGCCAGGGCTTTCAGCACCTCTGTGAACACTCTGTTTGCTGACCAATGCTCTGCAGCAAAATCCCTGAAGTCTTTAGGTGCAGCTTTGTTCCCTCCCCTACTTTAGTCCAGTAAACACTCCTGGCTGCCAAAAAAAGTCCAACAAGATGTTGGGCAACAACAGAAAGGATCCTGATGGCAGAGGATATTGCTTTGCCACCTAATAAAACTTTGTAGGGCTGTGTGCAAAGCTATTCTCTGAAACCTGAAAGGTGTGCAATGTATTTGGAAAGCACACAGAAGAGGGAAAGCAAAATGGTTAGGTTGGCAGACCAGCAGGCTTAGCAGAAGGAATTAGAAGGACTAGGACTCTATAGTGCAGAGAGGAGAAGGGTGAGCAATAATACAACATGTGTACAAAATCATAAAGGTGGTGGGTAATTTGGATGTGGGCATGCTGTTCAGTGTATCTTATATCACTAGAGCTAGTGGGACGCTCAGTAAAACTTATAGACCGTTGATAAAAGGATGTTCATTTATAGCATACACAAAGAGTTTCTGGAACATATTGCTAGGGGAGAGTGAGAAGTCAGGCAGTACCATCAGATTCTCAAAAAACAGGATTAGTCAAGTCCCGTGCAATATCTGTAACAATGGGCACTAAGAGAATGAGGCAGAGATGCAGCTAGTCTCAACCCTTGGTGATGCTGAGTAAGAGGAAGAGGAGTGGCTCAAAAGTGTCTGGGCTCATGTGCTCTGTGCCTAAATAGCACCGCCCCTTCTGAGCAGACAGGCCAACCTCTTGAAAAAGGTCCTGAAACTAGAGGCAGGTTGCTGACATTTCATAGAATCCTTTAAACATTCTATCTGCAACCCAGTCTGCAATATCAGGGCATAAATGGAAACAAATTCTTTTCCTGGTCCAAACTGTGACAAATATTCTTGTTAAACAGTGTCTCTGGAGGAAGACTGTTGTTCTGCTCCTCTGGTGACATGGTTTTGTCAAGCTGTAGAAGAGCCACTAATGCTGATACAGTTTCATCATTGTCATTATATCACCACATAATTCTTAATAGTGAAATACAACAAACTCAGATAATTTATTTTTCCATCTTGGTTATTTGATTTGTTTTTTCTGATTTTAGAAAACAGCCTTGTAACCCTTGAACTTCTCACTCATCGCAAAAAAAAAGGAAAGAAAAAGCTTGGTAATGGTTCTCATGCCCCGTGTATGTGGTAGTCTTCAACCTTATGATGGACTGAGGATTCAGAAAAAAAATACACAAATAAGATATGAACGCTGCTTTTCATAACATGTGTGCATCTTGACATAGCTTGAGTTGAAATTTAAGTAGTACAGAATCATAGAATCTTAAGAATTGGAAGGGACCTTGAAAGATCATCTAGTCCAATCCCCCTGCCAGAGCAGGACCACCTAGAGCAGGTCACACATGAACTCATCCAGGTCGGTTTTGAATGTACCCAGAGAAGGAGACTCAACAACCCATCTGGACAGCCTGTTCCAGTGCTCCATCACCCTCACAGTGAAGAAATTCTTCCTCATATTTCTTTGGAACCCCTTACGTTCCAGCTTGTACCCATTGTCTCATGTCCTGTCCTTAGACATCACTGAGAACAGCCTGGCTCCATCCTCCTGACACCTGCCCTTTATGTATTTGTAAACATTAATAAGGTAAGGAAAAAAAAATTATCAGGGGCTATGCTAATCTTCTCTGTATTGTTTCAATTGTGGAACATGCACTGTCAAAGCAAGCATCAGTACAACTACCATCAGTAGGATTGTGATATGAAAAGAAAAATAGGTGGAGATAAGTTAAAAAATTGCTGTTCACTCAGCTTTGACTAGGCAGAGTTATGACTGACATTCTCATGATGGGTAGGAGGTGTCTATTAAGTGGAGAACAGGCTTTGACTGTAGAAAACCGATTTGTAATCGCCCCTTTTCATTGGATCCCTGATTCTTGGACTGATGGACATACATGTAATAAGAGGTCTGAGGTCACTTGTGTCCGTATGCATTCGAACAGAAGATCTTTGGTATTCCCTCCTCAATATATAAATCTTTGTCAGTTCACTTAATCCGTCTTTTATTCTTTCTTTCTTTCTTTTTTTTTTTTTTTCCAGATCAGATTACTGCAGCGAAGTCTGCAACAACTGGTGTGGTTTATGTTTAGCACTATGCCTTCCTGCCTTACTCCCTTCCTCGTTTATGGCATTGCCTCTGTTCTTAAACAGCAAAGTACAACACGACACTTTGAGACCAAGCTTCACTTTCTATTTCATCTGGAAGTTTCTAGAGACATTTGTATCTGCAGCCACAAATATTCTGATCTGTCTTAAAATATTCCTTATGGTGCAGGTAATAGGGCCATGGTCTTACTGAGGGTATGCATATGTCATATTTATATTTTAACAAGCAATATCAAGCTTATTAGTAATAATGACGCAGTGTTTAAGCAAGGAAACTTGAATTAAGAAAACTGTTTACATATTGTTGTCACTCTTGCACACAGGACAAAGTGTTTGGAGAACTGAAGAGCTTTGAGATGGGCATGTGTGCTTGGGAGCGGGGCGGGGGACAGACACACACACACATGCAGCCCTTTCCCTCACAAATGTCTTTCTTCTCATAGACTTTACAGTTGGAGAAAAAAGAAGGCAAAGTCTTGGTGTTACTCTGTTTCTAGTAGAAATGCTTGGTGAAATCCACATTTCAGGATAATGGACAACATCTGAGCTTTTCTTAGGAAGGAGCTAGTATGTGTGAAAACAGTAGAGAGAAGTGGACTTTCAGATATTTTCAGTGCAGCTGAACAAGGATTATCCATCATTTACTGTGTGTGATGACCATCTGTCATCTGCCCCACTTTTATACACTTTTCAGAATCCTGGGAACTTGTGCACAGCAAATCAAAGACCTTGCAAGACTTTTAAAATGGATGCATCCTCTCTCTTTTTATGCCTTTCATTGTAAGCAGTAAATCAAATGTCAACTGTGCAAAAGTCATATTTATTTACCAGTTAATGTATTTGGCTGTTACTGAAACATGTGGCAAGTTCACAGGATATTTAACTAGGATTAAAATCACACTCTAATACCTGGAGAATTAGCCAAGGTACTGTGCCAGCCTTGATTTCCCAGCATCAGGTGTCTGGACAAGTGCAGATAAAGTGTAGCTGAAGGATACATGTTTCAAGACACAATACAGTCAATGTATTTTAAACAGACTAGTTTGCCCATCACAGTTTAAATTTTCTTGGAATAACTGGACTGACATAGATATGATGTCCATGGTGAAGGAGAATCCAATCCTTACTGACTCAGGGCACTAAATAGAGTTTTTCCAGCAGAAGATGACATCTCAGCATTGGAGGCAGATCCAGGTAATAAAGAAATGCATTATTTAATGGGACAGAGGGATGTGACGGAAGTTGGAGATTTGCATTTATTTTACTTTAAACAGAACTTTGTACATGATCAAGATAGATTTTTTGTTTGCGTGGTGCTTCAATGTAATGGAGGAAACCTGCTTATTTTCCTCCACAGAGACATTTCAAAGCTGAGAGTCTGAGTCCCTGCTAGGAATGATGTTGCTTAGGGTAGGTTCTCCTTTGCTTCCTGCAGCAGTGGCCATACACTGACAGCTGTATGGTTTTGATAAGGTGCTGTACTGCCAGGTTTCACAGGCACAAAGCATTCATAGACCTAATGAGGGTGGAGCAGCTCCCTGGGCAGCCTGTGCCAAGGCTTCCTCAACCTCACAGTTAAATAGTTTTTTCTTATGTTTAAATTGAACTTTTTATGTTCCAGCTTCATCCCATTGTCCCTTTTCCTGTCACTGGATACAACAGAAAAAAGGGATGCCCCAACCTCCTGGCACCCACCATTTAGATTTTTGTAAATATTAAGAAGATCCCCCCTCAGTCTCCTCCTTTCTAGACCAAACAGCCTCAGTTCCTGCAGCCTTTCCTCATATGAAAGATGCTCCAGTCCCCTGATCATCTTGGTGGCCCTGCACTGGACTCTCTCCAGCAGTTCCCTGTCCTGCTTGAGCTCAGGAGCCCAGAACTGGACACAGTACTCCAGATGAGGCCTCATCAGGGCAGAGGAGAGGGGGAGAAGAACGTCCCTTGTACTTTTTTTCCTCTTGCTCATATTCAGGCTCTGATGCCATACCAAAGAAGGCCTGATCATTCCCCATATTTAATTTTGCAGCTCAATTCGTTTCTTGAATCAGGAGTGAAAGTGAAGGTGATTCATTCAGCCTTTCAGGCAAGTGACCAAAAAGCGAGAACACAGAAACACTACTTGACATCCATCCCACCCATGACTGTCAGTATCCTGGACTCAGACACTGCAGCCCCTGGCTCTGGCATCAAGAAAATTAATTTGTTGTGTCTGTGCAAATCCCTGTCTCTTGTCTCCTTCCCTGAATAAGCCAAGAGCTGTGGCTTGGACAGTGGGAGCTGCATTAGGCTGAAAAAAAACACTCTCAAGGCAAATATAAGGATCCCCACAGAGATCGCAAATACCTTGGTGGCATAGAGATATTGATAGTAAGTCCAAGAGCAGCTTACAAACTCCAGGAGCTAAGCAAAATAGCTACCTCCTAAAATTTAAATTAATAGCTATCTCCTAACAGTAAAGATAAGACAGTTTGTAAGAGCAGTTAACTGTTCTTTATTATTCCATAAGAAAATTTTACTGAAGACTTTTGTTTCATCTCTAAAACACTAAATTGAGCAACAGTGTCATAGAACAGAGGAATGTTGAAGAACCACAGCTCTTGAGACCTGAAATAGATAACTAACATTAACCTGAAGGAAAAAGCAAGAAGATTTCTTGGGATTCACGAAACTAATATTGTGGCAAAGAATGCAATTTCCTCTTTTAATGAAGAAGATTGTATTTTCATTTGATGTTATATCTTGCAGCAAATAAGAAGATAGATTCATTTCCTGTTCAGTAAGCAAAGGCAGAAAGCAAAGGTTGGTCTTTGGGGATGAGCTGTGCTGCTCTGTGCATGAAGATGTGTCAAAAGAATGTGGAATAAGCACCTTCCATCTTCATGACTTTCTTCCCTTCTAACAGCTGCTCAGTCATAGATGCTGGCAAAAATCCTGCCAAACTACTGCAATGTGCTGGCAAGGGCTTTGTTATTTTAACACCACATTCAGAGAGTTCCTAATTTGCTCTGGTTTGAAGTGCTCCCTGTGAATACAGTGAAATTAAAAAGAGCTCCAGAAGGAACCTGAATAAACTCAGAAAACTTTTTTCCCAATAAAACAGCTAAAGGAACAACTGTGCAGTATCTACACACAAAATACACTGTCTGGAATGAATTTTGTTTGAAGTTTCATTGTATAGAATACAGTTGTAGCATTTGTGTCCTCTAGTGCATATCTGAGGGGCAGGCAGAACACCGAAGAAAATACCATTTTAGAGGGTATGGGAGAGTTTCTAGGATATCAAGAAAACCATAGGACAAATAGTTAAGTAGCCATAACTGTGTGGGTGACATCCAGGAACCTTTCTTGTGTCAATACCTTTCCCCAGAATTTTCATGAAAATAAGGGCTGTAGTGAGCTCTTGGGTCTCACAGGAGCACTGCAGGAGGCCAGGAAAGCATCTTCAAAACTCGATGTGTCTGAGATAGTACTGGGAAATGTCCCCAGCAGGAGACAGAAAGTCATATTTGAAGATAATGGCTACTTGGTTGTTTTACTCCTATCTCAGTAAAGAACAACAGACTCTACATGACCTAGAGCAGACAGTGCCATTTTTGAGGCTGGACCAAAACCACAGGCCAGAGTGAAAGAAGAGATTTCCGTTATTTCTCTGTGATGTCAGACAATATACTGGGGAGTTAGTTTTCCATTGCTTCTGCCTTTGCAACCTAAGCAACATTTGCTGTGCCATTAAGCCTGTCATTGGGAGGCTCAGTCTTCTTCAGTTTGAGTTTTGAAAGGCCATGGATTTTTTTTTTTTGTAGGAAACAGAACACTAATGGATATTTTAAAGGAAAAAAATATGTTACAAAATTAACAGTCAAAATTACCAAAGACTGAAAACAACCTGGGTTCTGGTGTCATTGACAAATCTATTCATGCCCCACTACCAGCTCACAGCCTGTACTTCTTCAGTGCTGTTACAAGCTTTGGTGGACACAGTAGGTCACTACAGCAAAGAACATCCATTTGAATAAAAACTTATTTTTCAAGCCACACCTGTGTTTCCAGATGGCATTAGCTGAGTAGCAACATAAAACAAGGTCTTTCAATTAGTCATCCCTTCAAGCAGAAACATCTTTTCTTAAAGGTAGATGCTGTTTGAGGCATTGCACTGGACAAGACAAAAGTTATTTGTCCACAGTGATGAAATTTTAATCTCTTTACTGAATTGAACTTGTGGCAATATATTTTAGATGGTGTTCCATGATGTTTTTGCTAATAGTATTAATAGCCCCAAATATTGCCAACATTTGGCATTCTTGCTTGTGCTCTTGCCTAAGTGTTTGCAGGATTCAGATTTATGTTCCTCTAAGGCTTTTGGCAGTTATCTGTGCCCTTTTTTTCATTTACTGTAGTAAAACTTGCAAGAAGTAGTGGTTTCTGGAGTTACATTTCTCCAAATGGGTTCCAATTTTTCATGACTTATCAGATTCAAAGAAGGAATGAGAGATTAGTGCAAAGTGAGGGTAGAGAGATGAGAATAACATAGCCTTAGGAAACCTAAGGCTTTGCTACAGGTATATGGAGGACAGATGATGTGAAGTAGAAGATGAAGATCTGTCGTGGAGTCTGAGTGTCGAACAACATGGATGTATCTCCCAAGGTGTAGTATACCCTCAGAGACTTCCAGGAGACTGAAAGACCCATATTACTTGGATCCCTACCTGCTTTTTTCTGGGTGGCGGTGGATAACATCTTGTTGAGGCCTGCAAGAGTGATTGAATTCAACCTCAGGCAGAAGATTGCAACGATATAGATAATCTGGTCCCTGAAGCAAGCTTGGTGGCCTCACCTAATTCAATTTTTGAGCTGCTTTCCTTATTGTAGAAATCCTAGCATAAACTTGCATCCATCAGAGGCTTGGTCTACATAAATTGCTAAATTTTCTTGTAAGGTTTTGGGTGCCCACACCTATGCAACTCAAGTCTTACATGTGGTGCATGAAAAATCTTCCACATTCACTGTCTCATTATCCAGAAGAATAAAATTTTGAAGCAGAGGGAGTGGAGGATGGGGTGTGGGGGAAGCAGGGAGAGTGAAACAACAAACCCAATCTTTATAAACATTCATTAAAGTCCATCATCGGTATCTAGTCAGTGTGATAGTGCAACGTTGTGTTGGTTGTCACTTTGTAGCATGCAAGTTTTTATTCCCAAATTACCCCAGTAACCTAAACAAGAAAGGCAAAATGCACAAAGAATATAGCCATCTGGAATACATAATGTGAAAAGATCTGCAATGCATTACATGGTCTGGAAAGTGGCTGGTTGAATTCCAGAAAGCTAAGATAGACTTCAAAGTCTGGCCGCACATCAGTGAAACTGCTGATCAGCTCAGATATTTAAAGTGGGTGTAGATGAATGAATTTATTACATTTTTTATCATATGGAAAAACGTGACTCTAGACAGGTTCTTCATTGATTTCATGCTTGATTCTTTTATTTTTAACTGTAGAGCATATTTTACATCATATTGCAGTTTTACAAAAAGAGTACTTTTCCCATCATTTACAGTGCCATTATACAAGAGAAAAAAACCCTAAAAAACTGTAAAGAATAAGAAATGCCTAAACAACCTTAAAAAAATAGTTGGACAATTTTAATTTTTAAGTAATGAAAGACAAATTAATCTGGGTTTCCAAGTGCTTTGTTTTTAATTAAACACCAAAACATCCACCATTTGGGATTTTTCATATATTTATTCAAATAGCTTCCTCCTGAATTAATTGCTGTGTCTGACTCTTATTTATGCTAATTTCCAGCTTTCCTACTTTCTGTTGGAGGAAGGGAAAGAAAGATGAAGCTGTACACTTGATTATTTCCCATGTGCTGATCCCAGAATCACATGCATCAGAACTGGGATTTGATGTGTTCAGGGCATATTTTACCCAGTCCATCAATGAAATTATGAATTGCCAAACTTTTATCATCTCTCAGGAGAGAACTGTATTATTTCACTCTTATTTTTATTCTCTTCAATGTTGTTATTGTCACAATAGCTCATATGAAGGATCCTTCACTAAACTCTCCAAAGGCAGAGTTTGCTCTAATTAAACACGATTTTACTATTCTACCTATTATTTAGACATTGAACCTAACTATGAGTAACAAGTAGAAGATTTTTACTAAAAAATGCAAAAACTCTGGTCAGGACAGTTATTTCCTTAATCAGAATGTGTTAAACTTTATACTGACCATTCTTCACCAACAATTCAAAGTTTCCTGTTTATCCAGCACAAGTATCAATTAAACATCTAGGAGAGTTGGTTTTAGTTGACTTTTAATTACTATGCAATACATGATAAAATTTATGGTGTAATACATGCAAAGTGCTGGCTGCAATGGAGTAAGAGAACTGTACAGATGAAACACATTTGCAATTGGATTTTTCAGGTTTAACCTTGCTAGGGCTCACAGCAAAATCCCAGTATGGTTCCTGCAGTTTCCCATCTGACAGCCAGGCTAGCACACATTCAGGAAGATGCAGCAAAATTACTTTTGAAAAGTACTGTTAATAGATAAATCAGCACATACTGCCCATCAGAAATCGCAGTACCCTCTTTAAACTGTTGTTTCCCTTTCAGGAAGAATAGTTATCTCAAAATAGCGATGGCCTTGAAAGACAAACTATTCTCCCCAGAATCTTTTTCCATCCCATTAATGAAGTCACTGTAGAAGATAAATATATTGTGTTTGGCTACCTCTATGTACTGGTTTGACCTAAATCATTGAACTTGGTGGAGCATTCATACTGTGATGTGGACATCGGAAGAAGAATGGACAGGAACAGCTGCAAGAAAATACATCCATTATTGAAAGAGGATTTGGAGATTTGGTTAAAGACTGATAGTTGTATAGCTAGGGTCAACTTCAGACAGCTATGACTATAGATCACAAGATTACAGCAACCACTATTTCCCTGCTAAGGGCATTCCTCCAAAGTTCTCTGAAGCCTTTCCGATGATGTACTCTTCACCAAAGCCTCAAGAACTGAGGTCTGAGGTGGTTTATGTCATTCTTGCCAAAGTCTTTGAAACATCCATAAAGGCAATCCCTACGGTCATTTGACTCACCAGCTTCCCGTTTCTCCAGAAACCCAGATGTAAGAAATAATCTAATATGGCTGAAGAAAAAAGAAATTTAAAAAAACAGGAAAAAAAGTTGGCTGAGCATTTCAAAACCTTCACACACCATAGAAGTTTGGGTGTCACTTTCCTCATGTTTCATTCATACCTTTAAAAGGAGAGGAAAGCATGTACTTAATCAAAATGTCAGCCACACTTCCTGAGCCTATGTGTTTTGCAGATGGGAAGACTCAGAAGACAGACTGATTTTTAATCAACATTAAATAAAGAAGAGCGTCTGCTTCATGTAGTGTAAATGAACCGTATAGTCCTAGTTGTCTGCTATGGCTGCTGGTGGCACCACTGGCTCCACTATAGGGAAAGTATGGTGGCAGCACGACGCACACCACCTGGGCAAAGCGTGACCAGTGTCCCAGACTTCATTTACTTGGCACTAGAAACTGAATGAAAAGAGTAACTCATAGAATCATAGAATGGTAGGGATTGGAAGTGTCCTTTAGAGATTATCTAGTCCAATCCCCCTGCAGAAGCAAGTTCATCATAAAATACATTCAAAATTTCTTCTTCATTACAGAAACAGACAATTGGAGACAACTGACTGTTCAAATAGCTAACATTTCCAAAAGAACTGCAGACAGGGTCTAAGCTTCATTCTCTGGTTACAGTCTCATTGTCTTTTATGCAAAAGAGTATGAAAACAAAAATGGCTTATATAATTGGCTGTTACATTTTATTTCTCCATACAAACTTTTTTGCAAGCTATTTGCAAGTGTAGGGATTCCTTTGGAGGAGAAGGAATGGAGTTTTATTTGCATTTGAGCAACACCAGTAGTTACAAGTACACTGCCTTGATTTGTTCCAGTTGTTTTCATGCTTTAGAAAATTGCAAAAAGCATAAAACTAAGGTGTTTTAGGAACTATTAATGGAAAACAAACAAACATAATAATTGATACAAGTAATGTGTCAGCAACATGGAGGCTAATTTTTATTAAGTCATAGAGAAAATATGCACAAATTATTATGAAGTTTACAAAAGTATGTTTGCTTTGAGAATTATCCATCCACAGAAATATGTCCTAGATAAAAAGATTTCCTAGATTTCCAAGAAAAATAGTTCAACCAGCTGTACAAAGGTGTAATGAACATGGTAAGCTAAGAACAGTAACACAAAAACAAGTGCAATAACCTACTAAAGAGTCTACACTGGATGTAGCTACTTTGGTAAGCAGTTTGGATCTCAGACCAAAAGATATGGACGCTTAAAAAGTTGGGAATTGTTCTACTTAATTATAATGAGATTTGACTTCAAAGCCTCTCCAGGCCTGCTTTATAAATTGAATTACTGAGGGCTGTTCACAAGAAGTGTAAGCTAATGCCATACTCCATGGTCAAAGATACTGCTAGCAGGTAAGAGGAAAAGGTACTACAGTGTCATGGTTTATGCCCATCCAGGGACAAAAGACCACGATTAGACTCAAGTACCAAAGACTTGAGAATTGCCAAAGGGCAAGGAGGGCTTAATTGCTACTTATGGTCCCCGACAAAACAGATCAGGCTACTTGGCTTTGGGAAGAAAACAGAACATAATTTAGTCCACCACCAGCCAAAACATAACCATAAAACCCCAAAATACAACCAAGAGAAAACAACACAGAGTGGTACAATGATAAAGAGCACAATCAGCCCTTTAAGACCACCTTCTCCCCATTCTTCCCCTCTTCTCAGGCTCAGAGCCCTGATCCAGGTGTCTTTTTCCCCTTCCCCGCTGAACGGCTCAGGGGAGCAGGGAATGGGGATTTCAGTCTATTCTTGGTGGTTTCTGCCGTTTGTCTCTCCTCAGGGCAGGCAAACCAGTCCTCCCTGAACCTCCACGGGTTACCTCACACACATGGCAACCCTGCACAGGCAGGTCCAACATACATTCATCCCAAAGGCTGCAGCTCCTCTCTGCCTCTTGTTGTGGGTCTGTTCTGCTGCCCACAGGCTCTCATGCATGGCCTGCACCTCACACAGTCTCTTGACTGTCTGGGTGCACTCACCCAGACCTGCTGGTGGATCTCAGTTCTGCCATTGCCTTTCAGGCCCATGACAGTCTGTATTTCTGCCACAGGTTGCAGTGGGGTCTCTGGTCTGGTGCTCCTCCTTCCTTCCTGCTCTGACTGTGGAGTCCACATGGTCGCCTTCATCTTGTACCTCTCCTATATCTCCTCCCAAACACTTCAAATTCTCATCCTTAAATAGTGATTGCAGAGATGCCAGGTTGGCCCAGTTGGGCTGGAGGTGGGTCTGAGCCCAAGAGCCAGGAGGAATGTCCGAGAACTCTTTATCAGGTTTGCAGTGCAGCCCTGTCCCACTGTCACCAAGCAAAAGCGGCTCCTTGCTAAACCATGACAGAAGGGTTCTGTTGCAGAGGAGTCTCTAGGACACAATAATCTTATTTTTTTTGAGCATTGTCTGGCAGGCCAAGGTTTTGTTTTGTCAGATGTTAACCCCTGTAAGTTTTCGGGCAAAGGAAAGGCTTGACTTTCTTATCAACTAGCTACTGCATATTAAGAGTACACTCAGCCTTGACAATGCATGTGTAAACTTAGTACTCCAAAGGTTCTAGAATAACTTTTGGAGTCACTTTTAAGAATATCAACAAGAGACCTGTTAAGGCTCTTAAAGACTATCTAGATTATCTTCACTGTTATTTAAAAGAAAGAAAAAGAAGATGAAAAAAGAAAGATATATCCTCTCCTTACTATCAAAAGGAAAATCACTGTGCAGCAGCCAGAAAAAAAAATTACCCTTCTGCCTGGGGGACTGAGTACTCCTACTCCTCTTTCCCAGAAGCTGCAGCTTCTAGCTTTCACCTAAGACAGCTGTGGGTTTCTAAGTAAAACTGTGTATTATGGAAATTATGGAGGTCTGTGCAGTGGAAAGAGTGCCCATATATAAGCAATATATTAAGGATAGCACTGTAACGAGAAAGGGAAAGCTTGAGAAAAATTGTAAGGAGGTGTTCTTTGGGTTATAAGGTCTTGAATATATTTTAAAATCATCATATCTATCAGCCAGTCAAGACCAAGCTTGCCAGTTAGTATTTACTGAAAGTCTGAAAGCAGGACACTTGTCTGTAGGGTTTAGTTTACATGCATGCCTTTCTTTTTTTTGTCTTCCTGTCCTGCTTAGCGTTCTCCCTATTCTCATTTAAATATTCCGGTTTTTAGAATAGTTTAATAATCTCTCGAAGCATTTAATTTCCTCTTTGCCAGTCTAAGCCAAAATATAGACTATACTCCATTTGACTAATGTTTGACCAGGAGGATATTTTACATCTATTCATACAGACACATGCAAGTGCATGCACATGTGCACACACACACACACATGTACGCACACATGCTTTAAAAAAACAGCAATCCATAAAAAAGCTGAAAGCAATCTTCAACCCAAATTCCTCAGGAATTCACAGACTTTTTCTATAGCAACAGGAGGAATATTCCTTGTGTTCACAATTATTTAATGGAGAAATATCTATATTGCTTTCAGAGCACCATCCAGGAGAGGAGTGTGTGTCCCATTAGAAAATTAAGCTTTCTTTAAAAAAAGCTGTACTCACTTTGCTATGCGAACTACGCAGTTTAATGTATACTCCCCTTAGGAGGTGACATATTAAAAAGACCTAACTAAAGTCTTTTGATCTAATGCCTAAAATACATTACATTTCTTTCCTTTGCATATTTTAATGAAAAAAGCATTTTAAAATGTGTATATTTAGACATGAAAGAACCCAAACAACTAAAAATAATTGCATTGTAAACATCAGTTGTTCATAAATGAAGCAATGAAGCATAAAGCAGGAGCAAGGATACATTGTCAAGCAGATACTCCTTTTGTAAAGCTCTGTTCCAGCAGCGAACATTTTTAAAAATGAGTCATAATACCTTTGAAAGGATATTCTCTCTGTAGCTGAAGTCCGTTTCTTATCTCTTTTGGTTGGTTTCAGAGAAAATATCAGTGTTGTTAGCACAGTCTCACGGCAGTCTTGCAATGACCAACCTCCATATGGTTCTCCTATTCCCTGTCCTAAGTCAGAGTTACCCAGCATTCACATCACCCACAGCTACACAGGAGGAACAGCCAGAAGGTAGGAAAGGACAGAGCCTAGAAAACCCTGTGAGAATTTAACTCTTGTACAGTCCTTCACCACGGTGTTTTCTTTTGTAGTCTGTTGGACAAGTTAGAAAAAAAAAAGAGCAATAAGGACCTAATTTGTCCAGAAAAAAACTGACAGATTCCACATGTGTATAGGTGGTTTCATACAAAAAGCCCCCAAACCAACCCTTCCTTTCTCCTGAAAGTCTGATAGAAACCTATATTTTCTCCAGCAACTGACTTCTTGCTGGTCTGAGTAACACAGTCAACAACATTCCTATTTGTTTCTGATTTTCAAAGAGCTTTCCCACAGTACAGTCAGTACATGACACGAGGCATTTAACCCAAGCAGTATGTCACTGTTTTACCAAAAAGCCCAGACAATAAGAAGCATACAATGTTCTTTCTTCAGAGAGACAACATCTCCATGATATATAAAGGAAACTAAAAAGGAGTACTTTCAGATAACCCATGTTCAGTTCTTGATGAGCTTTCCTTACATCTTTCCTCATGGAGCCCCAGTTTGGCTACACACAAGCAGAAGAACACAGCAAAACTATGTGTTTGTCTGAGTATAACACATCTGCGCTCTCTCGGGAACACATTTTAAGTGTGCTGCCTTCTACTCCAAAAATTATTTGGCAGAATGCTTACTAACCATTTTTGGTTTATGTTTTCATATCTAGCTTTACAAAGGATGAAGGGAATAATAAAGCTTAGACTCCAGTCTAAACGAAGAGGATCGGTAAGCACATATACTACATATCCAGTGGAAGAAGTCACTTTTGTCCTTTAGCAGCCTCACAAAGATGCTACAGGATCCCAGGAGCAGACTCTGCCTGCCCAGGCACAAGATCAGGTCCTTTCTGACCTCCAAGTCTAATTCTTAGAAGTTGCACATAGCTTTGTATGAATTTCATGTAAATAAGAATATTTCCAAGATAAGTATTTTTTCTTTACTGGAATCGGACATAGTTGACATTTTCAAGACATATATTTTTTCATTGTCCTTATATTCTTCTGAAAACTTCAATACAGAGGAAAAGCCAAAAATCAGTATCATTTTAACTGTAGTGTTGCATTATAGAACAAGGCAAGGGAGAAAATTTAGCTCCCCTGCTTTCCCAAGTGTACTTCATATAGACAGAAACAGAATAGACAGTGCTTAAGAGATGTACAAACCTATATAAAACAGCAGAAATCACTTTTTGGCTCTGAATTGCTGTTCACTTTGTACTCCTGAGTAAATTCATCACCCAGAGTCAGAGTACAGGGAAAAAGAATTATGTAAATCAGATAAAAATCTGTAGCAAAAGAGTTGTCTCACATAGATAATATTCCACAAATAAGCTAAACATTTGAAAAGATATTCATCAAAGACAGGTGAGCTTTTTAAAACAGCTGATTTGGGAAGAATAATGCTACTAAGAAAGACTTCTCAAAGCCTACATTCCCTAATAAATCATCCTAAACAGTTCTAATGCCTAAATTAAAGCTTTTATAGTGATAGGCAGATTCAACAGGTGAAACAGATTTTTAATTTAATGTTTTTCTCCACTTGATGTGAGCTCAACAAGATACTTTATAAAATGGACACAGGTGCTGCACAGACAGTTGCTCTTCTAGTAGTTACTTTATACAGAGTAGTTACTATAAAAAAGCATTTATTTTCTGGAATAAAAGGTTTTCTTTTTTCTGGATGAAATTAATAGTTTTGCTGGAGTTTTTACTTGTATAATGTTGACTCTTTTTGTGCTCATTAATGGGTTGGTATGTTAATATAAGATATTGATTGATATATAAAGGTGAAACTGAACCTGAGCTGTTGCTTGGGTTATGGTGGATGAAACAGATTTAAACTATGCTTCAGTTCTGATCTCTTTCCTCCTTTAAATGGCTATACAACAGCTAAGATTGCTGTAAGATCTGAATAAAACCAAGCCTTTATTGGAGTATGAAGCTTAGGAAACAACAGGTTCTTGATTCCATTCCCTTCTATATAGGTGTGCAGTTCCATTCTCTAGGGACAACAGGCTGTAATGCTTTAAATAATTTATGTAATCCAAGGCAAGAAACAAGGCAAGTAATTCAATCCAAGAAACAATCCATGTTTCTTATTATAGTTACTGAGAAATCATCTGGGAAGAGTAGTTCTTCAGACAAAACCCTGAAGAGAAAAAGAATGTAAAAAGGCTATTCAAAAGCTGATAAATATTTTCTTATATTTCTGTATCTCTGACATGTATGGTATTAAACATTCTCTGGTTGACACTGGCCTCAGGAATTTCAGAAATGTAATAAAACCATAGTTTTGTAGTGAAATTATTCATGGTGTGCACTGAGTTTTTAAAGATGATGGATTTACCTGCTATATGGGAAAGTAAAAAAGTTCTGCATTGTGGATTTTCAAATTCATTAAAAGTTTTATTGTTACTACAGTTTCTGTTCTGGGATGCTTTTCTAACAATCCATCATCCTGAATGTTATCACTGAACATATGAAGGATAAGATGGTTATCAGTGAGAGTCAACATGAATTCACCAAGGGGAAATCCTGTTTGACTAACCTGATGCCTTCTATGAGGGCATAACCAGCTGGCTAGATGAGGGGAGAGCAGTGGATGTCATCTACCTTGACTTCAGTAAGGCTTTTGACACTGTCTCCCACAACATCCTCATCAGAAAGCTCAGGCAGTGTGGCTTGGATGAGTGGACAGTGAGGTGGATCGAGAGCTGGCTGAATGACAGAGCCCAGAGGGTGGTGATTAATGGCACTGAGTCCAGTTGGAGCCCTGTGGCCAGTGGAGTTCCACAGGGATGGGTACTGGGCCCAGTCTTGTTCAACATCTTCATCAATGACCTGGATGAGGGGACAGAGTGTACCCTCAGCAAGTTGTCTGATGACACCAAACTGGGAGGACTGGCTGATTCCCCAGAAGGCTGTGCTGCCATTCAGCGGGATCTCGACTGGCTTGAGAGTTGGGCAGAGAGGAACCTCACGAGGTTCAACAAGGACACGTGCAGAGTCTGCACCTGGGAAGGAACAACCCCACACACGAGTACAAGCTGGGGGTCGAACTGCTGAAAAGCAGCTCTGCAGAGAGAGACCTGGGAGTCCTGATTGATAATAAACTAAATATGAGCCAGCAATGTGCCCTCGTGGCCAAGAAGGCCAATGGCATCCTGGGATGCATTAAGAAGAGCATGGCCAGCAGGTCGAGGGAGGTTCTTCTCCCTCTCTACTCTGCCCTGGTGAGACCTCATCTGGAGTCCTGTGTCCAGTTCTGGGCTCCTCAGCTCAAGAGGAACAGGGAAGTGCTGGAGAGAGTCCAGCACATGGCCACCAAGATGATCAAGGGTATAGAACATCCCGCAGGAATGACTGCGGGAACTGTGGCTGTTTATTCTGGAGAAGAGGAGATTGAGGGGTGATCTTATTAACATTTATAAATATCTAAAGGGTGGGTGTCAGGAAGTTGAGACATCCCTCTTTTCTATAGTAGGTGGAACACAAAAAGTTCCAGTTAAACATGAGAAAAAACTATTTTACTGTGAGGGTGAGGGAGCCCTGGCACAGGCTGCCCAGGGAGGTTGTGCAGTCTCCTTCCTTGGAGGTCTTCAAGACCTGCCTGGACATGTTCCTCTGTGACCTGATCTAGGTGAACCTGCTTCTGCAGGGGGGTTGGACTAGATGATCTCTAAAAGTCCCTTCCAACCCCTACCATTCTATGCTTCCATGATTCTATGATTTTAAAATGTCATTCAGGATGATACAGAAGATAATAGCTTGTGTTTGCTTGGTATTATGCATTTAAAATACATATACATATATCCAACTGAGCTTTAGAAAACATTGCTGTCTTTTAGCCAGCATGCATTTAGCCTATCAAATTGCAAAAATCAATTTCTTTACTGCCTTTTTTTCACAGATGAATGTCTGCATGACAAATAAGTACACACAAACAATGTATTAGAGAATTCTGTCATTGCTTTCCCTATTGTGGACATTTAGTTATCACTAGATTTCTTATGTGTAGTCAGTGACTGCATGGAGCACCCTAAGTGTAGGTATCTACATGTATCTTCAGAAAAGCAGTGTCACACAGTCTTGATAAGCTCACATTTGTGGCTTACAAGTGTTCAGCTACAAAGGGAAATAAAGTTTTAAAAATGAGTTGTAGGTTGCTTAAGAAATTCTTGTGTGCAAATATTGCCCAATGAAGAGAGTTTAAAAAAAATGTTCTCTTAAAATAGAGCAGCTAAATGTACCCAATAAAGCTTAAATGACGTAAAACACATCTGGCTTCAGGTTTTGCAATGCACTCTATAAATGAATTTTGATTAATTGCAGGTTTGCAAATCTACAAAGCAAACTTGTGTCCAACAACTCCTAATGTGGAATCCACTTACTTTATTCTGCTCAAAACCTTGCAAAATTTTATTTCATCAGTTTTTTTGAAGTGTTTTGTGACTGCATCTGAACTGCACATTGATTTTTAGCTTGCTTAACATAAAGCATTAATCAAAATTCTAAGCTAAGGACTCTCTATGAATAGAAGCAGGAGAAAATTATCACATGAACAGACTACGGCTGACAGACAAGTTTACAAAGGATTACTCTTTTTTCCCCTTTCAATATATGACCAGTTTGTATTTTGCAGCTCCAGTCCAAACATTGGAATCGGAATTTAAAACATAAGGTCCATCAACATTTCTTATTTGACTGACACTATTTTAGAAACAGAAGTTGCTCTGCAAAATTTTTCCTGCTGCAGTAAAGCCATACTTTCAGGCTTTACTCATGCTTGTGTTGTTTCAGATCAGTGTTAGACTCCCTCTTGGGCAGAATAGCTTTAGAGGTAGAAAATAAAAAACAGTTTAATCTTAACAGGAGTGGCGGAAGACAATAAATTACCTTTAAATTTTATAATCTTTATATGAAATAGCATAATAAAAGCCCAACTTCTCTTTTACACAATGTACACCTAAGTTTTTGGAGTGAAGCCAGAAAATTAGTCACACTTGTGTGTTTTTAAGAACTTTACACCAAGCATCCAAAAGCTGCTCAGCTCTGTGTCATTATAATTAATGATTTCATTTAATTTGTCATTAAGGAAACTATCTCAACTTAGTACTTTGCTATTGCTCCAACATTTTCAGAGCGATTTGAGTCTATATCTGACAGCAAGCAGATGATTCCAATAGAGAGAGGTAGAAAATCTCTTGTGTCCAAAGGACAGCCTTGAGAAAAGGGAAAGCAAGAAGAGGAAGACGCTTGGAAGAAAGTCTCACCGTCAGAAAGGGAATTTTCAGTAACTCACCTCCTGATGCTCAGTAAACAGAGTAAACGTTGTGTTGATCAGAGCCAGAACTTCGACGTGGCTTTCCTTCTGCTAGAAGAAAGAGAAGAAAATTTGCTCATAATGAAATGTGCCCTTGAGCACAACTGGAATAAATAAGCAGAGGAACTTACTGGCAAACAGAGTCTCCCAAAGAGAAAGATGTAGGAAGTATGAGGAACAGAGGACCAAAACCACCCTTGGTTGCATCCTTTACCTCATCTAATCTGGTTTATCTCTCTGAATGATCTGGAAGAAATGATATGTGTAACTCATTTTGTGATGTTTTAAACATATCCCAGATGTCAGTCCTCAATGTCAGAGTAAGGAAGCCTATTTTTTAATAGGGAAATGTGATAGCTGTAATTTATGGTCTGACGAAGTCACTTTAATAACTGATTAGTCAGTTAGTGGGTTTCTGGTACTCTGCTTCTGCTAACCACTTTTTCTGCCATTAATTGAGATGTCTCATTTTATGACTTCAAAGATGCTCAGAACAATGCCAGAAGGCAAATGGACTAAGAACAGCCAATAGAGCTGGATTTTAATTTAAACGAAATGAGAACAAACACAAGTACTCTTTATCCCAGATAGAAATTTACCTTTGAAAACATGAAAATCACTACTAAACTATGCTGTTATTTCCAGTGTTTGGGCACAACATTAAAAAAAAATCTTTATTTTAATAAAGGTCATATTATTTTGCAATTGGAAAACATCTGTCAGAAGAGTTTGGTCAAACTAAACAGGCACTTCCACAGTCTCTCACTGCACCAGCCAATAAATTTTTTTCAAATAATTCAAAAATAGCAAAGAGTGGCAGATGTTGAGCTCATATCTTTGGTTTTTCCAAAGCTGCAGAAACAATCAGTTGAGAAGACTCAGTCATAACACATTTGAAACTGACTGATAAGGCTGCATAGCCTTGTTGCACACCCTAGTTCATAAACCTCTCACAGAAATATATTGTGCCACAAGTTTTAAGTGGCAAAGAAAGGAGCTTGGGTGGGAACCCAGAGACAGGTCTCAGGGCTGAAACAGCAGAAGAAACAGGGAAAAGAGACAAGTGAAGAATAAAAAGGAAGGGCAGGACTCTTCATGGGGGCTGACCCTGTGTTGCAGAGATATGCAAGGGAGTATAAGCATGGCAACTACATGATGATTGGTTTGGCAAGACCAATGTAAGAGGTGAGAGCTACACCTCTGACGTTGCAGAGCATGTAGAGACAGATGAGAGCTCAGCATTGTGAACAGATGAGAGCTCAGCATTGTGAACAAGCTTTAGGTGTCACTGTGAGCAACTCCAGTGACATTTTGGTTTCATAGCCCCAGGTGTGATGATATTGTTGATGTGCTGCACCTGCAAATATTGACCAGAAATCCTGGACGAAGTCTACTTCTGCAACAGGTAGACTGGGTCACAAGGCAAGGGGCTCAAAGTCAATGAGTGTGCATATCTGCTCATTCCAGAAATGGAATTACCCTTCTGGAGAAGTCTTCTAGATAGCCTGGATTTCTGCCTGGGCAAAATGAATGGGCTCCATCACAGAGACTCCATTGCACCATGTAGTACTAATTGGGTCAAGGCTTACACGAGGTGGGTGGGGAAAAAAAATTGAAATTCAGCTCTCTGAGAGTGAGGAGAGTGGGAGAAATACTCTGGGAGTTAAACTGAAAACAGACTGGGTCCCAGGGCTCTTAAGAAATATAAGTAAGTGCTGATCTGCTTTTATACACAAAGACTGCCTGACATAGCTTGCAATGAAGCATAAGATTAGATGAGATGGTATGTATGTGTATTGTTTCATCACCCTTTGTACTCCGATGCCTCATGGTAACCGCTAAGCAGAGAAAAAGTCTTAGAGGGTATCTGCTGTCATTCTTCACATGTTTCTGGATGCAGAATACAGGTATCTGTAGCACAACTTAACCTTCATGGTGATGAGTGGCTGGGACATGCAGGGACAAGTTTGACACGTTCCCAGCTAAGAAATAGCAAGTCCTCCCATGAAAGCAGAATGTTTAGAAGGACTACCCAGGGAGCGTATTCAGAAACCAAAAAACCTCAGTGAGCCCTAGTGCCATGCCATAACCCAACAACCAAAAGAAGAGGATATGTTTCAAGATTGCAGGTGATTTGGCTCTACACTAATGAAAGTGGAAAAAAACGCTTGAATACCATGACTTTATAGAGACATAGTCTCTATTGTAAAGTAGTTCTCAGAAGGGAAGTATACATGAGATTCCAGTTATTTGATATGACAACGAGAAATTAAATTTCTCATCTCTGCTTTCTTCCCCTGGCTCATACACATGCAGGTTGCCTGCAGCCACTTTGCATTCATGGGAAGGTTTGACTGGATCTCCGGTGAAGTACCTAGAGGTTGTCTAAACTCTGGTCCTGGTAAAAGATTTTGGGATGAAAACCCAGAACTGGAAGCGGAGAGACTTCCTGCTGCCAGCAGTGTGCTGTCCTCTGAGCTCATTCTGCTTAAGGTTTCAAATAAATTATTCATAACTGGAATAACTTCCCTGTCTCTTAGGAGTGGCAAACTGCCTGTATGTACTGGTTTCTCTGTCTTAACTCCTCAGATCAGTCCAGTTTCTGAAGAGTAGTAACTGTGCCTTCAGAGTTGAGGGATCTAGCATCAGTATATTTCTCATTGATTCTCCACACTTCCTTGCTTCACAGTCATTTTTCATCACTTTGGGCCCACTGCATAAAGTAATCATCTATTTGAAGGCTTAAAACTGGTATTGAAAAGAAGATGAAATATATCCTGAGGCAAACAAATGATAGAACAGTCTAGAAATGTGATCACGTCTCTTTGCAAATCTGTGTTATTTCATTCACCTAGAGTACTACATTATCTTTTCTCCAGTTTTACTGTGGATAAAGTTTTTTCCTGTGGTGAAATACTTTCTAATTCAGCAACCAATATATTGCTAGATAAGAACTATACAGCTACAAAAAGTGAGCCATACTCTTGGCCTACGCCTCTCTATCTGCAAAAAAAAAAAAAAATTAAAAATATATATTACATTGTTTATAAAGAAGCCTGTCAGCACTTGCCAATTAGAAGCAAAACACTTCAGTCTGAAACGTGGGACAGAGACGGAATGAAATAAAACTATTGGGAAAGAGTTATTAGCTTTCTTATGTATTTCTGATTGCTTGGTTGATTCTGATTTCTTGCAGTTGAAAGACATAAACGTCATCAGCTGCATTCAGCCAGCTATTGAAATATTAGCCGATTTTTTTCCTTTTTCAGCAAAATTCCTGAGCATATATTTAATTTTAAACCAGGTCCTACAGAAGTAAATGATTGGTATTCCCAAAGACAGTCATGTACCTCCTTGATTTGGGGAATGGACTGCCCTACAGATCTACAGAGCAGATTTCATGTGCTAGTAGCTAATCTGAACCATTGGGGTTGGGGTTGTGAGAGTATAAAAGCATTTGCATCTGTTTCAAAATAGTGCCAGAGGGACAGTTTGTAGTGTGTTGCAAACAGAAAGGTGAACAAAAGCTTAGAAAAAACATCACAACCAAATGCTGACCTAGCCTAACGTCTTGTCTCCAGCAGTGTTCAATGCTTGATGTTGACGGAAGAGGCATATTTCTCTTGAATACTTTCCTAATATCCAGTAAGAAGTGGTTCAGTAATTTCCTGGTCTTTCCCAAGCAATAGCCCCCAGACACCACATAGTTAGCATGCACAATGTTGTGATGCCCACTGCAGAGCTTAAACACACTCTCAATGCAGAAATATTTTTGAGGGCCTTTTTTCTGCACTCATCTCATTGGTGTTCCCCAGTTCCTGCTACAGAGACAATAATGAATGCTCTTTCCATATTATTTTTCCCCTTGCACTGCTTGCCTCATAGAAGCTACCAACAACAATCACCTCAATCATTACTTCTGTAGAGGTCTGGTCTATTCAATTGTTCCTTGAACAAAAGCATTCGTTGCTGGTTATTTCTTTGTATTTTCCATTTGTTTGCATTTATTCTAGGTCCTTGAGGGACCATGCTGTACACAAGGGGTGATAGTATAATGATTATACAGTGGCATAAGGACAGTTTCTGCTGTGTTATTGATTCCCAAATATTTAATAGCACTTGATTTGCCATTTTGACCCATATCGAAGAGTAGTTGTTTGATTGATAGATTTTTCCGTGAAGGCTAAGATCCTATTTCCATATAGGAACAGCCACTATAAAGTTGCTCATAGTATAATGAAAGCTGGAACTTTTTCTCCAAGATGCACCAGTTTACAGTTATCTACATTGAATTTCATCTGCCATTTTCTGTGAGGCCTTTCTGTAGTTCCTTTTGGATCAGTCTTTACCTCAAAAATAGCTTAGACGTAATCAGCATAGTCTTGTATGTTTCACTCCTTTTTATGGATCAGAAATTCTGATTCACATCCTCAAAGGCTCCCTTGAGGATCTCCTTCTACGGTGAAAAATGGCTGTTAGTTCCTCCCATTTAATTTTATTCCTTCTTAGTCTATAAAAGGCTTATCCATGTCATCCTAAGGCTGCTCACCTTGAAGAACCTCTGTTGAGAGACAATGCCACTGTCTGATAGCAAGTCAGGAGCTGTGCTTTCTCTTTGACTGCCTTCCAGGTGAGAAGGGTCTGAAAATCCTCTTAGTCCTCAAGTCTGGCCCCAACTATCAGGACCCTCTTAACATCCTCATGAGCATAGCGGTTTGGTAGCTCAGTGCAATGATGGAGACATGCCTGTGCCCTCTGTCTCTGATGAACAATGATCACAGATGCAGTGGAACAGGCAGTGACTCCAGCAAGTGTAGCTGGGCACAATGCTTACCCCACAAGATTTCTTATATGGAGCTCTTAGCTTATTACAGACCTCTCAGCCTTCTTATCTATCAGCTGAGCTCCTGAGGTATCTCTGTCATCCACATTCCCTTTCCATCTTTAACCTCTTGCAATTGTAACACTTCATCAACAGTTGTTCCCTCTCTCCAAGCTGTGTGAGGACTTAAGTAATTTTTTCAATCGGGGGGCAATTTCTTCTGGCAAATGTAGCATATTTAAAAAGTGTTAACTGGAATAACTATCATCCCTGATCACTTCATGGGAGTGTGGTTAGGGCAGAAAAAGCAGGAACACATGTCATTGTAAAGAGCGTAGGTGTTTTATTTTCAGCAAAAAACATTTCAAATCAGGGTTAGAAACATATATCACCTAGTTGTTGAGAATATTATGTGAACTACTTGACTGAAAAGTTTTAGCCGTTACAGCTAAAACTTTAGGTCTTCTCAGGTATCTCTTTTGCTTCCTTTCTTCTCCCTGTAACATAAAAAACTACCACAACTACAGATGAATAACTTATACTATCTGAAAAAGTAACAGTTTCACACATTTTTAACCTGGCTGTCCTAGGGATGCCAGCTAAAGTCAAGTTTAAATTAAAATGAGGTCAGAGGCACATGGAAGCTGGGAGTTAGGCTAGACACTCCTCTGGTGCTCAGTTCCAGTCCTGAAATAAAATTGCCATGATCCAGTTGAAGGGACCTAAGATGGAAGGAATTAGACTTTTATTTGATCATCATGGCCAGACTAATACAGTTACACTATGTGACCAAAACAAAAAACTTCTTAAATTTCTTTGATACCAATAGACACATCTCTACTTTTATTTCCACTTGTTTTTTGAGTACATATTTATTAACTTGTTGCAGAATATTTGAAGACTTCACTACTCTCAGGGACAAGCATAGTGGCAGTAAAGTGCCTTGCTATGATTCTTGCTATGATCTCTGTCTATCAGAGATAATTTTATGCTGCTTTCTTCCAGAAGAGCTTTCTCTTATAAGACTGATGGGAAGACCTTTCACTTGTATAGATGATGCTCCTCTCTTTTAGTATTTTATTTTTCTAAAAGCTGCTTGTCAATAGAGACAGAGAAGAGGAAATAGCTCTTCAGATTACTAGTTATGAAGGTCTCCCCTTTGTGTTTTTGCTGGTTGCTAAGGAAATCTTCTCCTTCTGAAAGCAAAAAATATCCCGAGATCAACATATCTTTAAAAAGAGATTCTGCTGTAATTCTCCAACATACAGCTGCACAAAAGGTCTGTAAGTTTTTCTTTTTTTTTTTTTTTTTTGATGCAACATGGCAGGTCCCAATAGGTCCCAGCTCAAAATCAACATTTCCCCTCCACCCTATCCCGTTTAGCTGTAGTGAAGCAATCATTCAGGCTGAGATGACAACATGGCACCTGTGAAAATACAAGGTCATAACTACCATGATGTCATCATAAATCTGCAGGAGTTAAATAAAACTAAGAAAATTACAGTGACTTTATTTCACACCACATATTGCCCACAAGGCAAGTGAGGGTGTTCAGACAGTAAGAAGTTCAGCATGGGCACTGGAGAAAGCCAAAATCCCTGCCAGTAAGGCTGAGTTGTGTGTCACTGCTATACCACCATGCTGTGTCCGAAGTCCTCATTCCCATTAAGTTCAGTAGACTTTGGATATGGTCCCAAATGCACAACCTAGAAAAATATCTCATATATGTGCTACATTTTCAGCCTGATTTGGAGGTTTCATCAACCTGCAAAAGTCTGCAAGCAGCTCTTAATCATGACTCCAGAGCTGTGCTGGTTTTCTTTTGACTTTTGAACAGCAGGCTCTAAACTCCAAATCCAAACTTCATTTAGTCTATAAGATTTTTTCCTTCCCTATGGAAATGCCGTGGAAACCTGGGAAATACACTTAAGCTTTCTCCTTCACTGCATCTCAAATCCAGGCTCCAAGCATTACAGCAGAACACACGAGTGTCCAGGGCCATGATTTCAAAGGGCAAGGGCTGTGTTTGTGCACACAGTATTTAAATGCACACTGGTTGCATGTTTCATCCTCCTCAAGTGCAGGTGAAAAGAGGTGGATTTGCATTTGTAAGATAGCCCTGTCAGGCCCCAGAGCTCTTTTGGCTGGAGCTGCCATCTGCCATTTTATGTGTGCCTGCAGTTTGCCATTTGTCCATTTTCTTGGACAACATGAGGGAGTGTGCGGCCTCAGAAGGTCTAAATTAGGCTTTAATCTTTGTCAGCCCACTCTCATGCCTTTTGTAGCCATCTGGGCAGTTCCTGTTCTCATTGCCTCTGTGCCTGGAATTCTGCCAAGGCTTGGGTGCCTCGGCTGTGCCTGAATATCCCAGGGAGGCTTCACTTTGCTATGCCCATGTGTAGCCTGGAAGGTGGTTCAATCTTTCTTCTCTCCTACTTTAAGCACTTGAAGCCAAAGGACCATGTCAGGAGAAAATCTACCCTGATCACAAGCACAGAGGGCTCAATTTTCTGCTAGTGTGATTTGATCATACCTCAGGGCATTTTTCGGCATGAGATTCATGCCAGGTGCTTTCATCACAGAAGTGAACTACTCTCTTCTGATTTAATGGGCTCACAAAAGAAGAAATTATTGTAAGAAGCAGGAAAGAGATGACAGTATGCTTGAACGATTGGCATTGTCTTTGCTTATGACAATTCAACTGATTTTGTGCCCTTTGAGGCTTCATACTGTATGACTTACATATAAATCTTTCTACGTTATTCCCCACAGACATTCAGATACTGGTTCATAGGTCCCCTGCTCTTTTCCCAGCAAAGACAGGTTGTGCATCAGCCCCAGAATTTCTCTTCCATTCTAATGCCAGGAAGCTCTGAAAAGATTAGCAAACTGTATGAACCCATAGAAAGTTGCGTTAGCCCACAGGAAAAGATGTTGTAATGAGTGATATCTGAGGGTGGAAGATATTTATCTCCATGGCAGGCTGGGGGTCGAACTGTTGAAGATCAGCTCTGCAGAGAGAGACCTGGGAGTCCTGATTGATAATAAACTAAATATAAGCCAGCAATGTGCCCTCGTGGCCAAGAAGGCCAATGGCATCCTGGGATGCATCAAGAAGAGTGTGGCCAGCAGGTCGAGGGAGGTCCTGCTCCCCCTCTACTCTGCCCTGGTGAGGCTTCATCTGGAGTCCTGTGTCCAGTTCTGGGCTCCTCAGCTCAAGACGGACAGGGAAGTGCTGGAGAGAGTCCAGCGCAGGGTGACCAAGATGATCAGGAGTATAGAACATCTTTCATATGAGGAAAGGCTGCAGGAACTGGGGTTGTTTAGTCTGAAGAAGAGGAGATTGAGGGGTGATCTTATTAACATTTATAAATATCTAAAGGGTGAGTGTCAGGAGGTTGGGACATCCCTCTTTTCTATAGTAGCTAGCAACAGGACAAGGGGTAATGGGATGAAGCTGGAACACAAAAAGTTCCACTTAAACATAAGAAAAAACTATTTCACTGTGAGAGTGACAGAGCCCCGGCACAGGCTGCCCAGAGGGGTTGTGGAGACTCCTTCCTTGGAGGTCTTCAAGACCTGCCTGGACATGTTCCCATGTGACCTGATCTAGGTGAACCTGCTTCTGCAAGGCGGTTGGCTAGATGATCTCTAAAGGTCCCTTCCAACCCCTGCCATTCTATGATTCTATGATTCTATGGCAGCATGAAGTTTACAAATATACCACCTGTAGCACAAAGACTGTTTTTCTGTGTGAAGAAAGTGTACTGTACTTTGAGGATAACTGGTAGACTGTCAGATTACAGTCTTTAAAGGGTTAAAAAGGCCAGAGGCAGTGTGAGAAAGCTTTTTTTCACAAGATTTCTAACAAGCTGAACAAAATCCAGGCCTTGTTTAATGAGCACATATTTTATACAAATAAGCTCGAACAAGCTTACCCATCTCTAATTAAACTAGAAAGGAAGCATTTGTCCTAATTGGACTGCATAACTGAAGAATTAATTGTGTGGCTGCTTAGAATTGCAATCTTACAGCCCAATTCACAGAAAATACTTTCACGGTAGGACATACTATATACAAGTTAGCTCATGTCTTTTTACCAACACATAAGCCCATGTGTGATTTTAATGCTTTGATTTTGTTTTTTAAAGAAAGACTTTTCACATAGACATACATGGGCCTTAGTGCAGGTTAAGTACAGTATTTAAATATTCTAATTAGGCCACGAGAGAATAGTTCTCCATCACTGTAATTAGGTACTCAGTTGATTCCTGTAGTGAAAATGCCGTGCTAACTTATTTACAAATATCAAAAGGGTGACTATTCCATTGATTGGGCTAGATCTGGAGAAACAAAAAGCATGACATGGGAATTCATATTTCCTCCCAGTAAGACCTGGCACTGTGCATGGCATTGCAAGAAGCTTGGGAGCTGTTGGAGTAACATCTGCTGTATTCAGAGGATGCTCATTAAAACAGAGGAGGAACATTGCTAAACACTTCCTTGCTGTGAATGTTGCAAGTCTCTCCTGCTCCATTTACCAACCAGAGCAAGTTTCAACGGCTGACCATGTTGCATAGCCAACTCTGCTGTGAGAGAGGAATGACATGCACCCTGCCCTGAGCATTGCCAGCGGCACTGTCAGCACCACTCCAGCTCCAAGATCTCTGATGATAATACACAAAACTGAGCACTGCATGGCTGTCAGATGCAAGCTGGGGCATGTGGCAGGTTGGCAGTCATGGGAATCTTACTTTGGCTCACAAACTAAATACCTTCTATAAGATCCCCACTTGAAACCTTGCTTGTCTCTGGCCAAGCTCCTGTGACTTCAATTTAGTCCTTCTAAAGTAGCATTTTCAAAGCAGAGTGTAGGTGCATGGCTGTCTTTTGAGCTTTGCTGTGAACAAGATGTTAGATTCCTTCAAAAGGCTGTGAAATTCCTGGACACGCTATTGAGAAACAGTAGTTGTGAAAACAACATCTTTAATGTTTCCTATGCTCTAGCACTAGCAACAATATAGAGCTAGTGTCAATTTTGTTTTGGCAGGGGCTGAGTATAATGTAGGTCAGGACACAAAGATTTGGCTACATATGAATGTGAACAATGGAGAATAAACTATGAAGCATTGAGTGACAAGTTTTGCAGGGTCTTTCTGATTGCTCTGCTCACAAGGAGAGTGCTGTTGTTCTGCAGTGTAGGCAGTAAATATGTATTATATTAACTACTCCACTTCTGATTGCATTTCATCTTTCAACACTTAGGAGGTTTATTTGTTAGACTCACTTCTTCTTCCTCTTTCAGGTTTTCATTTAAAAGTTCCAAAAGTGCCTGTCTTTTCCTTATTTAGAACTTTTTATTGCTTGAGGCATGCCTGTTTTCATTTATTTTCTGAGATGTATGTGGACAGAAAACTAGAGGATCTTCCTAAATTAGATCCAGTAAACAGAAATATAGACCTGAATATGACGCAAAACAAAATTAAAGGCTTTCAGAAAAAAACAATATCACACAGTCACTGCTGCAAATCTTAGTGGAACAAGTTCAGCCTGGAAATGTGCAGAACCTGTTAGAATTTTTCCTTCTGGCTCCAGAGAAAACTCTCAGTCTCAATCAAAAGCTGTACTAGATACACACAATGTGTTTGTGCACTTTTCCATATGTCCTAAATTTAAGTGAAAGAACATGAACTACAGGCATTAGAACAAGAGTTGTAAGTGTACTTACAGGTGAAGTTCTAGCTTTTAATGCAGCAACATGACACTTCTAAACCACCAAGACCAAGACTTTCAGTGCTTCTGAGTCCATGTTGAGAGGAGGACCAGATCCACAGCAGCCATTCATGCTGTGGTTGGGTTTCCCTACCAGGGACCTGGTATCTAATACATGCCACTAATATCTGCTAAGATGCTGGGGTATAGCCAGAGGTAGTAGCCAGTCAGCTCTCTGTTTAGAAGGAATCTTTGTAATGAATCTCCAATGAATGTATATATCATCAGTCAATCTGCAGGTTTACTTACTAAATCTTGAAGTTCAACCACCTCAGCTAAGGTTCTGTGGTCTTTAAAGAGTCACTGCCAACCTAACATATCTGTTGGCATTATAGAGAGGGAGAGAAAACAAGCTTTGACCCTTGTTGCTTCTGTGTAGCTCAGTCATAATGATTCTTGCCCTGTGTGTTAAATAGGTACATGAAGATAATGAATGCACTTCCTTATTGCAGGTAGAGTGGTACAAAACATCAAATTTACTTTCCAGGATATTTTTTTCCAATTAAATTCTGACATAATTGAGTATAAAATGTTTACTCATAGGATAGTGCTGTCAAGGGCCTGTGGAGGATTGTAGCATTTTTAAAAATCTGTACAACTGCCAGTGGTATGTGGCCGAAATCATGGAAAAAGAAGCCCCCACCAGCTGAAACATGAGCTTTTCTATCCTGTGTAAAAGACCTCAACAGTTTGCAGTCCAGTCAGTGACTGAAATTAAGAGTGCACTTCTCTGTTTGGTCTTCTGTGGGAAATAGGTTTCACTGCCAAAACTTTGAGACATAGTTTTGTGCAGTTAACCCATCTGCTGCAGGGAGAGGAGACTGGAGCAGTCCAAAGACCAGACTGACTCACAGTGATAGGGAAGACAATTGCTCTCTTGAGAAAATTCTGGTCTTTGCCTGGCAGTGTGTTCTTACTGTCTGAGTCCTGTCAGTAGAGGAAAAAAATACTTTACTGAGTTCAAGGGAATATATGTTAAGATCTCCTGGTTTTATCCATGGGAGAGATTAATTGCCATACTAGGTACTAGGAAAAGGGAGACTTTTTAGCCACCACTCTTCATGAATACAGCATCCTCAGGCAACCATCAATGTTTTTAATTTAGTCTCTTCAAATTATTGTGCAGCATTACTCATTGCTTTCTCAATGCATTCTGTGTATCTTGGCCTGTAGTCCATCTATCTCACCACAGGAATGAAGAGTTAAAATCTGCCATCACTCACAGTGCTGTAAATGCTGAGAAAGTACTTGAGGCCAGTGGAGTCATACTGGATTTATGCAGATCTAAGTGACAATAGAATTATTAAATGCCTCTTTAATACCAGCAAAATTCTATGACGTTTTATGATTCAGGGCCTGGTTCTCAATTCTTTGCACTGGACAAGTTAAAACAATATTTGACACATTCTTAAACAGCAGGGTATAATTTATTACAATCCAGTTACAAAAGTATCACAACAGAAAGGAATCGATTAGTTAGACTGGGAGGGCATAAAGAGACACTGATAAGACACAAAGAGCCAAAAAAGAAAAGTAAAAAAATCTCCCAGGGTCAAATACAGGAAGGTCTTGCCTCTTCATGAAGCTCATCTTTCTTTTTCAGTTGACAAATGATAATAAATTCAGCAGTCCTGAAGAAACACCTGCCTCTCTCCAGTTCTTGGGACAGAGACAGTGTGTGCTAACTCTCTAAGGCTGCCTGAAGGTAGAGCAGGCCTGGACTATTTTTGGAGTGGTATATTGACACTGATTTATGTCTGGTATGACAGATACAGCAGAGAAGACAGACTTCTTGTTAGAAGGAGGCTCCTATGGAACAGCATGTTCTGTGTAACCCTCTCCTGCAAGAGTGCTTGGGGATTCAGTGTATGCAATCAAAACGCAGCTGCAGGCAACATATGTAATCAGTGAAGGCATGTCGAGCATGGGCCAATCTCAGGAAAGCTGTAGGTGATATTTTCCCTGCATATAGATGAGGTCTGCCAGTGATAACTTGTGTCTTGAACCAATTTCCTGTTCAGAGATCGTGTGCTCAGAAACGGCAGATCATTCCTGGAACAGTACCTTCCTTCTCACAAAGGGCCACTTAAAATTATGGCTGTGGGGACATAAAAACCTTAAAAAAAAAAAAAAAAAAAAAAAAAAAAAAAAAATCCTTACGCAGTTTGTGCTTTTCTGCCACAATGAGAACATAATTTCACCATGTCAATGTAAACCATCCAAGCTGTGCTGAATGTATCACAACTGCCTTTCTCACACCAATGGAGTGTGTCTCTCTAGAAAATCAGATCTTCTAGTCTGGTACTGTAGCTACCACATAAATCTGGAAATGAAGAATCACCTCATTGTGTACATCATCTTGTCCAGGCACACTTTGAAAAGGTGACTGAAGAAAGGATCCTGAGGTGGCTCAGAAAGCCATCAGCCTCTCCTCTAACACACACTGTAAATACCACTTCTTGTCTTTTGCATCACCCTGGTTTTTTCCCTTACTCATTTGAATCTGTACAGTATTTCCAAACATCAAAACATACTACAGCTCTAAGTAACAGAGACAAAGTCTCCAATTGTTCAGCTTAATGGCATGAGCCTGTTGCTCAGTTGGCTGTTGCCAACTTGCCTCCTTTGCTGTGATGAAGTTTTCAAGAAAGATCTTGCAATAACATGTCAACAGGGCAGCCTCTTTCCTGCAGAGTCTAATTTGCTAATGTCCCAGTTACAGAAAACCTTCATAACAAAGCTTGTGCTTTGTTTGTACTTCAGATAGCACTGCAAAAGACCAAAATCCAAAGGAAATGGTGTAGAGTCAGAGGGCTCATGAAAAGAAAGAAAACATCAGCAGAACTGAAGTACAACTTCTTGTTGAGATAAAGTTTAAAATTACTTTCAACTCTTAAGTAATGTCTTTCATTTAGCCTAACTGTGGAACATTCAAAAACACCTCAGTTTCTCTAAAATATCATTTTCATATTAGTAGAAAGATTAAAGCTGTTCTTTTCCTATGAGTGTGACATTCAGACAATCAAGTTCTCGGAGCATGTGCATAAATGTACATTAAGAAAATATGTGAATGGGCAGAGAAGATAGTGTTCATTAATGTCTCAAGGTGAGGAAAGTTTCAGAGATGCTTCTTGGAAGATCACCTGCAAAGCACAAAGTCAGAAGACCCAGTGGTAATTATTTTTTTCTTTGTCTAAAATAAAATTGTAAGAAAGGGCTAATTTTATTTTGATTAAACTGCACAATGCAACTACTTGAGCCAAAAGCACACAAGATGGAATATATCCTTCATTCTGCCAGGTTTACTTTCTAGTTTGTATTTCTATGACGTGGTACACAAAAGCAGAAAACATCTGAATCCTCTCCTTAGGAGCCTACTTGCCATCTCCCACACTCAAGCCACATAAGTTGAAATGGATATGTGGGATAACAATAAAAGATGCTGCAGCAGACTCTGCTTTCTGAGACAAAGTGAGTACTATGTTCATGGCTAAATTCTGAATTCCTTGACAATTGTACCCTTATAATCATTTATTTGCACCTGATTGACATAAGATAACATGAACTGCTTTGGAAACTCTGTCAACAAGCACATCAATTTCTGTTCCTACCAATTTTTGTTCTGTTGCTATAGAAAAACTACAAAAATGATGAAATATCATGATCACTGGGTCAAGACAAAAAGTAACATGTGGATACAAGAACTGAAAAGATGGTAAGGCAAAGTTTAGGAGCTGTGACACTAACACTTCCAGAATGGCTACAGAGAGTATAAGGTTTGGGTCTCCATTTTCCAGTTGCTTTTGTCAGTAGAAACTCCAGACTACTTGAATTCATCCTAGAAAAAAAGAAGATCATGACATAAAAAGGAGTTTTGGATTAGCTCTCCTGTTCCACAAGTTTGCCAAAAGGAAAAGACTTCTTTAGTATGCCCCATAATTTGTCAAAGTGGTATTGTCTCAAGATTATTTACAGAAATTGATGTAAATCATAGAATCCCTTGCAGTGAATAAAAATGTGATAAAAGGCAAATGTCTCCAACACAGACATTGGTACATCTGCCTTATAGTAATGATATTATTAGAAATATCTCTGAATCAATTAAGCTTTACCTGGTTAGCAAAGTAAAAACCTCTGTTAAGATATCAGTATTGTCTGATGTTGCTAAAACAACCATTTTCCCAAATGTCTCCACACCTATCTTGCTCTGAAACCTAGTGCTGTGCACATAGAACCACTAACAAGGTGCCTTCAGATTGTGATGTCAGATTTTTAAGAGCTCAACTAAGGAATGAATTTGACACTTTCCTACCTGCAGTTTAGAAGACATTTTTATATATTCATTGTTACATCAAGAGTCAAGGACAGTAACAAAAGCAGAACTCAGGTAAGAATCTTACTTAATCTTATTTTCAGCAAGATATTGAAGTGGTGCCTTCCTACTTTACTTTCTTTATTTCCTACCACATTGCACTGAAATGATCTTTCTCTTCTTCTCTTCCTCCTTATGCTCCTTTTCATATTCTTGGCATCATCAATGTCCCTTCCAACTTCTTTTCTTTTTGGAAAAAAAATATCTTTCTCCTCCATAGTGTGCTTCTGGCCTTTCTCTTTTCATCGTTATTTGTTCTGTTTATCTACCAAAATTTACCAACTTACCATTTTTAAAACACTGACAGATGAGTAGGCAGGTGAGTATGCCTTTGGCTCCTCCTTCTTTCTCCTTGGCATCAGAGGAGAGCTGGAGCAGATGAGAGAGCTGCTACAGGGTGATGCCATATGGGTGGTGTAGCTCAATCTGCCATCTTGAAAAACAAATGTCAGGCAGTGAAGGACCTTGAGCAGGTAAATTAACATTGCACTCTGCTACTACAATCTTTGGAAAAGAGTCCTACACTGACAGAGTTTCTGGGTAAGTTACTCAGATAGGGCTCCTACCTTCTTTGGTTGGCTTTTTGCCCTTTAATGCTTTGTGAAGCTCACAACAAGAAGTAAGGATACCAACACCAGTAATGCCAGCTCATCTCCCCACTTTTCCCTAAGGCTTTCCCGCACTTCTGTCAGAACCTGACTCATTAACGATCCGTTTGATAAGTAGCCCTAAAGCCAGAATCCCATGGAAATGCCGTATATCTGATTGGCTGTTCTGCTCACTTGTATAAGCAGATTTTTAACAGTAATGCTTTCCGTTCCAAAGCAGCCACTGCTTACCCTGAAAAATGTGGTACAAACCAGATATGGATCACCTTCTTTTACCAAATATATGCACTAAAATCTGTGGAGCTGCTGGTGTGCTGAAGGCTTCTTGATAACAATGAGGGCCCACATCTCTCATTTTAAGTCCCCACTTGTTATGACAAAGTCCCTACAGGAATGTCACAACAGTCCACCTAGCTCACTGATCCATCTCAGACACTGGTCAATTACCATTACTCAAGAAAACATTAAAGACAAGGCACCTGCAGTTCAGAGGTTCTGCAGTTCAGTTGCTAATGTGATGTTTCTGTGCTTAAATGAAGACATAAAATTAGGACCTAGTGAGGGCAGTGTACTCTAACTAGCCTGCAGCAATTTCCAGTGAGGTACCTCCCAGCTATGTTCTAGCACTTCCACACAATGGAGCTGATTCACTGGGATTTCAGCTGGTAGAAAAGACTATTCTCTGTGAATGCTGCATCAGGTTAGCTATATACATCCATGGAGACAAAAACCCTCAGTGAAAACGCAACGGTAGTGCCTACATTTCAACAGCTTCCAATTTAGATGTTGACAGTGTAATTGTTCTTTGAAAGATTGAAAGTATATCCTTAAATTTAGTAACGTCAAGCAGAGCAAAGCACAAATCCTTTGATGTTTAGTGAACATATGGGGCCAAAAGTAGTTTTGAGCCAGATTTTTCTTAACTTTACTGTCCTTAGTAGGTTTATACAAGTACAACTGAAAACAAAACTGTCTTTCAAACACTGGTCGGTAATTAAACTCTAGTCAATATATACTTACGTTGATAACACATATACTGGTTGATTTCTTTTCTCCAGTGTTGTAGAAATATTTTTCTACAATATCTGGTTGTACAAATATTTTACCTATCAATTCTTTTACAGGTTAAACATCCATATGATTATTTTTGAAAGCCTTGGGTAGTATTCGTAAGTCAAAAGTTCAAGCTGAAACTTTACAGGAAAATACCAACATAATTATCCTTCATCTTTGCTGAGAAGTCCTGTTAACATCAATAGTATCTCCACCTACAAAGCAATTCAAGATGATGGCTCAAGGAATACCACAGCTGATGACAGATAACAGAAAGCTGGAAGAAGCCCACTGGTTTTTTTAAACACTTTGGAGCACATCTGAGATAATTAAGATTGATTGAGCACATCTTATTTCCTAAAAAGATTTTAACATTGTGGGGATTGTTGTTTCCTTTTGAAAGACTTTATCTGTGTACCAAGTCTGATGGAGTCCTGCCAGTGTAAGGTTAGTTATACAGGCTGAGTCAGTATTTACGTTGTTGGCAGTCGTCTGCTCCAATACTTTTTTCCAAAACCAAAGTAGCTTAAAAAGACAATGGAGTAGAATGAACCTCTGGTAGTTCATCCAGTGACGTTTCATTGTATGTTTGGTCAGAGACAAAAAGGGATGAATGGAAGGAATTGCTAATACTGCATGCTTTCAGGCAACCAATAAATGAGTCGTTTAACTAGTTATGCCTGGAGTAATTTCTCTAGAAGGTTTAGTTGTCAAAGTTTATAGCAATCACAGAATGGAAGGAAGAAAACCAAGCAGAATGGTTGAGTCATAACTCTCAAAAAAGCACACAGTTGAGTTCTCACATACATGTACTTGCAAATGCACGTGGAGCTGTTCTCCAGTTGGATTTGGCCTCACTCTGTCTGACAACCAGAGCAAAACTGAGGTCCGACACCTTCTCAGTCCCATGAAGAAATGTTTTCTTCCTAGAAGAAAAACATATTGGATTGCCCAGGATGATGTCAAAAAGAGTAAAATAATGTCACTACACTCCTTTGCCATAATGACAGTGTTTAAAAAAAAATTGTCTCCCCTTAGCTTATGATAAACCCTGTGTCAAGAGATGTTTGTGCTTTCAGACATTAAAGAGTTTTCTCCTTTATGCATAGTTTCCCCTATTGACACACAATGCCTCTTCACAGGTGCAGCAAGGGAAGAACATAATGCAATTTTGTAAACATTTTAAACACATAGACTTGTAGATCAAAGCCAGAAGGGACAAATATAAGTTGACTTCCCATGAAACACATCCCAGGGGAGGGCAGCCAGGACCTTTGGGTTTTGTTCCCTTCCCTTGCCCTCTCTGCTCACCTTGAGAACAGTGACTTTACACTGCTGTAATCACATCATTGTGAAAATTATTCATTACTCTGCAAATGGTAAATCAAACCTGCCTCCAATGACTTGGGTCTGTACCCCTAAGAACTGCTTTGGAAGAGCTGCTACAGATCAAACTGCACTAAAGACCAAATGTGCATACGTGTATCCAGAGTTTAATATGGAAAGAATCTCCTCCCACACCACGAGGGACTATAACTGCAGTTATTGACCCAAGGATAGCAGGTTTAATTGCACAGCTGTTCAAATCCCAGTGACACTGTCAGAGAAGGAGTTCTGCCTTCCAAGTGCCTGCCACCTCTGTACCTTAGAGGCCAAAGTATAGATGTGCCGTCCTAACTTCTTATTCTCCAAACTAAAAAGAGTTAAATCACAAAAGCAAATTCAGTCTTAAATCAGAATAGTGAGTTTAGTCAGTTACTCACAGGAGAATGCAGGATGTCAACATTTACTGACTGAAGGCGCTACCTTTACAACAAAGTCGAGCACCAATCATTAACCAATTAACTAATGTTTTCACAGCTCAGCTTCTCACAAACTACAAATGTTTCACTGATATTTGCTTGTATTTGCTTAACTTTGGCCCCTGATACTTGCTTAACTTCAGCCACTCTTGCCTGCAGTTGTATACTCCGGTGAGGACACAGCCTCCTATCTTTCCCTCATAGTTTGTTTCCAAGCACACAAAAGAGTCTGTTTCTTTGGTTTTGACCATGGATGTTTCTACCTGAGTTGTCGCTGACCCCAAAGTTTCTACTGTTCATAACTATAGCTTTGCTTTAGCAATAGTGATAAGCCACAGACTTCAAGTTTGATAGCTCTCATACCTGTTAGCTTGTAAAACTTAGGATCTGGCTAGATCTCCACCTAGTCCCTCAGATTGCAATTAATTTGAGTGCTGAGAATTGGGAAGGACTCTCTGGCTGTTTCAGGCTTACCAGCCTGTATAGCAAGGAGGACTTCAGGGATTTATCAACAAACCTAGAGTGTTGCAGGTTTTCTTGATTAATAAAATCTGAAAGAAAATATCAGTTATCGACATTATAATTATGTAATTACACCAGTAAATTCAATTTGATTAAAAACAGCCCTGTGAAGAAACCACATGTTTTACCTCTTTTTAAAAGGTTACAGTAGAATCACTTCTCAAAGCTCCTACCTGGGGAGAAGGGGGAGAAAAAGCTAAAACCAAAGAAAAATAGTGATTCAGACTTTCAACTTGCTCCCCCGGGTGATGTGGGGATCAGTGAAGAGAGAGAATAGGATCTTGCTTCTCACCTTTTCCCCATTTATTAAACTCTAATATTTCTAGCTACAAGGGGGGGGCTAAATAAAAAACAGGCACATATTATCTGTGAGTTTTTACATTAGATCAGCTGAAAACTGTCATTCTTTACTACGAAGTGTCTGTATTTGCCAACAATTCTTTGTGTCTGACTCATTTCCTTATTACCTCTCTCTCCTCCTCAGTTTTCCCTTAAGGGATTGACTTTCCCCCACCTCAAATGAAAATAATTTCTTTGGCATATGAAGGTCAATGGCAGATTTTCTAACGTCTGCCTGCCTAGGTCTCCCACTCTCTCCTTCTATCTGTCTGCTTTTCTAAGACATCTATTCTTTTAGGCTCTTGCAGAGCATATAACAGGCTTTGCTCCATATTAGTGCACTTCTTTTTCTTAAAGGTGAACACAGATGTGCCACTTAAAATTTCCACAGTGATGTGACCGAGAAGTCTACCTGCACTCTGCAAACCAAACTCAGTACTCATAGAGTAACATAAAGCAATGCACTTAACAGAAGGAAGGATTAATTTTAAGAGTTCTCCTAGCTTAAAAGTTGAGTAATCAAAGCAGTCTTCCTCCTTGGTGAACAGTTTGAGGGGTCAAAAGCAGATTCAAAGGGCTATTTTCTCTCTGCTTCAATGATACAGCACAACCAAAAGAAAGGCAGCTCTGTTTTGATGGTGCCCACTGGAATCCTGGAGGGTGCTCTTCATGCATTAAATGGTTGCTGAAAGAATTTAACCCTACCTTTTTACTGTTTCACTGCCTTTTTACTGTTTTTTTTTTCTTTTTTTCACACAGGAGGCAAATATACAGCATATGAGATACAGAAGGTAGAACACAGCAGAAAAACAGCTGCAACGTACATAGAGTAGACAAGAATGCTTTCAGCCTTGCATTTTTATGATTTATCCAGCAAGGGAACACTGTCATTTTTAAATAATCTACAGATAAGTTACTCATTCTGCAACTTTCAGACTGGCTTATTTGACATTGTGTGTGACCTCAGAGATGAGTTTGGTAGATTCATCAGTTGATCAAGCTAGCATAGACAGCAACTTATTTGCTTTCTGCTAGAAAGCAATATATTTGCATAGAGCAGAAGACTGATTAGGGAAGAGGTCTGGAATTTTTATATTCTATAGCAGAACACTAGGCTAAAAGCGTATTTCATCTTATGTAAAGAAGAAAAAGCTGAAAAGTGAGTGAAGATTTGGAATATTCATCCTCAGACATTCTCAGACACTGAAACAGAGCCTGTCATCTGGAAACACTATGCCTTCATCCTGAAAGTCAGATGGCCTTTCAGCATCTCAAACTGGGAATCAAAAACGAAGATATTAACCATCACTAATTACTTTTCAAATCTGAACTCTTGGTGAGCAGGGTAGAAAGATGACGTTTTCCAGGCTCTGGCTGTGTAAGTGTTACTGGTCAGGACAGTGAGTGAACCAGTTGAAGTTCTAAGTAAATATTACAGCATTTGTAGAAAGAGATACTGAAATTGTAGACTGAAGTCTTCTCACAACAAAGTCAAACTGAAGAGTAATGCTTATTCAGTTGGGAATGGTAAACACAACTACTATCAAAACACCTCCTGTCAATACTAAGCTATGCAGGGTTTTATTTATTACTCATAGAGGGTTATTCACACCATCAAATCTGGACATCTCACTTAGGTATGATTCAGATGATCAACATTACGTTCCTTATAGAGTTAACAGAGATAGGTGCAGGCACTTCCCAGACACAGGGTAATTCTGTGTAATTAGGTCAGATGTCTAATGCAACACAAAGCGTGCAATTTGCATGTTTCCTGCAAGGGCCTCACAGGTCTTACTAATTCTATGACAGAGATCTTGAGTGGCATTTTCTTGGGGTGACAGACGTCTCACGGTTTCCATTTCTCTTCTCTCTGCCACCACAGTCTCATCAGCCTTTCACTTCTTTCATTTTTGCCTCTTACTATTGCAGGCTTTGCATATCAAATATGAGCCTGTAGATGAGAGTAAGGTCTGTGGAGAGGGTGTCACTGGGGGGTATGGCACAGGGAGGGACAGGCGTATGCATTAAGGTTGTAGGATGCAGACACAGCCATGCACAGGTGTAATAAATGTTATGGATGCAAACTGCATCTGTTTCCAACACAGGCTTCAGCCTCCCTGCCCAGTAGCCTTGGCTTTCCCTTGTTCCCTGATTCACTGTAGCTATCAGCTCCTGTGAGGCTTTACAAGAGCTGACAAATTCTGCAGGAAAACATAGAAGTATAAACTATGAGATTATAGTGTGATATGTCCAATAAGTGAGCTGAATCAAATTTCTCTATGTGGCATTACAGCACACTGCTGGCACAATCCCTCTGTGCATGTTAAATATTTTGATAACCCTGGTAGCAAGAACTACTCAGGAAATGTTTGCTTCTCCTTGGAAAATATAGACAAAAGTGGCAAAGAAGAGGTTCAATTTCAAAAAAGTAACATCTCCACAGACCAGCTGTGACTATTATTCTTTATAAAGACTGAAGAAATAAAGCACAGAAGTAGACCTTGAAATACTGTAACTAAAATTACAGACATTTTGGCCATCCCAGAATGCTGTAGGCCTCATGGTCAGAGATGAAGTTGAGAGTATCTAAAAGTGCACAAATGTTGTAGCTGTAAAAACAATAATTACCAAAGGAAAACCTGTCTGGATAAAGGAGGAACTCCATCTCTCAGAGGCACTGAGAAAGTTAACCCTGCATTTTGTAGACTGCTATATCTTTAAAATTTTTAATATAAGTTCAGCAAAAGATCTTGTCCTAGGTATGACCATTTTTAATTGCTGTATTTGCACTTACTATACTTTAAAATAACATTCTGGTTAAATAAGACCCATTTTAATAGCATCTGCTCTTTGACAGCTCCCTGGACTCTGCTCTATCAGAAATTCATGTAAATGGAAGGCTTTGAAGTTGCCTTAGTCTCCAGAAAAAACATTTCCCTCTACTTTAAATAAGATTGATTATAATAATGCTTTGCAAGTGTAATTTTAGGTTGTAAAGGTTTAGAGGGTTTCTTTTCTTTGCACCACATAGTCCGGATGTAAAACTGCCTTACCAGCAACATTAAACTGCAAAACAAAGTTCCACATGGCTCAACAATGCCTGCAAAATATTTAATCGTGGCCCAAAATAAAATTTTACAATTAAAGAAATACAGCATATTTTCTTAAGTTGAGCTTGCTTTTGTTAAAGCAGCAGTAAAAGAGAAGCACTGCAAGGTATTTTTTAGCATACAGGGTCAAATGGCCCTACTCAGGGCAGGGCAGAGGCTACTGTGAGTGGCGCCACTGCCTTGGTAGCTCTGAGAGGTGATGGGGTCCTGCAGCAATTGAGGACCACTGACATCCTCCCAGTCCATCACCATGAGATGGCTAGGGTGGGGTGGTGATGATGAGAGCTGCATAATCATGGAAAGACAAAGCAGTTGCACATAGATGGTTTGCAGAGGCCTGCTGGAATGGTGAAGTGCCTGTTCTCTCACGTGGTTGTCTCACTCTCAGTGTTTTTATGTTTATGACTAAGCCTCCCTATTTCCTACATGAATCAGCTATACTGCACTCATGTGCATGATGTCCTGCAGAGCAGAGTAGCACCTCTGCACCTCCAGCACATTAGGGACAGCCAGCTAGGCTTTTCCATTGGAAACTGGTATTTTAGAAAGAGCATAGTCCAAGCCTGATAAGTTCAATTCATAAATGTCTTTGCAGACCCGGATGCTTGGTTTCCCTGGTTTTGTTTTTCTCCTTCATGACCCATTCAATCCAGCACCAATTATTGGCATTTGTGGCAACAACTCTCGGACCTATCTTCTTAGATTGAAGTGAGGAAAATTCAGCAAAAGTTCAGATAAGCACAAACCGGATGCCTTGCTTTGAACATTGTGAAATCTTTCAACCACATTTAAAACAACAAATTCAGACAAAATGAAACATGAGAAGAAAAGGGTTTTTTCTCATCTTCAAGACCAGTCTTGAAGTCTTTTGCACTTTGTCCATCTGCATAGCTGTTTGTTGTATCATCATCTTAGCAAAAGTTACATATGAAAGCAGGATCATCTGGAGCAGAAGACACTTGTGCTTTAACATCCACAGACATGGAGTTCATCCTTGCAGAGGACTTGGACACATAACACATGGTGCATGTGCATGTGCACGTGCATGTGCAGTAAAGGAAAGAAAAATCACCAAGTGCTGACAGAGTGTTTCTACTCATACAGCTGATAATTCTAGATGATAGTCATTTTAGCTTTCCCTTCAAAGTCTACAGAAACGGCAAATTGATATCAAAACAGGAAAAGAGAAAGATGAAAGAAAGAAATACTAAGAATAGATTGAAAAATGATACACACAAAAGTATTTAATTCATGACTGAAGACAAAGTGATTGCCAAGTAGTATTTTAGTCAATTAGTATGTCTTCCTGCCTCTTACACAAAGGCCAGTGATTAAAGTAAGTTCTACTTAGATATAGTAAATTTTCTCTTTCAGAGTAGGATGAGATGATGAATAACTCCAAGACACATATTTCCTGAAGATTCAAAAGCCTTGCATCAAGTCTAATTTCTACAAAGAAAAAAAACCCACAAAAAAGTATCTGAGCATTGTTTATAAAGAGAATCATTAGATCATGTACATGAAGGTTTCAAAGCCCTGAATATGTAAGTAAGATTGGTGTGTTTTAGAAATTAAATCAGACTTGGTACTTGTAGAAAACCAGCATAAAGAACCTGCAAGAGCAAAATGGCAAACAACTGTAGAGAGGAAGCAGCAGGCAGAGAGAAAGTGGCTATTATTTTTCCCCTGTTCATTCTGTGGTCATCCATCATAGTTCATAACAGTTTATGCAATAAATAATAATTGATGCTTTGACAGAAATAATAATGCCTGGAGAAAAAGAACAATCAGGAGCTCCATATTAGAAGCCTTGCTTTGGGGGAATTTTTCCTATGTTTCATTTCTTTGCTACTAGAACTCTGGCAGCAACCTCATGACCTGAAAGATGCTGGGACCCTCATCTCCTCAGCAAGTGTAATGGCGGCTATGGTAAAAATAGTGGCTTCCCTGTTTTTCAATTCCTCCGCTGCAGAGGGGAAGAAGCTGCAGGCTTTGAGGTCAGTTTGTCTGAGTCCTGGGATATCCTGTCTACAGCCAGGCTCACAGCATGAGGCTTTTGACATCTGCCTTGACCTGGGAGCCTATTGCCACCTCTGACATCTTGCATTACCCTCCAGGATACCAAATTAGGGCCTGTGTCACTTTAGCAAGCCCTGCAAGGATGTTTTGGAGACTGAATGGTGTCTCCAGTAGAATGAGGTGCCTGTGTCTTGCCTGTGGTATCTTTACTATCATAGTGGTGGATATCACACTAGGACCCAGATGGAGAAGGCCCCATTCATACAGACTACATCTGTTTCAGGCATGGCTTTTCTGAGAAATATTGGAAACATTTCTCACAGCATATATAGCAAATATTCTGAAAAAGATTAGCAAAATAGCAAGGGAGAGTTGTTCTTTTTAAGCCATAGAATCACGGATAAATGAACATTCAAATTCAATGTGTGAAAAAATATTTTAAGTGTTTCTGTGATTACATTCAAATCATTTCATATCCCATCTAGACCTGATCCTTGTGCGAACTTTCCTCAAATATTGGTTTAAAATAGTTCAAAATCTATTTTAACTCATAAATAAATCAGTAATTTATTAGTAAATTCTAAGAAAATTAGTTTTTACCTAAAAATATGTCAGTTATTTCTCAGCCTGATCCACTGAATTCTTCATGGGTAATAAGAATGATTGTTTTCCTTCCATTCAGTACAAAGGTTGGCACAACCATAGGTATAGTGGAACCACAATTTCTTCCCTTTAGACCAGTGATTGTAGACTGGCAGTTAGACCTTTAGACAAACCACAGGGCCAAAAAAAAGCATTTTAAAATTCTTGATAACGTAGGAACAAAGTTAACACAACTCAACCTCTAGCAAGCACCTAAGCTTATCTGTGCAAATTTTAAGCATGTAGGTGACAATTCTTTCTGACTTGTCTGGTTGTTTTGCTTTCTAAAGCACTAATTTCGGAAATGGAAAAATATATAAACAGAAGTCAACTCTTCTATGTTATGTGCCAAAAACTTCTTTAAACATGGAGATGAACCTCTTTTTTTTGTTTCCTCTTGGTTTTCCTTTCCTTTCCTTTCCTTTCCTTTCCTTTCCTTTCCTTTCCTTTCCTTTCCTTTCCTTTCCTTTCCTTTCCTTTCCTTTCCTTTCCTTTCCTTTCCTTTCCTTTCCTTTCCTTTCCTTTCCTTTCCTTTCCTTCCCTTCCCTTCCCTTCCCTTCCCTTCCCTTCCCTTCCCTTCCCTTCCCTTCCCTTCCCTTCCCTTCCCTTCCCTTCCCTTCCCTTCCCTTCCCTTCCCTTTCCTTTTTCCTTTCTTCTGAAAACTGAAGAATTATTACCTTTTGTCATCTGCACGTATGTTCATACTTGTTTCATTGAGTGTCCAACATTCATATGTAACTTAATTGAAGGCTATGGGATTTATTTTGGGCTAGGTGTTAATCTGCTGCATATTATACCTGTGACCTTGAATCAGAAAAAAGAGGGCAACATTTTCAGTGAATATAGAATTTTTTTTTTCAAAATAAAGTTGATGATGAGGGAGAAAGTTAGTTCTCTTCCCCTTTACCTTCACAAAGCCCATGACATAACTGGGAAGAGTTTGCCCACTCTGAGGAGATAATATAAACTGCAAGAATTACAGAAAGTTAGGAAGCTAATGTTTTAGAAGAATTTTGACAGTTATAGTTATTCATAGACTCAAAAACACACATTTGAAAAACTAGAAATGAAATATTGATGTCCATGCAATTATTTTATCCTTCTTATTCTTTAATACCATCAAAGAAAATTATCCTAATGATGATTTAATTCTTACAATAATCCAAATTCTCTGTTTTCATTCTTTATTGTGATCTATGATAAAATGTAAACACACCATTCCGTGTTTTACCATAAACACTGAAATGATTTATTGGATCAGCAACTGAATGTACCTGCTCATGTCTCTGTGGTTATTACAGAGACAGTCAGCTATAAAGGCTTACTACATTCTAAGAGGTCAGTTCCCTGTTAATTTGGGCAGCATGATGCAAAATCCTGCTGGAGCTCTGCTTTGGGCTGTTTTTAGGATCTTAGCTGCAAAGAACAATAAGTTTCTCCTTGCAGAAGAGGGTGGAAGGGTTGTCCTTCTGTGGAGGAATGGAATGACTGACACAAAATTCTGTGTCTTTCAATGATCTGCTCTTAAGGGTAGAGCTGCATGAAAGGACAACTCAGTCCCCCATGGGCATCATCCTCTGGCCCTCCAACTTCTCAGTGAAAGCTTTCCTTAAAAGTGCTAATTAGCTTCTCAATATATAGGAAAATATATTACTCACTATTCCAGCCCACCTTTCCTGTCTGCTCTGAGACTACCACCATCAGCAGAGGGCATTGTTCAGATAACTTGCAAAGACAGATGCAGTAATATGGAAATAAGTAGGAGCAGCTGGAAATGAACTGCCAAGAGCCTGGAACAACACCTATCAGTGCAAGCTGGGATTTCGGTATCAAACAATGATCAAGCCTGCTGTTAAATGATCAATTATACTATAAGATTGGTGATATCATGACACATGAATAAGCTATGGAAGGGGGGTCCTTAACCAAAATATCCTGGTTTTCAAATGGCAGGCATCCAACAGTAGATTTAAATAAACAAGTTTATACCTTCCATGTACTAGCAGAGCTATTTGATTACTTGGCAAAGCACTGAAAAAATTGTGTTTGCTTATTTTGCTTTTGTAAGTATTTCCTAATTGCAAGCCACTACCGATATATTTTTAAGAACAACTTGCTTTGTCACTGGATGTTAAAGGCAAGTAAAATACTTTGCTTAGAGAAAGTTAGAAATTGCTTTGTTTCTCCTGCTTTGGGAATTACAGATGTTTTGGTGTTCTTTGTGCTTCCTTTGCAGACTTTGACCTTTAGCATTTGAATTATTTTAGCCCAAGGATAAAAAAAAAAAAAAAAAAAAAAAAAGAAGAGCTTTCTCGGTTGCCAAATGTCAGTGCATCATCTTTGGTTTTGGAGAACAGCCTTGTTCTCAAAAAAATTTAAAATACCCTGGTACCAGTTAGGAACATATTAGTAAAACACTAATTATAAACTGGAATGTGTCAGAATTAAATGAGTTACGATCTGGCGAGGACCTGCAAACTACAGTCAGATACTTAATAAAGTTTAGACATGCAGCTGTGAAGACTCCTGGATCCTTGCCACCTTTTATTAGAGTGGCGCCCAGCAACATTGCTGTAGTTAAGGGTCTGTCAGCATTTCCATTATAAAAACCCATTTTTTTAGGGCCTTGTAACTTGCCCATTTTAAATCACATCAAGCTGAAACTTGACATTAAAATTGTCAGGAATAATTTCTTTTAAGACAAAAAATGTAACTTACATTTCTAGTCTGTCTTTGTTTTAGATTTGGAGAGGTAAAGAAAATAAAGTGCTTGTCATATTTTATTAGAAACTTATTTTTGTCACACTTCAAAAAAAAACCTAAAGCAGGGCTTGAGCTCAAAAAATAAATATTTTTAGACCCTTATGGCTGAATTTTGCTCTTGGTTTCCCACTGAGGCATAAGCAGAGAGTACAAAAATGGCATTACATCCTGGTCTCTGAATCTACTGTCTTGAATCTGACCTGTGATTTCATATTAACACTATGATTTGAATAAAACAACAGCTGATTATCAACATTATACATTGTGGAGTTTTATGTTCCTTTTTTGGTTTTGTTTACATTTTAGATTTTACAATAGACATTTCATTTCCTCCTTGCTTTCTGTCAAGGCCTCAGGCAGTTTAGTCTGAATGTTTATAATTCCCCAGAGCAACGCAGATTTACACTACCTGAAGACCTGCTGCTCAGCCTGTTACACAGTTTTAAGGGATTGCTTATCTTTGGCCTCCTTATTTCTTCCTTCCTGAAATGAAGGAAAAATTTTCTTATTATGCGCTTTCTCAAGAATCCTTCACTTTTGTTGTCTCCTTTTCTGTTTTTCTTCTAACATATATGAGGGAAGGAAAAAACCCAAAAGTTATTTAGTTAATGTAAAGTTAATGTAGCGCTTGTTTGTGGTGGTAACATAACAGGGGAGGTGGGGGTCTTGAGATTGACACCTTTGACATTGCTGTATTTGGTCAGAGGGATAAAGATCAGCTTTGTTACCTGCTGGAAATATTGAGGAACTCAATCTTTACAAGCTACTATGTAAGACACACCTGTGTATGTTGTCAGATCATCGCCTGGTCTCCCCTTCTCAAGTCATCAAGAAACTGAAACAAATGAGACACAAATAAAAACACGATAAGCAGTGCACCTAAAGCTTTAGGTATTGAAAACAACATATGTCCACAGCCAGTTGAGAGGCTGCAGCCACAGGCAAGCCAAGGTCCCCATGCACCAAACCTGGCTATTCTGGGCAACCTATTTTATCTGGCATTAGCTATAGATTTATCCTTATATTTTGCCCTTGTCTCTGGTCTCATGTGTATTTAGTTGCAGTTCTGGATTACAGTCCTAAATTTGGTACATTCCTTAGCTTCTCTTGTTCTCACTCCCTCTGTATCCCACGTTTGATACCTGTTCAACGTCCTCAGTCTTTGTCTAAGTCTAAATGTGACTTTCTGTATCCTGTCTGACAACCAGATACATTAATCACAAGGGGTTGATTTTGATTGGTTTTAGCATGGCAAATTCAAGGTCACATTAGTGGCCTTAGCAAAAGAGTAAGCTAATATGTTTAGCTTCAGTTTGTGCTGGGATAAAAGGCATGTAGGATTGGTTACCACAGCTCAGCTGATGTGAAATAACTGGTTAATCGACTTGTCACCTGATAGTGCATCTGAGACCTACCTTTGAAAATCCAGCCTCAAGTAACCCCTTCTTCTCCTCCTGGCCTCCCCACTCCCCCACCAAATCCTCAGGGCAGTGAGCATGGTCTTCAGTTCCTTCAGTGATCTGTTAGAAACAGATCAAGTGCCTCCATGTCTTTCTAACAAGCAAAAAAAAAAAATTACTAGGACAGAATCAAACCTGAAATACTGCAGCACATGCTGCATAAGGTGTCAAAAGCAGCAATAGCAGGGGTCTAAGGCTGAAATCATGGTTTTGGTGAATCATTGTTCCCAGCCACTCAAGCTGATCAAGCCAAGGTCTCACCATCGGGATTCATAAAATCAAAGACCGTGAGTCACCTGAGAGTCTCACAGAGTGGTAAATTAACATCCTTTAAGCAGAGTGTAACTTCTGCACTTTGCTGAGCTGAGTTTCATTAGCTTGTTCATTTACTTCATGTGTCATATTCTCACCCTTTAATTTATCTCTTTTATTAAGGGCTTCATTCCCACCTTCTCCAGTTCAAGTAAAACAGCTTATAGGCGTTCCTCCTCAAGGTGTGAAATCAAAGACGTGAATTACCAAAGTCCTGAGCACTGGGTTGTTTTCCAATCATTTCAAGGGTACTCATCAGGCAGCACTTGAAATTCAGATATGTTGCATAGTATGGACAAAACTATGAAACCATGAAGGTGACAGGTCAAGCCTCGGGATCCTGACCATGTCTCAGGAGGTGCTGTGACAGTAGAGGCATGGCAACACAAACAGTGAATTGTGCTTGCCCGCACTCACTTGCTCCCCCAGGAGGGAGAGGACTGATGGTGCCAAAATCACACCAACAGGCACATTGATTTCCAGGCCTTTAAAACCCTGGGAAAGACTCTCTTTGGCCCATACATCTATGTGTCCACTCTTTCTCCTGCAGTCAGAGAGGCATTTTCTTCCCAAGTTCAGAAGGAAATGATTTTTTTCTTTTTTTCTTTTTTTTTTCCCTTGCCTGGAAGAAAATAAGAGTTTAGGCTGGCTTAATCTATAACAAAAGTGTCTGTCTTTTTTTTCTGCATTTGTAATTCAAAAAGCAGCTTAAAGTCTTAACATCCAAACATTTCTAGCCCCTGAAAAGCTGTTGATAGGAGCAAATTATTGGAAAGAAAGCATACTTAAAACTGTAATGCTGATTGACCAGGTCAGCAGGAGCAGGTGTGTTGATAAAGTATTTGGTTGTTGCCTTGGCAGCTGACCCCTGGGATCTTTCTCTCAGAGGACCCCATGGTCTTGTGCTCTTTGCTGGGCACTAGTGCGAAGGAAATGCACAGGTCTGGCACAGCCTCAGGTGGGAGCCAAGCCTACCCTATGACCCACAAAGGCAGGCAGCTCCCCGAGGAGGCTCTGGCAATCTCTGAAAGGCAAGAAAACAGGGGCAAGGTGGATGCTAGCAGAGTGCTCATAGCTGCTTGCAGAGGAGTGCTTACTTGGTTTGCACAGCCTGTGAGCAGGCCTGAGCATTGGGCAGCAGCAGCAGCAAACCTTGGCAGGTGGTGGCTGTGCCCAGAGCAGCCCAAGGTCTGCCTGTGCATGACGAGCTTTGACATCTACCTACTCACATCTGAGCTAGTTACTGGGTCACACAAGGGCACACAGAAGCTGGGGGAGATTCATGTTTTGGGGTGATAGAAAACAGAAGTGAAAGACTCACAGAAGCAAGAAAAAAGCTATTGCGAACCTCAGAAATGGTGTTAGAGGGGAGTATCCCTTGCTTCCTACTTGCCTTCTTACTGATGTTGCTCCAGATATTGGGAGAAGTGGTTCCTAAAACTATCTTAACTGACGCTATGCAAATATTTTGTTTAGTAACCGCACTATCTTGTGACAATTGTTTTAAGATACCAACAAATCCTATCTACTATCGTAGAGCACCGTACAGAACAATTTTAGTAATCTATTTTTTCATATCAAATAGCAATCTTAATAAATTTAAAGAGGCTGCTTGCAGTAGAATTTTTCATGTCTCAAGACACTCATTTTTAAGTGTCTCTGTGAGATATTTTGCTGCTACACAAACTGTCTTCTTGCTAGTGTAGTACCAATTCCATGGTTCTCAAAAGAGAATTCCTTTGTGTGAGATGTGAAATCAAATGCAGAGAATACTTGCTACAGAAGAAACCAGAACCTGAGTCAGTGTCAAGGCACTTGATGAAAGCTACATTCCAGATCACTACACGCAGCACCAAGTTGCAAAGACAAGCCAAGCGCCCACATAATAATTTCCACTAATGTCACCAGGGATAAAATGCATGCAAGATTGGTTACCACAGCTCAGCTGATGTATGTATGTGTATATGCTCTGTGTGCACACAGCAAGTTAGTAGACAGAACATAAAGGTCAGCTTTGCAGAAAAAAAAAAATAGCACAGGAAGGGCCATACTGAGGTGGTCTAAAATCCATCTACCTCCCTCTAGATGACAGAAAAGAAACAAATTCTAATGTCTTGAGGAAGGTCCAAAGCACAGAGTGACACAGAGATAATCATTAGAAAATATTAGGTATGAGATGTTCAGACAGGCTCATTATTCAAAACTAAAACCTAGTAAACTGCAGAAAAGAAGCCATTTCCGTGAACTGCAACTGTTGTCATCAGTATCATGGGGAACACTTAATTACCATGAATAACTAATATTTGTTTTGCACTAACATAACCAGCGTCATCTGCTGTGCAAAAGTGTTGGCTTAGCTTTATAGAACCATAGGGAAGGGTACAAATAGCAAGGCCTAGCACAGCTTAACTCTCATACAATGAACAGATGAAAAAAGAAATTCCCCAGGTCACATAAGTCTATATGCCAACAACTGGGAAAATAATGGGATTGGAGTGTTGAATGAAGAACTTTGGCAAAGCTGTGAAATCCTGACACCTTGGAATACCATACATGAACCCCATGAGCCAACAAGTCACTAAGATAAGTCCTCATAACATTTTCTAGCAATTTGTCCTATATTTATGCTTCCTGGGGAAAGGTGAGTTGCAGCAACCATGAGAATCAATTTATTACATGTCATCAGTAATTCCAGCATTGTGGTCTTTTGTAGTCTGACAAAGCTATAATAAGAGACAGCTCTGTCTCTGCTGTGCAAAAACTTCCCAGGGAAGCAAAAAACTCAAGACTCAATTCGTATTTGCATTGGGGCTGTTCTAAGCAGACCGATTAATGCAAAGAGAGCTAAATAGAAATGAGTGTCACTATAGCCCTGTAACTATTCACCCATTCTCTTTTGCTGTGTCATGCTGAGCGTCTGTAATAGCAGAACAACTAGGTGGGAGATGCCAAGGAGACAGCCTGCTTCTCCCATTTAAGGACACTGTGCTCAGTGCTCTGGGCTCAGTTGTGATTCCCACTTGCAGCTCTCTACACCACTCTGGTGGTTTAGAGGGACTTTGCCCTTCAAAGTTGCCTTCAACAATGCAGCCAGGATGCCTAATTGCCTCATTGCACCATTACCCTTTGGCTGCTAGAGCAGTCCTGAGCAACCCAGCATTGCTGGCTTCTCCAAGCATCTGAACATCTTCATCTGGAGCTGGAATGGCTCAGTCCCACTGAAGAGAACCTCAGTGTTGCAAGAATGAGCTCATTTGTGTGATGTTTCTAACTGCCATGTAGGTCTGCAGAAAGGGAAACAACAGTGTCCTGTTCTCGGATGGATCCCATTTAAGGGAAGAATTCAGACTTGTGAGAACAACCACAGCTCGGACATGTGGCTAATTGAAATACAGCCATTTTCCATTAGGGGAGGCTGAAACTACAAAAGATGAACATGTTTGCTTTTCATTTCATAGATATTTTATTAGGGATTAAATTTTACTACAGTACATACTTACAACAGGCTGTAGATTTGAAGAATTTTTATTGTTGATTTTTTACATGTTCACAAATTAAGACAGTGGCTGATTTCTACTCCAGTTCATTAGAAGCAGAACTGTGTGCTGACCCTCCAGTTCTACCTTCTCTGCTCTGTCCTGTGGTTGGAGAACTGTCTACAACAAGAGAACAGCTGCAAGGAAAAGCCTCTAGATTGTGAGGTTTAGAGAAAGCTCACATCTATAAGAGATGATGCTCAGGATACTCTGCACATTCCTACTGTTTCCTTTTTACACTAGTTGCTATCAGTCGTTCCAGGAAGCACAAAGAAGTCTGACCACAGCCATAGACTCTGACACAGGCATTTCAATGGTGCAATGGGAACCATCCCATAGCACCACCAGTTCCACCTGCCTTGGGCAAAGCTTCATGAAAGTACAGCTAGAACTTTTAGAGGCTTAATAAGTATTTTGTTGCCTTCTCAAACCATTTGGGGGTTTGAGTTTCTTTTTACAGCTTGTAAGTTTAAGTTACATATCTAGCAAAAGTACATTTTTATCTGTGCCAGACTCAGGGCAGATGTACGAAGAAACAGAAGGCTGCTATGCACTTCTTATTGCCCAGTAGTCCTTGTAGGTCTGAGCTGCCTCACTATTTCCCTTTCTAAATAGTGAATTAATATACCATGTTGCTGTGACAGCTGTGGTAATCCTGCTGAAACAAACCTCATTTAACAAGAAATGAGAAGGTGGTGGTGAGAAGTGAAAAAGGCCCTATATGTATCAGCTCTAACATATGACCCTGGCAGGTTGCCTGTCTCAGGGTGTTCATTGAGGGAGGCACCGTTCCCTAAAACTTGAGAATGTGAACAAGATTGCCAACTGCAACTGCAGAGACAAGGACATTGATGCTTTTTCCCCTTGTCTGAACATGCAAATGGCTTTGCTTGCTTTTGCTGAATGGATGGGGGCTGTTACCCCCACAGAGCCTGCATAGAGCAACAATAAAAGGTGCTGGAAATATGACTGATTCAGGACAATAACAAGCAAAAAGTTCAAGAGAAAGTGGGGATGCATACTTATCTACTGTACTGCTCTTTCTGAAAACAGAGATGAATGCTCTGGCATTTGTAGGGCAGAGCTCTGGGGAAAGTGTCTGTGACCTGAATCTATTGATCCATTTTAGCTGTCAAGCAATGGATTTGTGTTTTACAGATATTTTTCTTCTCTTGACCCTGCATGACATGACATGCCCTTTGAAATTTCTTGCTAAGATATTGTATGAGATCTAATCTGGTGAAGGTGTGAGGGGGTTTTTTTTGTCCAGGGAAGTCTAAAAGTGTGTTGTAGATAAAATGTGAATGATTTGGCCCATAATTACCTCTTTACAGAGCAAAAAATAGAAAGTGTGAACATAACTTGTCTACAGCAGGTTTTCAAGAAGTGATGAAACTATATTATTTGCTCTAAAAAGATCCTAGGCCACAGAACAGTAAATAGCTGTGAAGTCATAACATAGGGCCTAACATTGCCATCCACAAAGTAAAATTCAGCTTTAAAGTGCAGATGAACGAATAGTATACAGGAGAGCTGTAAACTGTGGACTATCTTCAGTCATAAGGAACAGGGGCATGGGGGTTGACTCAGCAAAGATTGAGCAAAATCTAAAATGAGGAATTAGGAGAAACCCTGTCAGAGTACCTCTTTTAACCAGGTCTAGAAGTCTCATCCATTTTCTCAAGTAGAGCTTGATCCAAAAGGCAAGATATGTCCTTAGGCACTGAGAATAGTAATGTTTTCTGTCTGTTTAAATATCTCAACTTCTACGCCTGCAATACTGATAGGCTTCAGCAGGAGTTTGTGGGTGCTCAGTATGTGCTCAGCTTTCAGGCTTTTGCCTTGTGTGTTTAATTATAAAAGCAGTGGAAGAGTTTTGTATATAAAAACAGCAGGTCATTCGTGTTAGAATAACTTAGACCTAAAGATGTCTTAGTATAACTGACAGTTGGGACACAATAGCTCTACCTCAGGCAGCTGACGTGAAAGAGCTTTGTTACCGAACAGCATCCTGACACCAGCTGGGGAAAAAGAATAGAATTAGCTTGCCACAAAATGGTGTAAACATCGAAATAAGTGCAGTGCAAATAATAAGGAAATCTGGGAAACCTGCCAATATAATGCTGGTCAAATTGGCTAGTAAGAACAGAGTTAATCCTTGGGACACTCCTCAGTGCCCAGAATTAGTTTGGATCTATGAATTATTGAAATATTCATTGTTTCTACTAAAGCTTTCTTATGGAATGCTTACCTAGAGTCCACGTAATCCACTAACACATTTACTTGTTATATGTTTTTATTACACTACCCTGCAGATGTTGCTGTTTCAAATTAGAGATGTAACTCCTACCACTGGCTGTTAATAACTATTTTGCCTTGAGACATACCTCATTTGCTAACTGAAAAAGGCAGGTTAATGGTGTCTGCAGTATAGTATATTATTAGAAGTGAGTTTGTGAAGTAAACTCCCAGTGACTCTAATCTCAGGAATGCTGACTCCTCCTGAGGTCAGTAATTGGGTATTTTGGAATTTGCCATAGCAGCAGGCCTAAGCCTGTCTTCAGCCCCCTTTGAAATTCAGACCCTGAGGTTAGCAAAATAATTGGTTCATTTGAACAGAAAATCAGAAAGTGAAGGGTCGACTTTTCCTCTAGTGTCTAACTTCCAATTCATCAAACAGATTTTGCGATGTTCCTCTCTCCTTTAGGTAACACAACAAAATCACTCACTGTCCAGTTTCATTTCCACAGAGCTCCTTGCCACTTCGCATTCCCTGCCTCAAGGCCATAAGTCTTTGGCTTACCACGAATCCCAGACAGCTAGGGCAGTACAAGTTTACTCTCTATATGTGCATTAGAAACACTTTCTGCTTTCACTCTTTGACCATTACAAAAACACAACATCTATTTCAATCTTTTCTTTCCAGTTTTCATCCACTCCTGTAAAATCAACAAGAAAGTGTAGCACTGACTGCCTCAACGGCTTGCTTTTGAACCACCCTGCAGCTTTGATCTCAAGATCATTATTATGAAGAGCTACCAAGGAAGAGAAGTGCTGCATTAGTCTCTGTACTGTTAAGATCACCAGCAGCACCCTAGAGCAGAGATACTCCCAAGATGGTTCATGTTAAGGATAGATACCAGATCAGGTTCACACTGATAGACAAGCTGTACTTGAAAAGGATCTGAAAGTGTCAGGACTGAGTTTTGTGTCCTTGATCCTGAAGGTCACCCTGGTACTGCTCTAATGTGAGTTAAATCAGAACGTTAGTTTGTGGAACTTGTTTGAATTAGTGTTAGTAAATCAGTAATAATAATTGTTTACAAATCAAGAAGAATAATAGCTTACACTTGTAAGGACAAATCTTGAAATTCTGGCTTGATTTTTGCTTAGATCCCTGTGAAAAAAAAAAATCTCCATCTCTGTTTTCCGTACCCTAGCTAGTTTCCTTTTTTTTCTCCTCCTTTTCCCTTTTTGCCTTAAGGTGGTTTTCATTATTAATGTCATCTTTGTAGACTATAAATGCTTCCCTGCTGAAAGGAATAAAAAATGGTTTTGCAAGTGGGAATGGCATAAGCAGGGACAGACACTGGAATTTTTCCCATGTTTTTCTCATTTGCCATTGTTTTTTGTTTGTTTTTTCCTATGTTACTTATGACTTAAACTTTCATTTTCCAAGAAGTTCTGAAAGTTTTTATTCCTGACAGATTCTGTTCTGGTCAACATCAGCATCTGAATCAGGACTGAGGACTCTCTGCTGTCTTCACCACCCACATTTTATATGCTTTGTGATTATGACAATGTCTATTTTGAATTGTTATGCACCTCAAATTATCCAGAATGTAAGGCTAAAATTATGGAGCCTTTGCACACTTCTTAGGTCATTTTAGGAAGGATAATAAAAACCAGGCTGTTCCTAAAAACAATTATGTTCTTCCAAGCATTACTACTAATAAAGAAAGGTATTACAATGCATCCGTAATACCAATTGTTTTCTTTGTCGCTAAGATTCCTGTCTCTCTATACTCTACTGTGCATTTCTTCTTTGAAGCCTGGTAATTCAATCAAAAAAAAGGAGCCAGATTGTGGATCTATGAAGAAGAAAGAAACCCCACAGCAGGTGGGGTTTTCACAGGAATGCCTGTAAAATCCTCACTACTAAAAGCAACAACAGGATACCCAAATTGACTAGAGCAGGAGATTTGTTATGGCAGTCAGCTTTCTGTCAATACAGCAAGGAATCGGCTATGTAACAGAAATAAAAATCCAGAGGATGCTTGCTAGGCACCAAACTTCTAATCCACTGTTTCTACTATGGCAGTACCTTTGGGTTCAGACTCTGAAACTGAGTTGTGTCTAGGATGGTCTGGGGTGCTGAAGACAAGGGTGCGGTTACAATGTGCTGCTCCAATGCCAGTACAGCGACCAGATTGGCTCACATCACACATATTAGCTTGAGGCTGATCAATTCTGTGCTCGCTGACAGTTTTCCAAGGGGTTGCTTTGACAGCTTGAGGTTACTAAGGAAGAAAAAAGCCTGAAAATGCCCACCTCTTTCAGACAAGTTTCCACTGTCGGTGACTGCGCAGAGGCTGGTATGGTGACAGTACCATGGAAAGATCATATTCTGGGATCAAAGCTACTTTTTTCTACCACTTTTTCTGTTTTCGAAACTGTGCTAGTTAGCCAAAGGAAAGGCAGGTCCTGCATCATGGGAGGACTGACAAACAAAGATGGTCTGGGGGAAAGACGGCTCCCATGATTGGGATCTGCCAGAGCTTTCCATATTAAAAGTGAAAAGCAAGCAGAATGTATCCAGACCTGCTGGATTATATTAGTTATCATCATCTCTGACTCCTGCAGTGTTAATGATTCCATGGACACTTTTTTCTGTCTGGCAATCTTTGCCTTGGCTCCTTTTTCAAAATAAGTCCTTTGTTCTTAACTCCTCTGTTTCTGTGTTGATTTGACTAAGATTTCTGTGGGAAAGTTTGAGATTTTCTTTTATTTCATTGGCAATGTTTCACCTTTTCCCCTACCCCTCCTCATATTTTTTGGACAGATTTCATTTCTAAAACAGCTGTCTCGCATTTCTGAAAGCAACATCCACATACTCAAGATTTCTTTAATTTTATCTTTCTATTGTACTCTTTTTCTCTCTTCTTTCTTTCTAATCTAAGTCTCCATGAGTGTTTTACAGCCCTATTCTGAAAAACTACTTTGTGAGTTGTGATTTATGTCTTTTCTACCCCTCCATGCCTGCGAACATACACACCAGAGCAGGCATAGGCAATTAGGCCACGTATGCATACAGAAGCCCAGAAACAGGTGCACAGTCATATACCTTACATCCAGAGCCTGAGACTTTGGACCTTTCCAGTGAGAGACTGGCAAGCTGCAGGGGCCTGCTGCTGGTTGGGAAGCAGATGGTACAAGCTGAACAGCCCTACTTATGAGGAACACTGCTGTAGCACTTGGTACAGCCCAGCCTTAGAGCTGCCCTATGCATGCACATGATGGGATAAACTGAAAAGACAGAAAGAATTTAACTTTTGTCATAGGATGTATAGATATATAGCTGCTGATAGTCCACACACAAAGTACTTTATGCCCATTTTTTTACTCCACAATCAATTAGCAGCTGTGGCCCAGAGAATGAGTCCCTGTGACACACAGCCAAGGGAGTAAGCACCTGTATTTTGAGATACTCAAATAAGTTTTTAGATAAAGCAATTCAAAAGTTTAACTTTGAGTATTGTTCTCCTCTTCAATTCCTGTCCCTGATGTCAACAGGTCTTCAGTTCCTTGAGCTATGAAATATGAGCATAACCAAAACCTTGCATAGACAGCTATGCACACACATGTTTGGCATTGGACTCCAAGGCAACAGTATCTTTTAATGCTCCTGGACTTTTCAGAGCCTTTGAACCTGGTGGGGGTGGCAAGTGCATGAGCAGTGCTCCTTGGCTAGGAGCTCCACACCAAGCATTGCAAGGAGGACTCCTGTCTACCTCAAAAATTCTATACTTGGTAAATATACATTTACAAAAAGCTATCAAAATCCTTCCTTCTAACTTGTAGGTGCCATTGGAAAGCTTCATGCTGGCTAGCTTTGGCCAGATATTCAAACCCTCTCTTTTTGGGCTCATAAACATCTGTCTGCATAGTGCCACAAAGACAAAGACATGTTCTGTGTACATAGGGTTTGTAGGAACCTGAATGTGTTCTGGGAAGAAACCTTCAACAACTTCACGGTCCATTTTTTGAGCTACTGAAGTCATGACAGGTATAAGGGGAAGACTCACGTGTCTATGACCAAAGAAAACCTGTTCCATATGTCTGAAATATTCATTCCCCTTATTTTGTGACTGGCTTTCCACAGGCAGCATTGCTCTGAGATGTCGAGGGAACAAGGAAAGAGAGACAGAAATCTGCTTTTGTTTAAACCTGCTTAAAAAAGAGAATACATTTAGGTGACCTATTCTGAAGCTTTTAAGTGCATTCCAAGAGCCTGATGGTACAGCTCACGTAGAAAGTAGCTGCAAGCTTTTTTTTTTTTTTTTTACCCCCCTGATCAAATCTTACTCTGTAGCCAGAGTGCAAAGATAGCACATTGCACTTTGTTCAATGCTTGCCCTTTGGATATTGAAAATGTTTGCCTGCCTAAGGAGGCTTCTCAGTAAATGGGAAAAGCGAGCAACAAAATCTCCATAGAGCTCATAGGTGGAGAGAACATGTACATTTACAGTGTAGTAACAAGCTAAACCTTGGGGCCCATTTTTTCTCCAGTCAGACTTTTCCTCCATTGCAATGTAAATGCACAAAGTACTCTCTGTAGTATATAAGAAAACATTTTGTAAGAGTAAATGCAAAAAACAATTTCTTCTCTTGCCCTGTTATCTATTACCCTATCTTTCTTCATGAGAGTCAAAATATCAGTGCTATGTCAGGAAAACTGTGTAAATCATAGAGATATGCAGGAACGGGGAGGAAAGCAATATGTTTATTTTTCAATTTTATGCAGTCTGCCAGCCCATGTCAAGGTGCTTTGGAATGGCACGAGAAAACAAACAGATTTCAGCATGTTGCAGGACAGGACCACAACATACCATATAATCTTAGCTATGTAAGCACATTTTTTACCATTTCTGAGACATTTTAGATTGACTAAGCTCCTGTTCTCAGCAGCATTATTTTGTAAAATTACGCTGCAGTACTTCTGACAGATTGTCAACAGATCTCTATAAGCACAGAAGGACAAGCAAGGTTGCCTTGCTGTGTCATTAAAACATTTTCATTGACAGGAGCAAATGTTTGAAATACAAATTAGTCTTTCTTCATTTTATTAATACAAGAACAATTAGGACTATAAAGGCTTACATTTAAGATGGGAAATAAAGTGTGCCATTTACTTCAAGTCAGACGTTGATCTCTAGCTAGTTTCTCACCTCAGAACTGTGGGACGCAGTTCTCTGTATAACCAGAGAGCACAAACGTTGTAAACCAGGAAAAGTTTGGGCTGACCCTAAGTAATTCTTAAACTTTTATAGCTTCACATGGATGGAATTGACTATATATGTGTAATTGGGGGGAAGAAAAAAAGTGATTGGCCAAACGCAGTCAAAATGAAGCATTTCAGTTCATTGAATTCCTTGGCTTATAGAAGGAAGAAAATGTTCCTGGAAACAGGGAGTAACTTTGATTCTCTGTTGTTCGTGACTTGGAAGGGCCTTCTGAAGTGCAAGGTACAGCTCAATCTGCAGAGCTTTCATATGTCTAACATATGAGGCCGCATAATTTCCAAGTTCATGAGGGACTCATAATGTTTTACATTAGCATGTACAACAGCTTTCACAAGACCTGTAGACAACCAAAACCCAAAGAATAAAATACAGATTTTGTGTCAGCTGTGTTCAGGTGGTGATTACTTAAAAAGTTTTCTGTTGCAAAAAAAAGTTCTGGACATTCGTTCTGTTCTGGATGAGACTACTGTAGCTGTAGGTCCTCTGAGGAAAAAAACGGAGTGTGTCCTGAGGGTGGGAATGATATATGTAATGGCATCCAAATATATATTTACCAGGAAAAAGGGAAAATAAAAACATAGGAAGACAGGAAGAATGTCCAGTTGGAACAGCACTGTCAATGGGGAATCTTATGGTCTAACATATAACTGAGCTGTAGTCACAAGGCTCTCTGCCTCTTCATTTTTATTTGGAGAAGAAAAGATGCCTGTTGCCAGGATCATCAGAGATTGTTATTCTTCATTAAAGCCATGAGACCTTGGAAAAACCAGCCCAGCTCATTTTTAAAAACAAAACCAAATAAGCCCTGCAAAACCCTGAAGGGAAGATAAGGTTACTTATTGTTGCTTAAAAATTCATTTGGTGCCATGTCAGAGCAGCAGTGGGTATATTTTAAAGTGGCAGGTCTAAAAAATATTGTTCTTTCTCCCACCTGCCCCTGAATTCTCCACTCCAAAAGAGGCATTCTCCTTTGGTTTCCAATTAGTGATCTGGAGTATTTAAAATTCAAACAAGGACCTTCTTCTCCTTCTCATACTCATTAGCTCACTCCAGCCCTCCTTAGTCAAGGGATTTTCTAAAGAGTTCATTTAGGAATGCTAATAATGGTAATTAGAGGTTGAGAAACCATGTTGAAATTTGACCCAAATTTTCACCCAAAACTTGAAATGAACACAAACTCTTTCTAAGTTTTGAAGGAGCTGGGAACTCCTTCAAAGAAGAAGCTTGTGACTTGAAATTTTTTCTTTTTTAAATGCTGTTTCATTGCTGCATACCAATCCCTTGAAAAATTATCTAAGCAGAAAGGCTGCTTTTTGAGAAACTTCTAGAAGCATTTGTTGAGCTGTTCTTTTGCGCCTGCCCATAATGCATGCAGTATTACTGAGCCTATTGTAAACTATGGGCCTCTTTTCTCTCTCCTTATTTATTCTGTGCCAATGGGATGATATTAAATTACCTCCTGCACCTCCCAGGAGCTCAAGCTTTCTTTATGCTACGTTTTTCATGTCACAGATGCCAGGCTGCTGCAGTCTCCTGCAGCTAGCTACAGCAGCTCAGTAGCTGCTTTGATATACAGTTTTTTCGTACAGCTCGGTGTGTTCCAGTGTGTATCTCTTTCATGATAGGACATGCGGCCAATGCTCAGATAGGATGGCTGCTGCAGCCTCCATGCACAGGGAAGATGCAAAAGCCATACAAAAGCTAATTCAGGTTCACTGGCTCCAGTGGAAGTTGCTCCTGGATCCTAGGGCAATTAAAAAAGCGGTAAGATCCGATGCTTCTAGTGATGGTTTTGCATCATCCACATCCATCTCCAAGTAAACAGGGCATGTATGGAAAGAGATAGGAACCAAGCCTGAATCAAGGAAAGACACAGGAATCAAGCGTGAATAAACTTGAACTGGGCAACACATAGTCTTTTCAGTGCTCAGAGAAAAGTTTGTGCCTTCTGTAACTGGATTTATGTAGGAGTAATTTAGATTTTAAACTACACATTGACCTTCTACAAATACTATTAACCTTTTTTAACTGTAATGCAAGCACTGGGTTTCATTATGACCTTGCATTGCCTGGATAGTTTGTCTTGCAAATCTTATTTTATGCCTGTTCCTTAAAGCTTCTAGAAATATATTATATATTTTCAATTCTGGCAGATTACTCTGGAACAAAAAGATTCTATGTCTTGCAAAAGACTTTTAAAGCCATTGGAACATTTGAATAAAATAAGAACAGTTTTGAACCTTCAGTTGCAGTTCAAATCTGAATCAGAGTTTCTTTGAGACTCATAACATCTTGAACAACTTTACACGTGGTTCATTATCAGAAGCAGACCTGGAATTTCTTACTGCAGGGATATTTTAATAATTAGGTTTGTCTTGAGCTGAAACAAAATGGCAAAATGGAAAAAAAATGTGCTGGATGAAATGCAGGGAAAAGATTGTTTCAGAAATATCAAAACATTTCAGTCTGAAAACGTAAAAACAAATGTTCTGGAAATGCTTCAGATATTAAATGCTTCAGTTAAGAATTTTCCATCCAGATGGAATGCTTTCAGCATTCTAAAACTCTAATATTTTGTATCTGGCTGGGTTTACCTAGGCCTTTTTTTATCAAAGCTGAATTATCAGATACAATCACTTCACTTGCTGGAAATAAAGTTGCTCTTTCTAAATGATGCGTGAACTATGTGATGTTTTAAAAATATTCTGTTTATACTTAGATTACATGAACAAATTTTCTTTCAATATCTAGTTATAAAATGTTTCGGTTATGTAGATTCTCAGATAAAGTGTATGTCCTAGTGAAAAACAAAAAACAAAAACAAAGACAAAACAAAAAAAAAGAGAGAAGAAAAACTGAATCATAAACTTTGTGAAAACTCAAAAAATGTAGCTGTAGGTAGCGTTTTTTTTACTAATACATACTATTTAAGAAGTGCTGGGATTCCAGCATGTTAGTGATTAAAGCTGGTGAAAGTTTAGAGCAAGAATAGAAGAAGCTTTACAGAGAATTGTCCAAGTTCTATACAGGTTTTGCAAAGCATTTCTAGTAATGTTCTTCAAAGCACAAAATACATACTGATATGTGTGTACACAGTATAAACTCTGCCTGCCTTTCCTCCTCTCAGTTTTGTTGCTGCTGTAGAATATCATTTGTGTTGGGGTCATATTACATGAAATTGTATTTATATTACATTTCTGTAGTATCATACCACATTTGAATAAGTGTTCTTTGAAGACAATGCCTTTTACTCAGAGGCCGTGACAAGATATTGACTTGAAGATCTTTTTTGGACAGTAGCCTTTTGATTAAAAATGCCTTTTCATTAAGAATGTTAATGTCTATGAAAATAGTTTAATTAAGGCAATTTTTAATTAGTGAGTAATTTAAAGCTTTGTGCAGTCAACATGACCACTTGCTTCCTTAGTGCTAGATATAAGATATTATTCCTTAGTGCTTCCTTAGTGCTAGATATTATTACTTGCAGTCAGATTGATATCATTCCTCTAGTTTTCACTGTGGGGAAAAAAAAGTTAATTACTCTCTCTATGGAATACCATTGCAAAAAAAAAATTGAAACCTTCTAACACAGTGGATGAAGTGAATGTTAAGTGTGAGAAAGCCTGGGATCAGCTGCACTTAGTGTGTGTTCTACACATAATTCCAGTCTTAAAGGAGTAATATTTTTCCACAACATATTACTTCCACTAAAATCCATAGCAGTGTTGAATTTTGTAAGGTCATGCACCAGCAAAAGTTACAAAAATATTCTGTCTAAACAGAAAAATTCAACAAGAATTACTCATGCCAGATGATAGCAAATTCATATTTGCCATCCTGAAAAGCTGTTCTACAAAGACAGACAGGAAGTTTTGTTAATGCAATTTTTTACACAATACTCAAATAAATCTGGGTGTTATAAAGCCATTCCTGGTCTCCTACAACTGATTTTCTCTCATTCACATTGCTGCAAACCAAGAGCTGTCCCACTGAGCTAAACAGCAGTATTAAGTCAGGACAAGGTGAATCAGGCTGTTGGTAACCCATGCTTTGTAGTATACAGAATTCACAGCCTTATAACTCTCCTCTTCTGGAGGAGACTGAGGGGGGATCTTATTAACATCTACAAATATCTAAAATTATAGATGTCTGGAGGTTGGGGCATCCCTTTTTTCTATAGTAGCTAGCAACAGGACAAGGGGTAATGGGATGAAGCTGGAACACAAAAAGTTCCACTTAAACATAAGAAAAAACTATTTCACTATGAGGGTGACACAGCAGTGGCACAGGCTGCCCAGGGAGGTTGTGGAGTCTCCTTCCTTGGAGGTCTTCAAGACCCACATGGACATGTTCCTATGCGACCTGATCTAGGTGACCCTGCTTCTGCAGGGGGTTTGGATTAGATGATCTCTAGAGGTCCCTTCCAATCCCTACCATTCTATGATTCTATGATTCTTTGGTAATAAGTTTGTAAGATTTGCTAGACTTTGAGAGGCAGGTTGTGAATAAACTAAGCTTTTGGAATAAGACAGCATGTACTTGACCTACTGTAAGTGCACTCAATAACATCTTTGCTGATCAGCAGTTTCTGGGTGAACCAGGCAGCCCTCATCATGTTAGCCAACAGAAGAAGATGTAGTGTGTTTTACAAATGCCACATACTGCTCAGGATAGCCAAAAAGGTTTCTTTAAAAGCTTTTGCAGACTCATGTGGTCACTCTGAGATCCCAAATCAGGCTCATAATTATAAAGTATTGAAATCTTGGGTTCTTCTTCTTTGTTCAAATATTTTTATTTTAATTTGGTGCCGTTATAGCATCTAGTTTGAAGAAGTAGGATAGGAATGAAGATCAAATGGTATCTGCCAGTTCTCACTTGTTTCTGACAGTGTGCTGGAGCCTACTGGGTGTGCAAAGACCTCTGCTACTACATAGCTACTGCAGTGGGCTAACTCACTAACTTCAGTATAGTCAATAAGAGTCAAAGCACCTCGTGATTTTACACATAGAGCTCTCTGGCACAGTGGCTGCATTTGCTTGGTTCCTGGTCTTTAGCAGGGGTTGTATAAACACCAAATGGCAGTCATGGTTGCCAGTGGTGTGATCGGTGACCCTTGAACCCAGGGGCTGGCACACACAGCTACCCCACAGATTCCCCTGAGAGCAAGGGCAGATAAAGGCTGACTGTGATACAGTAATAGAAATCCTGCTGTATATCGAAGCTCTATGGTTCTGACTAACAATGAACAAATCAGGGTATTTATTCCAGCAGCTGAGGCGTAGACAATTTGGATGATATGGGAATGAATTAGCTGAGTAACTCTCAGCCTTACATTTTCACTCCTTCTGAGGTACGTACTCTCACACTCTCCCTACCAAGCCTGTCCCAGACATAATTATCTTCTCTAAAGTTTCATGAGGGCCTTGTGCAGAAGTGACAGCAGAGAGGAAATACTAACTGCACAAACATGAAGCCAGGGCAGTTTTGAACATTTTGAATACATTAAGGCCAGCAGCATCCTCATTAAACTCTGATTAGCAAGTGGACTTGATCCAGGCTAATTCACTGCTGAATGGGATTTTTCTTCTTTTTTTTTTTTTTTTTCCACTGCCAGTTGATCAGAGGTAGGCAATTAAGAGCTCACACACCTCCGGGTCTTGTAGTTTTTTTGAAGCAGGGATCTCATACCAGCCTTGCCATAAAGCCTTATTGTCCTTGGGACAATATTCTTCACTAATCTCACTTCTGGCAATTTACTTTTCCTTGCTGAGCAGATTTAGAAACAAAAAACTTTGAAAGGGCATGGGAGGAGGAATACTCTAGGGCTATCTAATCCCATCCCCAAAGTGGGAGTTTTCCATTCAGCTTCTCTTTTAATGAGCAAGGGATAAATAAACTTTTACTGCAACACTACTTTGATTCAAGAGGCCTATGAGGACCCAATTATGCATCCAGTGGGAGCGGGGTGGCAGTCTGGTTTTCAAAGCAAATGTAATGTAGCAACACAGGCTCCTTGTCATTATGGCTTCCCTACAAATTCATAAATCCAGAGGTAAGCATTGTTTAAATGCAATTCTTACCTTTCTTTTACTTTTGTCTTTTTAATAAAGCTTTCCCAAATTCGGTGCTTACAGTTACCCTTCCCAGGCCCTAGGATCCCAAAGGTTTAACTGGAAACCAATCATCTGCTTCACTGAAAGGGACATAGTCAGGTCCGGTCAAAGATTAGCTGAGGAGCCAAAATGTTTGACAGACACGCTGACGGGGTCACATCCTATTTTCCACCTGAGAAAGGGAAAGGCGGAGGGAAACAGAAAGAAGGAAGATGAAGAAGGAGACAGCAAGTGACTCAGAGAACAGAGAGGAATAATCAAACATCAGCCTGAGTTGTGGGAAGCACACTGCTTGTGTCATTTGCCTTCCTTTGAAGTTGTCAGTATTACACTCACAGCACTAAATTGTGTCTTCCTTTAACGCACATGCAGATTTGTGTACAAACTAAGTCTGTTTAGAAAATGGGAGACAGGCATGCTTGGTGACACATTTTGCAGTCCTGGTCTCCCAAAAGCTTGTGTTCAGTGGTTCTCAGGGAAAAGTGCTCCTTTTCTACTTCTAGGCTGCCCAGGTGGTTGGAAGCAGTGAAGCAAGTCTGGCTATGACATGTAAGAGGAGGCACAGGATGTAATGCATTGCATATGCACTGCTTGAGGGAATCAAGATGGTTTCTTCAGCTCCTTGTCTTCCAATGATATGCAAAAGCTTTTAAGTATACAGATACGTATAGAGGTCTTGGGCCTAAATCTGTATATTACGAACAAAAGTAACATGAGGTAGCTGATTACATGTAATTCTAGCACATTAGACTGAAATATGTAAAGTTAGAACAATTATTTATTTGTTAAAAATGCAGTTTGGGAACCTGGTAAATCTTCATGACTTAGACTTTGTGATGATTTGTGGGATTTGCACATGTATATTTTTCTAAGTACTGTTGATTTTAGTGGGGTTATGATATTGCTGTCTACTTTAATGCCTCTATCAAGGAGCTTGCAATATACATTATATTGTTCCCAGAACAGATACAGGAGATCCACTGGACTAACAGAAAGACATGCTAAAGACAAGGAATTGCCCTTTTTCGTGTAGAGAGGAAAGATTTTGCAAAAGCAAAGTCATAAAGCACAAGCTGAGCTAAAATCAGTTTCAAGCAGTCACTCAAGGTGTTTCCAGAAAGAAAAAAAAAGACTGGGTAGGCTCAGAGAATAGCTTTGCAGTGGAAAAGACAAAAGCAATCTGGACAAGACAAACCATGGTTCAGAGTCTATGGCATGAGCTGCACTGAGGACTGCAGTTTGGCCCTGTGACAGTGTCTTATAGAAGCAAGGGAAATGAAAAGTGAAAGGCAGAGGAAGTTTCTATTGCCTATAGCATCCATCTGCATATATACTGTGAAAAGCAATGTTTTCAGAAATGTGCTGTGTGTCCGTACACATGTATCTATGTGTGTCCAAGTCTACTTTCTTTCATCATGTGTCTCTCAAAGGTTAAACAGCACGTAAAATATGACAGAAGATTTTGGAAAGGATTTATTTTCACTGTGTTGAAGTTTGAGGATTCAGTATTAGTCTCAGGAAGACAGTGAGTTGGACTGTAATTCAAAATTCTCAGAAAATTATGCTATACGGTAGACTTTGGCCCTGAAGTATATTTGTAGAGACCCAAACTACAGGCTACTCTTTGACTCATTTTTGAATCCAGGGTCTTAAAGCAGACCCAGCAGATCTGGAAGCCACACACAAAACAAATAGTTATCTGAAAAAGAGTGACACTTCCTAGCTCTGCAGCAGAGTAGCATGCTGAATGGCTTTCATCCTTCCAAAATAAAAATTTTTAAAAATTAAAACAACAGAAAACAATTTGTAAATGATTGTTTAAAATCTCCAGATCATTTCAGTTTAGGAATTCATATCGATGCTCTGGTCACAGTGTTGCTATTCCCTCTGTGCCCACAGGAGGTAATTCAGATCCCTTCTCTAACTTGTAAGCAATATTTAGTTATAAGCTGCAGTGTGTCCTCACACTGTACTGGATTCCTTCAGTAGCTGTACGAAAGATGTCCATCTCCCAGGTAAGGTCTCTAGCCACAAATTTGTGGCGCCATTCTTTGTTTCTCTTGCTTAATGGAATAACAACAGCATGAAAAGAGCCTGAGGTTACAGCCAGTTTCCTGCCCTTGTCACCTTTAGGATAACACTGAAATAACAGCAGCTTATAATGCATTTTCTAACAGCCATAGATAAAATCCCTCAAAAGATGCAAGCTTCCCTGCAGTGAACAGCTGTAAACAGTAGAATACAGGCATAGATATCCTTTCATAAAATTCAGATTGGCTCCGGATGAGTAAGACCCTCAATGTATTTTAAATAAAATTCAAAGTCCTCAGTGGAACAATCAAATGACAATTAATTTCCACTGAATTGCTATTGAAAATTCAAGAGAGTTTGCCAATTCAGTGTGTGTGGTTTCTTGAACATGAAACTCCCCAAGGCTAAAAAACAATCATCCCAAAACTGAGCTGCCCTGTGGACACACATTTCTTTTCTTTTCTTTTCTTTTTTTTTTTTTTTTACATAGAATGGTGGGGTTGGAAGGGACCTTTAGAGATCATCTAGTCCAACCCCTTCAACCCCTCTGCAGAAGCAGATAGGGTTGGAAGGATCTGACTTTCAGTGATAGGAAACTACACAACACAGTTATGAGCTACTATTACCTGGAAAAGCCTTAGCTTTCCAAAACACTGAGAGAGAAGGGGGCATCTGTATGTATTTCACAGACTTTTTTTTCATGACTGGCATACTTCCACATGATCCTGGTTTGCAGTGCACTTACTATCCAAGTTTTCTTTGTGAACTAAAGTAAGCTTTACAGGCCCTTTGCCATATTAAAAAAAAAAAATCCAGTACTAGCAATGAGAGTTGTTTCTCTTACCTTCTCCTGCTAAAAAGACTTCACAAACATCAACCATCAGTTTGGCAAGAAAAACAGTGCGTCTAGTGGCTGAGCCTGAACATAGTCATAGTTCTTGACCTCCAGATGATTCTGCATGTGCAGCTGATCTCTCACTGCTTCCACTTAGTAGTCTCAGTTTCTGATTTTCAGTATCTACCTAACAGCATCATATTAACAGTGGTCGTCTGATTCCCACCCACATTACATACTTGTAGGGTATCACACCCCAGCCCACAGTTCAGCTAGGATAAGTTTGCTGGTAGAGTGATCTCTTTTTTTCAATGGCTTCCTTTTAACTTCCAGAATCAGATTCAAATCCAAGTTTGTTTTAAAAAAAAAACTAAAACAAAAACATAACCTGCTTCTGCAGGGGGGTTGGACTAGATGATCTCTGGAGGTCCCTTCCAACCCTACTATTCTATGATTCTATGATAAGCACTTAAATAACCCAGTTAAATAATACATCAGTTAATATCTTCTTACTCTGCTCAGTGCTGCCCTAATTGTTCTCATCAGACTCCCTGAATCATCATGTACAAGAGGATCATTTGCCAACATCCAGTCTTCCAATTTTAGTCCTTTCTGACACAAAACTCCAGCTTCAGTAGCTAAGACATAGGAAGGTAGAGGCATGAACATGCAATAATACTATGTATACTGTATTCACTCCTTTTATGTGATATCATACATAATTAATTGTGAACTTCTGTTCAGAAAACTGTCAGAAAGCGAGTAGTTTACCTCGAGAAGCAGCTATTATCATCCTATTTTAGTCAAATTTCGTTGTCTTTTCCTGCTAGGAGGGCTATGCACTGCTACTTTCTTTCATCCTCCCCTGAGCTACCACTGCGTGCTCATCAGCTCTGGCTTCCAGCTTCAGCAACAGCAGTGCCTCACAGAAACTGCTGAATCATGTCCATACTAAGATCCCAGTGCTCAGAGGTGTGGTTAAACTGTTTACTCAAATTAGATCCTATTATCCATGAACACTGGAAAGGAAAGTAATTTTTCAAAGTAAAAGCAAATATATTTTTAAGTGATACTATCTTTGATTAAAAAATTTTGCAACTAAAGATCCATGTGTTACTGAACTCCCTGTGGCTGTCTAAGACAGGAAAGGACTCCAAGGGGGAAACTTCATTCACCTTTGTAAAGAACGCAAAACAAGAACACAAAAGTAAATGCAGTTTAAAGTCTTTAAGGGGTTTTAGTGGCACTGTATCCCATCTTTACAGGTCTGGCTACATATCAGCACATTCCCTGAATATGCAAAGTCAGTCAGATCGCACAAAGAGTTTCACTCAGATATGATACAGGCTGATTTTTTTTTTCCCCCAAATGTGAGCAACTGTGATTCAATTCATTAACCAGTTTGACAAATTACGGTAGATTAAGGGTAGAGTATAAGTCTGAAAAAGTACACATGCTCATTTGACCTATAAAGTCATAGATGAAAGATACCCAAATAGAGTTACAGAGTGCAAAAGTTGGTTATTTTCTAAACCAAGTTACATTAAAAGTGAGTAAAGAGAGGCCAGGTTAGTGGAAATACTTATTTTTATAAAATCTTTACTAGTTGAAATCAATCCAAATGCAGAGTGTTTTCAAGAGCTAGACCTTAAATAATAAATCCTGTAAGAATGAGAATCTGCTAGACAACCTGTTAGTTTAGAGCGAAAAAGAAGAGAAGAGAAGAGAAGAGAAGAGAAGAGAAGAGAAGAGAAGAGAAGAGAAGAGAAGAGAAGAGAAGAGAAGAGAAGAGAAAATGTACCTCTTCTAAATTCCAGTAATAGTGGCTACACGCTGATTTAAATTTTTGAAGTTCAGTCATCAACCTTTACTCCTCAAACACAAATGTGATATGCCCCACAATGGCCAAGAGTAGTGACACACTAATTCTGCTTTTAATAAGCACTGAGCTTTAGTAATTCTAGTGAAGTCAGCAAGACTGAGTAGGTGTCTTGTAGTTATGAAGTCTTGTCTTCAGTTTTGCAGCCATTTGAAGGAGTATCTCTAGTTATAATTTCTCCTAGCTCTAAAAACAGTGTGAAAACTGCATTTCCTCCTGCAAATACCACAAATGTTTTAAATCATTCAAATAACACAACTACTTTGAATCTATTTTACCTTAAACTTTCTTTGTTTTGTTTATTCAGTGTTTGCCTTTCAGTTAAGCATTTTTATTAGCCAATTTTGGTTTCAAGTTGAGTAATAACATGATTAGATATAAATGCACACTACACAAGAAAAACTGGACTCCCTTTTTTTTTCTTAACAGGTTTTCATTGTATTTGGGAGAGACGAAATAATTCTGTTGCTCATATACTGTGTTAAGTTTTTCCTGAATCTTTAGTTTCCCTTTCCTTTGAATCCCAATGCAAAGAGATCTCTGCTAGATCAAGATCAAAGCATACTTCTCCTATCTATCCTGTCTGCCAGCTTTTTTTATGTCCTAGGACATGCCATGCACATCAAAAAGATGTTGTAGGGAAAAGTGAGTCAATGAGCAAGAGTAACCAGACAAACATCACACTCCAAAGGGCAGCTTGAGATAAATCTGAGAAAATGAAAAAAAATACCTCAAACTCAGTTCCTTTCTGCTATCTCTCCTAGAATACCATTTTTCCCCCCCTCATGTAGTCATCCATTAGCTTCACACAGCAAAAAGAGACAGATGAAAAAGATAGTGAAGAGAGAAACATAATGGAGAGCTTTGAGAACCATAGAAAAACGGTTTAAAACAAGCTGAGTTTATACAAAGAATTCTTTAGGTTCTGGTCATAGAGGGAGTTATGCTTTGTAGAATACTCTCCGATAAACATGTGGCAGGTTTGCAATTTCCTATTGAGTGAAGGCTTCTGATTCAGAAGGCAGAAATAGTGTAGCTATTACTGCATAGACATAGACACTGGAGCACAGTGAGAATAACACAGCATCAGAGAGGGACTAGGCAAAACTGGCCATCTCTTTAAAATGGAGCATGGTATGCATGCAAAAAATATCTCTTGCCTTAAATTCAACCAACTTCATAAGCACCCTTCATTTACATCTTGTGACATAGCTTCAATTTAAAATTGTCATTCCAGCACCAGGAGCAGAAAAGACATTGTCTCCTTTCTAAATCTTTTTGGCCAAGTGGTATAACCCATAGGCTTACAGGGTGCTCAGTGTGAACAGTTTTCTCCCTATCATCCTGGAGAGGCAACTACAAGTTGAGTGCTTGGGTTACAAGCTACAGTAATAGTGACCACAGACACTGGGAAAGATAGAGGTCCCAGAGCTGGGGACAGTAAAACATATCATGTGTCGATAACACCACTGTCTTTTGAGGTTTGTCTCATCAGTGCTAGTGTGGATCAGTTCTTGTGGTTTCCATCTGCACTGCAGGCTGGACTGAGCACCCAGAGCCGTGCTTGTCTCCTGTTCTGGCAAATACAACCTGATGGACTGGGAAGTACTTTCTCTTTGCTTCACTCCTTGCACAGATGCTCTTGTTGAAGGTGTTCGACTCTGCATCAACCACATGACCCACCACTAAGAATTTATTAACCTTGGACAGATTCTCAAAAGACATTATATAAGGATATTGCAAAGCAGAGAAAGAATATATGTATATATCCATAAAGTATGTGTATCTGTAACTGCATATATGTATTCAGACACATACGTATAGATCAGAATCCTACCTGTGACACTGCTGTCTACTAGAAGATACAGGGGAACCGCAGAGCAGAGCAACCATTTCCCTGACAAAACCCAGCTTCTATTTTCCTGACATTTAGGAAGATAATAAACTGAAGACTGTGTGTGCAATTTTACTTTCTATAGACTCTGATGATTTTATTTTCTTCCCCAAGAAGCTGCTGATCCCTCTTTTAATTCATTCACACTTTTGGCCTTTGGGACACCCTGTGACAATGAATTCCACTGCTTAATTGTGTGTCGTATGAGACCAAATTGTTGTGCTTTTTTATCATTATATTTTTGCCTGATAATCAGGAACTCTTTTTCCCAGCTTGGTCACAAACATGCTTGTGATTTTGGACATCACTTACAATCTGTGTCTCAACTCCCCATCTACAGAGTGTGAATAAACGCATTCCCTCAGGTAGACTACTGTCACAGTCAGATGACAATAAATACCGTTTTAGTCAAATATATGCTGTCATTATTTTAGCTTCCAGGCTTATCTGATAAAAACATTTGCTAAAAAGGACTGTAACTTCTGTGACAGTATGGTCAGGTAAGAATGGATGAAGGCAGTAGAAAGATTTCGAAGCTGATATAAGAAACATAGCACGCAGTTGTGGTTTGAAAGACTTTTTTCACCTCAGAGAATAAAACACTTTTTTTCCCATCATTTGAGCTGGTACACAAGGATTGAAGAAGCAAATCTTGTTTTTCATTGCCATGAGAGGGTCATACTGATCTGAGTGAGCTCAGCCTTTGAGGTTTATGTGAGAGGTGGACACCAAACACTAGTCAGAGCTTCTGAAAGTGACATTTTAAAGAGAAGCAAAGAGAAGCTGGTTTGGCGCTTTGTGCAAATTTTGCATTTGTCTCAGTCTCTCTGGATTCTTTGAATCCTGAAGGTAAGACAGAGGTAGATTTGCAGCTGCTTGGAAGTGGAGCAGATGATCTATTTCCCATCTTCTATCACAGACTGCTTAGTAACAAAACTGACGACAGACCAGAAAAGTCCTTCAGGCAACTCAGGCTGCCACTGTGAAGGGAGTTCTCTCAGCCTGGAGTCTCCCCGTGGGAGTCAATCTCTTCAGGACCTGGCAGCCAGGACTGTCTCACCACCCCATCCAGGAGCAGTTCATCCAGGGGAGCTGGGGACATCCCTCAGCCCTCTGGCTGAGGCCCAGCCAAGCTGTGGGCCAATGGGTTGGACTGGCTTGGTGGAGCCCATGGAGGAGCAGGGCAGGCTGTGAGGAGCTGGAGACCAGCCCTGCTGTAGTGTGGCTGCTACAAGGACTCTCTTCTGCCAGTTAACATTAAATAAATACAGGCTATGGATACAACTTTCAACTGCAGGTGCTCCCGGAGTACTGAGATTTTCTGTGGTTTTGGTTTTCTAGGTGGTTTTGGTAGCAACCTGTGTACGTACAAGATAGATGTTAATATATGCTGGCAAGAGCTTTAGGTTCTGAGGCCACAGTGCTTCAATCCCAAAATGTACTTTTACAAAGAACAGTAATTAGGATGAATTATAACTATTTATGTAACAATTTTGACCTTCATAAATGAGCTGAATGCTTCTCATTCAGTACACAACTCCTCAAAGGCCTGGAGTGTGGACACATGAAGAAAGCAAGTCTGCCTTTCTCACTGTGGTTTCAGCAGGCATGCACACAAGTTAGGAACTTTAGGGATGTTACAGGCTCCAGCAATGACAATGGCAGAATTCTCACTGACTTTGAAAATCCTGGAATTTTCCTCTGAAAGGGATGCTTACTTATTTAAACTTGTAATAATGAGTGGACAGTCCTCCCTCTGTAAAGAATTCTGCCTTTACTCACTGTAGGAATCACAGTTAGTCTATACCATCCACATGGTCAGTCACAGGAAAAAGTAACTCACTGCAGGCTCACAAAGAGGTCTGAGCAGCATCTGAGGCCAATCTTTCTGAATCCCATCTAAAGACATCAGATCTTGAAGACACGATGCATTTTAACATTTATGATCTTTGTTTGGAAAACATAAACATGTGTCATGAAAAAATAGTCCTTTTCTTCAAATCAATTTTCAAAAGACCTGCAGCTAAGATTGATACATATAGAGTACACTGACTCCTATATAACTGACTGTTAAGGACATCTGGTTTTCTCTTGTTAAAAGATGTATATACAACTTTCTACAGCCTTTAAAGCTATTTGACTGTAAGTGTACTGAAAGCACTGATATACATGTCAGTAGTGTAGCTGTAGACAAGGACCAGATCCACCTCCAGAGCAGTTTATGACAGTTTCCAGGCTTCACTGTTGAAATGCAAGTAGATGCTGAATGTGGGAAAGACTAAAGCTATGCTGCTTGGCTCAGAGCCCAGGACTGAAAGATCTGGGTTCACTTTTCCAGATGAAAAATGTAATGTACTTCCTCCCAGAACTTCAAGAGGTTACATACTCAGATAGGGAGAACAGGGGTAGCTCCAGTGAAGTCAATGGAACTAACTGTAAGCATAAATTGTAGCTCTGAATCTGCCATGTACTATCTCTTAGCAAGTAGTTATCTTAAAACTCATTAAAGGTAGGTCAGACATAATAAACACTAGCAAGCAGAATTTTTTTTCTTATATTTATCTGTATAAAATATTAGCTCCCTCTGTGATCTGTATAGAGACAACTTCTCTCAGTGCACAGAAATTGTATGAGAAATTTGGGCAAAAAATTATTGGTCTGGACATTCTTGAATCAAGTATCAGATATTCCTTTTCTGCTACTTCCCTTGGATTTTCTAAGTCTGCAAAGTCAATCTCACAGTCAACATTTTTCAAAAGTATTACACTGAATTCAATACATTTTGCTACTGGGAAATCACCACAATTTTGCTACTAGAGCATTAGGGAGGAAAAAAAGAGTTTGTAACATAAACAATATATATGCACAACTCAGTCCAGGTATTTTGTTTTCACTGATGGTCTCAGCCATGCAGAAGACAAGGGAGTTTCAACAGGGCACTTTGATTACATCTGTGTTATTTCTCTCCTTTCCATCTGCATGTTCTTTGGACAAAACTCAGGCCTTGCTGCGCAAATATGCATCCCCAGGGCATGATGTGAATGGATCTAGTAGCTCAGGTTCTTTCACTAATCCAGGTCAGCATCTGTCCCAGACACAGGCTTTATCCTGCAAGTCTCTGTGAGGACGTGCAGCAGGAAGTGCCAAGTTATTATCCTCCTTTACAACTCTGAGTGAAATCTACACAAGGATGCAATAAAGTTAATTACTAGGCGTTGTCTTTCACTTGGAGGTAAATCTGTGGTTTCTTGGGACTTGCTTCTTTACTCATGGGGAAAAAAAAATAGAAGCACTTCTCAGACACTAAGTATATCTACGAAAACAAGGACTGGCATTCATACAAGTAAGGACCTGAACTATACAGCATGCTTGAATCACAGAATCGTTTATGTCGGAAAAGACCATTAGATTATTGAGTGCAACCGTTAACCTAACACTGCCAAGTACATGCACTTTTTAGCTGTGTCTCTGTGACTGCAGACAAGTAACTTGATGAGAAAGTAGAGTTACCACTGCAACACAGATCTTACTCTAAGACTTTATAATAGCAAAAGGTCTCTTCAGAGAACAAAGATAAAATTGTGTTAAGTTAAACTTCATTTAGAGAATCCCAGAATCCCAGCATCTTAAGAGTTGGAAGGGACCTCAAATATCTAGTCCAACACCCCTGCCAGAGCAGGACCACCTAGAGTAAGTCACACAGGAACTCGTCCAGGTGGGTTTTGAATGTCCCCAGAGAAGGAGATTTAACAGTCCAACTGGGCAGACTGTTCCAATCTTCTGAACTTTCTGATAAACTTATGCCTTTCATTTATGTATAGCACTGTAAGGGCTCATGAGATAATTCAAGTTGGAATTATAGAATGAATGAGGCTCTCAAAGCCTCTTCTCTTTCTCCTTGCACCAACATTACCTTTGTCACAAGTCCTTCTGTCACATCCTCCATGTCTCTCATTGTTTTGCATGTCACCTTTGGTGTTAGCACGGTCACAGTCAGTGGCAATTCTGGAACAAGTGTGAAAAGTCTGTGAAGTCCCCAAGGGTCTGGGTATTCTGAATGGTTAGACTGAGCAAGGATAATTGCTTAAGGAGGAGGATTTTCTTCAGTCATGGCAAAAACCAGCCAGTGCCAACCAAACAATATTTCTATGGCATTAGCAGCCTTGCTAGGTTGCATCCATTTCTTGGTTCAGTGTGTTTTATATGAAGATGAAGGAAAGAACAGGCCTCATGCACTCATTCTTCCCTCTCTTCCATGCTGCCTAAGCCAGATAAGTACAAAAAGCTGTGACAAATATTGCTTTGAAGGTGTCACGGATGGAAAGTCCAATGTTGTCTCACCCTGGCCAAAGACAAGCACTGAGTTAATTCCTCTAGAGAGAGAAATCAAGATGGGGAAAATGGAAGGGAGAAAGGGGAAAAGGGAAAGGGGAAAGGGGAAAAGGAATACATTGATGGGAAGAGCTGCTCTTATAGCTAAATGTGTGCTGGATTCAGGGTCGGTAATAAGGTACCTTTCTTGGCAGTGTTTGGACCATGGACTGGGTCTTTTAAGGAACTTTTGATGGACTGCAAAGTCTTTTTCCTCTTGGCTTTGTCTGACTTCTTTTTCTAGTTGCAACCACTGGTGAGCAATTCTAAGACTTCTTGCAGGTTTTGCCAAGAGTAATGTTAGAAAACATGCTCCCAACATTGAAGATCTGTCAATATTACTATTTAATAAAATTTGAGGATTCTCAAAAATGATTGCTTCTACCTTATCTGGAAATATCTCAGAAACAGTTTGTCTTTTGATCCTTTAGATTTAAGATTATCTCTGAATAACCGTGGAAAGCATCTTTTTGAGGCTTCCTGCTAAAAATGTATGACTGACTTACTCAAATTATCAGCTAGTCTCCTTTTGTTTCTTTTAAAGTCATTATAGAGAAAGATGTAACCTCAAAGAGAGAAGAGTAAACAAGTAGCTGAGCCAAGTAAGTTAATGCTGAAGTTTTACATTCATGAAAGTAAAGTCAGATCAGCAGCTATTTGTAATTATTATCATACAATTGCTGTTTAGTGGTCTTCATGAAATGAGGAAAAGTAATAGGAAGTTATGCTGTAAAAACATCTGCTTCTGCCATTTTAATTTTTATTGACTCATCAGAGAGGCCAAAGTCTGTTGAGACCTAAAATAACAACAGAATTTTGTTGACCACCTTGGGTTTTATGGTACTCATTGTTCTTCTTACAAAACAGATAGAACATGAGTCTCTGATAAGCAAAACTAAGTGGAAATGTCTTGTTTAATTGACAGAAGAGGAAAGAAAAACTACATATAACATTACTTTGACTTATAAGTATTCAGTTGTTACTTAGGCAATAAGAAGGCAAAGTGCTGGAGTATACTAATTGTTAAAATAACACAAAATTAATATTGTTGATGATTGAGAATGATTATTTTCCCTAAGGAATGTGATCAGATGTTTCATCCTAGGAATACTGATACTAATGAAATTGTGTAAATGTATGCCCGAATACTATAGCAGTGAGGTACTCCAAGTATGTTATTGGACACCAGATAATGCACAGCTCTAGATTAAAATGTAAATGAGTTTATCAGAGTTTAGAAAGACATCTTGAGGAGCAGTTCTTGAAGTTTTATCCTAAGATGATACTTTGATATGCCAGTCATGTCATCCTGTTGCACCAGGCCAAGACAACAGAATATTAAAGAAATAACAATTTTTTTTTAGGAAGGACTGTCTTTCAAAGAGTGAGATTTTTATTTTATTAATCTAAATACTAGCAGAAGGTTTCTTCTGGGTGATATCTACTTATAGCCAGTGGTATATACCTGGAAGAGGTATACTTAAGGAAAGGAGGAAGAAGTAACTCTCACTCCAGTTACCTCTCTGCTGTCTTCAAGATGCAGGCACTCGTTGGCTCTCACTTGAGGACAGCTTTGCACAAATGTCTGCATATATCCATTCATGGGAAAAGCTTTTTTGGCCACCTTATTTGCATTTTGTGCTGATGTCCAAGATAGACTTCCACTCCTAACAAAGAAAGGTATTCACTTTTCACTTATGCAAATTAAGATGGTGTGAGAAGTGTTGCATTTAATAAGGCACTTAATAAGACTTACTCACTGTTGTGCAATGTGTTAAGAGAGAGACAATAGATCGGCTGTCCACAATTATTGCCATAGTTTGACTTGCAGCTTATGGGATTCCTATCTGTATTTTGTTAGATTTTCCTTATACTTCTTTTATTTTTCAGCCCAAAGTGACAGCATTTCACATCCCATGTGTATATTATAGGACATGGTATATTATAGGACTGAGAAGGGAAAGAGGAGAATTTACTACTTTTCTTACCAGTACCATTTCTTAACATTATGAAAGAGAGATTTTTTTTTTGGTGTGCAGAAAACAAGAATGCACTAGCCCATAAGCCTGACATACAGTTGGTATGCGAAGAGTATGTATAATAACCCTGATTTCCAAACATGACAAGTTCTCTATAACCATTACTTCATCATTAGGTCATTCATTTCATCAAGTAGTAATTTTTAAAAGTAATTACCAAAAAGCAATGTCTGACATACTTTAATTCCTGTATAATTGAATTCCTAATATTTAGAAGGGGATGGGGAGGAGGGGAAATTCTGTCTCTATGTACACTACCTTCACATGAATTTTTTATTCAGTATGATAGATAAGCAAGTACAACATTATTTAACATTTGGTTGCTAGACTATATTAATTTCTTTGAAAAATTCACATAAAGTGTAATATTTTAATAAATACAACAGAAATCCAAGGATTTTTTACTACAAGAATAATAATTATTATTAAAGTCTTTCAAATCCATCTTTAAAACGTCAATCTTTGTACAAGGAAATTACTAACATAAACTGTTTATTATCTTCTCTCAGGGGTCATAAATAAAAAAGTCTGTCAAATTCTAACCCACAGCACCATTTTAACTAGCACATTTGCATTGTCCATGTTGATATGCTGAACAGCCATGGATCACAGCAATAGAATCTGGCACCTAATTATTAATTATAGGTAATTTGAGATCAGTCAAAGATCTCTGTGTTTCTTCTGAACAGACGTAACACCTCATGAACTCTCCACAGACAAGCTGGTAATGAGTCACAAACACTGGGCAATAGGTTAAAATAATATCTCAGTTCTGATCTGACAAAAAAGAGCTATAATATTGGTTACTATCATCTGTCTTTAGTGTATATTTGCCCTTAGGTGATTTGCAATTTACCTCTGACTATTTTTATTTTTTTTATTGCTGTAAAAAATCACTTGCAGTTAGACATCTCCAGCCCTGAAGCAATAAAAAGGAAAGCTTTAGGCAGGATGTATCTTCTTATCGACACAAAAACATTAAAAGCAGCATTTCCTCTGTTCACAGAGTGAATGTGATTGGTAGGATCAGCAGCAGAGAACCAGAGTATTGTAGAACCTTAGTCCTAGCCACAGGAGGTACTAAATGCTTAAAAATGCTGCACTACAGACTGTCTACAAGACAGGATGGTGACACAGGAAAAGAAAATATGACAAGAATGAGAGAGAAACAGAAGGATAACTTCATTCAGCTGTTACAAGAGGGACTGAGAAACCAGAGATTGAGAACTGTCCCCGTCTCTTTGGCCCCAGGCATGTAATTTAATCCCTCCTTCCACTGCTCTGTTGGATAGTTCGCTCAGAAGGGGCCCAGCAAGTAGCACAGATCTGCAGAGCAGCTATCACAAATGGCCCTGATTTCACTTAGTAATCTTCAGATATGTCTAAACTGTGCATCCACATTAAGAACCAGCCCAGAGAATGTTGCAGCTCTTCCTACCCATATGCACAGAATGAATATGAGATATGCTTTATCATTTCTAAAATGAGCATAATGCTTGTGTTTTGATTCAAAATACAGTACATAGGACTTTCTGATATTTATTCCTTTCTTGTTCCAATTTTTCTTTCTGGATGTTTCTATAAGCACCCTAGATTTTTACAAACCTAAAAAAATAGACAAGTCCTTACTGAAAACAAAAAAGAATTGAGTGTTAGTTTTTTGAAGCTATTTGTTAAAAATATCTCCTGTACTTTAAAAGTCTCTTGTTTGCCTGTAAAAATCAACATTTATTAGAATAAGGAGACTGTTAAAGTGGATTTATCTGTGATTGTGATAATCTATGATTATCTTCTCCTGAGTAGTACAGTAGGCAAATACTAGGTAATAAAGATTTACTTGTGCAGTTTCAGTGAAGGATTGATATTTCTTTAAGACACTTGAATCCAAAAATCACGAGATTGGCTTAAAGAATATAAGGTTTAAAAAAGGCAATACCTTTTGGTGCGCTTTCACATTTTGGGTTTTTTTTTGAGAAGTGCTCAGGTAACATTTTTAATCTTTTCTCTGAAACTGTAAAGACTAGAAAGCTACACTCAAAAGAGTGAAATATGAGCTTCTTGCCTCTTAAAACTTCTCTGGTATTAGGATTTTAAGAAACACAGCAGTAGAGCACAAGACTGAGGACAAAACCATGAGATTTTGCCAGGCTGCATGTACTCAGCCAGCCTGTTTTTTGTAGAAGTCATCTGGCAGAGTAAGCACTGCTGAAAGTGCTAAATCGAATAGTATGAGAACACTGAAGGCATAAGGATGGAAACATGGGAATGTAGGAGGTGGGGTGTTTCTGACTTAAGCACTTGCTAGGAGAGACTAATGGGAAGTAATGAGAAGGAAAGTGGTAGAGTGGAGCAAAAGTTGTGGAATAAGTGAACCGATTCTTGTTAAGTTTATGGCCAATTAATGTTTGCCATACTTGGGAATCAAAAGTTTAGCAAGGGTTTCTCTATATTAAAGGCAGTTCTTTGAACAATAGACCCCTTTTTCTGCAATTCACAGCTGTCAGAGATCATTTCACTCCCTATATAATTCAAAAAAGTGATGCCTTTAATTGGCAGCATAAACACTGTTGGTCTAGTGTGTACTGAGCTTGATTTAGATGCTCGGTGTATGGCACAGTTTGCATCTGTCAGGATTTGTAAGGAAAAGCTGCATAAATCATTCTACACTCACATTTGAAAATGAGAAAAAAGAAAAAAAACAAAACAGGATTACAGCACATCACATACATTGGCTTTAAAATGTCATGAGCCGGGAAAGCAAGAGTTAAAGGTGAAACTCTATCCCAAAGATTTCCCAGGTGAGATGCCCCTATATATAGCAGGGCTAGCATAAGATGGAATGGCACCTTAGCCCCGCATTTCCTACTCTTTTTTAATTTTACCCCTAATATTTTCACACAGTCTAAATTTAATTTACTAATTGGGTTTATGGCTTTTTGTTTTTTCTGATTACACTGCTTCTCATCAAACATCTAGCAGGTAAGAAGCATAGGTCTCTGTGTAATGCCTCTGAGACTATTTTGCATTTGTATTTTTTTCATTGCTACCATAAAACCAGAGGTGCATCTGGATCATTGACTCGGAGAGGACTTCACAGTACAGACAGAAAAAAACAGTAAAAGAGGATGGAGTGGTTGAACATACTCTACCTGCAACTAGCCGTTACCCCAGGTTTGATATCCAAGTACAATCTGTAACTCTCAAAAATACCAAGATTGCCATGAAATCCCAGAGGGAGGAAACTAGAGTTTACACAGACTGAATTCTTTTCATAGAACAAGCTATATTTCAAATAGAAAGAGTTGTTCAAAATTAGCAATGGCATTTAGGGACAAAAGCTTGGGGGTTTTTTCTTCCTTTCTGTTACTATGGGACCATGTTACAAATACTCATCCTTCCTCTGGTACAGATCAATAGGGCAAGGTAAAAGTTCACCAAACAGAGAAAGTTTGCCTCACAGGAAAAAATCATTCATTAACCCAACAAGCCTGTAGCTACTTTTTTAAGCTATGGATACAGTCTATCAAAATTAATTTATTCAACAACATTTCAAGAACTTTTGGTATCACTAAATCCCCCAACTTTGCTCCTGAAATTGAATCTCTCAGCTGGTGGCATTCCCCTCAAACTCTGGCATCCCCATCATCATCACTTCTGCAAGGGATGATTCACTAAAGAATATATGAGAAATTAATTTTTAGCAAAATCTCCCCATTGCGGAGGTGGGAGGAGCAGGGGGAAGGGAATAACAACACATACATAACAGTGAAATTATAACAAAAATGTGGTAAAACAGAAATGTGAAAAATCTGAATCTCCTGACAAGGAATTCTGTCCATAGGAATTTATCAGTATTGAGTTTGTTATCCAAAACAAGCATTTAGAGCTGAAACACTGTATTTCTTTTTGAAACAGTGAGGCAAGGTGCTATACTAGCCTCTTTACTGATGAAAATTCAGTTCCTGCCCAATGAAGCCAGGATTCAGTGATAGACAGAGTTCATCAGTAAGCAGTAAAAGGATAGCCTGTAAAATCAATGAAGTTTTAGACAAGCATCAAAGGGTTTTAAGAGACATCAAAAAAATGAGTTAGTGGGGACTAGGTTTGGGAAGGTTGCATGATGCATGAGAACCATGGAGAAGAAAACATGGAGATTATTGTTAAACAGGTTTGCCTGTGCCACATGAGGGCACAGAATTATAGAACAGAGTACAAGGTGTTATGCGAAAGCATACTATGACAGAAGTTTGGAGGACAGAAAAACTCAAAACCTGCACTTCTCAACAAATAGAATCTTGCTAGTTTGGAAGAGCAGGGGGGAAAGTCAGCCTAATGATGAGGTTATTTTAAGCACTAGAAAGTATAAGATCAACATCTCAGGACAAGTCCTTTGTGTAGAGAACAGAATGGCTCAAAATGCTTGATACTTCTTGTGCTTCATTCTTGTTTCTCTTGTGTTCATTTAACCAGGATCCTACAAAACAGGCACACTGTCTATCACAGCATTGCTGTATACTAGTCTGGATCAGTATATAAACTCTCTCAGCCTAGAAAATCAAATTCTCAACATGTGGAAAAGCCCAAATTACGTCAGGCTAAGAGCTCTTATTGAAGCAGCACAAATAAAGCCAAAAATCCATTTGTTTCATTAAACAAATTGTTTGTGGAAAAAATGTAACTCAGAAATCTCATCCTGGAAAGACTGAATATCAAAAACTTCTAATCGTATTAATACCAAAAAAGAGTAATTTCAGTATTTAATTTTACTTGTCAGATTAAATGACAAGTTGGGATCTGCTACCACAATTTAAAGAACATTATCAACTGAAACAGTAATCTGACTCTAACCTGAAATTAGGAGTTAGAAAACAGAGTTCCTTTCTTTACTTACACTGATTTCACACTTATCTGTACAGGATCACATAAGCCTGTGATTTATATTGGCATGAAAGACCAGTCAGTAAGTGCTGAATCAAGCCTGGTGGTACCAGTTGTGTGAATCTTTCACGATCTTTTAAAACAGAACCTGTACAGCAAGGGCAGTAGAGAGGTATTACTTGTTTACAGGTACATTCTTGACATTAGGACATCAGGCTTTTTTTTACAGGGGGGAGTCATGAATGTTCTCTGTAACAATCCCGTATGATTATAGAATTTCTCTTTAAAGACAAAAACAAAACCAAAAAAACACATTAAAGTGAAATACACTGAAATTTCTGCAGGTTCATATGCAGCTCCAGCAATTTACTAGTTGGATAGAATTTTACTCTTTAAATCAATTGCTGTTTTTAAAGAGCAGATCACCTAAATGAAGTGCACCAAACACTGGAATTTTTGTCCACCCAGAAGTGCAGTGTACAGTTACCTGAACCACAAGCTTATTAACAAGGGTAAGAGATGCATGTCAACTCAGTCTGCCCAAAGTGCTAAACATGTTCTGACAGATGTTAAACAACATTTACACAATTCAAAAGAGGTGTTCAGCAGTTCACAAGAGCAAGCAACAAGAGCCCAGTCTTGATCCTCACAAAGTAAAATGGAAAGTTCCTACTGCTTTGAGTGGGACCAGAAGCTGGTGTAAAAATGAGGAAATACTGGTACTATTCTAAAGTCAGGTAATTTAGACCTAAAAATACGAAGCAAAGCAAAGCCAAGCCAACTGCATCTGCATAGTCCTCATATGAGGGAATTCAGAATAATGCTGTTCTTGCAGTTGATCAGCTTCACCACACCTCTATCCTGGTGTGAAATGTTAGAGAGCTTTATTATGCCTTACAGAGTCTGCTCTCAATTAAGGTGAGATCAGTCCATAATAGTCCATTGTTATCAATGATCTTAGTCCAGATTTGCAAGAGTGAGACTGGGCACAGAGTGGGACTTATGCCTGAGGAAGTTTTATGATCTTATTGTTTTGTACTTTCTAGTGTCAAGAGTGACAAAGGCAGATTCCTGGAATGATTGCACAGGTGGTGTTAAATAGCCATTAGCAGACTATAGGCATGGCTTAAAAGTGATTATTTGTTCAAAGGAGTGGTTTCAAAATAAATAACTGTCAAGGAAGTATTACACCTTGTGTGCAAAAGAGGAATGTGATGGAAAAAAATGCAGTCTTGCTATGTATCTCATCATAGTATCCATAAGGACAACTAGCAATACTGTCACAGCACAATTTTGCAGCTACAAGGGCTCCTGATTTTACCACCCTGATTAGTTATCAGTAATAAGTATAAAATGTTTCTCTACATATTTTTAAACTTTCTATCAAATAGATTCATGAACTTGCTGCCCCCTGTGCTAAAGGATTGCAGAAAAAGTCTAGAAAAGAGGAGACTGAGAGGGGTCTTATTAATATTTAGAAATATCTAAATGGTGGATGTCAGGAGGTTCGGGCATCCTTTTTTTCTGTTGTATCCAATGACAGGACTAGGGGTAATGAGATGAAGCTGAAGTACAATAAGTTCCATTTAAGCACAAGAAAAAACTATTTCAGTGTGAGGGTGATGGAGCCCTGGCACAGGCTGCCCAGGGAGGGTGTGGAGTTTCCTTTCTTGGAGGTCAAGACCCACATGGACATGTTCTTATGCAACCTGATCTAGGTGGACCTGTTTCTGCAGGGGCATTGGTCTACATGATCTCAAAAGTCTTACAGAGGCTTAATCTCACAACCACATCACAATGAAAAAAAGTCTTTTGAAAATGCCTGAGTCCCTGTCATGGTTTGACGTGACAGCCTTTTCTGGGAAGGGGGAAGGGGCTGTAAAGATGGCTCCTGTAAGTAGTTGCTTGCAACTCTCCCCAGCTCTGAGCCAGACCCACTTCTGGGGCTGAGACAATTAGATGTCTCCACGATCACTTTTTAAGAAGAAGCTGGAAGAGGAGGCTTCTTCCTCCTTCTTCCTGTTTCTTCCTTCTTCTGCCCTTCTTCTTCTTCTGGCTAGTGGTGGTGCAGGGAGTAGGAACAGTGAGAGAAACAACCATGTGGACTCCAAGGCCAATGATGAAAGAGAAGAGGAGGTGTGCTGGAGCAGAGACTCCCCTGCATTCTATGGAGAGAACTGTCGAAGCTGAGATTTATTTTCATTTCTTGAAAGACCCCACATCAGCCGTGGAGACTCATTTTGATAATGACCCCATATCAGGAGCAGAGACTCATTTTGCTAAAGCTGACCCCGGACCAGGGGCAGCGAATCACTTCATTAAAGGCCTCGAGCCAGAGACAGTGACTATGGCCAGAGGAGGCCGTGTCCTGTGGGAGGGACCCAACCACTTCACTGCAGACCCCGAGACAGGGGTAGTGATTTTCTTCATTAAAACTATGGCCAGAAGAGGCCATGTCCCAAAAGAGGGACCCTTTATCACTATGGCCGGAGCAGAAAGTGTCCCGAGGAAGGGACCAATATCCACAGTTGTAACTGTAGGGAGGAACCCATGACAAAGCAGCTCATTAAACTTATGCCCAGAAGAGGCCTTGTCCCAAGGGAGGGACACTGCAACTGCAGAAACTGCAACCATGGTGAAGAATCCACACCAGAGATATTCACTAAGGACTGCATTCCGTGTGAGGGACCCTGTATTGGCAGAAGCTGCAGCTGTTGGGAACAACCCACACCAGAGAAGCTCCATAAGGACTGTGTCCCGGAGGAGGAACCCCATATCGGAGCAGGGGAAGAATGCCAGGACTCGTCTTCATCTGCAAAGACAGAAGCGGCAGAGCCCATCTGTGAGAGACTGACCACATCTCCCATTCCCTGCCCCCCTGAGCCATTGAGGCGGGAGGACGTAGAGATATCCGAAGCAGTGAGCTGGGCCCGGGAAGAAAGGAGGGATGGGGGAGGGAGATCTTAAAGTGATGGTTGTAATTTTCTCAGCATCCTACTCCCTTTTTGCTTTTATTCCGTTCTGTTTCTTGTAGAATAAACTTTCCTACTTTCCTGTCTAAGTCGAGTACTGGAGTCTGTTTTGCCCAGAACCATAATTGGCAGTGAGCCCTCCCTGCCCTTGTCTCAATCCACAACAACCTTGCTTATCTTTTTACTCCCATTTTGCTGGGGCCTCTGCCATCCTCATAAGGGTGGGGGTGAATGGGGGCACCGAGTGAGAGACTGTCGTGGTGCTGCTGTTCTAGCAGGGCCAAACCATGTCAGTCCCTAACATTCCACTGTCTCTCATTTGGCAGCTCTTATTCCCACACCCACTGTACTAAACAGACGGAACCATGCTGAAGAACAGCTTTGTTTTGATGGAGCTAAAGAAACCTTTCTCAGGACAATGAAGGATTCCTAAGCAAAGATAAGGAACAAGTAGAAAGGAAATGAAATCTTGTGCTGCCACTCATCATTTTTGCCAGTGGAAAACAAGAGAGTTGGCTCACTTAGCTAAGCTTCTTGCTGCATGTAATTTTCTTAAATCTGATTAGGATCATTTAGGCTTTTCTAATAACAGCAGTCTCAGGAAACCATGCCCACTCCACTACCTGTTTTCCTAGGTTTCTTGTCTCCTGTTTTTCCCACACACAGTACAAATCTAAGTTCTTGTATGTCTACGAAAAGTGGAGACAAATGTTATATTCTTAAGAAATGTCAGTATAAGATTGTGTTGCATAGTTTTCAGACCACATGCTGCTAGTTTTCAGACCAGTCCCCTGAGATGTACCCTCAGAGAAGTCAGGACGCTCATTAATCCTAAGTCTCAGTCTCAGTGAATGTGGCTCCTAATGACAGTGATGCCACCAAAGCTAACCCAGGGTCTTTCGAATCATAGGATGCCTTAGGGTTTGCTCAAGCTTTAAAGAGTTGGGCTTTACATAGTTTTTGCCACTAGGCAAGATGATTCTTTTGACATTACTTTGTTTTTATAATTCATTCCTGAATCAGTAGTTTCCAAATGTAGCTTCATTTCACTTAATATACTCTGATTTGAGGAATATTATTTTTTGCTATTGTCAGGAAATGGACATGATGAAAACATGGAGCTCTCAAAATATTTTTCCTTCTTTAGGCATACAAGTGTTAAACATATATCTGCATCTTGGCTCATAAAGTAGGTGCATAATTCTGGTAGAAAATCACTGAGAAAAAATAAAATCCCATGTAAGACGGAGATACTGTACATCTTTGTTAATAAATCTGGCTTTAGTCAAAGGATGGCTTATCCTGTTAGAAAAAAGGATTGATTCTGTGTCATCCTCTTCTTCTAATACCTGTGTCCACAAGTCTTTTTGAATTTAACACTTAAGCATATATTTTTTAAGTTTAAAAACACAAAAACAAAAATAAAAACAAAACCAAAACTGTGATCTTTTATGGATCAGAAAGAGAATGTGATCTCTCAACCAAAACTGAGCTGATATCCCAGCATGGTATTATTTCCAGGAAATAGAATGTACTTTGGGGAACATTTTTCAAGCAGCAATTGACATCTAGGCTATTCATTACAGTTAAAATGCTATTAAAATAAAACCACAAAGTCCTCCTTTTAAAGTCCATGTTTAACAAAAAACATAAAGAATTATGTTAATTAAATATCAAAAGGCTCGTTTATTATTTTTAGAAACAATATGAAAATAAAAAACATCTGGAATATTAATAGCTGTTCTGCACACAATATGAGGTCCATCAGCCACAGCATGTCTGCCACACTTTATTGGACTGAGGTGACTGACCAAGGATAATCAGCTGTCTGAGGTGACCGACTGATAATGGTAACAATAAACTAGGTGCTGCAGGTGATTTAGTCTTATTACTCACACATCAGGTCACGTGTAGCAACTGGGCACAGTCACCTCTGCTTTTCAAGGTCAGTCATGTGGAAGCGCAAAGTCTCAAGAAATCAAAGGATTGTGATGGTTCTAGTCTGTACTGCTGTTTCAAAGACACTCTGGTGTGAAAAATGCAGAGCAGAGCTCAAGCATTGTAAAAGCTCTACTAGTGTTATCTGAGAACCTCAACAGGACAGGGGGATGACAGAGCTCAAGTGTTTTTGCAACTCACAACTGGGACCAGAGGAGGTAGATTTGGACACTTCAGGACCAGTCATATTATCTCTTCTTGCATGTATCAGGTAAAGATTATTTTGCAGACAGGATAAAAGAGGTTTTCAATTTCCAAATAACTGAAATTTGGTGAGATAATTGATAGATATATTGTCATTTGCTAAAAGTAAATCCGTTCTATTTCCAATGTTACAGTAAGCTCAGCAATATGTCATATCACAGCAGTCTACACGTAGACACACTTCTGAATGCACAAGGAAAGGCTGGAATCCCTACAACTGCTTTTTCATGTGTGGTAAGATAGTAACCAACTATCCCATCTCAACACTGCATGTCACATGGAAGCACAGTACGAGGTTTGTTTTCTCACTAGAAAGTTCAACCTATACTTCTTGCTGCAACGAAGTTTATAACTGTACTGGGTTTGTGTGGCAAGACTTTGATAGTAAGAGGCTACAGGGGTGACTTCTGTGAGAAACTACTGGAAGCTTTGCCTTTGTCCAATGGAGTCAGTGCCAGCCGGCTCCAAGATGGACCAGCTGCTAGTCAAGGCCAGGCTGATTAGTGATGGTGGTAACATCTATGATAACATCTTTTAGAAGAGGAAGAAAGTTACTGTACATGTGCAAACTGCAGCAGACAAGAGGAGTGTGAATGAGACCAACATTTCTGCAGACACCAAGGTCAATGCAGAGGGAGGGTGAGGAGGTGCTGCAGGCACCGAAGCAGAGGTTCCCCTACAGGCTGTGGTTCAGCCCATAGTAAGGCAGGCCCTACCCCTGCAGCCATGGAGGCCATGGGGGAGCAGAGACCAACCTGCAGCCCAGGGAGGGCCCAACTCTAGAGCAGGTTTACTGTCAGGACTTGTGACTGCATGGCAGGGACTCAAGCTGGAGCAACTTGTGAAAAATTAAAGCCCATGCAAAGGACTCACATTGGAGAAGATCATCTGTGATGCACTGACCGAAACTTTCATTCCTCTTCCTCCTGCACCACTGGGGCGAGGAAATAGAGACCCAAGAAGGGAGGTGTTTTAAAATATGGTTTTAGTTTCTCACCACGCTACTCTATTCTGATTGATAACAAATGAAATTAATTCCCCCCTAATTGACTCTGTTTTGTCCATGACGATAACTGCTGAGTCATGTCCTCATCCTGATCTGTGAGCCTTTTGGTACATTTTCTCTCTCCTCTGCCCAGCTGAAGAAGTGGAGTAATAGTGCAGTTTTAGTGGGCACTTGGCACCCAGTCAGGGTTAAACCTCCAGAGTAGCCCAGATTTGCAAGAGGTTTTGTAGCAGAAGTGTCTTCCCGAAGTTCTATCAATCTGGCTGCCTCTGTGTGGTCAAAGGGCTTGCGGCATAACAGCTAATAAATGTTTTTTTTCTTCTCTGCGTTTAGCATTCAGAATTTGCAGAAAAGCGTCTTTCCAGCAATATCAGGTATCTCTCAAGTTATTATTATTATCAGCATGGGTTTTAGCCTAACTTGCTGAGTATCCCTTTTGACATTTAATTGTCAAGATTTATTTAGAGCTCCTTTAGTCCCACCATGACCCTTACTGCAAGTTTTCAATTCCTGAATGTAATTTGCTTAAAAGGTTAAGTTACAGCACTTATTCTGTGATGACTCATTTTACTTTTCATGCTGCTTCCTGAAATTCAGAGGTCAATAAGGACAGGGGAGCTGTAAACACAAGTAACAGCAGTTTGAGAGTGAGTCAGATATTCCCTTTGTTAAAATAATCTAATGATAACAATATGTTCCTTCCTTAACCACAAGGCAGAAGATTCCAACCCTAAAATGAACTCCTTGGTATCTATCTGACCTCTTGCAGTGGATGAGTTCCCTAGCTAAGGAGCAACTATCAGTTGTTTGCAGGAGGGCATGAGAATGTATCCTCAAGGAGAAGAGGCGTCCCAAGATAAGATATCAATCTTTCACCCAGAGAAGAAGGAGAGTCAGAGCATGCCTTTGATGTTTTCAGCTTTGGCTTCATCCCTTCGATCACTCCTGAAGATGATCCAGCTTCCTCTGGATTGTGTTGGACGTAGGTTTTGGACCTAACATTTGCACACCAAACTTGTTATTTAATTTGGAAGATATTAGACACCAGTCTTTATGCAGCACTGGAGGAAAATAGAGTCCAAGAAAAGTTTTCCATATAGTTCTCAGTAACAAGGAATCCACAGAGGGAGGTCTGAGTGGGTTCCAGCACTTGTGTATAAAATTCCAGCTACTTTTCTGTAGTATCTGTCCAAGCTTCACCTTTTCTTAGAAAAACAAATCTACAGTTAGATACACTGACTGTACAATTCACCCTGTTGGTGTGTATTCACCTGAAACTCTCAGCACTCTCACCTTAGGCTATTTTGAATCCTAGACTTTCCTTCCCAAGCAGAGTGACAGATTGCTAACAACATGCCTAATATATCCTGTATTCTGTTAGAGAGCCCTGAACTTGCTGGAAGTCTTTCTAAGATCTGCACATATTTTGCAACCTTGTTGCAAGTGAAGTTTGGATCATGCTGGGACAGTTAAGATTATAACCAGATGAAATATGTTTTCAGTGGAATTTCAGTAAAATTGATAGGAATTTACAGGACCCAAAAGCAGTAAACAAGATCCAAAAAATATTGACAAACTGAACCCTTGTCAGTTTTGGGACTTTTCTAGTTATTTCGTCATAAAGAATTTCAAAATCATCAATTAACACAAATAAAACCCTGATCTGGGAAGAAGGTACAATTTGTGTATGTGGGGCTGGGCTAAATGAAGCACTTTCAGTGTTTTCAGTGGTACTATACTAATGTGCTACAGCTGAAATGTTAACACAGGCTTTGGAAAGTTCACTGATAAAACTGCATATTCAACAAAAATAAGTCCAAGCCACAAAGTTTGATCTCTCCTATTGTTGCAACCTTCTTAAAATAGAAACATGGTTAAACTTAATAACATGATATAACTGTGATCCAGCAGCAAAACTCTGTTTCTGGACCATTCAAAGTTTTAGTTCTAGAATCTGGCTTAATCTTTCAATTTCAATGCTTCTACATGTTCAGGTTGCATGGTATGCAGCATAGAATCATAGAATGATAGAATGGTAGGGGTTGGAAGGGACTTTTAGAGATCATCTAGTCTAACCTCCCTTCAGAAGCAGGTTCACCTAGATCAGGTCGCATAGGAACATGTCCAGGCGGGTCTTGAAGACCTCCAAAGAAGGAGACTCCACAACCCCTCTGGGCAGCCTGTGCCAGGGCTCCCTCACCCTCACAGTGAAATAGTTTTTTCTTATATTTAAGTGGAACTTTTTGTATTCCAGCTTCATCCCATTATCCCTTGTCCTGTTGCCAGTTACAACAAAAAAAAGGGATGCCCCAACCTTCTGACATCCACCATTTAGATATTCATAAATGTTAATAAGATCACCCCTCAGTCTCCTGTTCTCCAGACTAAACAGCCCCAGTTCCTGCAGCCTTTCCTTATAAGAAAGATGTTCCAGTCCCCTGATCATCTTGGTGGCACTGTGCTAGACTCTCTCCAGACGTTCTCTGTCCCTCTTGAGCTGAGGAGCCCAGAACTGGACACAGGACTCCAGATGAGGCCTCACCAGGGCAGAGGAGAGGGGGAGCAGAACCTCCCTTGACCTGCTGGACACACTCTTCTTGATGCCTCCCAGGATGCCATTGGCCTTCTTGGCCACGAGGGCACATTTCTGGCTCATGTTTAGTTTATTATCAATCAGGACTCCCAGGTCTCTCTCTGCACAGCTGCTCTTCAGCAGTTCTGGTGTGTAGGGTTGTTCCCCAGCCTGTACTGGTGTGTAGGGTTGTTCCTTCCCAGATGCAGGACTCTGCACGTGTCCTTGTTGAACCTCATGAGGTTCCTCTCTGCCCAACTCTCAAGCTGGTCCAGATCCCGCTGAATGGCAGCACAGCCTTCTGGGGAATCAGCCAGTCCTCCCAGTTTGGTGTCATCAGACAACTTGCTGAGGGTACACTCTGTCCCCTCATCCAGGTCATTGATGACAACATCAATGTGGGAGACAGTGTCAAAAGGCTTGCTGAAGTCAAGGTAGATGACATCCACTGCTCTCCCCTCAGCTAGCCAGCCAGTTATGCACTCATACAAGGCTGTCAGGTTAGTCAAACAGGATTTCCCCTTGGTGAAGCCATGATGACTCCCCCAATAACCATCTTATCCTTCATATGTTCAGTGATAACATTCACGATGAGTTGTTCCATCACCTTTTCGGGGATGGAGGTGAGACCAACCGGCCTGTAGTTTCTTGGACTGTCCTTCCTGTCCTTTTTGAAGACTGACGTGATATTGGCCTTTCTCCAGGTCTCAGGTATCTGATCTGTCCTCCAAAATTGTTAAAAAATGATGGAGAGAAGCTTAGCAACCACATCAGCCAGCTCCCTCAGCACTCTAGGATGCATCTCATCAGGACCCATTGACTTATGAGCCTTGAGTTTGGCCAACAAGTCTTCTGTTATCCTTGCCAGACTGGGCTTCCCGAGGGTCAGCCTTTGCCATAAAGACTGAAGCAAAGAAGGCATTCAGTACTTCGGCCTTCTCTGCGTCCTCAGACACCAGGGCACCCTCTGTGTTTGTCAGTGGGCCCACATTCCCCCTCATCATCCTTCTGCTGCTGATGTACTTGAAAAATGCCTTATTACTGTCCTTAACATCCCTTGCTAAACTTAATTCTAGAAGGTCTCTAGCCTTTCTAGTTGTGCCCCTGCATGCCCTGGCAATGTTCCTATACTCTTCCCAAGAAGCCAGCCCCTATTTCCACCTCTCATAGATGGCTGTTTTCTGCCTGAGTTGTCCCAGCAGATCCTTGCTCATCCATGGAGGCCTCCTACCTCCTTTTCCTCCTTTCTTGAGCATTGGGACACACTGATCCTGGGCTTGGAGGAAGTGGTGCTTGAAGATTGACCAGCTCTCATTGGCACTTCTGTCTTCTAGAATCATACCCCTGACATCCATCCAAGTAGATCTCTGAAGAGGCCAAAGTTGGCTCGCCTGAAATCCAGGGTCATGGTCCTGCTTTGTGTCCTGCCTCTTCCACACAGGATCTTGAACTCTACCATCTCATGGTCACTGCAGCCAAGGTTGCCTCCAACCTTCACATCCCCAACCAGGCCCTCTCTATTTGTCAGTACCAGGCCCAGCAGCACACCCCTCCTTGTTGGTTCCTCGATCATCTGCGACAGGAAGTTGTCATCAACAATCTGTAGGAACCTCCTGGACTGTGTGTACTTGGCTGTGTGGCTTTCCCAGCAAATATCAGGGTGGTTGAAGTCCCCCATGAGGACCAGGGACTGTGGTCGTGAGGCAGCTCTCAGCTGTTTGTAGAAGGCCTCATCCACATCATCCTCCTGATCAGGCGGCCTGTAGCAAACTCCTACAACAATATCACCTGCCTTGCCCTGCCCATTAATTTTTATCCATATAAAACAATGTGAAAAAGCCTGAGATCTTCAGGAGTAACTCCAATGTATTTAAAAGTAGATTTGGACTGATTTTTCTCTCCCTCATCCCGGTTTTTACACTGATGCTGTTCTCATTCATTGTGTATAGTCCTTTTGGGGCTGCATTAACATAAGTGAGAGGAGAATAAGCTAATTTACTTAGCTATATATCTTCCCAAAGGACGCTTTAAAGTTTTAGCATGTACTCTACTTTGTCTTTTTTTTCCTTTTAATCCTTCCTGAAGCTCAAAATATCCTAGAAGGATGAACAGAGAAATTTTGTGTTGTGAGTGATCTTTCTTTGGATAACTTATCACCAAGACAGTGGGAGTTTTTTATGCCTTCCACCCTGTCACTGGGAATTACCTCCAAAGATACAAGACATTATACAAGCTTTAATGACAAAGAAATACAAGCCAACAAGAATTGAAAGAAAATAAGAGCTTTTATCCACATCACGTTGATGCTGATTTTTCTTATTTCTTCATTTTTACTACAAACAAATCTTTTAAAAGCACATATCAAAGAGTTTGTTAAGTGAAGCCAAGCTGTTGTACAGTCAGTTGCTTTTCAATATTTGCTACTTTATCATTATCTTCTCAAAAATTATCAAAGAACTAGCTGGTTTCTTTGTAGCTGAAGTAAGATATCAGAGACAAGTTGTTGGTGTTTCCCTCTCCACCTGAGGTAATGGCAGAGAATTGCAAGCAGCCCTTTACAGGTCAGCAGAGGCTGCTTGTAAAGATATCTTGAGGTAAAATTGCAAATTATTTCTCAGTTAATCAAGCCATTGCTTTTGTACTCACAAAGTTCTGAGATAGTGTTTCTGAATACCCAGGTAGTGCTTCTGACTAATGCAAAATTTAAATGTACTGGAACACAGCAATTCTCACACCAAAACAATGCATCTTTAAACACAACAGCTCAGAGCAGCTGTCACATTAAACAGTCATTTTACAGAAAGCAGACAGATAGATCCTAGCACTCACCCTGGCAGGCAGTGGCAGTTCTGCATAGCCATAGGTCTTGAGCTCAAAGACCTTCAGAAACATTAACTGAAATTAGGCATCAGAATTCACCTTAGATTTTCAATACTTGCCTTGCTGTTTTATGGTCTTATGGTCTACTGAGCTGTCCCGGGAGAGTGCTGATGACTCCATCAATTCCTGTGTGAAAATTGGGAAATCCTAATGGACCTTGATTTGCACTAGTAAACACAAATGAGTCCATCAACTTAAAAACAGTTGTCCAACCAGGAAACAGAGACATGTTACATGACATGGATATGCATGATGACATGACCTCTTTCAAAAAAATCCCCCCAAAAATGCTGAAGAACACAGATTAGATTTTGAATATCAAAGAATCTCTAGAAGCAGTTTGTAAATCACAAGAAGGCAAAGAATTACTAGTAGCAGTAACTGGGAAAGTAGTACAAAATAATAAATATTTTTGAAGACTCAGAATGCAGATAAATAGTTTAAGTGTTCATTGGCCTGCTCAGTCTTTGTTGATTCCTGCTTACAGCACTCTTCCTGGCAAAAAATTCTTTCCTGATCATCCTCCATCTTAGAAAGGGCATAAAGGCCATATACCTTATATGGTAACATATAGAATCATAGAATAGAATCACAGAATTGTTTCGGGTGGAAGAGACCTTTAAGATCATCGAGTCCAGCCTTTGTCCTAACCCTATTAACTACTAGACCATTTCACTAACTACAACATCCAACTGTGTCTTAAACAGCTCCAGGGACAGTGATTCCACTACCTCCCTGGGCAGCCCCTTCCAATGCCTGGCAACCCTTTCAGGTAAGAAATTCTTCCTTATATCCAGACTTAACCTCCCCTGCTGCAACTTGAGACTATTTCCTCTTGTTCTATTGCTTGTTACTAGTGAGAACAGACTGACCCCGCGCCTCATTGAAACTTCCTTTCAAGTAGTTGCAGAGTTTGATAAGGTCTCCCCTAAGCCTTCTTTTCTTCAGGCTCAACAGCCCCAGATCCCTCAGGCACTCCCCATATGAGGTGTGCTCCAAATCCTTTACTAGCTTTGTAGCCCACCTCTGGATCCTCTCCAGCACCTCAGTGTCCTTCTTGTAGAGAAGTGGAGGATAGTGAGAACAGTGGAGGATAGCTCTGAAACAGCCTTTCTAGACAGAATAGTAGCCTTCCCAATCTCCTTGTGGAGGCAGGCTCTCCACAAAAAAGACCTAGCACCCAGAGTTTTTGCAGCATTTGCATAGATCCAAGACCAGTTCAGTCAAGTCATGATGTAAAATTCCAGACATTTCTGAAAAGGACTCCCTTTCACGTCTGACAAGAGCCAGCATTGCCTGCTTGAGTCATTTTAGAGTTAACTGAGGACTGATAAAACTTTGATTACCTGCCAAAACTTCTTAGAGATGGACAATCTGAGCAACATGTAGTGAAATGGCTTGGTGCTTGTCCCATGTCTTATCAGTCCACATCTGTGCCATTGCACTAATGGTCTTCTGGGGTCATGATCTCCCAGCAGGTCATCCCAAGTGGTGGGAAGGTTACCCATGGAGAGGTAAGGGCCCAAACAGGGTCTGTGGGGAAACTCCAAGGCCATAAGCCCAATCAGGCTAAACAGCCACTCTAGGAACTGTAGAAACCAGCCCTGTGGGTTGACCTGGTCCATGGTTTCCTGAAGGTGCAGCTTTTAGCAACAATGTTGACCCAACAGGGCCTTGCCATGGCTTTTGAAGGACAGGCTCCTACCAAAGCATGACTGAGAGTCTCACTTGTAACTGAGGCCACCATACCTGGCAAAGAACATCAGGATCAACCTTCTGAATCCAGGGAATAGCTACTCTGGACCTGAAAGGCAAAATTTTCTTTACAGATACTGCAGTAGAGAGCTTACTTACTTTCACTTACTTACCTACTTACTGAAACTTACTGCTGTTTTCTGAGTCTTTTATGGGATTAGGAAACAAGCACCAGAAACAAAATTATATAAAATTACATTCTGGAGCATTCAAAACCATAACAGCTTTGCTTACAAAGCCAAGAAATGCCTCTTTGTAATGGTGTGAGAGCATGGGCAGCTACCAGAAGGAAGGAGACCAGCATGGGAGCCTGTCCTCTTGCAGAGACAACCTGGCCCTGTCACTTTCAGGAGCTGACCAGACTCTCTGAGCTCAGCACCAGTAAGCCACAGGCAGAAAAACACCATGGCAGCCTTGAAGAACACAGCATTTCATTTCATGAACATGTTTAAACTTTTTTTCCCTGCTGTTATGGGTGTTCAGCTACCAAAGCAGTTTGGAGGTTAATCATCAGTGAAGGAAAGTACTATAATTGGATGCAAAGGTCTGAACACTCAAGGGATAAAAAACGCTGTTCATTCCAAGAACATTTTAGCAACTGTTGACTGGTAGAAAGTAAACAGATTTCAAAAAGTGTCAGCATGCCATACCACTGTATGTCGTTCCAAGATGAACATTGTTCCTAAATATATTTCCTGTGAGTGGAAGAAGAAAACAAATCTAATTTTAAAGAAATAAAACCAAACCAGATGTGCACAAGAGTATGGTTTTTTTTTTAAAAATAAAGAGTTTTCTTTACTTTAGATGTACCAAGCCAATAAGTGTAATGAGAGAGCTGGCATGGCATTCATTACCACCCTGTTTAGCATCCCTACTATTCTTTGTAGCTGCATGCATTTGCCAGTTTCTCAGGATATGTAACCGAGTGAGGGAACACAGCAAGTACTTAAAATTGATGAAAGTCTTTAAAATTTATCAAAACCACTTGTGCTTTCATGATTGTGCAAGGTGTGACATTGAGCTTTGGCAAACTATGGAAAATAGATGGGAGGACATGTAACTCTTTAGACTATTGCCAAGAAATATGATCTTTGCATTGAAGGCTGTCAGTCTGTTTAGCTCACTGTTAGTCGATGCTTCTGGAGAGTTTTTACCTGCAATTAAAAATCCTGATTGACAGAGATCTCCTGTGTGTAAATGGTCAATGCCATTATACATGCTACTCTATCATATCCAGTACTGGAATATGAGTGATTCTAAGTCAGAAAGTATTATTGCTGGTCTCAGATTGGAAAACAAAGACTTCTTTTAAACAGGAAAAAGCTTCAGGTAAGTGTGAATGTTTGCTCAAATATCTTTTTTTTTTTTTCTTTTCCACAGGTGTGAACAAACATGTCAGTTCTTGCAGGTTGTCTTCTTTCCTCACTACTTGTCTTCTGACTGAGACTTTGAGGGTAGGGAACAGGGATGCTGAGGGTACACGTCTCAGAGCAGATTTTAATTGACTTTCAGATGTTAAAAACTAGTCAAATCAAAAAATGTGACACAAAAAGAGAATTTCCAGATGCTAGCGAGCAAACAGATAAGGTGAGAAATTAAAGGCCAGCAGAGGGAAAAAAAGAAATGCAAAGTAATTCCCTGGCTGACCGCCTCATAACTGTCATGCAATCTTTGTTTGTGATTTTGACTTCCTTCCCACAAGATGGATCATACAATCTCAGTGGAGGTGTGTGCACACACACATACACACATAGAGAATTACTGTTACCATGCCTGTACGCCCCATCTTTGCAACTGCTCATATGAATGACTGTACTAAACAGGCAGCTGTGAAACACAATTTTGCATGCACTCACAGTGATTATGAGCAAATTACAGAAATGCACATTTATGGAGTTTTGACTCTCTGTATGTCTATTCTGTATAACCATTCAGGTTAGAGATCAGGCTGTGAGAGTGGAGTATAGAAGTTCCAACTTAAGATGTTCTTGTCTCTATTGACAGCTGGAGGACCACGATAAGGAAGAAATGTTTCAGATGGTGTTATATTGGCATTCTGGTTCATGTTATACTAGAAAGAAAGATAGGAATACTTTTACCATCATAGCACTGCAGCAAGCTGAGATGGGAATGCCAGAAAAGTAAATTCTGTTAGCACAAGCCTATAATTTCTTTAAAGTGAGAAAAGTACTCCCTAATAAAGCACATGGCAACCATAAAGCTGCTGATACCATAATCATTAACCAAAAGGTCAAGAATCCATTAACAACTGCCACTGCAGAAAGCCATAGGGCCAGTAGCTGCAGGACATAGCAGCCCTAGAGTCCTGCAGATGACACAGAGCATCTGATAAGAATCAAGCTTTGCAACTTCTAATCCTATGCCCCTTGATGAATAACATAACCTTGCTATTGATTAATGCTTCCCAGGGCTTGGCTCATGTCAAGTGGCAATGGATCAATCGCTTCCTAGCTTTTAACACAGCAGCTAAGCTCCTCATCAAGATTTGCACATATGGCCACAAGAAACAAGTTCCTATTTCTATACTGTTGTATTATCCTGTTTGACAGTTATGTTACCAAGTCCTGACCTCCATTGTGTTTTTAATTGCAGATGGCAGGATACAGTTCCTAACTGTTAGACAGGCAGTCCTCACACAAGCTTTTCTCACTAGAGTACAAGCAGTATCTACACTGAGCTAGAAGCTCATTTCTCTTCTCCTATCCCTTTCACTCTCCTCCCTCACCCAATTCAAGATAGTACAATTCAAGATGAGAAAGCAAGATGGCATCCCTTCCTGAACAAACACATAAAACTTAATTCAAGCCCACAACTACTGATGGTGGAAGGCGCTGGATGCTATCACCTGTCCAGCAAATAAACCTGAAAGCAAGTGGAGAAACGATACCTTCCTTAAAAGGAAAATTGTACAAAGTCCTAACAAAGAGTTAAGTAAATTTGCATTACTGTACTCATGTGCAAGCCCACTGTGACTGCAGTCCGCCCCAAGCTGTGCTTGGGTGGTCCTCTACAAATTCGTATGCAGCAATCTATTAGTGGTATCTAGTAGTGATTTATGCAGCTGTCAAGCTGCCTTCATCAGTACAAGTGAATTGTGGGCACCATCAACTAATGCTCCTTCATAGTGTCTAAAGTAAATGAGGGCCAAATTAAAAGAAAAACAGCCCAAGGTACCACCCACTCATCTTCTCAGTTCTTTAACAACAAGTTCCCTCTACAGAAAAAACATACAGCTTCTCATACGAGACCACACTTACAGAGACCTCACTGTCTAATCACAGACAGCCTGTGAAAGTCAGCTTTCAAGGGCTTGGTTGGAGCAAGGAGAACAGGAGAAGTTGGCAGCATTCCATTAAAAACTAAAACAGTATTGATGGCAAATAAAATTGACACAGGACCAAATCAGTTAGTTTTCATAATAAATAGTGATGCATTATTTTGTCAGGGAGTAATATGAACCATCTGATGATGATATAATATACCCTTGTAGTGTGCACTCATGTCTTTGTTTTGAGTTAGAACCAGTGCTGTCATGTACCCTGGTCCAGCTGCATATGCTAGTCCCAGCTGGTGGCTGGTCCAATCCAACAACCTTGGGTTTGCCTCTCTGGGTGCACAAACACACTAGTGCTCTGCAAAGGGTTAGAACAGCATCCCTGAGCCATGTGTGAGCCAAACGCCAGGCTTCACAGTCACTTTTGACTGCTTTTGTGAAAATGGAGTGAGAAATACTTTGCTTGCACAAAACACTACCAATGAACAAATGGATCAAGCATACACACATGTTCACTCTCATGCTCCCTTTGGAAAAGATGCTTATGTTTGCTTAATCATAGAATCATATAATGGTAGGGGTTGGAAGGGACTTTTAGAGATCATCTAGTCCAACCCCCCTGGACAAGTAGGTCAACCTAGAAAAGGTCACTTAAGCATTGGTCCTGGCAAGACCAAAAGCTTGGCTACTCTAAGGCATAATTAATCAACACTGATTTTAACACAACAAAAAATAACACTTTCTGCCTAAAATTACAACCTTTCTTAACAATTATACACGAACTTTCAAGAGCTTTGCACTCTCTTGAGCCAGCAAAACGAAGGGAGCGTATGATAATAGGGACTGACTGTGGTTCAGCTTTATAGAGAACTTTTTTAACATTGCACTTATTAAAAAGGCAGGAGGAAGGAATCTCTTGTGGATACTGTCTGAGAAGAGATCTGTGCACAAGCAAAATTTCTGTTAACAGCATCATTCTAGAGCAAAATGATTGAAATTTACACAACCTGGACAAAGACTAATCTGTGACTGGCCAAAATAAGTTTAACAATCTCTAGTGGCTCCAGTTGTTAACATCTCCCAGGTGACAGCCTCTTAAGAAGATGCAACTCAACTAAGACTCATACAGGTGCTGGCTTGATCTCGTCCTCAATTTTATTAACAATTTGCTCCAAAGCAGAGAGGAGGAGCTGTTCGTGGGGTGATTTGCAACTTTGCTTTGTGGTGTGTTGTGGTGCTCTGTGTCATTCCTCCTGAGGCAGTCAACATGGCAAGCACAGGATGCTGAAATGAGGAAAATTGGTGTTTGAGCCAAAGTCCAGTGCTAGGCAGATGAAGACAGTTGTCTTCACATTCATTTCACCAGCATTGAACTACTTGTGCTGTCAGAGGCAGTAGCAGACAGGAATTAAGAATTTCTGAATTAAAAAATCAAGAACTTCTTAATTGTCTTAATACCTACAACATAATTTTCTGAATTTTGTGACTATCACATTCAGACTCTGAGAACTCTTATGGCCAAGTACAAAGGTCCTTAAAGGTCTGTACCCTGTTCTAATACCCTGCTCTTTGGCATGTTTTCTTTATCTCTGGCACTGAACATGATGTGAACAGCTGCAAGGACTGTAATAGTGATTGTGGCCAGCTTTCTGTTTTGTGATTCCTCTCTCTTTTTTTTTTAATTATTGTTCAGTCCTGAATTACTGAGCTTTGTCCTAGTCTGAAAATTGCAAGTATTTCTCTTCTCTCTCTGACAGGCTTTAGACAGAACAGCACAAAATAAATCTCTAAGCCATCCTAATTTTAGAAGGCGCTCATTTGCTGGACAGTTCCCCAGTGACCTGACATAGAGAGAAAAACGGACCTGGAAAGGGACCTGCTGCTATATTGAAGCAGGCATAAGCACTGAAGGGTCCGGTCTCTTTGCATTTAATGTGTGGCTAGAGGGAGCGGGGAAGTGAGGCATACACAAACACCAACGGCCAAAGTACCCTGGAGTGCATCCCACAATTGCCTCGTCCTCATTACTGAGACTATGGGCAAAGCTGAGAAATTGAACTTAAACATCAAACAATTTCTTCCAGTAGAAGCAGTTCTGATGGACAGCCCCTTTGTTTTAGTGTTGGTTTTGCTGCATCTATTCTCAGATGTGTTCATTATGACTCATGAGCTGAAGATAGAGCTTATTATCCTACCATCATGAGGAAGCTCTCAGGATTGGCCAGATGTGGGTGTTTCCTATGCCAAAATAAAAAAGGGAGTATCTATCAGCTAGGTCTTGCAGAAGATAAGAGCTCTGCCTCCAGACTATAACTAAATACTTAGAAGCATAACCCTCTAAGAGTTATTGGCAGTAGTAGAGACTGTGTCTAGTCCATGGGAATAAGTTCTTGTTAAGACTAGTGTCTCATGTTTCCATCCATAAATCCAGAAAAAAAGAAATGAGACTCTCTGTGTCTATTATAAGCACATTGATAACACTGTTAAATGAAGGACAAAATAAACCAGAAAAATGTCCTTTCCCTTTGGCAAAAATCTGCTAACTTCATTCTTGATGCACCAGTAATACAATTACTTTCTAGCACATCATTTTCCCATTCTCCAATCATAGAATCATAGACTCATTACTGTATTTGTAAATACTTAGTAAATCAAACTTAAAGATGAGTTTGATGAGTTTTTGAGCCAGCAATGTGCCCTCGTGGCCAAGAAGGCTAATGGCATTATGGGATGCATCAAGAAGAGTGTGGCCAGCAGGTCAAGGCAGGTTCTGCTCCCCCTCTCCTCTGCCCTGGTGAGGCCTCATCTGGAGTCCTGTGCCCAGTTCTGGGCTCCTCAGCTCAAGAGAAACAGGGAACTGCTGGAGAGAGTCCAGCGCAGGGCCACCAAGATGATCAGGGGACTGGAACATCTTTCTTATGAGGAAAGGCTGCGGGAACTGGGGCTGTTTAGTCTGGAGAAGAGGAGACTGAGGGGGGATCTTATTAACATTTATAAATATCTAAAGGGTGAGTGTCAGGAGGTTGGGACATCCCTTTTTTCTGTAGTAGATAGTAACAGGACAAGGGCTAATGGGATGAAGCTGGAACACAAAAAGCTCCACTTAAACATAAGAAAAAACTTTTTCACTGTGAGGGTAAGGGAGCAGTGGCACAGGCTGCCCAGAGGGGTTGTGGAGTCTCCTTCCTTGGAGATCTTCAAGACCTGCCTGGACATGTTCCCATGCAACCTGATCTAGGTGACCCTGCTTCTGCAGGGGGGTTGGACTAGATGATCTCTAAAAGTCCCTTCCAACCCCTACCATTCTATAATTCTATGATTCTATGAGGATATCAGTCCTGTGCTCATACCTACCAGATACAGTAGAGATTTAAGAATGTTTACAAGTGTGACCCATGCTACAGAAAATGAAGCCATATACTAACTCCATTTTATACTTCTTGGAGGGCTATATCATTAGTCATGATTGTATTTATTCAGATGTTTGTTCTTCTCCACGAACAGAGAAATGGTTGCCATATGTGAATGCTGCAAGTGCTATAAATTTCAATTTGGTGAGTTTTAAACATCTTACCAGGTCAGGATTCTAAGAAACACGGATTCTTATTTTTATTACAAGGTCAATCTCTTTGTGAATGAAGAAAAGAGCATAGCTGTGCCCATATACAGATATGCTCAGACTACCTGGCAATGCTACAGTTTAAGACTATTTTGCCAGGATGTCCAGTTGACCTTAAGTAATACCATTGCCTGTAACACAGCACAAGGTTCAAGCTTATTTGGAAGAGGTTTGCTGTTCATAACCACAACTCTGCCCTGGCTGCTGTCATGACTTCGGTTAATTAGAGGATATTCACTGTAGTGTGAGTATGTCCTCACCAAGAGTGTCCATATTAGAACACAGAAAGAGGAGGTCAATTGGTAGAGACAGAGTGAAACTATGGCATTTCTTGAAATCTCTTCTGGAGCACTAAATGATACCAATAGTCCAGAGGCAGATATAATCAATGTTAATGTAGTCAAAAAAGCAGATGACCTTAAACAAGTGGATACACTAGAAGGACTTTAAACAGATGGAGATGTCCAAAAGAAAAGGTCTTCTAAGACATGTGTTAATTTTTTTTTTTAAAGAAAAATAATTTAGAGCACAGAAGGAAAAGTCTTACATAAAGAAGAGAAGACTTTGGTGACAAAAGCAGATATAACATCTGAAAGACTAATTCACCATGTTGAAGAAATCAAAATCAGCAGAAGCAAAAAGAAAACAGGAATAAAGAGGGCTGAATTCAGTATGAAGTATATTTTCAGGAGACAGAGAGATGCCTAATGAGAAAAGTAAGGCCAGAAAATTTTGTAAAAGTTTCCACACCAAACAATTTGTTCAGCCAGCAGAGCTGTAAATCAGAGACTATTTTATTTTTGGCACAGATATAAATGAAACCTTCTAGTCAGGAAAACATTTTTCACTGTGTGCTGTGTAACTTCCCATGTGTACAGACATGTCATATTCAGGACTAAAAAATTGTCTAGAATGTTTTGTAAATCAGTCTAACTTTACCCATAATCTCCTAGCAGCTCTACAGATATCTCCTCTTGTGCAGCTTCTCTTCCTTGTGTTTGTTTCCCACAACTCCATATTCAAATGAGACAAGAGTTTCTGGCAGCTTTTCAACAAAGTAGGTCCATTAAAAGATATTTTGCATGACTTCAAACTGGTTTGCAGCTTCCCACTAAAAGCAGGCATACAAATAGGTGATTAAATCCATTAGAAGGGCAAAAATAAGCTTGGACTTGTGAAGTTGTGCCTGAATACAGAACGCTTTCTTCTAATTGTACCTCAAAAGACATATAAAATGAAAAGAGGCTCCTCTGAAACTCTTTTATGAGTGGATTCCAGAGCAGCAGTAGGATGAGAATACCAAAAATAGTCAGAGCTCCAAGTACTTTGTTAAGAAGCATTTTAAGTCTTCAATATGTTTATTATTTGCACCACACCACACTCTCATGAAATAGACAACTCTTAATTTAAAACATTTTTCTTGTTGTAGCAGCTACAGTAGCTTTCATCCATGTAAATATATGTACATACTTTTCTCCAACAGCACTACCCACTAGAGATGCTGTCACATTTTAACAACCAAATTATGTTTAAGTTCAACTCCAAATTCCTTCCCATAGGCACAAAGTTATCTTGTGTCATTCGTGACCTCAACTCACAGGGACATAAGCCTGGACTTTGGGCTGTCACACTAAACACAAGGTAGGTACACTCAGACCATGCTTCACTGTCTCTTGTAACCCATCTCAGGCATTTTCACACAGGTTACAACACAACCCTTCACCTCAGATGTGCCACCCAGCAGAAGCTCAGACCCCTAGCAAGCCATAAAGATAAAGCAGCCAATGCTGCTTCCTCATCCCTTGGCACAGTGTGCCAGATGCAGTGTCACCCTCATTCTTCTATGCGAATCGTCTTATGCATTAGCAAATAGGAAACTTGAGAGGCTGGTGCTTATGGCAGTGAGGTTTCATTTCTGCTTCATCTCCTCACTGCTAATATCAGGACACAATTTCTGGGATGCCCTTCAGCTCTCTCAGGTAGTTGTTGTGGCACAGAACTACTTCATGCCAGAGCAATCTCAGTCACAGCCTAAAGGATTATCTGAAGTTATATTACTATAACTTATGCTATACAGTCACCATTGCAGGAAGGCCTCTCTGTTGCTTCATATTCTCACGACTGCAGCTACTTCTGCAATGCTGGCAAATACCAAAATGCCTGAAAAGATGCTGTAAGTTGGACAAAAAAACCAGTTCAAACATAAATCCAACATGAACACCTTTTCGTCAGCATAGTTTGCTCTTGTGGGAAGCCAGTCTAAGCAGTGAAAGAAAATGTCTGCTAGTACAATCAAATCTTATGCAGACCTGAGGTATTTAAAGTGAACTTTGCCTCAGCAGATGAGGAATGTCTTCTCATGCTGGAGAAGAATTGTCAGGAGGTTTCAGACAGTGGAAAATGACTGAGACCCTTCCCTGGACAAACAAATGTTTTTTGTTTAAATCTGGAGCAGCTCAGAGGAGTAACGCCATATACAAAGAGACACTGCTTTGCTTCCATTTGAGGGGAGTATTTTAGCACTACTGCTGTTTTCGGAATACCTGCTGTGCTTATCTTGCCCAAAAAACACCAAGTCCAACCTCTAAACTGCTAGGTGGTATTACAGTAGAGACAATATTTTCTTTTACATGGATGTGCTTTTTTGCCAGAGCGTGTACTCTCAATCTCAAAACAGAAGTTGAATGCTAAGCCTGAATAGTTGCAGGGATCGATTCACACAGCTACTAGCAGAACTTCCCTGGCCTCTTGTTGTGATTTAAGGACAAATTGTCTTAAAAATTGAACTTTTCAGTTCTTTTTAGCTCTTAGCAATGACAAAGCTTAAAAGAGCCTGGGGAATTGAAAAAAAAAAAAAGAAAATAAGAGAAGGACTGATTGAGTGCAACAATGCATTCAAATCCTGTCTAAAATCTTTATGAATGATCTGGATGATGGGATAGAGTGTACCCTTAGTAAGTTTGCTGATGACACCAAGCTGGGTGGAAGTGTCGACCTACTTGAGGGCAGGGAAGCTTTACAGAAAGACCCAGATAGATTGGATGGCTGGGCCAAGGCCGATGCCATGAGTTTCAATAAAGTCAAGTGCCAGGTCCTGCACTTGGGCCACAAAATCCTCCAGCAGCTTGGGGAGGAATGGCTGGAAAGCTGCCAGGCGGAGAGGGATCAGGCAGTCTTGATTCACAGTGACTGAGCTTGAGCCAGCATTGTGCCCAGGTGGCCAAGAAGGCCAATGACATCCCAGTATGGATCACGATCAGTGTTGTCAGCAGGAAAAGGGAGGAGATAATTCCCCTATACTTGGCTTTGGTGAGGCTGCAGCTTGAATACTGTGTTCAGTTTTGGGCTCCTCTCTACAAAAAGGACATTGAGGTGCTGAAGAGGATACAGAGGTGGGCTACCAAGCTAGGAAAGGGTTTGGAGTACGTCTCATATGAGGGATCTGGGGCTGTTCAGCCTGGAGAAAAGAAAGCTCAGGGGAGACCTGTCTACAACTATCTGAAAGGAAGTTGTAGCAAGGTGGACGTTGGTCTGCTCTCCCTGGAACAAGAAGAAATGGCCTCAAGTTGCAGCAGGGGAGGTTCAGGCTGAGTATGAGGAGAAATTTCTTTACTGAAAGGGTTACCAGACATTGGAACAGGCTGCCCAGGGAGGTGGTAGAGTCACTGTCCCTGGAGATGTTTAAGAGACAGTTGGACGTTGCACCTGGGAAGATGATCTAGTGGTTGATGGGGCTGAGATAAAGGATAGACTTGATGATCTTAAGAGTCTTTTCCAACTGAAACAATTCTATGATTTTATAATGCCTAACAACTCTTGACTGTCTCTTAGGTTAGACAAGGTGGGAAAAAGAATCATATTTACAGTTGCTGGTTCAGAAAGAATTGGTTTTATTATTTTCACCTTACCTCATTTGTCTTTTTAAAATCACTTTCATCACCAAAAGCTTGAGATAGAAACTTTCTACTAAAATTATAGCATAAGTAACTGTAAAAAGCTGAGTGACAGCAATTACAATAGGACTCCAGCTCTACGCTCTGGCAAGGTGATGCTCCTCTTCCCTAACAGGGTCTTGTGTCTGAGGATGAGTGCACACAGGCAGTTCATTCCTGCCAGCTGGACCTCACATCCCTCTGAGTAGGAGGTATAGAACTCTAGCAGGAAGAGGCAAACTTGAAATTCGGTAGATTCAAAGCCTTGTTTCACTATTGTGAGACAGAGGTGGGGATAAGTCCTGATGTTCTGTGAAGCTTGGAGTGAGGTGAGGACCAAAAATGTAAGTTAAAACACATAATCCAGATGATCTACTAAAGGCTTTTCAAATTCTGATGTTGTTTTTTGTCATTTGGAAACGGTGTGGTACTGAATTACCTAAGACTGTTTCTGTGGGATGCTACGGATAAGTTGAAGGTTGTTTCCTGTAAAAAACAAAGCAGTATTTACTGTTTACTACAGTTAATTAAAAACAAGAGTAAAAGTAGGATTTGTCATTGGTCCAGATGAGTATTTTACTTTCAGTTTTAGTTTTAATTTAACCGTCTAAACAAGGCACAGTATGTATCTTAAGCATTTATTGTACAAAGATAGACTGCATTATGAGGAAACAGAACATTGGAAAGACAATAGCACTGCAGTTAAAGCAACTGTATTACCTGGTCAGCCATGATGTATCATTTATTCTATTTCACTCTTATTTTGTCTCACCTCTCCTCCAATCTTTCAGTGCCAAAGATAATCTCCATTTTAATTCCCCTTGGTCTGTGTGACTCCTGACATGCAGTCATAGAGCTGCTTGGCACGTCACTGGAAAATAGAACCATGTCCACTCCACAGCTGAAAAGAATTAGTTGTGAAAGATTTCTTTGATACTGAAGACATTTTTCCAAATAATTTTATTTTGATTTTCTGTCTTGGTGGCAATAAAGAAGATTTAAACATTGCTGTGAGCATACATATCTCACAAATGTCATTAAGCCTTACAAAATCACAGATTCATGGCATGGCTGAGACAAAAAGTAACCTGTGCAGATCAACTAGTCCAGCTGCTGCCCAGAGTAGGATCATTTAGAATGGATTGTTCAGGGAAATGTCATATCAGGTTTTGAGTATCCTCAAGGACAGAGACACGACAACTGGGCAACTTGTGTCAGTGTTCATAGAATCATAGAATGGCAGGGGTTGGAAGGGACTTTTAGAGATCTAGTCCAATCCCCCTGCAGAAGCAGGGTCACCTAGATCAGGTCGCATAGGAACATGTCCAGGCAGGTCTTGAAGACCTCCAAGGAAGGAGACTCCACAACCCCTCTGGGCAGCCTGTTCCACTGCTCCATCACCCTCACAGTGAAATAGTTTTTCTTATGTTTAAGTGGAACTTTTTGTGTTCCAGCTTCATCCCATTACCCCTTGTCCTGTTACTATCTACTATAGAAAAAAGGGATGTCCCAACCTCCTGACATCCACCTTTTAGATATTTATAAATGTTAATAAAATCATCCCTCAATCTCCTCTTCTCCAGACTAAACAGCCCCAGTTCCCACAGACCTGCCTCATATGAAAGATGTTCCATACCCATGATCATCTTGGTGGCCCTGTGCTGGACTCTCTCCAGCAGTTCCCTGTTTCTCTTGAGCTGAGGAGCCCAGAACTGGACACAGGACTCCAGATGAGGCCTCACCAGGGCAGAGTAGAGGGGGAGAAGAACCTGCCTTGACCTGCTGGCCACACTCTTCTTGATGCATCTGTTCTAGTTTAGCAAGGAGCAACTTCTGCTTGGTAACAGGGGGAGCAGATTGCAGTGAAGACCCGGTAAAGAGTTTTTGGAATCTCCCCCGGCTCCTGGGTTCAGACCCACCTCCGGCCTGCCTGGGCCAGACTGATGCCTCTGCAATCATATTTAGGGGACGGAAATTTGAAGTGCTGGCAGGAGGTGTATGAGTGATACAAGATTGAGGTGACCACGCGGACCCTTCAGCCAGAGAAGGAGGAAGGAAGGAAAAGCAACAGACCAGAGACTCTTCTGCAAGCCGAGGCAAGAATGCAGCTGTGCCCCTGCAACCTATGGAGACCCATGGCAGGACCAAGAGTTACCAGCAGCTCTGTGTGAGTGAGCCCGGACGGGCGAGGGACTGTGTGGGGAGACGGCCATGGCCCAGGCCGTGCTGGAGAGCCTGTGTGCCGCAGAGCAGCCCCACACGAGAGGCAGAGAGGAGCTGCAGCCTTTGGAATGAGTGCGGGTCGGAGCAGCCTGTGCAGGGCTGCTGTCTGTGTGTGTGTGTGTGTGTGTGTGTGGCAAGAAGGTGTTCTTAAAAAGTCTGGTCGGACTCTTCATTGTTGTATTACTCTGTATTGTTTTAATTTGGTTATATTTTGGGGTTTTGGGGGTATGTTTTAGTTGATGTTGCATTAAATTATTTTCTGTTTTCTTCCCCAAACCGAGTAGCCTGGTCTGTTTTGTCCTGAACCTTAAGCGGCAACTAAGCTCTCCCTGCCCTTGAGCAATTCTCAGCCTCTTCGGTACTCGAGGCTAATCGTGGTCTTTTGTTCCCTGATGGGCCTAAACAAGGACAGCATCCCAGGATGCCATTAGGCCTTCTTGGCCACGAGGCCACATTGTTGGCTCATGGTTAGTTTATTATCAATCAGGACTCTCAGGTCTCTCTCTGCACAGCTGCTCTTCAGCAGTTCGACCCCCAGCCTGTACTGGTGCATGGGGTTATTCCTTCCCAGATGCAGGACTCTGTACTTGTCCTTGTTGAACCTCATGAGGTTCCTCTCTACCCAACTCTCAAGCCAGTCGAGATCCCGCTGAATGGCAGCACAGCCTTCTGGGGAATCAGTCAGTCCTCCCAGTTTGGTGTCATCAGCCAACTTGCTGAGGGTACACTCTGTCCTCTCATCCAGGTTGTTGATGAAGATGTTGAACAAGACTGGCCTTAGAATCAATCCCTGTGGAACTCCACTGGCCACAGGCCTCCAACTCGATTCTGTGCCATTGATCACCACTCTCTGGGCTCTGTCATTCAGCCAGTTCTCGATCACCTCACTGTCCACTCATCCAAGCCACACTGCCTGAGCTTTCTGATGAGGATGTTATGGGAGACAGTGTCAAAAGGCTTACTGAAGTCGAGGTAGATGACAGTCGCTGTTCTACCCTCATCTAGCCAGCCGGTTATGCACTCATAGAAGGCTATCAGGTTGGTCAAACAGGATTTCCCCTTGCTGAAGCCATGTTGACTCCCCCTGATAACCATCTTATCCTTCATATGTTCAGTGATAACATTCAGGATGAGTTGTTCCATCACTTTCCAGGGATGGAGGTGAGGCTGACCTGCCTGTGGTTTCCTGGGTCATTCTTCTTCAGCCAGACAAAAAGATTTTTCCTACATTTAAGGAGTTTGAATTTGTGCCCATCTCCTATTGTCCTGTGACTCAACACTGCTAAGCCTAGCTTTGTCATCTTTACCCTCTCACATCAAATATTTATGCATATTGATAAGATATGCATATATCTTATCCATGTAGCCTTTCCCAGGTTGAATAATCCCCACTCTCTCAGCCTCTCCTCATGTGAGAGGTACTCCAGTTCCTTAATCATCTTCATGCCCCTTCATTGGACCTTCTCCAGGAGTCTCATGTCTGTCTTGTACTGCATAGCCTAGAGCTGGACCTGGCACTCCAGGTATGTCTCAGCGGTGTTGAGTAGAGGAGAAGGATGACTTTATTCAGCCACCTAGCAACATTCTGCCAAGGAAAATGTTGGCCACCTTTGCTGCCAAGGCACTTTGCTGGCTTATGATCAGTTTGGTGTCTACCCCTAGGCTCTTCTGAGCAGAATTGCTTTCGATCTGGTAGGCTCTTAGTATGTGCTTGGAGTTATTCTTCTGCAGATGAAGGACCTTGCATTTCCCTTTACTGAGCTTCATGACATACTTTTGAGCCCGATTTTGTAGCCTGTCCAGGTCTCTCTGACTGGCAGCACTACCTTCTTGTTTGCCAATCACTCCTCACCAGTGTATATCACCTGCAGACATGGTGAAGGTGCACTCTATCCCAGTGTCTCAGTTATTAGGACAGATTTTAATCAGCACTGGTTTCAGTATTGATTCCTGGCATATACCACTACGGACTGGCCTCAGCTGGACTTCATGCCACTAGCCACAACCCTTTGAACTCATAAGTTCAGCTAGTGAACCTCAGTGTTCACTTATCTAGCCTATATTTTATCAATTTGTTTGTTAGTATGCTATGGAAGAGAGCATCAAAGGCCACTCCTTGCTGTTTATCAAGATAGACAACATCTACTATAATCCCCTTGTCCACTGAGCCAGTTATTTCATCACAGAAGGCTATGCGGTTGGTCAGGAGTGATTTCCTCGTTCTAAGTTTATGCTGACTAATCCCAGTCATCTTGTATGTAAATGGTTAGTAGTCACGTATCAGACTGTTGCGGAAAGTTAACAACAAACTTTACAAATCAACGAAATGTGTCAAAGAACTAAAATTATCTGGAAAGCGAATGCTAAAGTCCTTTGCTAGATTGCTCAGAGAATTCAGATGCTTCCTGTGCTTCATGATTTTTGCTATGTGGTATGTCAAGTCAATATAATATGGCAAGTTTCAATTTAGTTTCTGTAGTTGATTATGCACTTTGTTCTAGCCTCTATCCTCTGAGTTTCTCATGGGCTTTCTGTTCTGGAGCAATACATCTTGGTCTACTTTCTAACTGCTTCAGTTCAGCTAGAAGACCAGAGAGTGTTTCCACAGTATTCCAGACTTCAGTGGGGTAAGAAAAGCAATGTATACTTATTAATGTGCCTTGAAAACTCTCTGGAATAAAATGTACTTACTTCAAAGTTTCCCATCTCTTGCGGGAGTGATCCAAGATGGCTGTTACATAAAAGGCAATGGACACTATCCTCTACTTCCCAATTTAACACTTACATAAAATTACTTTCATATGAAAACATTTCTGCCATTCTTTCAAACTCCATTCTGGGTAGACAGGTCTCTACTGCAAATTCTTAACAAAATTTCTTGTACTTTTGGGAGCCTTAGGAGAGATTTCATAGATTAGGGATGGCCCCTGCTGTTTAGGCTGCAAGCTATTTAGCTCTGTCATATCTGAAGCACCCACAAATATACACCAGTACATGCTGTTATGAACCATGGGCATTACAACAACATCAAGGGCAAAGGATTTTTAGGTATCTGTAAGGCATGCTGTAGCTGCAGGAAGTTTCATGGTCACAGCTTTGGATTTAGTATCTTAGTTCTAAGCTAAGCACCAAAATCTATTTGGATATGGTCTGAGACATTCATGTCACCAGCATGAAAATACACTTGAGTGTCAATAAGAACATGAGCAGGCTGTCATTCTACATTTTATTTAGCACAAGGCTTTTTGCCTCTCACATATGATAACTAAGAAATGCACTGGTAATGCAGGGTCCAAATGACTAAAAAACTACAGTTGCAAAACACAAAGCCTTGTTTCTGAAGTAAAAAATAACGCATACCACTAGAGGTCCTTCCATATGCTTCAAAGGATCTGGCTCTACTGCCAAATACAGCACTAGTCATATCTTTCGTGCAGGAAAGTCATCCTTCTTGTGAGAGAGCAGATAAGGTAGTGATTGGTCTCTGACTGTAACCAGGACAAGTGAATGCTCTTTTTCTTATCAGAGTACTGCTATCTGTTCCTCCTTTCAGGGAGTTCATCCAGCTGGCTTATGGCTTCCACAACTCTGCCAAAAGGGTGGGGAGAAGGGGATCAGCCCAATAGTTTCAGTAAACTATGCACATTAATCAGCCCCTTGACTTCCACACTCAAGTTCTTGCCTTTTATGGCAGACCAAGGGAAAATGATATAATGGTATGCCATAGAGAATGTGTACATAGAGAACTGGGGGTATATTTCATATCCCTTTGCAAGTCTTGTTTTGTAAACTTTTCTAAGGGAATTTTAGAAAAGCAGAGCCACTAAAAAGGATAACTGGATCACTATTAGAAGCTACATGCTCTGTCAGGGCAAAAGAAGGAGAAGAAGGTGTGGGTTTCTGAATGAAGTTCTCATCCATATGCAAGCGTGCAAGTACAGTCCATAAAATTCTGCTCCTGCCATGAATAGTAAAATTCTTATTAAAGGTGGGATTTTACTCTGGGCCTGTGCTAGAACTGTTATTGTTTATGCAGCAAAAAAAAGAGTGATTTTGAATGAAATTATAGTAGAAAGACACTATTGTCTTCATGTGGAGTGGGCTATTGTGAAAGAAACTTGCTAAATTAAATCCTTAGCACTGCTTCCAGAGTTTAATGTGAATTTGGGGAGGGATTTGAAATTTCTTCTGATACATTCCACAAAGCGTTGAGCTTTCTTTTGTATTACAGAGCTCTGATCATCTGGCTTTCTCCACAGGACTTCAGTTGAACATCTCCAGTTTTTGCTAAACGTGGAGCTGGCCAAATAAAGTTGCACAAAACAGCAATGTGAGGATAATTGTGACTAAGTGTGTGGGCATTTGGGATCTCATCCAAATGAATACAAAGAGGAAACTGTATGGACCCGATTCTCACCTCACACTCTTTCTGTCACCAAGTTATACTGCTATAAATCAACAAGGGATGATTTATTTTCTTACAAGATTCTTTTCATAGATACTTGCAAGTGAATGCATCAAACATTGTCATTTTATCCTTCTTCTACCAAGGAAGCCATACCTCTCAGTACCACACCTTCAAAATTATTTTTCAGGAAAAGCAGAAGAAATGCTAGACTTATTCTTTGCTTTTGTTGTGCCCTAATTTGATATGTTAGTTGGCTTTGATCACCTACAGCAGTTCCAGTAAATGAAAAAGGTGTTTGGGTTGCTTGACTGTTAACAGTAAACACAAAAGTGCTAAACTATGTAACATAAGCAGCTTGAGAAGGCGCTAAGGATGTACAACTGGTGAGCTGTACCAACAGTTTTCATCACACCAATAATCCAAATGTAGTATGGGCAACTTAGCTTTCTGAAACTAATTAACAGGAATTTGGGACTGTGGTTCATGAAACTACACTATTCATTATGGGACATAACCTGTGAAAGATGGATCTACACAAATATCCATAGAGCTACCAATTCTGAACCTTGCCTTGAATTCAAAACAGGATTTGAGTGAGAGACAGATGGATTTGTCCAAATCTGTGCATTTCCAGACTTTAAAGACCTGTAAATCCAGGTAAACTGTTTCTGTCACAAAACCAGCAAACGTGTTCTGGATAAAAATAGGAATAGCTCACATAGCTCTATCATACAACCTTGCTTTTTCACTGCAGTAAATAAAATTTTCTTTGTCTCTTCTGTACTTTGCACAGTGACTGAAAACAAACTCATTTTAAGCTATGTTGGTTCAGAATGGTCATCCCTCATTAAAACTGGTTGCATTTTTCTGCTGATATATTTTTAGTCTGAGTTGATATACTTCTAGAAATGCTGGTTGGAAGAGATGTCTGGAGGTCATTGAGTCCAACCTCCACCTCATCCAGGATTATTTCCAGCACAAGACCATGTCAGCCCCCTCTCTACTTTGCTGTTATTTTTTTTTGGAAGTGAGATTATCCCACCATGGTGTCTTACAACCTTAAAATAAAATAGAAGAAAAGAATCATTGGAAGCATCCAAAGGCAGATGGGGAATAGTTTGGTCTGGATTTTATGGGATTTCTTAATGTTTGTCATCAAGACTCTCTGCATTCAGTGGTAAGCAATTAGGGAATGGACAGGTCAAATGTGCTTCATAAGACTCCTGAGAGAACAGCGGTAATCATCCACTGCAGAGAAGAAACATGAAAATAAAAACCAGTTAATATATGTAACAAGATTCAGTTACTGGGTAAGCAGAAAAACAGCCCTCCTCAAAGATTTATATCCTGAATGAATAGTTTACTGCTCTTTTGGAAGAAGTGACCTAACCCAGCACAGGACAGCAAGAATGAACAAGTTATTGCTCACAAACTCTGGCAGAAATACTTGGAATGAAAAATAGTAGAACACACCCTGGATCCCTTTTCCTTCAAATAAGCAGTTTTATCAGATTAAAGGGCAGGTGAAGAATGCTTTGTTTAGAAATCTGAAGTTTTGATGGGTAACATCTGAAGGACTGAGGCTTCCCTGTGAAAGATGTACCTGGACCTAGTTGACACTGCAGTGCAAGTCAGTGTGTGCTTGCCAGACTCTGGGATGCGTAATGCTGCAGCTAGGACCAACAACACTCTGAAGGGTCAAAAAAAAACAGGTATTTGCAAGTTCAATGTCAAAAAAAAAATCAGTCTTTCCAGAGAAAACATCAGAATGGTGATCAGGAGAGCTGCACTGGACTACCTAGGCCTCCAGCAGCCTGCCCCTTCACCCCAAGCAATTCCTCCTTCAGCAGCTGCTCCAGGAAGCTTTTGAGTGACTTCTTACACATCTAGATCAGCTGTTACTGTCCCACCTGTCTCTCCACAGCGAGTTGAGATGGTCTTGAATGAAGTCAATCTGCTCTTACCAGAAGGAGAGCAGTTCTGCAAGGGACCACTGCGGACAGCAGTGGAGTCTGGTGAGAAGGACAGGGCACCACCAATGGGGTCTTTGGGCTGAGCTAACTGCATGCAAAATTATTTGGATCTGAGTTATTCAACTGTAGCTTTGTGGGTTTTTTAGTGACAAATGATTGCTGTAAACCACCTGTCTACATAACATAGGAAATGCAAAACTGCAGGAAAGTTTAGAGATTTGCAGAGATCTGAGGATTGATTGTATTTTGACCATGAAATCATAGCTCTGAATCCACAAGCATGAAACTTCTACTCTATCACTCAGTGTATTTGTGCCTAATATATACACCTATCAATACATAGCCTTGCAGAGTACTTTCTCACCTACTTTCTCATCTATCACCAAAAAGTGCTCAGAGCACTTTAAATATGTATTTAACTTCTCAGGATTCACATTGGATTATATTGAGAAGTCTTGAATTCAAGGACATTAGAGATTTTTGGGTAGCACTTGTGAGTTCAGGATGTTAAAGTTCACGGTTCATGTGTGAAGCATGTGAATCCCAGTTTAGTCTGAGGAGAACAGCAGGACAAAGAGCTAGTCACACATGCTGAGTCGTTGGAAACACGATCATATGAGGTTAGAGTAGTTCTCATAACTGATGTTAGGGTCATATCTCATTTCTGATGAGTTTCAGCTGGTTGTGCTCTGGAAATACAAAGCAGCTGTTTTTCAAAGTTTCATAATGTGCTGTATAGGCAACATAGATGGAATTCTACAAAAAACTTTACCTAGAAGATCCTTTAAGCTTCACCATTAACTCTAGATCCTTATTTAGCTCTATTACTTCTATGTTCATTTGGCTGACAGAAAGAGACTGTCCAAAGGGAGCATTAGGAGCATATAGCCTTACCATTTGCAAGTCAGAGAAACCTAACTCAATAACTTCTGCAGCAAGATTATAGTTTTGTTGGGCTTTAAGAATGTCTTTTAGAATAAGTATTCATTTACAACTTAAAAGCATCAGGTGTGGGAAAATGCACTGCATCCATACCCAAATGGCTCCAAAGCTTAGGCAGTTTCCCTTTTAAAAATTTGCTATTCATTTTTCGTCTGCTTGTCTCATTCCAGCTTTCAACTACTTGAGCTCAATATGATTTTTTTTTTTTCTGTTAACATAAAGTGTGCCATGATCTGAAGTATTTTTCCATGTAAGCATTTCTAGCTTACATGAAAGCAATTCTGTCTGGAATTAATTAACTTCTAAATCTTCCCTAGGATAAATAAAATAGACTAAATTTCTTAAATCTTAATCTCTCAGGTATGTTTTATGGACCCTAAGTTGTGCAGATAAACCTTTTTGGAACATGCTCCAGTTTCTCAGTGTCCTTTTTGAAGTGAGGACAAGAGGTCCATACATTGGTAATGCTCTTATTCTTGCTAGAGACAAAGATAATACCCCTTTTCCTATTTGGATTGCCTCTTGCTTCTGCAATGAAAGATGGCATTTACAAACTTAGCTGCTGTGTTGCCATAAGACCCTATGCTTCGTTTGCTGGCTAATATGATTTTTATGTGTTTTTCAGATTGATCCAGAGAATAAAGTTCCATATATTCCAAGTTGATCTCATCCTTACTGTTTTTCTAGCATTATGGTTTAGCACTGACATATTGCTTTATTTACAAACTGACTATGATTGGTAACTTAAATATTCTACTTTTTGTATTCTTTCCCACTTTCACTGGCACTGGTTTCGTAAGTTCTCCTCATGCACTGAAAAATTAATTTAGCACCATTTTCCCAAAAACTGGTCTCTGAGAGGTATATGGGGAATGATGATCTAGCACACTGTTTCTCCATTTTCAGTTATTTTTCAAGCAGCTTTTATACCTGTCTATTATACTGTCTATTTTTAACAAAGTGCTAAGTCTGTAATGTGGAGGTTTTTTATCCTCACATTTAATGGGACTCAGTCAAATATTCTGTTGTTTCTCTTTGTTACCTATGCAACACTGATCATGAAAAGCTCATGTAGACTCTGCAGCATCCTAACTGTGCTTATTGACTATGGGTCACAATCATACCAGATCTTACTTCATAGCAGTTTGGTCAGCCTGATGGAAACCTGTGTTTTCTGCATTACAAAACAGTAGACTTTAGACTGGCTGATGTGCTTAAACTGTTATTGCCAATTCCCACACATTTCACTTCTAGATGTCATAGCAGGGCAGAGCAAACCCTAGGGCTCTTTGGGCAATAATGGTGAAACACAATCATCACGGTGATGATAAGCTAGCAGCACTGTTATCATTCTTAAACATCAAATTTCCTGAGAAACACCACCAAGGTTATGTTATGAGGCCTGTTATCAAAAAACTAGCTTAAATGATTTGCTGTAACAACCTTTCTGCAACTTCTCTCAACACCTAAGCCAGCCTACCCAGCTATACATACATACTGTGATTCTCCTATTTACTTTTTAAAATATTGGCATTAAATCAGAATTTCCAGTCCTCTGCTACTCTCTAAGAGTTAGTTTCTAAGAAAATCAACAGAGATATTGTTTTTGACTAATACTTGTCACCCTCTTTATCAACTGTCTTCATTTCTGAGTTCTGATTACCCATGAGCATCATGAGTTATTTCCATGCTATTTATTTGTTTACTGCTATTGTCCAACAGTTTGTTCATTTTAGCTGTTATTTGCCAGATAGCCCAAACAAGCAGACTCCTGTGATCTTCCTCAACACAAGACACTTGCTCATTACAAAAGCATGCTGTATGTGTTGAGGCATCTTCCACTTCACCAACCCTCTCACCACATCTGATACATTCCAGGATGGACAGAGGATGATGGGTCACCTCCTGTGCACGACAGTACTCCCGTGTCAAAGAAAGTGGATGCCTTGGTGAAGAGCTGCAGGTTTATCTTGTTGCTCAGTCACATCCCTTCCAGCAGGATCTGCTAGTGTCAGCTGATCTGATCTCTCACCTGCTATAATCTAACCTTCAGGGCTTCATTTGGTTTGGATAAAGTCTCTGTGATCCAGGTGTTTTATCTAACCCACTTCATATGAATCAGTATCCTCTGTATCATGCCAAAGGAACAATCCACACGTCCTCTGGCTGCATGAGAAATGCCATCAAAGCAGGATGTGCTGCCTCTGTGCCTGGGCAGAAATTACCAGCAGCAAAAGAAGAATCACAAAAAATAAGGTGGGAAGGCCTAAGGACAATTCCTGTGTGGCACGAATTAATTCTGTTCAGATAATTTTTCTTACTTCTACTTCCATATGTTCTCTCTGAGTTTTACTTAATCCATTGACAATTAAGCACCAGCTGTGCATTTAAACCATAGCTTCAGTTAAATCTTGGGAATTGATGTCTCCAGTAATCTTGAAATTGAGGGCCAAGGGCCATGTAACAAACCCGATGTGCAGTCCTAGTGAACCATCATGGAAAACTGGTATTCCTTCATATACAGAGACTGTCAAATCCCATCAAAGGTGGACTGTAGGTCAAACATGTGGTAAAGCGTTCAGCAAAATAGTTTTCTTTGGTATATTTGCTTCTATAATGCTTCATTTAGTAAATTAGTTGCTTTGTTTAGATATTATTGTAGAGATAGTTTAAGAAGCTACTTAAGAAGGTATAACAAAGTTTTGTGGCATTAGGTTATGTTTACTATAAATAGCATTTAAGAATATTTTTTTCAGCCAAAGGTACCAGATTAGCATATACAGTTGCGAAGACATATTTCAACTTTACTGTACAAGTGAATAAAATCATTCCTATAACTATACATCTTCTATGCAAACAAAATGGGAGCTGTTGATAAGCATCAATAAAGTTTTAAATTTTGCAGAGGATGTGAACCCTTTGCATATCCAGTCCTCAACCAGGACACAGCAGGAAGTCTGGATCAGGGTCTGGTCCACAGCCACACCACAGAACTGGAACAAGCATTGCCAGTGATATCTCGATGGGGATAAAGAGGCAATCTCTTGCCTCCAGCCTCCCCACAGTGCCTATTCCCAGTCAAAGAGCCTTAGCCTGTACAATGAGACACACTCAGACCCTGACCATGACCTCCACTCCGCAGGCATCTTCAATAGTCTTCAGAGACTTCCTCCGACCCAGGATTTTTGGCAGTGTGGTTGCACTGTGCATAGGTGCACCATCACAGCTCAACTTAGGGGTGATGTTCATTCCTGAGAGCTGCAAATTATGGGAGAACTTGAGTTCTGAGTATTTTATTTCATATGTGAGTATAGTAAGCAGTTAAGTAAATTCCTGCAGGGAGTATATGGTACACTGACTTGGTCACTACACCTAGTATTCGGTTTACTAAGATTGATCTTATGCTGTTCACTGGCTAGAAACTTAATCAGGATGATTAGGCACAGAGTCATCCTGCCAGACACAGATCCTGAAGTAGCTATGGTAAAAAAAAAAAAAAGCAGACTAATTCCCCTTGGAAGCAACTCAGAACAGCAGAGCAATACACTGGAAAATCATGTCTATCAATCACATGCACAAAATGTGCAGAGAGACTTTTTACTGTAGCAATCACTGAGCACTAAATTCATTAAAATCAAGGAGATTATTTTGTTCATTCTATCTCACATCTTTCTAAGACTTTTCTACAGCAAGGACTCAGCCGTCTGCCCCTAGAGGCAGCAGAAAATTTCTGACTGGCTTTAATGCAAGATGAATCAGAGTAAAGGGAACATTGCAGGAGCCACGTGATCATGATCCATACACAAGTGCACCAGACCATCACTCTGTTTTTCCCAAAGTAGGAATGAGAGATGTCAGAAGTAATTATCTTGCAGCACGTTAATCACTTATCTAGAGGGCATTGGTACAGTACAGGTAGTACTTCTTGTCTGTGTCTGTCTGGACATGGTCAAGCAGAATTACTGTCTGTCCTCTAAACCCTTAGGCTTTCTCAGATCTGGAAGTGAGCAGCCACATGGTTCTGAATCAAAATTATAGATCAAAGCAGAATCCTCAGCTTTCACATTTAGTTGTTTTTTCTGTTCCTTTCTGTACACAAAGACGTCTTGGGCCAAACTAAGTCCTCCAAGCAAGCACATGGGGAAACATGAGGTCTGTTTAGCTGCCAAAGCTTAAGATGTTTGAAACAACTAGAAATTCTTACTGGAATCAAAGGAGGAACCAGAAGCTTACCATCTTCTTGTAAAGTGTCATTAATTTTATTCATATAAAAGCAGAAAGAATGCAGATCTAGGGTCCTCTTCACTTATTGGAGTAAGCAAGCCTAGGTTTACGAAAAAGGAGATCAACAAGATCCTTACCCCAAAGTTCTACTGCAGTTCTATAATATCATGAAACGTGTGCTGTGGGAGGATGGGTACTTTATGCAAGACCCTCACTATCCTAGCGTGCACACTTTCCAAAGAGCTAAGGTATGTCTGCAGTGTTGCAGAGCAGCAGAGTGTGTGTGTGTGTGTCTCAAGAACGTGTGTGAACACCCATCCTACCACACAGTCCTTGTTGCAGAGCATAGCACAGTGTGTAGCTGTGGGACAGTGATGTCCATTCATGTTGCAGCTACTTCCGGTAAGGAAGTTAGACATTAATAAAATGCTCTGATATTCCAATTTAAATGACAGCATAGTACCAATAGGATCTATCAAAAAACTCCTTCCCTGACACACAGTGTTTGTTTGAAACAAGATATATACAAACTGTTTATTTTTACTGTAAGGGTGCACTGGCACAGGCTGCCCAGGGAGGATGTGAAGTCTTCATCTCTGGAGGCTTTCAGAACCAGTCTGGTTGTGTTCCTGTGTGGCCTGACCTAGGTGGACCTGCTTGAGCAGGGAGGTTGGACTAGATGTTCTCTAGAGGTCCCTTCCAACCTCTACCAGTCTATGATTCTGTGAAAGGGCTGAGGGAGAATTCAAAGTGCACTGTGTCAAGATAGAATACTACAAACTAAATGTTCCTAAAACATCTGCTTGTTAAGCTACCGTTTTTCAACATAAAACTTTGTGCCAGAATCTGTTCTGAGGCAAAGGCTTAAAGGGAAAGTCAAGACCACCTGAAATAGTGCTGCAAGTGATTCAAGCTTAGTGATAGCTGAGACGCCTCTGTGACAAGCAGATACACAAATTAGTGTGCAAGCTCTTCTGCTCAATAGAGCTGTTTTATGCCTGGAGTCTTTTTTTAGTGCAAAGACAGCAGATGTAGTTAAAGCATTTTGATAATTCCAAAAGAAGATCTCTCCATTTTAGTTCAGTTTGTTTTATCTAATGGCACTTAAATTTTTAAAAAGGAATTGAATGAAACACCATATTCTACAAAAACACATATATTCTGTGGGATCTCGACCAGCTTGAGAATTGGGCACAGAGGAATCTCATGAAGTTCAACAAGGATAAGTGCAGAGTCCTGCATCAGGGAAGGAACAACCCCATGCACCAGTACAGGCTGGGGGTCAAACTGCTGAAGAGCAGCTCTGCAGAGAGAGACCTGGAGGTCCTGATTGATAATAAGCTAAACATGAGCCAGAAATGTGCCCTCGTGGCCAAGAAGGACAATGGCATCCTGGGATGCATCAAGAACAGTGTGGCCAGTAGGTTCTTCTCCCTCTCTACTCTGCCCTGGTGAGGCCTCATCTGGAGTCCTGTGTCCAGTTCTGGGCTCCTCAGCTCAAGAGGGACAGGGAACTTCTGGAGAGAATCCAGCACAGGGCCACCAAAATGATCAGGGGACTGGAACATCTTTCATATGACAAAAGGCTGTGGGAAATGGGGCTGTTTAGTCTAAAAAAAAGACTGAGGGGGAATCTTATTAACATTTACAAATATCAAAATGGTGGATGTCAGGAGGCTGGGGCATCCCTTTTTTCTATAGTAGATAGTAACAGGACAAGGGGTAATGAGATGATGCTGGAACATAAAAAGTTCCACTTAAACATAAGAAAAAACTACTTCACTGTGAGGGTGAGGGAGCAGTGGAACAGGCTGCCCAGAGGGGTTGTGGAGTCTCCTTCCTTGGAGGTCTTCAAGACCCGCCTGGACATGTTCCTATGTGACTTGACCTAGGTTGACCTGCTTCTGCAGGGGAGTTGGACTAGATGATCTCTAAAGGTCCCTTCCAACCCCTACCATTCGATAAGTCTATGATTTTCACCTGCTCAGCTTCAGGACAATCTTTTAAAAATCTTTGGAGTTGACGGTCACACATCAGAGAGCAAACTGCATGGGAGTCATGCAATATTAAAGGGCACCACTGAACAAACAGAAAGGCCGTTCCTCCAGGCCTTAAGTGTGAAAACTATACATTTTTAGTGCAAAGCGTGGCATAATAAAGTGCCATGCAAAGACAACTGGCATAGTTGTGAAGGAAGCACAAATTCTGCCTGGGGTAAGTGAAACAGGGATGAGTAACAAGAGATGGCTCTGAACTGTTGTGATTGTATAGCTCCTGATGCCCAAACCATCTGGTTCAGAGCTAGCTTGGACCCTGTGAGGTACAGATATCATGTCAGACCTATGATGGCATGAAGGGAGGACCCACAGTGACTTACAGGAAGCCAGCAAAGACATTCAAGGCAGATATGGTGTGATAAGAACAGTAGACAAGGAGGACAGCCACAACATCGTCAAGAGCCTGTGCCTGGAATGGTCTATGTGGGTGAGATATCAGGAGCAGCTGGGAGCACAACAAAAGCCAAGGAAGGCCTTAACAACCACTTTGCCTGAGGAGAGAAAAAAAAAAGAAGATGCTTCTTCCTTGTGAAGGATGTACAAGTTCCAGGACCTGTAAGTCGAGCAGAAGATGGCATCAAGATACCATTCAAGTCATGGCCATGAGTGGCAAAGAAATGGTAATAACATCAGTAATGGCAAAGGAATAGGTGAGAGAGATCTCCGTGCAGGTGGTATGATTATTGGTGTCCTTAGTCCAGTGACAGCAAAACTGCAGTACTGTCCCAGTGGTTGAAAGCCAGTGAAAACATACCCTTTTCACAGTAGTCTGGGCAGGAACATGCATGCAGTCTTCTCCTAATAGCTGCTCACTGGTTAATCATGCAATTTATTACAGGGCCAGCAAAATTTTGCAAAAGTGCTAGCTATCTGGATGTAAAAGAACCTCTTGACATCTTTGTGAGAAACTCCTCAGTTTAAAAATACAAGCATTTCACCCCATTCTTTTCTCTACAACAATAGTGCTAATTTCAAGAGATTTAACTTCATGCAGAAGGAAAGATAAAATTAGTCTCAGTATTTACAGCTCATAACTAAGGCATTAACAAAATAGGCACATGGTTTGCTAGGACTGATGGGTGTCCAGTGTTCTGAGCAAGCACAGAAATCCACATTCAAGTAGGTGATGCTCAGACACGCGTGTTGCCCCAGTAACAAGTTACATAGGATTATTATGACGTGCTGGAGACTTGCCATGTTGAATATGTAAAAACTGAAAAGGTGTATTTTCTCAAAGTTTGAATTTGCATATTTTCACACTTAGGTAAATGTGCATGCCAGTCACTGTCTGTGTTAGGAGACTGAAAGGTTGCTGAATTGATAAATACATGTTCCTTTGTCCTCTTTCCAGTTTTTTATATCACTGTTTGTTTAATAGTCTCTTTCCATCAAAATACTGACAGAAAATTTCCCAAATATTTCAGTGTAAAATATCTTCACAGAAGTTATTTCGCATAGCTCCAGCCAAAATGCCTATTTCCCCATGAGAGTTTACACCTTTAAACCCCTGGCGAGTCATTGAATCATGAAAGAGTTAACTTCAGACCCATTTCTGTTTCTTAATTCCATTTCAAAGAAGATGTTAATCCTTTAATTATATAGCATGTTCAACTGACAAAATTACTTTCCTATTGTTGAAAAGCTCCTTGTTATACAGAAGGCTTTTGATAAAGCATGGCCACAGGGAAAAATGATAGGTTTGCTATTGAGATTATATTTTTATATAAAAATTCAGTGGAACATGCAATCATCTTTAAGAGGACTATTATGTAAGCCACAGTGGTTTCCCACTATGCAAAGTTAACTTTTTCTTTTCATAGAACTTTAAAGTCTCACGGTAAGCAAGCTCTGCTGTCAGAGCTACAATGTGAAATTTTCAATTACCCTCAAGCAATTTAGGTTTTTGTCCCTTGTGCATTTCTTGGAAAATGGCATCCTCCCCCCTATAGCAAGGTCACAGGGGGCTTCCAGCCAAGGAACACATCCCTCTAAGGACGGATGGCAGTGATACACGTGGCAGGCAGCATTGCATGTAACTTGCTGACATCCTGATTAAGACAACGATGGCACATAGTAAAAATCAGATCACGTGCAGCACTAAGCAACGGCAAAAAATTTGAATTACCATGCCAGGGTTTTGGGAATAATTAGATGAAGTCATTGACCATTTTTTTGTTCATTACAAAGGGCTACAAACAAGAACAGCTGGCAACATGAAATATTGTTTCCAGCAGAAACTGAAGTTACCTGCCCATTATTTCTTAATCCTGTATGCAGGGTAATCAGATCAGACTTCTCCTATCCCAGGATCTTACTGAGTCTGTTTGGTAATGTTCAATCATTCAAGCTTTATTATCCTCTTAAGGCTAAGAGCATAGATCTGGGTGGAGCAGCCCAAAAAGGAAAAGTACAAGAAATATTTATTTGCAGCTGGCCAATTTTCTGAAGAATAATTATGACTTTCCTACTGTTTCCTATGAACAAGTAGTCGGTTTCCAATCTACTAGCTCCCATCATATGTTTTAACTGGGAGAAAATTTATTAAAAATTAGTACTAGGTTAAGCTCCTACTGTCTAATCTTATTACATAGGGTTGATTGTGTTTCACTCTAATAAGCTAAGAGGTTAGGACATTAATCTACTGTAAACGAAATGCTCCTATGAAATGTGATGAAAGAGATGGTAAAGAACTTTACTGTTGTGCAGCTGACTTACAAACATACGCTGTGCTTGTTAATAAAGCCTCAGTTACAGATTGTGATATCTACACTTTAAAATTGCTCTTCTTGCTCTTGGAGCTTTCCTTCAATATTCAGGAACTTGTTGCTTAGAATACCAACAATGTCATTAAAAAATAATACAACTTGCAACATCTGTGTGTTATTTACAAGTTCATGACCTACCATAGGGCATGTCTTGACCAATGACAGAGACAGAAGAAAGGTGACAGGACAGAGAGAGCTGTGTGTGGTTTGAGGCTTGGTTTCTGACATCACATATATCTGATCACTGCTGAGTTATATATCAGAGCTGGTATTGCATTAGGCATGAATGCATTAGTTACACACAGATGTGGAATGTGCAAACACAAGTGTTGCTTTGCCCCTCAAAACCAGCATTTTTTATTTCAGGCTTTTTTTGGAATTTACTCATGAGTAAAGAGTGGAGGTAAACTGAGCAGGATCATTAGCGTTCAGTTCTTTGCAGGCTTGAAAACAACTTAAAAACTATGATTAACTCATCTAGGTGTTGCTTGGAATAGTGGTGCTGGGAGGCCAAAATAGTGCTGGCAAAGATCTTTCAGTGCTGTGGATTGACAATCACTCTGCAGGTGCATAATACTGCTATTGATTCTGTCTGAAACTATTTTAATAACTACAAATCTCTATAATACCACTTTGAAGAATAATCTTGGGATTTAAATGATAAGTGCAATGAAAATAATGTAATTTTCTAACTAAACAGAACAAGTAGTATTTATTGTCCTTAAACTTCTGGTGATGATTCACTTATCAGGAAGATTTTGTGATATTGACATATAGCTGACCAAAGCAACATGTGCTACCATTAAAAAACCCAGTTCCTTCATCCTTGTAAATCATGCAGCTGGACATATGTTGGACATGGTTCAAACTGAATGGAGTCACAGAAGAGCTAGACATTAGAATAGTGCCTCTTTTTCTTGAAAACAAGAATTCCCCATGTGGATGTTAAGTATGGTCCCAATAAATGGGCCAAAAATTAATCTCTAGATGTCACAGTAGTATCGTGTAACTCAGTCCACAGCAAACATCCACAGCCATGCCACAGCCCTTCTGAAATCTTCTTCATCATGTTCTGGGGAGAAAACAGAATTAAAGCTGATGCCAAAAGGGACTCTTTCTGAAAAAAAAACAAACCAAAACAAAACAAAAAACTAAAGCAGATAAAGCAGAGTTTCCCAGCAGCCAATAGCCTTCCACCATCTGCTTGTCATTTCCTGCAAAGACAGGATGTTGTGAGGAGAGCTCAGGTCGACACCATGTGCAGAGCACCCAGGGAAGAGAGCTCTCATGGGGAAGAAGCTGCTGGTGAATACAGAACAGAGAGTGGAAAAGAGTCCTGTATAACAGATGAGTTTGTGTCAGACTGTGCCCATGTGAGGATTAGTAGGGGTAGAAAGGCAGCCTTGCCACCCCTTCTGTCCACAGTGGCCAGACCAGACCACATTGATACACAATACAATTGCTTACACATCTCAAAAGTCTCCAAACTAAACTCCATCTTTGATGGACGTGTTCTGGTGCTCTTCGGTAATATGAATTGAGATAAAGAGAAATACAAAGGCCACAGATAGAGAAAAGAGAAAAATCCAGTTTTTTGACTTGTGCCTTAAAATCACTATCAGCACTTTTTTAGCATGACAGTGGAGTGAGCACCCAGATTTCAACTATTTTATGTGTTGTTCATTATATCTGCCTGCTACAGCCTGACTTTATTGCTTTGAAAATAAGTAAACCTCTTCTTTCTACATAGGTAAGCAAACCCTGGACAACATTACCCAGGGTAAAGGGGAAGGGAATGGCTTAGTGGCTAACCTTAACATGAAACCGAAAGCCTGTGGTACAGAGTAAACAAGTTTTGTGGTCGAGTCCCGTCACTCAGATTGCTGGACAAGTAACTGTTAAAATGTAATCCCCATTTCAGCAAAACCCTCACTTATACTCTTATGAGTTCATAAACTGCTGTAGCTGGGGAGCTGCGGTGAGCAGTGCAGCTGGCAGTGTTTGCAGTGGTGTCACCTCGGTCATGAGGTGTATGCTTCCTGCACCTCAAGGAGCCCCAGCAGGTTCCCCACAGCTGGAAAATCCCTGGCACCAGAATCTCTGCTCCAAATTCAACCACACGATTTCTTCCCCACAAAGGGCACCTCAGCGCAAAATACATCTGCTTCTGCCACTACCAGCCCTAGGCTCCATGCAGACAGGACTCAAACTGCAGAGCACAAGTTTTCCAGGCACCAAAGAATTTCTAACCTCAATAGCGTTGTCAGGAAATAGGCCCTAATCGCAGGCAATAAAGTTTACAAGAAATACGCAGCCCATGGGGGGACATTTAAGTGCAGCCAGCAAGGTTTGTGTGGAGATTCATTCATGCTCCTCCTGCCTAGCCCCTGAGAGGTTCTCAATGCAAAGTAAACTGCATAGTTTCTAAATCTGCATACCAGGTCAAACACACGTGCCCTTTTCCTGTGCACCACTAGACTAAATCAGCTGATCACAACAAGGACAAAAAACAGTGTCAGCTTCACAAGGCACCTAGATGGTTTTCTGGGGAGGAACCCAAGCTAATGGTTCGTGCTCAGCCAGCAGTTATGCCAGAAGCTGGATAGAGGATCTGAGGGGTAGATTTTCCATTAGTTAATAGGGCCATTAGCTCCAGGGCCTCCACAATGTTTTTCTAACTTGCACCCAGATCTACATGTAAATCTACCACGGTGAAAGACATGTCAGAGCCTCCTCCCTCCTAGCCAGAAGATGGTGACAAGAAGGATTTAAATCCATCAATCACTGCTTGCAGAACGGGCTTACTCATTTGCAATGAAAATGGCCAGCTGCAATCCATTGCTGCATATTATTAAAATTTGAGCTGAGTCCTGGCACATCAAATGCATGGGTGTTTCAGATGAGATAACAGGGTGGCAGCTGGCATTGACACTGAAAGACGGAGTGGAAGTGGGTGATATTTGGCCATGTGAGCTGCGACGTGACACAACCAGAGGCCTGAAACAGTGAGGGAACTCAGGAAGGCAGTGGGAGTTGAGCTAGAGCTATACAGGCATGGAGACTAGGCATAAGAATCTGGGGGCTAGTGGGCGTGAGGGCAGTGACTGAGATGAGCTGGATGGGCTACAAGGCTAGGGCAGGGTTGAGTTATGTGTTAAGAGATGAGAACAAAAAGAAAAAGACTGAGAAAAGAGAGCAGAAAATGAACTCATTGACAGGATAAAGGAAAGCTGCTGTCAGGTATCCTCCCTTCTCACAGCAGCAGGTCCCATTGGCCCTGGGGAGCTGCACTGTCTATTGCTGAACTTCCTCTATGAGGAAACCTGACGGTGATACCAGACACCAGAGACTCCCCATAGACCCCTCTTCATTTGACACTGTAAGGGATACTCATAAAATTTATTTCATACAAGCATTACTTGGGCTTTGTACTGAGTAACCACAGTAATGGGATGAATGATGTGGGAATCATGTGGAAGTGACCGTGCTCATTTATCTGCTATGCAGACTTGTGAGGTGGAGGCCTGCAAGATCAGGATGAGAAACAGCCAAGGCAGGAAGACTTAGATATGCAAAACGGTCCTGTTTTGGCCATAAATCATGAGATTAAGCAGACAAACAACTTCAAAACAGATTCAGCAAGGCCACAGTCCCCAGAGCAAGACCTTTGCCTTATTAACTATAAAATTAATATTAAAGTTAACGCCCATAGGTATAGTCTTGAGTTAAAAGAGGTACGCGCTAAACATATATGAGTACATTCTTCAGCTTTCCCACAAAATCATGTTAAAGATCACCCCATATTGCATATGTATTAGATAGGCAGGTAACTCTTAGAAATAAGATGATACTTATTTTCTTTGACGTATGTAAGCAGTGTTCTTTTGTTTATTGGTGTGCCTCTTAAGAGGAAAGATCTCCCATGCAACCAGCACTGTAATAAATTCATGTCAGCTGTCTAAACTATAAAAATTGGTTTAGAGAGCAATAGTTCATTACTCATTTCAGTGACACCAGGGAGATGGTAAGCAGCAATAAGGACAGTGTAAAGACAAAGGGAGACTGGCAGCTGCAAAGGCAGGGCATGTGCACGCTTGCTTTGGAGCCAGAAGAGCAACTCTATGTCTTCTTGTCCTACCACTACTTTCAGCTGGATTTCATATTCCTCCGGTGCTGGCTCCACGTGGGAAAGGACAACCTGACACTATTATCACTTATTTGTTTGCAAAATTGGCAATGATTTTTGAGCACATATAGGCGCAGGCCTTTTAACTATGAGGAAGTTTTCAGCTTCACAATAAAGTTCCATGGTCTGCTGTTAGTCTACCCAAATGGCCTCAAAGGTAGGTAGGCTCCTGATCTCTTAACACTCAAACTATACACAATTTGGAATTTTGAAGCAGAAGGAGAAGCTGGTTTTGACTTTATCTTAAGTAACATACAGGAACTAATTCACCTAAGATAACCTGTGACACTGACTAGCAGCAGCTGTCACAGTTAGGTTTGACACCCAGGAAAGGATGCAGAGAGGAGCAATGTTTTGTTAAGGGAAGACTTCACTAAAAAGTTGAGATTAGTTACAAAGGACCAGTAGTTTAAAATGAATAAAACCCCAAAAGGTACCTCGGATATAAAAGATGACTACTGAGACTCAGAAAATGTGTGCAAATAGGAAAGGAGACCAGAGAGGCAAGAGACTTATCAATGTAAATAGATCACAGTGGGGTTCTTTGAGAGAAAGAGAAAGTCTTCAGAATTTAGAAATTTGACACAGATTAAGTCAATAAAAAAGAACATAGATTAGAGTGGGATCTAGGAGAAAAAAAAAGGATTAAGCTGGCAAATATGGCAAACAGCAAATGGCTTAAAAATAAACACTAACAGATCACTGAGGTGTACCCGAATTAACAAACCTGGGAATGAAACGGGAGACATTTGATGTCTGGATAGGCTATAAGGAGCAATTAAGGGAGATGAAGAGATTGATGAGAAGATGTGTAATTTCTTTGCATTAATCTTCACTGTACAATCTTACTGGAACAGCTCTTAACTAGTAATAACAATGAAGTAACTTCAAAGATGAAGGTATCAGAAGAAAGCCTATGGAAGTAAATTCATCTGAACAGCTCTAGAGTACATCCATCTGAGGTTTATGATGAAGATCAAGAATATAGTAGTTAAACAGGTAACAGAAATAGCAGTTACCATCCAATAGATTGGAGAACAGAAAATGTATCTGTATTTAGGCCATAAATAGTAAAATAACTTAATCCTACCCTAAACATTTGCATTATATTCCTGCTAGTGCGCAGTTTGAGATGGTTTGCATCTTTCTGCCTGCATTTAGAAACCTGAGTCTGGAGTTCTTATCAGTGTAAGCACAACTTTTATTTATGAGTGTGATGTGGTGGCTTTATGGAGGCAGGCTTTTCCAGAGGGAGGAAAGATCCTCCTCAGGCTGAACATTCCTAGAGCCCATAATCCTCTTTGAGACACTGATGGAGGCTCAACTTTTGAGTTTCCTCTTCCTTTTACTGAAAGAAAAAAAAAAAAGTCATTCTACCTTAAAAGTCTCAGAGAGTCTCTTCTGCAGATTTGGATTCCATTATTTTTGTATTAAGCTTTTTCTCCCCTCTCACCACTCTCAGTTTTTCTCTAAGTCATAGAAGTTTTTTTTTTATTTGTTTAGTGGTTTCTTTTCAATTTTTGTATTACTTCATCTCCATTTTCCTCTTTCTGCCTTTCTTTCTTTCCTTTGCCAGCCTGGACAAAATGCAATGTGACCTGAAGTGTGGGAACTCTATGTTTATTTTCATATGTTTAAAACCATGGATATCAACACAATCATGTCTACCCTGGAATCATATGCTACAGCACAACTGTAAGATTAATAAAACTCTCAGGCATATGATTATATCATAACATTCAGTTTTCTTTCTATCTTTACAGCAATGTCGCTCTAAATTTTTGTTTCTTTCTTGTGTTTTATTTCAGGTTTTAAATATAAAGTACTTTATTTTTCATTGTAAAAGTTGTCTTTCCATAGGGCTAAAGAAGTGTTTAAAGAAAACAGATTCTAAACCCTTGCAGGCTTGTCCACTGCAACTGAATTCTACACTTTTTCTATGTACGGTCAACCGACATATTTTTTTTCTTCTCTCCTTTTGCAGACCTATAGTCTATCTAGCATTGACAGATAACAATCTCAGATGTGAAATTCCTCACTGGGCAAGTCTCATCCAAATCTCCTAGCTCACTTTTTGATGGTATTAAGGTCAACTGGAGCAGGAAATGTTTTCAATAACTTTTTTTTTCTCTTTGCAAAGTCTGATACAGTAATAAGTAGATCATTCATAAAATATCCTGTTTTCACTGTGCTTCCCTAGATTCATTAAGTGCTCCAGTGTGAACTCAGGTAGCGGTCTGTGGCATCATGCTTGCCCACATCTTTGCCTTCTGCTCCTCCTTGAGAAAATATTCCAAGACAGGTTCTCAGACTTACGATCCTCAAATCTCACTTCAATTCCTGGCATGCTATCTTCTCAGTTAAACTACTATGTGTCCATCTGGCCTTGCAATCTCTCTGCTTTCTCCAGCTCTCGAATTGTCCACAAAGCTGCATACATAGCTTAATACTGCGATTGGTAGGACTTGTTCAAAACAAATCCTCCTCGAGTGGCATTCCTAAGTGGTTTGAAGGCAATTTTCATTTATGCTATGTCTCAGTGAGAGACAGAAGAAACATGCTTTGTGACAATGGTAATGCAGTTGAACAGACACGAGCTGTGCTAACGTGCTTATCTATGTGTGCCCCAAGCATCCTGTGGGATGCTCACAGCTGGGCAGCAGCCAGCAATGGCAGCAGCGGTGGCAATCAAATGTAGGCAGTAGGACAGCACTGGAAGTCAACCAAAGTGCTTCCCCCTCTGCCTTTGCTTTAGGTACAACCAAGCTAGGGGAGCCTGGGCACAGTTTAATCCTCCCAGCACATACCAGGGCTTGCTCTCTGTTTCCCCACAGACCTATTTATGAGGAGCAATCCTCCTCTGGTAGGCTGCAATGGAACCCGTGACTTGATTCTGCAGGCTTTAGGGGGATTTGTCATCACACCCACATAAAATCCCAAAATGTCAGAGGAACAAAAGGACGCAAACAGCAAGAGCGTTCTCATGCCTCCGTTCCAAGCATGCAGTGCTCATTCGCAGCTCTGGATCTGAAAGCTCCCTGGCAAATGTCCTTTTCACATTTTACACCCACTGATTATGGGTGTGGGCGTGTGTGTGTGTGTGTTACTGCTAATAGTGAGAGCCCATTTTTGTTGGATGAGAGAAGCCTGCTGAACTGATATTTTGGAAGCCATCATGTGACGTTAGCCAAATGCTAACATTATTTTTCTTCACCCACATACTGCTGGGAGCCAGAAAATGAGGCAGCTGCCTCCTGCTGCTGCTGCTGCTGCTGCTGCTGTAAACTTGCCAGGCTGGCACCGCAGCGTTTGCAGCCTGCCATCAGCTCACAGGTAGAAACAAGCACACGTAATTCACGTCTATGTCTCAAGAACAAATTTAATGATTTTCAGACTTTCAACGAAATTCTCCCACAGCCTTCTATTTATTTTCTGAATTAGAACTATACTCAAAGAAACAGCATCAGCTTAATGTGAAACCTGCAAGAAACATCAAGGCCCTGGTGTGCATGGTTTTCAAGGTAAAAGCTTTTTGTCACAATTGAAATACCGCCAAATGATTCCCATGAGAGGACCTCACTTGTTGCCGACTAAATTTCTAATATATTTTTCTTTTCTACTTTTAGTTCAGCCAGGTATGTTTTGGGATGTCAAGGTTACATGAAATTTAGGTGTCTTTGACACATTAGTGTTTCCAAAGACCATCTAGAGAGTCCACCTTTTCTCTTGTGGTGTCACTTCTGGGCACGATATTTTCAGAAATTAGACAACAGGAAGCATTTAGCAAGTGTTCTCCCATGAGCTCAAAGATTGGAACACAGCTTTTTAAAGGCTGTAAAAAGATAATTTCTGTAGATCATTCATGCTGACATTTCTTTCTAGCAGAAAGTTTTAATAGTCCATAAGGTTCCAATTTATTGTTTGGGTTGTTGTGTTTTTTTTAATCCTTCTTTAGAAAACAAATGTAGTTAATTTGGAAATAGTTGTGGGTATTACTAAACAATATTTCTAAGAGAACATCTTACCTAAGACCTCCAACTGAAAATGTGAATGGAAGAAAAAATTATTTCCATATTCAGTTCCTTAGTAGCACTTTTTGGAAATCAGAAAAGCATGAGCCCCAGCTGCTGTCACTTATAATTGGGTTATGCTCTACAGCATATATTGGGACAGATTTTTCTGCACATTTTTGCAGTCTTGGGCCAAGCTCTGAGCACATACTGTCAGCCAGAGCCTTCACTCATATAACTCAGCCTGGTTACCTTCAAATCACCAGAGCAGTCCCATGACACCCAACAAAAGACTGAGTCTCATATAACTCAGCCTGGTTACCTTCAAATCACCAGAGCAGTCCCATGACACCCAACAAAAGACTGAGTACCTCATAAACATATATTTCAAGTGTGTTGTGCACTCTGAGTTCTGAAGAACAGGGAGGAACACTTAGGGGTTAAAAAAAAAAATAAGAATTTATTGTAGAATAGAACAGAAACATCACTTTTAAGATTCCTCCCTTCAGATTGGACTTCCACATTTTGCATGTCCCCTGCAACTGCGATAGAGGTGACTGTATAAGTGCTCTTTCCTTAGAAGGTTTCTGAGGCCAATTTGCTGCCTCTGCACAATGGATTATGAAAAGGGGCTAGCTGTTCCCTGCAGCACTGTCTTGTGTTGGCATCAACTTAATTCCACTGACTTCCAAAGAGCTACATCAGGCTTACATGAGCCTAGGATATCAGGGAGGGAAAGATTTAAAGGATTTAAATGGTGTCTTTTATTTAAGACATTTCTATACTGAGGGACTGCTCCAGGGAAAAGTATCTGCAGAAGTTCTGGAGCTTTTTATTCAAAAAGGGTTACATAGCACATGCAGGTTGAAAGCAGGAGGAGAAGCAAAGCAGGTCCTCAGACACATGCACAAAGACCCAAACCTGAGGACCATGTTTCCTTCCTGCACATTGCAGCCAGGAGCTGAAGGAGCACAGCAGCCTGCCAGATTTATTCCCAGGCATGTAGAAATCAAGGTGAAACATAGCAACCATGTTTCTTGGCCTAAGTGCCAAATGCTTTTTTTCATTGGTTTCCTTTAGCAAAATAAGCTTTTAAGTATTTTTCGCATTTCCATTTAGATATTGATTTATCACATGTTCAAGCCCTTTGAAAGGCTTCTGATGGCTTGGCTAAGGGTTGGATCATGCCTTTAACAATGCATCAGTGAGGAAAAATTTGGGGAAGAAAGAAAGTAGAGGCAGAGACTGGAAATCATTTTGTGTTTCATTAGGTTTTCCCTTACAGCTTTGAATTTAAAAAAAAAAAGAAAAATTATCTTCAAGAGCAGATAATTCTTCCATTTTTGAAGCTAGGGTTTTGACACAGGCCCAGAGAATGGAGTAGCAGGGGATGGTAATGGCAATGCTAATGCCAGGGGTCTCACAAATATGGTGCTACACTTCAAAATTCTTCTCCAGACAACAGAGCACCAAAGGACGCTCTTACATTTTGTCTTTGGTATTAGTAAAAATGGGATGTTGCAAAAGTACAGTGATGTTTCAAGACATAGAATCATTATGGTTGGAAAAGACCTTTAAGACCATCAAGTCTAACCACTAACCTGACACTGCCAAGCCCATCACCATGGCTCTCAGTACCACATCTACACATCTTTTAAATATCTCCAGGGACGGTGACTCCACCACCTCCCTGGGCAGCCTGTTCCAATGCCTGACAACCCTTTTCAGTGAAGTTTTTCCTGAAATCCAACCTTTCCTCACACAACTTGAAGCTGTATATATACAGATGGATAGATATATAGACACCAATGATATAGACATACAAATGACATAGCAAGAAATAAGAACTAGTAATGGTAGAGGAAGATGCTGTTTACCTACCTGCACTACTACTACACCACTTACATGTTCAGTAGGACACACTGTCCTTTGGTAACAAGTTTAACAGAAGTTTGAGGAAGGCCTGTTTACTTTTTCCAGCAACAAGGAAAATACATGGTTAAATATATCCTTTATTCCAGATCCCAGAGTATGGGATACTCCAGGGCAGGTTAGCTGCTTGATCTTCCCATTCTTTGGACAATGATGTTACCTCTGGAGCAGTGTGGGTCAGCTAACTAGAGTACCTTGATATGAATGCAGCATGAACTTTTAGATGGATGTGCATATCACATCCAGCCTTAACAGGGGAAACGTGAAAGGCAACCATATAGGCCTCAGACTCAGAGAAGCTATACTTACTATTTTACTATAATATTTGTCTTTGCAGAATTAATAGAATGACTAAGTGTCTGTGTGTGATTTACTGGTTACTGACCTGTTAAATATCTGTTTTCTAGGGTGTGTAGTCATTACAGCCTTCATAAAAGGTTCTAAAAAATGCCCTGGTTCTAAAAGCTGAAAAATAATCATCTTTGTACTTTCTATACAGTACAAGAAATGACAGCAATCCTAAATCCACTTAACCACCTAAGAAATATTCTTTAACTTAAAAATCCAATTCATTTTCCACTTTAATAGGTACATGCAGTGAAAATTTGAGACATAGCAGCAGGCATTGCATTCGTAGCTAATTAAGGAAAACTGGACTGAGCCCAGATCTGGATTATGCAAAGTGATTACTGGTGTTCTTTAGAAGCTGATAATTTTGAAAGCATTTCTTGTGTTTGTTCACTTTTTCCAGTAAACCAAGATTAAAAAAAAAAAGTTTCTGAGGGGATGAAAATGGTTTCTACAAAGAAAAACTGTCAATGGCGATTATTTCCATCATTTCAAATTGACATGTGCGGTAGTTAACGATTGGGTCACAGCCATTCTTTCAATCAAAACTTGCTGCTTAGTTGTAATCCAAAGTAAGCACTACAATATTTCATTTTTTCTGGAGAAAAACAGGCAATGTAATAAACACTAATTGTCAAAGGTAAGACTGTGGTGCATTTGATTCCACTGAGCTGCTGAAATGAATGAAGCTATTTGTCAAGTAAGGAGCCAGTTAACCTGAAGAAAGGAGACAAAATCAGGTTTCCTAGAAGCAAGAGGATGGCAGAGCTTTGCCAGGACTACAGGTAAAGTGTCAAAGAAAAATTATTTGAAGATTTTTTTTCATTCATTATCAAATTGCCATCAGAATATCAGGACTGTAACTGCCAAAAAAAAAAAAAAAAAAAAAAAAAGCGTGCCATTTGGAAAGATATTTATGCTGATTTTGTGTTGGGAAACTTGCCTGTGTGCTTGATTTTACAAAGCTGAGAAGTGGTTTGGCAGCATCCATAACAGCTTCTGCTTTGTCTCTTTTTCCTCTCTTTTTTTAAGGTCTGCTGATCTTATTGTTCAATACCAGCAATTCAGCATAAGTGAGCCTTAGAACTGAGTAAGAAATGTTCCAAACAGAAATATTGCCATTCTGCAAGGCAATATGCCCCTCCTGGGTTTTCTTTTAATCACTTATTATACTCTTCTCCATTTGTATAATCATGTTGACAAATACTGCAGTGTAAGTATGAAATAAGTTTTGGTGGTGAAACAGAACAGATGGAATTTTCCATTTCCACTCTGCCATCGTGAAGTAAATTGGATCCTCTTGCAGTTTCTGTTTCTACTCCTAAAGACATTTAAGATGATTACTGTCCAATGAACAAAAGAGTTTTCCCACTCTATGACTTTCTCAGGCTACCATCCGTGGTAGTAGAGCTCAGATTGGCATTTGCAATATTCATTCCCACCAATCACCTCCACCTCATGAAAGCCTCAGAGCACCACTCCAGCACATTCTATCTGTGTCTGGGTTGCACCTGGGATCTCATGTTAAGTGATGGTATAACCAGATATGTGCCTGGTGGGAGCCCAGCACAAAACCAGTCCCATGCACTGGGGTGTTGTGAAGACAATAAAGATGTTGGTGTGGGACATGAAGTGGTAGATGTCCCATTATTGCAGTGGGGGCACCACTGACCAAGCAGTCTCTTGCCAGAAAGAGTTTGTAACCAAGGGAAGAGATTAGAAGCAGATGCAGACAGACATAAGAGCTGAGCAGCAATAACATCTCAACATCCCCAAAGCTCTACTGTTATCTGCTTCTTGGAGACACCAGGAAAAAGGGCAGTGTTAAGAGAAAATAAGACTGTTTTGCAAGAGTGTGGCCACGAGCTCATTTTGAGCAAGAGAACAGCATTGTGATAATACGCACAAATGCACTTGTTTACCACTTAGGTAACCAGTGAAAACCCAGTCATCTGGGAGATTTTCAGCTACTTCTAAATAAGAGGAATGTATGGTCAGATTGGATCTTGGGAAAGCAGGTTGCTAAAGGGTGATTTCTTCCTTTATTATTTTTATTAAGAGGAGCAACAGCAGACAGGAATAAAAAAAATTGCACACTGTCGACATTTCTGAAGATTCAGAGGACAATTATTCTCTATTAAAAGATTTGTTAGCAAAAGAGATTTTATCATGTCATCTAAAGCCAAAACAAAGGCATTTGAAAAAAAAATAAATAAAAGAATGTGGATGAAGGAATTGAAACTCTGATGAACAATATTTCATTTGTGAGCATAACTATTGCCCTCACTCTCCTGAACTCACAGAAATGAAAATACTAAATGCCATTAGAGAAAACAGGGAAACTATACTCAGTATTCATTTACCTGATATTGAGGTCTTACCTTGTACACAGACATATGCTGGTTTTCCATGTACTCTTAAACTATCTGCTCTGTTCTTTGCTTCAAATTTGGCCTTAGAAAAGAATAGTTTTTATTTTCTCAATGAATTATTCTCAAACACGGCAATCCATGTCAGAGAATATATTGGTGTGTATGAGATCAAGAAACCAACCTGTCTACAAAGGTAGTGTTCCACACTATTTGTATCATGGGCTGATCAATGGCACTGAATCGAGCTGGAGGCCTGTGGTCAGTGGAGTTCAACAGGAATCGGTTTTGGTGAGGCCTCATCTGGAGTACTGTGTCCAATTCTAGTCTCCTCAGCTCAAGAGGGACAGAGAACTGGAGAGAGTCCAGCACAGGGCCACCAAGATGATCAGGGGACTGGAACCTCTTCCTTCTGAGGAAAGGCTGCAGGAACTGGGGCTGTTCAGTCTGGAGGAGACTGAGGAGGGATCTCATTAATATTTACAAATATCTAAATGGTGAATGTCAGGAGATTGGGGCATCCCTTTTTATTCTGTTGTATCCAGTGACAGGAAAGGGGATAATAGAAGCTGAAACACAGAAAGTTCCATTTAAATATAAGAAAAAACTATTTCACTGTGAGGGTGAGGGAGCAGTGGCACAGGCTGCCCAGGGAGAGTGTGGAGTCTGCTTCCTTGGAGGTCTTCAAGAGCCACTGGGGCACGTTCCTGTGCGACCTGATCTAGGTTGACCTGCTTCTGCAGGGGAGTTGGACTAGATGATCTCTAAAAGTCCCTCCCAACCCCTAACGTTCCGTAATTCTATGATCATTAAAACTTTGATTATAAGTTTTCTAGCCTATTTTCATTGACATCACATGTTTTCATTGCCTACAGTGACAGAAATTTAAAAGCAATTGGCAGCAGAAAAAGTTAAAGGTAAGGTTGATTTTTAAATCTTATTCTTTCAATAACTTCCAGTACTGTTAATAGGTCAGCTAAAGATGTTACTAGAAATACAAAAGAAAAAAATCTACTCCGATACCCTTCCTTGCAATACCAGAATATCACAGTTATTACTTTGATATCATCTCTAGAGACTGATGCTGCAGCATCAGCAACAGATAGTTTCTTACACACAGCTCTTAAAAAAGTGTGTGCCACCACTAATCTCTAGAGTGTTATTGCAGCACAATGAAGCAAATATTTTTAACTGGAATTAACTTTTTCAAAGATTTCTGTGTGCGTTATTTTTTTGTCACAGGTGCTAAGTAGTTCTTCACAGTTTTTCATTTCCTTAGTCAGAGAGATCTCTGTAGGTAAAATAAGACTGTTCTCCCTGTGGTTGCAGTGAGATCCACATAAATCCTACAAAATGCAATGTAGTGACAGTAACAGTACTGAAGTATTTGGCATCTCCTAACATTTATTCTCAGGCTTTTGCTGGGAGTACATGGAAAGGCATAAAAGGTGCCCTTTGAGAGGTATGCTGGAGCTCTCCAGGATCTCCCACAGTACCTATCATAGAATCATAGAATCATAGAATGGCAGGGGTTGGAAGGGACCTTTAGAGATCATCTAGTCCAATCCCCCTGCAGAAGCAGGGTCACCTAGATCAGGTCGCATAGGAACATGTCCAGGCAGGTCTTGAAGACCTCCAAGGAAGGAGACTCCACAACCCCTCTGGGCAGCCTGTGCCACTGCTCCCTCACCCTCACAGTGAAATAGTTTTTTCTTACATTTAAGTGGAACTTTTTGTGTTCCAGCTTCATCCCATTACCCCTTGTCCTGTTACTATTTACTATAGAAAAAAAGGATGTCCAAACCTCCTGACACCCACCCTTTAGATATTTATAAATGTTAATAAGGTCTCCCCTCAAACTCCTCTTCTCCAGACTAAACAACCCCAGTTCCCGCAGCCTTTCCTCATATGGAAGATGTTCCAGTCCCCTGATCATCTTGGTGGCCCTGTGCTGGATTCTCTTCAGAAGTTCCCCGTCTCTCTTGAGCTGAGGAGCCCAGAACTGGACACAGGACTCCAGATGAGGCCTCACCAGGGCAGAGTAAAGGGGGAGCAGAACCTGCCTTGACCTGCTGGCCACACTCTTCTTGATGCATCCCAGGATGCCATTGGCCTTCTTGGCCACGAGGGCACATTGCTGGCTTATATTTAGTTTATTATCAATCAGGACTCTCAGGTCTCTCTCTGCAGAGCTGCTCTTCAGCAGTTCGACCCCCAGCCTGTACTGGTGCATGGGGTTGTTCCTTCCCAGATGCAGGACTCTGCACTTGTCCTTACTGAACCTCATGAGGTTCGTCTCTGCCCAGCTCTCAAGCTGGTCGAGAACCCGCTGAATGGCAGCACAGCCTTCTGGGGAATCAGCCAGTCCTCCCAGTTTGGTGTCATCAGCCAACTTGCTGAGGGTACACTCTGTCCCCTCATCCAGGTCATTGATGAAGATGTTGAACAAGACTGGCCCCAGAACCCATCCCTGTGGAACTCCACTGGCCACAGGGCTCCAACTGGACTCAGTGCCATTGATCACAACCCTCTGGGCTCTGTCATTCAGACAGCTCTCGATCCACCTCACTGTCCACTCATCCAAGCCACACTGCCTGAGCTTTCTGATGAGGATGTTATGGGAGACAGTGTCAAAAGGCTTGCTAAAGTCAAGGTAGATGACATCCACTGCTCTCCCCTCATCTAGCCAGATGATTTTCACACAACTGTTCTTGGCTACAGTCCGCCAGATCAGGACACCCACCAACAGTGCTTGTTTTCACAGCACCAAAGCCCCAGTCAATGCCCTTGTCCTCATCCCACCAGCTGGGCACTGCAGCCCTGCTGCCCAGTCTGCCTTCTAGCAAGTCCCCCTCCAAGCATCAGCAGGGTCAGGCCACAAGACTTTTTCTCAGACCCTGGCAAACTGCAAATTTTGGATGGTTTCATCTCCTAATCAGGAATCTAATGAGATTTGCTTGAAAATGGGCCCAGTCCCATTCAAACTGTGTTACAAACTTCAACAGTGTCTGAGTTTTGACTTTCTTGTGAAACTTGAAACCACATATGTTCCACATGGTTTAGGTTTTTGTTGTGAATATCTTACACAGCTCTATGGGAATAGCCTTTCTTGTGGGCTCTTAGCATTTCCTATCCCAGCCAGAACCATAAAAAGAAAAGACTGGAAAATATGAAAACTGCAATTATGTGGAAAAAAGAGTGACTTAACTTTTTAAACCTCAGACAACGTTTGTGTTCTTTTAGAGCACAGAGTGAAGCTTTGATTTAATTTGTGTTTTATTTTAACTGTTAGCCTTAATTAGGTGCATTCAGGAGAAATCACTTCCCCTCTAACATAAAATCATGGAGCTCATGACACATGGAAATTATAAACACTTTGGAGTGACTTGGGAGATGAGTGTTGGCTTTGCAGCAGCAGAAGAGCAAATATTTACAGTACATTAGGCTTCGCTTCACTTCTAAATTATTATCTTCCCCTTTGGAATAATGTGTTTTCCAAAGACACATTGCTAACACTAGTGCCCTCCTCATTGTTTTGTTGCAGGCAATTATTTTTCCTTCATTTCTATATTCAAATTTCTTGCTCCAGCTCTCCACAGGGTCAAATGAAAACTGAGGAAATCCTTAATTTAATGTTTCTTTTGTCCCTGAATCACACTGTGGCCTCTGGCAAATTATTACACTTTTCTGAGTGTCAGTCTTCTTTCATTTTTTTTCAAAATAAAAATACCAATACTTACCTTCCCAACAGATGTGTTAATTAATTCATATCCAGAAGAAAATAGAAAGTGATATATAATGTTAATTAGTGGTATTATAATTGCTTATTCCAAAAGCCCAATGAAGCAGTTTCTTTACAGATTACTTAAATTAGTGCTAAAATATTCCCATCTTTGGTCTCATGGGAGCCTGGTTATGGGAAGTTAAACACAGCAAAAGCAACACTATGACATAAAGGTGAAGAAATAATTACATATGCCTTTTTTATTCCCTTGATATAACTTCTGCCATGCATGATGTGCTATTAGGTTTTGCAGTAAAAGTACAGCAACCTGGCTTTGTGCTTACAATAGCTAAAACCATCTGCGTACGTGTAAAACCTTTGCTGGCAGGTTTCCATGTGCGGTTCATGCATTCCTTCGCCTATGCAATTTGAAGCTGTCAAAAACTAATTAAATAATTATGTGGTTGTTACTGCAGCTGTGTGTATTCTTCATTACATTATAAGGCTGCGGTTTGAGGCACTCTCCTGCTCTAGGTTTCAAAATATTAGTAATGGAAGGTGTGTTGTCGGTGCATGTTCAGCTGCTGCCAGAAAAAGCAGAGAGGGAAGGGAACCATCTTTAATGCCAGTCTATCATTGCACTTTATACTGTACATTCCCCATATACAGCACAGAGGTGAAAATACAAATCGACTTGCAACCTTCTTGTGTTAGGCAGAATTCAGCATGGCCTGTCCTAAGTACAGGCAAGAGAAAACTCCCAGCAGTACCTCTGCGGTGGATGCATATCTGAAGCAGGCACGTGGCTCTGTCTTGTCTCTCAGCCTGGCAAAGTGACTTGCAGGGTGCCAGCAGAAGAAGACCAAGGCTGTGGAGAAGACTTAGCTCCTCTCCTCCCTGGCCAAGAAGGGGATGGCCCTTAGTCCTGCTCTTAACTCCCTCTCTGACCCCAAGGAAAGCATTCCCCGGCCCACCTGCTCTTTCAGTAAATCATGCATAAAGCTGTATTACCTCCTCCAAGAACACATCATGTGGGTTTGTTAGGGACACCAATTCAACTCAATCTCAAACTGAGAGTGCCACCCAGACGCAATGTGGTATGAAAATATTCTGTCTTTTGCAACAGTGCCAAATTACCACATCACGACTCACTAGCATTAGATGGCCAGTTAAGAACATGGAGTGGTCATTGCAGGAAAATACTCCCTAATCATGCCCACTACCTTCCTGGTGGAAATTTCCCTTGTAAACAGAAAAACAGAGCTATTGTTTACATATACTTTAAAGAGTATGTGTGGACATGAGAAGTCAGCCCTATGGATATGACCTTGCTTTGTGTCTCCTGACCACAGTGTAAGATAGGCAGTCCCAAAGGAGAAGGCACCTGAGATCTCTTTGCTGAGGAAGATACTTTTTCAGGACTACTTAATGAGGTCACAGAGGCAGCCTAAATCCAGGTAGTACTGCTCTTTCCAGACCAAACTAGTCCATGTCAAAGATGTTTTTCAAGGAGAAGATGCTCTGGTTGCATGTCCAATGTATATTTTAGAGAAAGCACAGTTGTTGAGGAAACAGTGAGTTACTGCAGCAGCAAAGTTGCATAATACAGAGTGTCTCCAATTTGTTATATTTATGGAGCAACTATACTTCCAGTAAAGTTTTCCTATGATTTATGGAACTGTCCCATAACATCAGCAGTTGTCTGCCTGGCTAAATGTTAAAAAATACTAATAAATGGAAAATTCCAGGTGCTATTTTTCTTTAATATTTTCCCTATATGCAGCCACAGTATACTACATGAGTGCAGATGCCCTCCTCCCGATGTCTTCATGTGATCCACGGCTATCAGCCTAGATGCCACACTGCCTTTTCTCAGTGTACTAGGCAGCCATGACAAAGGTGTTTAAAATCATCTAAAACTGTATAAAGCAGCCTTTTCTCAGACTCAGGTCAGAAAGCTTATAGCTTAGTTGTGGTAAAATTCCTGAAAACTAAAACTAAAAGAAAACTTTCGCTTTCTGAAAACTCAAGTTGGAAGCTGACGGTCCGTCCAGTTCACAGGGGCTGCTCGGAAGCAACGCGTGTCTTTGGGGCCCTCTCGTGGTCCTGCAACAGCGAGCTGCCGTCGCCAAAGTGCTCTTTCTTGCGTGATCCCAAACGCAACCAACACTCGGCGAGACACGTCTCACCACAGACGCAGCCAGATCCAGCAGAGCAAAAGGACGAGCAAAGGTGCTGGTAGTCTGCATGAGAGGTGGTCCAAGCCTGCTCCTTACTACAACTATTGAAATTCCAAGGAAATAACCACATAGGGCCAAAAAGTGTTACTCCATTTTCCTGTTGAAACACACTTTATTACATAGTGTCACACAAACATAACAAAACTACTTCAGGTTATCATCCAATACATATGAAGTGCACGTTTCACATAACTACCAAGTATATATTCAAAATTGCATGTTCAAGATTTTGAATATCACTCAGGATTTCATAAATTCCAAATTTGTGTATCAGATACTTGCATATTCAAGATGTTGAAGGCACTCTTGTTAAGCACGGCTTTTGAGCTTGCTACAAAACAAAGTTTGGTTTGGGCCATGTAAATCTGGGGGGAATCTTGTTAGTTGTTGAAATACGACGAATAACCTTATCTGGTTTCCCTGAGCTCCAGTTTGCTCAGAAGCTAACAACCTCAGGAACAACTTCAGACAATTAGGCAGTAGCAAATTTGGGGAAGACAAAAGGAAGATGAAGGAGTAAGAAACTACCCTTTCAAAAGAGTGGCCTTGACCAAAGCAACAAGCTCCTTTTGGTACCTGTCTCCATCCAAGCACGAAGAGATGACACAAGGTAGGCATGTGCTATCAGGTCAATGAGCAAGGTGTCTCAGAGGAGCATAAGCAATGCTTTCTCCTCCCTCCAGTTGCTCCCACCACTACTGCAGACCCTCAACAGAGGATCAAAGGCATATGAAACAACAGCTAGGCAAAGACATCAGTGGAACATCTGAAGCCATTAAGAACAGCAAAGTGTGGGTTTGAAGGAGTATTTGCTAATGAGGGAGGCCCATCACTGACAAAAAGTCTACCTGTTGCAGACCTGTTTTCAACATCACCCAGCTGACGATACTGGCCACAACCATGCTCACCTTTGCTAACTAAAGGGGAGCATGACATCATGTCCTTCCTAGTGCCTCAGTGCCTCTCATCACAGGGCCTCAGAGATCTCTTTCCCCCCCCAGACGTAACTCAGTTAACCTTTGGCCATGTTACTTAAAAAATTTTCCTGAAATGTCATTCATCACCCCTTCCTACTCTAACAGCTCCCCAAAACTGCCAGGAACTCATCTGAGCCTCTTTCTCCTACCTCCATCCAATCTAACTTTCTTCCCCTAGCCAAATCCTCCTCCCCAGTACCAGCTCTACCATTACCACAAACCCACAATTTTCTGTCTCTAAAGAACTGTCTCCCTATTACCCATAGGGAAGCAAAATTCAATTTTCCATATGCTACAGAGAAGCCTTAAACCACTCTGAGTTTGCTCATGATGTTGATTCACTGTTAATTGTCACAAAGGAACAGTTAAAGGCAAAACCAATTGGCTCCAAACAAAGGGCAAATGTACGTATATCAAACAATCCATCTGTGTTGTGTGTACCAACTTGAATCTCTGATTTTGGCAACCAAACTGCCTAGACACTTTCCTAGAAACTGTAAATAACAATATATATCAATAACTCCAGGAAAAAGACTCATTGTTTCAATCCAAATACAACTCTAATCCACATATCTAATGATCTAACATCAGAAAGACATTTGTAAAGCTTTTGGCTTAAGACTGTCCACTTTTCTAGTTTCCCCATTTGAGAAACGTTTATGTCTTCCTAACATTCCTTGTGTACTCAAGGGGAGTTTTACTCTTGCCTAGATACAAATAACTTGAGGCATTTGAGTAGATAATGCAACATATTTCCTACACTGGGTGTTCTGTGAGGTATATTATGACAGGAATACAAAAATAAAGAAAAAGAAGATTTTTTATTTGTCTTTTATGCTTAATTGTTGTCTCCCTTTAGGAGGAAGGCAGACCTCTTCCACATAGTGATAATGTGTCTCTACCGCTTGGAAACCACCTCATAACAATGCTAACAATTCTCTAAATGCCAGGACTATGTAGTTAAAGCTAACTAGAGCTAACCTCACATTTCATCATGTCAGTTGCCCTCTTAAGAATACACAAACTTTCAAGGGAAAACTAGTCCAAAAAAGTTACCGTATGGGCTGCTACGTGATAATCAAGATACTGTTCGGAGATTAATGACTTTCTGGGTCTTGTCCTGCTGTTTAATCATAGATCATTAGTGCTTTAAAAGTGGAGGTTTTGAGGAAAAACACAAGAAACTCCCACAAAAAAAGGAGCAATACTACAAAGACTTATTCCTCTTAACATTTGTCCGTAGCGTCTCACTTATAACAATCCATAGCACAAAAGCACAGCCATAAAAAGAGTCTAATAAAATATATGTCAACATTTTCAATTACAATACTTAAAGATAACACATAAACAGACTGATTTTTTTAAGATATGAGCACCACCATTGAATGCAGGAGGAACTGAATCAGAGGAAGATCCATACTTCTGACCACATGCAGTACACAACTTTGAATTTTACAACCAGTTCTTAAAGGCAGTCATCTTGAGAAAATCTTGGCATAAGAGCATCTTTGCTCCATGCTGTTTCCTGAATTGTGGTAATTTTCTATTTTTTAAGTCAATAGAAATACATCAGTTCAAATTAACTGACTGTCTGATCCTTCACCATTTCATATGCACATGTATATGTAAATCTATCTATACTGAATGAAAATATTTAATTACTTTTACAAAGTAATGCTTCTTATAAACAGTAAATTAGGGAAGTCAATACAATCTATACACTTTTTACAACGAGAAATTCTCACAATGAGCAACCTGTCATGTTCTGAACCTCTAATTTATGATAATATTTAAAAAATCCATTAGCCTGGAAACTAAAAAACATGTGGGGATTGTAAAACTATCCACTATAATAAAGGCTTACAACAGTTTTAGCTAGCTGAGAAACTGGGAATTAGGTTGATGGAACAGATTATTGCTTAATGTTTTCTGCAACATCAGCAATCTTGTCAAAATAGCCTGGTTGCTCTGAGAGTAGGACACATCTGGTCTATAGGGTGAGCACATAACCCAGAATGTCTGCCATGACACAGCATCACAACTGGGCTTCTTTACACCTTCACACATTAAGCCTGGTTTACACTTCACAGTGCTGTGGAAAAAATCATATATTCTGCTTATATCAGCAAAAGTCTTGTTGTAGGTACAGCCCTATGGATTAGAAAGTCCCCCTGCCAGTACGATTTAGTTTGTGTGGGGAATGACTGCAGGCTGTACCACCACATGACACATTTTGCTATCTGAAGACCAGCTCTGCAGAAAAGGGCCTGAGGATCTGGTGCACACCAAACTGGCCATGAGACAATAGTGTACCCTCATGGCAAACAATAGCAGCTTCCTGGGAAGAATAGTGCCAGAAGCTCAAGGAAGTGATCTTTCCCCTCTGCTCAGCACTGGTGAGACATATCTGTAGTGCTAGGCCAAGTTCTGAGCTCCCAAAACCAAAAGAAGACATGGGCATGTTGGAGCAAGTCCTACAAAGGGCCACAAGGTCATGAAGGGACTGGAGCATCCTTCACACAAGAAGAGGGTGAGAGAGCTGGGACTGTTCAGCTGGAGAAGGCTTAAGGGGATCTCGTGTGTGCTTAAATATTTGATAGGAGAGTGTAGAGAAGACAGAGACAGGAGGCCCTTTTCAGTGGTGCCCACTTACAGGATAAGTGACAGTGAGTACAAATTAAAACATATTGAATTCCAGCTGAACACAGGAAACACTTTTTTACTGCAAAGGTGGTCAAAGTCTGATAGAGGTTGGTACTAGGTAACTTGTTCCAGGTGACCCTGTGCCATGGCTTAACCCCAGCCAGCAACTAAGCATCACATAGCTCTTCATTCACTCCTCCTGTCCTGTTTTGTTACCACCACCAGTGGGATAAGGAGGAGAATGGGAAAGGAAAAAAAAACTTGTGAGTTAGGCTAAGAATAATTTGATAATTGAAATAAAAGACAATGTAATATAATGATAACAACAATACCAACAATTTTAAAGTAGTAGTAGTAGCAACAATGGCAAGGAATATAACAGGGAGAAATAAAATCCAAGAAAAAAACAGGTAATGCACAATGCAGCTGCTTGCCACCCACTGATCAATGCCCAGACAGTCCCCAAGCAACAGTCTGCCCCTCCCAGCCAACTGGGAGTATATAAACCTTATTTATACACTGGGCATGAAATCCTGTGGTATGGTAGCCCTTTGGCCAGTTCAGGTCAGCTGTCCTGGCCATGCTCCCTCCCATTTTCTTTTGTATGTCTAACCTACTCGCTGGCAGAGTCCAGGAAACTTAAAAATCCTTGACTTAGGATAAGCACTATTTAGCAACAATCAAAACATCAGTGTGCTATTAACATTATTCTCACCTTAAATCCAAAACATAACTCTATGTCACCTACTAGGAAGAAAATTTGGACAAAACCAGGACACCCTGCTTGAGAAAGGTGGGTAGACTACTGGTCTCAAGAAGTTCCTTTGAACATCAGCCATTCTTTGATTCCATGACAGTGGTATTGACAGACGTTTGTGAACTGGAATGAACTGTCAAGGCATCTCTTCTAACTCTGCCTATACCAGAAGAAGGTGTTATCCTTTCCATTTACAAACATTTTCCTCAGGCTGTTTATTTTCAAGTTATCAATTTTATAACAGGTATAGGCATATTGTACGTCTGAGGCAACTTAATCCTTTCTCAAGAAAAGATCTGATAAGGTGGTTATCTACAGCTTTCTAAGATACTTTGGTAAATATACTTCACTTGCCTCTCTTTTACAGACTCTGTGCTTCAAGGTTATGAAAGTATTCTGGTGAAATTAGGTGAGAATAATAAAGTCTTTCACACCATGGGAATCTATTCTAAAATATTCTACTGGATGCTATTGACAGAGAGAATAAATGCTTCAGTGTGGTACAGTGAGGCATAGACACACTAGCTTTAATCTAGTGAGCTTGGGGAATGGCAGAAACCCCAACCTGGGAGAAAAAGCAGAACACAAGTTGTATGGAAACTGACAGAAAACTCTACTTGCCAGATCAGGCTGAAGCTTCTGCTGCCAGCTTCTCCCCCTTCTACCACCATCCTTCCCCCCTCCCGCCCTCCCGCCCTCCCCCGTCCTTACCCATATTTGCTAGGTTTTTTTAAACACATTTTACTATCACGCCTTTATTTCACAGCCTAAGCATGTCTTCAAACCCTCTTTTCATGGGCGGGTTGAACAGTGCGGTTTTTTCAGCAAATTCTTTTGAATCTGCTGCCATCTAGCGAACAGAAATCAAGCTGAAATGTATGGGTTTTGAGTCCACAAAGGTTGTTTTAGCTTCTAAGACACGCAGGAGTCTGTCCCACTTTCCCTCAACGTCAAGGTGCAGTTTATGGTAGGGTTTGTATACATTTCCCCAGTAGGCTCCCAGATGTAAACATATAATTGACATAAGACCTCCTCTGCCTTATATCATATACATTCCCTGACTACTTCTAAGTCAATTTTAACACCTGGAGATTTTGATTAGGTTACTCTCCGCTAATAAACCCATTTTAACATGTCAATCAAAAAGTTGTGAACATCCAAGATTTTGACCAGTTTTGGCTATGAAGAGTTAATTTTCTTCATAGCAGTTGCTGTGGTGTTGTGTTTTGGGTTTGAACTGAAAATTGTGTGCATAATATAGGGTTGTTTTGATTATTTCTGAGCAGTACTTGCACAGCACCGAGGTGTTTTCTGCTTCTCACACTGCCTAGCCAGCAAGTGGGCTGGGGAGCACCAGGAACTGGGAGGGAACACAGATGAGACAGCTCACCCCACAAAGACCAAAGGGATATTCATACCACAGATTATGATGCTCAGCAATAAAACCACGGGGAAGGCGTGAGGCGGTGAGGCCACTGCTTGGTGACTGGCTGTGAATTTATTGGTTGGTGGTGAACAATTGTTTCTATTTGCATCATTTACCTGCTCTTGGGTTTTATTTTTCTCTTTCCCTTTGTTATTTTTTCCCTCTTTTTCTTATATAATCATTATAAAAAACTATTTCACTGTGAGGGTGAGGGAGCAGTGGAACAGGCTGCCCAGAGGGGTTGTGGAGTCTCCTTCCTTGGAGGTCTTCCAGACCCACCTGGACATGTTCCTATGCGACCTGATCTAGGTGACCCTGCTTCTGCAGAGGGGTTGGACTGGATGATCTCAAAAGGTCCCTTCCAACCCCTACCATTCTATGATTATTATTATTGTTGTTGCTGTTGTTGTTATCTCAAATTGGGAAGACATGGATTTGATGGCTGGATAAGGAATTTGCTGGATAGTTACACTCAAAGACTTGCAGTTAACAGCTCCATGTCCAACGAGAGCAATGACAAGTGATATTCTTCAGAGACCAGTGCTGTTTAACATCTTTGTTGGTGACATGGACAGTAGGATTTGACTGCAGCCTTAGAACATTTGGCAACAACACCAAACTCTGGTGTGATTGCCAGCTGATGGGAATGGATGCCACCCAGAATGACCTTGACAAGCTTAAGAGGTGGACCCATGCAAGCTTCATGGAGTTCAACAAAGCCAGAGGCAAGGTCCTGCACATGGGCTAGGGAAATCCCAAACATAAATACAGGCCAGAGAATGGATTGAGAGCAGCCCTGGAGACTTGGAGGGGAATATTGATTGATGAGAAGCTCCACATTATCCAGCAAAAAAAAGCCTACTGCATCCTGGGCTGCATCAAAAGCAGCATGGCTAGTAGATCAAGGGAGGTGATTTTTCCCCTCTACTCCACTCTGTTGAGACCCTATCAGCAGTATTGTGTCCAGCTGTGGGGCCCTCAACATAAAAAAGACATGGATCTGTTGGAGTGAGTCCAAAGGAGGTCCAAGAAGATCATCAGACAGCTAGAACACCTCTCCTATGAAGACAGGCTGAGAGCATTGGGGTTGTGCAGCCTGGAGAAGAGAAGGCTTTGAAGAGATCTTAGAGCAGTCTTCTACTACCTAAAGGGGCTGAGAAGAAACTTCGTGAGGGACTTTTTACAAGGATGTGTAGTGACAAGGGGTAATGACTCCAATCTGAAAAAAAGGGCAAATTTAAATTAGATATTAGGAAAAAGTTGTGGATATCCCATCCCTGGCACTGTTCAAGGCCAAGTGAGACGGGGCTTTCAGCAACCTGGTCTTGTGGAAAGTGTTCCTGTCCACAACAGAGTATTCAATTCCTTTCCCTAAGTGAGTTGCTAGATATGCAAAAAGCTTTTAGCCATCGAGGTGAGGAAATTCTCAGCTCATTATTCTGATGCTGGGATATCGGAGCTAGTAGTCAGGAACTAAGAGGATAAAGAACAGCAGCTGGGATTCCTTGCTAATGATAGGGCCATTGACAAAGGGATTAGAAAAGGTGCAGGAGTCCTCAGTCTTTGGTGGTAACTCCTGTCAAGTAAGCAGTCCAAGAAGGATAGCTCTTCCTCACTCACACCAACATATGCCTCAGTTATTAAGAGTCAGTCTTTTTCTTCAGGTGACTTGGTAGAGAGGAATCACAATCACACTGTAGTTGGGAATGTGCATCCTCCAAAAACCCACAATGCCTAAGAAAGCCTGGGTTTCTTCATTACTGCTTGGAGGAGATATTGCAATAATTTTGTTGATGATATCCATTGGGATATGCCGACAACCATCTTGTCATTTTATTCCTAAGACTTGGATCTCCTGTGCAGGCCCTTGACTTTGCTTCATTTAGTTGCAAAGCCAACGTTCAGGAGGATTTTGACTATTTTCTTTCCTTTCAACAACTTCTGTTACTGAGTTGCCACACACAATAATGTCATCAATATATTGTAGGTGTTCTGGGGTGTCACCCTTTTCCAGTGTAGCCTGGATTATTTTCATCCAGCATTAGGTCATCATTAGTTACACACATTGGATTTCCCCATCCATCTGCATTACATTAATAGGCTGAGGGTTGAACTGCTGGAGAGCAGCTCTGCAGAGAGAGATGTGGGAGTCCTGGTTGATAATAAGCTAACCATGAGCCAGCAATGTGCCCTCGTGGCCAAGAAGGCCAATGACATCCTGGGATGCATCAAGAAGAGTGTGGCCAGTAGGTCAAGGGAAGTTTTGCTCCCCCTCTACTCTGCCCTGGTGAGGCCTCATCTGGAGTCCTGTGTGCAACTCTGGGCTCCCCAGCTCATGAGGGACAGAGAGGTGGTGGAGAGAGTCCAGCACAGGGCCACCAAGATAATCAGGGGAACGGAACATCTTTCATATAAGGAAAGGCTGCAGGAACTGGGGCTGTTTATAGTCTACAGAAGAGGAGACTGAGGGAGGATCTTGTTAAAACTTACAAATATCTAAATGGTGGATGTCAGGAAGTCGGTGCATCCCTTTGTGCAATGGTATCTAGCAACAGGACAAGGGGTAATAGAAAGATGCTGAAACACATAAACTTCCATTTAAATATAAGAAAAAACTATTTCACTGTGAGGGTGAGGGAGCAGTGGCACAGGCTGCCCAGGGGGGTTGTGGAGTCTCCTTCCTTGGAGGTCTCCAAGAGCCGTGTGGACATGTTCCTATGTGACCTGATCTAGGTGAACTTGCTTCTGCAGAGTAGTTGGACTAGATGATCTCTAAAGGTCCATTCCAACCCCATGATTCTATGATTCTATGACTCACCAAGTGCATCCAGATCCTTGAGCAAAAACAACCACACAAATAGGTTTAACCTTTCCTGAAGAAAGCATAAACCTGTCTTTTTTTCCCAGACAGTTCCTTATATGCACTAGGAGGTATTATCTCCTTCCACCATGTGTAGGGCTTTTGACTGGTCAGGGCTGGGTCAGCTGGCATATCCTCTATGTTAACTAGCCAAGTGGATTTTGTTAAATCTGTATCCTAATGTTTGAAGGTCAGTGTAGTTTTTAACAGTCCATTATATCCTTCAGCTTTCCCCAAAGCTGATGCATAGTAGAAGGGTACAAGATATACTTAATCACTGCCATGCTCCTTGGCCCAGGGGTTTATGACATTATTTCATAAATGTGTCCTGTTGTCTAATTCAATTCTTTTAGGGATGCTCTGTCACTGTAAAACTTGCTTTTCGAGGCCCAAGACAGTATTCTGGGCACCGGCATGGGTCACAAGGTATGTTTCCAACCATCCAGTAGTCAATTCGACCATTGTAAGTACATGGTGTTTGCCATGGTAGTTTCATGATAGTGTGAAATAATCAGACAGGCTTCCCCACAATGATTTTTCAAGTATTGTCCTCTATACAAATAAAAGCTTCAGGTGCTTGGCTTGTTTGCTTATGACACATGCTTTACATTAATGAATAACCTGTGCAGTGGCACAAATGGTCAAGTCCATTTTTCAATCATGAACCCATTTGTGTGTTACATCCCTTCCTAGTTGTCCTGATGTGTCCGCACAGTAGCATTCCACCTTCGATGCTTTCCCACATGTCATGGTTTAGCAAGGAGCAGATTTTGCTTGGTAACAGGGGGAGCGGGTTGCATTGAAGAAGCGGTAAAGAGTTTTTGGACTCTCACCTGGGCTCCTGGGTTCACACCCACCTCCAACCCGGCTAGGCCAATCTGGTGCCTCTGCCATCACTATTTAGGGACAGGAATTTTAAGTGCTTGGCAGGAGGTGTAAGAGTGATACAAGATGGAGGTGACCACTTGAACCCCACAGTCAGAGAAGGAGGAAGGAAGGAGAAGCAATAGACCAGAGACCCCTCTGCAAGCCATGGCGAGAATGCAGCTGTACCCCTGCAACCCATGCAGGGCCATGGCAGGACTGAGAGTTACCAGCAGCTCTGTGTGAGTGCACCCAGACTGGCAAGAGAAGATGTTAGGAGGTGGCCATGGGGCAGGCCATGCTGGAGAGCCTGTGTGCCGCAGAGCAGCCCCACACAAGAGGCAGAAAGGAGCTGCAGCCGTTGGGATAAATGCACGTCGGAGCAGCCCGTGCAGGGCTGCCATGTGTGTGTTACCCCACAGACTTGCAGGGAGGACTGGTGTGGAGCCTATCTTCCCTGAGAAACAAACAGCAGAAGCCATCAGGAATAGACTGACTGAAACCCCCACTCCCTGCCCCCCTGGGCCATTCAGGCAGGGAGGAGGTAAAAACATTGAGATCAGGACTCAGAGACTGGGAAGAGGGGAGAGGTGGGGAGAAGGTGTCAGACTCTTCATTGTTGTACCACTCTGTGTTGTTTTATGTTTGTTATGTTTCGGGGTTTTATGGTTATGCTTTAGTTGGTGTTGCATTTTTTCTGTTTTCTTTCCCAAGCCCAGTAGCCTGGTCTGTTTTGTCCTGGACCTTAAGTGGCAATTAAGCTCTCCCTGCCCTTTGGCAATCCTCAGGTCTTTGGTACTTGAGGCTAATCGTGGCCTTTTCTTCCCTGATGGACCTAACCAGGACACCACAGTACAAAAGCACCCAAATGTAAAGAGGTCATATTGCTCTTAATTTTCTGGTAATTCATTATACAATGAATGGGCCTCTTCCACATGAGCCGCCTCCTGTGGCGGCACTCTGAAGTTTTATCTCTCTGCCCAGTTCATGACCACTTCCAGAATTCTTGGCTGGCTGGGGTTTCCCATTTGACCCCTTTATATTACCAGTGCAACCTACTTACTCCATGTAACATCAATTGTAGCATACATAAAAGCGACCCTCCCTTTGAACATCCATCCCAGCACAGGCAATGAAGGCACCTAAAATTGCTGTTCTTCAGTAACAACTACTTTTGAAGAAACTCAGACTCCTACATATGCTGCTAATACCTCTTTCCCAGTTGGAGCATAATGGACTTTAGATCCTATATATCACCATCTCCAAACCCTTGAGGTAGACCTCAAGTCTCTCCAGGCACTTCCTGTCAGATGCTCCAGGTGGGTCCAGGCCACTACTCTGGATGAAGTGTAATGTTTTTCACATCTTGTCTTGTCTGGGCTGTCCCAAGTGCTACTGCATGAACTACCTCCCATTTAATTTGTTTGAAGATTCTCTTCTGGTCAGGGCCTCATTCAAAGTCATTCTTCTTCCACGTTACTCAGCAGAGAAGGCTTATAACCTGAAGTACAGGTTAACCTGGAATACAGTCCAAAACTCCACAACTCCTAAGGGAGCTTATGTTTCTTTTTTTGTTAGCTGGTGGAGATATGTTATTTTATTGATAACATCCACTTGGACTTGACCATACCCATATTGCTATTGTATTCTTAAAAACTGTGTCTACTGTGCAGGTCATTTGACTACAGCAAAATGAAACAATGATGTCATCAATACACTGCAGGTGTTCACATTGACCTGGTGCAGTCTGTATTGATCCATGACAAAATGGTAGGCATGTGTTTCCACCCCTGGGGCAGATGATGCCAGGTGTGGTGTCAATGCCTCCACAGGAAAGCAAACTATGGTCTGCACTCTGCTGCCAAAGATATAATGAAAAATGTATTAGTAATATGAGTGGTTGTGTTCCATTTGGTAGCCTTTGACTCCAGTTTGTATTGGAGTTTTAGCATGTCTGGTAGGGCAGCATTTGGTGGCAGCGTGACTTTGTTCAGGACACAATAGTTCACTGTTAGCCTCCACTCTTTGTTAGATTTTTGCACTGGCCATAGGAGACTATTAAAGGATGAATGAGTCTTACTGATCACCCCCTGGCTTTCCAGTCACTGGATCGGCTTATGGATGGGAACCAGGGAGTGCCCATTGGTGTGATACTGACACTGGTGCACTGTCATGGTAGCAATTGGCACTTGCTGTACTTTAATCCCAGTAACACTGCCAACAGAAGGATCCTTTGAGAGACAATGCAAGCTATGGAATGGTTTAATCTCTGTACTCAATACAGCCATACCAGAAGCTCACCAGTACCCTTTTAGGCCCTTGAAGTACCCTCTCCCAAGGTAGTCTATGCCAAGGGTATATGGAAACTCTGGATCAGTCACAACAGGATGCTTTTGCCACTCATTCCTAGTTAGGCTTATCTCAGACTCGAATACAGATAGTCCTTGGGATCATCCTGTCACTCATGCAATACAGACAGATGCTGCGCCTTTATAATCTGACGGTACTACAGTACACTGTACACTGATGTCTCCTAGAATTTTATAGAATAATTCACAGAATTACAGAATCGTAGAATCATAAAATCCTAAGGGTTGGAAGGGACTTTGAAAGATCATCTAATCCAACCCCCTTGCCAGAGCAGGACCACCTAGAGTAGGTCACACAGGAACTCATCCAGGTGGATTTTGAATGTCCCCAGAGAAGAAGGCTCACCAATGCATCTAAGCAGCCTATTCCAGTGCTCCCTCACCCTCACAGTGAAGAAATTCTTTGTTGTGTTTCTTTGGAACCTCTTATGTTCCAACTCATACTCATTGCCCCTTGTCCTATTATTGGATATCATTGAGAACAGCCTGAGTCCATCTTCCTGACATCTGACCTTTACATATTTGTAAACACTAATGAGGTCACCCTTCAGTCTTCTCCAAGGAAAAGACTCCCAGCTCTCTCAGCCTTTCATCATAAGGGAGATGCTCCACTCCATCATCTGTGTGGCCCTGCACTGTACTCTCTCCAGCAGCTCTCCATCCTTCTTGAACTGGGGGGCCCAGAACAGGACACAATATTCCAGATGTGGTCTCATAAGGGCAGAGTAGAGGGGGAGGAGAACCTCTCTCGATCTACTGTGTGGGAATAAAGAACTGGTAACTGGTAAAAAATGTAAATTGACCTTCAGAATATGAGACTGATTGCTGGTGAATGAGGTGTTAGAGAATGCCTAGTTGTGAATGTGAGAGGCAGTAGTGTGAGAGTGGAACACAGGCAAAGCCTGAAAGTCAGCAGGATGTAAAAGCAAAACAAGGTATTATGTAAGTTTGACAATAAATTGGGGGCTTGCATATAGTAGAGCAGCTCTTGCTCATGGCAATGCTCCCCATTCAGCAATCCTGAGTGTTTTTAATGTGTTTCAGCACATCGCCCTGATCCTGGCTGGCCCGAGACCGGCACTACTGCCCACAGCCCTTCTAATACACCCCAGGATGCCATTGGCCTTCTTGGCCATGAGGGCACATTGCTGGATCACACTCACCGTGCTGTCCACCAGTACTCCCAGGTCTCTTTCCCCTACACTGCTCTCTAACAGTTCATTCCCCAACCTGTACTGGTAAATGACGTTATTCTTTCCCAGATACAAGACTCTCCACTTGCCCTTGTTATATTTCATTAGATTTCTCCCTACCCAACCCTCCAGCCTATCCTGGTCTCGTTGGATGGCAGCACAGCCTTCTGGTGTGTCAGCCACTAGCCCCAGTTTAGTATCATCAGCAAACTTGCTGACAGTGCCCTCTGTTCCCTCATCAAGGTCATTAATAAATATCTTGAACAGTATCAGTCTCAGCATTGACCCCTGACCCCTGCCTGTTTTCTAGTGGTACTCCACTAGATACAGGCCTCCAACTAGACCTTGCCCCATTGATCACAACTCTCTGCCTTCTTCCCTTCAACCAGTTAACAATCCATCTCACCGCCTGATCACTCAGCCCACACTTTCTCAGTTTTGCTGCAAAGATGCTATGGGAGACAGTGTCAAATGCTTTACTGAAATTGAGATAAACCACATCCACTGCACTACCACTATCTATCCACCTGGTTACATCTTCATAAAAGGCTATCAGGATGGTCATACATGACTTCCCCTTAGTAAAGCCATGTTGACTGCTTCTAATGACCCTCTTGTCCTTTAAATTACTTTCCAGGGATGGAGGTGAGGCTGATCAGTCTGTAGTTAGCTGGTCTGTAGTCACCCAGAGAGCCTGTTGATACCCCATCCTATCAGTGTTAAGGCAGGGTTGGATGGGGCTTTGAGTAACCTGGCCTAGTGGAAAGTATCCACGTGGAGTAACTGGGTTACATTGATTACACCAGCTCGTATAGGAAACCCCAGTTGCCCAGGCATCCTGGAACTGATCACCAATTGGCCAGAGGGAAAAGACTTTGGAATATTGCCTGAAAGTTGACATGTGCTGAAGAAGCCCCACCATACAATAAGCTGTCAGAAGATGACAAGCAATATACTTTGTTCACCGATGGGTACTGCTATATTGTGGGAAAACACTGAAAGTGGAAAGCAGCTGTGTGGAGTCCCCTATGACAGTTGTTGAAGCTGCAGAAGGAGAATGCGAATCAAGTCAGTTTGTAGAGGTGAAAGCCATCCAGTTCGCTTTGGACATCACCAAACTAGGAAAATGGCCAATACTTTAGCCCTGTACTGACTTACGAATAGTGGCAAATGCTTTGTGGGGGGTGGCTGTAACAACAGAAACAAAATAACTTGCCAGTTATTCTGTTTCCATTGTTACAGCCACCCCCACAAAGCATTTGTGGGGCAAACCCATCCGGGCTGCCTCACTGTGGCAAGACATCACTGCCCACCTGGAGAAGTTGGTTGTGAAGGCGACACACATAGATGCCCACATACCCAAGAACCAGGCCAACGAAGAACATCAGCACAATCAGGAGGTGGACTAAGCTACCAAGGTTGAAGTGGCTCAGGCGGATTTAGACTGGCAACATAAAAGTGAATTATTTGTAGCTCAGTGGGCCCATGATGCCTCAGGACATCAAGGAAGAGATGCCACCTATAGATAGGCTCATCATCAAGGAGTGGACTTGACCTTGGATGCTGTGGCACAGGTGAGAATGAATGTGAGATGTGTGCTGCTATCAAACATTCCAAGCAGTTGAAGCCTCTGTGGGATGAAGGATGGATGGCTCAAGTATAAATATGGAGAAGCCTGGCAGATTGATTACATTGCCACTGTCTCACCAAGGCAAGCACTACATTCTCATCATGGTGGAGGCAACCACTGAATGGCTAGAAACATATCCCATGCCTCATGCCACCACCCAGAATACAATCCTGGGCCTTGAAAGGCAAGTCCTATGGCAACACGGCACCCCAGAAATAATCAAGTCAGACAATGGGATGCATTTCAAAAACAACCTTATAGACATCTGGGCCAAAGAACATGGCATCGAGTGGTTCTGTCACATCCCCTATCACACACCAGCCTTGGGGAAATTTGAGTGACGTAATGGACCATATTAAGACCACTTTGAGAGTGATGGGGTGTGGGACCTTCAAACACTGGAACACATACCTAGCAGAGGCCACTTGGATAGTCATTAAGAGAGGATCTGTCAATCAAGCTGGCCCTGCCCAATCAGAACTCCTGCACACTGTGGAAGGGGATGAAGTCCCTGCAGTACATATGAAAAATCTGTCAGGAAAGAGTTTGAGTCAATCCTGCCTCAGGCAAAAAAAAACCATCCAGGGGATTGGTTTTGCCCAAGGACCTGGATGCACTTGGTGGGTGATGCAGAAGGATGGGGAAGTTCAATGCATACCTAAGGGCAATTTGATTTTGGGTGAGACTAGCCACTGAAGCAAATGATATTAATTACTAAGTAAACACCACTTTGTCATAAAGACCCAGGGCTTTATCACATTGCAAAGGCTGTATTCATGCATTAGAGAGCCAGTTTCAACACAGGCACTTCAAGTAACAGCCTGTGGATTTGTGGGTCTGATTCACGTTACTGTAAATCTGCTGTTCTGCCTCGTGTATTTTCTGGCAACCTTCTACCTTGAGCATGCTCTTCAGAAAGAGGTGATCTCCTACAGGACATGCAACCTGAGTTGAGACTAGAGAAGCTGAAGCAGCAGCTTGGTATCATCTGAGCAGGAAACTTGGGAGACTTCTATGACAGATAGGACCCTGAAGCCATGGACTAGATTAATGGCCCATGGACTAAGGGAATTATACCTGTATGTGCATATATGTATATATAGATCGATGACAGGAACGTGTTTAAGAATGTGTCTTATCTGGGCATGACGTAGATGGTACAGAATAAGGGGTGGGTAATATCCTGGGTTTGGCGGGGATGGGGTTAAGTTTCCGCAGCCGCCGCAAGGGGGAGTGGCCCGGCCGCGCGCTCCCGCTCAGCTGCCGGGGCGCGGGGACGCGCGCGCGGGCTGCGGGTCCTGCGCTGGGCTGGGCGCGGTGAGCGCGGGCACCGGGCACCGCTCGTTTGCCGTATCCCTCGGCTGTCACAGCAGCTCCTTATTCTCTATGCTGTTCTATTAAATTGTGCTTAACCCACAAAGCTCTGGAATTCCCTCATCCTGCTGAGGTGGGGAGGAGTGAGTAACTGTGCGGTTTGGTTATTGTCAGCCAGGGCTAAACCACCACAAACGTTTTAGTAACAGCTGAGCAGTCCTTACAAAGCATCAAGGACTTTTCGGTTTCTCATACTGATGTGGAGCTTTATAGTGACATGTATTAATAAACCTTACACTAACTTATCGCAATAGCATAAAGCTTATTTTTCAGACGGGACAAAATTCACATACAAGCTGTAAAAAGGTTGTGCTTATCCCCTTACTCAATACCTCCGGAGTCCTCAAACTTCCTTGAAGGCAGAAACTGGTTCTGCGAGAGGCCAAGTGCTATCTAAAGTTCCACAAAGATCAGGGGTGAGAAAGCCTCAGGACTTATCAGCTTTCATCTCCCAAGGCCTCAAAGACCATCACCGACTATCACCGGGAGACACCACGCAAATGAAAGGAAGAAAAGACCTAATTTACGTGCGAAATCGGGGACAGGTTGTGTCTTTGTCTAGGCCTATAATGTCATCATATGATTTTGTAACTTTGTAACAAACATAAGTCAAGCAAGTTGCCGAGTCGGGTGGGCACGTTCGCCTGGCGCCGGATAAACATACTTTCTTTATAACTCTTTTGAGTTATACAGTCTGTTTCCGCAAGTCAATACCATCCCACCTGTAAGCAGTCTGGGGGTGCAGAAGGACACTGGAATGAGTTCTTTTCAGGTATAAACGAGTCAGCTCCACACCTTCAGGAAAATCTTACTGTAAAATATCTGTCAGGCAGGTTTTCTGACTTATCTGCAAGTGGTGCAATATTCCACCACCGCAGAGCAGCAACATTTTCAGTACTGCTAAGTCGCACTTTTTCAAGCTTGAGAGTGTTGTAATGCTGAAGTGAGAAAGACCGAATGTAGGGTGAGGCTCCAAGAGGTGGCCGAGTCACAGTCAAAACAGGCACTCCACCTCTGCTTCTTACCACTCCTATGCCTGGGCAATCCCATCTACATTAGCACTGGTATGGCAAGTCCCAAATTAGCCTTATACATCTCACAAAACCACACAAAATCTCAACCTTTTTTTCCTTCAGGACAAATTTTCCTTAAAGGAAACAGTGTCACACAACAACAACCCCTACCCCCCCCCCCCAAAAAAAAGCTATTTAAAAGATGTACCAAACCCTGGCTTGACCTAAGTAAATGCACTAATGGAGAAATAGGAAATGTGAATACCTGCTTTAAACAGGAGCAAAAAGTCAGTGGCAGATTCAGGATCAGCACTGAAGAAATTCCTGATAGTATATATTAAGCTATCTTTGTGTGCCAGGCATCTACAGAGAGTGCCTTACCAGGAGACATTTCTTATCTTGGAGGGTCATACAGGGGAAGACAAAAGTCGCTTTCAAGTGCCAATACAAAGCACTAGGATATGAAGATGTAATGCCCTGTCTTTGAAAGGTACCGTAAGTAATTTTGGCAAGTCCCTGCTACTTATGTCCCTTCAAAGTCTGTATACTTGTATGCACTTTCCTAAGGAAGTCTGGATTGCAATGGGAAGGTGAATTCTGATGAGGATTATCTCATGAGGTAGATGAAGAGCATCTCTTTTCCACATATATATGGATGCCAAACAGTTGTAGGAAGACACTCTCCAGAACTAGGTCATAACTGGGTAACGAAAAGGGCTTGAAAGAAGCAGAGGAAGCTGTAGAAGGAAGAGGCTAAGCAACTGTAAGCAGTATTCACAAAATACACAGTGAATTAATTCACTGAGAGAAGGGTAATTCAATGGAATGGGAAGCAAAAGGTTTTCTAGAAGAAGAAACCAAGTACGTGTCTGTGTCTGCTTCCCCACCTGCCCCGGGTTTTCCCACTTCCTGTAATTCCTGTTTCTGTTTCCCGTCAGTAATTTGTTCTGAACATTATCTCCTTCGACTGGGGTGTTTAGTTTGACTACAAAGAGTTGGGAATGGTAGTCAGTGGCACGACTAGGTGTCCCTTTCTTCAGCGGACGACGGGACATTCAGGGTCTCTCCTGCAGCAGTTGCTAACACCGTACTGCTTTCGTGGCCGCCCACGCCAATCCATCGGTTCACCGCAGCGTTGCCAGCGCATGCCACGCACCTCTCTGAAGCGGTCCGCTTCCCTGAGACGCCCACTGCCGCCTTCTCCCCGCGCCGGGGAAGAGCCTTCCGCAGCCATCCACTGCTGCTGCGCTGCCCGAGCCCCCGCCGCCGTCCGGCACCGCTCACCGCGCACCCCTCGTGGGCGCCGCCAGCGCCGCGCCCCGTCAGCCCGAGTGGGGGCGGGGCCGCGCTGCCGGAAGAGCCGCGCGGAGCGGATCGGCTCGGAGCGGCCGCGCGGAGGGCTCGGCGCCGTTTAAGCCGCGGCACAACGTCGGCGCCGCGGTAGCGGGCGGTGAGTGCCCTTTTCGAGGCGAGCAGCGGCGGGAGGCTTTCCCCGGCAGCGGGCGGTGTTCTCCGGCGCCTTCTTTCTTTCCCCTGTGCCTCCCTGCCTTTTTTCCTCCACCTTCCCTCTCGGGCCTAGGCCGCGTGGGCTGAGGCGGCGGAGCAGGGGCGGGCGGCTGCCGCGCCACGGTCCTCGCCGCTCCCCTCTGCCTGTCGGTTTCCCAGGCCTTCGGCTTTTTGGGCTGGGGGCCGGGAGGTGCCGCTTGGGAGCAAGCGAGCCGCGGCTCACGGAGTGTGGCTTCTTTCCTGCGTGGTGGTAGCGAAGGCCAGTATCGTTACACCTCCGTCTGGGTCCCGTTGGCAATTTGGTCGGCGCTGCCGACTGCTTCTGGCCGCGCAGGGAACCGCGTCGTGCCCCGGCTGCGTTGCTGCTGGTCCTCAGGGGAAGGCACCCCGCGGCAGACCAGGATCTCGCGTCGTGATTGGAAGCCGGGGACGAGTATAAACTGCCGACTCTTTGCTCCCTTCCAGTGCAGAGAGTAGTGTCGTCATCCAGCTGGCAGCAGAGTGTAGGCGTTTCTTCTGGGGAGGACTCTAAAACGAGCTGATTTTAGGTCACTCTGAAATTCAGATTTGACAGCAGTTGCTTTCCTAAAATAGGAAGCAAGTTTGCTTAGTGCGTTTGAAACTTTTCTTTCAGCTCTTACCTGCAATAGCAGCGTCTCCACAGCCGTACAAAACTGGATATGAATTCAGGTCTTTAGGACAGAAATCCTACTTATTTCATCACTCATCGTCCTGGTTTTGGGTGGGACAGAGTTTATTTTCTTCCTAGTGTCTGGCACAGGCCTGTGCTTTGGATTTGGATTCAGAATAATAGTGGTAGCACACTGATGGTTTAATTGTTGCTAAGTAACTTACGGACTTTTAAGTTTCTTATGCTCTGCCAGCGCGCAGGTGCACAATAAGGTGAGAAGGAGCATGGCCAGGTTAGTTGACCTGACTAGCCAAAGGAATATTCCATACTCATCATGGCTAGTGTGGGCATTGGGAGTTTTGTCCAGAAGGAGCAAATGGCTGCTTAGGGACTGTTTGGACTTTGGTTAGTGCTACATTGTTCTTAACATATGGATTTTGTGTTTTTCTTCTGATTGTCCTCCCTGTCTTGCTGGGACCAGGAAGGAGTGAGCAAATGTCTGTGTGGTGCTTAGTTGCTGGCTCTCATTTAACTGTGACCCTCACATAAGAGCAAAAAAAAAATCACTTCTGCTTAACAGAGGAGTAAACAGTTAAGCCTCAGGCCTATAGAAAGCAGGCAGTGAGATACCTGAGGATGCCCTGGGGGCCTGCAGGTCTTATAAAAATGTTTTAAGTCAGATACCTTACCATCCTATTAAAGACAACAGAAAGGTATTTCCTGCCATTTAAGTGCTTGTAACTGCCCTACAGCCTTCAACTCATCCTCTAGCACATACATGTATTTTGCAAAAGAAAAGCAGTTTTGTTTGGATCTGTGTGGCTGTATTTGAATATAACAATCATAATAATAATGAGTTTTGATGTGACCACTTCTGTTCAGCTAGTAACTCCCTCTTCCAGGTGACTACCCCTTTCACAATCCATGTGGGCTTATAGCTTCCTGAAAATCTTTTGTAACAAGAACATGGATGTGACCAAATGAGGAAGAGATGGAGGGAGAGAGCAAATTGGTAGCCCAGATGTTTTGGAGAATTCTAAAATAATATTAAATATCAGTGCTCAATGAATACTGGTCTCCTGTCCTGGTTTTGTATGAGACAGAGTTCCTTTTTTTCCAAGCAGCTGGTACAGGGCTGTGTTTTGGAGTTACGGTGAGAATAACTGTGAGAACACATGTTTTGGTGATGGCTAATTTGCACTTGAGTTTTTTTCAGTTTCCTAGACTGCTGGCAAGCAGGCACACAAGAATCTGGGAAGGATCAAGGTCAAGACAGCTGACCTGAACTAGTCAAAGGGCTGTTCCATACCATAGGGCATCATATCCAGTATATAAACAGGGGGCAGTTGGCCAGGAGCGCAAATCGCTGCTCTGGTATTGGGTTTTTTTCTTCCTATTTACCTCCTTTTTGTTCCTTTCATTGCTACTATTATTATTATCATCATCATTATCATTATTATGTTTTATCATTGTTAATATGTGAGTTTTGTTTTTCTTTTCTCCCCTGGTTCTAATCCCCATCCCATTGGGAGCAGGAAGGAATGAGTTAGTGGCTACATGGTGCTTAGCTGCTGGCTGAGGTTGAACAGTGATATGTAGGTAAAATGTGCAGAGTGCACTGGGAGTACAGCATTCTTTCCTAATCATTGTCTCGTATTTGCCTGACAGACAGATTGTTGTGCAACTTCTGCATCTCTGTCTCTTCTGATCACAGTTTCCATTCTTAATAAGGTGAACTGCAGGGAAACACGTACCGTGAGATTAAGGAATTTACTGGTACTGTAGGAGAAGAGGAATAATCAGATTAAGTATAATGGCTTTGGGGCCATCCTTATTATTACATTCTATATAGAATCATAGAATGGTAGGGGTTGGAAGGGACATTTAGAGATCATTTAGTCCAACCCCCTTGCAGAAGCAGGTCCACCTAGATCAGGTCACACAGGAACATGTCCAGGCGAGTTCTACAGATCTCCAGAGAAGGAGACTCCACACCCTCACTGAGCAGCCTGTGCCAGGGCTCACTCACTCTCACAGTAAAATAGTTTTTTCTTATGTTTAAATGGAACTTTTTGTGTTCCAGCTTCATCCCATTACACCTTGTCCTGTTGCTAGATACCATTGCAAAAAGGGATGCACCGACTTCCTGACATCCACCATTTAGATATTTGTAAGTTTTAACAAGATCCTCCCTCAGTCTCCTCTTCTGTAGACTATAAACAGCCCCAGTTCCTGCAGCCTTTCCTTACATGAAAGATGTTCCAGTCCCCTGATCATCTTGATGGCCCTGTGCTGGACTCTCTCCACCACCTCTCTGTCCCTCATGAGCTGGAGAGCCCAGAACTGGACACAGGACTCTAGATGAGGCCTCACCAGGGCAGAGTAAAGGGGGAGCAGAACCTCCCTTGACCTACTGGCCACACTCTTCTTGATGCATCCCACGATGCCATTGGCCTTCTTGGCCACGAGGGCACATTGCTGGCTTATATTTAGCTTATTATCAATCAGGACTCCCAGGTCTCTCTCTGTCTGCTGAGCTGCTCTCCAGCAGGTCAGTCCCCAGCCTGTACTGGTGCATGGGGTTGTTCCTTCCCAGGTGCAGGACTCTGCACTTGTCCTTGTTGAACCTCATGAGGTTCCTCTTCACCTAACTCTCAAGCTGATCAAGATCCCGCTGAATGGCAGCACAGCCTTCTTGTGAATCAGCCAGTCCTCCCAGTTTGGTGTCATCAGCCAATTTGCTGAGGGTACTCTCAGTCCCCTCATCCAGGTCGTTGATGAAGACGTTGATGAAGACTGGCCCCAGAACCAATTGAACTCCAGTGGCCACATTATATACATGCTGTAAAGTTCCTTCAGTCTGTCAAAGATTTCCTATACCGAGCTGAGAATTTTATGTTGAGTCTTAAAAGTAGTTATCTGTCCTAAATGTGTCTAAACCTTAATGCCCAAAAGAGCTGTAGGCTGTTGCTAGATTTTGTGAACCATCCCTAGACATTAGACATTTTAAGGGAAGCAACCTGTCTGAGTTTTGAGCTGACCTTTGATTGGAACAAATTTTGCTTTGTGCCAACAGTTACTTGCCTTGATGCCAAGGTGCATGCCCTTGCCAGGGCTTTGATTGTTGATATTTCCATAACAAATAATAACTAGTGTTTATCACTGTATTTATTTTAAAGTACAACTTTTAACTTTTAATTTCTAGGTGAGGATCATTAAATTGAACAGCAATAACCATGGGAGATGCTGCAAAACCTTGCTCTGCCAAACAAAATATGGAACAGGAAATTCTGTGTCAAGAAGAATTAAAAGGGAGTCCCTTAGAGAGAGACTACCAAGTCATGGATGAATATGGAAGTGGCCACAGCAATAAAATGGATACCAGCCTGCAAAAGAAAAAAGGAACACCAGGTCATTATGGAAGCAGTCCCAGGCGAGGGCCACGAACTGTTCTGAGTAGCCCAAATTCACTTAAAAACGCAGCTTACAGTCAAGGGTCAAAGTTAAATGATACTCAGAGAGACCAGATGAAGAAGTGTGTATCTGATGACCACTGTGGTGCTTCTGACAGCTGGAGACAGCCCAAATCTGTTGCCTGGATTCCTGTGCATAACAGGACGAGAAAAGACTCTTTTCGTGACACTGAAGGTGCTGGAAACAAAAGTGTAAGACGACAACTTCAGGAAGACTTAATGAGTGAAGATATGCAAGACACACATAAGGGAAGCTCTGGTAATCAACATGTGTGTTCATTCTTACAAAGCTGCCCAGTAAAGTAGCTTTCTAAATGTGTGTCCCTGTTTTGTCTGGGACAGTTTGTTTTCCTCCTAGTTGCTGGCACAGGGCTGTGTTTTGGATTTACTATTAGAATAATGTTCAGAAGACACTGACATTTTAGTTGTTGCTAAGTAATCATAAGTCAAGGATTTTTCAGTTTGCCGTACTCTGATGGTAGTGTACAGGAAGTTAGGAAGGAGCATGGCATAAATGATGACCATGTGTTACTGAAAAGTAAAATTTCAAGGCTCACTGTTAAAGGAAAAAAAAAAATTCTTGTCATGTGTTCCAAACTATTGATTGTACTGCAGCACTTTAAATTGTTACAGTGAATGATACAGAACTTGTTTTTATATTGGATTGTGTTTGTAGGTTAGTTTATAAGTGGTAGGAGGAAAGAGATTGCAACGTGGTGATGTCCCTGTTAGCAGTTTTCCAGGTACAATTTGATTGAACCTATCAAGGCTAATAAAGGATGTTTGGTTGATACAGGGTAAGATTTCGGAGCCGGAGCCGTTGCTGAGGTCTGTACCACCATACCTCAATGAAGGTTGAAAACAATGGCTTGTAGGTGTTGCAAGAACTTAATACTATCAGCAGCAACACGAAACTAGTTCTCCATGCATATTGAACTTCTGTGTGAGCAGTTGGTACTGATAATGAGAGTACATGCCCTAGGTATTGAAGTGGAAGGAAGAGGAGGCTAAGAGAGGATAAAATTATCAATGTTGTAAGATCATTGAACGTGAGTACTAGAAACATGTGTAAGTAGATCAAAGAGGAAGCTTTAAAGAAGTGAATATAATTAGATAAAATAAGAAAGACCAAGGAACAAATGAGGTGCTGCTAGCATGGAACATTTGCCTGTTAAGAAGAAATGTGTCTTGTTTTAGTTAAGACTGTAGGCCAGAGACGGTATTGGTTTCCAGCTACAGTCCCTTGCTGAGAAGGAAAGCTATTGTGGGTTGATACCAGGAAGTCCAGGAGCTAAATGTTCTTTCCCTTGATATCAAGTGTCACAAAAAAAAAAAATGAGCAAGTGCCTAGGATCTTTCATTGTTACAAGTAAATTGCACACTTAAGATCAACCTCAAATGAGAAGAGAGCATAGCAGGATACTTTTAGAAGTTTGTTCTCGAATTTGCTGGGTCTAATGAACTTTTTTTCTGGTAAATTTCATTAACTCACTTAAGTAAGTTTTTGGAACCACCCTTAATCATACCCGATAAGTTACTCAGGAGAGGTCAGCTAATAGTATAAAGGAAAAAGCAAGCATCACTTAGAAGTGGAATTTTAAAAATAGTATGCAACTTTAGTCTTAGGAATCCATTGTGGAACAAATAAAGTAACTCATTGTAAGTATCTGAAAGGTTAAGAAATGAATAGCAGTAAACGTGGATTTGTCAAGAAAAGAAGTATGCCACTTTATTTCTTTAAAATAGTGGTCAGTCACCTGTGGACATGGCAGTTGATAGGCACTGCTAGTGCTTGCACTGTAGTATTTAGACACTTGTACATGACAATTCTGTAAGCAGACTAGAGGAAAATTCTGTAGTTTAAATTAATGCAGGCAACTTGCAGAACTAGTTAGATAACTATACTCAGAAAATAGTATAGTAGTAGTCAGAAAATAGTATAAATAACTATACTTGGAAAATACCAAAGATTTTGTCAAACTGATAGGGAGCATTGAGCAAGCATCTACAAGGATTCTGTTCTGTTCAGTGTTTGTTATATTATTCTGACAATGAAGACGGCGTGCTTACTAATTATGTGCTTTTAGGCTTGAGCATGTTGTGGAGCTGGTAGGAACTAAATGCAGAAAAGCAGGAAGATCAATTAAAATAACTTTGTACAGTTGAAGAAATGACCTACATATAAGAAATAAAAAAGAAATGTGCAAATATTGTTTAAGTAGGGATGTCATCGGCACAAAGGAGGAAAAGCTATTGTAAAGTAGTGGTTTTTTCAAGGAAGAATCTGAAATCATAGTGAATCAGAAAATGATAATGAGTAATTAGTGTAATGGTGTTGACGCATGAAAACAGACTTGCAGCCTGAAGTACTCCTTTTTCTGTATGTCTTTGGTAAAATCCGTTGCAGCGTGTTGTCCAGCTTTGGTACATCTCTTGAATAGCTAAAATGGAAACAGTTCAAAGAATAGCAAGAGAAATGCCCGCACACATAGAAAATAAAAACTACACAAACTAAAGAATCCTCAGTCTTGCTGCAAAAGAAATGGATAGGGAGGCATGATAATAGTCTTCAGCTGTCTAGAAAAGTATTAAAAAGCTCACGTTATAATCTGGTTAGAATCTTTCCAATAGATGGGATACAAAGTAATGGGCCTAAAATTGAGCAAGAAAGGTTCTGATGAGGAATAAAAGGAGTGTTTCTAATGGAAAAGTTGAAGACGTACTGGAGAGGTTGTCTGGGAAGCTCATGGAATATGTATCTGAAGGCTTTGAAGAACAGGTTAGGTGACCTTGGGACTGTCAAAGTTCATTTCTTGCTGCTGCAAAGCACAGACATGGCATAGCTCACCTCTTGAGGTCTCTTCAAAGGCTCTAATTTTTTGTCAAGTAGCAAACAATTACTTGTTTCTTTTAGCACTTCTTTTTACTTGAAATCTTTCATGGAGTTGTCCCTTTACCTTTGTTGAGGGATCCACAATTGCAAAAAACTTACTACACAGGAATGCAGATAAGCAGGCACTTCTTTATTATGCAGTGCTGGGAAAACATGGGGGATAGCTTGTTAGTTACCATTTTCAGGGTTTTTATACAGCTCAAACAAAAGAATCACATTTGCCAACACAAACATGCATAAAATGTCCATCTATCAGTTTAGCCTTTCACCTTGATTGGTTCCCAACAAAATTTCCAAAATCACAGTGATTGGTCAAAAAAGATATGAGTCTCTTTGTTTTAGTAACAACTAAGGTAACAGCCAAGGTAACCGAAGGAATACATTTACCAGGGTCTTGTAGTTAAGGTAACAGCTAAGGTAACCTAACAAATAGATTCACAGGTTCCTATCAGATCTGGTATGTAACTCTTGCAATTTGATCTTTATGTGATTCAAATGAATACTTACTTAATCAATAGGTGTTTGAGTTATTTGCAAGTGCTTAGCTAATGGATTGAACTGTTACTAGGTGATTAACAAGTGCTTAACAAGTGCTTGACTACTTAATGTGATGATAAGTTGTTAACTAAAATAATTGTGTATCTGCAACATTTCCTCTCTTTGAAAGTATTGATAATCACATTCCAATACTTTCACTCTTGTATTTCTGTTGTCTCCATAACAAAACCATGATTGTCATGTGGTGGTGGATCTATGGCTTCATCGTGTTCTTTGTATTATTTCTCTTTTGATGCAACAATATGCCAAATAGATTGCCAGAAACATTATAATCAATAGCAGAAGTGTTTTAATCGGTGACTTTATCCAGGATTTTAGGTCCAGGCCCAGTCTCTCAAAAACTTTATCCAGTCTGTGTTCATGTCTTAACTAATTTCCTGGTATTGGACTTACCTGTTCCGAGTCTATTTCTGTTTGGACTGGAATCTGGACCTGAACATTCAATACAAATCTATTTGACCATGCAATTTTGATCCATGTTTCCTCAACCGTAGACTCAAAAAGCAACAAAACCAAAAACTTAGTCATGTTTCAGAGTTAACTTCAATATCTCAAGATCTCCTACAACTCTCCCACTTCCATGGGCTTGATGGTGCCTTCTTCACACGAGTGTAATGGATGCAGGCATCTGCTTTGGCAATCTTGATTGCAGTGAAGGTGGTCAGCAACACCTGGTATGGTCCCTTCCACCTTCCTTGCAGAGGTTCTTCATTCAAGGTCTTTATGTAAACATAATCTCCAGGCAGGATGTTGTCTACTAGATTTTTCCAAAGTGAGAGGTTGATTCCACACTACTGCACTTCAGAGCCTGTTCAGAGTTTTTCCAAGAGGAAGCAAATAGTTATACACATCTTGTTTTCCCATCACATGCATGTTTGGATTTGGTTCAGGAACCTCAAAGTTTTCCATACATTATCTCATAAGGACTTACTGACATTCCACTTCGAAGTTTCACTCTTATTTTGTAGCAATGCAAGTGGAAGTGCCTGAGGCCATTTTAATTTAGCCTCCTGACAATTTTTTTCTAATTTGTCTTTTTAGGGTCTGATTCATTCTTTCCACTTTTCCACTTGATTGCTGTCTCCAAGGGGCATGTAAATCTCAGGAAATTCCTAGGACTTTGCTTACCTCTTGTACCACATTGGCCACGAAATGTGGTCCTCTGTCTGAAGGTATTCCAAATGGTATTCCAAACCTTCGAATAATTTCTTGCAGGAGCCATTTAACTGTTTCCTTAGCCTGATTGGTGCGACAGGGAAAGACTTCTGGCCATCCTGAAAAGGTGTCAACCCCAACCAACACATATTTATATCCATTGCATTTGGGTAATTCTGTAAAATCAATTTGCGAATAATCTCGTTCCACTCCAGTTTTTATTTTGCCCATCTGTACCCTTTTTTGTACTATTGGATTGTTCTTTAAACAAATTTCACATTTCGCCGTTACTGATTTGGCTATTTCCAACATTTGTATTGATATTACACTTCTTTTCAGAAGCTGAGTCATAGCTTCTGCACGCCAGTGACACTCCCTATGCTTTGTTTGCAAAATCTCCCTCATGATTAAAGGAGGCAATACTACCTGACCTATACTTGTTGTCCACCATCCTTCTGAATTTTTGTCTGCATTTAGTAACTTAGCCAATTTCTCATCCTCCCCTGAATATTTTGGTGGCTCCTTAGGAAGCACTACTGTTCTGGTGGGGATGATGGCCATTTGTGAGACTGTGTGTTGTGCTATTTTCCTAGCAGTCTGATCTGCTAATCTGTTTCCATCAATTGTCTTTTGAGTTCCCTGTCTGATGTGCTTTACAGTGCATGATTGCCACTTGAACTGGTTCCTGCGCTGCCACTAGCAGTTGCAAGATTTCCTTTTGATGCTTAATGTTTGTTCCCTGGGAGGAAAGTAGTCCTCTTTCTTTCCACAGAGTGCCATGGACATGGACTAGTTCAAAAGCAGATTTTTGAATCAGTCCAGATACTAACTCATTTTCCTTTACTTAATTCCAAAGCACTTGTCAATGCAATCAGTTTTGTCTTCTGTGCAGAAGTTGTACTTGGCAACGCATTTGCTTCTGTTACTGTGTTTTCGGTTGTTACTGCATATCCTGGTGGCAAGTTCCATTCACAACAAAGCTGCTGCCATCTGTGAACAGTTCCCATTCAGGGTTTTCAAGAGGATCATCCTTCAGGTCCTCTCTGCTGGAATAAGTATGTTCAATGGTTGCAAGGCAGTCGTGTTCCAGTTGTTGCTCTTCCTGTGAAGTACTCAGAAACACTGCAGGACTTAGAAGGTTAGTTATTTTCAACACTGCATCATCCTGCTCAGTGAGAATTACCTGGTATCTCATCATTCGGCCACTGGTCTCTTCCAGCTTCCTAGTTTCTGTGTCAGAACTCCTAGAGCCAAATGCTGTCGTTCGTGAACAAATAACTGAAAGTCTTTGGTTAAATCTGGCAAGTCTGAGGTTGAGGCCGTCATCAGAGCTATTTTAAGCTTCCGGAAAGCTTCCTACTGTTCTTTGCCCATGTAAAAGGGGTAGATTTTTGGGCTTCATATAATGGTTTGGCTATAAGACCATCATTCATGATCCAGAGCCTGCACCATCCCGTCATTCCCAAAAATGCCCACAACTCATGCACAGTGTGTGGTTCCAGAATAGCGCAAATCACTTCCTTTCCATTTGTGCCCAGCCTCCATTCTCCTTTTGAAATTTCAAGGCCCAAATATTTCACTGTTTGTCTGCTATTTGAGCTTTTGATACCTTGTACCTGTTTAATCCCAAAAAGTTTAAAAGTTTAATGGTTACCTGTATGCAGGCTGACCTTTCTGTTGTGGCAATGAAGTTGTCATCCACATGCTGGAGAAGCAGATGCTCTGGTCTCAGTGTCACTGTCTTTTCATTAGTCCAAAGTTCCAGTTCTTCTGCTAGTTGTCTTCCAAAGATAGTCGAGCTGTACTTGAATCCTCGGGGTAGCTGTGTCCATGTTAACTGTACCTTGCATCCTGTTTGAGGGCTTTCCCACTCAAAAGCAAATAGTTTACAACTTTCCTTTTCCAAAGGGATACAAAATAAAGCAAGCACTCACAAGCACTGTAAACTACTGATAATTTTCTCTCAGAGCTGTGAGTAAGGTATATGGATTTGCTACAACTGGATGTATATCTTTCACAATCAGATTTATGGGTCTTAAGTCCTGAACTAACCTGTACTCTCCATTCAGTTTCCATACTGGTAAAATAGGTGTATTATACTCTGACTCACATTCTTCTAGAATTTGATATTTCATAAATTTGTCAAATTAGTACTTTCAATTCTTGCTTTGCCTCAGGTTTTATTGCGTATTGTCTCACTCTGACCGATTTTGCTTTTTCTTTTTTTGCTTTTTCAATTTTTACTGGTTGTGCCAATTTTGATTTTCCTGGAATCTCAGTTTCCCACACTGTTGGGATCACTGCATTCTCCGCTTCTGGAGGTAATTATAGCACCTTTTGTTTTTCTTTCATCATCTGTATTTGTCCTGTCTTTGATTCAGATATTTTAGTAACAAGTCTCTGTTTTCAAAGACAATTTGTGCATTTAATTTAGACAACAAGTCCCTCCCCATCAGGGGTATGGGACATTCTGAAACATACAAAAATTCATATGTTATCACTTTATTGCCAAATTTTAAATTTAAGGGTTGCAAAAATGGCCGATTTTCCTCTTTCCCGGTGGCTCCCACAATATTTGCAGTTTTAGTTCCTGTTGCTCCTCTACATGTATTTAAACTGAATGCATTACTCCCATGTTTATATTGGGTTCTGTTCTCTGGGGTTTTTTCTTTTCTTTTTTCTTTTTTTTTTCCTCTTTCTCACTTTATCTGGATGCTCCTTATAGGAGTCAGTTGATTTTTTTTTTTCCTCAGAGAATTAAATCAGAAGGTGAAAAAGGCACTTTCATGTGTACTGGTTCACTCTGCCCAACCCCTTGCCTTAATGGGGCAATTATATGCTGTTTGAGTTTAGATTTTAAGGGAATCTTTAAGGTGGTTATTAAATGAGTACAGCATTGAGTTCTCTTGGACACCAATGAGGAAGGTTCTGTGTCAGAGTCCTCATTTTTCCACGTTACTACTATCTGGACAGGGCTGGGAGTCCTCCTTTGAATCAGCACTCCGGGATGTATCCTTGTCAGGTTGCTGACATTTTAAACGGCGGTAAACAAAACTGAGGCAAGCCTCTTTTATTCGCGGCTGTGCGGCCGATTGAGGTAATCGCGGGGGGGCGTTCCTGGAGCACGGGGAGCGGAGGATAAGCAAGGAGAGCCGCCAGGACCAGGCAGCTCTCGTGAGGGGGACGGTCTTGCCGGGAGGCGGAGCCGCAGCAACCGCGGGGGATTTAATCGTCCCACAGGGAGCACGAGCGACCAGGAGCGCTGCGAACAGGGCCAGCAAACAGGGAGTGACGCGGCACCCAGGAGTGGCACAGCAGCTTGCGCAAGCAGGGCGAGCAGGGAGGAAGGGCAGGGAACAACCTCGCGGCCCGTTTAGAGAAGCAGAAGTCAGAGAAGTGCCCCAGCTTCAGCTTCAGCATAGCAAAATGGTGAGCACTCACCTAAGGACTAAAGCCAGGGCTCAGGTGGACAAAACCCAGGTGAAGGTCAATGCATCCACCCAGACAGAGCTGGTTACTAGAGAAGCTTTGGTCCAAGTGGAGTGCTACAGGTAGTGTTTAGACTGCTTAGGGACCTATGCCTCTGAGGCAACAAAGTGTCATAGGTGCCCTCAAGAACTGCAGCACCTGGTGAAAGAGCTGCAGGCAACTGTGAGTAGGCTCTGTAGTATTAGAGGGGAAGAAGTGGAGATAGATGGGGACTTCCACAATCAGGTGCAAGCCTCCAGTGAATCCAATAAGTCATGGACCTCACTTACAAAAAAAAGAAAGGCAAAGGCTCATCTTCAGAGCCCTCCTTCCAGAGTGCCCACTACAAATAAGTATGAGGCACTGGCGACAAGGGACTTCGACGAGCAAGCTCCAAGAGGGGAAAACCCACTAAACAACCCATCAGCTGCTCCACCTGCAGTAGGTAATGGACATTGCAGGAAGAGGTGACAGGTGTTTGTCATGGGTGACTCGCTGCTAAGGGTCACTGAGAGACCCATCTGTGGGGCAGGTAGGGAGTCAAGAGAGGTGTGTTGCTTGCCTGGGGCCAAGATCAGGGATGTGGCCGAGAGAGTGCCACGGCTCATCAGGGATGCAGGCTACTACCCCCTGCTTGTGTTCCATGTAGGTATGAATGATGTCATGAGGCATGACATCTCCAGGATCCAGATGGATTTTAAATACTTGGGGTAACAGGTAAAAGGTAGAGGGACTCAGGTTATTTTCTCCTCCATCCTGTTCACTGGTGATAAAGGAGGAGTTTGTAATGGAAAATTCAGCCAAGTGAACTCCTGGCTGAGAGGCTGGTGCCGGTGGGAAGGCTTTGGGTACTTTGACAGTGGATCCTTCCTTGGGGACTACAGCTTCATAGGACGGGATGGGATTCATCTCTCCCGTAAATGCACTGGATTATTTGGGAGTAGACTAGCAAATTTAATAAAGAGGTCTTTAAACTAAGGGACTTGGGGAGTGGGGGGAGAAGCAAAACAGAACAATCTGTCCCCTCTAGCTGGGAAACAGGGCAGGACAGGGAATGCAATGATAAGTGCCCTTCATCTGCACACTGGGCTGAGATGTGGAAGGCTGACCACCCTGAGAAAGAGCCAAACCGGGGAGGAACCTCCTGCACCCGCCCAGGGAAACCTGTGTGTTTGAGTAAGCCCCTGCACTGCCTCTACACCAATGCACACAGCCTGGGGAATAAGCAGGAGGAACTGGAGATGTGGGTGCAGATGCGGGGCTACGACCTCATTGCGGTCACAGAGACGTGGTGGGACAGCTGCCATGACTGGAGCACAGACATGGAGGGCTATGGATTGTTCAGGAAAGACAGAGTGACAAGGCGTGGAGGTGGAGTTGCTCTCTATGTGAGGGAGCAATTAATGTGTACCAAACTCTGCCTGGGTGGGGATGAGGAGAGAGTAGAGTGCTTATGGTGAAAATTTATGGGCAGGGTAAGGCAGGTGATACTGTTGTAGGAGTTTGCTACAGGCCACCTGATCAGGAGGAGGATGTGGATGAGGCCTTCTACAAACAGCTGAGAGCTGCCTCATGAACACAGTCCCTGGTCCTCATGGGGGACTTTAACCACCCTGATATTTGCTGGGATAGCCACACAGCCAAGCACACGCAGTCCAGGAGGTTCCTGCAGACTGTTGATAACAACTTTGTGTCACAGATGATCGAGGAACCAACGAGGAGGGGTGTGCTGCTGGGCCTGGTACTGACAAATAGAGAGGGCCTGGTTGGGGATGTGAAGGTTGGAGGCAACCTCGGCTGCAGTGACCATGAGATGGTAGAGTTCAAGATCCTGTGTGGAAGGGGTAGAACACAAAGCAGGATCATGACCCCGGATTTCAGGCGAGCCAACTTTGGCCTCTTCAGAGAAATACTTGGATGGATCTCATGGGATATGATTCTAGAAGACAGAAGTGCCAATGAGAGCTGGTCAGTCTTCAAGCACCGCTTCTTCCAAGTCCAGGATCAGTATGTCCCAATGCTCAAGAAAGGAGGAAAAGGAGGTAGGAGGCCTCCATGGATGAGCAAGGATCTGCTGGGACAACTCAGGCAGAAAACAGCCACCTATGAGAGGTGGAAACAGGAGCTGGCTTCTTGGCAAGAGTATAGGAACATTGCCAGGGCATGCAGGGGTGCAACTAGGAAGGCTAGAGCCCTTCTAGAATTACATTTAGCCAGGGAAGTTAAGAACAGCAATAAGGCATTTTTCAAGTACATCAGCAGCAGAAGGATGGTGAGGGGGAATGTGGGACTGCTGATAAATGCTGAGGGTCCCCCTGGGGTCTGAGGATGCAGAGAAGGCTGAAGTACTGAATGCCTTCTTTGATTCAGTCTTTACGGCCAAGGCTGGCCCTCGGGAAGCCCAGTCCAGCAAAGATAACAGGATGACCAGGACAGCAGAGAACTTGCCCTGGGTGGAAGAGGAAGAGGTTAAAGACTTGTTGGCCAAGCTTAAAGCTCATAAGTCCTCAATGGGTCCTGATGGGATGCATGCAAGAGTACCGAGGGAGCTGGCTGATGTGATTGCTAAGCCTCTCTCTATCATTTTTGAACAATCAGGGAGGACAGGTGAGGTGCTTGAGGACTGGAGAAAGGCCAATGTCACACTCATCCTGAATGTTATCACTGAACATATGAAGGATAAGATGGTTATCAGGGGGAGTCAACATGGCTTCACAAAGAGAAAATCCTTTTTGACTAACCTGATATCCTTCTATGAGTGCATAATGGGCTGGCTAGATGAGGGGAGAGCAGCAGATGTCATGTACCTTGACTTCAGCAAGGCTTTTGACACTGTCTCCCACAGTATCCTCATCAGAAAGCTCAGGCTGTGTGGCTTGGATGAGTGGCAGTGAGGTAGATCGAGAGCTGGCGGAATAACAGAGCCCAGAGGGTGGTGATCAATGGCACAGAATCGAGTTGGAGGCCTGTGGCCAGTGGAGTTCCCCAGGGATGGGTTCAGGGGCCAGTCTTGTTCAACATCTTCATCACAACCTGGATGAGGGGACAGAGTGTACACCAAATTGGGAGGACTGGCTGATTCCCCAGAAGGCTGTGCTGCCATTCAGCAGGATCTTGACTGGCTTGAGATTTGGGCAGAGAGGAACCTCATGAGGTTCAGTAAGGACAAGTGCAGAGTCCTGCATTTAGGGAGGAAGAACCCCATGCACCAGTACAGGCTGGGTTTCAAACTGCTGGAGAGCAGCTGTGCAGAGAGAGACCTCAGAGTCCTGATTGATAATAAGCTAAATATGAGCCAGCAATGTGCCCTCATGGCCAAGAAGGCCAATGGCAGCCTGGGATGCATCAAGAAGAATATGGCCAGCAGGTCAAGGGAGGTTCTTCTCCCCCTCTTCTCTGCCCTGGTGAGGCCTCATCTGCAGTCCTGTGTCCAGTTCTGGGCTCCTCAGCTCAAGAGGTCAGGCAATTGCTGGAGAGAGTCCAGCACAGGGCCACCAAGATGATCAGGGGAATGGAACATCTTTCATATGAGGAAAGACTGTGGGAGCTGGGGCTGTTTAGTCTGGAGAAGAGGAGATTGAGGGGTGATCTTACTAACATTTATAAATATCTAAAGGGTGAGTGTCAGGAGGTTGGGACATCCCTCTTTTCTACAGTAGATAGTAACAGGACAAGGGTTAATGGGATGAAGCTGGAACACAAAAAGTTCTACTTAAACATAAGAAAAAACTATTTCACCATGAGAGTGACTGAGCAGTGGAACAGGCTGCCCAGGGGGGTTGTAGAGTCTCCTTCCTTGGAGGTCTTCCAAGACCCGCCTGGACCTGATCTAGGTGACCCTACTTCTGCAGGGGGTTTGGACTAGATGGTCTCTAAAGGTCCGAACCCCTACCAATTTTATGATTCTATACCTGTTCCCTGTTCAGGTTCATGTTGGGGAGCCGGTAAGTGAGAGAGGGTGTATGTATAGGAACAACTCTTCCCCCTTAAGGGTCAAATGTTTAAGACACATTTTTGCTGCAGTGCATGGGGAGCAATGGCTTTGAACTTTTTTTTATACTGAAAGTGACATTACCCAATTTGTTCATTCAGATTCTTTCTGCCATTCAGATTTTTCTCTTAAACAAAAGAGCAGATCTACATATGGGACTTTATCTCACTTTTCCTCGCTCTTGTAAAACAATATTAATTGCAAGATAGTATTATAACTTAGTATTCCATTCAGAGACCACAATTCCTCATCATCCAGAGCATACATTGGCCACATATGATTGCAATATTCCATAAGCTGCTTTTTACACAAATCATTACGTAATTCTCTCCAGTGAGCCAAAAGGCAGCCCAAAGGAGAGGTTTTTGGCACAGGGCCCTTATTGTTATAATTTCCTCCCCTAAACAGATTTGACCACTTAGATGCCATAGCCAAAAATTATGGTGTCCTTCAAACACAGAGACTTAAAGGCACAGTTCAATATTTCTACACATGTTTACAGTACTCTATAGGCTGATCATTATGAAAAATAACCCTTAAATTCCTTCCAGTGTGCCAACAGACACCCAAGGGGTGAATTCTCAGGTACTTTGTTTGCCATTTCAAAATCCTTTTAGTTACAAATACTTTCTCAACAATAGTTTTGTTCTTTCGCTTCACTTCTGTCCGGCTGCACCCCTCACGGGATAACAGAACCGCGGAGCAACGCTCTGCACTCGCTTTGTGCGCAATTGCACGTCTCAGTCACACACACACAGACAATTCACAACACAATATACAATAATATGCATTTATATACAAAGCAGTATACAAACCAATGTACAAACCAAAACCAGTAGGTACCTTACCATATACTTATGTGGGCCCACTTATACCAATTACCAATACCAATTACCAATACCCATGTCAGCCCTGCGATCACTTCGTCCGACTTACGGGCTGCAATACCAATGCCAACCCCGTGATCGCTTTCCCGTTCGCCTTACGGGCGGCGCCCAGGCTCCCAATACCAGCCCAACCAAGTGGGACTTTCACTCCGTCTTAATGGCAGGCTCCTTTGGGCTTTCCCTGGGACCAACCAAGCGGGGTCTCCGTCACTGCGACTTACAGGCTAGTTCACCAGGTTCCACCCCCAACCAATTAGAAGTGCCTTACCACTCCAGGGAGCGCTGCAAGGAGCTGTAAGGGTAGCAGGCAATGGTCCTCCCTGAGAATTCCTTGGTGCTGGCTGGAGTTCGATCAGCATGTGATCCCGTCCAGTCTCAAGTAGATAAGACAACTTATCTACACAGGAATGCAGATAAGCAGGCACTTCTTTATTATGCAGTGCTGGGAGAACATGGGGATAGCTCCTCCATATGTGTTTCATTGTTAGTTACCATTTTCAGGGTTTTTATACAGCTCAAACAAAAGAATCACATTTGCCAACACAAACATGCATAAAATGTCCATCTATCAATTTAGCCTTTCACCTTGATTGGTTCCCAACAAAATTTCCAAAATCACAGTGATTGGTCAAAAAAGATACGAGTCCCTTTGTTTTAGTAACAACTAAGGTAACAGCCAAGGTAACCTAAGGAATACATTTACCAAGGTCTTGTAGTTAAGGTAACAGCTAAGGTAACCTAACAAATAGATTCACCAGGGTCTCCTAGCTAAGGTAACAGGTCCCTATCAGGTGTGGTATATAACTCTTGCAATTTGATCTTTATGTGATTCAAATGAATACTTATTTAATCAATAGGTGTTTGAGTTATTTGCAAGTGCTTAGCTACCATTGAACTATTACTAGGTGCTTAACAAGTGCTTAACAAGTGCTTGACTACTTAATGTGATGACAAGTTGTTAACTAAAATAATTGTGTATCTGCAACACCTTCATACTTTCTGTATGGTAACTTATGAAGAAGTTTACCAAATCTATGAGACACTCATTTTTCTGTATTTTTGTTACTCTATTTAGTCATTAACCTGTAACTACACTGTAACAACTGTAGCTACCATATGTTAGACGATTCTGTTTACTTTGTAGTATTTCTTTTAAGTTACTTAGCGGCTGCAAAAATTAAGTTGATAGTTTTCATTTTTCTGCAAAGATGTTCATTTAATACACATTTTTCTCACAGGTTCTGCCTATACTGTTCAGTAAAAATATAGTCAGCTGTGGCAGGTATTAGGAAAATGGAAGGAATGCATAAAGTTCAGAGACTCAGAATTCTATTTCTGTTTTTTGGATCTTCCTTTGGAGTACAGTCCATGCAACCTATTAAAACTTACCTCTGTTCCAGCATAAAATCGTGCTTCTGCTGAAAGAAATTATTATTACTATTTTTGTCCTGGCACAGTTTGCAACAGTAGTACATACGTGCTGCTTAGTGAACTGAATCAAACAACTGTTTCCCTTTTACCAATTGTTAGAGACAAAAATTGTGGTCATAGAAAAGAAGCTTCGTGATTGTATTTTGTAGAGTAGTTGTGTTGTATCAATTTTTTAAAATTAAGACAAATGAAAACTTAATGCTATGATGAAGGTTTTGCAGTCTTAGTTGCATAAACTTTCTCAGAAGTAGGGAACTTGAGAAATTCTGTGCATCTGGATATCCTGTTTAGGTGTTCAAGTGAAAGGTAAGATGTGGTCTAAAGTTATATCTGTGGAAATTTGGCCTGTATGTGTTGATTCCTGAGGTGACTTTTACAGGTATTCTTTGGACAAGTAGAAATTCCTGCTTCAAAATTATTACAGGCTTGCTAAAAAGGTGAAGCGGTCTTTTTGTTAATTTGATCCAGAACTTTTGCTATAAACATAACAAGCTTTCTAAGCATGTTTATTCTGCCAGTTTTCTTGTATACAATGTGTGCAAATACTTAACAAGTTTGTTATTGACTTAGGGAGCCAATAGGCTTGGTGTTTTTTTCACTTGCTTATTTAGTAATGTGAAGACAATACTAATCCATTTGCTGCTTTAATTGAAAGTCAAGTCATAGTAACAAGCAGTTAGTACTGGTGATAATAAATTGTTGAATGGCTACTAAGCCAGGGCAGTGCTATGTCATAGTGCTGTTAGCTCTTACAAATAGTTCAGATTGGCCTGCACTAATTCTTTGATATTCTTAGGGTTCTGTGTGTCATTTCACTTTCCAATTCATCTACCTATACCTGGGCAGGTCTTTCAATATTTTTTGCCTTTTCATTGTAATGACATATGGGTTTGTCTCAAATAAGACAGGGAAATCTAAAACACTTATTTTTAAAATGTTTTTTTACCAGTTTTTGCAAAGCTATCTAAATAATGTTGGTGACTTCAGTGGGACAAATTAGTGGGTTTTGGTAGTTCAAAACAAAGGCACTGTAGGTTAGGACATAAATGTACATTTTTGGTATTATCATACTTGCACAGAACAGATTATGAAACCGTACAGAACAAGTGATTTGGATCTTCTTTGACTTGCACGTAAGCAGAATGGTAATTAAAGAAAAAAAACCAAATAATGCTTTGTGATACTCTGAAATTATTTAATATATTTGCTGTTTTAACTCTTTATAAGATGTGAAGCAGCTTAAGAAACCAAGAAGGTCAAGGAGAACTAGAAAAGATGAGTATGATCAAGATGAAATGGACGGTCCAGTCATAGATGAATCTGTGTTGTCAGCAAAAGAACTTCTAGGATTGCAGCAAGCTGAAGAACGATTGAAGCGAGACTACATTTATAGACTGAAGAAGGTGCCACTGTCTTTATTCATATAATCCTTTTGGGTTTTTTCATCTGTAAATACAATACAGAGGGTACACTTTAAGCAATTTCTCTGACTGTAGCCAGAAAGTCTAGTTATAGAATTGATATAACATTCAAAATGGGTGCTATTAATGACTTGACAAGAAAAGGCCACTTATCCTTTGGTTTTTTACTATAATGCATCTTGTTTTGGCAGCAATTTAAACACAAAAAAGATTGTTCCTTTAGTTTGTGAATTAACATCAGATCACTACCTTCTGAGGGAGTGAACTGGAATAATGTTGTGTTTGTTTAGTTAATATATTCTTCCATGGGCATCGGGTATTTTCCACTGTAAAAGACAAGGTGTTGCACTTGTCTGTACCACCATTCTTCCAGCATGAGATTTGATATGCAGACTTTTTGACTGTAAAGATCGGAAGTTAGGAAAGCTGAAAAGAGTATTTTTGTGTTTCAGAGTAAAAGTCACTCAGCAAGGGTATTTATTGAATGAAATGAAAGTCATATATTTCTGTGGTTTAGGGATTTTTACTATCTTTGTTTTAGCAACCTCGAACCTACCCATCAGCAAAATATACCTGCAAATTGTGTGATGTTTTGATTGAGTCAGTCGCTTTTGCTCACAAGCATATTAAAGAGAAAAGACACAAGAGAAGCCTAAAGGTGAGTTAAGGACAAGAAAAGGTATAAAATGTTGGATTATGAAACTGTTCTCACCCTACTAATGACAATTAAACTACACTGCTTTTAAAATAATTCAGCTTTTTTTTTTCTTTTTTTTTTTTACCCCGTTTGATTTTTCTTAAAAACTGTTACTTAGTGATACTAGTAAAAAGTCTAAACTTTTCATCTACCCTCAGCTCTGGAATTTAAATTGTACTTCCTTGTTCTTATTATTAGTAAATCAAGTCCACATTTAAAGTATAACTCTGTAATATTTGTTACTGGTGATTGAAATATAGTAAAAAAGCTGCACCAACTGACTCAGAATTCTGCTCTGCTCTTCTTATAGACTAGTTATGTATATTCTTCTTGGTGCATATTTTATTGATGTATTTCAAATATAAAGTGTTTTGATCAAGTCCAAAGCAATAAGGCATAACAGTATGGAAATGTAGTTGGTGTGGTAGAAGTGGAAATTACAGCCAAAACATCAGGGTGAAGATTTCAATTCAGAAATACGGTAAAAATTAAGAACTCATGGAATACTGCAGACTTTTTTTTTGTATAAAGAGAATAGGTTTGTTTGGATGATAAAGGTCAAAATAACTCCCAGCATAATATCAGTTTTACTTTCCTGGTTTTTTTTTTTTTTTAATTAAATATCTTCCTTCTACTTTCTCAGTTTGAAGTAGATAGTAGTATTTGTCTTCTTTAGTTTTTCTGTTTTTCCCTCTTTAACTCCTACCCTTTCCCAGGTGATGAAAGAACTGGTGACTTTTTCTGTTTCAAATACATATATATATATATACACCTCTGTGCATTACTGAGGCCTCCTGGAATATCTAATTCCTTATACCCATCTCATGAATTTCTCTTGATAATCTTGATTCCAGTTATCTGGAAAAAACATGATGAAAATCATTAAGACACTGGTCTTACTGTCTTTAAAGGAAAAGCAAGAAGAACAACTGTTGAATGCTCTGCCTCCTCCAACACCTTGGCAGATACAAGCTATTGGTGTTGCTATTGAAAATGTAGTGCAGCAGTTTGGCTTAAATAATGAAGATCTAGAAGAAAGGCTCAACATTAAAACAGTGATGGAAAACTTGCTACATCAAAAATTGCCAGGTAGTATTTGCAATTTGTTTTAAATGCTACATAGACCAATTAAAAAAAAGAAAAGAAAAGAAAAGGAAAAAAACCCAAAACTAAACCCAAACCCAAAAAAACCCAGAAAATTCTCCAAACAAACAGCAGCACATAAAGTAAGGACCTAATTAAAATCCTTGGCTAACTAAATTCTAGAACATTATATTTAGTTACTGTCTGTTCAACATCATGATTTGGCACTGTGTCTCTGTACCAGTATTAAGTAACAATGATGCTCATGACCCAAACAGACTCATAGTAAAAAGTAAAAATGAATGGCACATGGGGGCATTTGACCTTCATGATAAGCCTTTACTAGCAACAGCATGGAAAGCAGGATTCACCGACAGTTCTGTCCTTTAGTTTTCTTTATTTCTGTGGTGACCAAACTAGATGTAGATTTGAGATCTACTGACAATGCCATGAAGTAGCTGCAAACTCAGAATTAGGTATAGAGTAAATGTAGTATCGTTCTTCTTGTTGCAGAGTGCTCATTACGATTGTATGGCTCATCTTACAGCAGATTTGGTTTCAAAACTTCAGACATAAACATAGATATCCAGTTTCCTGCCAGTGTAAGTAAGACCATTTTATTAATTATGTCTGAAGTGGTTTTTGAATGTTTGCACCTTTATGTGGATTATAGCTTAAATATAACTTACAGTGTGATAGTATCACTTGTTATGAAAATACATTGCATAAAACAGAGCCATCACTTCAAAATGGTCTTAAAATAACATTCTTTGATTTATACACCAGTAATGGTCAGGCATACAACACAGTCTTGTGTTTGAATCTTCCTTCTGAAGGACTGGAAACACCTCAAATATCTGTATTGCTAGCCCTCCTATGAGATGACAGATCACTATTTATCTTCTCTTACAGCTTGATTAAATGATGTTTTCATGATCTTCTGTCTGATGTCATACGCACATCAGAGTTTTTGACTGCTAGGTTATTTTGAGCCATGAAACCGTCTTATGTCATTTGTATTTGAACTTCAAGTCTTAATTTGTCATGCTAATTGTTTCCTTGCATCTTTGTACTTGGAGATTTAAAAGAAATCAAGAAGAGTGTGTCCAACAGGTTGAGAGAGGTTTTCTTCCCCCTCTACTCTGCCCTGTTGAGGCCTCATCTGGAGTCCTTTGTCCAGTTCTGTGGTCCCCAGCTCAAGAGGGACAGGGACCTTCCCGAGAGAGTCCAGTACAGGGCCACCAAGATGATCAGGGGACTGCAGCATTTTCCTTGTGAAGAAAGGCTATGGGAACTGGGACTATTTAGTCTGGAGAAGAAGAATATTTACAAATATCTAAATGGTGGATGTCAGGAGATTGGGGCATCCATTTTTCCTACTGTACCTAGCAACAAGACAAGGGATAATGGGGTGAAGCTGGAACACAAAAGGTTCCATTTAAACATAAGGAAAAACTGTTTTAACATAAGGATGAGGGAGCCCTGGCACAGGCTGCCCAGGGAGAGTGTGGAGTCTCCTTCTCTGGAGGTTTTCAAAGCACGCTTGGATGTGTTCCTGTGTGACCTGATGTAGGTGGACCTGGCTTGAGCAGGGAGATTGGGCTAGATGATCTTTAGATGTCCCTTCCAGCCCCTACCATTCTGTGATTCTGTGTGACTTTGTATTTTGATTCTGTATTTAAATCTATTTCTGCTGTAGTTTATTCGGCAGTCCCATAGTTAAAATTTAGCATTTCTTCTAGGAAAAACTGTTGTAGGGAAAAGGAATGATCCAAATTCTTAAAATTCATATAATCTTTAAAAAGTTATGGTTTCAGTCTGTGAAGTAAATCCACTGTGTTAGAAAGCAATCACATTTAAGCACACTGAAGTACTACTTCTGTTGGTGGGGTTTTTCCTGTAACTAAGCCTTTGTTAGAGATAAAAATAGCTTTACTTAGTTATTCCAAGTTAATTTTTTTTCATAAAAATAAAAATCTTATGCCTTTTGATATAGTTTTGTGATACCTATGAACTAAGAGGTTTTTTTGTCAGTTGGTGTTATTTCCTTCTTGCTGCCTTCTCTGGAAGAAAAACAGAAGCAGCCTAAGGACAATGTGTTTTAAAAAACTTTGAATTGTGAGAAATCACCTTGACATCAGTGAAAACAATTTATTACTTTTATTGACAGATGACTCAACCAGATGTTCTCTTACTTGTGCAAGAAAGTCTCCAGAACAGTGGTAAGAAAAAAATTGCTGCCTTATCAATTCCTTAAATATTGCTTAGTATTGGTGGATTCTATCTCTGTTGAACAGGTAAACCACATGCTGGATTTTTTTTTTAAGAAGGATGTGAGACTAAAAACTACTGCAGAAAATAATATATTGACAGTTTTGGTTTGACATTCAGTCTTACAACTATTAAAGGTCCATTATTTACATTGATTTGACAAATTCCTAGTGTGGGAGGTATTCTTCTATATTATATTTCAAGATGTCATTATACTTAAAATAGCCTGTGCAGCCTTTCTTTCTCCAGACTGTTCACTTAGACATGTATGGTACAGAGAGTAGTCTAAGGTCTCCTAATGTGATCACAAAGTTGGTAATGTACTTTCAGAATGTGGTCTCTTTTCCTATAATTTTGTGCACATGCCTGTTCATGCAGTAAGATGATGTACAAATGGCTGCATGGAGACACATGGGTTTTTGTCAGGTGATGAACACAACCCTGTACACTAATGTAGGCAGGTGAAGTTTGAGATGTTTTTAAAATGCACGTACTGAAACTAGTTCCAGCATATGCAGGCAAAACATGAAAAATGGGAAAGAAACTCTTCTCTTTTTAAATGCAGATTGCAAAAAGTAACTTTCCTACTTTCTTGCCTTACTTTATGCCCACAGTTGGGAAATCAGACCATATGGTTCCAAACATGTTTATTAAACATGCATGTGTTTACTGAGCTAGATTTTTCTCATTGCCACCCTCAGCACCATTGTATGTGCATCCTCTTGTCTAGTCAAATGACCATTGTAGTCTTTGAGAATTAGGTTATTGTTCAACCAGATTGGAGGAATGAAGACCCAGATCTTGTAAAAAGTTGGGATATGTAATGTGTTTTGAAAGCAAGCAAACTTGTGGTAACATCTTGAGCAAAGCCTTTTTCTGTGAGTCACAGGATACAGAAACAGGGCATTAAGTATTTGAGTTACGCCAGTAACAAAACCAAGGTGTGTTTCAGAGAAAATGGCTAGGTAACATCAAGAAAATATTGTCATTTCGGAATTTTTTAGTTGGCTATCTAAAATTATTTCATAGTTTCTTCTCTACTTGGCCCATTGAAACAGTAAGGCATCAATAAATAAGCTGAGTTTGGATCAACAGGCTTCACTTAGAGAACAGACTGCGGTGGCATCTGTACTTATTTAGTGTTAAGATAAAAATGTAGCTGAATTGTATTTCAAAATCTATATAAAGGACAAGAAGGAAAATATAAAAAAAAAGTAGAGCAAGAAAACAATCCATCATGTTTTGTCAACTTTTGATATGTTTTGTCTCATACTGACATAACACTCTGTTTTTTTTTCATGTTTCACACCAACATTGTTTTACAGTTGTCATTGGTCTCTCTGTGCCTAGACTGCTGAAGCCAACACTTAACCAAAATATACCTATGTAATTTTGAGACGTTCCTTTTAAGTATTTTCTTAACAGTGCCTATCATATAGACCATACTCTTCCCATCACATATGAAAAACTTGCTTTAAAAGAGGGACAGGATTCATCTGTCACATATACTGAGTTATTTGTTTCTGAATTAGTATTTTTATTAAGAACTTGAGGTTCTTGCTGTCTTGCTGTGCTCTAATTGCATCCAGTTCAGGTTATTTTTGTCAACACTGTGATTAATGTGGCTGCTTCTTTTTTTTTTTTTTTTTTTTTTTTCTCTTCTCCTGCCTAGAATCTTTTACGGAAGTTGATGCAGATTTCCATGCTAGAATACCAGTGGTGGTGTGCAGAGAAAACCAAAGGTCTCGATTGTCACTTTGTGTGTTCTAATAGTATATAGCAATGTAAATTATATGTACCAACATCTGAAAAATGACGTTTCTGTACTAAATTATTACAGTTCCATGGATCTTGAAAAACAAACTAACACTCATGGGCAAGTCATTCCTAGCCTAGCATAAGAGGGTAAGGGTTGTTCTGTCCTTAGCTGTGTATTTCCCAATCCCTTCAACCATTATGGCTTCCAGCATGTACCCTTACCCTTCCATTTGGGATAGCTGCTTAAGCAGAAACTTTGCTTCCTTATAGGCAATGTAGATACCATGCCAAAATATGAATTTCTGTAAGGGCAAGATTAACTTGCTTAGCTTCACTAGTATATTGAGAACAAGTGAAAGACATTGTTTTGCCCATTTAATGGCTATGAATTAAGATTCATGAAACGTTCTACAAACCATTACTGATACAGAAATATTGCCAGTTATTTGCTGCTACCTTGATCTTTCAGTGCTTGAAAATATTTCTTGCATTATGGAAACAGCAGAGAAACTGTTTTCTGATGCGTGTGGTATGGTTTAGATTCATAAAGGGAATCAGTACTGTAATTACATTAATTCACCGAACTAAAAAAATTAGAAACAAATAGTTAAATTTTAATTGCATTGAAAACACTTTTAAATAAAATTATAATACTTATCTTTTCAACCTAAATATAAGTTGGTTTTCCACGTTTGTTTTAATGTAGATAAGGTGTCTTTGAGACACCTTTCCTTATAGCCTGCTATACTATTTTGTGAGATACTATCTAACCTGTGGCTGTTCTTACAAAACCTCCAAGGTCTTTTACTTTGTTTCTTTTTGGGTTTTAGTGGCCTTATTTGTAAAGTGAGTGCAGGGAATGAGAATGCTTGTCTGACAACGAACCATTTGGGTACACTTGGAAAACTGGAACCTACTCTAGTACCTTTAGTGATTGCTTTCAGGTACTGGGCAAAGGTAAGAGTCGTTTGTATTCTCCCATCTGTGAATAAATATTAGATGAACATTGATATTATGCTAAAATTGTAGGTATTGTTTAAAAGTGTAATTTTGAGCTTAAGCCACCAGTAGTCAAAACTGTAAATATCCTGCTTTGTTACCAAACAGGTCAGAGGAATATGTACGAAATGGAATTACCAGTTTCCCATGAACTTAACCCATCATGAAAAAAAGTAAAGAGCTGATTTATTCCATATGCAGACGAAAACTTTCTTGTGAATTAAAATAACTTGTTCCAAAACTTTAATAGAATCTTAAAATTGTTTTGTTAGAAAAGATCTTTAAGATCATCAGGTCCAACCACTAATGTAACACCACGAAGCCCTCCGCTAAACCATGTCCTTCAGCACCTCATCTGCACATCTTTTAAAAACCTCCAGGGATAATGACTCTATCACCTCCCTGGGTAGCCTGTGCCAGTGTCTGTCAACCCTTTCAGTGAAACAGTTCTTCCTAATATCCAATCTAAACCTCCCCTGGTGCAATTTGTGGCCAGTTCCTCTGGTTCTATCATTTATTATGGGAGAGAAGAGGCCGACCTCCACCTCACTACAGCCTCTTTTCAAGTAATTGTAGAGAGTGATCACGTCTTCCCTCAGCCTTCTCTTCTCTAGGCTAAGCATCCCTAGCTCTCTCAGCCTCTCCTCATCAGACTCATTCCCAGCCACTTCCCAGCCACTCTCTCCCAAGCCTGTGGTTCTGCATGGGGTTGTTGTGACACAAGTGCAGGACCTGGCACTTGGTCTTGTCAAACCTCATACGGTTGGCCTTGGCCCATTGATCCAGCCTGTCCAATTAAAATAGGATTTAAGAAGAAGATTGAAAAACTTTTCACTTGTATTGTGTATACATAAAATGAGTGATCATATGTGCTGTATGCTGTCTGGTTTGCCAGTCTGCTCTTACACGGAAAATGTTACAGTAATGACTACAATAAATATACAAGCCTTGTGAACAAAGTGCATCTCATAAAAGCTCAGAGATTTCTGAGTTTGTCATTTTTTAATGTGATAGACTTCTGAACAGTAATTAAATTAGTATTTTTCACAGTATCACTTGAAACCTTAATGACTACACAATTGATTTTTACAGTTGTGCTGTGTTGATCGTCCTGAAGAAGGAGGCTTGTCACCCTATGTGTTCGCTTTAATGGTTATTTTCTTTCTACAACAGAGGAAAGAGCCTTTCCTGCCTGTCTATTTGGGATCATGGGTATGTGTATTAACACAGTAAATAGTATAAATGAGAAGGCCAGTCACTGTGACAGTGTCTAACCTGTCAGCTTCTTGGTATTCTGAGCCAGCCATTTCTGCAGGAATTCAGAAAGAATGTGAATTCAGGCAGACTACACCTGACCTTTGCATACTTGGTAATGAGGATGCAATTCACAGTCCTTGTAATTGAATTAAGTGCTCTGTTGCTCCATTTGTGAGTAAGGAGAGCTTGGGCATTGAACAGTGCACTCCTAACAATCTACTTAATTATTTCTTCAGCCTTTCCTCCAGACTTGAGAACTATGAATTCACTTAGCTATGTAGCTACATCCCAAAACAGTGTCTTGGATTTTGACATCTAATTCTTGAAAATGTAGACCATAGTTGGGAAGCACACTGGTATGATACAGCCCAACAGATCAGACTAGGTGTTCAGAGCATATATTTCTTGGCTTTAGAAGCTGAAATGCATCTTAACGTCACAAATTGTATTATGAACACAAATCCAGACTCCAGCCCTCCAAGACGTCATTAAGGTGTTACATTCATGGCACCCATCTGTTATATTTAATATGCACGTTCCAGTTTCCATAACCAACTACATGGGCCTTGCAGTTAACAATTTCCTTTGGTAGGTGACTGACTCACTCCCAAAGCTTCTACATTCTCTGCACAGAGTGAGATAAATGTCCTATAGTATATGGTCATATAATTAAAAAATGTACAAAGACAAAGTTTCATGACATACAAATACCCTTCTAAAAGCTCTGAACTCTTGAGAGGTTTTTTTAGAGAAGTGTAGAGAGAAACTGACTGGGGCATATTTTAGGCCTGGAACAGCTCTTTTCAGTCTTTTTTCTGTTTTAATCTGGCTTGCTGCCATGAGGGGGCTAAGATTTGAAGTTCACATAATATTTAGCTATGTTTCTTTTTCTATTTCCTTTAGGTTGGAGGATTCTCATTAAATAAATTAACTAATTTTCATTTGAAAGAAGTCAAGAATGATGCTGTGGTTTGGGAGCATAACCCCACTGATGATTCTGAATTACCAGAAGAAACATCTCCTAGAAGGGGCAAGGTGTGAATGGTTTAATTTACCTCTGTAGTAGTCTAGCAGCCATTTATCTTCTCCAAAAAAAACCCACTATCTTCTATGTTTGTGTTGTGTTTATGTTGCAAAACCACAAGTTAAACAAACATTGAGATGAAATACAAGAAAGTGCAACAGCTAAATAGCTGTGCATTTAATATTATTTCCACTTTTCTTCTGTAATTGACAGGCTCCCTTAGTATTCGATTCAGGACAACAGTGTTCAGCACCTGTGGGTCAGCTCTGGGTAGAACTGCTTCGTTTCTATGCCTTGGAGTTCAATATGGCTGATTTGGTTATCAGCATACGACTCAAAGAAGCAGTGTCTCGTGAGTCAAAGGACTGGCCTAAAAAGCGCATTGCTGTCGAAGGTATATACATCCACTAACATCAAAGAACTGTTAGTTTAATTTTTTGGGCGCACTGACATTGTATGTAGTGACTTAGATTTTTACAATATTGGCATGTGATCCTAAATAATATAGTAGAATATGTTTTGAAACAAAAGTCAGTTTAAGGTAATATTTATTTTGGGTTTTTTTTAACATTATCAAAAGTAAGTAAATGGACTTTGAATTGTGCTGAAGACGATTTTAGAGATCTTTTTTTCTTAAATAATGCTTTAGGGTAACTAACAGTAATATATTCAAGTTTTATAAGGATGTAAGTGTTTTATTTTTTAAAACAGTTAACTCCTGAACTGCTGACTCACTTTCTTATTTCTACTAGATCCGTATTCGGTCAAAAGGAATGTGGCAAGAACTCTGAACAGCCAGTTAGTGTATGAGTATATTCTTCACTGCCTGAGAGCAACTTACAAATATTTCGCTCTACCTAACAAAAAAAGTGCAAAACTGAGCAAAAAATCCCCTCCAGATGCCAATGAGGAGAAATCCCAAATGCCAGAACATGGCAAAGATGCTATAAAGCATGAAAACTTTGAGCTGCAAAACTTGGATGGTAAAACAAACACCGCCTTAGTGGAAGAATGCATAACGCAGGCTACAGATATGCCACAGGCACGTAGAATTGATCCTTCAAAAATGTGTGATGGCTCAGAAAGCTTCACAGAAGAAGAACTGGCTGATGATATAAGTCATTTGGCAGTTGCCCACGAAGATTCAGACTGTATAATTGAGGAGATTATTTCTGGAGATAATGAGGATTTTAAACCAAGTTGTGAAGAGACAGAGAGTGGAAATGAAGAGGAAGAAGAGGAGGAAGAGGAGGAACATGAACAACAAAAAAGAAGATGGAATAATTTCTTCACTACTGATCAGGGAATAGATGAAGACAGTGATAGTGGAGATCTCCCTGTAAGAGTGAATGAGCATGATATGGAGACATTTAGTACTTCAGACCTAGAAGGTTTTCAAAATGCTGCACTTACAGAGAGTGATGAGTTTGTTTTAGAGTGCAGTGGTATAATGGATGATAGGATTGACATTGATGAGGAAAGCACTGAAGGTACTGATGAACTGGATGAGTCTCCCCAGAAATTCTTATGTTCAGCACAGAGTCAAATATCTCAAATGATTAACTCAGATGATGAGGAAGAAGATGAAGAAGAACCAAGTCTCTCAAACCAGAGAGAATGCAGTGTTACAAGAGCTGGAGATGAACTAGACAACACATACACTGGATCTGGAGATGATGATGCCCCATCAGAGGAAGAAGATCTTTCTATTTCCAGTAAATATGAGAAGAAACATTTAGAAGAAAACCTGGATGGACCTTTGATGAACAGTTTTAGTCAAGAGGATCTTAAGGAGAAGGGAGGTCTTTTTGAAGAGAATGCAGCAATAGAACAGTGTTTAGAATCTGAACTTTTTTATGAGTTCAGTAAAACAGCTTTTACAAAGGGCAAGGTAAGCAAGCTATATCAGAACAAAATATAATCCTTATGGTCTGTTATCAGTTAGATGAAAATGTTGCTCAGATTCATGGACGTATTATAGTTTCTAAAACCAGTCATGCTTTTTTTGTTCGTGCAGTCTCCCACAGTAGTATGTAGCTTGTGCAAACGAGAAGGCCACTTAAAGAGGGATTGTCCAGAAGATTTCAAGAAAATTGAGCTTGACCCACTGCCAGCGTTGACACCCAAATTTTCAGTTATTCTAGATCAAGTTTGTGTCCAATGTTATCGTAAGTTTTTTTCCTTTCAATATTGTTGTGCAGTAGAAAAGAATTGCAAGTAGTTATGAAATAACCAGAGGCTAATGGTGTTATAAAGGGGAACAGTTATTTGTTACGCTGCATCCAATTCTTAGATACCATTCTAAGATTTATAAGGGCTTTAATAAAACTACTGACTTATCTAGAGAAATACACGATGTTTAGGCTTGTCTTCATGCAGTGGCTATTGGATTCCTCATTTAGGCACCTTAGTATCATTTCTAAGGGTTTACTTTTGGATGGGTTTTTTGACTGCTGCTTTTATATTTCTGTCTACTTTAAATTTCATTACTGTTCCTTGTGTGTTTTTAGAAACAATGACTTCAGTGTTCTAGCAAAATGGGAGTCAAAATACTGTTTTGTAACACTTATCCACTTCTATTCTTTTCAGAGTGGCCCAACTTTCCTCCTTTCTCTCTCGCTGTTTCTGACCAGACAAAATGCATTATTTATCTAATTAAGTAGTGTTTTTTTTAAACAGGTATTTCTATTCTACTTCATCCTTGCTTTCTTATCATCACATGAATCTTCTGCTGCTTTTTCTCTCCTCTCCCCTTGCTGTAAACATCTCACTTTTTTCATTTGAATCTTAGCTGTTTACTCTTTCTACAGATCTCTTTGCCTAAATTTCTTTTTTTTTTTAAGATGATTTTGCTCCAAATATTGTAGAGGATCAGGCTCGGGAACATATAAGACAAAACTTGGAAAACTTCATTAGGCAGGACTTCCCAGGTAATTAGACAATTGTAGCTTTATGTTTATCTAGCGTGTTCACACTTTAGTGTTTCCTAAGAAAATATGTCATATCAAGCATCGTAAACACTTCCATTTTGAACATTTAAGCTATATTGTTGTTTAGCATTGCTATATTTGATTACATTAATTTCTTTAAAAAGTGTTTAAGGCTTTAGTTTAAGTCTTTCTTGACTTAGTGCTATGTACAGCGCATTAGTAGGGAGGAACAATGTCAAGCTAGAGAGAAAAAAACCAAAGCAGTAGTAGAACAGTTTTATAATTGTTATTTTGGCGTTATTTGTTAGCCAGACATCTTCTTGATCTGCTTTTAGAAACAAGCTTTTTGTAGTCCTTTCTCCTGAAACTCACCGGCTTTGGAATATTTTAGAATACAGGCACAATTTTTTATTTGTTTTATCATTGCTGTAACACCTGAACTTCAGTTCATAGTCTTCTAAACTTAGCAAGTGGTATTTTTTTACTAGAGCCTGGTATGTGGTCAGCTGTGTCAGTAGAGAGCAGTCTTTTAATCAGATTTTGTGTTCAACCTGCATGCTCATGATTCAATTATTGGAAAATCTGATGTGCTTCTGGATCTGTCAGGCTGCTCATTTGAACAAATAAAAGCAGTGATTCTTTCGTTATCAGCAAAGTTGGTAAGAAAATAAATTTTGGCGTACCATAGAAAGACAGTAATGTTTTCATGCCTGTATTAGAAGACATGCAGTGGTTTAAAGCTATACACAGCTTGAGATTCTGTGTCAATACGTGATTATAACTCATCACATCTGTTACAGGAACCAAACTGAATTTATTTGGCTCTTCAAAAAATGGCTTTGGCTTCAAACAAAGTGACCTCGATATCTGTATGACGATGGCTGGGCAGGAAACCACTGAGGTTGTTTGAAAAAAATTTTTGTGAAAATAAATGCAAAATTTTGTCGTTATATTGTGTCTCTAGTGTAACATATTTATTACTTTATAAAAGCTTTTCTGTTTAGAAGAAAACACAAATAGGTGCACCAAAGGCAGATTCTTTTGGGGGGTTTTCCTGTTGGTCTAGGCATGAGTTTAAGAACTACTCTGGGTAGTCCGTTTTTTTTGTAAATTCCATTTTTTCCTGAATTCTGCACTGCCGTTACTCTTGACATTAGCAGAAATATATTATTAGCACGTAAATACTGTGCTTTGTAGCATAAACAATTAGGAATGGAAGACAGTGGCAAAGGATATCAATGTCCTTTCATGTCTAACGTAAACTTTTTTAAGGCCTGTGTTAAGATACTAATTAATGTTGGTTTTAGAATTGCTATATTGAAACTATTTTCTATTGAAACTATTCTCATAATTCTATGTATTATGAAACTCAATTATACAGCTTTAAGCTTAATGGCAAGTAGGTAAAAAGTTTTGCCTAAAATACTTATAGCAGATACAACTTTCAACCTTTTTTCTTAATGTCTTAGGGACTTGATTGCATCAAAATCATTGAAGATTTAGCAAAAGTTCTCAAGAAACAGACAGGTAATTTTATTGCAAATTAAAATGCACGGTTTGTGTGAGTTTGGTTGCTGTAGTGAAAACATTCTGTAGATGAAAATCGATGAGATAAAGCCATATTGAAGAGCTTAATGTTAGTAAGCCTGAGGTTATATGTTAACATTTGCTTGTGGGGTTTTTTTGCGTGTGTTAGTCTGTGAGCTTATAGACCTACATCTGGATTAGATAGATAGTATACTTGTAACGCAATTAAGAACAAAGCTTAAGTTAAAGCTTGAGGGTTCATATTTGTATGTTCAGTGCCTAGTAAGTTAATCGTTAAATAGTTAATAGTTAAACTGATCCACATTTGCAATGTGAATTCTTGTTTTTATACAAGAAATTAGACTTTATATTTCTGCTTTGGTGTATCTCACATGAATTTAATACAATTGGAGCAAATCAGTGATCTCTTAAGCTTATGTATACTTGTATATGTCATGTTTAGCAGGTTCACCATGTTTGATGAGTTGGTAAAATAAATATTGACTGTAACTGAAATGAAATTATATTATCAAATAAGATTTTCTTTTAGCCTTTTTACTACAGTTTAGAATTATTTGTAGAGCATTTGATAGAACTGTCATTCAGTCAGTTTGTAATTTTAATATTTCATCCTAGGTTTAAGAAATGTCTTGCCTATAACAACTGCTAAAGTCCCAATTGTCAAATTTTTCCATATCAGAAGTGGTCTTGAGGTAGACATCAGTTTATATAATACTCTGGTAAGTTTATCCTTTTTTTTTAAATTTTTGTAACAGAAAAATATGGATCTTCTTCTTGAGATTAGTGATTGTTTTGTTCAAATTCAACAGTCAATGACCTATTGCAGCTTCAGATTTCTGAACAATTGTTTTTTATTTATTTGACTGAGTGGAGTCAGTTGTGACAATTGCAAATTGTCAGTTACCTAAGAAATGCAAGTTGTCACTTCCCTAAGAAAATACATGAGTTTATCAGTGGTAGTAAGAAATAGTGGTTTTGGTGTTTTAAGTCTTTCTATTAAGACAAAATAATGTAACTTCAGCTTTCTTACACTTGACTTCCTGTCAGGGCTTATGCTTAGCCTTGAGATCTGGAATATAGTGCTTTTTGAACCCAGCTTGCCTGAACTGGAACGTGTGTTGGAATTTACAAAAAACAAGAAGTTCTTGGCAAAATATTTTAAAAACAAGTTTTGGAGTTTTATTTCAACATCTCTGAACTTCAAAAGCCCGTTCCGTGAAACATCAAAGGCCAGTAAGTTTTAGAAGAAAGTATTAAACTTCCTGAAGTTTTTTGTATGAGGTCCAGGAGAATCTTGAGGAAGATTCATCAATCACTAAACCTACAAATTGTTTTTCTTGAAGTTATCCATCCATATGGCTGAGTTCATAGCTGTCACATTTCTGGGCTGTAATCTATTAGTTCAGAAACTTCCCTTCTACCTAATATTTTGAAAACGCGGTAGTAGATGAAAGCTTCCTTTTCTGAAGTACTGTTCTATCACTCCTGCTCATAATGTGTAGATTAAGGATGCTGATGATCTTTTTAACAGAGCAGATGGTTACCTCATGGTTGAATGCTTCCTTTCTCAAGACACTTTCCACTATGCGAGGCTTCATATCTGCATTTCCTGAGCACATAACTTGCTGGTTTTGGTTCTCAGATTATTTCTTCAGCACTCTCCTGTATTTTCTATATACCTTTCTCATTTTTGTAGGCTTTGCATAACACAAGACTCCTGTCATCATATGCAGCCATTGATCCTAGAGTGAAACATCTGTGTTACACAATGAAAGTATTTACAAAGGTAAGTATATTTCAGACGTTCTAGAAGCAGTAGCACCTGCACCAAGAGGTGATAACCATACATGATTCTTTTTCTAGGTCTGTGACATTGGAGATGCATCTCGAGGCAGCCTTTCTTCTTACGCATACACTCTTATGGTGCTGTATTTTCTTCAGCAAAGAAATCCACCTGTCATCCCTGTCCTTCAAGAGGTACGTTGTATCAAGAAAGAAATACATATCTGTGACATGCTCTTGACCAGAAGAACAATGTCAGTGCTGAATCTGAAGGGCTCTTCTAATGAATTTAATATTATGATTTCAGATCTACAAAGAGCCAAAAAAGCCTGAAATTTTAGTTGATGGCTGGAACGTTTATTTCTTTGATAAGATAGAGGAGTTGGTGAGTAAATCAGGTTAATAACACCAGAAATGGTGTTACCTATAGCCTTGCAAATGAAAAAGAATTCCTTTCAAGAAACAGACTGGAATACACTGATTGAATATGGAAGTGGAGTTATCTATTGCTTTGAAAATCCTAATCACATCCTGTAAACCTTGAAGAATATATTTGGTTGTAATTCATCTGAGAACAAAAATAAAATCTGAAAAATCTGAAAAAAATAGATTAAAAATATTATTTGAAGGTATTCACGATGATTAGTTGCTCTGTGTGTCACAATACTATGTAGAGGTAACTCCTGCAAATACCAACTGCATATCTAGTCATAGATGATTAATACTGTCAAATAATTTTGTGTTAAATAGGCACATCAAGTGAACTCATAAATTCTTTTTGATAGCAGACAAAACCTAGTGTTAGAACCTTTATCAATTCTCTGCTTTTTTTGGTTAATGTTTTTTAAAATATACCATTTTAAAATCAGTATTGGATTCTTAGTACCAATTACGGAAGGAATGGAAGTATTCTGGTGTAACTCATTGGTATTTCTTTATAAAATAAGGCTTAGACTGTTTCAGTTTCCAAGTTATTAATATTATTCTGTATAATATAAGTACTGGAAGCAAATATATTTCTGTCATTTTCAGCCAGTTGTTTGGCCAGACTGTGGCAAAAACACTGAATCTGTTGGGCAGCTGTGGCTGGGACTTCTCCGTTTCTACACAGAAGAATTTGATTTTAAAGAGCATGTCATCTGTATTAGGAGAAAAAATCTGCTTACAACTTTCAAGAAGCAGTGGACCTCCAAATACATTGTAATTGAAGGTAAAAGCCCATGAAGTGCATGACTATGTGGAATTTCTTGAGTGGCCACATGAAAAACTTGATCTTTCCCCAAGGCTTATTTATGGGTTTTTTACTAGCGTGTTGTTGTTTGCTCATGTTTTGAAATCCATCTAAAAATTCCCACTGAGATTCAGAAGTGGTAAAAATTATTCTTAAGTTTTCTCTACAGAGAAGAAGATGCAAATACTTTTGATGATGACAGTAATACTAGGTTTAGCAGAGTCCATGTTTACGTGACCCATTTAACCTTTGTGTAATTACTCTTCTAAATAATACCATGGTGTTTAGCAAGAAAATGCAGTGACATGTTTTAGAAATGTTCCCTAAAGCACTTTCTGAGGCAGCCATGACTTTCCTGGAAAGAATTTCCATAACCTTGCCCGCGTGTTCAGCTTATTCTTCTACAATACTTCAGAGTCAGAAGTAGACAGCTGGTATCTTTGCCCTTGGAGCTAATTTCTTTTTAATAAATTTGCAAATAGTTCAATTTCAGTATATTAGTTCTGCATTCAGAGTAGCTGCTTTGGATTGTTCATGTGTACATATGCACTGCTGATCTTGCCCTGGAGTTGAGTAATACCTGTAATACTTTTTGTACAGACCCCTTTGATTTGAACCACAATCTTGGAGCTGGATTGTCAAGAAAAAGTAAGTCTCCTGTTAACAAATTTGGGTGCAGATGTGAAGGTCTTGTCTTAGGTCTTATTTTACTGGCTTCTTTGTTTAAATGATGTTTTCTCTTTTTCTTTTTTTTTCCCCCAGTGACAAATTTTATAATGAAGGCTTTTATCAATGGCAGAAGGGTATTTGGTACCCCTGTAAAAACCTTTCCTAAAGAATATCCCTCAAAAATGGTGAGTTGGTTCTGAAAGCAGTATGTATATGTTCGTAAATTTCAACAGTACTCTAAAAATTTTTATGGGAGTTATTCAGGAGTACTATTTTTGTGTTATTTGCATGTAAAATATGTTGGCATGCAGAATACTAATCAAGTCAGAACTTCATTGTACAGACTTAAATATTTTAGTCCTTACCAAAACCATCTTACAAGTTGGTTTAAAAAAGAGATTACAGACCTGATGGTCAGCAGGCTGCCTGTAAAGAAGAAACTAATCTCATCAGGTCATTCAGGAGTTCAGCAACACACAGCAGGTTTATTCTTCTCTGTAACTCTTTTTGCTGTTGAAGATTTGCTTCTCTATCTTGATTTTAATTTTAAATGCGTGGTTTCTTCTTCAGGAGTACTTTTTTGATCCAGAGGTACTAACAGAAGGAGAATTGGTACCAAATGATAGATGCTGCAGAATTTGTGGTAAAATCGGACATTTCATGAAAGATTGTCCCATGAGAAGAAAGTGAGTAAAGTTTTGCCATCTGTGTGGAACTTTCCCTTAGATATATTTAGATGGAAGATGAGGATAGTAACACTAAAGCAAAATTTTTAAATGCTGCAGATTATTTTCTTCTCTGATGAAATGAAAAAGTATCAATACTAGTTTTGACAGTAGTGGACAGTGTTGATTTTAAAAAAAATTTTGGTCTGTGAGTCATTACTTTTGCCAACACAATCTGTAGTGGTTTTTAGCAGTCTTTTCAGAGAAGGCTTCAAAGCTATTTAGCTTAAGGTAGTAATGCTGATTCTGCACTTCATTATATAGGAAAGCAGTAGTCAAAGAGAAAGTAAATGCAGAGCTGAGTAGCTGTGCACTGTGAAAAGCACTCATGAAAGCATTTTATGTATTTTCATTGTTAATAGCTTCTACTTCTATAATCCTTTTGGTTCCAAGCCACAATTTTCTCATGTTCACAGAATCATGCTATTCATGTCAAAAGCAAGACAGTGTCACAGCACAAACATATGAGAACAATGTCCCGGTTTACATCCAGATAATCCAAAATTCTGCATCTCTCTTCTTGTGATGAATGCTAAACTGATCTTCATGGTCTTCATATTACGAGCTCTCTAAACTTAAAACCGATCCTTTGATTTTATTTCTTCCTAGTTAAGACAAAGCTCTTCAAAAACTTCATGTCTTTAAGATAGTAGAAATTGACAAATAAATAAAAAAAGGATAAAATTTTGAAAGCCTTTTTACTTGCTTGTAAGGTGAATATAAAAATCTAATCTGTTTACAGTCTGTGTTAAAAACTGTAATTAAAATCCAAATGCACTTTTTATATAAGTAGATTTTTAGCTATGTACATCAGGTGGATGAAGTAGCCCTTCTGCTACACAGTAGGGAATTGTGAACTTATATTGCTGAGACTTGATTTGTGACTTTACTGAACTTCACCAAATGCGCATATGGTAGCAGGTTATGGTTTGAAAATAAAGAACACTGAAGGTGGTGTGAAAATTACTTGATGTCTAAACTGCTGTCTCCAGTGCAGTGCGTTTTTTATTTTGCATTCTGGAGTAAACCCCCAGTTCATTGCACATAACACAGCTATAGTCTATGCAACATTAATTTGAAAGTCCATGGGGTGTTGCATCTAAGAACATAAATCGGGTAAGATCACTGATACATTTGAGTCCTCTGTCCAACCATTGCAATAGGAGTTGCTGTCTGTATGGATGGTATGCTAGTTGGCTGCTTTCTGTAACATCTCCTTATGCATTCCCCTAACATCTACAGTTGCAGTGTAAGAGATGAAGCACATACCTGCCTTTGTCTGGCAGTGCTCATTTGTGGACTGGACTTGTTCATAGATTCAGCCCTTTTTGTTTGGATTTCTTCTGACATGTAAAGTAGTACTTTCTTTCGAATGTTTAAAGCCTACCTCATTTTAGTTTCTTAAGCATTCCATAGTCATAGGCTGTGGAATTCAGTTAGTAATGATACTGCTGTGATGATTTTGTAAGCCATGATTGTATCCATCCTCCAGGCTCTCCCCAGGTTGGAATGTCTTGACCTTTTTAGTTTCTCTTCCTTAAACACTTGCTGTCTTCATCATTTTAGCTGCCTTTCTCTGTACTTTCTCTAACTCTACTACTTCCTACTTAAAATACTGAGCTTAGACCAACATGCAGTACTCAGATATAGGCCCACCATATCTAGCAAAAAAACCCCAACATATTCTGTCCTGTTCTTAGGATGGATAAAACACTACACTTCTGATAAAGAGTGCCTCCCCATCTTTTCTGTAGGCTTCTTTTAGGTTCTGGAAGGCTCCTGTAAGGTCTGCCCAAAGTCTTCTGTAGGCTGAGCAACTCCCAACTCTCTCAGCTTGTCTCCATAGGAGAGGTGCTACAGCTCTCTGATCACCTTCCTGGTCCTCCTCTGGACTTGCTTCAACAGGACCATGTCCTTTTTTATGGTGGAGGCTCCAGAGCTGGATGCAGTACTGCACATGGGGTCACACCAGAGGGAAGTAGAGGGAGAGAATCACCTCTTTCAGCCTGCTGGCCACAGTTTTTGTGATGCAGTCCAGGATATGTTTGGCTTTCTGAGCTGCAGGCACACATTACGATCTCATATTTAGTTTTTAATCCATCAGTACCCCCAAGTCTTTCTCCACAGTGCTGCTCTCAATCTATTCATGTAGGCATGTTTGAGACTTGTCCTGACCCTTGTACACGAACTTCCCCTTGGCCTTGTTGAATTTCATGAGGTTCACAAGAGCTCATCTCTCAAGCGCGTTTAGGTCTTTCTGCATGGCACCCCTTCCCACTTGCATCTCAATCACATCACACACCTTATTTTCCATGTGCCTTAGTATAGTTCCCAGGAGGATCTGCTTCGTGAGCTTGCCAGGAAGAGGTGAGACTGACCAGCATGTAGCTCCCTGGATCTTCCTTTTTCCCCCCCTTTCTAAAAAAAAGAAAAGCTCACCTTGGAGCTCATCTGCCATTCTGTTGTCTATTCTTTCTGTTTGGGAGGTATTTTCAAGCTGCTTGCCATTAGTACTGCATCTGACTGACTAAAGGAGTCTAGTATCATCTTCAGACTTAGAAGTTTCATTGATGTCTCCTTCTACAGGTCATGTATAGAGAGGTTAGATAAAACCAGTCCATCAGTGGTAGCTGTTGCCCCACTGCTGGGTCTTCAAGTCACATAGAATGTTAAAAGCTTTTCCCAGTAGAGGAGACTTCCAGAGCTACTGTGAATATACAGTTTCAGAAGGAAGGAAGGGAGTTCTGACTGAATAGTACAAGTAGGAAAAAAAAAATAGCTCTATTTTTTTTTACACTTTGTTAGCGTTTTACTCTGTGTTTCATTGCTTCATCTGTCATTGCAACTCTTAAAACCCACATTTTCTCTTATGTTTGTATTTCTTGAGTCATTATGGACTTGAGGGCTTTATTGTAATCTTAATTGTAGAGTTAAATTATTAAATATGTTACATGAGCATAGCACTGGTAGGAGAGTCAATGTAAAGGAGTACCTTAATTCACTCTATTGAACCCACTGAAGAAATACATGAAATATACATCTGTTGTCTGCATGCAGTACTTGGTTCTGGTTTGGTTTTTTTTACTCTAAGGCCTATGAACTTAGCAGTATTTTTCTGCTCCTGCAGACTGAGGCGGCGGCGTGATTACGAAGATGCCAAAAAACAGAGGTATCCAGAAATCAAGGAGCAAAGAAACAAAGAGGATAAAGAAACTCTGATTAAAACATCAGAAAATGAAAGTTCGATCAATGAGGGAAAGTTTCACCTATGTACACCTCAGAAGAGGAAATTAGCAAGGGTAGTAGTGGAAACTGGAAAAGAAAAAACTAGGCAATCAGCAGAGAAGTGGAAGCATCTGGATGACAGAGACTTAAGAGAAAAACGTTGTTTTATCTGTGGAAGAGAAGGTCATATTAAAAAGGAGTGCCCACAGTATAAAGGAGCTGCAGGTATGAAACTGATCGTGCTGAGTTTAAACAGATCTTATGACTTTTTTGGTATTTTTAACAGGATGGAGCAAAAGGTAAGGTTCTTACTTTGAGTGGCATCACATAACTTTTGTCTTTTGAAATTATTTCAGTCCAGTCTTATTTAGTCAGTTTTCCTTTCATCCTCACCTGCCTTCTAGAACTTTGCTGTATCCCAGGAGATTTGCCATGATTTCTCTTAGCAGATAAGACACTTGTAACAGAAAAGTTGTATCTAATATGTTGAATTCACTTCCAGTGTCTTCACTCTGTAAGAGTTTGCTAACATTGCGAGTTACAGCTGCTTATTCAGTACATCGTAATTGCAACAAAAAGTAGCCCTACAGCTCTTGCCATCACATAAACCAGAATTATTCTATGACAACCTAAAGTCACCGTGAAAGTGTACAGATAGTTCAGATAGAATCTGCAAATGAAATAATGAATGTTCCCACCAACTCAACAGCTGGATGGATTATTTTTCATGGAGACACTTTGGAATTTTGACTTAAAGAAAAAAACAAAACAACAACAGAAAAACCCCACAACTGGATTTGGGGACATTTTTGTAGATCCCAGCTGACAGTCTGAACAAACTCATAAAATACTTGCTTAGCAGTATCTAAGTCATCCTTCATATAAGACAATTCTCTCATCATCTGTGTTATAAAGTAAAATGATTCTGAGGTAAAACTGAGACTGCCTAAGACAGTAAATGGTACTTCTAGGTAGCTTCCAAAGGAACATAGTACTGTTGTTTCCTTGTAGGTAAAGCTAGGAGCATTTAAATTCATACTGGAAAAAATTGCTCTACAAATTGCTCATGACTTGACCTATTAAAGTAACTAATAAGGAATCCTTTGTATAAACTTAATTTCAAACCAGTTCTGCTCAACTAGCAAAAATGTGCTGTCTGGGTTAAATTGGAAGACTTTCATTAATCAGATAAAATTGGTGGAAGCAGGAATAAGACTGTGCTAACAAAGTACGTGAAAGAGAGAGGAAAATGGTGCAAATGTATTCAGAACTGTCAAGGTATTTAGAAGTGTACTTAGTTCAGTAGGCTACTAGAAGTGCTGAGTGGACAGAAAAGATGTCTAAAAACTCGAGCTACATTTTATTCAGCTTCTGACTTTTTGAAGGCACATGTCAAGCTTTAATTCAGCTTTTGAGTTTCTTTATGTTTGGCCTTGTCTCATTGACCTTTTCTTTCTGCCATTCTATTTTCTGTGATACTGAGTTTGCTAACATGCCTGAGTGTTTTGTAGTCAGTGATGTTGTACATTATAACATTCATTAAATGAGAATTATGCTGAGGCTGTTGCTAAGCCAGCAACAAAGCACTATGCAGCCACTTAACTCACCTCCTCCCCACTCTATAGTGGGATGGAGAAAAGATAAGCAAGGGCTCATGAACTGAGACAAGGACAGGGAGAGATTACTCACCAATTATGTTCATGGGCAAAACAGATTTAACTTGAGGAAAACAAAATCAGTTTAATCCACCACCAATCAAAAACAGAGTAGGATGATGATAAATATAGCATCTTCCCCCATCCATTTTCCCAGACTCATCTCCCCGCTCCCTGTATCTCCACCTCCTCCCACCTCAGAGGCACAGGGAGCAGGGGATGGGGCTTGTGGGCAGTCCTCAGGAGAAAAGCATTCCTCACATTCCTGCCCTGCTCCAAGGTGGGGTCCCTCCAATGGGAGACAGCCCTGCACTGACCTCTGTGAGTCCTTCCCACAGATGGCAGCTCCTCACAAACTGCTCCGATGCAAGTCCCTTCTGTGGGCTGCAGCCTTTCAGCAGACTGCTCCATCAAGGACTTCCCACAGAGTCAAGGCCTCCTTTGGGTGCTGCTGCCTGCTCTGCAGTGTGATCCTCCACAGGCTGCAGGCAAATCTCAGCTCTACCATTGCCCTCCGTGGATTGCAGGGGAACAGCCCCTGTCTCACCACAGAATGCAGGAAAGTCTCTGTCCCAGCACATATCCCCTACTGACCTTGCCATCTGCAGGGTTGTTGCTCTCGCCTTTCTGCTGCAGACTTTCCTTTCTTAAATAGTTACTGCAGAGGTATCTGATTGGTCCAACCTTGGCCAGAGGTAGGTCCAACTTAGATCTGATGGGGCTTCACACAGCTTCTTACAGGAGCCATCACTGCAGCCCCTCTTTCACTACCAAAACTTGCCATGCAAACCCAACACAGGCTGTACAGTACACGTCTAAAATCATGAATTCTGAAATAGGTGTTTATTTTTAGAATTACTGTTTTTTATAGAATCACAGAATGGTTTGGGTTGGCAGAGTCCTTAAAGAACACTTAGTTCCAACTCTCCTAGACCTAGTTCCAACACCTTCCCCTAGACCAGGTTGCTCAAAGCCCCATCCAGCCTGCACTTGAATGGGGACAGGGATGGGGCAGCCACAGCTTCTCTGGGCAACCTATGCTAGTGCCTCACCACCCCTACATGGAAGAGCTTACTCCTAATAGCTAATCTAAACCTGCCCTCTGTCATTTTGGAGCCATTACACTTAGTCCTATCATTATGTGCCTTTGTAAAAAGTCCCTCTGTAACTTTCTGGTAGTTCCCTTTAGGTACTGGAAGGCTGCTCTAAGGTCTTCTCAAAGCCTTCTCTTCTCCGGGCTGAACAACTCCAAGTCTCTCAGCCTGTCTGCCTAGGAGAGGTGCTCCAGCCCTCAGGTCATCTTTGTGGCCTTCCTCTGGACTTGCTCTAACAGCTCCATGTCCTTTTTACATTGAGGGCCCCAGAGCTGGATGTGGTACCGCAGGTGGAATCTCATGAGAGTGGAGTTAGAATTAACTCCCTCAACCTGCTGGCCACAGTTTCTTTTGATGCAGCCCAGGATTCGGTTGGCTTTCTGGGCTGTGAGCACAATGACAGGTCATGCTGAGCTTTTTGTCAACCATTCCCCTCAAGTTCTTGTCTGCAGTGCTGCTCTCAGTCCACTTATTGTCCAGCCTGTGTTTGTGTTTTGGATTTCCACAGCCCATGTACAGGACTTGGCCATGTTGAACTTCATGAGGTTTGCACAGGCCCACCTCTCAAACTTGTCAAGGTCACTCTGGGTGGCCTCCCTTCACACCAGCATGGTCAACAACAACACGCAGTTTGGTGTCATCAGCAGACTTGCTGAGGGTGCACTCAGTCACACTATCCATGTTGCCAACAAAGATGTTAACCAGTTGAAGGGAAATGATGTAGCTTGAGCTTTGTCTTTTTTGATTACATAGTGCCTGAAGTGTTCTCTCTAGCTGAAAAGCTGGACCTAACAGACTTTGTTTTTTGCTAGGCTACATTGTGTGAGACTGTGGACAATTCACTTAACACCATTTATTCTTCCCCGTGTCCCTCTGATTCTGAAGGAAGATACAGAGCTTAATTTATTGTACATTCCTGTCTTGGTTTTGCCCAGCTAGAAAAAGGAAAAAAAATACCCACAACTCTTCCCTGTTCCGCCAGGAGGGGAGCCCAAACCAGGACAGTTCCTAACTTGGATGCTTAACTATAGACACATCTCACCTTAATGTGCCAGTTTATGTTACAAAATTAAGAAAAATTAAAATGTCAATCTGAAGGTAGATTACAAATATTTTTGTGTTTTTATATCTTAAAAATAGAAACTATTTTCAAATTAGCAAATCTTTGTAATAGTATAATCTTTTCAGGTGCTTCAAAACCAGAAGTGTTGTGTGGATCTTCCTCTTTACCCAGCGCTGCCAAACATGCTGGTAGAATAAATCAGGTAAGCACCAAGTGTCCTTTTCTTCGCTCTTCTTCTCTTTAAATGTTATAAAGCCCATGTAAAGTAATTAAGAGTAGCTTTACTTAAGTTTCAAAGGAGAACCTTTTTTTTATTGTGGAGTAACATCATTCGGTTTTGGTTCAACAATGTGTATATGTTGTTTATAGGGAGTGCTTGTACATGAAGAAAAAAAGAAACAAAAAGGAAAAGTATTTTTGAGCCCCCAGTCAGGTTTGTATATCTTCATTTCAATTAAATTCTGTGTAGAAGTATGGGTTTTTAACTTGGTTTCTCCATCAGTCCTTATGGTGACTGTCTCACTTGTTGCACACAGCAGCTGTCTGGACAGGATGATAGATAATTCTGAAGTGAAGGCACGTCACTTTTTTAGCAGAAAAGTTTTTTTTTGGAAGCAAAGCATAGGCATGTCAGTTCTGTACATTTTTTCTTTAACTCTAGATGTATTTTGCAGAAGGATATGGGCTTTTTAAAAAAAATCACTCTCCTGCTTTGGTATACATGGGGTTGTTTCTGCAGGGAGGACATGTGGATCACTTTATTGTGAAGCTTCCTCAGAGTAATTGTCTAGAATTCCACATGGTCAACTAACTTAGGAGATACTATGAAAGCACATCCTTGGTCCGAGCTGCCAAAATGCAAGGTTGTTAAAATTACAACAAAATGACATCTGAGTAGCATTGAGATGATGATATAAAGGTCTTCACATACTCTCTAGATCAGAGATGTTTTATGTTCGATGCATGGTTACAATTGCAGCTTCTTTACAATTATTTCACACACTTACTAACAGGTAATGATTTTTAATGCAAGTGCTCTTTTAAATTACTTTTAATTTCTAATGCAACTCTGCAGACCTTTTAGCAGTTTTTACTGTAAAATGCGTCTCTCCTGAGGCACCCGAAGGGAAATGTAAATTGTCTTTACAAACTTTGGAAAACTAAACTGCAATTAAGTATCTCAAATTAAATTCTCCATTTTGTTGGGAAAACATTTATTTTCTGTTTTCACTGCAAGGCTTTTTAAAATATGAGCTTGAGGATTTTTAACACAAAGTGACTTGTCTTTTTCTAGTTTTCAGTTTTGTATTTTAGTATTTCCTACTGTCCTTCAGCAGGTAATGATCTCGAGTTGATCCATGTATGCTTTCATTGTAGTTTGACTTAACAGTACTTTTCTCATGTCTGATTGTTTCAGTTGTTTTATGTCTTTAAAAAAGTGATGGATTCTTCCTCCCAATCTTAGGCAGCCTTTCCAGTAAATACATGACTCAGGGAAAAGCCTCACAGAAGAGGACCCAACAAGAATCATGAGGGATATTATGCACTGTCAAATTGCAATACAGGCCCTTCATTTGATTAAAAAATTTTCTTTGGCTAATGCATCTGGATTCACGGGACAGCAGCATAGACAACCTTTGTCTTAAGTTAAATGAAATATGGATGTTTTATTTTAGACTGCTATTATTAGCAACTGTGGATTATAACACACACCCCTGCTTTTCAATAGATCGTTTGAGTATTGGACTAGAAAGCCATGATGTTCTGTAATTGTTTACTAGGTGAATCATATAGGAAAGGGACAAGTACTAAAAATGGACTTTTCAAGGTTTTGTTGCTCCACTTGACCATTGTAAAATGTACTAAAATAATGTGCAAGCCAAATACATTATATTTTCTTCAAAAATTGATTTTTTGAAGGAGTAAATAATATTTATTAATGTCGATTGTTTATTGAATCCTTGTGTAAAAGTGTTTGAAATATTTGTAGACTGCTACTTTTGGGATTTGTTTTTCTGTAGAGAACTGAAAATATAGACACTAGTAAACACATATAAAACAATCTCCGGACAAGCAGTGCCATTGAGATTTCTTGTGGTTTTTTTTTCATTCTGTGATTTTTATGGGAGTTCTTTTGCTGCTGTGCTTGTGTACAAGAAAGACGAAAGACTAGGAAACAGTTCAGTCCTGTTTGATGCTGCTAAGAATCTTTTTTTCAAGGCCTTGGGGATATAGACAAAAATGCTTTAAGAAACAGAGGTATTATATTTGGCAACTAGGAAAGACACGTGTCCATTTTAATAAAATGTGAAGAGGATCCTTGTACCAGCCAAGAATTTAATTATGACTATGAACTTGAGCTTTACTTGAAGTCCTTCCAGAACTCGTAATGTAACGTCTTATCATGTTAAGGAAAGAATTAGTTACATGGTAAAATTGAAACCACTGTTATTTATGACTTTGAATAAATCTAAAAAAAAACCTTAAAATCAGACTTTATGTTTTCGTATTTCTTCTTAGCTTGTAGTTTTCAGTATTCCTGACTTATGTTATCGTTTGCTATGTTTATTAGAATTATCTGGTTTTACAAATGTATATTAATTTTTTTTCCTTACCCATCTACTTGTTGAAGTCATCTTAGAGGGCTGAGATCCTAACTCCTGTTTTGGTTTTCATCCATTATTAGCTATCTATAAACCTTTACACATGCAAGTTTTACATTTGCAAAGCTGCTCTTCAGCAGTTCGACCCCTAGCCTGTCCTGGTGTGTGGGGTTCCCAGATGCAGGACTCTGCACTTACCCTTGTTGAACCTCATGAGGTTCCTCCCTGCCCAACTCTAAAGCCAGCTGAGATCCCGCCGAATGGCAGCACAGCCTTCTGGGGAATCAGCCAGTCCTCCCAGTTTGGTGTCATCAGCCAACTTGCTGAGGGTACACTCTGTCCCCTCATCCAGGCCATTGATGAAGATGTTGAACAAGACTGGCCCCAGAATCGGTCCCTATGGAACTCCACTGGCCACAGGCCTCCAACTCGACTCTGTGCCATTGATCACCACCCTCTGGGCTCTGTTATTCCGCCAGCTCTCGATCCACCTCACTGTCCACTCATCCAAGCCACGCTACCTGAGCTTTCTGATGAGGATGTTCTGGAAGACAGTGTCAAAAGGCTTGCTGAAGTCAAGGTAGATGACATCCGCTGCTCTCCCCTCATCTAGCCAGCTGGTTATGCCCTCATAGAAGAATATCAGGTTGGTCAAACAGAATTTCCCCTTGGTGAAGCCATGTTGACTCCCCCTGATAACCATCTTATCCTTCGTATGTTCAGTGATAACATTCAGGATGAGTTGTTCCATCAGCTTTCCAGGGGTGGAGGTGAGGCTGACCAGCCTGTAGTTTCCTGGGTCATCCTTCCTGCCCTTTTTGAAGACTGGCATGACACTGACCTTTCTCCAGTCCTCAGGCACCTCACCTGTCCTCCATGATTGTTCAAAAATTATGGAGAGAGTCTTAGCAACCACATCAGCCAGCTCCCTCAGCACTCTAGGATGCATCTCATCAGGACCCATTGACTTATGAGCCTTAAGTTTGGCCAACAAGTCTTTAACCTTTGCCTCTTCCACCCAGGGCAAGTCCTCTGCTGTCCTGGCCATCCTGTTATCCTTGCCAGACTGGGCTTCCCAAGGGCCAGCCTTTGCCATAAAGACTGAAGCAAAGAAGGCATTCAGTACTTCAGCCTTCTCTGCATCCTCAAACACCAGGGCACGCTCAGCATTTATCAGCGGGCCCACATTACCCCTCTCCATCCTTTTGCTGCTGATGTACGTGAAAAATGCCTTATTGCTGCTCTTAAGATCCCTGGCTAAATTTAATTCTAGAAGGGCAGAGAGAGACCTGGGAGTCCTGATTGATAATAAACTAAATGTGAGCCAGCAATGTGCCCTCGTGGCCAAGGCAGCCAATGGCATCCTGGGATGCATCAAGAAGAGTGTGGCCAGCAGGTCAAGGGAGGTTCTGCTCCCCTTCTACTCTGCCCTGGTGAGGCCTCATCTGCTGTAATGTGCCCAGTTCTGGGCTCCTCAGCTCAAGAGGGACAGGGAACTGCTGGAGAGAGTCCAGCGCAGGGCCACCAAGATGATCAAGGGTATGGAACATCTTTCATACGAGGAAAGGCTGCGGGAACTGGGGCTGTTTGGTCTGGAGAAGAGGAGATTGAGGAGTGATCTTATTAACATTTATAAATATCTAAAGGGTGGGTGTCAGGAGGCTGGGACATCCCTTTCTTCTATAGTAGCTAGCAACAGGACAAGGGGTAATGGGATGAAGTTGGAACACAAAAAGTTCCACTTAAACATAAGAAAAAACTATTTCACCATGAAGGTGCCAGAGCAGTGGCACAGGCTGCCCAGAGGGGTTGTGGAGTCTCCTTCCTTGGAGGTCTTCAAGACCTGCCTGGACATGTTCCTATGCGACCTGATCTAGGTGACCTTGCTTCTGCAGGGGGTTTGGACTAGATGATCTCTAAAGGTCCCTACCATTCTGTGAAGTTTTGCAATTAATTTCTTTTCTATTCTCTCTTCAACATAGTTTCAAGCAAAATATTAGCCAGCAACAAGCACAAAATAATTCCAGCTTTGTCTTTTGTAGCACATTTCATCATAGGAAACTAAGTTTTCCCCAAAAATAAGTTGATTTTCATTCCTATCTGCCCAAGAAAGAGGTGACGTGGAGAAAAAATGAGGGGGCATGGACATGGATCCCGGGGTATAATGCTAGGCCCATTGGGGCAAGGCAGCCTGGGCTCTAGTTATGTGGATTTGATGCACAATCAAGACCAGAGTCAGAGCCATGGTTAAAGCAGTTGCTGTCACGTAGACAGCAGGCCGCTTTCTGTTCCCTCAAGGTCAGACTGTTTTCGGCTAAAAGTGGTAAACAGCTTCTAGGAAAAACAAGATGGGAAAATGTGAGGGAGCTTGCTTATCACAGAAACCGCAAGTAGGATGAACATGAAAATGTAATCCATTAGCTGCTGTTGCTGAGCTAGCTTTGAAGCTGCTGTGTATGTAAGTTAGAGCCTGCTTTCAATCAAGGGAAGAAGATTTCTGCTATCACTCACACTGAGTAGGACTGGATTTCTTCCCCCCTAGCTGAGAATCGGACCCGAGGTTGAGAGCCACATGAAGTAGGCTTAGAGCTGGTTTTTTTTTTTTTTTTTAGGCTTCAAGCTGTTTTTTCAGGCTACGAGCTGGTTTTTTAGGCTTCGAGCTGGTTTTATAGGCTTTGAGCTGGTTTTTTAGGGTTCAAGCTGTTTTTTTAGGCCAAGAGCCGAAAACTTTGCGGCAGTGACGTGCCTTCTTGTATGCCTTATTTAGCCCTCTATTCAGAGTTACTTTCAGTTCTGCTGATGGGAATTGTGGAAACCTCTAAGGGACTACGTATATGATTTCAAAGACATAAATTATTAAAAAAATAAAATCAGATCTACGGATACTCATCCTCTTCCATTTGTGTTACCTTGTAGTTTATCAGTGAAATTTTGAGCTGTGAAATTTCTAAACTTCCATGTGAATGAAAGAATAATTCTGCAGATCCACCAGTCTCCTCTTACTTAGAACCTGTTGCTTCCATATGCAGCTGCAAATCCTATATAGTTACTAATCTCATAGCCCTAAAACAAAACCCCTGAACTCGGGTTATATATTACATCCCTTAATAAAGCCTGTGATTGCTTTAAAAGCACAGTCGTGACTTGGAGAATAATAGGTGACACAGAATAAATACACGATATGGGATGAGGCAGCATACATATCTGCTGGATTAAGTTGTAAAATTTAGGAAGTTGATTGAAAATTAAAATTGAAGAAAATTAAGTCCTTTGTACTTCAGAGTTCTTCATATGGAAGATCCTGCTTGCCTTGCGGGTGTATTTTCTCAAGGGAGGAACTTTCCACATACAAAGACTGAAAGGATATACTGCATTAGTAAGTTTATAGAAAAAGAATTATATCAAAAGCAATAGTGGTAAACTAGTAGTTTACAACTCAATTCATACAAATAAAATGTAAGTATTAATAACCTAATAGTTTAAAATACGTGTTCTGAACCATCTGCCTGCTCAGTCCATCTAAGGCTGTGGAGGGACACAGAGTTGTTAGTGGTTTATTTGTGCTGCATTCTCATTATTTTTTGAAGTGTGATTGTTGTGGTTCACAGGAATTTCACACGCTTTTCATGTCGCAATTTCCAGTTGGAAAAGGCCTTGTGCTATGAATAGTTATCAGTGCTGAAAAAAGCAGGATGAAATTCTGTTTCAGGTGTGCAGCACAGTCAGCTGTCTTAAACAGGTGATTTTATCTCAGTATTTATACAATTAAATGTTTACACAATTAACATGCTATTATATCTTTTATAAGCCACATCACATTTTTATAAGAACTGCAGAAGCTACATCAAAAATTATCTTTACTAGTAATTTCTGCCAGCCTGAAATAGGTGCTAAGGCTGGGAGTTTGCTAGCAAAGAATGTATTTTTTTCACTGTGCTGATAAAGCTGTCAATAATATTTATTGTTAGTCACTTGAACTATTTAGATTTTAATACTGACTGTTGCTTTTATATTTTTTTGGTAATGTACTTAAGATAAAAAGCGTCTTAGAAAAAGCCTCTTACTCCTGCCCACACTCAGTTTTTGATGCTGAAGTCAGCAGACAGGTGACTGAAGAGGAATGATTGGAACTATTCTAAGGAAGTGCAGGAAGGTAAGGCTCTTCATGTCTGCATGGTAGACTGTGAATGATGAAGAAGGTATTGGTTGCATTCATTCACAAGCTTCTCCCCCACAAGCATACATAATTACTGACTACAGCTCCAGGCTCATAATGTATTTAAGTCCCCACACCCTTAAGTGTGTTTTAATTGGGGATGGTCACCCAAGTCACAGCAATGTGTGTGAAAAGACACGTAGCTATATTTTAAGTGAAAGCATTGTGCCTCATTGAAGGGAGTATATCTGCACCTATACTGTCAAACTTATCAAAACGGGGACGCCCAGAGCCAGGTACCCAAAGCAAGTACGGGGATGACATATGGGTATGGTCTTTGTTCTTGGACTTTTTTAATACAGGTTTGAAGTATTATCCAGCCCATTTAAAGATGCTGTCAAGACAAAATGAAAAATAGGCACTCGTGTTCCTTCTACCATGGCTACTGTTCAATTTAAATTAACGTGATGAGTGTTCACGGGCCGAGGCTGTCAGGCTTCCTCAGGCGCGCTCGCAAGTCTCCCCAGCCTCCCTGCCCCAGCTGCCACAAGCAGGTCCGCACAGGCCGTGAGCTTCTTCCAGCAACTTTCCAGCTGTCGCACCGGGCAGCCGCCGAGCGGTGAAGCCGCGCTGCCCGCGGCTCCCGGCCCTCCGCCCGGCAGACACCCGCGGCGGGGTGGGGGCAAGCTAGCGGGTACAGGGCTCACACGGGCCGTTATCCGCGACAGATGGCACCGCGCACGCTCTATCGGCTCCGCGCACGTCGCTGAGGGATTGTTTGTTCCTCCTGAACAGCCGTATGCACGGTTGTTTTGAAACGCTTGTCCGTGTGACCGTCAATGAACGCTTATATTCTTGGCCTGTACTCTTCGTAGATTGGTATTAGGCACTCACGGGCCCCCCCACGGCTGCGTCCTTCGCTGCCGTTCCCCCACCAGGCAGCTGGCGGGGCCTCCCGAGAAGGGCCTCGGGCTGCCGCAGCCCGGCCCACAGCCGCCGCTTATCGCCGCCGCCACTCCGCCGGGGCGGGGCGGTGCCGCGGCCGCCTGCCCGTCAACCGCCCGCTGCCCAATGGGGGCGGGCGCCGGAAGTGCGCGGAGAGGCGCGGCGTGACGTCGGCGGTGCCCATGGCAGAGGGCAGCGGCCGGGGCGCCGGGGGGAATGGCTTCGTCGGTGGTGCGCGCCACGGTGCGCGCCGTCAGCAAGCGGAAGATCCAGGCTACGCGCGCCGCCCTCACCCTGGTCAGTGCCGCGCCGCCGCGGGCCCCTCCGCGCCCCGCCGCAGGGACTGCGCCACGGGCCGCGGCGGAGTGACGGGCCTCTCCCGGCCGGCCCTCTCCCGGCCGGTCCGCCCGCCCCGCGGCAGGTGGGGCGCGGCCGCCCCGGGCTGCCGGTGACAGCGGGGCGGGACGAGGGCGAGCCCGCCCGGGTTGTCCACACGGTCGGTGATGCTGCGCGCCAGGCCCTGCAGCGGGGCTGGGCTGCGGGCAGACGCCCGGGGCAAGGCTGGCCGCCGCGGGCCAGCGCCGTTACACTGCGGAGGCTGGCCGCCAGCCGGGCGCCGCGGCCGGGTACTGCTCTGCGGGGTAGGGCTGCGGGAAGGCCCAAGGGGTCCTTTTCCCGTCGTAGGTTTTACTGAGGGAGGAGTGCCGTTGCTTGTCAGAACGCTGCGAGGAGGCCCCGGGCCCCGCCGCTGCCTGGTGCGGCGGCCTTCGCGGCCAGCAGCGCCGCGGGAGGAGGGCAGTGTCAGCGCCGGGGCCGCTGCGCGGTCACCCGGAGAAGCGTGTCTGCTGGAAAAAACAAACAACGCAGGCTACAGAGAATCCGCGTTGTTCACAAGGAGGCTTTGTGCCCTGTTACTGGGGAGAAAGCGCGTTTACTGCTAGTGGCAGTGTCTGCGGGCTGCAGTGCCGAGCGGAGTTACTGCGGGGGAGAGTACAGCCCGTTCCCTGCGGGAGCAGGGGCAGATTAAGCGCTTATAGTTCAGTCAGGGCAGGTAATTCCTGCTCAACAGTGTTTCTGTCGCAAATAAAGATTAATAGCGGTAACTAGAAAAGGTTTATACTGCAAGTCAACCTGTAGTTCGATTTGTGTGTTTTAACTCTGCTCGTGGTGAGAACTTCATGTTACTAATTTTTTTTTCCTTTTCTCGGTGTCTTAGAAACTTGTAATCACATAATGGACATTTTTAAGCTTGTATTGTGTTCTTGCATTTCTGCAACAACTATGTCTCCTGCTAGATTAGTGGCAAGTGAGAAGTAGGCCGTAAAAGCTTTCATGCCTAATTGACTTTTGTCTCTGATCTGTATGTGACAAAACAAAACAACAAACACCCTAATATTAAGGACTGCAGCTCTTGAACTGTCTTTCTGCTGGCAGTGTAAGTGAGGAGGGGAGTGAGAAGGTGGTGTGTTCTCGATGGATTAGATTCACCAATGATCTGGTTTACAGCAGAATGCTTGTCTTCATATCTGACGTGACTTTCAAGTAGGCTAGTCAATGCTGACAGGTGGACTTCACAGATAAGACAAATGTAAAGTAGGAAAATGTGAGTGCACAGAGTTGGAACAAAAATGTTTTTATAGTAAAACTAAGTACGCCACGGACCTTAATATCTGTAAGTACTCAATGCAAACAAACAAAAAATAAAACCTGTTTCAAGTTGATGTACATGGTTTTGTTTTTCAGACACCATCAGCTGTCCAGAAGATAAAACAGCTTCTTAGAGATAAACCTGAGCATGTAAGTATAGACAGGGCCAACCTGTAAGTTGTGCTGACATATTAGCACAGCTCACGATCACAAACCATTTCTGGATAACTTAGAAGTTTGACGTAAACACTGAGGTGTTTACTGGAGATATTGGCATCTTATTTTTGGAAGGGTATACATCAAGCTTTGTTTCTTCATGAAATTAAATTCAGAGGATAACTGACTAATGATATTTCACTATGCAGTTACTTTTGAGATGGATAAAGTTGAAAAAAAAAAAATCAAAATGCTTTCAAGCTTTGTTTTCATGCAGCCTTTTAGTGTGACATAGTAGTGACTTCTGATAGGGAAAGAGATCTTCAGGTATTCATGTTCTTAATTACCATGTTATTAGATACGTTTTTGTAAGAACTCTCACTGTGAAGTATATAATAATGGAGTTAATACCCATTGGAAAACATCTAGTTCTTTAAATCAGCATTTGTCCAAGTAATTTATTGAGCTTGTCAACTTCTTTTTTCTTGGGAAAGAGCACAGAAACTCTTGCTCTGTAACCATTACAAAAAGAAACGTTAGCTTTTATTGTTTACAGGAAGTATTATTTCAAGAAGAATATTTCTATTTTAATCTTCATATGAGGCCCATTGTTTATTTTGCTTCCTGTGCATCTGCCACCAACTAGACTCTTTGTTCTGTTTTAAACTAGTATAAGGAAGACCATAGCCTACATCTTGACTGCTCAGTCATCCCTGTGCTATAAATGGTGTGTGTGTTTTGCAGCCCATTAATAGTAGTTCCTGCAGAGAAAGATATTTAGTCTGAATAGATTAAATGCTGTTTGCCTGACATCCTACTTGATTATGATATGTTTTGGTACATTTATACCACGTTCATGTCTGGACAGTGGTACAGATACTTTTGAAAGACTTGTGCACAAATGATTTTCAGGTTCTGTAAAACCTTTTCTGAGTTCTTTACTTGCGCAGGTGCTCTTTTTGTCAGACTTGCTGGATACTTTGAGTGTTACTAACGTATTGACTAAATTAATTTTTAATGTTGATTAAAATAGTAAATAAAAATAAGGAGGAGATTGTTTTTTAAGTGAGGCTCATGATAGAAGTAATGAAATGAAAGTATGCTACTGAAGGCTTTGGTTAGAAGTAAGTTTTCTGACACTGTTATTACAAGAGTTCTGTGAAATTCTAGTAACTGTCCTGGTTTCAGCCTCACAGCTTTGTAATTATGCTACTGTCAGTAGTCTTAACATAGCACCAGAATTAGCATCTGAGTAAGGTGTTATTTGAAACCATGAAAATATCCATCTTTGAAATCTGACTGTCTTTATGAGACCAATTTGTTACTTCAAAACTTTACCACACTTCAATGCTTGATCTGCAGTAGCAAACATCTGATGTTTGATATTTGCTTTTAACTTTGACAGTCAATTCTGTAAAAGGAAAAAAAATCTTCCCTCTTAATCCATTAAGGGAATTCATCTCTGCTTTGAGGCAGTGCAGAATAATAAATGTCGTTGGTTTTTTTTCGATTTGCATACTTTTTGTCTTGGCATTCCAGATTAGGTTTTAAAAAAATCGTGAACGTGATGATGGTTTTGTTTCGGGTTTTGTTTTTTAGGTAGGCGTGAAAGTAGGTGTTCGCACAAGAGGATGCAATGGACTTTCTTACACGTTAGAATATACAAAATCTAAAGGAGACTCTGATGAAGAAGTAGTTCAAGATGGTGAGTTCTGATGCAACAGAGCAAACTTCTGTGTTGGTGGGGAAAAATAACGTGCTACAGCTTTACCAAAGTGCAGGTTAGAACTTACTTGAAGTAATGAGTTGTAGCACGAGGTCCTGCTGTTCTGTTTTGGGAATTGTTGTTGCTTCAGTTGCTGTTCTGAAGTAACCAGTTAACTAAAATCTGCAGCTTTATAGCCTCTGTATCAGAGATTGCAACACCTGAATAGTGTAATCCATCATTCATCTCTTTGGAGATGGCTAATAGCAGATACTCCAAGAATAATACAGACTAATACATATATAAAGGAATACTTTATCAGCATACCAAATTCAAGGCTTAGCAAAAAAAAGATTTTATTTGCAAGATGTTTTCACAGTTATCTAACTAGTCTTATTCTTCATTGATTTGTAATTTGTTTTTAACCTTTTTATTCTTTTGACATTTACGTTGCTTTGTAACAGCAGCTTCAATTGTTTTAATTTCAGGATATTTTAAAAATTGTTTTCATATGCTGGTGTTTAAGCTTTCTATGTGGTAATTTTGTTGAGCATCCCATGACAGGGTCTATTGCTAAATTTTCTGTCATGGATTAACCCTAGCTGGCCACTGAGCTCCACACATCTGCTCACTCATTACCTACTTACTGGCTTGGGGAGAGAATCTGAAGGGTTAAAGTTAGAAAACTTGTGAGTTGAGGTGAAGATAGTTAGAGCAAAAAGATAGGTAAAGACAGGTAGAGCAAGAGCTGTGCACAAGCAAAGCAAAACAAGGAATTCATTCCCCACCTCCCAGCATCAGGCATGTGTTCAGCCATCTCCAGGAAAGGAGGGCTTCATTACTGTCCATTGTTTGATCAGTTGGGGTAAGTTGTCCTGGTCATGCTCCCTCCCAGCTCCTGCTGCCCCCTGAGCCCACTGGCTAACCAGGCAGTGTGGGAAGCAGAGAAGGCCCTGAGACCTTGTGAGCACTGCTCAACAGTGACCAAATATCCTTGTGTTATCAGCAGTCCCTCCAGCATAAACCCAAAACACAGCCGCACAGTAGCTATTGTGAAGAGTTAACTCTGTCCTAGCCAAAGCCAGCACAGTTGTATACATTTTTTTACAGTTTTTACAAAACTTTGTTGGTAATCTTTTTGTCAAATACAGATTTTTATGGAAGCATCATACTGTTGGGTTTGGTTTCTGTTCTTTTCCTAAACATTTCTAAAATTGATTTTTTTTAGGGGAATGGTTTTGGTTTTTAAGACATTACTGAACTCTATTGTGTTCAGGAATATTTAATTTAACTTTTAATTTGGTAGCAACATAAGAGATTTAAATGTAAATGGCATATCACAGTTATTTTCTTATGGAAGCCATGCTGAAAGGCAGAGACCATCTTCCAACTGTCTTCAGAGTACCTGTGATCCACTCAAATTGTGTTCTTTTAAATAGAGAATTAGTTGGAACTTCAGCAAGTCATTAAATTTGAAGGAGGGCATGTGCAATAGGGACTGCCACTTAATTCTGCACATGCTTGTTGGTTTCAAATTCAACTGGCTTTTGGAGTTGCGTCTTCAGCTTGACTCAGAGCTGCTCTAGCTTTACAGGGCTGAAAACACAGTTTTCAGAAAGCATTTCCCGCTTTGAATCTTAAGGAAAACAAAAGCAGTTTCCCTCCCACTTACAGTGGGAGACTGTAAGTTCTAATGCCAGACAGCATTTCAGGTGGTGCTTGTATGCTTTCTGTTTTGTTTTGTTTGCTTCTAGACAGATTACTGGTGAGGGCTCTGACTTTTATATACCTCAGTGCTCAGTGAGCTGTTGGCTTTGTATCTCAGAACAAATTTTATGGCTTTTAGGTAGTGAATGCTTCACAGATCATGTCCATAAACTCTTTCATTAGCCTTAGCCTTCACTGTTAGTTACTGTCCAAACTGACCCCCAAAATGTGTAGATTTGACTCAATTGCTGACAGATGTGTGTTAGTAACATGTTTTGACTCAATGCCTATTTGTCATTAAACAGCTTTCCAGCTGTCTCCTGTAATTAATGAGTTCTTGTTGCTGTGTTCTGCTACAAATTCCTATTTTTAATTTATTTCAGTCTATGGACAGCTAAAGCAGTCTCCTTACATCTTTCTATCAGATCTGCAGTTTTAAAGCTTAGCAGCTTTCCAGAGAGGCAGATACTTGGTATACCTCAGAAAAGGAAGCTCTTTGTTGTTCCTGAGGTTCCTACTGGCTCTTAATGTGTAAAGGTTATGATGTCTTTGAAACATCATGCAATTTGCCTAATTGTAGGATTCTATATTGTTGATACAGACCTAATATTTTTGGCAGAAGAAAAAATAACCATTTTGAGAGAGGAACTTTTTTTTTTTTCCAAGTTTTTTTGGCACCTTGTTGGAAGCACAGACTTTAAGAATGATAGGAAACAGATTGTTGACTGTAATGCATGGGAGTTAAGTACTGAAACTGAGATGTGTTCCCAGGTTCTACAGCTCATATCTGTGGGTTTCCTGGTTTTAAGTCCCCCATCAATAAATGTGTACATCCATGTGCACAGAAAAATAAGTTCTAGGCTGTTGCTAGACTTTTATAGGTAGAGAAAAAACCAACAATGACAGTGCTCCTTGTAAGGCCAGGGAAACCAAGCTATACCAGTAGTCTTCATGTTTACCTTTATCAGCAGCTGAAAGAGAATTTCCAAGTGAATTATGATTTTGCTGTATGTAACTTTTTTTCTTTGTTATCTTCAAGGGGTTAGAGTGTTTATTGAGAAGAAGGCACAGCTGACTCTTCTAGGAACTGAAATGGACTATGTAGAAGACAAACTGTCCAGTGAATTTGTCTTCAATAATCCGAACATCAAAGGAACATGTGGCTGTGGAGAAAGCTTTAACATCTGAAATCTCAGGACTACTTCTTTGAACACCCCAAAACACTTACTGTTGTGGCTTTTGGAAACAAATGCATTTTCTTCAGGTTTGTAGCCTGCATAAAATGGGGATATTATTAAGAAAATAAAGTTAAATAATTTTGAAAATGTAAATTGTGTTAAATTCCACCACTGATATAGTTATGTTGTAACTTGTGATGCCTTGTGTTCAAAAAGGTAAGAACAGTAAGTAGTGTGGTAATGTCTCTGTACTTTCACATGCCAAGGAAATAAAATCTCACTGTTCTTTTACTTTGTCTTTTTCTTTACCCACTTCCTCATCCAAAACTCATTTGAAGAATATATTGTCTGTGTGTTCTCCTCTGATTTGGGGTAATTAAACAAAAAAAACCTTCAAAAAAACAAACTCCAGTCATTTCAGTATGTACATTTCTGAAGATTTATATACACAGGCACACAGTCCTCAGCTTCAGAGTTTGCTACGGCTATGTAGATGTATGCTTTCTTCTTGTAGTTTCCTGATACTTTCATCCTTCTACATGTGGGTTTTCTGGTGGTTTAGTGTGCCGTACATCCAGGAAAGACTAGAATGAAGTTATTATATTTATGTAGTTCTAGGCTACCATAGAACTGCTTGTAGATATACTTGCAAATGGACTAAACCAAATTTAATTTTGTTCCCTTCCTTTTTAAGGCACAGTCTCTGCTGTACTTACAAAGTCATTTCCAAGACCATGAAACAGTTTCAGATACTGGAGTACTAAAGCAGGATGCAAACAGGCCTTGTTTCTCACATTTCTGCCATTTATCTTTTTTCATTTAAACTGTAAAGTTTAAATGAAAAACTGCCTCCAGACTCTGGTATGCCATGTTCATAGAATATGCTGTCTGTGCACCAAAAGCTGTGGACAGTCTTTTTGAGAGAGAAATCTCACGCTTCTCCTTAGGTATTTTTTTCCTTTTAGTCATGTCTGCTACTAATTTTAACAGCTTGAACTCTGTGTTGTAACTCTGTAAGCACTACAGTTTTTCACCAAAGCTTATGATAACTTCTATTTAATTCATGTCTTTAAGTTAACTTGGTAACAGGATAAAAGGCATTTATAATTTAAAAAACTTTAATATTTCATAGTTACTTTCAATTAATCTAGACAGTAATAAAAATATTACCTTCGTAGGAAACTGTTCTTCTTTACCATTTGAACTTCTCCTAATTTTTGGTTTTGTAAACCGGTGTTTTTCAAGCTTGTAAAATCTTCAGCACTTCTCTACTGGTGCTCAGGCAGAAGAGTGAAGTGTATGAGTAGGAGAGAAGAACACATCCACCCTTTTATCTCTTATGTTTCACCAGTTGTCCAAGATGACATTGTGCAGCCAGGCTGCTCACTTGTGCAGAAGAGAAGGTAACGTGTCTACCTGGGCAACAGAGCGGAACAGCCGATGAAAAGGGTGCAGGTGAAAATTAGGGGAGAACGTGGATGGAGATCTTGCAGTTGAGGATGAGGAGACATTGAGATAGGAGTGAACTGAGACCGTTTAGGCAGCATGTTGAAAGTCCACGTCGGTTTGGACGGCTGGACCCTCAAGCCTGTCAACAACTTTGGGATCATAATGTGCTAAAGATGTAGGCTTGCAGTTCTGTTTTTACTCTTTCCTGTACATTTTTCCAGGTGCAGAGGGAAGAATTAAAACAATTCTCGATCTGTCTGGGTAGTGTAGAGGAACAGAAGGTCAGAATTTACATGCCTGTAGTTTAATACTAAATACTTGATTTTTTTCTGATGTACAAACACTATTTCACTCAACAGTCAACTGTTGTGCAGAGTTACTTTACTTTGGTTCAGGAATTACTGGTAGTACGCTGCTGGGGTGCATTTATAGTGCTGTAAATCCAGACTTGGTTCAGCCTTGCCAAACAAAAAAATGCAGTTGTTATGGTACAGCTGCAGAGTATGTCTAAAACACCAAGCCGATGGTGTTTCATCAGATTGTGTTTCTCTGGTTCTTGCTAGAGGATAAATTTTAATATGGTAGCACTGGTGGTGGCTGAGAATGCTAGTGCTTACTCATTTTACGTGTTTTGGTGTGTCCTGGGATAGAGGGGGGGTGGTTTGGGGTGCTTTTTAGACACATGGCATGCTTTTCGTGTGTTTCGTGTATAAGCTTTGAATGAAAATTTGTGCTTCTGTACTCCCATGAAGGAATCCTCTGAATTGTCACTTTACTAAGACACCTAACGCACAACGTGTTACACTTCTGTTCAGAGTGCTATTTACAGTTGCATAGGAACATGTTTTTTTTGATTGGTCCATTATAATTTTGTGCAATACTTTGTGTGGAGTTCTCAGTTGTAGTAATAAATATTTCCTGTTGGTAAACATGAAATATTCCTATCTTGAATACTTCTGTTCACAGTAATAAACAAGCACTGGGGGAAGAGGATAGGGTAGTATGCTGGGATTACAAAGGAGTTGCAATATTGGTGTTACGTGAGAGTATTTCGTCAAAATATCCAACTTTTCCAAATACCAACAGCATTGGAATAGTGCAGAAACATATGTCCAAAAAAATAAAAACCAACTTGCTATGTACAGAAGGGTGTTTACACATACCAGAGGAGTGAGCTGTTAATGCAGACTTCTGATGAACTTGTCAACACACTGTTCTCAGTGTGAAAATTCTAACAGGCAAGAGGCTTCTTTAAGGGCTTCTAGAAATGCCAGAAAGTCATTGTGGTATGTTTTAATACATGATAGTGATATTGATCAATGCTGACATAAAAGGATTGCAAGTGGCTAGGCAATTTGAGAGTGGGAGTCAAAGGCCATTCCTGGCCATTTCTCCTCAGTGCCGTATAATGGCACTAGTACACCATGTTGTACTGTTTGTGTGACATTTTGGGCTTTCTCTTGGGTACAGTCATTCCACCTCTAAAGCCAGTTTTCTTTTTCCTGTTATGTCAAGATTCTGAACGGTAAAGGGTGAAGCAATAAACTTTGTAACAATGCTTGAGCTTGTTGATGCAGTTGCATATTCGTGATGCTATAGAGAGAGACAATCAAATCCTCACACACAGTCAGAAGCCTGGAAATGAGATAGTTAACCTTTTGACCATCTAACCAATTTTTCACCCAGGAGAGTGCATGCCCATCTAAGCCAAGAACAGCCAATTTCTCAAGAGAATGCTGTGGGAAACAATGCCAAATGCCTCACAAAAGTCAAGGTAGACAACATCCACAGCCTTTCCTTCATCCAACAAGCCAGTCACCCTGTCATGGAAGGAGATCAGGTTTTATTAAACAGGACCTGCCCTTCATAAATCCATGCTGACTGGGCATGATCACCTGATGGCCCTAGATGTGCTGCATCATAGAATTCAGGATGATGTGCTTCATCAGCTTCCCAGGCACTGAAGAGGAATCTTATGAGATAAGGTGCTGAGGGAAGTGGTTTAGTGGTGGGCTTGGCAGTGTGACATTAATGTTTGGACTCGATAATCTTAAAGGTGTTTTCCAACCAAAATGGTTCTATAATTCTGTGTTCCCCAGTGAACATTTCACCAGGAACATGGTGGTTTGTTTGCAGCAGATGGAGAGGCCTACTAGGGGCAGGGCCCATTGTCAGCAGGTTGGGCCCAGGTTGTCTCTGGGATGACAACCCATGGGCATCCCTCTGAGCAGAAGCACCTTGGGGATCTCTTCTGCTCCCCTCTGCCTTCCTGGGGTGCAAAAGATTAACCTGGGAGGCAACGACAAGGTAACCCACAAAGTAATCTTAGAAGGCACCAATGTGCCTTGGCAAAATCTAACAGGAAGCATAGGCAGCAAGCAAGCAGGGGATTTGTCTACAGCAGAAAAAGGGAAACCGGGGGAAAAAAATAATAATGCTAAGAAGGAAAAAATTAGTATTTTAGTATGAGCTTGCTATAGAAATCTGGCTTGGCAATCATCTCACAAGGAAGGAGAAATCCTGTCATCTTTGAGAAGGTTTTAAACTGTTAGGCAGAGTACTGTGATGCATAATACTGTTGCACCACAGTTAGCTGACCACATACTGGAGGAAAAGGGGTTAGCTCTCTCTTTGACATTTGTATTTTGCTTGTTTGTATTTTCTCCTTCTAATCCAGTTTCTCTATAATTTTCACATCTTTTAATTGCTAGTTAAACCAGCTTTTCATTTTTTTTGGCACAGTAAAGGCACAATGGTTCAAAATGGGAAAAATACTAGCAGAAGATACAGAGCAAAAGAAACAGTCATTCTCTCTTGGTTTGAAAGTCAGTAACTGTGTGAAAGAAGTTTGTAGGTTTTCTGTGTCATCTATTTTATGCTAATTTTTCACAGACCAGTTGAATAGGTGGCTTTACAGTACCAAATTTTTACTTGTTCACTATCCTCTTTGGTATGTATAGTGGAACTGTCAGAACACAAATATATTCTAGCCTAAGAGTCACAAATACATTTGTACTGAATTTCTGTAATGAAAAAAAATAATTGAGGCCAGAATTTAGAGCAATTTAACATTTCAAGTTCAGTATCTATGAGCATAGAATTTTGTTTACTATTATTTTCCCCTGTTCTGGGAAAAAAAAAAAAAGTATGAAAGATGATTTGGTTTCTCAGAGGTGATCTATGTATGAGTAAGCTTGGCCAGGAGATCAGTAAGAGGCACATGTCTGATTCTGTTCCATCCCTTGGGTTGTGTGGCCATAAATGAAAACAACTCACTTGTTTCTGTCATAAAGTTTGAGTACTCTTTGAATAAACTGAAAAGCCACTGCAGTCCCAACAACAGACATTCTGCATGGACTAGTTTCTAGCCTGTTGTAGTAGTGCAGGCAATATTCACTCGAAGACGTAGAGAGTCTAAGTAACGCACGTGCAGAGACGTACACGGGCAACATAGTACAACCACCAGAGTTGACTCAAAGCCACCCTTCCTTTGCTAGCTACCTCCTTATATGCTGCTTCTGCCCGTGAGATCACCCAGGGCCCAATTGATTAACTTGCAGCACCTGTTTCTGAAGTAGCATGCCAGCTGCATTAACTTGTCCCTACCATCTTTATTCAAGCTGGCTGGTCCAAGCTACATCTGTGCCTACAATTCCCCCCTTCTTGTTTTTTGAGCCAGCCAGCCTTTAGCAACACATTTCAAAATTAAAGGTACATGAAGAAAACAAATATTTTTACCCATGGCCATGAGTTTACAACAAAAGGTCAATAACAGCTACATCGCTGAACAATACAATACAGAAATCCATAAAGTCAAAATAAACAATCTGGTATGTGTTGCTAGGAGGGACGCACACTGGCAGGAAGGGATGAGTTCGTGGTTAGCTCCACTGATATTTCTTTTTCCTGATGTAGTTCTGGACTTTTCTTCAGATCCTTTAGCATACTGATCTGTGAGCATTATCTGTAAGATGGAAGTATCTCTTCATCCGTAGAAAATACACCATTTTTGTTTTCAAGTTCCCAATGGTCATCTTAAGTTCTTCAATTCTTTTAATGCAATACAGATAGCTGAAGGAATTTACAGCAGCGTACGTGGTGCCACAGTTGCGAGGGTTTACATTTTAATAGAGTGATGGATTGAAGGTGGATCACTTGGTTCTTTCCTCAAGATTGTTTTTTCCATTGGTCTTACAGTTAAGTCCTTTCTGTTGATGTGGCTTGATCCATTTTGCCGGAATCCATCGGGGACCTTGATCTGTAATGACACAAGCATAGCCTCTTCCCCACGTTAACAGATCTGCAGGTCCTTGCCACTCTCCAGTAGTGAGATTCTTATACCAAACTTAAGGTTTGTCAGTAAAATCCAAATCCCAACTCATTTGGGCAAAGTGTGTTAGTGCCGGTGGTTCGTTCCACAATTCTGAGATGATTCATTGTATAAAGGGCTTTCATTAGTCTATCTTGAGGGCTCACCCCCTCTTCCCCCGTTTTTTGTTTTTCTAGTAGGCCTTTTAAGGTTTGATGTGTCCGTTCAATAATGGCTTGACCGGTGGAATTTCCTGGGATTCCAATAGTATGTTTAACACCCCATAAGTTTAGAAACTTACGTGTTTTGCTGGCTATGTATCCCGAGCTATTATCAGTTTTTATCTCTCTTGGAACACCAAGGACTGCAAAGCAACTCCTCCAATGTCTTATGACGTCTCGAGAACTGTCACTGGTTAAGGCTGTGGCCCAAACCATGGCTGAATAAGTATCAATAGTAACATGTATACGTTTAAATCGCCCAAAAGGAGCATAGACAGTGATATCTGATTGCCATATACCTAATGCTGCCAGACCCCTGGGATTGACTCCTACTCCTAGGCCGATTTGATTCTGGCATGCAGGGCACGTGGAAACAATACCCTGAGCGTCCGATATGGTCAGGTCAAACTGCTTCGCCAGCATTTTTGCACTTTGATGAAAAAAATCATGCGATCTTCGGGCTTGAGAAAATTTGTCAATTATTGGCCCCATAGGTATCAATAAAGGAGCTGCCACTATCTTGTCAACAATTTCATTGCCAACTGATAGGCCATCTTTTAAGCCCGAATGGCTTCGAATATGTCCAGTATAATAAGCAGTTCGACGTTCATTTATCTGATGCCAGAGTCGCAGAAATAAGTTATGCAAATTCTGATTAGAGATTTCTTTCAACAATGCTCTCTCTAATCGAGTGATGGCATCGACCACATAGAGAGGATCAGAGATGATGTTTAATGGGACGTCTGGCCATTTCTCAAAAGTTTTAACTACAGCCATCAGTTCCAGCAGTTGAACTGAACTGCCTGGGGAGTGAACAGTTAGATTTTGCCATTTTCCATTCTCCCACCAAACCACTCCTGCTTTGGCTTGGATCTTACTTGCGCGGGTAAAAACAGTCAGGCCTTTAACGGGTACTGCTGATCTCAACGGCCGGTCTTCCATTTGAAATTTAACAGAAAACAATTTATGGGCCGGATAATGATTATTTATAGTTCCTGGATATGACAATAAGGCCCACTGTAATTCATCAGATTGTTGCAGTGCCCAGTTCAAGAACTCATCTGTGAGAGGAACGAAAATGATGTCTGCCTCAATCCCTGCTATTTCCAGCAGACGTTTCCTGGCCTTAACTATTATTTTCGCAATTGCCTCTAGCCTCATGGTAATTGTTTTTTGCAAATTATATGGCAAAAATATCCACTCCAAAATCCTCAATGGGTCTTTCACTACTGAATCCCATTGCATCAAGACTGCCTTTAGATGCTGGTTTTGACTTATCACAGCAATGTTAATTGACAAGTCAGGATCATATCGGTGACTGTAGTTATTGACTATCTTGTTTCCTATTTTTTCTATTGCTTGGATTTGCTGCCGAGACAGTTTTCGCGCACTATCAGCCTCTACTGAGCCCTTTAACAAAGGCCTTAGTGCGTGAGATCCTCATTCCTGATACCACATATGGTTCGTACCCATTGGATATCACCTATTAGCTTTTGAACATCTGTTAGGTTAGCAATATCTGTTTTAATTGCCACCTTCTGAGGATAAATGCGCGCATCGGTGATAATATTACCTAAATATTTCCAAGAGGCGTGCATTTGTACCTTCTCTGGCGCGATCACCAACCCGGAGTTGCTTAACTGCCAGTTCACTTCTTGTAGAATGCGATGTTGGTCCAGGTCTTTTCCTGCAATCAAGATATGATCCATATAATGGTAAAATAAGACACGAGGGTATTTTTTGTGCAGAGGTGTCAGTGCCCAGTTAACATAAGTTTGACAAATAGTTGGCGAGTTCTTCATTCCCCGAGGTAAAACAGTCCATTGATATCGTTTTGCTGGCTCTTTTTTGTTAATCGATGGTACTGTAAAAGCAAACTTCTCACTGTCATCCTCATGTAGGGGAACTGTGAAAAAACAGTCCTTTAGGTCAATCACCAACAGGGGCCACTCTTTTGGAAGCATTGCAGGAGAGGGTAATCCTGTCTGTAAAGCACCCATGTCCTGCATCACTGCATTAACATCTCTTAGATCATGTAACAGCCTCCACTTCCCTGATTTTTTAGGGATAGTAAAAATTGGTGTATTCCATGGACTTGTGGATGGTTTAATATGACCTTTCTCTAATTGTTCATTTGCTAATTCATGAATGTGGGCGAGCTTTTCTTTGCTTAGCGGCCATTGATCAATCCAAACTGGTTTATCTGTGAGCCAGGTTAACTTCAGGATTGGTCGCCCATCAATGGCCGCCATTAAAAATTTTCATTTGACAAACAAAAGCCCATTTGGCTTAAGGCGTCTCTACCTAAAAGCCAAACGGCAATATTCATTACATAGGGCCTAATTTGCACACATCTATTCTCTTCGCCCTGTATGCATACCGAAATCAGGTCTCTGCTAATTTTCGTCATCTGTATTCCTACTACTCCAACAACAGGAGTGTCTAAATTCTCTAAAGGCCAGCTTTTTGGCCAATAGGATAATGGCACAATAGTAACATCTGCTCCCATATCCAGTAATGTGTTGTACCCAACCATGTGTTCACCATTTGGATGTTGGAATACAACCGTCTGAGTGGGCTTTCCCTGTGAAAGTGGCATTGCCAGTCTTACCTCAGGTACTCCAGTGGATCCAAAACCACCGTCTCGACGCTTACGACTTCCTGCGAAAGGAACTTTAGCTCTGAAAGGAACTAATTGAGCTATTTTAGTTCCTATAGGTGTATGAACTGGTGGCTGCCAAACTTTAATCATTCAACAAGACCTGGAAGGGCTGGAGGGTTGGGCTGGGAGAAATCTAGTGAAATTCAACAAGGGCAAAGGTAGAGTGTTGTATCTGGGAAAGAATAACCCCATGTACCAGTACAGGTTACGGAATGAACTCTTAGAGAGTAGTGTAGGGCAAAGGGACCAGTAGAATAATGGTTATCATTAGATTAACTGGAAACACAGCAGTAGATGTGTGGTCATTGACATAAGCCTGGCATAGCCGTGAAACCAGGATGCATTCATCCACAAAAATCAAAACTCAGCAAATTAGTCAATGGTAAAACAATATTGTTTAATCTGTGTCAGAAACATTAAAACTGACGGTAGTTCACGGGTTTTTTTAACATTGAGAGTTATCCCGTGAAACATAATAGTATTCAGCAGAATAGTGTTGCTAGGACTCTGCACTGAATCTTCATTCTAAAATATCCTTAAAAAGAAAATACCAGAGGTACTTTGCAGTTGGAGATGTGGAAGTGGTACATCTTTTTTTTCTTGAACTCCCGAGAGAGTTAATGCATGTGAAAGATTGTTCTGAGGTGTGGATGTACTGTTTCCAGGAGATGACTGACATTGTATGGCTTTACATGTACAATCTACAGTTGTCAGATATTACCAGCACAGTGTTCTGTGTCTGTGCTTTATGTGGTGTTTCCAGTATTTCCATACCTGAACAAAATGCAAATGCTAACCCCCCCCCCCAATGTGTCTTTCTCTTTTCTCATTATCTCATTTAGAAAATATCTTCTAATCTTGCACTGTGTTTTTTTCATGATCTAAAGTACAAGGATGCTAACTCTTTACTGTTCTAACATTTGAGGAAAGAGCTATGGCATTTTGCAGTGCCATGTTGTGACTGTAAAGAAGGAATGCCAAGCCCTGGTGAATAAGCCCTGCTTCATTAGTTCAGGCCATTCTGAAAGTTTGCTAGATAATGAAAATTTCTTACTTCCTCAGTGACTTCAGTGTAGAGTACACCTCAAACACAAAAAGTGGTGTTGTTTCCATGATTTCATGCAATCTTGTATATTGTCTGAGTAACAATCTAGAAAGATAATAGATTTTTAAGAACTTTTATTCAAATCCTGTCCCTGCAGGTTTCTGTGCAAGCCTGGGCACATCATTTAAAATCTTCCCCCTGCAGTCTCCTCCAGACTAAACAGCCCCAGTTCCCTCAGCCTTTCCTCATAAGGAAGATGCTCCAGTTCCCTGATTATCTTGCTGTCCCTGCACTGGACTCTCTCCAGCAATTCCCTGTCCCTCTTGAGCTGAGGAGCCCAGAACTGAACACAGGACTTCAGACTTCTGCCCTCACCAGGGCAGAGTAGAGGGGGAGCAGAACCTGCCTTGACCTGCTGGCCACACTCTTCTTGATGCATCCCAGGATGCCGTTGGCCTTCTTGGCCACGAGGGCACATTGCTGGCTCATGGCCACCTGGAAATGGGAATTATTATGTGCTTAAATAGGGGTTACTATTAGGTGGTATTTTCTACTTTCATTTAAAAAGAAATCCTCCCAAGGGCTTCACCTGTCCATTTGCAGAGATAGAAACCTTCTATTTAGGTAATCACTTTGTCACGTTAAATCAAAACAAGGCATTCACAAATGAAACAGCAATAAATAGGAAGCAGGTAACAGCTTATTTTCCTATCCTATGGTTGGAAACTGTCAGCTGAAATACACTGCAATGTTGAATTACAAAGCACAGACGTTACAATAGATCAATGAGGAGGAGTTTTGTTTTCGTTTATCAGCTTTTGCATGCTTGTTCTGAGTGCAGGCCCTGGGCATAGGTTCTGTAAATGACAGCATGATTCTGTCTTCTTCAGCTCTGTAGAGGCTGCCTCAAAAGTACCACCTCTCATTTCAACAATTGCATAGCCTCATTTAGAGAAAATGCCCAATATTCTCTGATACAAGAACATAAAGCTTTAACATCTACTTATCATCCGTCAAGACAGTAAAATGCCACCTTAGCAAAGAACAGGTTGGCTTGGATCCAAAACCACCATCTCAACGCTTACGACTTCCTGCAAAAGGAACTTTAGCTCTGAAAGGAACTAATTGAGCTATTTTAGTTCCTTTAGGTGTATGAACTGGCGGCTGCCAAACTTTAACCATTATTCCAATAGTTCCTTCATAATCCGCATCAATAACACCGAGGAGCACAAAAATACCCCGTCGAGAGGCCGATGACCGTCCTAAAAGCAAAGCACTTAATCCATAGCCAAGGGGTCCGTTAGCGTTAGATGAGATAACCGTTACCTCCGTGTTGTGGATGGTTCCATCTACTGCTGTTTCCACATCCACTCCTGCGCTTCCTGCAGTGGCTGATCTGAGGCCATCCAGGCAGCTCTTGGTGCTGAAGGGTGTTTTTGTGTCATCGCACTCACCCTTTTTGCGCTTGTTAACCCATTTCCCTTAGGCATTGTATGTCTGGCCACTCGAGAGCGGCACTCAGTGGCTCTATGGCCAAACTTGCCACATCTGTAACGATTGCCATGAAATGTGCCGTTGGACCCCGATGGTCTGATGGAGCTGTTTGTCCATACCAGTGGTCTGGACTGACATTGATTTTTCACATGTCCTATTTTTCCACAGTTAAAGCATTTTGGCTTCCGATTTCCTTTGTGAGGTTGAACTAAAGGTTTCAATGCTGTTGCCATAGCTTCAGCTAAATGTGCTGATGATCCTACCCTAGAGCAGGCTTCTATCATGTCGACCAAAGTTGCTGTCCAGGGGAGAGCCTGCAGGATCTTTGCAGTCATGGTTAGCGTTAGCAACTGCTAAGTGTAACCCTATTTCCGCCTTTCCTTCAGTTGACATGTGTGGTATACGATCCAGAGCTGCTCTTAGACGGTCTAAAAAGGTCATAAAAGGCTCATTAGGTTTCTGTATAATAGTTGTATATGAAGGAACTGGCACCTCCATGTCAGGAACAATCTTAAATGCTTGACAAGCCAGTGTCTGCGTTTGCTGCAAAATAGCCTTATGCAGTCGGGCTTGTACCTGAGGGTCAGCAAACGGTCCTTTACCCAACATCATATCTGCTGTGACGACTCGCCACGGATCTCCCTGTTGTAAGTCCATATTTTCTACTACTGCCACATCAACTCTTTTTTCCCATTCAGACTCCCATAGCAATACCTGAGTGGGCTTCAGGAAGGTTTCTGCTAGCTTCCAGCATTCAAATGGAGTCATCAATCCACTGGCGAAAATATGATCCAATAACGTTTGAACATACGGGTTGGACAAGCCATATTGCATTACAGCTTTCTGGCCTTCCCTTACCAACTTCCAATCTAAAGATGCCCGTTGTCATTTTCTTTGTGCTACTATTACTGGAAAGGTTTGTGGAATAAATTCTCCTTCAATTACTGCATCACGGATGAGGCCTCTCCATTTCTTAGCCGGATCATCATCATCTGGCCAGGGGTCTCTGAGCACCTGTGGGAATGAAACTTTAATCTCTAGGTTGATTAGTTCATTACTCCGTTCCAACAGTTGATTAGCTGTTGCTTTTGTTTTTTCCATCAGTTCTTCCAAATGGGCCAAAGTCTGTTTCATATCTTCTCTGTGTCATATTAATTCTTCCTTTAATAATTGTCTTTGTTGATCTTCAACTTCACTAGATGCTGGGGGTGATGATGGAAGAGGAATACACTCGGGGGTTGATGAGCTCAGGGGCAATGGCAGATCCATAGTGTCATTTGTAAAGCGTACCTTTCGTTCTCTGCCAGGTACTCCTTCAGGCACAGCAGAAGGATGGGACGGGGCAGGATGGTGAAGGGTGGGTGGGAGGGGAGGAGAAGCAATGCATGCATTCAGCTCCTGCAACGGTGCTCTAGGGGGTTCTGGGCTCACATCCATGCTCACCTCTTCTAGAGGTGGAGCCGATGGCACTATAAAGTCACCACCTCCAAAGAACTTTTTAGCATCTACTGGGAACGCAGATGGTACAGCATTTTCTGCTTTCATGGCAGCAGCTGCAGCACGCTCAGCTTCTAGCTGGTGTATAATGGATGATACCAATTTACACAAGCCGATAGCATCATTCAACATGTCTCCTAGGTTTTCCCAGTGTCCCTTTTCATATACTTCTTGGGGGGATGTGGGGAGTTTTGTGGAGACCTGGCTAGAGGAAAGAAGACATGATAGAATACAGCTGGTTAGGCAGTAAGCATTAAGCGGTAAGATATTGGACCCTTGCTCAAGGACATTAGAGAGTTGTATGAATACAGGATGAGAAAACAGGAGCTTAGTTTGGGTTGAGCAGCCACAAGCATCCGAAGTATGTTGAAACAGGAGGGGGTTTGCATCTAACTGGGAACCAATGATGAGCTTAGCTTTTGCGATATGTATGAGCCTGATTATTGTATCTATAAAAGAGTTGTATCTTTGCAAATAAAGTTGAGACTTGTTGCACTACAGGGTGGGCTTGTCTCCCGTCATCTTCAGCAGGGGGAGACAAAGAGACCTACTTCCTGTCCCCATCTTACAAGTCTTAGCAAATCCTCTTTCATAATTGAATCCTTTCTCAGCAAGGATATGCTGCAGGGTGTCAATAGGATTTTCCTCTTCTCTTATCATTTTTCCCATTATATCAGTTTACTCAGATCACTTGCCTTTTCAAGCAGGAATCCAGGTGCTTTTCTGCCAAGGGTTCTTAATCCAACCAATTTGACAAATCACGTCGGGATCACCAAATGTTGCAGTAGTGCAGGCAGTGTTCACTCTAAGACGTAGAGAGTCTAAGTAATGCACATACAGAGACATACACAGGCAACATAGTACAACCACCAGAGCTGACTCAAAGCCACCCTTCCTTTGCTAGCTACCTCCTTATATGCTGCTTCTGCCCGTGAGATCACCCAGGGCCCAATTGATTAACTTGCAGCACCTCTTTCTGAAGTAGCATGCCAACTGCATTAACTTATCCCTACCATTTTTATTCGAGATGGCTGGTCCAAGCTACATCTGTGCCTACACTAGTCTAAGCAACAATGCTTACAGCTCTACAGAAATTGTCAGTTTCTCATAAGTTTTCAGTAAAATAGGATTTTTTGTACATAATATTTGGATCCAGTGTGTAATAGTATAGGGTATCAAACAAACAGCACAACCTTCTTGTGGCTTGGTACCTTATCTTCACAACTTCCTAGTGAGAGATTGGCTGGTACTCGGTGCTGGACATAAGCTAAGCAGAGGCATAATCAATATTACAGCTTCATTCTTTTCACTTTCTCCTTCCCACTGATCTTACATATATCCTAGATTGATATATGTATCCTTATGCATTATTCCAGCCAAATTACATTTTTTAACTAGTTTTGGACAATTTTATTAATCAAAGTATGTCTAAGAGATTTTTTTTTCATGGAGCATTTGACATCTAGAGTCTGTTATAAACTTTATAAAAGAAATGCATAATGTTACAAATCAATCCGAAGGGAATGTACTCTGTCATTATTGTGGAGTGCTGGGAACATGTTTCATCTTCTCTTACATGATCATCTTGCTTTTATCTTCACACCTAGCCCATGATTCTTTTTTCTACAGTGCTTAGGTTATAAAATTTTTGTGACAAGGATAATTTGTTTATATTGTATGAAGATCAATGGCCACCAAATCATGACTTTTAGCAAATCATCTAGCCTTTAAAAAATAAAGTAACAAAAATAATACTAATTAAACAAAACTTCAAATGATACATAGAATTTATTTTTACAGTCCTGCATCATGATTGTGAAAGATTTTTTACATTCCTTTCAGATATCAGAAATATCACAAATATTGAAAATGAGCAGCAAAACTACTGAATCACCAAGAACGAGTATCACAGTCAGCTTCGTATCTGAAGTTGTCAAACGGCTGTCAAAATCAAAATAAAAATATCTGTTGCTGGAGGACACAAAAAAGCTGATGTTTGTGACCCACTGCAAAAATTTATACGCTGTAGTTTTGATCAAAAATTAACTTCCTGCATCAGTTTCTTTGATCCAAGGCAAATGTTTCAATGGGGAGATACTATGCAAGATACAACACTTCAGGGAAAAGAAAAGGCTCCATCCAACATTTGGCATTTCCTCCATTTCTACTTTACACACTTCTGACAGTAAGCAATCTGTACTGGTAATTATTTATGGATGTCTCAGAGCAGCACAAAAAGGTTTATCCAGGAAAAATAGAAATGAAAAGGAGGAAAATAATAGACTCCAAATTTCAAAAGACAGCTCCTGAATAGAAGAACTCAGGTATTGCACTCTGAAATAATTTCCAAATAACAGAAGCATGAATAGCTGAGACATGGAGGAAGACTTTTGTCAAAGCAAAAGTAGTGAACAATCTACTGTATTTACATCAAATACTTCTTTTTCTCCAGAAGCATAGGAAAAGTATCAAAACCATATACAAAATCATGACAGGCATTTGGGAACTCTCAGATCCATGTGCACAAGCTTGTTGGTTGCTCTGACACTGAATTCAGTGGGAAAATTGGCTTGGATTTTGGTGGGAGCTGGATTAATGTAAACAACATTCTCCTCATTTGAGCACAGCACTAGATTCTCAAATGAAAGTCACTTTTGTTGTGTAACTCCACATCTGCTCTGAATCTGTGTATTAACAGACGTTTTTAATGAATCTGATAAAGCTAATCACGTATACTGTGACCATTCCATATGGAGAGGCTACCACTCCAGAGTTTCCTTGAGACGACTTGAACAATAGAAGGGAGAATCTGTGCCAAAGCAACACTTCCCATACTTCTCCCCTCCTCTCCATCTTCATGACTTTAAGGTGCTTTAGGGCTCCATATCAGTTTTTTATATATTGCACTCTGTGTGTGTTTGTGTGCATATGCACACACATGTCTAGGAAAAACATCAGTAAGTAGTTCCAAGTGGTTTTCCTGCATAGCCAAGGGAAAAATATATGTATTTTTATAGCTTCTGGATTCTCAGGTATCACCTCAAGTCTCCAAGGAACAGCTTGGTGGAGGTTGTGTTGGAGGAGGTAATGTGAGCACATTACAGTGCTTTTGGGTAGGTGAGCACGCAGCTGAAGCATCCATAGCATCCACTTACTCATAGCCCTCAAGATGACAACTGTTCGGGCAGCTGGTTTTGATTGGTTCTCACACTGTCTTTGCCAAGATGTTCCTCAGAGGCCAACAGTGACAAAATCCACACCTAGATGACCAAGGAGGCTTTAATATGGAGACAGAATGAGACAAGCTGAATTGAGGTTTGGTTTTTACTTCTTCAAATAGTGAATGCAACATTAGCAGCATCAGTACAAACACATATTCTCTGATCTTCCAGCAACTCACATCTGCAAGAATGTGCAGTTGTTAAATGTTGTCATCTAGTCATTTTTTGGTGTAGTGACTGAGACTGGCAATATCAGTGCCAAACAATGATGACATGTGAATTATTTTCCTGTTGACTTTGTAACCAGTAAAAATCTCTAATCTCAATGGAATCAGGATTAGGCCTTCATTTTTTCTTCTAAAAACCAACAAAAACAAACAATGTAGGTGTTCAATTTAGGTGTTGATCAATGTGGATACCTGACTGCAAGTGTTGGGTCCTGAACATCAGTTTAAGTTGGCATGAAGAGGTCAGTGGTCTGTCCTGTTACAGTGTACTCCCACTTGTTTTTTAGAGAGAAAGTTGAATTATGCACGTGTTAACATAATACATCAAAAATACATATGTGATCTTCCACAGTCTGAGGGGACTGCAATGGAAACTGTATAAGGGCACAGTGAAGGGGAAAGAGCCATTCCAATATTTTTTGGGAGAAGCAAATTGCAGACCTTTCAAGACGCTAGAGGGAATGACTCAGAAGGTATACGACATCCTTCCTTTGATTTTCAAGGATTCAATAATTTTCTCAACCTGCATACCCTGTTAGTGTCATGAATTTAAATGGGAATGACTGCAGTTCAGCAGAGAAGGCAAAGAAAACTGAAGTGCTGTAGGCAATTAAAAAGTGAACATTATTTTAAATTATTCTCCAGACTGTAGCAGAAGCTTGAAATTGTGCCTGGAGCATGACCTCCTCATGCTGTACAAACACAGCAGCACAAAAGGACTCTTTCTCCCAAATGTTTTACCGTTTCTCAGATATCGAGCAGCTGGAGGGAAATAGAAGCCTTCAGACAAACAAAGTAGGTGTATGTATTTGTCTCTGCAGGAACACAGTGAGTTGTTTACACAGCAAGTAGTATATCTTTTTCCATTCAAAGTAACTCCCAGTCTAGAGTTCTTGGCTCGGTTAACTGCTGTCTGAGATATCTCTGGGTTGCAGGTGATCCTCAGAGTAGGCACGTTATAGGTAAAATCAGCCCACTTACCTAAGCAGGTTGTGCCCTGTCCAGGCTAAGGAACTCAGGTCTGTCCTTCCTCCTCTCTCATCCTTTTATTTCTCTTTGTCCTTATTTTTGCATATCAATTTATCTTTCTCTATTTCTCCATTGTCTTGTACTCTCTTTCCAAACAATGCCTTGATTTTTTTTTTTAATCATCTTTCTCTCAGAGTCTGCTCTTGTAAGTTGTGAAGTGGTCTTTGCTTCCAAATGCCCAAGGAACAGCCTGTCTTTCAGTTTGCTTTGTTCTAGGGATAAACTTCCCAGTTGCATCCCTCTCTGCTCTTCCATTCTCTTTTGACCTGTCATAGACTCATAGAATCATAGAATCATAGAATCATAGAATCATAGAATCATAGAATGGTAGGGGTTGGAAGAGACCTTTAGAGATCATCTAGTCCAACCCCCCTGCAGAAGCAAGGTCACCTAGATCAGGGCATATAGGAACATGTCCAGGCGGGTCTTGAAGACTTCCAAGGAAGGAGACTCCACAACCCCTCTGGGCAGCATGTTCCACTGCTCCATTACCCTCACAGTGAAATAGTTTTTTCTTATATTTCAGTGGAACTTTTTGTGTTCCAGCTTCATCCCGTTACCCCTTGTCCTGTTGCTAGCTACTATAGAAAAAAGGGATGTCCCAACCTCCTGACACCCACCCTTTACATATTTATAAATGTTAATAAGATGTCTCCTCAATCTTCTCTTCTCCAGACTAAACAGCCCCAGTTCCCGCAGCCTTTCCTCGTATAAAAGATGTTCCAGTCCCCTGATCATCTTGGTGACCCTGCGCTGGACTCTATCCAGCAGTTCCCTGTCCCTCTTGAGCTGAGGAGCCCAGAACTGGACACAGGACTCCAGATGAGGCCTCACCAGGGCAGAGTAGAGGGGAGAAGAACCTCCCTTGACCTGCTGGCCACACTCTTCTTGATGCATCCCAGGATGCCATTGGCCTTCTTGGCCACGAGGGCACATTGCTGGCTCATGGTTAGTTTATTATCAATCAGGACTCCCAGGTCTCTCTCTGCAGAACTGCTCTTCAGCAGTTCGACCCCCAGCCCGTACTGGTGCATGGGGTTGTTCCTTCCCAGATGCAGGACTCTGCACTTGTCCTTGTTGAACCTCATGAGGTCCCGCTCTACCCAACTCTCAAGCCGATCAAGATCTGTCAGACTCTCCTGTTTTATGACAGGATTCCCTCGGTTCTGATTACAAAGGAGATTTCTCCAACAGACCCACAACTCTATCTCTGGATGATATACTTTGTAGAATGGAATTTTCCTTCAAGCAATGCCAAAAAGACAAGTATCTTGGGCAACAGGCTCTGGCAGTTACAAGAGTTAATGCTGAGGCTCTAGTAACACTGTTTAGGTTGAGGTGACCTAACCTCATATGAGCTTCATTATGTGAATCTGACTACTCTGTATCTCTCAAGACGGCCTAGAGACTGACAAGGAAGGAATCTCCTTACTCAGAAGGCCCAAAGGCTGGATAGTGCTTAGTCTGCATGAAGTCAGCAAATATCTGTGGTAGCTGAGGGAAAGTAAAAATGGTAGGGGAGAGATCAAGACCACTGACTCAACGCAAAGACCAAAAAGATTTGGCCCCCTCCACCTCTTAAGCACATATGTGCTAATATACATGGTAACTGAGGGTAATGTAAATATAACTAACTAATGGCATAAGTAATGGTTATTACTAATCAGTGAGTGTAAGTTTAGGTAGAATTTGCTAATCAAGTAATAGGTTAGTGAAGTGAAAATCCTCCCTATGGTGTGCTAGCTTTGTAAACTTACTACCTAGTACCCATCTTTTTGCAAACATCCATCAGATAGTATACCATCTTTCTGATGGACAGCAAACTAAACACAAGCCAGCAATATGCCCTCGTGGCCAAAAAGAGTGTGTCCAACAGGTTGAGGGCGATTTTCCTCCCCCTCTACTCTGCCCTGGTGAGGCCTCATCTGAAATCCTGTGTCCAGTTCTGGGCTTCCCAGCTCAAGAGGGACAGGGAACTTCTGGAGAGAGGCCAGTGCAGGGACATCAAGATGATCAGGGGACTGGAGCATCTTCCTTATGAGGAAAGGCTGTGGGAACTGGGCTGTTTAGTCTGGAGGAGACCGAGGGGGCAATCTCATTAAGACTTACAAGTAAAAAGGTGTACGCCAAGAGGATGGAGCAACTGTTTTCTGTAGTGTTCAGTGACAGGACAACTGTTTTCTGTAGTGTTCAGTGACAGTGATGGACATAAACTGGAACACAAAAAGTTCCACTTAAGCATAAAAAAACCCTATTTTACTGGCACAAGCTGCCCAGGGAGGCTGTGGAGTCTCCTCTCGAGGCTTTCAAAATTTGCCTTTATGTGTTTATTTGCAACCTGATCAAAGTGAACCTGCTTTAGCAGCAGAGTTGGACTAGATGATCTCTAGAGATCCCTTCCAATCCCTACTATTCTATGACTCTGTGAAACAACAAACAAACAATTGAATAAATACACATCTTGGCTCTGTGTGAGACTGTGTCATTGCACACCAGGTAGTAAACACTGGTTGTGGGACAGCACACCTATTAGCAGCATCTTTGGTTTGTCATTGCTGATGAGTTAGCCCAGTGGTGCTGCCTTGCAGAAAGACTCCCCTCTTTCCCAGTGCCCAGAACAGCTACAATCATTCTTTTCAAGCTACTGAGAAGTCCTCACTGCTGGTGCTCTTTTTTTGCCTTCACTGTGAAAATGAGTTATTCTCTGGAGGTGACTGTTAAACACAGTAGATGAAAACAGTAATTTCTTCAAGGATGAGATAACAAGTGTGGATGCAGTCTTCGTGCACAAGATGGTGTTTATGAAGATAGCTAAGGGAAGAGTGCTGAAACTGCCTCAACCACCTACCAGTAGTCATTCTGTCAGAAATATCACTGGGTGAGAGCTATGTAAGAATTTCAGATTTATTCTAAAGCTGTGAAGTATTCTTCTCAGATGTGTTCGAAGGGTGGGAAAGAGCTGAGTGAAAACCTCAGCTGGGTTCTACTTTGCTCAGCTTTAATTGTATCCCCTCCCAGAGGCTCACAGCTAGGTGGTGAAGTAGCACTTTGTGGCTTGTTCAGTTTTGTTTTTAAATTATCTGATCTGAAACCCACTAAAGTTAATGAAAGCCTCCAGGCTTCCGTGAACTTTGGGCTAGGACCATAAAGTATGAAATAGATTTCTTCTGACAGAAAGGTAGCTGTTCAGTGAGTATCCTGGTTATTTTCTGATAAAAGCTGCCCTTGCTTTAGAATTTTAGTTTGAGATGACACATAGCTAGAATGACACACATTCCCCAGGCATGTACTGCTGGAAGAATGCACTGCCTCTGAAAAATAGTATGAAAAGGGGCCCTAGCTGAAGGAGAATATTATAAATTTGCTGTAGAAATTATTCCTTAAAAAGAAAAAAAAATGTTTAATGCTGCTCAAAGGCAAGGCTGTGCCTTAACTCCTGGAAACTCTTGCATCACGGCCTAATGATGATGTCACACTGGTGAGTGTCCTTCCCTCACAAAGCAGACTCTATACTTCTGATTCTTTCTGCACATAGAAGCACACTCAGAATGTTAATCTTACATCTGTTAAGACAAATTTGTAGTGCTGCAGTAGAGTATACACACACATAAAAAGCTTTAGGAGGTCCTAGAACGAGTGCCTATAAAACAAAAGGAAACTAGTGCTTATGTTTCAGCTGTAGCACTACAATAGTCATTCGTTGTCTGCCATCTGCAGGAAAAACAGATTTCCTAACGTAAAACAACGTCCAGGAAGTCAGGTTAGACTGTTTTTATTTAAAATGCTTAAAATATATGAACAAGCTAAAACAAGTGCTTAAGACTCTCCAGAGAAGCCTGTGGAGGGAAAGGAGATGAGGAGAATGAAGGCACTCTAGCCTGTGTTCTGTATCAACGCTTTTATTGACGTAGTAGTTTTTACAATTAAGAATTTAATACAAATTATTCTAATATAATTGTTGAAACTGAGCTACTAAAAGCTAAGAGAAATACAGTCCATTTTTCCCAAGCTTTCAGTGTCTGCTATGCTTTTTCAGGAGTAATTGGAGGATGTGAAAAGCTAACATTCAGTGATGGCTGTGATATTGGATGTTTAATTCTGAAGGTCTTTATTCCACGTAGGGTGTTGGAGGTGGCTCACTGCATGCTGCAGGGGAAGTCTCACTGTCTAATGCAGGTCTTTGAATTCTACTATGCACCAAAATGATGAAACATTACGTTTTTAAAGGTGATCTTAAACCTCTCCTCTCTCTTTCTTCTTTCCCCTCAAGTCACTTACTGAGTTTTATTTAGTTCTCGACATTCAGATTTACAAAGACAGTGTTGGTTCTCATGCAACAAACAGAATATATAACAAAAAAGGGAGATTTTTTTTACTTTTAAGGCTGCCTCTATCTCTGATATAATGATGCAACAACACCAGTTTTCTTTGCTCTGTGATCAGTACTGTAATGCTTTGTGTATTTAGGAATGACTGTAACAGTGGGTTGTTTGTTCAACATCTGAAGCACAGCTTCATCAGACCATTATACCGTACAGGAAACAGACCAGGCTTTTCTTGTTTTTGTAAATTATAAGTAAAACACAAAGAACAAGGGACAATTATTACCTTGGAAAGAAGTGGTCCATATCCACTAGAACTTTACAATCCTCATTGAAATCTCACCTCATCAGTACATTTTAGGAGTAACATGCAATGGTGGCTTGATGCAGAAGTTTCCCTCTGTTATAAAGTGGAGAAACTATTTGCATTCTACAGATTTCCTACATCTAACAAGAGAGAAACCTGAGTCCTGGTTGACAATAAACTAACCATGATCTCTAAAGGTACCTTCCAGCTCCTACCATTCTGTGATTCTGACGGGCAGACCTGATGAGCTCCAGGACTTTTTGGGCCAGCGGTGCTTTTCTGTGCTTCAAGGCAACTATAGCTCATGAAAGGTGCTTGTGTGCGGCTGCTTGTTGGACCTGAGGCAGTCAATGGTTGTGCAAAGGAGCGTGAATTGACTTCAAGAGCTACCCTTAGCATGCCATAAGCATCAAAAAGTATCAGAGCCCCTACACATATCTGTCTTTCAACTGTTAAGCAACTTCCTCTTCCAGGACACAGCGACAGGACCGCATCTTTGTCCCATGCATAATATATTCATCACTGTTGATCCAAATAGTCTTTTGCCATCTGTATTCTATACAAATTCAATAACAGGGTTGTCACTGTATCAGGAGTCCCCATTAAATAAACTGATCTTCTCAATAGGAAATGTAACCACTGGTAAAGAGATGAAGACAGGTGAAGACATTCCTTATTTTCTGCCATGACAAAGAAGGTAATAGAGTCAGGAGCAATGGATTACCTGTAATGAAGTCCACGCCTTTTCAGCTTCCACTGCTCTGAAAACAACAAAGCATTATTTAACATGGAGGCTCTAATGGGATCTTGTCACAGAAGAACAGCTGCCACGATCAAGGGAAGAGGTAGAGATGAGACCCAATGAGCATGACGACCAAAAAGTACTTGAAGACAGTCACTGTACAGCAATTTATCCCTAAGTATAGAAAGCAAAACTGTAGTTTTTATATACTTTAAAAGCAAAGGATCCCAAATTGTACTTCCTGGTTCTGATGCAAACTGTCAGTTTTTCAGAAGCATGGGTCACACTGAGAGCAAAGTATCATTACTCTCCTTTGTGCAGAGCTTGCAGGGGTGTTGTGAACTGTTAAAAGTCTAGCATCTTCATTCCTGTCAATATCTCAGTTCTTAAGCCAGGAAGTTCTAGAAATAAAATAACAGTAATTCTTACTGTAGTGATGGCATTGGATTTGAGTGCTGACAGGACTTTTTTGGTTGCATTTTTTTTTACCACCTGATGGTAACAGCCCATTCAGATACAAGATTTTTGCACTCCTCTCAGAAATAAAGGGTAGACGAGGCTTCCAGAAGGCCCAATATACTCTCTCTTGCACACACACTCAGTTTTGGAAAGCCTTGTTTCCTAAATGTTGTGTTGTTCTGATGTCTGGGTAGACAGTGCTAATACATCACTGTAGCTGTGTAAATCAAGATCAGCAGAGATATAGAAAATATATATACAATATTTGTTCGGGAGTTCTGTATTCATTTTTCTATGGGACACAACATATTTATGTTTTTGTTCACCTAGCACAGCCTGGAGGACCGGGTCTCACTGTTACTTTGAAAGCAGATGGTATTAGCATAGAGCAGTTGATGAAAAACTGACAAGGGTTCTTTCACTGCATGCTATTTACTCTAACAACCTTTACACAGAAGCTATCAGGTAGAAGAATTTAGTAAGCACCAAAAGCTTCTTGACTTTAGATTAAGAATCAAATTTGACAATGCAACAATCAGTTCACTGAAGACTACTGTCAACCATATAGCTGTTTTTTGCAAACATCTGAATTTTATCTCACCTGTTTGTCAGAAGGAGCATGAAGGATGTGTTCTACTAACAGGAGGAAAGTGATTGAGGAAGATGGTTCTCACTGATGTTTTTTGATGTAGGAGAGTTTGAGCAGTTGCCCACAATTTGTATAGTATTTTTACAGAGCAGCCTGTTGAGCTCACAAGTATAAACATATGCATGACTCTTCACGGTTTCAAGAAATCCAGTAAAATTGAGAAAATTCAACAGGTTATGTTGAATTGCAGTTGTACCAGGTGGTTTCTACCATCTGGTGGCTATCCCCGTAGGCTGCATTGTTATTTGCTGATGCTTTCCAGTCCTTCTAACACAGTGATGCAAAACTGATGGATTTTTTAGATCTAAATGTGCCTGTTGTGCAGTATAGACTCTTGCAGGTTTGAGGAAGCAACGGACTGTTGCTGTGCAGAAGCACAGTAGAGGATGTGTCTAATCTGAACCTTCAGCCTTTGCTGTGGTATCCATATTTTTACAGTGCAAAAGCTGGAAATATTGTTGATGTGATGCATTCCAAAGCTGATGCATCCTTATTCCTGCTGCTACGTTGGGAGTGTAGAATCACCATTTGCTCAATTTCATTGGCATCCTCTACATACCACCTTTGAACTGCTGCTGGCAAAAGGAGAATTGACTCATGTATCCAGTCAGCTGATGCTGGCAGCAGCTGTTTCAGCCCAAGTGTGGACAATTAGCTAGCAGCCCGATGAAATGCCTTACTCTGCCTTGATGCTAAATCACAAGTAAGACTGTCATTCTCTCATAGCTCCCTGTTTTGATCCATGAGACAGCAAATCAGGTTCACATACAGGCACTTGTTCCTCACAGGCACCAGTCCCAGACAATACAGTATTGCCTTTGTGTAAACAAATACCATTGTATGAAATGTGAGCTTTGAATCTCAACTGAAAATACTTCTCATTTTGTCTCGCCACTAATCCTCCATTTATAGATTATTGTCTTGCTGGATAATCTTCAGTTTTCTTCTGAACAAGTTAGTACAGAATTCATGTAAAGAGATGTAAATCAAACTGCCCTTTATATAGACCAGACCCCTGCACCATCAGAGATCAATGCTGCAGCTGACAGGTAATTATACTGACAGTCTCTCATACATAACCCTGTCCTGCTACATAGTGTGAACCCTGGCATGAAGGAGTGATAAAACGATCCTTGTGTGTTCTGGCTTTCTGTGAGTTGAAGTGAGGCAAGTTAGACAAAACCATATTTACTAACCGTGTTAGTTACTGATGCCCTTCCCTGCAGAACTGCAACTTTGTGTCACTGACAGCTTTTCTAGAAAATGGTCTCACAGCATTGTTTCCTGGGTGGATATTCAGGATGTGGAGATCTGGAGAATGGAACTTGTAACCTTTGACCTGGTTTATGTATTTATACTGGACCAGACATGTGCTGTCCCTAATAAATTAAGCCTCCTTGTGCCCACATTAGGTAGAAAAAGCATTACTGTTCTCACTTCCTGAGAAACAGGGAAGATTGACTTGCACTTTAACTGTGTGCAGCACAGCTCATGCTAGAACTTGAACATTCTGATTTCCAGAGGTGCCTAAGTTTTGGAAATGGCAGCCTATGTTTTAGGGAAAACAGGTCCAGCCTGTGACCCATCCATGTGGCTGTGTACATTTGTAAAAGGCTGTAGCAAATGCTTGCAAATTTCTATCCTTTGTTGAACATTGTAGGCACAGATGTAGCTTGGATCAGTCAGCTCGAATAAAAATGGTAGGGACAAGTTAATGCAGCTGGCATGCTACTTCAGAAACAGGTGCTGCAAGTGAATCAATTGGGCCCTGGGTGATCTCATGGGAAGAAGTAGCATATAAGGAGGTAGCTAGCAAAGGAAGGGTGGCTTTGAGTCAACTCTGGTGGTTGTACTATGTTGCCTGTGTATGTCTCTGCATGTGCATTACTTGGACTCTCTATGTCTTCAAGTGAATATTGCTTGCTCCACTACAACATTTGGTGATCCCGATGTGATTTGCCAAATTGGTTGGATTAAGAACCCTTGGCAGAAAAGCACCTGGATTCCTGCTTGAAAAGGCAAGTGATCTGAGTAAACTGATATAATGGGAAAAATGATAAGAGAAGAGGAAAATCCTATTGACACCCTGCAGCATATCCTTGCTGAGAAAGGATTCAATTATGAAAGAGGATTTGCTAAGACTTGTAAGATGGGGACAGGAAGTAGGTCTCTTTGTCTCCCCCTGCTGAAGATGACGGGAGACAAGCCCACCCTGTAGTGCAACAAGTCTCAACTTTATTTGCAAAGATACAACTCTTTTATAGATACAATAATCAGGCTCATACATATTGCAAAAGCTAAGCTCATCATTGGTTCCCAGTTAGATGCAAACCCCCTCCTGTTTCAACATACTTCGGATGCTTGTGGCTGCTCAACCCAAACTAAGCTCCTGTTTTCTCATCCTGTATTCATACAACTCTCTAATGTCCTTGAGCAAGGGTCCAATATCTTACCGCTTAATGCTTACTGCCTAACCAGCTGTATTCTATCATGTCTTCTTTCCTCTAGCCAGGTCTCCACAAAACTCCCCACATCCCCCCAAGAAGCATATGAAAAGGGACACTGGGAAAACCTAGGAGACATGTTGAATGATGCTATCGGCTTGTGTAAATTGGTATCATCCATTATACACCAGCTAGAAGCTGAGCGTGCTGCAGCTGCTGCCATGAAAGCAGAAAATGCTGTACCATCTGCGTTCCCAGTAGATGCTAAAAAGTTCTTTGGAGGTGGTGACTTTATAGTGCCATCGGCTCCACCTCTAGAAGAGGTGAGCATGGATGTGAGCCCAGAACCCCCTAGAGCACCGTTGCAGGAGCTGAATGCATGCATTGCTTCTCCTCCCCTCCCACCCACCCTTCACCATCCTGCCCCGTCCCATCCTTCTGCTGTGCCTGAAGGAGTACCTGGCAGAGAACGAAAGGTACGCTTTACAAATGACACTATGGATCTGCCATTGCCCCTGAGCTCATCAACCCCTGAGTGTATTCCTCTTCCATCATCACCCCCAGCATCTAGTGAAGTTGAAGATCAACAAAGACAATTATTAAAGGAAGAATTAATATGACACAGAGAAGATATGAAACAGACTTTGGCCCATTTGGAAGAACTGATGGAAAAAACAAAAGCAACAGCTAATCAACTGTTGGAAAGGAGTAATGAATTAACCAACCCAGAGATTAAAGCACCACCCCACAGGTGCTCAGAGACCCCTGGCCAGACGATGATGATCCGGCTAAGAAATGGAGAGGCCTCATCCGTGATGCGGTAATTGAAGGAGAATTTATTCCACAAACCTTTCCAGTAATAGCAGCACAAAGAAAATGTCAACGGGCACCTTTAGATTGGAAGTTGTTAAGGGAAGGCCAGAAAGCGGTAATGCAATATGGCTTGTCCAACCCATACGTTCAGACGTTACTGGATCATATTTTCGCCAGTGGATTGATGACTCCATTTGACTGCCGGAAGCTAGCAGAAACCTTCCTGAAGCCCACTCAGGTATTGCTATGGGAGTCTGAATGGGAAAAAAGAGTTGATGTGGCAGTAGTAGAAAATATGGACTTACAACAGGGAGATCCGCGGTGAGTCGTCACAGCAGATATGATGTTGGGTAAAGGACCGTTTGCTGACCCTCAGGTACAAGCCCGACTGCATAAGGCTATTTTGCAGCAAATGCAGACACTGGCTCGTCAAGCATTTAAGATTGTTCCTGACATGGGGGTGCCAGTTCCCTCATATACAACTATTATACAGAAACCTAATGAGCCTTTTATGACCTTTTTAGACCGTCTAAGAGCAGCTCTGGATCGTATACCACACATGTCAACTGAAGGAAAGGCGGAAATAGGGTTACACTTAGCAGTTGCTAACGCTAACCATGACTGCAAAGATCCTGCAGGCTCTCCCCTGGACAGCAACTTTGGTCGACATGATAGAAGCCTGCTCTAGGGTAGGATCATCAGCACATTTAGCTGAAGCTATGGCAACAGCATTGAAACCTTTAGTTCAACCTCACAAAGGAAATCGGAAGCCAAAATGCTTTAACTGTGGAAAAATAGGACATGTGAAAAATCAATGTCGGTCCAGACCACTGGTATGGACAAACAGCTCCATCAGACCATCGGGGTCCAACGGCACATTTCATGGCAATCGTTACAGATGTGGCAAGTTTGGCCATAGAGCCACTGAGTGCCGCTCTCGAGTGGCCAGACATACAATGCCTAAGGGAAATGGGTTAACAAGCGCAAAAAGGGTGAGTGCGATGACACAAAAACACCCTTCAGCACCAAGAGCTGCCTGGATGGCCTCAGATCAGCCACTGCAGGAAGCGCAGGAGTGGATGTGGAAACAGCAGTAGATGGAACCATCCACAACACGGAGGTAACGGTTATCTCATCTAACGCTAACGGACCCCTTGGCTATGGATTAAGTGCTTTGCTTTTAGGACGGTCATCGGCCTCTCGACGGGGTATTTTTGTGCTCCTCGGTGTTATTGATGCGGATTATGAAGGAACTATTGGAATAATGGTTAAAGTTTGGCAGCCGCCAGTTCATACACCTAAAGGAACTAAAATAGCTCAATTAGTTCCTTTCAGAGCTAAAGTTCCTTTTGCAGGAAGTCGTAAGCGTTGAGATGGTGGTTTTGGATCCAAGCCAACCTGTTCTTTGCTAAGGTGGCATTTTACTGTCTTGACGGATGATAAGTAGATGTTAAAGCTTTATGTTCTTGTATCAGAGAATATTGGGCATTTTCTCTAAATGAGGCTATGCAATTGTTGAAATGAGAGGTGGTACTTTTGAGGCAGCCTCTACAGAGCTGAAGAAGACAGAATCATGCTGTCATTTACAGAACCTATGCCCAGGGCCTGCACTCAGAACAAGCATGCAAAAGCTGATAAACGAAAACAAAACTCCTCCTCATTGATCTATTGTAACGTCTGTGCTTTGTAATTCAACATTGCAGTGTATTTCAGCTGACAGTTACCAACCATAGGATAGGAAAATAAGCTGTTACCTGCTTCCTATTTATTGCTGTTTCATTTGTGAATGCCTTGTTTTGATTTAACGTGACAAAGTGATTACCTAAATAGAAGGTTTCTATCTCTGCAAATGGACAGGTGAAGCCCTTGGGAGGATTTCTTTTTAAATGAAAGTAGAAAATACCACCTAATAGTAACCCCTATTTAAGCACATAATAATTCCCATTTCCAGGTGGCCATGAGCCAGCAATGTGCCCTCGTGGTCAAGAAGGCCAACGGCATCCTGGGATGCATCAAGAAGAGTGTGGCCAGCAGGTCAAGGCAGGTTCTGCTCCCCCTCTACTCTGCCCTGGTGAGGGCAGAAGTCTGAAGTCCTGTGTTCAGTTCTGGGCTCCTCAGCTCAAGAGGGACAGGGAATTGCTGGAGAGAGTCCAGTGCAGGGACAGCAAGATAATCAGGGAACTGGAGCATCTTCCTTATGAGGAAAGGCTGAGGGAACTGGGGCTGTTTAGTCTGGAGGAGACTGCAGGGGCAATCTTATTAATATTTACAAATATCTAAATGGTGCATGTCAGGAGGTTGGGACATCCCTTTTTTCTGTTGTAGTCAATGACAGGACAAGGGCTAATGGGGTGAAGCTGGAACACAAAAAGTACCATTTAAACAGAAGTAGAAGCTCTTTTACTGAGTGTGAGGGAGCCCTGGCACAGGCTGCCCAGGGAGGGTGTGGAGTCTCCTTCCTTGGAAGTTTTCAAGACCCACCTGGACATGTTCCTATGTGACATGATCTAGGTGACCCTGCTTCTGCAGGGGGGGTTGGACTAGATGATCTCTAAAGGTCCCTTCCAACCCCTACCATTCCATGATTCTTAGATGTTATGACCAAAAAAGCAAATTAAAAATAATGCCCTAGATTTTGCTTCATCTAGGCCAGAAGTTTTACTTACAGTTATTCAGCATTCAGAAATCACTGTAAGACTGTCTTTTCCGATTAGCTCTCATGGGTGATATTTTTATATGTATACATTGCATTATAAAGAATATAAAGTTTCATCTACTAGCATTGTGAAAGCTTGTACAAAACCCAACTCCTTGTCAGTCCTTTTGTTCTAGTACAGACTCAAAATATCATCTGAGATACTACTAGTTCCAGAAGTTCTGAAAGGCAGGATATGTATGAACCATGTGGTAGTTAGGGAAATAGTTAACATGGTGTGTAAGGCTTTGATTTTTAAAAATATCCAGAATCACTAATAAAAAAGTGAAAAGTGATCACCAAAACTCACTCTACACCAACTCTGTATCATTTTACTTACTATGAGACAGTTACTTCTTTTCAAATCCAAGATTTTAAATGATGTGCCCAGGCTTGCACAGAAACCAATGGCAGGGACAGGATTTGAATAAAAGTTCTTAAAAATCTATTATCTTTCTAGATTGTTACTCAGACAATATACAAGATTGCATGAAATCATGGAAACAACACCACTTTTTGTGTTTGAGGTGTACTCTACACTGAAGTCACTGAGGAAGTAAGAAATTTTCATTATCTAGCAAACTTTCAGAATGGCCTGAACTAATGAAGCAGGGCTTATTCACCAGGGCTTGGCATCCCTTCTTTACAGTCACAACATGGCACTGCAAAATGCCATAGCTCTTTCCTCAAATGTTAGAACAGTAAAGAGTTAGCATCCTTGTACTTTAGATCATGAAAAAAACACAGTGCAAGATTAGAAGATATTTTCTAAATGAGATAATGAGAAAAGAGAAAGACACATTGTGGGGGGGGGTTAGCATTTGCATTTTGTTCAGGTATGGATATACTGGAAACACCACATAAAGCACAGACACAGAACACTGTGCTGGTAATATCTGACAACTGTAGATTGTACATGTAAAGCCATACAGTGTCAGTCATCTCCTGGAAACAGTACATCCACACCTCAGAACAATCTTTCACATGCATTAACTCTCTCGGGAGTTCAAGAAAAAAAAGATGTACCACTTCCACATCTCCAACTGCAAAGTACCTCTGGTATTTTCTTTTTAAGGATATTTTAGAATGAAGATTCAGTGCAGAGTCCTAGCAACATTATTCTGCTGAATACTATTATGTTTCACGGGATAACTCTCAATGTTAAAAAAACCCGTGAACTACCGTCAGTTTTAATGTTTCTGACACAGATTAAACAATATTGTTTTACCATTGACTAATTTGCTGAGTTTTGATTTTTGTGGATGAATGCATCCTGGTTTCACGGCTATGCCAGGCTTATGTCAATGACCACACATCTACTGCTGTGTTTCCAGTTAATCTAATGATAACCATTATTCTACTGGTCCCTTTGCCCTACACTACTCTCTAAGAGTTCATTCCGTAACCTGTACTGGTACATGGGGTTATTCTTTCCCAGATACAACACTCTACCTTTGCCCTTGTTGAATTTCACTAGATTTCTCCCAGCCCAACCCTCCAGCCCTTCCAGGTCTTGTTGAATGGCAGCACAGCCTTCTGGTGTGTCGGCCACTGCCCCCAGATTAGTATCATCAGCAAACTTGCTGACAGTGTCCTCTCTTCCCTCATCAAGGTAATTACTGAATATATGTGCTCTCATGGCCAAGAAGCCAGTGACATCCTGGGGTGTATTAGAAGGGCTGTGGGCAGTAGGTTGAGAGAGGTTCTCTTTCCTCTCTACTCTGCCCTCGGGAGACCACATCTGGAATATTGTGTCCAGTTCTGGGCCCCTCAGTTCAAGAAGGACAGGGAGCTGCTGGAAAGAGATCAGAACAGGGACACACAGATGATGGAGTGGAGCATCTCCCTTGTGACGAAGGGCTGAAGGAGCTGGGGCTCTTTAGCTTGGAGGAGACTGAGGGGTGAACTAATTAACGTTTACAAATACATAAGGGCAGGTGTCAGGAGGATGAAGCCAGGCTCTTCTCAATGATGGCCAATGACAGGACAAGGAAGAGAGATTCCAAAGAAACACATGGAAGAATTTCTTTACTGTGAGGGTGACGGAGCACTGGAACAGGCTGCCCTGATGGGTTGTGGAGCCGCCTCCTCTGGAGACATTCAAAACCCACTTGGATGAGTTCCTGTGTGACTTACTCTAGGTGCTTCTGCTCCGGCAGGGGGGTTGGACTGGATTATCTTTCAAAGTCACTTCCACCCCTTTAGATTTTATGATTCCGTGATTCTATGATTTTAATTCCTTTTTCTCAAAGAGTATAATATTTCATTACTTTGCTTTAAATAGTAGTTTTCAAAAATACCTCTGGTACGGATACAAATTACACAGGCAATACCCCTCCAGCAGCCTTCTGCAAATCGCTTCACTACTAGGCAGCACTCTTCCGACATAACACTTTGGCAGCAAAATGTATACAGTGTTTCCCCAGTATGTAGTGCTTTCAGGCACAAATCAAGGCCAGCTCCGTCCTGGGTAGAGAGTGTTGCGAAGTCTGTATGAACAGTTCACTGTGCCTACTGTACAGGTTCCAAGAGATCCTGCCGAAATTCTCAGCTCTTCTGCATTTTAATACATACATATGTGTGTTCCTATTGGCTTCAAAGTCTGAAGGATGGTTGTGGGATTGTGAATATATAGTAAACAGGAAACCATGCTGAGTGGCCTGGCTGCTATGTGCTATCCATTGGTTTAGGTCCTCCTAAACCAGAATGAATGGTTTTCTTTCAAGAATTCCTTACTTTAGCATGTTTATGTTTGAAGGCAAAACTTGTATTTTGTTAGTTCTCTGTTCAAATACACAGCCATAAACTTTTAAAATAAAGATACGTATTTATTAATGTTGCAAGTTCTACTAAATTTTGTGCAAGACTGGTTATAGTTGTGAAGCATTAATAGGGAACAAAATTATGGATATGAAGATTGAATATGGTAGTTGATTTTTTTTATGCAAGAACCACTTCTCAGCAGCATCTTTTCACCATTTTCTTTCCACCAGTATCAGTTACTGATATTTTCTGAAACACTGGCAAATGCCAACTGCTGATAAACATCTTGAAGTAGTTCTGTCACTGTCAATGTGTTTAAATGTTCTTTTAATCACTTTCTGCAAACTGCACAGTGCTGTACTTCTTTAAACTCAATTAAGTTAATCTCTTTTCATTGGATCCATACTGCAGACAGTGCTGGACTTCATAAAACCTTCACTTTCCCTATTAAAGATAGGCTTTATAGTCAGTAAGGTTTTGAGACTTGTCAGTTATTTCTATATCAAAATGGGTTTTTTCCGCCTTTTTCCTGATCTTCTGGACAGAACTGTCTTGAGGAGAGGCTCACGAGACAGAAAATAACAGGGTAACATCTCCAGAATTTTTAGCTGCCCATAAGCAGTGCTCCCAGCTGCAGATGCAGTTGCAGATGGTCCTCATTTTTTTCTGCTTGCATAATTACTCTTCATGAATATTTTTATTGGTGTTTATTTTTAATGTCTTCTTGTCTCACTGATAAATGACCTTTCCTTGAGTCTTAACATATTTTTATGGATCTCAACGAACAGTTCAATGCCCTAAACATTTGAAACCCTTTTTTTAAGTCAAATTATACCTTTAGACTTTGGCTGTGCTGCTGAAGAAGGATGCACTTCTCCTTAAAAACTGAACAAGAATGGAGCAAAGCTCCAACCTGGAAAATCATGTATCTTCCTAGCTAGAGACATACGATCCAACGTGGCTTTCAACTTGTAACAAAAATTCTGTTTCTGAGATAGATAAAGATATTGTATATGTTACTAAAAAAAAAACCCAAAGAGAGTATCTTTCCCATGAAAAAACCCACAAACGTGCAGCTGTTACAGTGATCAGATTTTAAAGGGTCTTCAAAGGCTGGAAGAAAGGTTCATTTCTTCACAGCCTACATCTGCTTTTTGCAGCCATTTTTACACTTTGCTTTCAGTTGGCTGTTTATTTTTCACTTGTGAAAGCTAACATGCAGTAACAAGACACAGAAACAACATGCCGACCTAGGCGGTGGGAAGCGTCTACCTGAGTTAATGACCATGGCAGAAACACATTGCCTAATTTCCCTCCTCCCGCCCCCTTCAAGATTTTTGAACGAAGAATACAACCACTTCATTCATCTGGCTGTCAAAAAAATATGTTACACCACCAGCCTTTCCAGAGTTTCATTGCACCCGCACAGTCGGCTTTTCCCCACACGTGGCTTTCCAGAAACTCAAGCGCCTGCAGCGAGGACAGGAAATCTCTCCCTGAGCTCCACCGCTGGGGAAGGGCTGTGCCTCAGCCCCGCGGTCGGGCGAGTGGCAAAGGCCGGCGGCAGCGCAGCAGCTATCGGAGGTTTATCGGGACCGGCCGCGGCGCGCGTCTCCGCCGCAGCCCGAACGCCGCCGGGCGCACCCCGCTCAGGACACGCGGCGCTGCCTCAGCCTCAGCCCCGGCCCCAGCCCTGTCCCCGCCCCCGCGGCGCGGCGCCTCCGGCGGTGGGCTCCGGGGCGGGGCTGCCCGGGAGCGCGGAGTCTCCCTGCGGCTGCCAGTCTGCCTCAGCGCTCCGCACTTCCTGCGCTGTGCCGCTCAGCCCGCGGCGAGGCGCGGCCGGCCGTTGCCCGCCTGCCGCCGCGCCCGTCGCAGCGGGCGCTGGGAGCCGCGGCATCGGCGGCATCGGCTTTCACTTTCCTGCTCGGCCAGGTGAGGTGAGTGGCAGCGGCGGGACTGGGGGCTGGCGCTGACGGGGCTGGCGCCAGTCCCGAACCCCCTGCCCCGACAACCTCTGCGGCGGCAGAAGCGGGCGGCGGCGGGGCTCGTCGGCCTGGGCCGGGGGCAGGAGGGCTGGGCGGTGTGGCATGAGGGACCGCGGGCCGCGGCCTGCCGCTGCTGGGCTGGATCCGCTACCCCGCGGGGTTCGTCTGTGCCGGCTCCAGCAGCCGACGGCGGGCGAGGGCAGGCAAGCGGCGCGTCCGGCGCGGAGTGTGAGAGGGGCGGCCGGCGCTGGTCTTGGCGGGTGGGGAGGCCAGCGGGGCGGGCGGCAAGGTGCGGCCCTGGGCGGGCTGCGTGCCCCGGCAGCTTCCACCTCGCCGCGGTAGTTGCCTGCGAAGGTACCGGCACAGTGCGTGTGGTTTTAGCTCGCTTGCCCGCCTCAGACTGATAGCGTTGTATTGTATTACTTCCATGTTGCTGTATTATTACTGTATCGCTACATATTTCTTCAGTCCGATTTGGGTTTTTTGGACAAAGAGAAGCACATTGAGTTTGAAACAACTCAGCAGAGGTAAAAATAATGATGATGTTAGAAATCAGAAAGGGACACAACTAGGCAGGGTGCAAGATATTCTCCTCCGGGCCCCCCTTGCCGGGAACAATCATACCGGATGGTCATTCGAGGCCCATTCCAACGAGGGCTGTGACCTGAAATTGTTCACCCTCCTTTAGAGTGAGCTTTAGAACCTCATCCGGTTCCCCACTTTCCCTCCCCATGGGCAGAGAGCTGTGGAGGTCTCTCTTCTTACCTGCTGTGGAATGACTGATGGCTTTTCACAAATTTGTCCCTTCCCGCTTGGAAAAACATTTCCCTCGCTGCTTCAGGAACTTTGAGCTCTTGAGTACACAGTAAATGTACCTAGTAAACCTTTTTAGCCAGTAAAAAGGTTTATTTCCTGCACCCAGGATGTTTGCTTTGCTTCGCATTATTGGATTCCTTTGTCAGCTTGAAGATGGGCATACTTGATCAGGTTTTTAATTAACCTTGCTCATAGATTGAGTCTTTGTAAATGGCCCTTTATCTAACGCCTTAACAGGTCTTTACTCATGAAGAACTATTATTGTTGATTTTTGGCTTAGTTTTTCTCAGTAGGGAGATTTGCATGTTTGACTGTGAAACCATACAGGTAGTGTTACAGTGGTGGGGGGATGGTAGCAGTTTTGTGGTTTTCTTACCACATATCTAAGCTTATGGCACTCCATTTCCTGATATGTGGGCTTTGGGTTTTTTTTTTTTTAAGATCAAGTGAGTGACCTACAAATTGTGATCCTAAGAAGATAGTTCATGTTGTAGGAGAAAAGTAATGACAATAGGGTATTTTCCTACAAGGAAATCAACAGTCTGACTGACTGTTGGGATCCTTTTGGTACATAAGTTTGTGTGTTTAATTTTGTTTTCATATGTGGTATTTTCAGGTGGTAGTCAGTACCACCAAGTAGACAGAATCTTGAATGAGATAAAGGGCAGGACTTTGTGGGTGATTGTTTATTAGCTTCTTGTACGGTGGTCAAGTGAAAGAAGAGAATTCCCAACTTGAGATGAGTGGACGAGTGATAACAATCACCCTCCCCTGAACACACACATTTTTTCAGTATTTTCGTACTCTTCTGATCTGTTACTTCTAGTTTAAAATGCATTAGAAAAGGAAGACCTAAGATCAAAATTGAGTATCAAATGAAGGTCATTGCTTCAGCAGTTGCTGCATGTGTTGGATCTTAAATGCTTCTCCCCTTCATATTCTTGTGAAAAGTGTAACTTGGCAAGTTAGGTTAATAGTGACTTGGTGACATCCAACTGCATCTGTGTTTGAGTATTTGATTTTTGGAGGTGGTTGCCACTCTGAAGTGAGCAAGCCAGTCTAAAGCATGGAAGTTTGAAAAGTAGCTGCTGTTGCATGTCTCAGGAGGTTGTTTTTTTTTTTTCTTTCAGCCTGCAGTTTGTGGATTCATGTGAAAGGTATGTAGAAAGTTTGTGGTCAGCAGGCTTGAGTTCATGGTGCAAACTTTAAGTCTCTATTGGAAAAACTTTCATTTGACCTCTTTTGACTTGCAAACTTGACCAAAAAAACCCCCACAGAACACTTTTGCTGCAGAGGATTATAAGAAATCTGTGTGCTGTGTTTTATGATCACATGACACCCAGTTTCTGATGCCTGTCAGCAGTCAGTGCGCTCTCGAGAGCATGAAGATTGCTGCTGGCGGTAACTGTTTCTTGCCACGTGACTGTCAATGGTGTTACTTGTGGGTAACATGTATCCAAGAACCAAGTATTGGACTTCTCTTTCGAGGCTGATCGCTGCTGTTTGCTAACCATATTTAAAACTGGAAATAAAGAAGTTTGACTCATGTTTGTCACTTCTCTGTTCCCACCTGCCACTACACAATCACCCCTTTTTTGGAAGACTGGACACAAATGTTTTCTCTCTGATTCACTTATTTTAAAAATTACTTTTTAAAAAAGCTGTGCCTAAACTTTTGAATAATACCCACTTTACCTTTTAGTTTGATACAGTTGTGTCTGGGCATAACTAACAAACTGTTGTCAATGTCAGAGGTGTCGTGGTTTTGCCCAGCTGGGAACAAAGAGCCACGAGGGTGCTCGCTCGCTCCTCCCCTCCCGGTGGAGTGGGAAGGGGAACCAGAGAAAAAGGGGAAAACCCGTGTAGGTTGAAATAAGAGCTGTTTAATAGAACAACAATAAGAATGAACAGGTTCAGGGGGAAAAAAGGAACAGTTTTAACAGTACACGAGGGGAATATACAAAAGGAATGGCGCGTGCCGCGGCTGCTCACCACCCGGGACCCGGCGCGACCCCCCTCCGACCGGCAGCCCCGCCTGTGCTCCCCAAGCCCCGCCCCCGACTGGCTCCCTGCCTCTAGGTACTGGGCATGATGTCAGTATGGCATCGAATACCTGTTGGCCAGCCCAGGTCAGCTGCCCATGCTGTGCCCCTTCCTACTTCCTCATCAAAGTTAACTCTATCCTAGCCAAAACCAGGACATTCCACCCCTTATTCTATACCATCTACATCATGCCTAGTTTTACAATATACAACATCTGAGCACCACATTTCCTCTCCCTGAAAAAATAGGGGCACACACAGAGAAGTATATAATTCCCTCAGTTTATAGGCCAGCCCCCTAACATTCCCGTTAAGTCCGTTTAGCCATTTAGTTCATAACGTCAGGTCTTATTCATCATAAATCTTTCACAGCAGGGCAGATGGGGTGTGTGTGTAGGATAGGTCACTGCATGCAGTATCAGGATTTTGCAGTTGGTCTTTTAGGTGTGTCTTATCTGTAAGTTGAAAGCACTGATCTTGAGGACGTCACTGGGCACCAATTCACATTCTGCTATTCTGTATCTTGCTTGTCCATGTCCATCTTTCGGTGATCTGGGTGGTCCTTACTGTAGTGTCAGTGATATGGCATAGAGCAACTATGGTAATGATGACATACAACAACAATGCTATTTAACAACTAACATAATGCAATTTGATTCAACGAATTCACAGGCTATTCTCACCCAAAATCAATTTTCCTTGAGGTACACACTGGGTTGTCCCATCCTTACACATCACCCACCAAGTGTACCGAGGTCCCTGAGCAAAAACAATCCCACGAATGGGTTTACCTTTACCCAAGGTAGGACTCACCCATACTGCTTTCCCTAACAGATCTTTTACGTGCACTACAGGGACTTTGTCCCCTTCTACAGTATGTAAAAGTTCTGATTGGGCAGGGCCAGCTCTGTTCACAGATCCTCTGGAGTTGACTAGCCAGGTGGCCTTTTCTAAATTTGTGTCCCAATGTTTGAATGTTCCACCCCCCATTGCTCTCAGTGTGGTCTTCAATAGTCCATTGTGTTGTTCAACTTTTCCTGAGGCTGGTGCATGATAGGGGATGTGATAAACCCATTCAATGCCATGCTCTTTGTCCCAGGCATCTATGAGGTTGTTCCTGAAGTGCGTCCCATTGTCTGACTCAGTTCTTTCTGGGGTGCCATGTCGCCAGAGGACTTTCCTTTCAAGGCCCTGGATGGTGCTCCGAGCGGTGGCATGAGACACAGGATACGTTTCCAACCAGCCGGTGGTCGCCTCCACCATTGTTAGCACATGTCGTTTGCCTTGGCGAGTCTGTGGCAGTGTGATATAATCAATCTGCCAGGCCTCTCCGTATTTATATTTCTGCCATCGTCCTCCATACCATATGGGCTTCCACCGCTTGGCTTGTCTGATTGTAGCACACGTCTTACACTCATGGACAACCTGTGCAATGGCATCCAAGGTTAAATCCAGCCCTTGATCACGAGCCCATTTATAGGTGGCATCTCTGCCTTGATGACCTGAGGTGTCATGGGCCCACCGAGCTAAAAATAACTCCCCCTTGTGTTGCCAGTCTAAATCTATCTGAGCTGCTCCAATCTTTGCAGCCTTGTCCACTTGCTGGTTATGCAGATGTTCTTCAGTGGCCCTGTTCTTAGGTATATGGGCATCTACATGGCGCACTTTCACAACCAGCTTCTCCAGCCGAGCAGCAATGTCTTGCCATATTGGGGCAGCCCAGATGGGTTTGCCCCGTCGTTGCCAGTTGTTCTGCTTCCATTGCTGTAACCACCCCCACACAGCATTTGCTGCCATCCACGAGTCAGTGTAGAGATAAAGCCTTGGCCAGTTTTCTCGTTCAGCAATGTCTAAAGCTAACTGGATGGCTTTTACCTCTGCAAACTGGCTTGATTCACCCTCTCCTTCTGCAGCTTCTGAAACTTTGCATGCGGGACTCCACACAGCTGCCTTCCACCTCCGATGCTTCCCCACAAGATGACAGGACCCATCGGTGAACAGGGCATACCGCTTCTCATCTTCTGGAAGTTCCTCATATGATGGGGCCTCTTCAGCATGGGTTGCCTCCTTTTCTGGTGATATTTCACTGTCTTCACACTCTGGCCAGTTCGTGATCAGTTCCAGAACTCCAGGGCGGCTAGAACTTCCTACACGAGCTCGTTGTGTGATCAATGCGATCCACTTACTCCGTGCAGCATCAGTTGCATGATGTGTGGAGGAGGCCCTCCCTTTGAACATCCAGCCCAGCACTGGCAGTTGGGGTGCTAGGAGAAGTTGTGTTTCTGTGCCGATCACTTCTGATGCAGCTTGAACCCCTTCATATGCCGCCAGGATCTCCTTCTCAGTTGGAGTGCATCGGGCCTCGGATCCTCTGTATCCCCGACTCCAGAATCCAAGGGGTCGGCCTCGACCCTCCCCAGGCGCTCTCTGCCAAAGACTCCAAGTAGGGCCATTCTCCCCAGCTGCGGTGTAGAGCACATTTTTAACATCTGGTCCTGTCCGGACTGGCCCAAGTGCCATTGCATGAACTATCTCCTGTTTAATTTGTTCAAAACTTTGTTGCTGTTCAGGACCCCATTCAACACCTAGGAAAGCTTGTGTTTCCTTTTTGCTAGTTGGGGGAGACATGGCTGCAATTTTGTTGATCACATCTATTGGGATATGGCGACGTCCATCCTGCCATTTTACTCCTAAAAACTGGATCTCCTGCGCAGGCCCTCTGACCTTACTTCGTTTAATGGCAAAACCAGCCTTCAGAAGAATTTGAATTATCTTCTTTCCCTTCTCAAGAACTTCCTCTGCTGAGTCACCCCACACAACAATGTCATCAATGTATTGCAGGTGTTCTGGGGCCTCGCCCTTCTCCAGAGTGGCCTGGATCAGTCCATGGCAGATGGTGGGGCTGTGTTTCCACCCCTGGGGCAGTCGATTCCAGGTATACTGAACCCCTCTCCAAGTGAAAGCGAACTGGGACCTGCACTCTACTGCCAAAGGAATTGAGAAGAATGCATTGGCAATATCAACGGTGGCATACCATTTGGCTGCCTTGCACTCCAGTTCATATTGGAGTTCCAGCATGTCCGGCACAGCTGCGCTCAGCGGTGGCGTGACTTCACTCAGGCCACGATAGTCTACTGTCAGTCTCCACTCTCCAGTAGACTTTCACACTGGCCATATGGGACTGTTAAAGGGTGAGTGAGTTTTGCTGATCACCCCTTGGCTCTCCAGTTGGCGAATCAACTTATGAATGGGAATCACTGAATCTCTGCTGGTGCGATATTGCCGCCGGTGCACTGTTGTGGTTGCAATTGGTACCTGTTGCTCCTCAACCTTCAGCAACCCCACAACAGAAGGGTCCTCTGAAAGACCAGGCATGCTGGATAGTTGTTCAATTTCCTCTGTCTCCACTGCAGCCACACCAAAGGCCCACTGGTACCCTTTTGGGTCCTTAAAATACCCTCTCTTAAGGTAGTCTATGCCCAGGATACACGGGGCTTCTGGGCCTGTTACAATGGGGTGTTTGTGCCACTCATCCCCAGTTAAACTCACTTCAGCTTCTAACAAGGTTAGCTGTTGAGATCCCCCTGTCACTCCAGAAATACAAACAGATTCTGTCCCTTTACAACTTGATGGCATCAGAGTGCACTGTGCTCCAGTATCCACTAAAGCCTTGTACTCTTGTGGGTTTGATGTGCCAGGCCATCGGATCCACACTGTCCAATAAACTCGGTTGTCCCTCTCCTCCACCTGGCTGAAGGCAGGGCCTCCCTAGTACTGGCCATGGCAGTCATTGGATACCTTTTGTAGAAAAGAGCTAGAAGTCCCCTCGAGGGGACTAGAAAAGAGCTAGAAGTCCCCTCGAGGGGACTAGAATAGAGCTCAACCCTTCTATTCTGTCTAGGGAGTTGCTCACTGGAAACTGGAGCAGCATCTTTCCAAGAGAAATTGCTCCTTGTAGCGGTTTTTCCCCGTAGCTGCCGTGCCCGTGCCCTTAAGGCCGAAGTAGGTTGCCCATGCCACTTGTTCATGTTCTCTCCCTGGTCCCGCAGGTAAGACCACAAAGCACCTCGTGGTGTCTGCCCTCTATATTCCCTCTCTTGAACAGAGGGACATCTACTAATAGCTGAAGCGTGGACTCGGGCAGGTGGAGTGCGGGACATATCTTCTTTGAATTGGTGGAACTCTTTTGACATTTTATCTACAGCCGAGACAACAGCCTGTAGGGAGGAAGACAGACTTTCTTCATATTGCCGAAGTTGAACACCCATTTCCCCCACTGTTTTCCCCTCACCTTCTTTCCAGGAGATGACTGCCAATGAATTAGCATAAGATGATGGTGCACTTTGCAGAAATCTTCGCCACATAGACTGTGTGCACTGGACCTCATCTGGGTCTGTTGGTAACTGCTCATTATAAATCATTTCCCGCACAGCTGGATACCTTTGTCCATTGTGGTCCACTTGCCTGGGTGGCATATGATATCTTCTTTGAAGGGGTATCTTTCCCTCACACCAGACAAAAGTCTTCTCCAGAGGCTGAGGACTTCTGTCTTCCTTCCAATCGCCTTGTCAATGCCGCCATCCCGGGACAGGGAGCCCAGCTGCCTGGCTTCCCTGCCCTCCAAGTCCAAGCTGTGGGCCCCATTCTCCCAGCATCGGAGCAGCCAGGCGACAAGGTGCTCGCTTGGGTGGCGACTGTAATCTTTTCGCACTTCTCGCAGTTCGCTCAGGGACAAGGATCGGGTGATTATCTCTGGCTCTGGCTCTGACTCTTCCTCCCGTTCCCGTGATGATACTGGTTCATCTTCATCCCTCACAAGGCGAACTGATTTTTTTATGTGTTTCCTTTTCTGGACAGGAGCAACTGACACTGCCACAGGTTGATCCTCTGATTCAGGATCAGTGTCTGCTGTTGGAGTTAGGGCAGCAACAGCATCAGTTGCCTCAGTTTGAATAGCCACAGTGGTTGCTAGGGTGGCATTCCTAATCTGTACAAGTAAAAAACTCTTCCAATACCTGTTCATATTCTTCTGTATATCAATCCCTCCATAGCTGCCCAACCTCATAACAGTCTGGAAAACACATTTCACAACTCTACCCAAGAAAAACACCCTACCTAGAGGACAGAACAATAAAACCACAATGGCTGGGACATCCCAAGTGCGTTCGGAATTGTCAAAAGCTATTGCAGTTAACTTGAATGAGTAAGGGAGGATGGAAAAAATGGAAAAATTACGTCCCTCCATTTTTCCCATGAACTGAGTGCCATTACTGTCACTACCTTCTGAAAATAAATGTCCAAGTTGCAGAAATGCCAACCCAGTCATGTACAAGTACTGGCCTAGCTCCATACCCAGTGATACAACCATGCCATAAGCCAGTAACAACCAGTACATCAGAACGAGTGCTTTCGTCCCTTTTCCAAAGGACGTAAACACTATCAGAGAGAATACATAGTGCATATGACAAATTATGGGCCAACAGCAGTTAAGCAAATACATCAACATTGTGACAATTGTTTCAGCCTACTGTGTCTTATTTCAACCCTGCGGGCCCCACGTTGGGCGCCAAATATGTCGTGGTTTTGCCCAGCCGGGAACAAAGAGCCACGAGGGTGCTCGCTCACTCCTCCCCTCCCGGTGGAGTGGGAAGGGGAACCAGAGAAAAAGGGGAAAAACCCGCGTAGGTTGAAATAAGAGCTGTTTAATAGAACAACAATAAGAATGAACAGGTTCAGGGGGAAAAAAGGAACAGTTTTAACAGTACACGAGGGGAATATACAAAAGGAATGGCGCGTGCCGCGGCTGCTCACCACCCGGGACCCGACGCGACTCCCCCTCCGACCGGCAGCCCCGCCTGTGCTCCCCAAGCCCCGCCCCCGACTGGCTCCCTGCCTCTAGGTACTGGGCATGATGTCAGTATGGCATCGAATACCTGTTGGCCAGCCCAGGTCAGCTGCCCATGCTGTGCCCCTTCCTACTTCCTCATCAAAGTTAACTCTATCCTAGCCAAACCAGGACAAGAGGTTTTGACTGTCTTGGTTAAGCCAGTATATTTTTATTCATGCAGTCAGATAGAAGAATTTCATGGCAGTATCTGAAATAAAACAGGTAACTTCTTCCAGAATCTCACTGAGAAATTGGGGTGGAATCTGGAAAAGGTGAGGATAACACTATTGTCTATCACAAGGGTCCCTCAATGGGATGATGTTCCCCCAGCCTAAGCAAAGCTGTTGTCTTGGTGGCCACTGTGGTGGAGATGGAGTAGTGAATCCTCTCAGTGCTGTTTGGTAGCACTCAAGTCCTTGTCATTTTTTAAATACAGTATTTTATTCCGGTAAGCAAGAGTAAATGAATTATCTTGTTTTTAGCTGATGTGATCACAGAATCTCAAGGGCTTGGAAGGGACTTGAAAGATCATCTAGTCCAAGCCCCCTGCCAGAGCAGGACTACCTAGAGTAGATCACACAGGAACTCATCCAGGTGGGTTTTGAATGTTTCCAGAGAAGGAGACTCCACAACCCATCTGGGCAGCCTGTTCCAGTGCTCTGACACCCTTACAGGAAAGAAATTCTTCCTTGTATTTCCTTGGAACCTCTTATGTTCCAGTTTATACCCATTGTCCCTTGTCCTGTCATTGGCCATCATTGAGAAGAGCCTGGCTTCATCCTTCTGACACCCATCCTTTATGTATTTGTAAACATTAATGAGGTCACCCTCAGTCTCCTCTTCTCCAAGCTAAAGACTCCCAGCCCCCTCAGCCTTTCACAGTAAGGGAGATGCTCCACTCCATCATCTGTGTGTCCCTGTTCTGATCTCTTTCCAGCAACTCCCTGTCCTTCTTGAACTGAGGGGCCCAGAACTGGACACAGTATTCCAGATGTGGTCTCCCGAGGGCAGAGTAGAGAGGGAGGAGAACCTCTCTCAACCTACTGCCCACAGCCCTTCTAATACACCCCAGGATGTCATTGGCCTTCTTGACCACGAGGGCACATTACTGGCTCATGCTCATCCTGCTGCCCACCAAGACCCCCAGGTCCCTTTCCCCTACACTACTCTTCAAGAGTTCATTCCCCAACTTATACTGGTACATGGGGTTAATCTTTCCCAGATGCAAGGCTCGACACTTGCCCTCATTGCAGTTCATTAGATTTCTCTCCGCTCAAGTCTCCAGCCTGCCCAGGTGATCGTGCTGATCATCCTCATTTTCCATATGTTATTCATACTATTCTGGAAATCTGTTGTTCTTGATTTTCATGGAATTTGTGTAATGTCAGTTGGCTCTGAGCTTGTCAGGAGCTCCTCTTAGGATGGCACAGCAGGAAAACAGTCTGTGCAACTGCAACATGTGTTTCTGCAGTTCTGAGCTTTGTATTGGAAATTTGTGCAATCTCTGTGTGGTTTAGTCTACTGCATCTTTTTTTATTATATTTTTATTGCTGTATGGCAAAAATACATGGCGCCTTCCCCATACCTTTGCTTTTCTGTTGACCTTACCTCAGCTGTACATGTTCCCTTGGGTGTCCAGTGGAGCTCTGCTGAATATGCCAGTTGACTCTGTTGCTGAGATTTCTTTAGGTGAGGAATTTGATCCTCAGCTATCAGACCTGTGCAGATATGCACACTTTTATGTTTGTTTGGTTTCATTTGGTTTTCCGTATGTGTAAGTATTTATACAGTGAGGCACCATTTTTAGCAAGCCATATATTACTCTTAGGCTTTATCTGCCCCATCCCAAAATAGAAACAAATTCTCAACATTTTCAAAGGAGGAGAAATAGCTTTGAAACCTTCACCAGTCTGTCAGTATTGTGTAGTCCCTGATGAGAAGAGAGGAAGGTGGATTGAGTCTTAAACTGGGGGCAAAGAGATGAATTTACAGAGGATGCATGTGGACACTTAAGTCTAGCTGTTGAAGGACTTAAGTCCTGGACATACAGTAGAATCAGCATTTCTGGTACTAGCTAACTGCTGGCATTACCCTCTTCTCCTGTGATTATAGTGTATGTCCATGTGTAGAACCTTTGTGAGTGGCCACCATTTTTTTTTGTTTGTTTTTAAATACATTGCAACCTGTGAATTGCATTTGTAGGGAAGAGGGTGGTTTGTTTAAGACTGTGCGTCTTGTACAATATATTAATAGTAAATGTACCTATTTCAGATCTAGGTAGTATCTTGTGATGTATCTGTATTTGCTGTCTGTTTGATTAATTTTACTCAATTTTGCTGGCGTTTGTCTGCAGGAGTGCAAAAAGAAGAAAAGTTGATCCCCATTTACAAGATAGCATCTATTACAAACTGTGCCCAAGATTCCCAGTGGGGTTTGAGGACTCACTGAGCTAGATGTTGTTAGACTCGTTCAGACCAGTTTTTGTCATCTCATAGGATGGATATAGTCTGTTTCATCAGAATTACAACTGCCCTTTGCCATTGCTTTTCTGTTAAGATGGGCTGTTCAACAGAAGTAACCCAAGTCTCAATAGCAGCCAGTAGTACCTTCGGTACAGCTCATTCATTAAAGCAAGGTTATTTGTTTCCTGCTGGGAGAAGAGAAAGCAGATGAAGAGGAAAATAAACTTCATTTAATACAATTTACCATTGAAAACAGTGGAGTGTCTGATATTTTTTTGTTTGTATTTTTTAGATTATCCTTAAATAAATAAATTGAACCAATTACTTATTTACAAGCTTAGAACCAAAAAGTTAAAATAGTGTTATCAGAGGGAGTAAGTTGAAACTGCCCAAGACTAAGAAGCAAAATGGAAACTACTCCTGAAACAGAGAGAGTACATTTATTTTCGAACTAAATGAGATAACAAGGAATCTACTCTCCCATCAGTAGGCTGTGTTTATTTGCTGATGGAATATATGGTAAAAGGATGACTGATTTGCTCTGTTTATTGCAGGTTTTTGTTATATTGCTACCAGTATTCCAGACTTCCCCCTCAAATCCCTGTGAAGCTTTATGTGCAGGCTAGTAGTACAAGGTAGTCTTTCTTTGTTCTTCAGATGGAAATACCTAGACAGTGTGCTTTCCTTGCTGAGTGTATTCCCTTCATCTGAGAGCTGTTGTGTTACGGCAGTAAAAAATTAATTGGATGTATAAAATAGCCGTAGTGGAGAGAGGATGCAACATAACATATCTGTTTTAATTTGCAGGTTTCCACATTGTTGTGGTTCTTTGGGTTTGTTTTTCTCTTGAAATGGTAGGTAACAGCTGCCGAGGGATGAAGTCTCCACCTCTCCTCGTGGCTGCACTCGTGGCATGCATCATTGTTTTGGGTTTTAACTACTGGATTGCAAGTTCTCGCAGTGTGGATCTGCAGGTAACTACTGCTCTGCATGTCATCTTGTACATGTGTGGTTAATAAATACAGTCCACAAGAAGGATGCTTTCTTTGCGTGTGACGAGTCAGGAGCTTCAACTTGTAGGAATTTTCACAAATATTACAGTTGTTGCTTACCGGTAGTGAGCGATGGGGAGGAACAGGGGAATGCCTGTTTGTAGGTCGGGGCAAGGGGGTGACCCAAAAATTGAAGACCGCACATACACTGCTTGTTACTTCTGTTCACACAAAGCATTTGGCTGTCTTGTGCTTTTTCAGTTTACAGATGTGGCAAATGCCATATTCTGGGGTTTTTTCCAGCTATTCATTGAGATTGACACCCCATTTTTAATATGAATGGGTGTCTGCAGCTTGCTCATCTTATGTAATCCGTGAGGAAGCATGCATGCTTTCCCTGCAAGCACTTGGAAATCTAGCATGTTCAGAAACAGCATCTTAACAATCTGAACTTGTATTTCTTAGAAACCTTTCCTAAAGAGGGCACACAACTCACGTGGAATAATTACTCTGTCTGTTATTTTTTTTAATAGTAACTGTATTTTCTGCGACGACCTTGGCTTTTAATACTTTCTGGAGCATGTGTTCTGAAATTGAGTGGTTTGTGAATAAAGTTTCTAAGTTTCTGTTTTGTGACAATGTGTGCAGGATGGTTCTTTTTTTTTCTTTTTCTTTCTTTTTGATAATTTAAATTTTAACAAACAAACCTAAAATAACAAACTGGTGGTTAAACATGGCTGATGAGACCTCCTCCAAGTTTTTCCACTAAATTTATCCTCTTTAGATTTGAGCCAAACTTTAGTAATGAGTTGACACCTGTAGGATTTGAGCTCCTGTTTCAGCTTGGAATGAGTGCTGTTCAAACAGGACCTGCAGTTAAGGATATGTCTTGACTTCCGCTTAGTGAGAGGTATGATACCTTACCTGCAGTTATCTTATTAATATATACAACTATCTAAATGGTAGGTGTCAGGAGGTTGGGACATCCCTTTTCTGTATTGTATCTAGCAACAGGACAAGGGATAATGGGATGAAGCTGGAACACAAAAAGTTCCACTTAAATATAAGAAAAAAACTATTTCACTGTGAGGGTGACGGAGCAGTGGAACAGGCTGCCCATGATCTCTAAAGGTCCCTTCCAACTCCTACCATTCTATGATTCTATGATTCATAGAGATCATCTAGTCCGTCCGTGTGTTAATAAATGTGAATAAATGTGTTTTGCTCCTCTGTGTCTTGTGTAGCAGCAGTTTGTCAGTTGTTTTGTGTATGTAAAAATTGGGCATTGTTGACCTACTTCTGTTCCTTCCCAGGTGTCCCAGGAAAATATCTAGGTTTGAGAGACGAGCTTTTCCTCTGAGTTGCTTTAGGATCAACAGTGGGAAGTGCAGTGATGTCAGAGTTGTTTGGGTTAAATTTGAAAAGTGATCTGACCTTGTACTTCAGAAACATTGTAGACTGCATTAGGTTGGGTTTTTTGTGGGGGTGTTTTGATTTTATTTCTTTTTTTAAGCTGAGGTACTGACACAGCTTTGCATTTCTCTTACCTTTAACTGAAATTTTGATGGTCTTTACAAATATGCTGTACTATTATTTCTGTAAAACTGGGGAGTGTATGTGTCTGTGTGCATGTGTATATAGAAGATGTCCCTCAGTGACTCAATACTTTGGTAACATTAGCATTGCTAGTTCTGTGAAATCTGGTTTTCCTTGAATATCTTGGAAAAGAGTCTGACAATTATTTGCTTTGTCTAATTTTATCTTCTTCAGAGTCGGATCATGGATCTGGAAGGCAAAGTCCGAAGGGCGGCAGCGGAGAGGGGTGCTGTGGAGGTCAAAAAGAATGAATTCCAAGGGGAGTTAGAGAAGCAGAGACAGCAGATCGACAAAATCCAGTCCATGCACAGTTTTCAGATGGAAAATGCCAACAGAGTTCATCAGGAAGAGAAGGTAGGGCCCTTGCTAGGCAGAGTTTTCTGTGAGATGGTGGTTTACCACTCTCTGCATCAGAGTGAGGTTTTTTAGATGTTCCAGTTGATGGGCACACAGTCAGTTTTGGATATGTGCATATATGTGTATGGCTATATACATCCATATATAGCATTCATTCTATAATATGTGAAATATTAGAAACTCCAAGTATCAGCGCTTCTGGATAAAACCTCTACCCCTCTGTAAATCATTGCTGCCAGTCTTGGATTGGCCTCTGGCTTTCTTTCCTGTATACTAAAATTTTTTTAATTAAGGAAAATAGGAAGATGAACCAACAGATATCTTTGTATTCCCAAATACACTTTCAAAATACATTGCCAGATAAATTTTGTGGCAGTTTGGCTTTCTGCCTCCAAAACTCAGTAGTGGTGGGAGACATCAGAAGGTTAGACTAGCTTTCCCTGGCAGTGCTCCAGATAGTTCAGTGTTACCAGAGAGGTGGAAGTCCTTTGTGAAGAATGTGAACATACCTATTTAAATAGCAGAGCATACAACAGCTGCTGTTATGCAGTATCTTGCAAACTGTTTTGTTGTATGTTTTCGTCATGTTGCTGATACTGTCTGTAATGTGGCTATTAGTCATTAGTTTCACTTCACTCACTGTTACCAGAAGTATTTGGCTAAAAGTATTAATTGCAGGCTTTTTACTTCTCTTGTAAAGTCTCTTGACTGAAGTTCATAGATTAGCTTTCCAGGACTGTTTTTTTTCAGCAGACTGAACAGACAAAACTGATGATGGTAATGACGGCTCTTCAGGTAAAGGGTTCCCAATTAATTGGTGGTTTGCTGCTCAAAATTTAGAGTGCATAAGTAAAATGTCACTAGAATGATCTTTGAGTGGCTTAGAAGAAGAAAAATTGAAACAATTCTACCTTTTTTTATTCATTGAATACACCCATCAGTGGCATATATTTTTTATTTATTTTAAAATCATTTTTATCAAAGGTCTTCAAAGGAATAATAAACCAATTATTTTTTATCTCTTTTGTGACAAACATGTTTCTTTGATAATTTTTGTCTTTGGGTTTAGTCTTTGTGTCTACTTTAAAACAGCTGAGGTATAGTTTGTCATTTGTTTGTTTCTTTTGCTTAATGTATGTATTTGTTAAAAAGATATTCCAGAATAGTCAGACAGCATTTTATAGAATCATAGAATGTTAGGGGTTGACGAGTAATCTTCTTGTCAGTTCTGCCTTATCATAGTGGGTTTTGCTACTGAGTGCTGTGGGAATTGTTCCAATTTACTATCCTCTGAGAAGGTACCCAGCTTACATTGTTGATGATAGCCGTTATTCTGTTTTGGCGTCTTTTTGCATTGCAATTCTGTTCTGCAAGGACTGAAAACACATGCATGAAGTTTTTGTGGAAAAAAAAAAGTAATTTGAAAGTATGGTAAGAAAGAGACAAACAGAACTGAGTGCTTGCTTAGTTTATGGTCATTTTTTACAAGAGAAATAAATTTTTTGCTTCCTTTTCATAAGCAGATTTTCCTTTAGCCAGAATTACTAAAAATCACTAGACCTGTTAAGTGCTAGCTACAAGCACAGGCTGGCTGGATGGGTAGATGTCAAGAGCTGGTGAAAGGAGCTCACCCAGGAGTTTTAAGGAAACCCAATGGGTGAAACATTGTTTCTGCCAAGCATGGTATGCGACCATTCTGTTTCAAGTTACTATGGTATCCGACAAATGTAGCTAGCACCATGCAATCCATCTTTCTTCTTGTGGTGGTATTTTTGAGACTGGGGGACATGTAGGAGCTGTCATTCATTATATCTGCCATCTATCCTAGGAGAAGTGGTGGGAAGTATTCTACAAAACCTTGAACTGCTGTTGGACATGGACGTTTATGTGGTAGTATGGGGAAGAGTCAAAGAGGCTTCTGCAAAGGAAAACTTGATTCTGAAGTCTCTGAGAATTTCTTTCTAAAAGAGTCAGTGAGAAGGGTGAGGGAGGCTAATGAATGTTCACACCTGGATTTAGAAAAGGCTACACACATGTGGCTTGTAGAAAAATTATGCAGTCGTATGGTGCATCGGTGTTATCACAGGGGTCCACTACAAAGCAGCTTAGAAATGAACTGGGTTAGTACTGTGATAAGGTCACCGATGGAGTTTTGGAGTGCTAGGAAAGGCAGGCAGAGGAAAACGAGGAGGAGAACCAAAGCTAAGCAATAGTTTCTCTACAGGAATCCACAGTAAAGATTACAAGGTAGACAAGAGCCAGCTGAGGTGAGCCATTGTGGGCATCTCCTGGATGGTGAATGGTGTGGAAAGTGCTTGTGGCTGGGAGAGACAAGGCATAGCTGTTCTTCATCCACTGTCTGGCTTAAAATGCTGTCAACAAGTTAAGAGTGGAAAGAAGTGCTCTTTCTGCAACAGGTGGTGAAGCTGCAGGTGTGTGGCATTCATAATGTCCGTTTACAGTGGGTCTGTGTGGGTTAAAGAGCAACTGGATAACCTTGGACAAACATCTGCCATATTACCCAATACTAAGGTGTTTATTCAAGCTCTAAGTGTTCCTCAGCCACAGTAGCTGCTACTTGGAAAACACTGTGCTCTATGGTTGCCTTGGTGTTCATTTGGCATTCAGTGTTAGAGACAGAATGCTGGGCAAGGTGGATTTTGGGGCTGATCTGATATAGCTGCCCCTTCCTCTTAAGTGCTTTTCCTTCGATCACCCTAAAATGCAGTTTTTCAGTAATGGAATAGTCTATGAAGCTTGCTGTTGAAACCCTGGGAGCTGATGCTGCAGGAAACATTAGGAAAAAACAATGCAATGGACTCATTTTGTGTCTTCAACAATTTGTGACTGGAAAAGAGTGTGTCGCAGGAGGCTGAAGTGGTAGGAAGAGCTCATATGTGCTGGGCACTACTCTGTGTCAAGTTCAAAGTCTGCTATTGTTGTGACACTTAAGCAACATCTGCACAGGATATTTGCTTGTTTTCCACCTCTGTGATTTAAGAGTAGGGAGAACTGTTTCACTGGGAACCTGTGCATTTGTCAAAAGATGCCATCAGCTGAGCTGATAGGGATTCATCCACTCTGATTTCGGAATGCCCTGTTATGATGGCAGGGAAGAGAGGGAAAGCTTAGTTCTTCTCACTAAGGACTTTGATCTGAAGAAGCTGTACAGGATCAGAGGTTATTCCACAGAAGGATGCGGAATATAAAAAAAACCCCCCGTTTCTGAGTGCATTTTTGTGTGTGTGTATCTGTATCCATATCCATGTATGTGTATATGTCATATATTCACCCGTGCCTACATATTTGTACACATACACACTCATATCCTTGGTTTTTTTGCCTCTATGGCTTCCAGTGACATCTGAGATTCCTGAGAGGCAAGTAGTGAATTCACCCTTTCTGGTTATGGGGATCTTGGTCCTTGAACTGAACTTCATTTTACGCCGTGGGAATTAGAAGCAAGTATTTACCTAATCGAGGAAGGATAAATGGAAACCCAAGTCCTGAGTCACTCATCTCTCTTTTCAAGTAATACAAACTAACTAGACAGATATTTTAACGATAAATGGGACTTTGTTTAGTTCTTCTTGCTCATAAAGAAAAATGAAAATGCGTTCAGATGATGTGTAGGAGAGAATGGTCTGTCTCAAAACCCCACTTTTTCAGGGCGGAGTTATGGTTCTGCTTCTGTGGTTATAGACGAAATCTGTATGGGAACAAGCTTTCATAGTCTGTACTCCTTTCCAAAAGCAATGCTCAAGAAACATTCAAGGCTCATCTTAATTGCAATTCATCTCTGCTCTCTGTGACTTATTACCCTTCTGCTAAAATACAGAATAGTTGTGCCACCAATTTAGTTGCATATCAAACTAGTATACCAATAAGACACTTGCTATGTTAATTGTTGTGGTTATCACAGTGTCACTGACTGAATTTAATTTACCTTCTAGTAGAGCTGTCTCTGTGCTGCTTAAAGGGTGAGGTCATAGAAGGCAGGGTAGCTCGTACATGAACTCACCATTCACTGAGGCAATGTAATTGTAGGAAATTGCTGCTGTAATTATTCTCTTAGGTCTGAGTATGTACAAAACACTTCTGTCCTAGTCTGCTTTTTATTGCTTGAATTTTTGCTTGAATTTTTTAAGGATTAAGGTAGATTTAGCAAATGGCTTCTGGAAATCCATTCAGAAATAGATTGAAGAGATCAAGGGAGCTTACACGAGCTCTTAGTAAGAACAGATAGGGAATCAAGAGTGAACAAGTGCTGTTTCTAATCCATAAACAGTTTTCTAAAGAACAATATTCTGTGTGGTTGTTACTCAGGGCTCATTGTTTCTGGGATGTACACAGCCACAATAGTCTTTTTTGAAGAGTGCAAAAGGAGAACAATATGTGTGATTTCTCTTATTTTTAACTGCTTTTTCAGTTTGTGATTGTCTTTGCATTTATGTCATTCTTCCCTTGTCCACATCTTGTTTTACAGAGGAGAGGGGCAAAGATTTATATATTAAATGTGCTGTTGGTCAGTGTCTTTTAACACTTGCCACAGCTACTGTCAGATCCTCTCCCTCTGGGAAAATCTGAATTCATAGCACAGCCTTCTGAGATGAAATACCCATCAGTATGCAGAGACTCGACTGCTTAGAAGGAATGATAGAGGGCTGTGGGGAGAGAGAAGAAAGCCTACCGTGAAAAGGAGCCTGTGTGTGTATTGGATTTGTTTTTTAAACCAAAAACTGTTGTGTACTTTTCTAGTTTTGAAAAGGCTTTAGTGAAAAGCAATCTCTGCTTTATGCCCTGCTTTACTTGCCGTAGTATGATGTTACTAAGTTAGCAAGATAAATCTGTCTGTTTACTCATAACTGGCACAGCAGAGATCTAGATGTCTATATCTGTTTAAAATATATTTTCACATGATGGAGAAAAAAAAAAGGATGTTCTGGGACTAGCTGGACTCTAAGAATGGAAATTCAGAGTATGTGTAGCTTAAGAATTATCTACTGAAACATTTCTGCCTCTTCATAGCAAAATGAATAGTCCAAAGGGAAAGACTGAGCCTCCACAAGGATCTCTCTTTAGGAACAGACCTGGGTTTGTTTTGTGTTTGTTGGGGTTTTTTGTTGGGTGTTTTTTTTTGGTTGGTTGAGGATTTTTTCTCGTTACTGAGTATGGGAGAAAGTCCGTCATTTCTGAGTGAAATTAATTTCAGCAAGAAATGTATTTAAATGAACGTCTCCTCCATTTTGGACTTGAAATTTATTTTAGACATCCTTCAATTGGTGCTCCTCCACTGAAGTATACAGGAGTGTGCAACACACAGACCAACCTAAAAGAGCAATATTTTCTTAGAGATCTAATTTATGAACTTTTTCCCCACTTAGCAATATGTGTTTTTTGTGGCTAGTGTACATAGTTTCTTTACTCCTGAAGATTAATTCAGAATGATAAATAAGAGCACAAACGAGAAGAGAATTGATGATGCATGTTACTAGAAAAGTGTGTGTGGGGGGAGGTGTGTTTGCAGAAATAGAGGGGAGGTGAGAATTTCGAGATACAATTAAGAAATGAACAACTGATAGTCAAAATATATATTGTTCTGTGCTGCCAGCATAGTGGTAGGGAGCAGTAGAAACATGAAAGGCAGAACATCATCTTTTCTTTGTGGTGAGGATGTAGATTAATTAGAGTTAACAATTTCAATAGGTGCCTTTCTTCTTCCTGATTCATTGTAATTGCTTGTTTCTACTGTTTTCTGTGTTTATCAGTCTTACTTCCCAGCTTGCTTTGTTTCCAGCTGGTTTTGTTTTTGTCAGCTGATTTACTGGTGATGTGGCTCATCTTTAGTTCTGAAACCAGTTTTTACCCTCATCAAGTTCTTTGCTGTTGTACTCCTTTTTGTCTTGCAGTATCTCACTATGCATTTCCACGTGCCATGCACAGTCAGTGTTAGGAAGCTCATAGTGCTTGGGTTACCTTAGTTTATGATGGTAGCAAATGCTGAAGGAGTTATTGGAGTAGTGCTTCCGAGGAATATGTTTATGGAGACTACTGTGTAAGGCTTTGATCACATTAAATGCGTGTGTAGTTCAGAGGATATACTCAAATTATAACCTTTGAAATAATTTATCTCAAAGCTTCCTTGCAAGTAGTTCTGTGTTGTGTTTTGGTTTTTTTAAACAATAATGTTAACTTTTGTGTTTCTTAAGTGGACTATGACTTATGTAGGCAAGTTCAGTGGGGAACAGAAAAAATAAATATATCTCTGGCAGTTTTCATTTTAGAAATTGCCATGCAGTAATGATGGAGCAGGGGTTTTCCATCACTGCAGGTGGCAGTGTGGCTTTTGACTTTTGTTTTCTGAGGAGATCTGTCCACAGCATCGACTCTAATCAGGAGACTGACTTTTCCTCCGTGAATCAGCACAACTTTTGTGGAAAGATTGTTTGCAGATAAAATGAACTGGTTCTGTGGAAAGTTACTTTGTTAATGAAGATCAGGTTTGGATCTACTGAGTATTCAAAAGCTGTATTTTCACTGCTGGAGATCATAGCTGTTGTTTTGTTGGCTGAGTGAGATTTAAAATGTGAGTTTCCTCAAATAATTGAGTTTTGATTTGTGTTTGCTGAGTACTTCCTAGTAATTTACTTTCTTGACCTGCATAAAACCCTAAAGGAAAAAAAATGTCTGCCTAAGTCACAACTATGCAGTAAAGATTACCACTTTGAAGATGGGGAGGAACAGAAAGCCTCGTATTATTGATGCAGTTGGACTGAAAGATGGCAGTCAGAACACTGTAAACTGTAAATTATTAAGTTGGAGTTCCTGCTCAAGTTAAATAGGTAGCTAGACTTACTTTTTTTTTTTTACTTCCTGGGTTCTTAATCCCAAGTGCAGGGATGTAGGTGTGGCATTGCCAAAAGGCAATTTTATGTTCAATCCAGAAAGACCAAGACATGAGGGGTTTTTTTTTCCCTGTTGTGATTTTTTTTTAATGTGGCAAATAACTTTATTCACTTCACAGTTCTACTGTCCTAACATACAAAACATTTAACACTTGTATCTCTTTTATTGTCAAATAAGTGGTCCTGTTTTGGGGGATTTTTATTTTAAGGAAAAAGAAACCTAAACACACAACGAACTGTAGGAATATAAAATTGCCATATCCTACTGATTTTTCTAGTGCATTAACAGTTTTTGGTAATGACCAATACTAGAAATAGTACTGGAACAACCTGACTATATTGCTCACACATTTACGAAAACTTGGTATTTCTGTCAAAATATTAACTGCCTTTCCCCAGTAAACAATTGTCATGGTTTAAGCCCATAGGGGAACAAAAGATCAGCCTCAAAAGATTAGCCTCAAGTTGCAAAGACCTGAGGATTGCCAAAGGGCAGGGAGAGCTTAATTGCCACTTAAGGTCCAGGACAAAACAGACCAGGCTACTGAGGAAGAAAGCAGAAAATAATTTAATGCAACACCAACTAAAGCATAACCATAAAACCCCAAAACATAACCAAAATAAACCAACACAGAGTGGTACAATGGTGAAAAGTCCAACCAGCCCTTTAAGACCACCTTCTCCCCATCCCTCCCCTCTTCCTGGGCTCAGAGTCCTGATCTCGGTGTTTTTACCTTCTCCCCCCATGAATGGCCCAGGAGGACAGGGAGTGGGGGTTTCAGTCAGTCTATTCCCAATAGCTTCTGCCATTTGTCTCTCCTCAGAGCAGGTGGGCTCTGCACCGGTCCTCCCTACACCTCTGTGGAGTACCTCACACACACACGGCAGCCCTGCACAGGCTGCTCCGATGTGCATTTATCCCAAAGGCTGCAGCTCCTCTCTGCCTCTCGTGTGGGGCTGCTCTGCGGCACACAGGCTCTCCAGCACAGCCTGGGCCATGGCCGTCTCCTCAGTCTCTTGCCTGTCCAGGTGCAGGGGCACAGCTGCATTCTCACCACAGCTTGCAGAGCAATCTCTGGTCTGGTGCTCCTCCTTCCTTGCTCCTTCTCTGACTGTGGGGTCTGTGTGGTTTCTTCCATCTTGTATCACTCTTACACCTCCTAGGCTGTGTTCTTCTTTCAGGGATAAACAATAAATCTTGCTGTGGCTGCAATAGTAATATTAAACCAGAGTAAAGCCGCAAGCAATTTTAGTAGTGTACTCATTGAATTCCTCCTCTTTTAAGTGCAGTGCAGTGGTACTCCATTCTGATCCATCCTCCACCTCTCTTTGCTGGGAAATCTGTGTTAAAATAAGTATTTGTTGTCATGATAGTAGATCTCTAGAGTAGGTAAAAATTAGTTTGTTTTGCTGTAACCCAGCACTTTGCAAAGAAAATATCTTATTATGAATGCTTTGATTGGTGGTGTTTATAGTATTGATGGTAACGCAGTTCCTTTGCTGTTAAAACATTGTTTTTTGTTCTGCTCCTTCCAGGCGGTGCTGATGAGTAACATCACAGTAAATGAACGGTTGATACAGAGTCTACGAGGTATGTTGTCATACCCCACTGCATCTTTCTCATAATTGGTTTTTAACCTCATTTTTAAGACTTGTGTTTTCTGAGAATGCTGTTCCTCCTTGAGTCATGGGGGTGGTGCAGGACCTGTAGTGACTTTGGTCCTGCATCTGCACAGTTCCAGTCCATTAGAGCTTCAGACTAATCTGCCTCAAGAGCAGAAGGATTTGTCCGTGTAGTGCTTGATGTAGGACTCCTGACCTTTTGACATAAAATAATACAGGATAAAACTAGCTTCTATGGGTATTGTTGATATATTTATCCTTCATTCTACCTTTGGCAGCATGTTCTTCCATTCCTCTCTGAGGTGTTTCACTTGCACATTTTAGCACCAGGGAAATTCACAAAACTTGGCCTAAATATGTTGTGGTGCCACCTCCTGATGTCCTCAGACAGAGCTTTGTCAGGAAGAACGCTAAATTGTAGATGCCTCTGTTTTTGAGATATGTAACTGTAGTTGCACATTGTTCAGGGAAGCACTGTAAGCTTATCTTTAGATGGCTAATAAATGCCACTTCATACTATGTTCTGGTTAGTATTTCGTAAACATAAAGATTTCCTGGGATGAAACCTGGCAAAGCAAGGGTGTACAAATAAGTTAGGATATTCCTTATGGGGACAGAGAGGTCACATGCAACCTGATCTAGGTGAACCTGCTTCTGCAGGGGAGTTGGACTAGATGATCTCTAAAGGTCCCTTCCAACCCCTACCATTCTGTGATTCTATGAAAAATCTGTGTTACATTGCTTTTATTAATATCCTAGGCTGAAAGGCTGTGCTTACTCAGGCCTCTGCATCTTTGATGAATAAATGCAACACCTTTTTTTTAGACTATTTTTTTTTGTTTTAAATAAAAGGTAAAAAATTCCTTTGCTGTGTGGGTGAGAGAGCCCTGGCACAGGCTGCCCAGGGTGGGTGTGGAGAACCCTCTGGAGGTTTCAAAGTCCATGTGGACATGTTTTTATGTGACCTGGCCTGAGTGAGCCTGCTTCAGCCAGGGGTTGAATTGGATGATCTCTAGAGGTCTTTTCCAACCCCTACCAGTCTAAGATTCTATGAATTATCTCTACATTGATATACAAAATGTAGTGAGTGTGGTAGATGACTGGAGTTACTGGGATTAGTATTAATCTCTTGTTTCATGCCTCTTCTAACGTACATAGGTATGTGTGTATTTTAATGTACATTTTAACCCTGTTTTGGTCAGACCATTTGAAAGAGCTACAGACAGAATATGGAAAGCTGCAGCTGGATGTTTACTGGTTTCAGAAGAACCAGACTAACCTTCAGAGGAAGTTCTCATATGACCTGTAAGTATGTTCTTTCTAAAAAGTGACTTCTGAAGTTGAAGATGACTTGGTTATAAGACAGAGCATTCTTGTGACACCTGTAGCACTGGTAGTAAATGGACTTTTTTAAAGGGAAAGTGGCACCTGACACATGTTCTAAAACTGCTGACAGTTGATTTTGGAGAACAGCATAGAACTTGCAGCACTTGGCATGTCCTCTTTCCTCCCCTCAATACTGGGAGTAAACACATGTGTTGCCTCTCTCTTCCCCTTCAGTGAGCCTTGGCAGGAGGGTGCATCAGACTTGCTTTTGTGCTATGCCAGTGTTTCTTCCTTTGACTTGGAGGTGTATGGACAAAGGCTTCACACCTTACATGTCAAGTACACTTTTCCCAGTGCAAAAACGGAGAGTATTATTGTATAATTAAAAACATTATTAAAACAAGAGAGAAAACCCCCTTTTTTAATTGCACACATTGTAAGTCACTCATTTTAATAAAGGGAAGACAGTGGTAAAATTGATAGGACATATGGAGTGTGTGAGAACAAGATTTCTTAACTTACAAGGCACAGAAGTCACTGTTTTTCTCATGTGCAACTCTTGATCTTAGGGGTTTTTTTTCTTTTCAGCAAACTTCTTTTTCCATGTTTTTTTGTGTGTGAGCTTACCAGCACTGTGTGCACCAGGGAGTGTGTGTTCCTCAGCAGCTGACTTACTGAGTTACCCTGGGCTGGGTAACTGTCAGCAAGGGCTGACTGGCAGCACCGACCCTTCTCATCTGTGGCAGCCAAAGGGAAATGGGAGCTTCCGAGCTGTTCTTCTGAAGAGGGTTCAGTACTCGTGTGCATTTTGATTCCGAGAAGCTTTGTTACGTAGCAGCTTCTTCAGAAGTTTTGCTATGCCTAGAGCTGATAATTTGGTGTTATGCAGCTGTGACAAGAGTGTGAGTGCAGGCACAGTTGTTCCTGGGGAGCGTGAGAGGAGCTGGTGGTGTGTGCTCCTGGAGGACAAGAGTGTTGTGTTTGTCATGTCAGGGGCAGCAGGCTGCGCCAACACAGCCCACAGGGTGTTCAACCTTATCTCTCTCTCTTAAAACTGTTCCTGCCAGACGTACCTACTTTTCCTTTCTTTTGGTCTCACGCAATCCTGACATGTTCTACCTGTTCATCCTGTAATGTGTCCCTCACCCTGTGTAGCAAACACATTCATCCTCTTGACTCACCTTGATGGGTTTTACACCTGGACAGAGGGGCTGAGGCTGACCTGAGGCAGCCCTGGGGCTGTGGGACAAGGTGTCCCTTCTTCTGAGTCTGTAGTTTAGGCTCCCTAGTGCCTCTGTGCTGCCTTGGGCTCCTGGAGGCAGGCCTTAGATGGGCTGATGGCTCCTGTGATGGGCCTGGGAGGCAGCTGGGGAGGGTATTACTTGAGTTCCTTTATGCCTACACAGGTGAGCTCTTTACCATAGAAACTAACTCAATTTAGCCTTGTGTGAGAGAAAACCCATCACAGAGACTAAATTTGAGAGCACTGTTTTTCCCCATTTAAAGTATGTCTCATCAATGGGATAAGGCAGAGAAACTAGTGCAGTTCTTGTGCTTCAGAAGTTGTTGTAAGCGAGAGAATTCAAAGCTCCAGAAATCCCTTTCACAGAAAGAGAATTCCTTCACAGATAATTAAAACTTAATTATAAATAAAAATTATAAATGATAAATAATTATAAACAAAAAAGAGAGGAATTGTCACAGATGTTAAATTAACTTTATTTTCTTGTGCAGTGTTGGGTGAAAGAGCATTTGAGAAAGGCTGCTCCATGTCCAGCCTCAGGCTGTCTTTCTCCAGCTTGCAAACTGGGTGCAGGGAATTCTGGTTATCTTTTATTTCATTGAAATTAGGGAATGTGTTGCATAACTCAAGCCTATGTTTTGAATGACTCTTCATGTATTGGCACTGGCCCCCTGCCAAGCCTCCTCCTTGGGCATGCCCTCTGGTGCAGTGGATGCTGACAACAATTGGTAATTTTTCACCACTTTTTCCTCTCCCATGATGCACCTCTCATCAAGATCCAGGCAAACCCACCACTGCCTGCCTCTGTTCACAGTGGGATCAAAGCCTACCTGGGATTCTAAGCCTTCAGTGTATGTGTTACAAGGCAATATTTTGTCTGCTTTGTTACTCACTAGGTCTTGTTCCTCTTCTTGTACAAACTGAAAGTTACAGAGCAGGTTAAGAAGAGTTGGTGAGAAAAGGTGATCCTGCCTTGATGGCAGTCACTTCTCCTGAGAAACCCAGCTTGACAACACTCCTGGGGTTTGCACAGGATCCTCAGCACAGCCACAAAAGGGCAGCTTCAGGGAAAACACTGCTGCAGCAGCCTCGGGCTTACCCGCAGGTTATGGAGCTCTGAGCAGAAGGCAGGCTACAGAACTGCAAACAGAAGACCCCTGGAGTCATGAAAGTTAAGACAATAATGGCACTGTATAACTATTAAAAAGTATATGAGAGATACAAAATAGTGGAATTTTTAAGAACTTACAATAGCTGCTGATGAGCTCCATTTCTGTGACATGTTTTGCTACATCCTGCAGACTGGACTTTTGTGAAAGCGCGATGAAGGGTGTTCAGTGGCTAGCAGTATCTCGCACCTGTTTCTTATTGCAACTAGTACCTTGCTGTTTCCTCTTCCTGGCTAAAGTCTAATTGTGCACTTCTGTTATCATACTAGAAATGCTTCATGGATCAAAATGGAGGTTCACTTAACTGAACTTCACTGGTTAGCAGAAGGCAACAAAATTCATATAGCTTGTTGAGTTGATATAACAAAAGCACTTCAGTTTATTCCAGTAGAAGCTGGACCACTTGCACCATGAGTTTGTCTGCAGGACTTGGGTTAACAACCTGTTTATTCCTACTATCTTCTCAAATATAAGCACAACTAATAGAACTAAAGAAATGGAAAAATAATTTAAAAGAAGGAAAAAATAATTTTACAGAACAACATTTCTTTAGAACACTAGGAATGAAGGTTAACAACTGCTCACTTGTTCATGTTTTCTCCAGGTCACAGTGCATCAACCAGATGAAAGAATTAAAAGAACAATGCGAAGAAAGGATAGATGAGCTTACAAAAAAAGGTAGCGATGTACCACAAATCAAAGAGAACAAAGACTCTGCAGAACATTCAAAAAATAGCCAGGTATTGTTTGGGTAACTTCTTAAAAATCTTCCTCTTTGTAATTCTGAAGTAGTTTTCCACTTTTCTGCTGTCTCCAGCTAACATTAGCCCATCTCATTAGGTTCTGCACTGCTTTCCTTCACATGTGTTGAATGTTTCTGATCTATGGGAAATGGAGTGACTCTGAGGGCAGGACAGGCAGAGGTCCTGCAGGAGGCTCAGAGTGGTGTGTCTTGGAGACAGACAGAGTTTTAGAGGTGATGCTGGGAGTGATGTGGAGCCAAAGAATATTTACACTGCTGAGCTCAGGTTCACCAGTCCTTTTGACTGTGTTCAAGGGCTTAGTTGCTTTGTGTGGTGAAGATGTGTGGTTGAGGAGAAATTGCAAATCACTCAGAGTAGCAGAAAGCCTTGGATATGATACTTATAGTCCAAGGGTCTTTGAGGTCAGCTATGAGTTTTCACAGAAATCCTAGTGTCAGCCTTTTACTGTGGGAATGAGGGGAAGATCAAATGCCTTAGCTGTTTGCTTTTGGATATTCTGAGTCAAACACCATCAAAAGGCATTGCTGTATGTGACAAGAGGAGGCTGGCTTGCCAGATCAGGTGGCAGTGTGCCACCTGACTCTATCCTCCTGGGGTATGTAGGGCAGGAGGAGATCCTGAGAAAAGGAAGTCTCAGATCATCCTTGTTGTCTTGGCTTGTGAATTATTGATGCTTCTTCAGGGAAGTGGGATTTGGTCAGGGATAGGACAGATTTGGTTAAGCTTGATACAGATGGCCCTGGAAACATGCAGTGAGGCTCCTGGGGAAGAAGGTAACTAATTTAGGTACTGAGCTAGCCCTTTCCTCAAGACTGTGAGGCCAGTTTCAGAAGTTAACATTTTTTTTACCATGTGATTGCAATGGGGCCATCCCCCCATACCTGGGTGGCCAACGGTAATTGCAAAGGCAGTGGCGGTTGGTGGTGTGTGCCCTTTTCTCTTTGGCTAGGAAAAGGCTGCTAGAAGAAACAATCTGATGACTTCAGAAGTGGAAAGGGTAAAGCAACAAGGATGGAAGGTGGGTTTTGCAAATAGCTGGAGATGAGTAGGAGAAAATGTCTGAATGGTTTCAGTCTGTGTCCAGTCTTTTATGTAAAATGCTGGGAGAGAGAACTGCTGAGGTTTGTCAGCTTTTTTCCGGGAACCCATGTTGTATGAGAGCTGCAAATTAGAGACAGGAAATGCTAGCTGGTTATCCCTTAAAAAAAACGAAAGCTCTTTGTCAGCAATTTTATCAATGGTGTCAAATAAGTAAATAAAAAGTAATAATAGTAATAGTAAATATGTAGCAGTAAGTAAAAAGCCCATCATTTGGAGATGATACATTTATCAAACAAATGTATCTCATTAATGTCAAGGTGTAAAATACTGTTTATTTGGAAATGTAGTGGTTTGGCCCAGCTAGCACAGCAGCACCACAACAGTCTCTTGCTTGGTGCCCCCATTCACCTCCACCTTTGTTAGGATGGCAGAGGCCCCAGCGAAATGGGAGTAAAAAGATAAGCAAGGTTGTTGTGGATTGAGACAAGGGCAGGGAGGGCTTGCTGCAAATTACAGTTCTGGGCAAAACAGACTCCGGTACTCGACTTAGAAAGTAGGAAAGTTTATTCTACAAGAAACAGAATGGAATAAAAGCAAAAGGGAGTAGGATGATGAGAAAATTACAACCAGCACTTTAAGATCTCCATCCCCCATCCCTCCTTTCTTCCCGGGCCCAGCTCACTGCTCCTGATATCTCTACCTCCTCCCCCCTCAGCGGCTCAAGGGAGTAGGGAGTGGGGGATGTGGTCAGTCTCTCACAGATGGGCTCTGCCGCTTCTGTCTTCTCAGATGAGGATGACTCCTGGCATTCTTCCCCTGCTTTGAATATGGGGTTCCTCCCCCGGGACACAGTCCTTAATGAACTTCTCTGGTGTGGGTTGTTCCCATCAGCTGTGGCTTCTGCCAATACAGGGTCCCTCACATAGGATGCAGTCCTTAGTGAATATCTCTGGCGCGGATTCTTCACCGTGGTTGCAGTTTCTGCAGTTGCAGGGTCCCTCTTTTGGGACAAGGCCTCTTCTGGGCATAGTTTTAAAGAAGAAAATCAATGCCCCTGGCTCACAGTCTGCAGTGGAGTGATTGGGTCCCCCCGCAGGACACGGCCTCCTCTGGCCATAGTCACTGTCCCTGGCTCGGGGCCTTTAATGAAGTGAATCGCTGCCCCTGGTCTGGGGTCAGCTTTAGCAAAATGAGTCTCTGCCCCTGATGCGGGCTCATTATCAAAATGAGTCTCCACTGCTGATGCAGGGCCTTTAAAGAAATGAAAATAGATCTCAGCTTCACCAGTCCTCTCCATAGAATGCAGGGGAGTCTCTGCTCCAGCACACCTCCTCCTCTCTTTCCTCACTGACCTTGGAGTCCACATGGTTGTTTCTCTCACTGTTCCCACTCCCTGCACCACCACCAGCCAGAAGAAAAGGAAAAGGCGGAAGAAGATGGAGGAAGAAGGAGGAAGAAGCCTCCTCTTCCAGCTGCTTCTTAAAAAGTGATCGTGGAGGCGTCTAATTGGCTCAGCCCCAGAAGTGGGTCTGGCTCAGAGCTGGGGAGAGTTGCAAGCAACTACTTACAGGAGCCATCTTTACAGCCCCTTCCCCCTTCCCAGAAAAGGCTGTCACGTCAAACCATGACAGAAAAGTTGATGTAAGAATGACCATACTACAGAGGTGGTCAACTTTATTTCCACTGTGGCTTAGCAGCAGATTTTCATTACAATTACTTGCACTAGATGTTCAGTTGGTTTGCTTTGTTTTGTTACATGACTTGAGGGTTTTTTCACCATTTCCAGTTTGGAAAGGAAATCATCCCATAAGGAACCTGAGGAGTTTGGCTGAAGCCCCTCTGCAGGACAGTTTCAGTCTCCTGCAATAAGTCCCATAGCTGGACGCAGTCTTTACTCATAGCAGGCTGTAGGTTAGGCAGGGTAGGTTATCTGTTCTCTTAATTTGTAGAAGGAGCAGTCCTAGCTGAGATAACCACTGGTATGGTTATAGCCTAAATAAATGCTGTCTGCTTGTGCTCCCTGCTATCTCTAACACTGTTTCTTACATCAAGCTCTAACCTTCCTTGTAATCTTTGTAACACAAGGATTGCAATTTTGCTTGTAAAAAACTCCAAAAGCAAGTTATTTATCATCAGTGCAAGTGTATATATGCTTCTGGCCAGTATTTTTAGCTGGAATAATTCCTGTTTGCAAAATGTATCTGCTTTGTAATGGAAAAGTCCGAGTTAAAATAAAACAAAGAAAGAAAATGGAGTCTTGGTTGGTTAATAAATGTACAGCTTTTCCTACACCTTGTATTTTAAGGAATGATGTATACTTCTCAGGAATAAACAACATATTCTAAATATTACCTTTTATCCAACTGCTTTAACTTAAAAAAAATTCAGCACACACCCTTTTAATTTATTTGAAACCTTCCATAAAATGACTGGGCTAGAAATTGAAGATAATGTAAGTTAAAGTCTTTTGCATGTTTCCATGTTTAATTGAGAGGTAATTTCTTGCTATTAAGTGCAGGCTCAGTATTTATACAGAAGAATTCATGCAAGCATAAAGTGAAAAATGATCTTACGTTCAGTTGCTGATGATTTCTACTGTAGAGGATGACCTCAAAAGGCTGAATTATTTATGAAACAAGCATTTTTAAATACAGTGTTTTTGTTTTGGTGGCTGAAGAAGGTGGGACTTCTGCTGAATAGCTTTAGTTCAATAACCATTCTGTAGTAATACTTGTTTCTCAAGCTGTCATAAGGGTTAATTTAATGCTTGATTACTTGATGTTGGCCTTCGTGGTGTTGGCCCAACAGTCTTTAGTTCTTCCTGGCCTTGACAGAGCTTAAACATTTTCAAAACAACCAAGTAATCACGTCCTACAAATTGTCTACAACTTTGGCTTCTTGGTTATTTAAGCACTTTGCTCTGCAGACATTTTTGCAAATGACTTTGTAAACACCCGGCAAGTATTTTACTGACTTGCTTAGAACAATGGGTAGCTAAAGTCTTACCAACAATTGTAGCTGACAACTTTCAGTTGACTGTATGACCTTCTATACCATGAAGTTTCCTATTAATTTGTATAGTGCCAGGTATAAAAACGTTTGTGTCTCTAAATGTCTGTATGCTTGTACTTTCTCTGTGTCTTGATTTTTTTTTTTTTTTTAACAAAAACCTAACCACAAAATCCCCCTAGAACAAACATTTTTTATAACAGTTTGGGGGTTTTGCACTAAAGTTGGTATAGCACAGCACGGACTCAGGCACATTTCACGTTCATGGTTCATGTGACCTTACTTGACATAGCTCTCAGCCAATATAAGTTGTACCTAGAATTTTAATTTGTGAATTACAAGACCTTCAAGGGAGTTGTCTACTTGGTCCATTTCCTTCTTCTTACTCCTGCCTTCAACGGAGCTTTAAACTGGTTCTGTACAGGCTTAACTGAAGCTTTATTATGCCCAAACTCAGTTTGCCCGTTCCTGTATGTTACTAACCAGTACTTAATGCAGTCTTGTTTTTCACTCTGCTGACCCTGACATTGTAGCAGGGCAACAGTGGAGAAACGTGTGGTTACAGTTCAGAGAATATAAATTTGCAACTTTCTTGTGAAACACTCACCAAGAGCAACAACCTTATTGTTAGCTGCCACTACATCCAAGAAGGCATGTGTTAAATTCTCCCCCCGTGGTGTGCTGCTACATAGAAATGTCATTGCACATTCAAGTCAGTGCAGTTTGTTCATCACCAGTAAAAATTTCAGTTCAGATATTTCCAAATGTGTTAGGAATTTTCCTCCTCTACCAAATTCCTATCTAACTTCTGCCTCCCTTTCCAAACCAGGAAGCAGTTCCGTAGACCAATGCTTGTCTGTGTGCATTTACTTTGTAGGTCAATACTCAACAGCCAGCCTTGAAGCAAGCTGAGTTCAAGCAGGCTGACTCGGAACAGCAGAAACCTAGTGAGGATCTGCTTAAGGCAGTGCCTACAGCAATAAAGATCGACCCACTGCAGGTTAAAGGTGAGACGGAAATCACTGCCTTACAAGCAGTAAGAACATCTGTAATTTAACTGAGCATTTAAAAACGCTTTTGTACACAAGATGGAAAAAGTGACACCAGTAGACTGAACTTTAATCAGTTTTCCAGCTGTGGAGAGGCAGTATCTGTTCAAGCATTTTTATTACTAGCATTTCTACTAGTTCTGTTTTGTTGTAACTGACACATTGCACGTAAAGGAAAATACAAATACAATTCTGGAGTTGTATCCCTATGGAGGAAATACCCTGCATTTGGAAGCAATGATTTTTTTAAGCACATTTAAATCTTGCTTTCTGACTAAATTTGACACATCTAGCCTGCTACTCGTCTCTGTGGAATAACTGAAAGTTAGCCTTCAAACACACACACACACACACACAGATCCACACTTCTCATGTACTGCCACTGGGCAAAATGCAAGTAAGAGATGTGACGTGCTGGAGATGGAATTAGCTAACCTAATGCTGGCTTTTGGCACTGAACTCTCAGAAACTAGTGATTTGACTGGATGCATCCTTGTGCATCACTCTCACCAAGCACTATGTGAAAGTCCATTGCCTATTGAATTATTCTTACATGTTATCTTAAATGACAGTCTTGCGAGCATGCAACTCTCAGAGAGCTAGCCATGGAAGACAACATCTATATAAAGTTTACGCAGGCAAATTTTACCATGGTTTTTTTTTGGTGAAAAATACAAATATACAGGAAAAAATACACAATTTGCTAAAATTAACAGCCCTCCTGCCCTTCCTTGTCACGTTTAAAAGTCAACTCAGCCTTGGTATACTTGTAAATCTGCCCATGTGACTGCTTCATCCTGAACTACTTTTGAACACTAAATCAGCTTTATCGCTGGTAGCAAAGTGTAACATGCAGAAACCTGATGCTTGGATAGCGCACCGTTAACTTTCATTTGAACTGCACTGTTTCTGCTGCTTAATGTATTAACTGCACATACCAAAATTTTAGATAGGTAAAGGCAAGAATCTCTTGACAGTAAACATCATCTTAACATCTCTTTAGCAGTTCCCAGTAGGAAAAACATGGGTTGTCTTCTTTTTATCTTTGATACTGATGGGGTTGAATGGTACTATTTCAGAGGAAAAACAAGAATTGAGTAGAAAAATAAGGCGGTATTTATTAAAAGTTTTTAACTTCTGCCAGTACTGAAAAGCTTTTTACTCAGAATAACATTTTGTTACAGAAAGAATAAACAGCCTAGCTGACATCAGAAAACAGGACCTTGAAGCGGAAGAGGAGAAGCCTCCTAGTCAACTGAAGAACCCAGAGGAGTCACTTGCTGCTGCTGCAAGTGACAAGGAGATGCTGCCTGAGTCAGACAAGGAGCCAAATCAGACTGAAGATGAAAAACACATAGCTGGGCAAGATGCCTTACAGCTGGCAGCAGAGCAGGCTGCCAGTGAGGAAATTGAGAGGGAGCAGCTCCTAAATTATGATGCTAAGCAGGATGACTTGCCCCCTAGAAATGCCGGTTGGTAGCATGTCACGTATTGTTAAGAACAGTAAAAAAATGAAAGTGTGGAATAGGGCAGGATTTCTGCAACAGCTGGCCAGACTTAGTCTAAGGGTTCGTAAAGGTTAGTGAGATGTAAGAAGTCAGTCAGTCCCCAGCAGTCTTCTACAGTCCATGGGTAAAGATGGAGACCTCTGACTCCGCAACAAGGAGCTACAAGACTGGGTGGTTTTGTGTCAGCCGTAGCAGCCATCCTCCCTCTCTACATTGGCTGTACAAGCCATTTGGGAAAATTATCCCCAAAACTTTTTGCTATTGAAGACAAGGATGCATTTGAAAACTATGAGAGGTGAACTATTCAAAGCACTGATGAGCAGAGAGAAAGCAGGGACTGACAGTTTCAGAGAGTCTTTTTATGGAGTCAGCATGTACGTGCTAGCTATTCTTCAAAGTCAGCCAGCATGAGTAAAGACTTCAGGTATATCTAAAGTTTACTAATATCAGTCTGCAAAACTGCAGCAGATGTTGCAGGTTCATGTCTGACCATGAACCACAGGTCTCCACGGCACTGAGCAGCAGGGTATTGATGCTGTGCCTAAACCTGACCAAAAGGTCTGTCTTGAGGATCTTGGTCTCAGGTGGAACCAGTAGCTGAGAATAATCAAGAGGAAGTCTTCTTATACAGGTGGAGCAGGAATTAAGACCCACAAAAAAATGCTGTTTATACTTTTCTAGCAAATGCATTCATAGAATCCTGAATAGTGATGTTAACACTGTTGATGGCCTGACTGGGAGAAATAATCTCATCTGCACGCACGTTAAAGTAATATTTTTCCAACTGCTACAAAAAGATGCTGGTCAGAGCAGGCTGGCCCCCAGCGAGATGTGAATACAAGTTACCTGAATGACTTCCGTTTTAACAGTAGTATATAGCAGAAAGATTAGGTAAAAATAAATAAATCACACAATTAGTGCAAGAAAAAAACTCTACCATGTAGTCTGTGAAAGGGCAGTTTGTGTGAGCTAGGAAGACTAGTAGGATGTTCTTCAGGCTTGACTGTTTAACAAAAATACCATACCTTACTGCATAGGTTGCCTGTAGCCAAGGGATCCTATGGTAGAAAAGATTTCTTGTGCATTCTCTGGACAACCTCTCTATTCCAGTACAAGCTTGTTTCAAAAGTTTGAGACCTTTAGGTCTGTAACTGGGTAAAAATGATGGTGGTCTGAACATGGACAACATAAGGCTAAACATTTTCAGGCCTGTTTCTAATTGGGTCTTGGCTTAAGAATGTTAAGAACCAGAGACTCCATTCTCTAACCTGGGGTATGTAATGCTTGTACCTGTGCCATTAGCTACTTTCTCTAGCTGGTTAACTGAAAAATAAGGGTAGTAGTTTGGCAATCAGAGATAACGTTTCCATTTAGTTTTGAGCTGTCTATCCTTTATTGACTGTCCTTTTTTATGTAATGAATGACTGAAGAAAATATCTTACAGAAAAGCACTTTTGTGTCAAATTAACACGTCATAACGTGTTTTTAATTATGTATTTCCAGCTTCTGCTTGGTGGACAAACTAAAACAAGAAGGGGGGAAACAGATATATTTTAGCAGTAGTGGCAATACATTTAAAAGCAGTACCAGTCAAGGTTTCAGCGTTTGCTTTCAGGTTTTGCTTTTCCTTAAGCTGTACTTCAATGTATTCTGAAATCACCTAACACTTTTCCTTTCAGACCCTCTGAATGCTGACTGAATTTTATTGCATGGTCCAAATCCCCAAAGATTCTGTCTAATCAAGTTCTTTAGATAAGAATTACAGCAAAAGCTGCTCCGAAATTTAACAGTTTAAATGGCAAAATAATATGAAAACCTACTCTGGACAGCAATCCATCCAGCAACAAAATATTCTGTGGAAGACTGTTAGAGTAACTGTCTCTTGTGTAGATGACCTTATGGTATAGCATAAAAACCAATTCATGTTTTTCCAGACAAACAGGAAGCACTAAACCAGGACAAGGATGTTGATTACAATTTAGATGAAAACGAAGCTGAATCAGAAACGGACAAGCAAGCAGCACTTGCAGGGATTGAAAATGGTAAAGAAAGATAAAGTCTCAGTACCACATATGCTTACAGTTTTAAGATGATACTTTGAATCGTATCCTGTAGCAGACAGAGCTAGCTGATTTCTGTTTGATTTTTAGCTTTCCCTCATGTTGACAGCCTGATCTCTCTTTGTAGCATCACTGAAGATACTGTTTGAGGTGTGGTGGGAAGGGGCAGTATCAGAGGCTTTACTATACTATACAATATTTAACAGTCCTTTCAACGTTTCTCCTGCGATGTTCTAGATAAAAATTGTCAGTCAATCACCTGAAAGAGATTTCTGTATCTTTTTCTTTTGTCCTAATTAGTTCAAAACCCTGCAGATGAGAAGAATCACTTATCTGAGCATGGTGAAGAACGACAAAAGTTGTGAATAAAGGAGGTTCATGGTGCAACTTCATCACCTCTTCATAAAAATGCAGCAATGACAAGAAAAGTGATTCCAGAACCTTTTGATTATCTTCTCAAGGCTTCAATAAGAGCCCAAATGAAGTAGTATTTCCTGTGTGAAGTGTTTCGACTGATTCAAGCTTGGTTTAAAGCAGCTTGACCTTTGCAATGACTCTTTCATTCCTACCTGTAAGATACTGACAGAACCTCCAGACTGGTGGCAGATGAGCACAAGTCCTCTGCCAACGACAAATTTCTTCCCTGACTAATGCAGGAGAGAGAAATCTCCAGCCTGGTTTTAAGAGGAGCTTAGGAAGAACTAACTTGCCATGTCAAAACGCGGGAAAGGCTGAAAACTTGGCTCAAGCTACACTCTACTCTTGTGCCTATTCTGGCACCTTTTTACTGCAGTGTAGGTAGTCACAGAAAGCATGATGGTTATGCACTTAAGCCGTATATTTCCTGGGCCTCCAAAATGATGTTGCTAGGTTACACTGTAGCCAGGCTGAAACACTGTTCTGGTTGTTTTCTTAGCCTTTAGGTTAGGAAAAAGGGTTCTGACATTAGTATCATCTGGTTAAGACATTAGCCAGGAGGACTTTTCTGAAAGCTCTGTGGGACTCCTGTTCACAACACCAGTACTACACAAAGGTTCAGTTACTGCTATCTTGCATATGTTCGGTGTGAAATGTTCGCACTCTTGCACTTTCTGTGACAAGAAGCCATCTGAAGTGGTGTGTGCGGCCTGCCCTTTACTCCACCCTGTCTTCACAGAAAGGGAAACGCTGGTCTTGTAGAACAGCAGTCACCTCAGCTGTTCAAAGTGACTAATCGCTTTTGGCTGGACTTGTAAAGAAGTGAAGCCAGACTGTGCCTTTACAGACATCTCAATGTCTCACATAGGTGAAACTCTTGTCAATATCCTGTAGTCTGTCTTTTCTGTTAACTCATTGAATGTAAACTAGACACTAGTTTACTTGCAATAACCTAGGAATACCTTCTCTTACCAACTAAGGCACCAGTCCAGCCTGCACTCTGTGTAACCAGCTTGTTTGAAAACTGTATTTGTGTTTGGAGCAGTCTTTGTGACTATTAACCAACCCTCATCAAGACGGCATGGAGACAGACATGATTAACTTCCCAACAAGCAATTTAAGAAAATACAAATACGTCTTGGCTTTCTCTTACTGCAGTTCATTTTGTATCTGTGTTTGTGGTGTGTCACTCCTCAGGGTACTAGTTTACAACTCATGTACCTTAACATATCTGTATCTGCAAGTGGAAGGCTAGTTATTGTGTATGAAAAGGATAGGAGTTGTCATCCAGTGAAAGGCAGAGCTCAAGTCAAATGCTGCTTATTAAGCCTGAACATGTAAACAGTTCAACTGATCAACCTGCCACCTGTAACTTGAATTCTTCTAAGAAAAGCACTTCCGTTACTGAGTTCCTGGTTACTCTGTTCTTTTCACCATTTAAGTCAAGTCAGACTTAAATGACCTAGGTTACTGCAGTCAGTACAGCACGGGAAACAAATGCTTGTAAGCAGGAGAGAAAAGGAGGTATGAGCGTCTAATTGAAAAGGATGGGGGAGCTTCAGCTATTAAGGTTGGGGGTTTTTTTTCCCAAGTAAATAATGGCATGTTTCAGTAGTTAAAGCTGGATGTCTAGGATATAGAGTTTTAAAATTAAAGGATGTTTAGTTGGAATTGTAGTTTACATAATGCAAACTGAAATTTTCAGTTGCATGAGGCAGGGACAGTGTCTTTGCTGTTACCATCTTGGGGTTAAACACTTGTCTGTCAGGTTTTTTTTTTTAAATTTAAGTTTGATCCACTTTAGATATGCATTTTAAAATAAAAATAATAATTCTCTTCTGTGTATTCACCTTACTCTGTACAGTTCATCTGCTTCTAATGTTAACGAAAACAGGAAAGACAATGAATTGTGTTTTCTTGGTTCTATAAATGATGTGGAACTTGGCTTTTGTTTCACTTGCTGCTTCCTCTCGAGAAATACCAAAGGCTGTCCTTCAGCTGTTGTCATGGAGTTCAAGACTTTTAAGACAGGAAAGATTTTGTGACTGTTCGTAAGAAGGCAGCAAAAAACAGACAAATTCTCAGTGTCCTGTACTAGAGCCAGTTTGCCATCTTTACGCCTGCATTTCCCAGGATTTTCATTACAGAAGCATCAGGTATATTAATCATGACAATAAGCAAACATGTAAAATAGGCTGCAGCCTCTTTAGCATGGAGATGAGGAAAACTGTGTCTTAACAGTACTCCTGCTTATTTCAAGAAACTGGAAATTCCTAGCAGACAAGGGCCTGTTCCTCTTCAGAGTTTCTTGTTTTCCAACTGTAGCTTAGCAGTGGGGAGTTAAAGGAGGATTACTCCACAGAACAAATTGTTAGGAGAAACACAAACAAGCAACTTGCATGGACAAAAATGCATTGCTATGGAGGAAGCCATTTTGCACCAAAAGCACCAAAATGAAGAGCTGTCCGATCCAACACAGTCAAACCTGGAAGACTTGCTTTTATGGCCCAGGTAAGACTTGGCAGGACAGCTAAAAGTAAGTTATCTTTTTTAATTGTTTTTTTTTCCCTCCTCTCTTGCATGAGAAGGTTGCTCATCAGCATAGCTGCAGCACTTTACATCTGGAAACAAAGGACAAAGAAGCACTCCAGGAAGAAAAGGGCAGTTTTCGGGCTCCTGTTTGGGTTTTCTACCTCAATCAACCACTACATTAGGCAGTAGGATCCAGTGGCAGCATGGCAGTTAAAAACAAGAGAACGAAAGTCATGCAAGAGGTGACAGAACAACAGGTCGGCAATCCTTCCTTTGCAATGGCAAAGTAACAACAGGCTTGAAATAAAGTTGCAAAGTGGTAACTTTATGCCTAGTGTGTTGTGTTCCCATGATGGTCCTCAAGGACTTTTCCTGTATTTGAGACAAAATACCTCCTAAACAACTAGTTGCATTAAAATGTCACTGAATTCACTGCAGTAGGAGCTAAACAATTAGTTTTCTTCTGCTCTTAATTTCTGTAAAGATTGCTTTAGCTTGCAGGACTTGGCAAGAAAAGAACCCAGTCTTTCTGCTTGCAAAGTAATAAAGTTTGATAAAATTTTGGCCAAAGCATGGAAACTCACAATATCTCAAAGTAGCTTTGTTCAAAACAGAGTTTCAGTAGCTCAGCTGTGCCTCTCAGACATGGTGCTCTGCTGCATTATTTTTATTCATCCCCAAATGTTACTAAAATCCCTAAACTAAAATATCTTCTTATCAGAGTTCACTCATTAAAGTGATTTGTGATTAAATCCGTAATAAAAAATTGATTAAGGTAAAACCATTTTTCAACATCGATGAAAATCAACTTTAACTGTACAACTTGATAAACAGCAGTTGTCATTCAGGTCAAGTAAAAAAAGGCATACTATAGATATTCCATGTAACAGTACTTTTGTCCCGGAGATCCCTCTCAGTCTGATTATAGTACTAGATAATCCGTCCTACAGCTGTATCTGATGCACAGATTATGCGTCAGGTATCCTATCAACAACCATGTGTTGTTTCACACAAGCTTCACAACTGGAAAATATTTATGAGGGGAGAAGTCAAATTCTGGAGGTACCTAGAAGGAAAAGGTTTAAAAACATTACATAACAGTACTACTGAATTGAATGCTCAAAATGAAGGATATTGTGCAGACAGAAGAAAAAGTTTCAAACAGCAAAATGTTGAGAAAAATAATCCTAAGTTTTTAAATTACCATCTGAAAGGTACTAGAGCCCAGTTCTGGATATGCCAGTCATGTCCAGCAGGGATGAGCACAGAGCAGTGGAGTGAGTGCTGGTGTGGCTTTGCAGCATGCCCCTTCCCACTCTGCCTGTGCCAAGCCCGCTGCTGGCCCTGATCCAGCTGCACCCACTGGCCCTGGCAGCCAGCAGCTCCCCATGCTGCTCACACAAGCTGCTGGCTCACTGCCGTGAGCTACTCCTGCCAGCTCCTGCAGAAGACTCAAACATTTGTCACCACCAACACATCTCCCTTTTTTTTTCCCCCCAAAACATGAAAAACAAGTTTTCCTTATCTACAACAAACTACTTCCAAGGTAAAACCAGATTACACTGCTTCCCTGCTTCTTTCAAGAGTTTTCAGAGTAACTATGGCCTGACTCAGCTCCTCCAGCTGCAAAAGATCAGCAGCAGCCTTGTGTGTAATACTACATTTCACATTCAATTCAATTGGCATTTCCTTACCTTAGAGTCTTTTTTGTGGCCTCCTGCCAGCAGCTTCATGACCACGATATTGGGTTTAGCAACCTTTAGAATTTGATTGACCTAAACAGAAGTCAGGAAGAAGGTCTCAAGAGAAAGCAAACAACCTCAAAATTATTCCAAAGAATATGCTTAAATGTTTACATGCTGCAACAGTACAGCAGTCCTGATATGGAATCAGCTTAACAGGGATCAGGGTATTTTAAATTTGAAGTGTAACAGCTTGATTAACAAAATTTAATGAAAGAGGTATTATCTTGGTAGTCACTATTTTTATTCAACAGACCACAGGAAACTCAGCTCTCCACACTTCTGTTCAAAATTTTTTAACTATGGCCAGTTCTGAAGCACTCATCCAGAAAAAAAAACCCAACAGGTTTATACAGTCGAAGCACCTATCCCCATGATCTGACACAATGGGACAGGGAAACTCAGTACCAAACTGGTGGCTTTTTGCACAGAAGCGCTCTGGGCATGCTCAAACTATGTCTTAACTACACTGGTTAACCTCAATCAGATAGCTCATGTGGGAGTACCACCAGGATCCAGAGAACAGGCAGGGATTCCTAAATTCTCAGGAGATGACATTCAAACCTATTTTTACCGCCTCTCAGGAGTACATGATTACCAGATTTCAGGTAGGTGAGGCAGGCATGTGTCTGTCACCTTCTTCTTAAAACTGATACGCTTTTAGAATAGGGCCAAAAGGCAACACGCAAGAAGTAACTAAGTTATCTAGCATCAAAGACACTTGGTAGGGAGAAGGTTTGGAACACTGAGCACAATCCTGACTCAGTTACATAACACACTGGAAGAGACCACTGTGTAAGGTGTCACCATCCCCCCTCTGCCCACTCCTTATCCAAACCACTCAGCCTCGCTCACCATTTTGTTTAACTAGATCCAAGCTTTGGATCTCATGCAGATCCCTCTGAAAACACACACTCTACAAGGAACAAATACTCCTGTTTTGCCCCAGTATTTCAGTCTTACCTCATAATCTGGATTGGGAATATTCTCAAGAATCATTTTAGCTTGCTGAAAGTGTTTGCTAGCTGCCATGTAGAGATCTGATGACTGAGGAGGTGGGCTGTACTTATTTAAATCAGACATTTCCTAGAGTGTTACGGAAATATATATATTAAAGTCAATTGCCACAAAAATGTATTTTTATCACCTTAAATGAAAAAAAACCCAGCATATGTGAGAAAAAAAGTTGTCAATTACATAATATTTTAAGAATATGGAAATAAAAAACATTTAAAATGGTAAATACAAAGCAGCAGTACAGCGCATCACACTTACTCTATAGTGTCACAAAATGCAATAAACTTGTCATATTCTCTATAAAGCAATCCTCCTAAACTCGTTTTTCGGCTATTTGTTTTAATAGTGCCATGCAACATGTTAAATTACAGGCAAAAAAATAAAAGCAGAAAAAACCCCAAGTATGATATTCTTTACTCAAATGAAGGTTAAAGCCAGTGAGATATTGAAACTGATCAAAGCTTTATTTTGTATAATCTTGTGTAGGTTTTTTTTAGATTAGGGATTTAAAAAAACCCTTCACTGCCAAGGAGGAAGCAATGATAGTCTTAATTTCCACTACAACTAGCCAAACCACTAAACTGAGGAGATTGATTGGCATACAAAATAGTATAGGTTCAGTTCAGACAGTCCTTTAGAAACTTTAAGCCTTTAAGGTCACCAAAATTCTAAAGTTCAACAAGAAACATCCAGATTTCTGCACCTGAGGCAGAAAAAACCCCACAGGGTTACTGTTACCACCAAGATGAATACAGGTCAACAAGTTGATCTTATTACAAATCAAATGAGCCTCTCATGGGACTATACAAGCAGGAGCCTGGCCAAGCAAGTTATGATCCTGTACTCAGTATTGACACTGCAACATTTAATGTCCTGCAAGTGTCGGATCCACCCATTTCCAGAAAGCTGCTGAGATGTGGGCATGGTTGGAGCCTGTAAATATTTAATAAGGCCTGTGCTGACAGTTTTGTCTTAAGGCTTGCCTGAGACCCAAACAAATCATGTCAACTAATTAGAGGAAATGGATTCTAGACCGAGGAACCACACTGTGGCTCTTATCTAACACTTGAGCAAGGTCTATTAATGCTTCAAAAACTGCAAGGCTTGCAACCCCAGAACTGGAGAAGCCTAGCAATAGCATTGAATTGGGATGTGCTGGACTTTACCATTTATGGTAACAGACTGTGCTTGGAAGAAGCTGTGTCACCTGCATCAAGCATGTAGAGTATAAAGGAATTAAGAGAGTCAAGCATCAGTGCCAATCCACCGCCAGCAACCCTTGAGGAGAACCCCAGGACACCGTGGATCCACAGCTCCGACTATTCTTGCAACTCCATCCCAAATGCTTGTTTAACTTTTGCCTTTTATTCTCCTCTGTCCTACAGCTACAGTTTTCTAGTTTTGGCAATAAAAACTGCCCAAGTGCATGGTCTATGACCTCATTTGTGTCTTCATCCTGTTCTTGGGATTATATCAAAACCTCCCCTCAATAGTGGATCGGCACAGGGGCCTAGAGCACATGACCCACATGGACAGTCCATGGACTTGGATTTTTTAATTAGACCAGAAGGATGCTAATGTGTAATCTTAGTAGCAGCCTACAACTACTATAACAGCAGTTATGAAGCTACCAGAAGACAAATGCTCTTTGTTAATGGCACGCAACTTAACATGGGGGAAGAGGTCAAATTGTGGATTAGATATAATGCAGACTGGATACTAGGGAAAACGGGGAATACTGTAGCCCTCCAATCAGGTATGGAGATTAAGACTAAATGGACCAGAAGAAGTAACTGTTAAAGAGCTTGGAAAACATCTATCCTTTCATTTTTTTCAGACTTGGCGAGACAAAGTCATGGTTATTGTGATCTATAATACTACTTCAAGGATAAGATTTGACAAAACAAGTCTCCACTGGTCCCTTCCAACCAACACATCTGTGATTTAGCACTCAAAATTACTTTTGCTTCATTCTCCTGTTTGCTTGCTGAATAACACTGCTATGTAAACCACAGCTAAAGTCTGTCATAGACTTTTAAAAAAAATTATTTCCATGCAAAACAACACATGCATCTCAAACTACCATATCAGACCAATTTTTGAATGTCTAAGAATATAGTTTTAGCAAGAATTCTTGCTAAAAGAATTTACTTTGAGATACTAAAGGCTCTTTTCACAATAACAAAAAATGTCTAAAGCAGGTGAACAAATGACTTTTATAAAAGCATGAATGCAACCACGTTTTGAGATTACTCACCTTAAACTGCAAGTAGTGCACTGGGGGTGGTGTGATAACACTGTTGAATGGAGCAAACCTGTGCTCATATCGCACTTGTTCACTATCCAGTTCAAACTTCGGTTTTCTTACTTTTCCATCCATGTCAAATGCAATCATTGTCTAAAAAGCAGAGGGTATATAAAGTGAAAAGTGTTAGCTTTATGTCACATTTTGCTGTGACTAAAGTAAAAGTTATGATTTAGCTATAACTTGAAGGATAGAAAAAAGAAACACAGTATTTACCGTATCACATTATAAACTTGAGCTTAATCTCCAGTCCCACCAATGACAAAGGCAGCAAGCAATGTATGCTTGATTCATATTACAAAAGCATTGAAGCCATTGCTCAGCAAGCACAAACAAATTACCTTGTACATCCCAGCACACATGTTTTGGTATGCTTGACTCATGGTGATCTCTCTGCTGAGAGGGCGAACTGAAAATTGCAAATAAAAATATTATACCACTTCATTCAACTCAGTACATTTGTTAATTTCAGATCAAAACAGTTGTTTCAGATTTTCAGAGAGTGACAGCATTCTTGGGTATATTTTAAAATAATGACAGAAAAATGAGTCATAAAAGTCACGGGTATGCATTTCTGCTCACTTGGCTCCTGATGACACAAAGCATCTCAAGACAAGAGATGTGACAGTCACATGAACAGTACACTGACAATGAACTAAACTGGTCCAGGCAGCCAATGTTCCTAGCATGTCACCCTACGACACTAAACGACAGCCTAGAATTTAATGCTTGTGGTTGAGAGGCAGGTTTGCTTAGTTCACGGATTTTTAAAAACTTTCCAGACTAAAATATTTTAAAAGCATTTTTATCCTGATAAGAGAGATGTATTTATCTTGATAATATTCCTTTAAGGTCCCCTTTCAGCTTCCAGTATTAAAATAGTGCCCATTGCCCCACATTTGGCACCTTTTTAAAAAGCATAAAGTACAGCAGTAATTTTCTGAATTTCCAGAAACAAGGCAATTTAGTTGATATAACCTTGAGCTGCTCATATTTAGTTGCTCCTCTTGCAAAAAAGACAACAATGAAAATACAGAAAATAAGTAACTGCAAAGAACAAAAAGCAAGCTTCCACATGGTGCTGATTTGCAATACCAATGCTAAGGGACCTCCAACATATCACAACCTTTTTAGTCACTCAGGGATGTCAAATCTGTAGTAAATGCTATTTATACACTCATGTTGGATGTCTTGTTTTGTAGCAGTCTTACAGTCCTGACCACACAGCCAGACAGCTATGGTATAGAAGTAAAATTTTAATTCTCTCTCACGCATATACACTAGAGAAAAGGTGAGTTTCCAAAGAGGCTTTTGCACAGAGGTACTACCACTGAATTGAAACAGGGCAACTCATCGTTGTAAAGTTAAGAAACATGCTTGAATGCCTTCTGAAGCCAAAGAGAAAGTACATAAATACATGGACAGTTTAGTCTTTGAATCTAGCTACAGTCACCAAAAAGTAATTCTGCAGGAATTACAGGCTGTAGAAAGGCAGTATCTTTCCAAGTCAATTGCTCTAGACCTGTTAACTACATCTCACATGATCCAATACAACACAACTGGTGAAGCTGTGAAAATAAATGAGATTGGGTTTTTTTCTGAAAGGCCTATTTAGAAGTAAGTAAACAGGAAATTCTTATGCAGTGACTGACTTTTTTTAGTTAAAAAGTTTCACATTCAGTCCTCAAACTGCAGGACTTTTCCTGCCCACACCAGTGTTGACTCTAAATTCTGAGCTTGAATTCTACTTGGCTGCATGAAGAGGAGACGAGTTTAGAGTTACATTCTACCGCCAAATACCTTTTTTCTTTTTCTTTGTTTTCTTACTACTGCGGCCTTTCTGTTGTTCCTCCATTATTCTCTCCTCTGCCATCTGAGAGCTGTCTGCGCGGCTCAGTGTTGACATCAGCCAGGCATAGAGGAACTCTGACAGGTACCTACAATACATAGTCATAACATACTTCAGTGCAAAAGCTATTCATAGCACACACATCCTCACTTGAGATCTAAGAGTAAAGGGCAACTTCTAGAGCAGATTAAACTGTGTTTCACATGGCTGAAGTGAACAGATTACTCTCTGCTCCAGTTTTGTATAGGTTCTCGATTTTTTATTTTTTAAACAAGACCTCATACAAATTTAACCACAGACAGCTCAAAGTATACAAGTTTCTTATAAATTTACAAAGTGAAGTCCAAGACTCTCATTATTTGAAAACCCATAAAGGATTGAACTTCTGTAGAATTCTTTCTTCTCCCATCAAATGAAACACGTTTAAAGATGTTAGGAATTATTGTTTTGAGAAACAAGGTTATTATTGATTTGTTTAAAACATTAAAAAGCTGTACACTGTTATGTAAAAACACCAAGCCCACGGGAACATTAAGATTTAAGATAAAACTTTAAGAACTCTTTAAGAGCTATTTCTTAGCAAGCAGAAACAAGTCCAATGTATCTCCTGACCAACTTCAAATTAAAAGCAGTGACGAAAGAAGAGAGTATAAATCACATGAATAAATTATACTTCATAAGAAGTCATAGCTCAGAAGAAAAAATACTGAGAAATAACTGTGCCTTTCATTTGCACGTTTCCCCTCATAAAGCTTATCTTTTTTGTTCTTCACTTACAGTAAGGAGATAAAGCAGTGGACATTTAAGTTCCAATTAATAGTGATTTTTATGGGCAGACAAAAAAATACTGTCACATAAAACTTGCTAATTATGTACTGAGGTATTAAAGAATATTGACATCTTCTGGTACTATCTGCAGTATTGATTTTCGCAGTTAATGCTTAATCTACTCATGAAATGGCACAGTAGCATAATTAGATGCACTGAAGTTCGAGTCATTTGAACCTATAAAATGATCTCTTAGAACAAAAGCTTACAGCTTACCTAGCAAGACTTTATTGTAGCTTTACAGAAAAAAACCTCAAAACCAAAAAAACAAACCCCAAATGCAAAACACTGAAGTACAGAAGCACTTTAATGTTAGAAGGTTCAACACTAAATTTTTAATACTGAATCAAAAAAGAACCAACTAAAATCATGTAGTTTTTGGATCATGCCATCAACTGTGAAAAACAATGAATGTAAACGAAAGCAGAATAATAAAAAGCATTTTAGCTTCATATAGTGCAATAATTTTCACTAAAAGCAGATGTGTCTTCAAATATGCTCACAGAAAAAGATGCTACTTTTACCTAGTCAGCTTCCAGACTGCCCTCAACATTCTGGAGATCTTTCAAAAAATACTAGAGATCAACAAGACTACTGATCTTGATGCTATGAAGACAGATAAAGCAAATTGCTTTCCTCATGCATTCTCGTCTGACAAAATAGAGTGGTTTTCATTAACTGTCATGAAAAAAAGACGACGCTGGTTTAAAAAGTTAAATAGAAAGCAAATTACTATTTCATATTACTATTACTAACAGAATACTATTACTAGTACACTAGTTAGTCCAGAAAAGAGACCAACAGTTTTTTTAACCCCCACTTATGATTTTACATGTAAGTAAATTAAATAGTGTGGTGGGCACACTTGAGATTTTTTTTTTTTTTAAATCACATTGGAAGCCCCTCCTGGAAATACTTGCAATTACAGCTCTCTGTCAGCATCCAACATCTGTCAAAAAAGTGTCCTCTTACCAATATATGTAGTAATATTCATGCATACTGTAAAGCTCCAACTCAAAGCCACTCAGAAGATACTGTATCATGATACGGAGGTTATGATACAGGACCCAGGTGCCCAAGCAAGCCAAATGTTGCCTTTGCGGTTCCTGCTTCAGTAACATACTGTGAAGTGCTGCATCTACTTTCTCTGCCTATTGGAAAAAAAACAAAGTAACAGGCAGGAAAAACATTTGAGTGAAACGGCATCCAAGTTCAGGCAAAAATGAAATCTTAGCAAAATCTCGATACAAATTGGGCCATGCTCCAGATTACAAAAGACTGAAATCTGTTTTTACTGCTATTGCCACTTCTATGGTCTAGAATTATCAGAAAACTGGAAAGTTAATCACATAACAGGTAAATTCTGCTGCACAGAGAAAAAAATATTCTATATTCTATACAGCAAGACAGCTCTGACATTACGGGCTTTTCAACTTAAAATTTTACAGAACGCTTAAATATAGATTGCTACCACTCACATGAGCACTGAAACTCAGAACTCATTACAAGCCATTATATTGGCAATAATTACTTCAAATCATAGAATCACAGAACAGTAGGGGTTGGAAGGGACCTTTAGAGATCATCTAATCCAACCCCCCTGCAGAAGCAGATTCACCTAGATCAGGTGACACCAGAATGTGTCCACACAGATCTTGAAGACCTCCAAAGAAGGAGACTCCACAACCCCTCTGGGCAGCCTGTGCCAGGGCTCCCTCACCCTCATGGTGAAATAGTTTTTTCTTATGTTTAAGTGGAACTTTTTGTGTTCCAGCTTCATCCCATTACCCCTTGTCCTGTTGCTAGCTACAATAGAAAAAAGGGATGTCTATCTTTTAATAACTAAAAGCACTTAGTTGCATTGATGAATTAAAATTACAAGTTTAACATGCAAGAAACACTCTGCGGCCCATCCAAAAAATGAAATATTCAATGTCCCACAGTCAAATACTATCAGTAATCCTGAACACATCAATCCATATAACTTGTTACAAAGTGAAAAAAACCCTCTAAAGTTCCTCAACTGTTCTCCCCAGCATGCACATCTGTGGTAGTTTGAGCCTGGCTGGATGCCAGGTGCCCACCACACCGCTTTACCCCCCACCTCCTCAGCAAGCCAGGGAAGGGGAGAAAATAAGATGGGAGTCTCGTGGGTTGAGATAAAAGCAGTTTAATAAAGAAGCAGCAAAGCCGCGCGCGCGGGAAGCAAAGCAAAAGCAGATAAGCTGTTACTCTCTACTTCCCATCAGCAGCGATGTCCGGCCACCTCCCGAGAAGCAGGGCTTCAGTACGCGTAGTGGTTGCTTTGGGAAGGCCAGAAATGAATCTTGCCTCCCCTTCCTGCTCCTCTCCCCCAGTTTATATTACTGAGCTGACGTCGTATGGTATGGAATATCTCCTTGGTCAGCCTGGGTCAGCTGTCCTGGCCATGGTCCCTCCCAAGATCATGCCCACCCACAGCTATTGGTGAAGGTGGGGGAAGGAATGCTGGAGGGACAGCCCTGATGTTGTGCAAGCGGTAGTCATAATATTGATATCAACAGTAAGCACAGCACTGCAGGAGCTGCTGTGGAAAATCACTACCATCCCAGACCCACTACAACATCTTAGAACATATTTCACTATTTCACCTCTCTCACTGCTGAAGAAATACATTCCCACCAAATGAGAACACAGCCTTCTCTGTCAGCTTTCACTTGCTGAACATTCTTGAGAAATGTTCTAGATCAGTTGAAGCATCTATTTTTGAGAGTTATTCTCTAACTTACATTTTTTAAAACAATTATAAAAAAATGCCATTTACATCTTGTATAGCTGTAAGACTCCATTTTAAAAGGTGTCTTGGTAAAACAGAGCTCATCAATCTCTCCCTGGTTACATCATGCAGGCTGACAGGTACAAGCAGGACAAGATCTACAAGCAGTGGAATTACATTAAATTAAATTACCATTAAATTAAATCACAGCAAGTTTCCCTCAGGTTTACTTATTGAACAAAGTTAAGATTAGAAAATTTAATACCTTTTTCTTCAACAGATCTAACAAAGTCTTTAGGATGCTTCCTACAGATTCTCTGGGCTGCATTTCAGGAATTTTTGTCCTGAAAACTTTATGAAAACAGAGGAGTTGTTTCATTCATCTAATACCACATGCCCCACTCTGATGGGAATACACCTGGAAAGAGAAGTGTGCTGGCCTGCTGCCTAGGACAATTACCTCATCCTGCAGGGTGGCAAATTCCTCAAGAATATGACCCAGCTTATCTCTCTGACGAGCTCTATTGTGACCATGGATTTGAATCAGACTACAGAAAGGCTGAAAGAAACAAATCGTAGTTTTAAATTTTGAACACAACACTGAAATTGCAGTAGTACTATGATGCCTATTCATAGTTTTATATGTTTTATACACCTACATTCCTTAAGGATCCTTGCAGAGTTCAAACTGTTAGCCAAGCAAGCTCTTTGGATTGATCCAAGAAAACATTTGTCTGTACACAAGTCAACATGAGATCAAGCAAGCACCTTTTACGAGTCTGATCAGAACAGAATCCTTAAGGAGAGATACTAACATCTAAATCCATATGCCAAAAAAGCCAACAGCATCCTGAATTGTGTCAGCAATAGCGCAGGCCACACCTTGTATACTGTATTCAGTTCTAGTTTTACCTGGTTAGTTTTTGGTAGCAGGGAGAGCTACAGGTGTGGCTTTTTAAAATAAAGATCTGCCAGAAGCTTCCCCTGTAGCTGAAAGTACTAGTCAATTCTAAGACGAACACACAGCTGACCCAGGCCTGACCAATTAGTGACTCAAGTTAACACCTCTGTGAATAACGTATTTGAGAAAGGGAGGAAGTCCCCATGCAGATGCTAAACTGCAGCAACAACAGGGAGTGACAATGTGAAAACATCTCTGCAGACACCAAGGTCAGTGGAGAAGGTGGGGAGGAGGGTGCTTAGGCCCTGAAAGAAAGACTCTCCTGTGGCCTATGGTGAAGACCATGGTGAGGCAGCTGTGCCCCTGCAGTCCATGGAGGCCACTGGGGAGCAGAGATCCACTCGCAGCCTATGGGGGACCTCACGCCAGAGCGCGTGGATGCCTGAAGGAGGCTGTGACTCCATGGGAAGCCCATATTGCGGCAAGATCCTGTCAGGACGTGTGATCCTGTGAGTGACTCAGGTTGGAGCAATGTGTCCCTGAAGGACTGTTCTCCAGGTGGATGACCCACACTGGGGCAGGGTGTGAGGAGCTGCCCCTCTGGGAGGCCCCATGCTGGAGCAGTTCATGAAGAACTATAGCCCACAGAAAGGACCCACGCTGGAAAAGTTGGTGAGGTACTGTCTCCTGTGGGGAAGGACCCCACAGTGTAGCAGTGGGAAGTGTGAGGAGACCTCCCCCTGAGAAGCAGCAGCAGCAAAGTCCATCTGTAATGAATAGACTGTAAGCCCCATCCTCTGCACGGCTGGAGGGGGGAAGGAAGGAGAATCCTGGGAAGAAGGAGAGATGGGGGAAGTGTTTTAAGATTCAGTTTTATTTATTATCTCCCTGTTCTGATAGTTTCATTAATAAATCAAACCATTTCTCCCCAAGCTGAGTCTGGTTTGCCTGTGATGCTAATTGCTGAGTGACATCCCAGTCCTTACCTCAACTTGCAAACCTCTCATTAAATTTTTCCTGTCCAGATTAGGAGGGGGAGTCATATGATGACTTGGTGGGCACATGGCACCCAGTCAGGGCTAAACCACCACAGTCCCTCACTACAAGAATGACCTGAAGGTGCTGGAGCGTGTTGAAAGACAGGCAACAAAGCTGGTGAAAGGTCTGAAGCATAAGTCCTCTGATAAGCAGCTGAGGGAGCTGGGGATGTTTAGTCTGGAGTAGAGGAGGCTGAGAGGAGACATGATCACTCTCTACAACTGCCTGAGACAGGTGGTTGTAGTGAGATATGGGTTGGTCTCTTCTCCTGAGTAACAAGTGACAGCAGAAGAGGAAACAGCCTCAAGTTGTGCCAGGGGAGGTTATCAGGTTATCAGGGGAGGTTACCCTGATTGGGTATCAGGAGAAACTTCACCAAAAGGAATGTCAAGCATTGGCACAGGCTGCCCAGGGAGGCGGTGGGGTCACCATCCCTGGAAATATTTAAAAAAACATGTCCATGTGGTTCCTTAGGGACATGGTTTAGAAGTGGACATAGCACTGCAGGGTTAAGGGCTAGACTCAATGATCTTAAAAAGATTTTCATTTAGAATGGAAAATAAAAGAAAATCACAGGATCATTGTACTGCAGTAAAAACCTAAATCTTTTTCTAAAAATGTTTTAAAACTGTAGAGTGTAAAAAGAATTAGTTTTGCTAGTTATGCATTTGTTCTGTGACATGAAACTACCCTGTAAAGAGGCCATAGGTGTTGGCTCCTGATGAAGTGAAATGTTAGTGAAAACTCTCAAAGCATGACACAAGAAAAGCAGAGGAATGATTGCACTGTCTTTTAGAAAAGTGTTACTATTTTAAGAAGGCCAACTTCTGCAATTTTGCCTTCATGTCAGTGTCCAAAAAATTACTGATATTATTTTCAATTGTAAGAAAATCTTGGAAGTGCTCATATATGCACAATCACGCCATTAATTGGAATGAATGCTTACCCGAACGCAGTGTGTCACAAAGGAATCAATGTAGTCCTTTGCCTGGTGATTATTGTAAAGACAACATCTAAAAAAGAAATATCCACATTCATACATATGTTTACAAATGTCACCAGTCTATGCAGTACAAACTTAAAAAAGAACCATGAGTTCATTAACAGCAAATGACTCCTTCACAGATGATCCACTTACTTTGGAGAAAGTACTGGAGGACTGACAAAAGACCTTAAAGCATCTTTTACCATGTCTTGCATGAGGTGAGTGCCAAACACCTTCTTGTTATCTACCAGAAAAGTTGTCTGAAAGTAAAAATTGTTTTTAGAAACATGTTTTAAGTTAAGAGTAATGCTTTAGAATTACTAACAGAAAGCTCTTACAGTAGCTACATTATATCAGAAACTTGTAAGATTGCTTTAGGAATTAAAATGGTTCAGCTAGCTACAAGATTACAGACTTAGAAACAGAGGCATATTGAAACAACTCACTTCTGGGGTATTCCCAGAACACAAAATACAGCTCTATTACTTGCACAGGACAACACATGCAAAATGATTTCCTGAATTTTAAAAATGATTAATCAGACATAGAAGATTAACATAAAATAGGTTTTGTGGTTTCTCTGGAGGCACATAAAGGTAAACCTTCAGGCTAATGCAGACCTTTTTTCCTACCCCTATATGTAACATTGCTTTCATTGGCTACATCTGGTGCTTATTCCACAGTCCTCCACAAGTGTCCCCTTCTTTCACTGTTTTTCAGCAGTTGGGAGAAAAAGCTCTGCCATCAGGCACTCACACAAACACATGTAGTGGAAAGTCAGAACACACACACACACAGAAAACATTTTACTTGCCAATAGTTATATCCCATTGGCTCTATATGTGGTTTGACTGATGTCCAGGGACATCCTATTGAAATCAAAGCTTCCTACAAGGAAGTATTTACTCCGAGTTAAGGAATACATAATATTCTTTCAAGGTAACTGAAGCAGTAAGAAGAAAAGCAGTAACCTGTTCTGCCCTAACCATCAGTTTTACTGTTTTAGCAATAGAGGCATTCTATTTAGTCCAAACAAAGAGGGTTAATGCAAACAAGAGCCCCAAACTGAGACAGCATACAAAGAAGAGCATAAAAATGCCTGTACAGACCCAGCTATATGGCACAGAAAAAAATGTTAAACTCCTTGTGTTTTAATTAGCAGGTACTAACATCACCTAACAATCGTGTTTCAAAATGTTTTTTAAAATTACATTAGAACATAAGCCCCCATATATGTAATACTTAAGCATCTCCAGAAGTTTTTTTTTTTACAAAGTACATATTACTGGTATGCAAATAAATATTTTAAACAAGAATCCATATTTATGGTGAATGCAGAAGTATGTTATTGAAAGACATAGATTAGCACTTGCCTGTAACAGGGATCTGGAGAGAACACATGGTGATTGCTCACTAAATTCACAGAAAAAATCCTAATTTACATTTAAGAAAAAAAAAATGTTAATATGCCATTTTCTTAATGCAGACACACACATATCTACATTTTCATACACACACATGCATTCACATTTTTATATATACCCATGTCTATAAAATGACATAAATATACATATTTTGTATACACACACACATCCATATACACAACACTGCTTGTGCAATTTGTAAGAAAATAAGCATGAATAATTTTAATATAAAAGAACATATTATGACGCTAAAATAATTGTAATATGTAATTACTTGGTATGTAATAGAACAAAAGGTTTCTGAATTTTCTTCAGATGCAACAATAAGAACCATGTTAGTGAAACTGTTAAGACCAGGTAACAAGTATATATATAAAAAAAAATTACAATGTTTAACTAGAACAATAATGCAACTTTAATTAACAGGAAGACAAAAGACTTTGTTTCACCTTTAAACTGACGTAACTGTGCCTCTTTTCTCAATCAGTGACTGTGTGTGTATGGTAAAAAGTATTTCAAGCATTTAAGTGTCTTCACAGACAATAAGAACAGAAGCAGGTGCTTAACTCTGCCTATTCAGGGAATTACATGCTTAAACAAATTTATTAAGAGCTCTCTTATGTTACAGGCACATACAAAGAATATTATTGGATCTGAAAAATATCAGGAATATATTTTCTGATACTGCAGACATACCTCTTTAACCAAAGAAAGAGTTAATTAACTTGCTTGGGATTTGACACTATTGTGCATAAATCTTTAAATTATGGGAAAAATTGGAAGTTTGAGAGCAGAAAAGGTCCTTGTAGAAAGAAAAGTATCAAGAAAGACAGCAAAGTTTGGAACTGTACACAACACCAAAATACTTATACATTTATAGTAAGCTACAGCACCTATATATGGGATGATTTTTACAAGTTACATCTCAAGATTTTAATTTTGGCTATAAGTAAGAAATTTTCATGCTTACCAGTATACAGTGCAAATTAGTTAGGTTGACTACTTCACATACAGTTTTAATTCGGTCTATTAGTTTGGAAAAATAATTGACCATTTCTTCCCTTTTAATTATTTTTGCATATCGAGGAAAAGTTGGTGGCAGCAATCTCTGATTAACAAGGGGCTCAAAGCCCATCATAATAGGATGATCTAACAAAAAAGGAAGGAGGAGAGAGAAAAGGTACATGTAAGCACTGTTTCGAGAACTTACTTCTAACTTGAAATTATCATACAAATTATGCAATTAGCCAAAATGAACTTTTTAACTGACAGTTAGCTTTCATTAACAGTAACAACCCAACTAGATAATGATTGCTATTTAAAAAAACCCAACCCTCAACGTCTCAGCATACAATGTTGTACATACAACGAGGGGGTGTTCCCTGTTTCAAAAAGGCACATACACCGACTCAAAGCGCACTGCACTTCACCCTGGCTTTTAAGTCACAGCATTGCTTTAAGGAGAACCATAATTTAATTTTATTTCACTGAGACCAAACAATGCAAATCTGTAACAGCTGGTATAACAAGTATTATTAGTTCAAAGTAAAGTTCTAAGTGATTCTTAAAAAAATGCGCACGGATGATGAAGTTTACCAAGACAGTGTATTTAAGAAAGGAAAAAAACCTGGTAAAATTCCATACATACCTCCCTTAGTGGTATCATTCTGTGCCTGGATACCATGATGCAAAGAATTGTGGATCGCAGAAAGCAAGTCAGCTGCCTGAGTCATTAGTTTCTGAGCTTCTGCAACCGCACTTGTCTGAAAGGCAAGTAATAATGCACACAAACAACGTATTTTGACTATGGAATTAATGTTAGTATTAGAAAAAAGAATATTAGATTCTAATGTTTGTATACAACCAGTTCTAAAAAGCACACCACAGATTTTCATGTAAGTTCTCTACTTTAGACTGTGGGCAGGGAGCAAAAATCGACCATTAGAAAATGCAAAATTTTTGAGAATATAGTCCAAACACAGTCTATCAACTGAAATGAAATTGCCATGTAACATTAGAAGGCATCAGATATCCACCAGAAATCTTGATTCATGATCTGTTGACACACTGAATTTCTGCTGTCAAATACGTCAGCAAATTGAGTACCATTTAAAACACCTAGAGAAGTACAATCTAAAATCTTGTTTCAGAAACACTGGACTAACAGTCTCTGATGGAACTTCACATATTTGAAATCTCAGGTCAGACTGAACCTTGAGTTCCTTCATAAAAAAAAAAGATGCTTAAACCCTGAAGATTTAATAGAAGTTGAACAAGAGCTGTAGCTCTGCATAATATACGTTCTCATATTATAGCATCCACAAATCTACTATAAGAATAAGATGCTAAGTAGATCTAATTCAAAAAGTAGCCCATGATGTAAATAACTTACACTTAAGTAATCAGACTTTACTGACCCTAAGATAATCTAATTTTGCACAGATCATTAACTCATAGCAGGTAACACAGAATTTGTACATCAATGCAGATCACCTCTATCATCAGAGTTTGATTTCTGATCTAACCAATAGTTATAATCGGAATGTAACTATACTCAACCTCTCAATCATTTTCTCCTCAACAGTGATGTCTATCAATGATACACGCTCCCAACTTTCAATTTAATCACGGTGTTTCAAACTCTACAGTCTTGTCATGGTTTAGCAAGGAGCAGCTTTTGCTTGGTAACAGGGGAAGAGGGTTGCAGTGAAGACCTGGTAAAGAGTTTTTGGACTCTCCGTTGGCTCCTGGGTTCACATCCACCTCCGACCCAGCTGGGCCAATCACTATTTAGGGACAGGAATTTGAAGTGCTGGCAGAAGGTGTATGAGTGATACAAGACAGAGGTGAACACGCGGAACCCACAGTTAGACACGGAGGAAGGAAGGAGAAGCACCAGACCAGAGACTCCTCTGCAACCTGTGGTGAGAACACAGCTGTACCCCTGCAACCCATGCAGGGCCATGGCAGGACTGAGAGCCACCAGCAGCTACATGTAAGTGTGTCCAGACGGGTGAGGGATTGTGTGAGGAGGCGGCCATGGTGCAGGCCGTGTTGGAGAGCCTGTGTGCCGCAGAGCAGCCCCACACGAGAGACAGAGAGGAGCTGCAGCCTTTGGGATAAATGCTCGTTGGAGCAGCCTGTGCAGGGCTGCCATGTGTGTGAAGTACCCCATGGACTTGCAGGGAGGACTGGTGTGGAGCCCACCTGCCCTGAGGAGAGACAAACAGCAGAAGCTATTGAGGAACAGACTGACTAAAACCTTCACTCCCTGTCCCCCTGAGCCATTCATGGGGGGAGAAGGTAAAAACACGGGGATCAGGGCTCTGAGCTCGGGAAGAGGGGAGGAGTGGGGAGAAGGTGGTCTTAAAGGGCTGGTCAGACTCTTCATTGTTGTACCACTCTGTGTTGTTTTATTTTGGTTATGTTTTGGGGTTTTATGGTTATGCTTTAGTTGATGTTGCATTAAATGATTTCCTGTTTTCTTCCCCAAGCTGAGTAGCCTGGTCTGTTTTGTCCTGGACCTTAAGCTGTAATTAAGCTCTCCCTGCCCCTTGGCAATCCTCAGGTCTTTGGTACTTGAAGCTAATCATGGTCTTTTGTTCTCTGATGGGCCTGAACAAGGACAAGTATAAAACTGCTCCAACAGAGAAATATGTGGGAAAAACTCCATGCCACTGAAACAAGACTTACATTATATGAAAACAACAATAACAAACAGACAGATAATTATCTTCGTTTAAAGCAAGCTATTAAAACAGAAAGCTTTGCTTTTGTGACATGTGATTCTACCTCTTTGCCCTAAAACATACAGTTCTTTCCCTTCTCAACAATTAAGAATTTATATCCTAAAATCAAGCAAACTGTATGGAAGGCTATCATATTCCCCTTCTCAGAGCAAAGAAGTATAGACACATTCAGCATCCCATTGAAGTAAAACCTAACAATCCTCTAGAGACAGACAAAACATTGCCCAATGTCAGGTAACTCCAGCGAAGTCCAGAAAGGGACTGAACTTGAGAAAGGAAAATTTTGCTCATGTGTGTGAAAAGAGTAATTCAAACCCCATAATTTTTAAGTGTTCTACAATGAATATTCTGTCTCTGCCATGCCATGATGTCAGCTACTAGCCTCCTTTGTGTTTTCTTTTAAAATGAATGAAAATTGAATGGTTGCCACCATAAGGCCTCATTGAATGCTTCACTTGCAGCAACATCAATTCCAAGTGACAGAATCTACAGAATAATTCCTTGACTTTAAGGAATGAAAGATGAGTGTTTTGCTGAGTGACAATGTGAACACGGAAACACTAAATGAACGTACCTCTTTTTTGGTAAATGCTATTAAAACAGTCAGTAGCACCCGGGTAAACTTCACTCTGCTGAATACAGCTAAACACTGTTGATGCTGTAATAAAAAAAATACACTGCTAAGTACTAAGCAATACACATTAAATCCTGGAACGTATTAAAATAACACGGATTTGTTGATGTATACTCTCTAGTCTTAAAAGTATTCTATCTAGTATGATTCTGAAGAAAAGTTGCAGTCTATAGAAGAAATTTGTACTGCTGTCAGAAAACCACTAACATAAAAATACTAAGATATATTGGGTACAGTACAACTACTGGCTGTGTAGCGATCTCCTATGCAAAAGCCATTCAAATCTCATAACTCAACAACAACAAATTATTAAACTGATTTTCTCTCTGTTTTGATGAAGATCCGCATTAAAAGTAATTTCTGAAGAAAGAAACACGCATTCTTCTATATCAACTGCATCAATTTCTGCTTTTGCTGGTAGAAGCTGCATTGCTTTCATCTTCTCTTCTATTTTCTCTCATGACAGTGAGGCTGCCAGCGGCAGCAAAAGCTACTGGGAAGGAACTGAGGGAAGAATGTGCAGGATATGTAAGACCACCTACTTCGTTAATGCCTTTTGTTTGAGAGGTAGGTGCATTAGCATCACTATTCTGTTGTTCAGATTTAACCAGAACTCTCCCCCTTCAAAGCATAAAAGTCTACCTGCTAGTCTGGGGATTTGCTCTGAGCCACGTTTAGAGCAGCTCATACATGACAGCAGTAGCACTACTTTTATATAATATATAAAAGTATTATATATAATTCTCACAAGCTGTAACTGATTAAAGCTGATTAAAGTAATGATGTACTAATCCACAAAATGCATAAGTAAACATTACTTCAAGTTCAACTTCTGGATCTCTCTCTTCTCCTTGTCGACTTCGAGTGCTCTAGAAGGTAAAGGATTTTCAAATAATTAGAAATTGCAAAGGGAAGCTACTGATAAAATCTCTTTACCCTCTCCAGAACACCCATCTGTTAAGTAACTCTAAAAACCAGTTTTCAAGTTCAAAATCTCTTCATATATAACCAGGTACTTGAACGATCCAAGAACATCCTATAGTAATGAGACTTGTATCAGTTCACTCTGCAAATCAGTAAGGAAACTGCATGAACATTTTCTGTGGTAAGCTGTTGTAAAAAAAAATTGACTGCTTTAACATCATATAGCCTATCTATGTAAAAGCCAGAAGCTACATAGTTCCTATGTCCCAGGCCAGTATTATCTTCTACATCATTACTCCACCTATTATCAGTGAAGCAACTATTAAAGAATTCAGAGAAGTTTGAAGACTTTAGCATCTTTAGACAGAGGACACACTACCAGCATGTTACACAAACCATTATGGAAGTTCTTCAAAAAAACCCCACCATTTAATGACACAAAACTGCTGAGTCCCTCATAATCCATCTCCCTCCCTCAAATCTATGTCAAGTACACTAAGTATAATTGACAAGGCAAATGTGAGAAAAATACCTTCACTCTTCTCTGCATGTCATCTTCTACATCTTTTAGCATACCTGGAAAAGGCACAGTAGAATTAAAAGCTGAGATGCATTCCTATGTACACCTACACAACTCAGGGGAAAAAGGTTTTAAGGGGAACTTTTAGTTTTGAAGTGCTTTACATTAGTGGAAGACTAGATAAAAGCCATTCTTGTAAGGGACAGCGAGGAAGCCTTGCAACTACAAATAAATTAGAATACAGACTGACTGATCCAAAGCTAAATTGTTCACTGATTTTCCAAAAATAAACCAATGCAAAATAATGCATCAACAGGCAAACAGAGATACTTACGGATATTAACTAATACCACTTGTATTTCTAGGTTTAGAACTAGCAGATTGCTTTCTCCTCAAGAGTAACATGCTTACTTTACAACAGCAAAATGTCAGGCAGAGAAGCAGAATTCAAGCACTGCACATTTCAATGGTTTGTATCTATCAGTCCCAGATGAGCTTATGCCCAGGCACTTGGCTGTTACACCCAAAAGCACTTCAGGCATTTATTAAACAAACAGTTGAACCTTTTCTTCAAGGAAAACCAATTTGATCTCTCTTTTTTTACCAATTGATCAATTTGCAAAAGATTAATAAAAAAAATTCTTAACATCTGAAATTCCTACCAAATAACTAAGTTTAGTTGAGTAACCAACATGCTCAAAAGATAAAGAGCCTGAGGGACAGATACACAGAAAGCATGAACTGTACCTGTAACTCTAAGATCTGTGACACTGTTCGCCATTTTAAACCCATAAGTCATTGACTGAAAATCTTCCTAAAAAAATAAAAATCAAAGAAGGATTATGCAGTGAAATATAAACAGCAGTAGTTAATTTTTCAAGTTGGGGTTTGAGGTTTTCTTTTAGTTTGTTTTGAGTTTTGAGGCTTGTTTTCTTGTAGTGTTTGGTGTCATTTTGGGTTGGTTTGACATACAAACCCAGTTTTATTCTGCACAACTGAATACATCCATGATTTGGGTAACTTTCCTGACCAAATTCATTTGGGACATTTATTTTCTACATAAATCTTCAATATCTGTATGCCCTTCACATTTTGATGTGGTAGCACTTGATGAAAATGTTACAAGAACTATGGATGCAAAGTACTGACTATATCTAAAACCGATGACATAGTAAGAGGTGAATTGTCCAAGGTCAAAGTAAACAAAAGTTGCTCTAAGCACAGAAACCCAGACTGATTCCATTGCTACATGGACATTTCAGACAAAAGACAATCATGGCCATCTAAAGTAGTATAAGCAAAAAACTAAGCAGGAAGACAAAAGACAATCATGGCCATCTAAAGTAGTATAAGCAAAAAACTAAGCAGGAAGAAAACCACAAATAAAACTGACTTTAAATGGCTAGCCGCAAGAGCTGCATTGCTGCTTGAGTAAAATATTTATGTGACTCCCATACTCAAGCAAAATACAGAGAAGAGTATGAAACATCTTCACTGAAGAAAAATTCATTTTAAAGAGAAGTCTAATACTCTTAGGAAGATGAATTGCTTCTCCTACAGTTTTCTTGAACAAACCAGTAATATATTTCTCTAATATAGTGTTACATTTGTGTTAGCCTATGTACAACATTACATATTTAAGCAAAGGAGGTATTGAAATCCATACCTCCTCAAAAACAGCTGCTTTGTTAACCTTTTCTCTGGAGATATCACAGATTTTTAGGATCCCCAGAGCAAAAGCCTTCATAGCAGGATCTTCTATGAAGTCTGGATTGTGAATATAAAGACAAGTGAATACCGTCTGCGCCAAGGAATGTCCCTCTAACCATGTGATCTAGGGAAAAGAAAATGAAAGGTTTTACTCGTGACGGACAAATCCTCATTTTTACCATTCCCATGTGAGTCATTAAAGAAGTCCCTGTTATGGCAAACTTCCATCTAGACAAGGGAAGGTCCCTCCACCTTTAAGCTTTGTCCACCTTCTGGCTGTGTCAGGCAGTAAGTTACTAAACCCCACAACTATCAAATTCTGGTGTTGGATAAGCCTCTTTCATGAAGTCCTGGACTAATCTTGGTGATTTAAAAGACATCACATTAAGAAATCATAAGATTTATAAGTTTCCTCTATTCTTCTAAATAAATACTGAATGGAAAACACAAGTGGCTATAAAACAACTCAGCAGTATTCTTCAGGTTCTCTTCTACAACTTGTAACTTCTTTTCAAGATCCCCTCTCTCTACTACATTCATACTGTTTTAAGCTATAGAGAATGCTTCCATAATTAAAACAATTACTTCCATTCTGAAATAGCAAAAAACACAGTAGAATCGGATTTTTAATATGATCACTGTTCCTCTTCAAAAAAAGTCAGTATTTGGGGCAGGTGTGGCAGAGAGGGGAAGAATTATGTTACACCATACCAAAAATACAGTGACCTTCACATATCTTTTTGGACTACACTAATGTGGAATGTCGTTTTAAAAACCTGAAGTAATTTTATTGATGTCACTTTAAAGAGTAGATGAATATAATTTGCATAATTAAGTGAGGAAATTGATACACACATAGAAAAAAATCACAACTAACAAATAAGTGATAATTCACTTATTTCCTTTATAAATGGATTTAGGTATTTTCTTTCTTCAAAATGCCCCTGTAAGCTCAGTCAATACTGACTGCATAGAAATGAGCAACAGTGCTGCAGGTTACCAAACAATCACTTTCCAGATAAGTCAAATACCAATATACATCAGGCAGCCAGACACCATATAATTAAAACACCCACAAATTAGAAAACCTTTTCACATTATTCAAAATTCTACTCATTCCATTCCATAATTATTTCATATAATTAAAAAATAAATCAAAGCTCTGCCTCCTATAATGGCCAATGGAAATAGAAGTTAAATTACTAAGCGTTTTCAGCTTGGTGAATCTTTTTTCTTGAGTTCTACTGATTTTCATCTTTTCCAACTGGATTAAAGGATCACAATTTGAAAATGAAAACATAACAACATTAAGAGTAGAGAAACGCTTACCAAACAACAAAAACATGTATCCATTATTCCTATCAGTTCAGGTGAAGTGAGATCTTTTATTTTAATGGTGCCATCCTTAGAAAACAAAGAAATAAAAAATCTAAATACTATGGAAGCACAGAGGCAAAATACAGCTTATTATTTGTACAGCTGAAAAGGAAATTACAATTTGGTTGAGATTTCAGAATATTTGTATACCATCACCTTTATTGATCAGATTCAAAATGTGCCCCAAATTCTTAAAAATTTCACTTTCCCATCACTATGTTGAACACTGACCAAACATAAAGCTTCTCAAAGAGAAACCTAAAATAATATTTCTGATTTATGAGCAGCCACCAGATGTGTAGTCACAATAAATACTTAACAAAAATAATATCCAGGACTCATTAAAGGCTGCTTTCTACACTGCAGATACTTGCAGATGTTTACTGCCTTCAAGGACCAAGAAGGTAGCAACCATACTTTTTTATTTGTCCAGCACATGTAGTCCTGCATTTATTATATGTGACTTAGATGGCCAGTATTTAACACAGTGTTTTGGTCCATCTAAAGCAAGGTTCCATTTTTTTTTCTCTGTGGACATGTTATTTAAAAAAAAATAACAGAAAGTCTTTCAATTTCCCTCTACCCGTTGTTGTTGACTGTGCATCAGAACCTAATTGTTACTGTCCATGTTGTTAAACTCATCATCTTCTCTTCAAAGCTAATGAACTGATAATCTCATAAATATGTGTTAATTTTCAGATTAAGTAGAATGGAAGCCAGCTTCTGTTGGTGCCTGGGCTATAATGAATGTTAAGGAGTCAGACAAAAGCAGAGAAAGTCAGCAGTTCATCTTTGAATCGCCTTCGGCAGCAGCAAAGAAAAGAAAGGAATGCCTATGTGATAGCAAGTTTGAGTAAGGGCGAAACGGAAACTGCAGATTGTAACAGAAACAAGGTCAAAGCAAGAAGACAGGGTAGAGCATTAAACTAAGCATTGTTTTAAGACCGAATAGAGCATTCAATTTAACGTTGTATGATTGCATGCACCTGACTAACAAATTGCAACATATGTATAAAGTTAAGTAAATGTAGGGTAAACATAACCATAGTCTAGTGTTAGAGAAAACTAACTGAAGGACAAACAGATGGGGTGGTATTTTAAGCACAATAAGGTTGATGTTTTAGGCACAATAAGGATGGTGCTTTAACACAATGAGGTTGGTGTCTAAGTTGTTACAAAAATGAAACTTTTAGGCCTTATGCATAGTGCATGATCCTTAGTATTAACTAACTGTCATGAACTGTAGCCCTTATACAACATTTGGAAAAAGTATATCAGTGATGATTATGTGACAATAAAATGGAGCTGATGCACATCACATTGATGTCTGGTCACTCCTATCTCACATAATGAAGAAAAACCCCTGCAAGTTTCCTTAAAAGAGGGACTAACCAATACGTCTTCATACAAATGACATATATGGGGAAGGGAGAGGGTGATGTGCAAAACCATATCTGAGATTCATTTATTTGAGGTATCAACACTGAACAATTTCATAGTACTCTTCACTGGAAGACTTTGCATCACAGGGGTAACGCAGGTAACTAAAAAGGTAAACATCACAAGCTACTTCTTTATGTAACTACCCAAAATAAAATAAAATAAAAAATCTATTTTAACTAAAGACTGAAAACATTCTTTAAGTTGAATTGTGCTTAACTGCAACTTGATAAAACTACATTATACTTTCATAGGCAGTGTAGGCACAAACAGGGAAGTGACACAAACCTTAATAGCTTGCTCAAAGTTCAGAACTTTTCTATTAACTTGGTTTCCAATCATACCAGCATCCATCTTCGGATCCATCATTTCAATGGCAGACATCGCCTCAAAAAGACCAAAACTAGGAACACCAATAAAAAAAAAATGTTCTTAACTGAAAAAGTTGTTCTTCAGTACATTACATCCAAAAACTCAAGTAAGATATCTCCCCCACTCACTAATGACAATATACATGACACAGGCTGACAATAATATTCATTAAACAAATCAACATTGTTCACAATAGGCATGCTAAGAAAATAGATACAAAAAAAAAAAGCCCAGCATGTACCAATGGGAGCACTTGTAGTCTGGGCATAAAAGCTTGCAGAGAACCACACCAAATGCAGACTGTCCTACAAAAAAAGGGACATGGTGCCTCGCTTTTCATATGTATGGTATTCATTAGAACATTTATTATATAAAAAAGGTTACTGCGTATGGCACATTCTCATTCTGAAATGTGTATTTGCTCTGAAATGCTTTTGTGAATAAAAATATACCTCACCAATATGCTTTGACTCTACCGAGTAACTATTTGGCGACATTCTTGCATATGTTTTTAAGCAATGTTTTAAATAGAGTACCTTTGTTTTCTGAGCTGAACAGCTTTGTGTCATTAAAATATTTTAAAGATAAAACTAAATTGCTCAACTGCATATCATTCTTCAATGAATTCAGCAAGTTTTAGAACTTTTTTTAAGTCCTGGAGACCTCAGTTCCTGTTTTAGCATGTCATAAAGACTTACATTAAAGCACATTGTTTAGCCTGAACGTGTTAGCAATATTGGAAGCAAACATATTTAAAAGCTGAAAGTCTTTCTGGCATATTTTATGAAAGCATGTTCATGTATAATAGCTCAGTAGGTTCAGCAGTGTCAACATCGCTGATCTTAACGTGCTATAAACTTCTGAACTACACAGATTAACTGAAAATGTAGTATTATACTGGCACCATGAGAAACATTCAGCACTCATACAGGTGCACCATATACATACTGCTGAGGACAGATAATATACTGAATACTTCAGCTATTTCATTGAAAGTTTAAAAAAAAGCTTAGTTGATGCTGCATGATTTGCTTATTAGTAAACATTAACATATTTACACTAATCTTATTTAAAAAACCCAGAAGTATCCTACAGGCATACTTACAGCTTGTCATGAAGCAGTTCTCCTAACTTCAGTTCTATGAAAGAACAGAACAGGATAAACAGTTACAATCCTCCTTCTACTATGACTTTTCCAGTTCAGTCTTGTCACTCACCAAACTGTCTTATGCCAAGAGACAACAAGGTGTTGGAAAGTTTCTACTCCATTTTCATTTGTTTTTACGCACAAAGCACTTTCAAGGCCAAAAGGCTAAAACTCTTCAGATGTTCACACTCCTTCCTCATCCCTCTTTCTTATTTCAACAGTTAAAGGCATTTTAGAATTAACAGTAGCATCTGAATAGACATTTGGACTACCAAAGGACTGCCATTTGCTGTGCTCTTTTATGCAGATGTCCAATTTTTTTCCAGTTTACTGAAAGGCTTGCTTTTCATCATTACTTTTAATGAAGCCTATAGATGTATTTGAGGAGTACACAAACAGTATGTTGCTAATATACAGGAATTACATGACAGCACAAGGAAACTGTTTATCATTATCTAATATTGTGTGTGGTAAGTTGCAGTTTTTGTATTTATTTTTTTCCTAATGTCATCATAGACTCATTGAAAAAAAATAAAGTTGGTGTCACAGTAGACTAGCACTAATGTCTAACAATAAAGGTACTGTTTAAACAGAAGCAACTGCATCTCCATGACAGGGATGCATTGCATCTCTTCAGAAGCTCAGTCTGATTTTGAAGATGAGAAATGAGGCATTGTCCAATTAAATGAGTAAATCATTAGTCCCTATATATCAAAAACCTATCCAAGAAGGGAAACACAGTGTTGATTATGCATGGATGCACAAGGTTTCCATTCACTACCACAGAAGAGGTGGGAAGAAATCCTTATAAAGAAAAAAAAAAACAAGTGCAAAAATACCCAAGATGAAAAAAAGAGAAATTTATGTGATCTGAAAGAAGAAACAAGGTCAAGTTGTTCTGATATTTCCAACTTCACAGCTAAATACATGAAAACAGAATTTATGTAGTCCACTCTTCTACAGCTCGAACCTGGGTTAAACTGACATGGGGAACAACCTCTATAATACAATTAAGGGTTATAAAGCAGGTATGCATGGAGCGGGCGGGTGTGAGGTAGATAGTTCTGCCCAGCTTGCACACCTTATTGTCTAACAAAGGGCTACTTATAGGGTGCAGGTAGGGGTATGCATCCCACTTTGTATTGTAATAAGTCCTCTTACACTTGTACTGTGTCTCTGGTAGATTTCCACACCATGGAGCAGGATGCAAACAATTCCGTTTACCATATCCAAGTCCTTCTTCTCTGCAGCTGTCTGCACACTGGTTTCTTAGTTATCAGCATTGAGGGTCTTCAAGACCTTTACTAAGGAGAGGTTCGAATTCCAGTGAGCTGAGTTTTCTTATCATGGTGTTGTTTACAATGAACTGTGTCTTTCTAACTTTCTCAGGCCTTTCCCTTCTGTATGTCTGCTTTTGCCCATCAATTCCCCCGTCTTTTAATATGGGCAAATTCATTTGACAAATGCATTTCTACCTCTCAAAGGGGAATTGGAAAAAAATTCACTTGTAATTCACTTTTTAACGCATTTTCATGGGCACTAGACATGGGAGACAAAATTGTTAGTTGTTGCATTCTCCAACTCCAAATAAACAGCAGTGCAGAGAAAACAAAGCTAACTGACACTAGCATCAAAAGGACTATAATGGGGTGACTATAACATTCTGGTTTTGCCCAGCTGGAGCAAAGGGAAAAAAAAAAAACGTGACTTCGTATCTGGTGGAATGCGAAGGGGATCAGAGAAGGAAAATAAAGTAAAAGAGCCCGCCTAAGTTGAAATAAGAACAATTTACTAGGGAAAATTGAAGAACAACAACTATAACAAAGACAAGGGGACATTACAAAGAAAACTGGTCAGTGATGCTGTTCTCACCACCCAGGACCCGACCTAAGCAACTGCTCCGAACTGGCGACCGAGAAACCATAACCCCAGAAGAGAGCTTTTTCCGGATAGCCCCTACCGATATACCGGGCATGATAGTTAGGATGGTATAGAATACCTGCTGGTCAGCCTGTGTCAGCTGTTTAGGCTGTAGCTTTCCTGGTTCCTCACAGGAATTAACTCTATTCTAGCTCAAACCAGGATATTCCACCCATTATTCTATACCATCTACACATCTAGGTTTACGCATCATATTCATCTACACATACATAACATAAAGCAACTATAGGAATAATGACATTCAACAGCTATCATTATACAATTTAATTCAAGGGTTATAATCACCCAGAATCAAATTCCCTCGAGGCACACATTGAGTCTCCCCATCCTTGCACATCACCTACCAAGTACACCCAGGTCCCTGAGCAAAAATAGTCCCACGAATGGGTTTGCCTTTACCTGAGGCAGGACACACCCAGACTGCCTTCCCTAAAATATCTTTTACATGTACCACAGGGACTTTGTCCCCTTCTACAATATGTAAAGATTCTGACTGGGCAGGGCCACCTCGATTGACAGATCCTCTGGAGTTGACTAACCAGGTGGCCTTTTCCAAGTGTGTATCCCCATGCTTAAAAGTTCCACCTCCCATTGCTTTCAGTGTGGTTTTCAATAACCCATTGTATCTCTCAACTTTTCCTGAGGCTGGTGCATGATAGGGGATGTGATAAACCCATTCAATGCCATGCTCTTTGGCCCAGGCATCTATTAGGTTGTTTCCGAAGTGTGTCCCATTGTCTGACTCAATTCTTTTTGGGGTGCCATGCTGCCAGAGGACTTTCCTTTCAAGGCCCTGAATAGTGTTCCAGGGGGTGGCATGAGCCACAGGATATGTTTCCAATCATCCTGTGGTTGCCTTCACCATTGTGAGCACATGACTTTTGCCTTGGCGATTCTGTGACAGTGTGATGTAATTTTGAGAAATACTGATGTTGCTTTTGCAGAATTAGAAAGAAATTAAGACAAGGAATTTTGACTGTTGTCTGCCTCTGTGTAATGTGGACTGACCATAAGACTGTTATCTGTTTTTCTGTAATGTTAACTAGAGTTTTAAATCTCAGGACTGTGGTGAATGGGTGATAACATACAAAAACCAGACATCCCCTGAGGGGATTGTAGGCGCCTTGAGAAGATTTAAATCTTGGAGTACCTAATCAATGGGGAAACAAGGGAGGGACCTTGTGGCCAGAAAAGGGAATAAAAAAAAAGAATATTGTACCTGCCAGGTGTGCCTACTAGCAAGGACACCCACTCTTACAAGAACGCTTAATAAAAGTGCTTCACTGCAGAGTCTGACCTGAGTCTTTCGTGAGAAAACTTGTTTTGTTTTTCACAGATGGGGGCTTGTCCAGGAGCCTAAGTCGTCTTCCTTCCTCTGCCACTGAAGGACAGGAAGACCCGTCCTGTTGATTTCAACAGTCTTGTGAATCATCGACAGGGGTTCCAGAGGAGACTGATTGGATCCTGAGACCAAGTTTTGAAGGCAGACCCAGTGAACCACAGAGGGGAATTATAGGAATAGTAGGCACGATCATATTGACCAGGAAACTCTGTGCACAGACCAAGGTAAGAAAATTGACTATTAAGTATTACTTTGGTGGTCGCATATCCAGGTTAAGAAAATTTACTATTATTACCTGGATGGTTAAGGCATTCTGAGAGACTTTCTGTGTGTGTGTGCATGTTTGAGATGTACAAGAAGTATGAAGTGAGTGCAGAGTCTGGATCTGCGGTTCTGTTGTTCCGTGAGGAAAACAGCCGGAGAAGGATGAAGCGAGAGTACAGAGTGACAGTAAATGTCTCGGGAAGTCAGAATGGGAAATAGAAGTGCCAGGCCTGAGGGAAATAAAAGGGACAAGGAAAAGGGTCCTGGGAACATTCCTCCAGATAGTCCACTGGGAAGAATGTTGAAAAACTGGAAAGACATGTCAGGTACTAAGGATAAAGATACGAAAAAGATGATACAGTACTGTTGTTTTATGTGGTCTAAAGAGATGAGGCAACAAGTTTTGGCAGCATGTGTGTTTGTGGACCTTAGATTTTGATGTCTCCAAGCATCCAATTATTGACATCGAGTGAGCTCATCTGAAAACTTTCATAATATATAAATGATTACATGTGTTGTTTTGCCATTTTGTTTTGTTTGTTGTTGTTGTTGCTCAGAGTGTAGTGCATTTTCTTGTTTTCTGTGACATTTTGACGTAAACAGTAAAGAGGGACTGGTCTTTTTGTTGGTGTCTGTGTCTTTCTCATTGTCCCTGTCATTTGACAAAATGCAGTGTCACAGAGAGGATTGTTTTATAAACTAAACGCATCAGTTCAAATTAACATTTCTGAATAAGGAAAAAAGAAAAATGAAAATTGTCTATTGAAAAAGAAAAGGAACTTGTGGCCTGGGGAAGACAGGAATTGATTTCTCCAATAAAAGGAGAAGGTGTTATTAAAACACTCATATAGAATGACAATGTGATTTGTAAAGTCAAATCAAAACAAATTGTTTGCTGATAAGTTAAATACTTATCAGATTGTAGCCAAAAAGGCTGCAGTTCAGGTTGTATACTATAAACATAAGAGGCAAAAGAAAAAAATTAAGCTGCACCACTTGTGTGTGCTCTTAACTTAAGGCACCTGCAGAGTCAGTCTCTGCACTGTATGTACGAGGAGTGTGTTTGTGTAAAATGTTTTGCAATCAGAGAGCGATTTTTGTGGAAGGTTTTAACCCCTTGATATGCTATGTATGTGTGTTCAGGATATAATCTAAAGTTGATGTTAATATGTAAGTGAAACTTATTTTGTTTGAAGAGAAAGAAAACATAATTCACAGGAATGTGAGATGAAATTTTAATTTAGCCTCAGAATGACTTTAGACTGGGATTATGGAAGTTGAGTGAATGGATAGAGTTTGTCAGATAATGGTTGCAAATTTGATATGTGTAATTGGAATGTGAAGGAAGATTAGGAGTGTATTGAATGGAACAAAGAAAGAGGCACCAAAGGAACCAGCGGAAGAAGTGTTGTGGGAAGGTAAAGGACAGCCTAGGCAGGAAACGTAGATTGTTTCCTTCCCAGTGGGATGTTTTAAGTGTGGGGAAGCAGGGCACTTTGAGAGAGAATGCCCCAAGTTGAAGGAAAAAAAAAGGTGACATCATTACTGGCTTTTGAAGATACTGAATGGAGAGGTCTGGAGTTTTCTAACTAGAAGTCCCATTGGGAGCCCTTGATAAATCAAAAGGTGGGATCCCAGGAAGAAGAGGTGGTCCTCTTGGTTGGCAGGGTAGCTGCCAGAATCTCATTAAACTTTATACCCTACGGGGCAAAGTTATCAACAAATGGAACGCCCAGGAGTTAAAAGAGAGAGATTTTCTTTCCTTATGTTTAAACTGATGTTATTAAGAAAGAATATAAGAACAAATAAATATTATAGTCTTTCTTCTGATGTTATATTACTCCAGTATATTGATGACTTTCAGGAAAAGAGAACAGTGTGGTAAAAGAAGCCACAGATTTTTTTTGTTGATTATTAAACTTTTTAGGAGAGCAAGAAGTATCAAAATCCAAATTGTAATCTGTCAAAACGGAAGTTAGATATTTTGGACATTTTATTTGTGAAGGGAAACACAGAATTAATCCAGAGAGAATAAAGGGAGTTGTGGAATTGCCCTTCTTGCAAACAAACAAACAAGAAGGAATTAAGAAAATGTTTGTGATTAACTGACTATGACCCTCTGTGGGTAAACTTTTACGCACAGAAAACAAATGGGGTAGATTCAAAATTGCTAAATGAAGAGACAAATGTTTTAACTTGGAAGAAGGAGAAGAAAAGTTAATCCAGGAATCAAAGTGTAATCACCACTCCTGTGTTAGCACTGTCATCCTTAGGTAAACAGTTTGTTTTGTTTGTCACAGTAGATAAAGGAGTGTTAACAAGAATGGTGGGGGGTGAATGACAACCAATAGCACATATATATCCAAACTTCCGGATCCCGTGTTGAGGGGATGGCCAGAATGTGTACAAGCAAGAGCTGCCACTACCATCTTAGTAGAGGAAAGCAGAAAATTAAAGTTCAGAGTGATATTAGTAATAAACACCTCCCAATAAGTAAAAACTATTTTAACTTGAAAATCTGAAAGATGGCTAAACCCATTCTAGAGTATTGATATAAAAGACAATGTTAAAAAAAAACCCAAAACAAATAAACAAAAAACTTTTAGAAAAATCTCAACTTTAATCTTGACTACCAGTCCATGCCTTAATCAATCCACTTTTCTACAGAAGGGAGTCATGAAATGTGAAAACTTTGAACACAATTGTTTAAGATATAATAGAGTATCAGTGTGACCTGAATTGAATGAAATATCTTTACATACAGGCCTTGAGAGTAATGCAATGCAAAAGGTATAATGGCTATGCAATTATTGAAGGAATGAGTCAAGAGACAAAAGAAGCAGGGTGACTACCAAATACCTGGTCGGCCCAGACATATGAATTAAATGCTTTAAACAGAACCTTACAACTGTGAGAAGGAAAAGATGAACATTTTATATTGGTTCAAGGTATGCCTCTGAAGTGGTATAAACTTTTGGAAAGGCATGAGAAGAGGTTTACTCAATAGCAAGGGAAAAGTATTAGTACATGGAGAAGTAATTAAACAGGTATTAAAGAATTTATCACTTCAAAATGACATTGCAGTGGTCTGTGTGAACGGGCATCAAAAACGGAATTCTTTTAGGGCTAGGGGAAACACACTGGCCAATGAAGCAGCCAAAGAGGCAACATTAAGCCATAAGATTATGAGTATGTATAATCTCACCTCCAGGTACTTGCACCAAAGGCAACTCCTGTGTTTACAGAAAAAGAGAGTTGAAAGACTTTGAGACAGAAGGGAGGTGGATACTCACAGATGGAAAAGAGATGTTAAATTAACAAGTTATAAGGGAAATAATGGCTATTTTCCATCAAGGAAGTCACTGGGGAATGCAAGCAATATGTGATTTAGCTTTAAGAAAATATGTATGTGTAGGAATGTACACGGTGGCCAAACAGATTTGTGAATGATGTGTGATTTGTAAGAAAAAAAAAAAAAAAGTGTCCTGAGGAAATAATCCCCAGGAAGGAGAGAACCTGGCCTAAGGCCCTTTAAACCAAAGATATTTATTAAAAGAATTAGATACTGAGGTTGTCATTTTGTCTTTCCTCGGGAAAAAGGGCTTCTGGCCCAAACATCACCTCTCAAGTTTGCAGCCCACATTATTCAGCCTGAAGGGCAGATCTTGATCAAGTCCTGAAAAGAAACCAAACTGCAGCCCGAATGGGAAGGCCTGTTCCAGGTGTTACTGACCACTGAGACAGCAGTAAGAAAAGCCAAAAAAAAAAAAAAAAAAAGACTGGACTAATGGACTCTCCACTCGAGGATGGACAGTGACACGTACATCAGACTACAAACCCCTCGTGTCTTAAACTAAAGAAGCAATAAGAATCCATTGGAAACAAGGACACTCATTAATACTACTAACCGATGAGGTGATAGTAGCAGAAATGTCATTAATTGTTGAAAATAACGGGGATCATTGGAATTATGGGCTATTGTTTGTTGGAAATCCAGGGAATAGCATCATGACCACTGGAGTGGGACAAAGTAGTAGTCATTTAAACTATGGATAAACGTAACTGACAGGGAGGCTCCACAAACTATACAGTTTAATGTTTGTCAAGCATTGGGCTGTGGGAATTTGAATAGTCAAAGACAACTTAGTAATCGTGATAAATATTTGTGAAGCATGCAGAGGGAGTTCCACCTTGCGTTGGATGGAATAGTGTCTGTTTCACAACCGCTCTTAATGGATGCACTACTCTAGATTAAAAAGGAAAACCTCTGAAAAATAGAATAACTATGACTAAAAGGACAGTAAAGCCTAACTGTAACAATTTAGAATGTAATCCCATAATGTTCACTGTCAAAGAAGCTGATTGGCTAGTTAACAGAACCTATGGACTTGGAGCAGATATAAGAGGAACAGATTCAGGATTGTAGTGTGGAAATCAAAGACGGGACTGAGCCAAAGGATAGAAACTCCTACTAAATTACCTAAAATAAAACCATGGGACCCCCCAAATTACCCAAAGATTGTAACTATAACTGAAGTAAGCAATCTGACGCAAACATTTGAGATAGAAACAGGATATGGAGATGCAAATGCCTGGATTGAATGGGTTAAGTATACAGTAAAAAGTCTGAATCACAGTAATTGCTACGCACGTGCTTCAGGGACACCCACGGCACAGGTGGTTCCCCTTCCTTTGGGATGGAGTAAAGGACCACAGGGAATGAGATGTATCATTGCCCTATACCAGGAAAAGACTGCATGGGGAAAAGAGAGCTGCGAACCTCTCTCACTGTTGTTTCCTGCTCTGCAGAGCAAAGATGTCAAAGTACCTGCTGTTTTCTCTACAGTAGTCAGTAACCACACAGCTTGTCTCTCACGAAAGGGTGAAGGGGCTACCAGGTATCTGGGAGACCTGGAAATGTGTATTGAGTCATTGAACGTGACTGAGGATAAAGCAGGAAATTACTCGGCTATGAGCATCCCCAGGGCAGATCTGTAGGCACCTATCTTGGAGTACTTAATCAATGGGGAAACAAGGGAGGGACCTTGCGGGCAGAAGAGGGAATAAAAAACTGAATATTGGACCTGCCAGGTGTGCCTACTAGCTAGGACACCCACTCTTGCAAGAACGCTTAATAAAAGTGCTTCACTGCAGAGTCTGACCTGAGTCTTTCACGAAAAAGCTTGTTTTGTTTCTCACATAATCAATCTGCCAGGCCTCTCTGTATTTATATTTCTGCCATCATCCTCCATATCATAAGGGCTTCAACCATTTTGCTTGTTTAATTGTAGCACACATCTCACACTTGTGGATAACCTGTGCAATAGTGTCCAAGGTTAAGTCCACTCCTCGATCACAAGCCCATTTATAGATGGCATCTCTTCCTTGATGACCTGAGGTATCATGGGCCCATCAAGCTAAAAATAACTCCCCCTTATGTTGCCAATCCAGATCTACCTGAGAAATCTTATCAGCCTTGTCAACTTGCTGGTTATGCAGATGTTCTTCCATGGCCCGCTTTTTGGGTATGTGAGCATCTACATGGCGCACCTTCACAAATAGTTTCTCCATTCGAGTAGCAATGTCCTGCCACAGTGGAGCAGCCCAGATGGGTTTGCCCCATTGTTGCGAGTCGTTGTGTCTCCATTGCTGTAGCCATCCCCACAGAGCATTTGCCACCATCCACAAATCAGTGTAGAGGTAGATCCTTGGCCATTTTTCCCGTTCAGCATTGTCTAAAGCCAACTGGATGGCTTTTACCTCTGCAAACTCACTGGATTCACCCTCTCCTTCTGCAGCTTCTGAAATTTTGCGTAGGGGACTCCATACACCTGCCTCCCATCTCCGATGCCTTCCCACAAGGCAGCAGGACCCATCAGTAAACAGGACATACCGCTTCTCATTTTGTGGCAGTTCATCATACGATGGGGCCTCATCAACACATGTCACCTTCTCTGGTGATATTTCACCATCTTCGCACTCTGGCCAGTTTGTGATCACCTCCAGAATTCCAGGGCAGCTAGGCTTCCCTATGCAAGCTCACTGTGTGATCAGTGTGATTCACTTACTCCATGTAGCATCAGTTGCATGATGCGTAGGGAATGCCTTCCCCTTGAACATCCAGCCCAGCACTGGCATCCGAGGTGCTAGGAAGAGTTGCATTTCTGTGCCAATCACTTCTGAGGCAACTTGAACTCCTTCATATGCTGCCAGTATCTCCTTCTCGGTTGGATATTACAAAGAAAACTGGTGAGTGATGCAGTTGCTCACCACCCAGGACCTGAACTAAGCGATCACTCCGAACCGGCAACCGAGAAACCGCAACCCCGGAAGAGAGCTTCTTCCGGCTAGCCCCTACCGATATACTGGGCATGATAGTTAGGATGGTATCAAATACCTGCTGGCCAGCCTGGGTCAGCTGTTCAGGCTGTATCCTTTCCTGGTTCCTCACGGGAATTAACTCTATCCTAGCTCAAATCAGGACAATATCTTATTTAGGATGCCAGTCGTGGTAGGGGACCATCCAAACAGCAGATCCCACCAATGCTTGTTTGTGTCTTCTCTTACTTGTTTTAGTACCCTGTTTATTCCCCTGGCGTCCTAGTGGACTGTTATCAGGGTCTTTTTCCCATTTTCTTGGACCTCATTTAAAATGTTGATCAAATTCTGATGTTCCTTGAATTGTTTCACCAATGTAAGGTTCATTCCAATAGGTACAGGTGATAATTTGTGAAGTGTTGTATAATTTGATTTTATCAGTTGGTCAGATACGACTGGTGCCAAATAAGAAAAGTCTCACCCAACAATCTTAACAAAGTTATAAATACAGAAATCAGAATTAGGCCATCAAAACTTTGGCTTAAAACAATTCAAAGAACTGTCCTTAGTCCTCCAAAAGACTCCAAATTTTCTCAGAAGACAAGCAGTATAACTCACCTCTACATGCTGCTTCAAAATCCTGGGTTATATCTATCCAGCTTGTATTACTCTTTTCCATCTTGTCTGGCATACCGAGTTCCCATCCAGCATCATCATCTTCTACTGCAGCTTTCATAACCATGATACTGCACCTTTAAATCTGTATCAGAGACACTATACGTTATGCACACATCAGAGGAGTGATGTTCTTTTCAAGAATCAGATGAGAAAAGGAACTAACAAACCTGATTTCATTTCAACCACTATCATTACATAAAACAAGCCCCCAAAACTTCATTATTTTTAAATAACTTCTTTCTTATCCATCTTTTCTCTATAATTAACTTATAGGCTCTGAAATCTCATAAACTAAGGACACCAAAACTATAGCAGTAAGAAGCCATAATAAAGTGTGTACTATCAAGTTAGAAATAAAACAGGAAACAATGTCAAAAAAATCTTCTCTTGAAACAGATAAAGCTACCACAATTTTTTGTTGTTATTTTACACTACTAGAAATATGGGTCCTCTCACTGTTCTGTGAAAGGAATTAAAAAGAAAGAACTGTAAAACTAACCACACACAAGTTTGCTATTCATATAAAACCTATCCAAAGAAATTTCTGAAAATGTGCATATTTTCTCCCACTTCTTCACCAGAAAGTATTGTCAAGATTACCACAGCACTGTTAAGCAATTTCTAACTGGAATACAGTTTTTAAGCTTCATCAACTGATCATTTCGAACTGCTCTTGGGCTTTTGCAATCTCACGATTCACAAGGCTACCTTGAAGAACTTTAAGTGCTGTCAGTCTGTCTGCCTTGGGAGATCTCAGCAATGCTAAATCTCCCCTCATTGAATTGGATATCTTGCAAGAGATACGACCACCGCAAGCTCCAAACAGCTTAATTAAAGCCATCAAAGAAGCCTTATTTAAAGAAAGGCTTCGCGATAGAAGCCCTCCCCGGCACGGGCAATTAACAAAGACCAAACGGATTTTGAGAACCCGTCCAGGAGCCCCAGCAACGCTCGGCCTTCCCTCGCCTCCTTTCTGTAAGCCCCTAGCTCTCCAGCGACCGCAGGGACGGCCGGGCTCAGCGGGCTGGAAAGCGGGACTCTGTGGGAAAGTTATTAAAGTAAACGTAAGTCACCCTGGAATTTCAGGCAGTTCAGGCGGCAACTCCAACACTGCCAGACTCTCCCGGGCTGCTCCTCTTCCCCCAAGTCACCTGCCCGCAAAACCGGCACTGTCTCGGCCGCAGCCTCTCCGCAGCCCACGGGGCCCTGCTGAGGCGCGGAGCCGGTAGGCGGCCGAACTCCCGCGGGGCACCGGGCACAGCGCGGAGACCGCTCTCCGCAAAGGTCAGAGGCCCGAGCGGCGCCGAGAACTCCCTTTCTCCCTCCCTGTGCCAGACGACTTTGCCTGCCGCCCCGGCGAGACCAGGCCAAGCGGGCGGGCGGCAGCCACGCCGCTCCCTGCTATGGAGGCACGTCACCCTCCTCTCCCCACCCTTCCCCCACCGGACCAAAAACCTCACCGCCAGCCCTCTCTCGTCCTTCTACCCTTCCCAGGGCCGCCGCCGTGCCCAAGAACCGGACCCCTGACGCAGGCGCTCCGTGAAGAGGCCCTTCCACGCCCCGCCCCCGCCGCGGGTACGCATGCGCCTGCCGCTGCTGAAGGTGCGCGGCAGGGGGCGGGGCAAGTGGCAGTGGCGGGTGCGTCAAAGCCCGATGGTGGCGGCTAGGCCTGCGCCATAGCCTGTAGGAGTGGCGGGCTCAGCCGGGCGCGGCAGCGAAGGCTGTAGCAGTGCGCTGTAGCAGTGCGCTGTAGCAGTGCGCTGAGCCCCGCGCTATGTGGGAGATGGGGGCAGCCGCAGGGTAAGCGCAGAGTCTGTCCCAGGCAGTGTCGGCGAGCCACTGCTCCGCCTCCGCAGGAGCTCTGGGGTCACCCGTCGCCGGCGCTTTCCGCTTCCCGCCGGCCGCTTGCACCCCGGTTCGAATCCGAGTTTGGTGGAGGTGTGGAGCTGTTTGGGTCTGGGGGTCACGGGCTGAGTGGTGCAGCTGTGCGGGTCGTTCGGGCCGTTTGCCGAATGTGAGTTGCAAGTAGGCTAGAGGCGACTCTTAAAAAACACATATTTTAACTGTGTCCGTTGTTTCCTCCTCTTGCTTTTTCCTTCTCCGTGTTAATGAAACGTATCTGCTGCCGATTACATAACTGTTTCTCCGCAGCTTACTCGTGATGATTATCTGGTCTGTTGGGCGCAACCAGCTCACATGTCTAAGAGAACTGGCATTTTTAGAGCCATGTTCGGTGACTATGATCTGTAATTTTTTTTTTTTTTCAAAATGCACAGATGGAATGCTTCCAGTGTTTTTGTCAGAGAACAGCGATGTAGAAAACAACAGCTACCGTGCTTTGCTAATCAAATAGAGGCTAGCTTAAGCAGATTCTGCCAGCAAAGTTATGAGGAAGTAGTTAAGATTTCAAAATGAGAACGATAACTTCACCCATCACTTTGTCTACTTAATGAGCTCAAAGTACAAAGCATTTGTTCTGGGAGGAAGGAATGAAGAGAAGGCTCAATGTGAGCTATTAAACTAATCACAGCACTTACTTTATCTGAAAGAATTGTCTTTAGTTCAGTGGCTGCTGAAGTGTCTGGTGGTTCACAGAGACACTGTACTTGTGCTTAATTCCTGGGATGATGTACAAGACATTTTGTAATGATGTTATGGCAGCAAGGAGCAGCTGATTGTTATTATTGAACATCTCTAAATGAAAGGTGGTTGTATTTTCTTTAATACAGAAAACAGTAATATCTGGACCAGGACTCAGTTTCATACCTGGTACATGAGATAGTCATCTGAGAACATGTAGAAAAATAAAATAACTTTTAACCTATTTTTAAGTATTTTAAATGCCTTGGTGTTCAATACAAAAGTGTCTGTCTTTTTATATACACATATAGGTAGGATCCCCAAGGTAGTCCTCAATGTTAAGCAAAACAGAAAAGTAAAACAACCTCCAGATAATTCATGATGGTTGTGTCCAGAACATGTGGAGTGCTTCCTTTTTGGTGAAGTGGGAGTAGATTAAATAGAAGCATTATGAGGAATTGTCCTCAGTGCTAATTATGGATTACCTTTGCTCCTGTAATACAGTAAGAACACATCATCATATACTTGACTTAAATAGGTGAGTTTAAGAAAACTTTTAGTTTATGATGTAGTCAGTTGACTGCCTGCTATTTTTTTCCTTCCAAAATGATGTTACATTAATTTTGAAGCACTGATGTATTTTGTATGAGTTTGCAATACAGAGTGTCTATTTTTACACTGCAGAAACTCATACTAAAGCATTATGAATTCTTAAGGATACTTGAGAAATGAGCAGACTTGTCCTCTGCTGTTCAGCTTAAGGAAAAAAAAATCCTGTAAAATGAATTTTGACTGGCATAGGCAAAAAAGCATCTGCAGTCCTTGTACTGTGTGCACAAAGGTCAATTAAATCAAACATAAAAAGATTATTTTCCAGTAAGTTTTGTCTGTAGTGTATTCTGCTCATGCACTGGATGAGTATCTTCAAACATGCTAAATGGATGCAGATTTGTTTCCTTTGTTTGCTCTAAGGATCAAGAATCTTCAGTGTGCAGGGTTACACACTGACCTGTTTTAAAATTTGTTTATTTTCTGACTAACACAGAGAACCTGCCTCTCCTTCAAGAAATGTCTTAGGTCTGTTACAGGAAGAGAGGTCACTTGCTGTTTACTTTCTGTTAGCTTTCCCCAAGAATTAATTATCCTGTCATCATTTTTCAAGGTTATTAATTATGTTTTGCCTTGCTTAAGGTATTCTGACTGTTAAAGAACTTACTATTGCTTTGGATGCCTGGAAGTAATTGGTGCTGGGAGAAAAGGAAAATGGAAATATGTGAAAGTATATAAATATATTAAAAAATAGGAAGGTGGCCCTCAGCTGGGCCAGAGTCTATTTTAATTACTGCAGTTCTTTAATGTGCCAATATATTACCAGAAGCTATTGCAGATTAAGGGCCCATTTAAAAACAAAAAATACCAGGACAGCTTTGTCTCAATATGAGCTGTCAAAATCTGATACACTGAGATATAACTATGAATACCTCTGCTAGTAGTCAGGATATGAAGGAGTAGCAACATACTGCCTTCAGTGCACAAGTTAAAATGATGTGGCTTTTTTTTTTTGTGTGTGGTGGTTTTACCCTGGCTGGATGCCAGGTGCCCACCATGCCACTCTATCAATCCCCTCCTTAGCAAGCCAGGGAGGGGAGAAAATAAGATGGGAGTCTCATGAGTTGTGTAAACAGAATTTAATAAGCAGAAAGCAAAGCCATGCGCGAGAAGCAAAGCAAAAGCAAAATTAGATGTTAGTCTGCTTCCCATCAGCAGCGATGTCCAGCCACTTCCCGAGAAGCAGGGCTTTGGTATACATAATTTTTGCTTTTGGAAGGCCAAAAATGAATCTTGTCCCCCACTTCCTGCTCCTCTCCCCCAGTTTATATTGCTGAGCTGACATTATATGGTATGAAATATCTTCTTGGTCAGCTGTCCTGGCCATGGTCTCTTCCCAGGATTGTGTCCACCCACAGCTATTGGTGAAGGTGGGAGAAGGAATGCTGGAGGGACAGCCCTGATGCTGTGCAGGCAGTAGTCGCAACATTGATATGCTATAAATACCAACGGTAAGCACAGCACTACAAGGCCTGCTGTGGAAAATCATCACCACCCCAGACCCACTGCAATGTGATTATGGAGGTTCATGTCTGACTGCAACACTGGAGACTCACTCTTGGTTTTGGTAATTCTTTTTTTTTTGGTGTTCATACCCTGCATATATAAATTAAATGTGACTGTCAGTAGGTATATGGAAAAGAAGTCTGACTTTGTGTGAGCCTTTGAAACATGGAGCATCACTTCGTAATTTCATCCCCTCTTTAGAAAGTTGTGCCTTTCCTGTCTTGAAAAACAACACCCACTCCTTTCCCACCCCAACCCCCAGAATGCGTAGATGAATATATCCAGAAATCTGTACATTCTGAATAATTCATGTGGGGTTTTTTTTGTTATATTATAAAAACAAGAGCAGCTGAGTGAACCACAGATGTGAAGTTGAACTGAAATGCTTTTGTTTGCACTGAAATACACATGAAACAGAGCACAAAAGATCTTCTCAAAGGTGAAAAAGAACAGAGGCCATGCTGGAAAACTACCAAGCTCTGTAATGCTTAGGGAGGAATGACATATCTAGAGATAAAGATCAAAAACAAATTCTCTAGTGTGTGTATAGAGACAAGCATTCGCTTTTAAATGAGGGAGTGTTTGTTTTTCAGAGTTATAGAGAGACAGTAGCCATGTTCATTGTCAGGTATCTCCAGTAGGTCAGAGCATAGAAACAGGCAAGGCAGATTTAACTAGTAAAGGCTAAGATTTAATAGGAAACAATGAGTAGCCAGATGACAAAAAGGAAGAGGATAGGATCTAATAATGCTAATATTTTGAAGAGCTTTTTCTAACCCTCCTTGCTTTTCCTGCTGCCAGAGGGGATAACCATTTACTTTAAAGTTATTTATGATTATTTCAGCTGTATGTTCTGATCTTGGTAGTTATGCTGCAGTGCTTACATAGGTTTAACAGACTATGAACATAGAAGTGGGGAGCCTGTCTTTGTCTGAAAACTTGTCTCTGCATAAACATCGGCAGTCTGTCATTCAGTTCCTTGCTTGTGTTGCCTTGTCAAAAATAATGAACCAACACATGATTTGTGATAAAAGCTGCCATTTTAGCTTGATACTGGACACCTCTATGTCTTACCTTTTCCCATTGAGTGTAGATTGCTATATATTTGTTACTTTTTTTTCTGCTTGGATTGTCTTGTTAAGAAGTGTTTCTGTAAGACTGAATTCTCTACAGGCAGCAAAATGAAAGACTTAATTTTGTGACCCATTGTACTGCACAAGGCAGCATTAGTGTTGCTCCTGTTTGCTGTCTGGCTCCATGTCAAGCTTTCGCTTAATGGTAATATGATTTGCCATCACCAAAACACTACATATTTATGTTTTTCTCTGGCTAAATAAAATGTTAATTGCTCACAGCAGTCTTGTGTGTGTGCTAAAGAATTTACTTGAAATGTTGTAAAATTTTGTGAGCTCAAAAGAATAGTGAACCACTGTATTAACTTAATAGCATCAGATAAATGTTTAAAATTGTATTCTGTATAACGTGATTTTAAGCACATCTTTTCAAAAGACTCAATGGATAAACTGTCTGGTCTTGCACACAGTAATCTGTTTGAAAAGAAAGCTAGGGCAGATTCCTGCAGTGTCTATAAGGAAACTGCTTCTGAATCAGCCAGAATTATTATTACATAAATAAGAACAGCCGTGGTCTCCTGCTGGATTCGTACACTAATTCAAGTTTTCTGAAGGTAAACTTGTTCTCTGTAGAAATAAAACCTAAACCTGGAGTCACTTTATCTGCCAAAAACCCCAAAACATTCTAGATTAAATCAATCAATGATCTGTAACTTCCAATAAACAGATGTTTTGTTAGCAAATATAGTTCTAGAGAGAACAATCTTTTAGTGAAAGAATCAAGATAAATGCAGCACCTCACCACCGAAGAAAACTTATATCTTCTGCATTCTTTGTTTACATTAGTAGTGAGAACAGCTGGTTTCAGTAACTGATACAAGTATATGTATTAGGCATGTTGCTATAACTTTTTTTTCTTAGAAGAAATTACACTTTTTGCCAGTCTTAAATTTGATCTGCTGCTGTGACCTCTTCAGTAGAGAACTCTCCTATTTTTAATTGATTTATTTTTGTCCTGTGCCCAGGCATGTACAGAGCTGTTTAAAAACATTGTTTTCTTAACTAACTTAAGTAAACTGACTTTGACTTCAGCTATGAAAAATTTGAGAGATTTTTACCGTCACTCCCCCTTATTTGCTCTTTACTTGCTAGAGCCTGCCTTGATGCTATTTTTGTCTTTGCCTGAGTCATACTTCAGTTTATTCCATGTCTTCAGCTTTGCTTTAGACAAAGATAGCATAATTCCATGAATAAAGCTTCACAGAAAGCTTGTTTGCTCTTTTAAGTATTCTCTCTTAATCAATGTCCAGTCTGACTGCTGTTAAGGAACAGGTGAGACCCTTCCTGCTCTTCACCAGTGTGCTGGTAAACTCCTGCATTATGATTGTCTGCATTTTTCTCATTCACACCAGATGACTGGAGAAACCTGTAGAGGGAAGAATCTCCTTCCAAATACATGTGTATTATCTGGTCCATAGCTTTACAAGTTCTAGGAAGAATAATGAATGTTGCATTATTTGCTGGAGAAAGACCATGTCAATAATAAAAAACAAGTATGACTGATAATATGCCTTTATCTCTTGTCGGTCATAGTATGCGGAACTACTCACTACTTCAACTCCTCGTGCAGCTTCTGCTGCCTTGCTGAGAAAGTAGCTTTGCTGGGTCCAGAAGGTACTGATATGTCTGTTCTCTGCAGATCATTTGCAGGCTGCAGATCATTTGCAGACTGCTGCATGGATAAGAGGAACTTACCTTTCAGCATTGTGGCACCATCTGAGTTAAAGGAGTAAAGTGCAGGAACTGTAAGCAATTGCCGAGGAAGGGCTACCAGCTGTGAGCCAAAACACACAGCTGCTTCCTAGTCAGCAGAAATGTTCTGGGTTTCTCTGTTCTTGCCTTTTGAGAGTAAAGTGACAGTGTGTGAGACAGCAGCTATAAGTGCTGTAACCAGGTGGACATAGTTTGAAAGGCAAGACAAATAAATGTATGTACAATTTAAACAGTCTAATATCTGCTTTCTGCGGAATAAGACTTAGAAGGAGTAACTCCATGGTTACACAATGTTACCAGGAAATGAACCCTGCATATTTATATGACGGATTGTGTCTTTATCATTATCTGTTAGTGGTACAAATGAGCTTTGAATTTGTGAAGGCTGGTAAATTGAAACATAAAGAGCTGCTTCTCCTTTATTAAGTGTTGTAAAGCTATCAGCAGAAAGATTCAACCTCAGAATTTCTGGCAGTTTCTTCATTTGAGGAACTTGATGAAAAAAGAAATAGTACTTCTTAGTTGTTATAGCTTAACGGATGGCAGGGAGGGAGATTGAACTGCCCACTTTCAGAAGTCACCAGCTCTACTCAGCGGCTCAAAACTGGGTACGTAGAGGTTTATCTGACTTAAAATGTAATGGGGTTTAAGTGTATTAAGTATTATTTCTCTTCGGCAGATATTTGGAGGGGAAAGGCTGGGAGGCGGGGCAGAGGAAGAGAATGAATCCTTCGGCTTTTACAGATCGTTAAGTAACCTGAGTTTCCTTGCTTCTCTGCTGCCTTAGCGCCCCAGGCAGTGAGAATCTATGGCTTCGCTGCACCGGCAGGTAGTTACGTGTCAGGAAAAAATGGGGTGGGCAAGTTCGGCCAGGTGGGGATAAGCACACCTCCAAAATACGGGAATCCGGTGTGCGAGCGGCTGGAGAGAAGGGCGAGCTAGACTGCCGCGACTCTATGCCGATCCTGCACCCATGCGGCTTTCACATGCCTCCCGGTTCGTGCAGCCGCAGCCTGTGTCTGCCCTCACCCCTCCTCTCTGCCCGGCCGCGGGCCCCGGCGAGGCGGCTGAGCGTCCGCAGGGAAAGCCCACGGCAGCGCCGCATTTGCGGCGGGCGTAGAGAAGCTGGCCCGGCTCACTCCCATAGGCGGCAGCGCCGTCCGTCTGCCTGCGGGCGGCGTCAGGGCTGCACGAGCCGGGCAGCGCGCTGCCGGCGGCGCGGGGCGCCTGCGCGAGGCCGGGGCGGGGCAGGGCCCCGTGACGCGCTGCGGTGCCGGCAGGTTCCTGCCGCCGCTCGCATGAAGACGGCGGGGGCGCAGCGCGGAGTCGCCGCCCCGCCCGAGCGCCGCGCCCAGCCCGCAGGAGGGCTGCGGGGCAGCCCTAGTCTGCGGGAAGGCGGCAGCCGCAAAGGTGATGCCCTGCGGGCGGACGTCGCACTTGCCGCGCGGCCCGGGCCGCAGCGGGGGCAGGGCACGGCCGGGCGGGGCGAGGCGAGGCGAGGCGCCCGCGGAGAGGGGCCCTGGCCGGTAATGGGGCGGGGCGGGGTAGGGCGGTGTCCGACCCGTCGGCTGCCGGCTGTTTCTTGTGTCGGCTCCCCTGTCCCTGTCGGCAGGCCCGTCCCTGTCGGGGAGCGGCGAGTGTTTGCGGGGACTCACGGCCACGGCAGCCCTCTGCGGGAGCCGCGCCCTGCGTGGTCTCACCTGCAGAGATGGTTGCGGACCCTACGGTATGAGCGGCAGCTGCTTTCGGGGACTGAACCGAGACTCTGCCCACGGGGTCTGAGCCGGACGGCGGCCGCAGCGGTGCGGTGCGTGGCTCGTTCCGGCGCGGATCCGGGCCGTGCGTGGCGGCGTTACAGCAAAACTTTGGCGCCTCGCGAATCGTGAGGGCGGTGGGTGACCCGCCAGCTTCCCCTCGCCGCGGCGGTGTGTCCAGTCTCTTGCCTGGCCCGGCCTGGCCTGCCGGGCGGGGGAGCTCGACGTAGGTATAGACAGGAAAACAGGACGGCATAGCCTGCGGAATGTCAGCTTAACTTAACGCCTCTTAGGAAGTTATTAATATTCAGGTGTTTTATCTTCCTCTGCCTGCCCTTGCAGGTGTGGATATCGGCGTTAAGCAAGTATTTCTCTAGGTGTCGGTTCAAATGCTTGACAGAATCTGAGAAAGAAGCTGCGTGTTGGGGGTGGTGTGGTGTTTTTCTTCAGCATTAAAAAAGGTTTTCAGACATGGATCTTTGTCAGATGCTTAAGAGTCCTGACCTGAATGGATATTATGTATGCTTAACAGCTGTAAGCTTTCCGTGTGCTGTGGGCAGAGATGAAATTCCTGGTTTACACCTGTGTGATGTAAAAACACTCCTGAGATTTCTGTATAGCCCTTTGAGTATGAAGGTTGATTTTTGTTTATTTAGTTTTTCTGTAATGTGGGAGTGAGCTCTCCAACGAGTGTATTTCCGCAAATGATGTTCTTTTAGAGAAATATGCATGGGATCTACTTTTATAGTTTCGACTTCATGAAAAGTCTTCCCCATTCTGCAGGTAGTTTTTCAATGTGTATTTCACTGTTGTATGTAATGATGGGTGACAGGATGCTGCTTATGGGATAGCCCCACCTTCTGGTTAATCCTTTGATGAAATCAAACTTGTGACCTAAGAATTTTTCTGGAAATTATGATGTACGTTGTGAGTGTGACTGCCAATTCAAATCTGTGTTGGAATATCCTTTTATTTCATTGAGCTGGGGAGTGGCAAGATAATCTACACCTCTGAAGACCTTTCCTATTTAGCATAAAGATAATTTTATCACATTCTCTTATTTCAGCAGTACATAATTTTACTGCTAGTTTGTGATGCCTCAGTTCACTACCATGTGGTTTCGGTTCTTTGGTTTTTTTTTTTAATGCCAGCATAAATTAAGGGAAGTAGTTTTTTGAAAGCTTCTCTCTTTTTTTTTTTTTTTTTTTTTTTCTTCTTCCTTGAAGGGAGGAAAGGATCTCAAACCAAGGAGTAGTCTTAGTGTGTGAAGTGATACCTGATCTGTGTTTGTGTCAGTTGATACCTTATCTCAGGCTTAGCTCTCAGTTCAAGTTTTGGAGAAGTCAGTGCTCATACTTCAATTTTCATATTCAAGAAATTCAGATTGTCTTGCAAACAGAAGCTTTTGAACTTGAAAAATATTCAGTTGTCTTGGTAGTGGATGGTAACACATAATCAACTAGTTTTTATTAGTTAGTTACTGTTGCCAGGAGCAGGTTCCCTGAATTTCTGCATGAGAAGCTACAATTAGAGAGGGAAAACTCAGAAGGCTCTTTGAAGTCGCTTTGGCTTACGGAAGGAGTTTGCTATTTCACCTCATGTTTAGGTTTTAGTCTAGAGAAGACATTCAGTTTGTCACTCAACAACTTGTCAGCAACGTATCTTGTGATTAAGGACTTCACAGTCTTTAAAATTCATGGTTGATACTCTGTGGGACATATGTGTGAACCACCTGTTTTTTGGCTCTCAAAACGTTACTTGAAACTTCTTCTTGAATTCCAATATCTTCAAGCTGCCTGCTCTTAGAAGATTGTTCCTGTTATATGAATTGCTAATACCCAAAAGAACTGAATGCTACTTAAGTCGCCTTGGACCTGGAATACAATTGCAGTAACTGAAATGTTTAAACCCCTTGAACAACTTGGAGAGGAAGTCAAGGTTTCTTGGAAGGTGTGAGGGTGCTGAACAAAGCAGCTGCTTGTGTGAGTGCTTAGAAGGGATTTGTAATGGCAGTAGATCTCTGCTATGTTTTCAATCCCTTCCACTATCTGCAGCTTAACTGTCCAATATCCTGTGCTAAGCATCAGTAAGATTATAAACTATTCAACATATGTCCTGGATACATGAACAATTCAGCATGGTTTACATTTGGAGATATAGTTTTGTGACAGTTAAAAAGACTGGAAGTAGGGAGCAAGAAGGGAATCACCAAAACATCCTTTCTTTTGTAGTAGCTGCAGAGGTGACAGTCCAGAAACTGCCATCCTAAAAGCTTAATGCATTAAAAGACACGTAGACATTTTCACTACATCTTTAAAAAAACTTAGGTTTTGTGTACTGAAGGTGGGTAATACTATTTTAATTGCTTCAAGTGTAATTCGTAAGCTAAATGGTACAATTGAGGTTTTGAATGTGACAGTTGCTGAATTTTATGGATTGTGAGATGATTGTCTTTCTGCATTCTAATCAGATTGAAGGGCTGGAAGTATATTTGAGTAGATAAATACGCATCACGGAACCACAGATTTTTTTATTCCTCTGCTTCTGGATTGAAAGCAGACTTGAGGGTTTGCTTTACCTCAGCTGGTGAACTAGAAAGTTTAGATGTTTGGGATGATTTTTTTAAAGACTGACCTTAGCTTTCAGGACAGCATAAACCAAAGGATCTGTCATTGGTTTCCAGCACCTCTGACATTTAGCACTGTATCAAAGAAGCATTTCCAAAAGTTGGGGAAAGTTACAGGGTTTATTTTTTCATGTAAGGAAATGCTTGAGTTTCTGCTATGATTGTCCTTTTCTCTCTATCTGTTTTTATTGCCCCTCTCCCTAGGCCATTTACCTTCTACCTGATGAAAGGGTTATGCTAGCTGGGCCAGAAGTAGCTGACTTTTACTGTATTTCTGTCAACTTAAATCATGCAGGCTTTGGCTGTGGTATTCTGATATTCTGTGATGGCAAGTTTGTCATGTCTTGAGGAGTAATCTTATGCTTGCTGCACCAGCAGCAGCTTTCTAGGAGCTTCTTTCCAGGCAAGAAATGAAGTACTCTTACTCTTCTCCTGATAAATGCTTTTCTTTCTTTTTCCTTCCTACTTGCTTTCTTTTTCAAATCACTATTAGATATCTACAGCTTTGGCTATGTATAGAACTTTTTACGGTTAACTGGACTAGTGATAATGGTCTGCATGACATAATTGGCAAGCTGCTGTAATTGGGCTTTGGTTCTTCAGTCTTATAAAGCTTTGTCTATGTAATTTCGAATGTCTGACTACATACTGCAGTTTATCTAGTCAAAAAGTCAGTATTTTGCTGTAATGCAGCAATGGGTAAACTAACGAGATGACTGTTACTTCCTACTATAAATCATAGAATCGTACAAGTAAAAGGCAGTTGCTAATTTTCAGAAGTGTTTTTTCCTTTGACTAGTAGAGGTTACTAGCCTTTTCATTTTATTTTGAATTTGTAAATTAGACTCTTTTCCACCAAAAACACGGGATTTTTTTTTGGCTCTTGTAAAACTTCAGTCATTAGATAAAGGGTTATTTTCTGTCATTTCCACATAAAGTCTTAAAATTACATCTTTAAGAAAAGTATGTTGACAGAGCAGTGGTACAGGCTGCACAGGAAGGTTGTAGAGTCTCCTTCCTTGGAGGTCTTCAAGACCCACCTGGACACATTCCTATGTGACCTGATCTACATGGACCTGCTTCTGCAGGAGGGCTGGACTAGATGATCACTAAAGGTCCCTCCCAGCCCCTACCATTCTATGATATTTGTGTTTTCTATTATGTTGAACAAGCTTCTTCTCAAGAAAGAAATACTTTCAAGGTACCCTTAGGTAAATTATCATTTGTGGTGACATAAAAAGCTTTTTGTACTGCTGTGTATTAAAGTATTGGGAAGAGATAACTGTTCAGTGTGTACTTGAAGCCATTCTGTCCTAATTTACAAATTAATTGAAGAAACGGCTGGTCCTGAAAATTACCTATCTCTGAGTTATTGACTAGGACATAATTGTCATGAGACTTACACAAAGTAAGACTAGAAATGGGGTGGGAAGTCTACAATTGTATTTCCCAGTGCGTATAGAAGAAAGTTCAGGAGCTGGGCTAGGAACTTTAGGCAGCTTTAGAAAACAAATATTCCCCAACACACTGGTTGTAACTTTTTTTGTATATGGTTTCTGTTTACTGATTGTGGTTGAGTACAATGTAGGATTTTCCAACTTGAAACTTAGTTGTGAAGCTTGAAAGATTTCCCCAGATTTTCCATCACTAGAATTTTAAGTTGGATTTTTACTTTGGATTGAGCTTTCAGGATACGAAACATCTCAAAATAGTCTGTGAGTGTTTTAACCTAATATTAAGTCTCACATTTTTATTTAGGATATTGTTCACATACAATAACTTTGCAATTTTGTATGGCTTTAAAATACAAGTGTTTTCTGTTAAAAAACCACAAACTTTCAGAAGTCACTTAGGGCACTGAATTTGGGGAACAGTACATCATGTGTGAATGATTAAATGGTTAAATGGCTAGAGGGGTTACATTAGGTGTAATTTCTAAGCCCTCTGCAAAGTGATGGTCCTCCTGCATCGTATAAAAGGATGAGATGGTGGAGGCAGCACCACTGTATTATTATCAGTGGATAATTCTTACTGCTCACAAAGAAAAACCACTATGCTGTGTTGATGAATCTTTCTTGTACAATTTCCAGTAACATACTACAGTTTTCCATGTTATGCAGGGTTATTTATGGGGTTTTGTCATACTTAGGGTGATGGTTGTCATGGTGTTGATCTGCTCCCTGCAAGCATTCTAGATAGTTTGCTTTTTGGTAGTGAGACAGTGACTCTTACTGTCATATGTTACTGCTCATGTTAAATTATGAACACAGCACCTGTTCCTACAGATGTAAATTTACTTAATAGTCTGTTATTACAAACAATTTACTTCTATGTTTTTAGAAAAGTAAACCACGAGTAGTGTTTTGGAATGAAGACTCCTTAGAGCACAAAGAATGCAGTCGTCTTTTTGTATGGTAGTGTTTAAACAGTCTTTTCAAAAAATGTCTTGAAAAATAATACTTCGACTTGTGAACAGCTTCTGAGACTTAAGTGTATGTGAAATGGTATATTATTAAAGGTCAGTTGGGTATGGTTTAATCTGTACTAGTAACAAAGGGACCAATATGTTGTTCTTTGAGAAGTATCTTTTGGAAGCATACCTCTGAATGCAAGCACCTGGTCTGGTGGAGGGTTTTGATTTAGGATTTTTTTCTGCATGGTATTTCTGAAATTTTAAATCTTTACATGTTCTCTCAGTTCATACTGAGGGTTTTTCTAGTTAACTTTTTAATTCATTGGTTTTTGACACAATTCTGTCTTCTGAACTTTTGTATTCCCTCCTTTTTCACTTTTTTTTTTTTAAACAATGTAGCATTTACAAAGATTTTGCTCAGCTACTTGCATCTACTATCTGCTAAATAAGTGCACAGCAAAGAAATTATTTACTTGCTATGCACTTGTTCGTGGTTTCTTCTTTCAATCTTTCAAGTCAATAACTCCATGATGACCGTAAGTGAAGACTAGGCTCTGGCTTTCAAAATACTTTTGACTGTATTTAGCTTTGGATACAAAACATGGATAAATATTAGAGGAACTATATTATTAGTTTTGTGGACTTATGATAGATAGACATCATAAAACTGAAGCTTTGTTTTGTCCCTTTGTCATTGTGATTTGATATGTGTTTTTTGCAACTCATTTTGCAACTATTTATGATAAAACATCTTTTTTTAATATATAGTGAACAGACTTCAACAATAGGCCTTTTGTTCTGTATAAAGTTAAGAAAATGAGTTTCTGTAAAATAAACCCCAACAAAATAGAATATTCTGCAAGTAGAACAGATTTAATAGTATCAATAAACTGTGTATATTCATACTAGTTTTATTTTTCTAGTTTCATTTGATGAATTCTTTGGAATGTAGTTACCAAGTACATTTCAGGAGAGTACTAGTATTAACTAGGGTAAGTTTCAGAGGTATCTGACTTTTTTTAAGGCATTTCTTTTCTTTTTGATGTTTTTGTTCTTATGTGTGTTGGCTTTTTTTTAAATATATTTTGGGGGATTTTTTAAATTGTTTTTGTTTGTTTTTGTTTAGATGGGCGTGGATGAGTGTGGATTTAAGAAACAAGAATTAAAAGCTACTTTAAAAATGTTTAGGTACACTAATCTTTCAAGACAGGCATGTTCTCTGTTGAAAGTATTTTGATTAGTTAACACATATGAATTTTGTTTATGTAAACTTAGAATGTCTTCCAACCTCAATAGAAAATAGATTATCTTTGCCTTCTCCAAGAGAGCGTTCTAATAGCAGGATTTTAGCATAATAACTGCCTTTTTTCAGCCTCCATGATGTTGAGGGATATGCTTTATCTGACACACTCTGTACATATTGCTTCTGACCATGTCTGGTTATGTAGCAGAGTCATTTTGCCGTGCCTGATTAGTACTATGCCCTTTGCTTGGCATTAGCTTCCCAGACAGTGGTAGATTTGTCTTCCATAGCAGTTTTTTGAAAATATACTGGTTTTGGACATTTTCCATTGCAAGGAAATGGGCTTGATGACAAGACAGTCTGGTATCAATTCTCAAATATAGATATACATTTTAAATGTATACTCAAAACCTTCCAGTTTCAGTGAAAAAAAAAAAAAAGGCAACTGTGCAAGCAAAGGCGCAGCTGTCTAAAATGAAAGCTTTGAGCCTCGAATGTATGGTTGCTCTGTGTTTAACACATAAGAATTTATTTCAGATGTGATGTTACCAAAATGACAATGAATGTGGTCAATACTGACATATTGTAATCATGGCTGTGCATTTTTTCTTATTACGATAGTAAGTTAGAGTTAAGGATTGGAGATCAGTTTTGTATCTGCCTTTACTATCCATTAGTAATTAATAGGAGATAAAATGGGAAACAACTTATAGTGAATACACTTAACTGCAAGTTCTGGTGCAATAGAGCCATGTGTTACTGTACTGAATTTAATTTGATTTCTTTGGTTTTACTTAGAGTTAGCTGTTCAGAACATGTAGAAATTTCCACCTGGATGGCTTGCAATAAATAATGAATATACTCACTTTCCTGTGAAATATATATATCAGTTTGAGTACCAGAATCTTAAAGAAGGTGCAGGAAGAACTGTGTGACAGTGCATGCAAAGTGTTCAGTTAGTTACTTTTATCAAAATTCGCTCTTTCTATTCCTAGGTAGATGATGGAGAGTAAATTTGATGATTAGGTGATTTTCTACTGTGGTATCAGTTTCTTGGTATTTATGTGAAAATGAAAAAAAAATCCCCTAACAGAGAAGGGAAAAAAAGGGAAGTGAGGCACTAGTCTGATTTTGGTGAAGGAGATTTATTTACTTATTTTTTGAAATGCAATATTTTAGGTTTCTCTTCCTCCAGAGCAGCCATTTTACTATCACAAAAGTAAATGAATGCCTAAAATGGGAATGGGAGTTTGCCTTCTGGAAGAATCAGGAGCCAATTTTGACTATGCATCAGATATAGAAAAGAGGGCTTGCTTTGGTGTCCAGAGTGAAGAGTCTGGACAAGAAACTTCATGAGCAGTTGGCAAAGAAAGACCAAATGTAGAAGTTTCTTCATTCACATAAGAGGAACAGGGGCTGAGACTGTTTTTCATAAAACAAGATAGCAACGTCTGGCTTCTGTGACTCTGACTGTAATCCCTTTATGTTTTCTTGCAGAAGCCCTGAGGTCCAGTCACCTGTGCTAGCAGAATGGTATTAGTATCCAGCATTAAGAGCACAATACCAGGATTACTTTCATCCTTCATGCAGGTTACTACCTAATTTGTGTGATTTCCTCTGTATCCTGTACAATGTCTGACCATAATTATTGCTGTCTTGGAGAGGCTGAGCATCTTGGTGCTGTACTAATGTGTTTAAAGCAACTTAGTATTCAGGAAGATGATGTCGTTATAGTGCCAGTACTCTTAACAGGCACTCCCAGAAATGCCTAATTGACATGCCTGAATTTAAGGTCTGAACGAAATGGTGTCAGTTTGTTTCTTCAGCTATTGTTTTGAGTGAAAGAAAAAATGGCTTTGTGACAGTGCTTGCCATTTTGTCCAGTAGATTTGTGGTTTAGAGTATTTACCCAAGAAGCAGGAGTTCGGCTTCTATGTTACTCTGTTATTTTTCAGCATGTGCCAAAACTTACATGAAAGATGAAATATTGAGGGAATATCTTCTGCCCTTTTGCATGAGCTTTTCTGGTTAGTGGCAAAGTTTCATGAGGCTGGAAAGGTAGATCAGTGTGACTCAGTGACAATGGATTCACCTAGGAGGAAGGCATGTCAAATAAGGCATGTCTGTGTTTTTTTGGGAGAGAGTAGAAAATGTGGAAATTACATATAACTTCTTGCAGTCCATTTAATTTATCTTAGTGTTAGTAACATTCTTATGGTGAGAGCAGCTTTCTGATATGAAACTTTACCTGTTAGGAGAAACTTCCTGTGAAGAAGCTGCTTGTTTCCTCTGTGTAGGTGTGAGAATGGAGGAGATAACACTCCACAGACAGTGTGAAAAAGCAGAGTGAGAATCCAGCACAGAATCCAGCATATATCAATTTGAAGTCTGACTAGTCAATACTCCCTTTTCTCCTCTGTTCTCCAACGTGAGGCTTTTTTTTTAAATTGTTGTTGGTCTTTTAAATGTAGAAGAACTCATGCTAGTTTACACTCTAATTTGCTACCACTAGCAGGCAAGCGGCGTTAAATGTGTTTAAAGCATATGTTTAAATTGCATCTGATGCTCATTCTACCTTTACCTGCTATTAATCCTTTATGCAAAATAAACATTATATTGAAAGTTTTCTGAAAATAGTTTGGAAATGGCTTTTTTACATCAGCTGGTAAAATATGAAGAGATATTTTGTTACTTTAGGATGTATAAATGTTGCACGACAACTCCCTGGATTGCTGATCTATGTTATTTCTCTATATTTTCTTTTCCCCCTTGCTGCTTGATTTTGTTTGATTTTGATGGTGTTTCCAGAGTTTCATATGCTTTTTTTTATCTGCTTGTCTTTTGATTTCCACTAGAGCATTTGCACATTTTAATGCCTACTGAAATGCTTTGTGGTGAATTTAGATCAAAACAAATTAAGGCCTTGCAGTTCAAGACAGTTCAGCTCTGCAGCTGGCTCCACTTGTACAGCAGTTCAGTATACTATAATATGTGGACACTGTTGGTGCTGGCAGACTGTTTATCATCTGTCTGACAGCGGGTCAACGCTGCAAGCAAAACAGCACTTGTTACTTGAGGAATCTAATAACCTGCAGCCTGGTTCAAACAATCGAGACCTGATAACACGTGAAATTGTCTGCACTGTGGTGGATGTGACTGTTTTCTTGTAACTTTCTTTAAAGGAAGCCGAAATAGTTTATACTTGAACAAATCTAGGACATCTATTGAGTCAAGCTGGAATTCTTGTGAAAAGCTGGGCATTTACTTCCTGGCTGCTGGGGAAAAAATATGCTTTCAGGTAAGTCTGCAAATAAGCTTGCTTCATCTGCTTTAGGCTTTTAGCAGTTGTAGAGTAGAATTTAACAGTAACAACATACTTTATGTGCTGAACATCAGGGATTTTTGAGTAGTCTTACAAGTTAATTGGAGAGAGGAGCTGTTTGTGTGTGCCTTTACTATCTATTAGCAATTTCTTGTCTGTGTTTCTCAATACAAGTGTTTTGTCATCATCATTCTCACCAACCATATTTTTTAACATCATTTTGTCCCTGTCTTCTACCTTAAAACTAACCACTGTGCCTGTTGTTTGTTTTTGTTTGGTTTTTTTACAGTGAAAGTATTAGTCATTCATATTAGATTTCAGATGGAAGTATTGAGGTTCAGTTAATGGACCTGTAGACTGCAACCTTAATTGCTTGGAGGCACCGTTACAGGAAGCAGTGTACCCTGAAGACACTATGTCCTTAAAAGGATAGGAAAATAGAGTTCTTAGCACGATGTGGTTTCTGTCCAAGAAATGTATTCAGGTCTTGCTTAAATAAGAACACCGAACACTCCATGTTTGTCACTGTGCCTCTACCACCAATTATTCTATACATATATGAAATGGCAGTTAGAAATAACTATGTTGTAGCATCTCACAACATTGTCAAGTAAGTTTAAAGAAGTGTATTTACTGGCACAGAAAAAGTTTTATTCCATTTCTGTCATGGAAATGAAAATATTGTCTGTTAAGTAACTGATATGAATGTCTGTTTTACTATGATAAAGACTCTCTAAGCTTGGTAGAACTGAATTATAATGCAGAATCACAGACCATACTTAGATTGCTATAGTTTATTTTAAAAGCTGGTTCTAACATATTGAAGATAGGACAGCTGAGTGTAGAGAAATGAAATCACTGTGGATTATTTAACATTTCTAGTGTAGAGACATTTGATATGGTGGTACTGTGTCATGATTAAAAAACAAAAGATGCTGATAATTTGTAGTTGTTTAATATCTTCCAGGTTGTCAGAGATGTTGATTTGAAGAAGTAGATCTTAGATATGAACAAAGCAAAAACATCGTCTGAAAAAAGGTAAATTTAAAACTATACAAGCTTCTTGATATCAAGCTATGTGAGATCTGTGTAAAAGCGCTTGTTATCTTGTTATTAAGACAAATAAAATATACATTATTGGTCCCTGGTAAGAATGTCTAGATTGATGTCCCGAAACACTGAGGGAGTCAAAATTGAGTAGCATGAAGTAGCTTCAGATTTAATAATGAACTCTTTAAATTTAAAATTTTCAGTTAGTGTCAAATATGTTCAAATATAAAGTATACACTACATTTTGTTGGAAACAATTATGAATTAATTTAATAATTTAATTTCATATGTCATTTCATACAAATACTGACAAAATGTAAATTGATTTCTACTGAAGGAATTAATGGACAGGTTTATGGTATTGTACAAGAAGTCTTGAATTTCTCATAGAATCATAGAATGATAGGGGTTGGAAGAGACTTCTAGAGATCATCTAGTCCAACCCCCCTGCAAAAGCAGGTTCATCTAGATCAAGTCGCATAGGAACATGTCCAGATGGGTCTTGAAGACCTCCAAGGAAGGAGACCCCACAACCCCTCTGGGCAGCCTGTGCCACTGCTCCCTCACCCTCACAGTGAAATAGTTTTTTCTTATGTTTAAGTGGAACTTTTTGTGTTCCAGCTTCATCCCACTATCCCTTGTCCTGTTACTAGCTACTATAGAAAAAAGGGATGTCCCAACCTCCTGACACCCACCATTTACATATTTGTAAATGTTAATAAGATCCCCCCTCAGTCTCCTCTTTTCCAGACTAAACAGCCCCAGTTCCCACAGCCTTTCCTCATGTGAAAGATGTTCCAGTCCCTTGATCATCTTGGTGGCCCTGCGCTGGACTCTCTCCAGCAGTTCTCTGTCCCTCTTGAGCTGAGGAGCCCAGAACTGGACACAGGACTCCAGATGAAGCCTCACCAGGGCAGAGGAGAAGGGAAGCAGAACCTCCCTTGACCTGCTGGCCACACTCTTGATGCATCCCAGGATGCCATTGGCCTTCTTGGCCATGAGGGCACATTACTGGCTCATATTTAGCTTATTATCAATCAGGACTCCCAGGTCTCTCTCTGCAGAGCTGTTCTCCAGGAGATCAATCCCCTGTACTGCTGCATGGGGTTGTTCCTTCCCAGATGCAGGACTCTGCACTTGTCCTTGTTGAACCTCATGAGGTTCCTCTCTGCCCAACTCTCAAGCCGGTCGAGATCCCGCTGAATGGCAGCACAGCCTTCTGGGGAATCAGCCAGTCCTCCCAGTTTGGTGTCATCAGCCAACTTGCTGAGGGTACACTCTGTCCCCTCATCCGGGTCATTGATGAAGGTGTTGAACAAGACTGGCCCCAGAACTGTTCCCTGAGGAACTCCACTGGCCACAGGCCTCCAACTCGATTCTGTGCTAGTGATCACCACCCTCTGGGCTCTGTCATTCAGCCAGCTCTCCATCCACCTCACTGTCCACTCATCCAAGCCACACTGCCTGAGCTTTCTGCTGAGGATGTTATAGGAGACTGTCAAAAGCCTTACTGAAGTCGAGGTAGATGACATCCACTGCTCTCCCTTCATCTTGCCAGCTGATTATGCTCCCATAGAAGGCTTTCAAGTTGTTAAACAGGATTTGCCCTTCATGAATCCATGTTGACTAGCTCTGATAACCATCTTATCCTTCATATGTTCAGTGATAACATTCAGGATCCTAAGATAGATATCATTCTCCAACAATCCTGCATTCCAGCACATAGTTAAACAAAGATGAGATTTCAGAATTCAGATTACAGAAGATTTCAAGAGTTGAAAAGTTGTGTTTTATATTTTCATGAGAAGTTGGTTTAGAAAATATTTGAACAAGCTATGAGATTTTCTCTGGAAAGGAACATGTCTGTTAAGCATCAAGAAACTACTGAAAGGCTTTCAATCTTTTACTGTTTTTTAGCTAGCATAGGTTAAGCTACCTTGTTAAATCAATCCATCAGGTGTAAAAATAAAAACTATTATGTTTTCTACTTGTAGTATATTTGTTCCTGAAGTGTTATGATAAGGAAAGTCAAATTCTCTGTCAGCAATGGGTATTCTTTGGAATATCAATAATTATAATACATCAAGCATTCTATGACAAAGAATACTAGATTTTTGCAGAGTGGCTACTTAAGTGCCATTTATTCTTCTTTAACTCTTGAGTTAAAATTTCCATCTGTACAGTTCAAAACAGTTATTCTCTAAGTTATTAATAGATCATAGTGAATTTATTGTGCAGACATAGCTGTGAACCAACCAGAAGTATCAACTCTCTAAAGATCATTTGGTAACTGTGGAGGTGGTTTAGGAAAAAAAAAAAAGTTTTTTATTGGAATAAAATGAAAACAAGCTCCTGAGAAGCCTGCTTACTTTAAAATAGTTTTTTAAAGGCTAACTGTAACACGCTGAAATGCAGAAGACTTGTTTGGTTTGAGCGGGGAAAACACTCTCTGTTATGTCACTGTGCTGACTGACTGCAAGCAGCAGTTTCAGAAGAAGTGGGTACAGTTGTGCAATTGAACATTTCTGTTTACTTCCTTCATTTGACTGTTATCTTTTGGAAGGCTTTTTTACAAAATGAATAGCCCAAAGCCATTCTAAGTTAACTGAGTTATTATAAGCTGCCATGGCAGCCATTTCAGTTATCTTTCTCATTGTGGGCAGACACTTAGGAAGGTGTAGTGAAAGTGGTGCATCATGAATACTGGAGAGTTTTGAATCTAGTACTTTGCTATAATGAGAGTAAACTTGCTTAAACCTTTGGAAGCTGATGAGACTGGAGGAAATATCCCTGCAGTGAGGGAGCTTTCTTTGAGAAGATATTTTCTTGTTGAGGAAGTTCTTTTTCAAACACCTGAAGTCCCATATGGCTCACAGTCTGGGCAGTTGCTTCATCTACATCTACTTGTAGCTTTCCTAACTAGAGAAAGAGGAAGTCCGCAGCAGTCTCTGGTTAGCTAGAGCCACGCTATATGTTTTGGCAGCTGCTGAGATGACATCTCACATGTTCATGCTTTGTTTCTGCAAGTAAGATGGTGGTATGAGGGGTGTTCTGAGCTGAGACACCTTATTTAGATGTCAGTGCAAAAAAGTAGGGGAAGCAATGTGCTCAATAGTTCTTACATCCACTTGCTTTCACACCATTGCTTTTGCCATCAGCTACCCTTTTCCCTTTAACGCTTTTGTCCACATCTAAACTGCTTATTTTAGTAGTGTTAACTGTGTGAAACCTTTTCACAGATGTCAAATAGAAATAAAGGAATAACAATTCCTCAGTATTATAAACAAAACTGGCATTATTTATAAAGCTAGTGTTATATACTTCATTTTTATTGCAGACAATCACAACAATGTATGTGTAAAATAAATTACTGTTGATTATTGCAAAATTATAATGTTCCAAAAGTAAAAAATCAAGGTAGTTAATCCTTGGAAAGCAAAATTTCCCATGGCTAATTATATGATTACAATGCAAATGTTAAATATTTGTCTAAAATACACTTTCATGTGGAAATATCTCAAAGATAGTCTGAATGAGTATTGTTGTCTAAAATGGGTGAGCAAACTAAACAATTTCTAGATGGACTTTATTTTGTATGCTATAAATATTTACGTCCTTTCTTTCTCTGCAATCTACCTATCCATATGAATGTCTGGTTTGAAATTGTTCCTTATATTTAAATAGATTTTTAAGGCAATTTTGTGATGTCAGGCCAAAATACTTTTGTGTTCAAAATAAATCCAAATTCTGATAGTAGCTTTGGACACCTTCCAAAGCTTTTTCTTCAAAATGGTGTTCTCTTCTTTCAGCTGGTGGATGTTACTTTGCTTTCTTCATGAATGACAATCTTTTCTTTCACTTCTGATACAGTAGTCTCTAGGACAAACAGTCTTTGAGACTACTTGTAACCAGTTTTTCCTTGAACGGCGAATTTGATGGAGTATCCTGACACTTAAAACTGTGTTAAATATAGATTACTGTAACTGAGTAAGAAAAACAACATTTGTACGTACATCTGTATTTTATTTGCTGCAACCAGTTTCTGTGTTCGCAGTTACTCTGTTATATAGAATTAGTCTGCTGCACTGCAGCTTTGCAAAATGTATAAACTTGACAGAATTAAAGAGAATTAAGACTGTTTTCCATTTGAGTTAAAATATGAAGGTCAATTAACCATTCCCCTTACATGGATGTGAAGTGTCTGTTGTTAGTGGGGTTTTCTCTGATCTAGGTGGAAAAATGAATGTAAAATTCTTTCTTATAGTGTTTCTACCAGTTCTCGGACTATATCTCTGCTGTCACAGCTGGAAAAGATCAATTTGGACTCTGTATTAGGAGAAGCAGACAATGCCAGATATGTTACCTCAAAGATCCTTCATCTGGTTCAAAGTCAAGGTAAAAATGAAAGTTTTGTGGTGTCCTGGTTTTGTCTAGGCAAGAACAAAGAGTCACGAGGCCATTCGTTCACTCCTCCCCCTCCTAGCAGAATAGGGAGGGGAACTGGTGGAAAAAGGAAAAAAAAACTCGCATAGGTTGAAATAAGAACAGTTTATTAGAACAAGGTGAGGTAAGATGAAACAGTTGTAACAATAACTGAGAGGACATACAAAGAGAATGGTGCATGACTTGGTTGCTTACCACCAGAACCTTGCACAGTCCTTCCAGACCAGACCGACCACTGAACCCTCCCCACCTATATATACTGGACATGACATCAGTATGGTATCAAATATCCCTTGGCCAGCCTGGGTCAGCTGCCCTGGCTGTACCCCTTCCTAGTTTCTTATAGAAGTTAACTCTGTTGCGGCCAAACCCAGTTTCTTGTAAAACTTAACTCTATCCCAGCAAAGTCAGGACATCTGGTTTTACTGGTTTTCATTTTGAGCCTGCCTTTTTGTATTTCTTCCTTGCTGGTCTTTAAATCTTTGTTTCTGTTTGGTGAACTCGATTGTAAGTCTGTTTTTTTCACTGATTGTTTGGGACCCAAAGCATCTGACTGGGCTATGTTCAGTGCTATCTGGATATTATTGGTGTCCTAGCTTCAACTGTGACAGAGTTTTGTTCCTAGTAGTTGGTATGTGGCTGTATTTTGGGTATAGTGTGAGAATTGCATTGATAACACACTGATGTTTTGGTTGTTGCTAAGTATAGCTTATCCCAAGTCAATTTTTTGATTTCCCATTCTTAGCCAGGGAGGAAACACATAAGAAACTGTGAGGGCGCGTGGGTAGGACAGCTGAATCAAAGTAGCCAAAAGGCTACATACCATAGGGTTTCATGCCCAGCGTATAAACTGGGGGGAAATGGTAGGGAGGTGCAAATCTATGCTCGGGCATTGGTCAGCAGAGGTGAGAAATTGTGCTGTACAGCACTTGGGTTTTCATTTTTCCTGGGATGTATTTCTCTTTTTAATATATTCCTTCTCATTGCTATTGTTAGGGTAATTATTTATTATTGTCATTTCATTTATTAAACTGTTCATATCTCAATCCACAAGTTTTGCATTTTTTTATTGGTCATTTGTCCTCCTCTTTGCACTGGGAGGGGGGAGCAACTGTGTAGTAATTACTGGCTGGTGTTAAACCATGAGAATTGGTTACACTGAGTGCATTTTGTATTGTCTACCATTTAAGTGATCGTTCACAGAATATAGATATGTGTATATATATATGAGAAGTAGAAGTATCTGGAAGAGAACTTTCTTACAAGCTTTTTTCTCTACAGTTTGTGTTCTAGGGCATGGCAACATTGCTAAAACTACTTAAGTGTTTAATTTGTTTTATATCTATATGCAGTTTTTAATAGGTTTTGTTATTTGCAATGTAGATTTTCTGATCAATTTATTTGTGTACAGATAATATTATTAAAGAGAATGGTTTTTTTCTTCACTGGCAGAAAAAACCAGGAAGGAGATGACTTCTAAGGGCTCCACTGCAATAGACGTTATCTTGTCAACGTTAGAGGTAAAACCTTTTATTCTGTGTGGTTATGAGTACACAGCAAATTTTCATTTTATCTTTGGGCTTTTTGTTATTAAATATGTTGATCTCCTAGCTTATCTCCAAAACTTGTGTAGTACTGTAATTATTAGATCTGGTCTTTCTCTCCCTTATTTTTAAGTAGTCTAAGAAATTATTTGTTAACTATCAGGTCTAATTAATATGCCATACTGCAGACTAGGTTTTATTTGTTTTTATGATTAATTCAAGCTGCGCAGTGGGATGGTTAGCTGGGTGGTTACATCTTAAGTTCTGTTTGATTTAGTGGTGGCAATGTCTCTAAGCTTCAAGTATCTAAACTACTGTATTAGACTTCTAAAACAAGCAAATAAATCTTTATATTTTCTATTGCAGAATACAAAAGATCCCCAAACTATTCTGAATATTTTGCATATTCTCATCGAGGTAGTCTCAGTTGGTAAGTTTTCAAAAAGAGCAGTTCATGATTGTATTTTTGTGGTTTTGATTTGTTTGGGTTTTTTTTGGGAGGAGAAGTGTTGTTTGCTTTTGATTGTTCATTTCTGATATTTACTAAAGCTGATTTATATGTAGAATCAAAAGAACATAGAGACTGAAGTCGCCTTTCAAATAACCACAAACAAATAATTTATGCTGCTCTAAATAGAGCATAGCATAGTCTCGTCACATGTGAAGAAAATACTGCTGTTCTAAAGATTTTTTTTTTTTATGGTAACTATAGCTTGGATACTTGATTGTTCTTTGGCTTCAAAGATACCAGTTGAGTTTTAATTTCTAGGTGGTGGTCGGAGAGCAAGTGTCTTAGTCACTAAAGGAGGGACACAGATCTTATTGCAGCTGCTTTTGACTGCCAGCAAAGACTGTCCACCAAATGAGGAATTAATGGTGCTGCTTCATACTCTTCTTGCAAAAATTGGTCCAAAAGGTGATAACAATATACCGAAGTAATATGGCTTAATACTTTACAGTTTTACAACGGAAACTTAACAAAAAGTTTATTTTATTATTGTATAAGTATTCATGTACTCAGAATTGGTAGAGAACAAAAGGATGAGTCAAATAGAGGGGTGGAAAGAATGGTGAAAAACTTAATATGTAGAGTTGAAATCAGTAGAAGGAGTTAACAGTTATTTAACTTTTATTTTTTGGTAATTGCAAAATTAGTGTGATTGATCTTTTGTTTCTTTGGTGTCAGACAAAAAGATTGGCATGAAAGCAAGAATTAATGGTGCCCTAAACATACCATTGAATTTAGTGAAGCAGAATTTGCAGAATCACAGGCTACTATTGCCATGTCTTCAAGTATTAAGAGTGTACTCAAATAACTGTAAGTATTGCAGATATTTTCTTTTCCATGTGATAACATTTTTCTACCTAGATATAGTTAAATATCAGATATAAATGCTTGTTTAATGTTAGAATTTTAAAATACTTTTTTTATCTGAGAATTTTTGTATTGTCAAATTGCTTAAATTCTAATGAAAGCTGTGAAGCATATTTGAACTTATATATGGGTTTTTTCTCTGTGGGTATGAGTATGTATAGAGTTGGGGAGAGTTAACCAGTGATATTGGTTATGTGGAAATGCTGATGCTTTAAGATCTAAACCAGCTAACATGCTTAAAAATGCACTTCAAATTAAATAATTATATTTATGATACACACTCATGGAGCTTTTTCTTTTTGTTTCATTCTTGATTGATAATTTAAAAATTGATTCCCACAGGAAATATTTTATTTCTTTCTTTGAATTTTCGTGTGTTGAAATGCTGTACTATTGGACTAACATTCTTCCACAAGAGCCTAATTTGTTGTTTGGGCAGGCAGTAGGAAGTTGATGAAAGCAGTGTGGATCTCTACTGTCGATTAGGTGCTCTTAAGGTTTTCTTAAAGTTTCAAGCACAAAAGCTGTTAAACCTCTAAGGCTGAGAAATAGAAAACATAACCACATTCCTCCAAGGTAATTTATTTGATGATCTATAACATTGTGTTTTCAAGAAATTCAAATGAGCACCTATAATTTATAAAGTCCCAATACTTTCAAACTCTGGAAGCTTTAGTTCTGTTGAATTATCTGATAATGAGGTAAAAGGCATTTAAATGTAAGAGCTTAGCAGAGATAGTTACATAGCTTAACTGAAAACTTAGTTCCTTCTCAAAATGAGAAATGGAACTGAGTCATTAATTTGGATTCTTCATACATCAGTTCTATCTTTCTGTATTTATCACTCGTTATAAACAGGAAAAGTAGTAGTTTTATATTTTGATGGGTAGTACTGTTTACAGTTTGTATACAGTTACTAACAGAATAGAGCCCTAATTTTTCTTAGATTCCAGTGGTGTAATGATGCTGTTAATGCTGATGAAATTGCAACTTTAGATCAAGCACTACACTCTACACAAAGAGCAGTATTGTTATGTTGAAGTAAATTCTTAATGGATCTCGTCCTACTTTTTTAGGAGTGCATACTGCTAAACTCAGTTGGGAGCTGAGCAACTGTGGCTGTTCCAGCAGCTTGTGTTTTCAGTGGGTGTTGGCTTTCAGCCACACCTACATCCAGTGTGGGTTTCTTGAACGTAGACCTTGGTGTAATTTCTTTTACTTTGATCCTTCTCCAATAGATTATTTTTTCTTGTTTTTTTTTTTTCCTGAGAACATAGATGTGTAAGTTAACTCAGGAAAGCTTATGCCAATTGACATTTCTAAATTTTACAGCAAGTGCTTGGCTTTCAAATCCTGGTGGACATACCTGTCTATCCTGATACTGAGGGATAACAGCAAGTCATAGAACTTCTTGGACTTGAAATTTTAGAAACCCCACTGTCTTGATAACTTGATATTTTTTGGAAGAAAATTTTTTCTATGATGTATCTTAATAACAAAGAAAGTAGTCATCCATTGGTAGTGGTATATGATTTTATTTCTAAAGTAATAATTATTCTTCGTCTTCTTTTTCCAAGTTTTATCAGGATTGGATTATTGCAGTAATTTTATGCAGAATAATGTCTGCTTATATATCTTAAAACACATACATGTCTGCCATTTTTTTTCTACTTCAAAATTAACTCACTTGGATTTTAGTTTGAGTGTATACATTTTTTTTCTTTTACCTTTCTTATTGCATTATCTTAACATTAATTGTTTTTTAACTCTTCCAGCTGTAAATGCAGTGTCCTTGGGAAAGAATGGAGTGGTAGAACTGATGTTTAAGATCATTGGCCCTTTCAGTAAAAAGAACACTAGCCTTATGAAGTAAGTAAGGTCTCATTAATGTAGTGTATGGAAAGCCCTTAGATGTATTTCAAAACTTACATGTAGATGAGCAACAATATTAGAGAAATTGAATGTAACTCATTTTTGAAAGTTAAAGTGAAGGGAGCGGATAAGGAGAACCACAAATCAGACAGTTTAATTTTACTCAGTAGAGTAACATGACATATTTATCTAGTTACAGTGCTGGTAAAAATTATAAATGCTATATTTTTTTTTGTTTGTTTCTAGTGTTCTTGCATGGAAACTGTACAATGAATTCAAATCAAGTCAAATGATCAAGACAATCCCATAATTTTTCAGTTTGTTGAATTGGCTCTCACATCTTTCTGTTTTTAGAGTGACAGTATCTGGTTTATTTTGTAGTAGCATTTTGTTGTTGTTGTTCAAAGCAATTTTAGTCTCAGAGCAAACCCATAAAACATAGAGTAGGAAGCATCAGCAAGAGTTGTCTAGTGGGCTGTTGTAATTTTTTAAAAAAAAAGTTCCTTGCATACCTTAAAGTGGTGACTTATTCCTTCTCCTGCCCTGCAGCATGTCTTATCTTCCCCTTCCCCCCCTTCCCCCCCTTCCCCCCCTTCCCCCCCTTCCCCCCCTTCCCCCCCTTCCCCCCCTTCCCCCCCCTTTCCTCCCCTTTCCTCCCCTTCCCCCCCTTCCCCCCCTTCCCCCCCCTTTCCTCCCCTTTCCTCCCCTCCCCTCCTCTCCTCTCCTTATAAAACACTGTTTCATGTGTTTAGGAAAATAATAATCTCATGTTGTTCATATTCTAACTGCAGTAGAAAAAAATACAGTTTCATGTTATCTAAATTTGGTATTTCTGGTCATTGGAGTATCTTTTAAAAAAATGCTTTGCCTTTTTAAGCCCCAGATAAAATTAGACATATGAACTTACTATTCCATGATGTGAGTGATCATGATATCCTTGTTTATGGTCTAAAGTCAGTGGTGTGAGGTCTGTCTTTACAGAGAGGGTAAAAATAAGTATATACATTTTCCAGTTGTACATCATGAGTTGAGACAAGATCTTTATGTACAAGAAAACTCTTACTTTGATGATCCTATATTTTAGTAGAGACTGATGAGCATTAATCACCCATATATTCTTACACTGACAGTTTTTACCTATAGTTTTCTAAATAGTGTCCTTTGCTTTGTTCTGCTGCTAACATCAAACCATGAGATTCAGAAGTATCTCATCCATTGAATATGGTTTATAAACATTACATTTTCCCAGTGTTTTTTTACAAAGACTGAAAGTTTGTATAGCCATTGTACTGATATTTTAAATTTCACCATCAGACTTCAGATGTAGCAGAGATGCATGATATTTATTAAAATAGAATTTTAAAGGTGAAGTCTGTGATACAGTGCAACCAGGAAAGCATGAGGATAGGTGCTAAATAAACCTATTAGCAGTAAATATTTTGTATTTCAGTGTTGTAGATTAAGCTTACTGGTTGGTTGTTGTTTTGACTTTTCTTGTTATGTTGACAGGGTTGCTTTAGACACACTTGCTGCATTGCTAAAATCAAGTAAGTGTTTGACTCCAAGAAACTGTCTAGTTGAGATACATATATATGTATATATATATCTATATCTGTGTGTGTGTGTGTGTAAATATATACACAGAGTAAAACTAATATTAAGTCTGTGGTGAAAACAAATTCAGGGATAGGAAATTTAGAAATAAGGTTCAGAGCAGTGTCTGGTGCTTCAATATTTGTGTGATATATTCAGTTATGTTTAATAATTAGTTATGTCTCTTCAGTTATGCAGCAGAAAGGCTGCATTGCTTTTGCAGAACTGATCTGGATCCAATGTGGAAAAATAGCAGGCTGTAGTCACTCTCTTCAGCCCTTCAGTAACAAATCTGTAGCTCAGCTTCTGTGTGTCTGAAAATATCTGTTGAATTGCAGGGGAAAACACAAGGTTTCCTCAGGTCCTGTTTTGAGTAATTAGGTCTTCAGACCTAACAAGAAGCTTGCCAGTGATGCTCATGAAGTGGAACCAAGGGTAACAAAATAGTGTTCTGTTCCGAGACACTGTCCTGGCTGACTGCAGTGAATCCTGGCAAATGTCATTTCTGTAGATTTTGCACCAAGATTGTAACTTGCAAAGATTTTAAAATGTTTTCTTTCTGAACAATTGTATAAAAGCTATAACATTCCTAGTAGTTACAGTGAAGTTGGGTAAGAACTAACATGTGATAAGATTTTCAGAGAGTCATTTTGGACAAATGACAGGAACCTTCTATACCAACTATTACTGGCTGCTTATGTTTCTCATCTTTCATCAGTGTGATACTTTGGTCTTATGGAATGTTAGAATATTTTTCTTTGGAAATTTATGGAAAGAAATCTGAATTGTCAGTATTCTGTTCTGTAAATTGGCAGCTGAAAGTTAGTGTTGTGGAAAGAAATTAACATGTTGAAAAGGTGTATCTTCAAAACAGGAGATCTTGTGCATTTATTTTCAGATGTCTCATTCGGTCTTGATGGGTTTCAACATTGTAACTTCCCTACACTTCATATAAGCAAAACTTTTCATTAAAAAAAAATCTCTGGTGTATAGAATCCAGTCGCCATACTGATGACCCAGTATATTGAGGCAGATGTGTTCTGATTATATAGTTACTGCAAAACTGTATGGATTGCAAAGAAGTCTGTTTCAATCTTGATCTACACAGTGTGTGCGGATAAAGACAGATGTGCCTTGTATAAACACTTCTTAAAAAAATTGTAGCTGACAATATCTTACAGTTACCTTTAAGTGTAATGCATGCTGTTTTTCACATAAACCATAAAAATTACATGCAGTTGTACTTGAAGAATGACTTGTAGACTCTTGGTCTCAGTTATTTGGTCATTTGTGTTTTGGTTGATGTAAGACACTGCTAAATGTGGCTAAAATACTGCTTTAAATGAGACAGTTCAGTTACTTGGGTAAAATCTGCAAATTGATTGATTTGAATAATGAAGTCATTGGGCAATTTCTAATTTTCTGTCCTAACTTTTTTTTAATAAAGAAACAAATGCCAGGAGAGCGGTAGACAGAGGATATGTGCAGGTGCTTTTAACAATTTATGTTGATTGGCATCGTCATGATAGTCGACATAGATATATGCTGATACGTAAAGGAGTTTTACAGTGCATTAAAAGTGTTACAAACATCAAATTGGGAAGAAAAGCATTCATTGATGCCAATGGGATGAAAATTCTTTACAACACTTCACAAGTAAGTTTATTTCAGTTGTTCCCATGTCTTCAACTTTTAAAACACATCCCAACTTCAAATTTGTCATGGTTTCATATATATCCATTTGTCATAGTCACTCCTAATTATGGAGGTAAGGATTATTTTGTGTACTTGACTAAAGTGGAATTAAATTCATCTTTGCTATTATTTGGCTATGACTGTCTCTGGGAGGAGCTGTTGAACTTAATTTTAAAGAACTGGAGGAGGAAAGTCTTTTAATTATAAGTTTGGGTTTTTAAAAAAGGTGAATTTGAGTTGGTTAAAGTTTTCTGGCTTTCACATTAGACATTAGCAAAATTTATTGTAGACAACATACTTTACTAGTAGTGAATTCTAAAAAAGTGTAAAACAAATGTAATTTGACTATGAGTTTGAGAGATACTTTTCTCTTGTCTTCATTGTTTCCCTGTTAATAGGAGTGCCTTGCAGTAAGAACTCTTGATCCCCTTGTCAACACTTCCAGCCTCATAATGAGAAAATGTTTTCCCAAAAATCGTCTTCCTTTACCAACTATTAAAAGTGCTTTCCATTTCCAACTCCCAGTTATTCCTGCCAGTGGTCCTGTGGCTCAGCTCTACAATTTGCCTCCTGATGGTATAGTAATTTTATAACATACTCTCTGCCATTGCTTTATGTAAGGTGGAATAATTGCAGTTGTTTGTGTTCTCTGCTAAAACTTGGAGTCTGAGTCTCTGCTCAGCGAGCAAAGGGTCTGTGACTGTTAGTGTGAAGCACCAGTTTCTAATGTTAAGTTTTAATTGAAGAAAGAAAATTTTACTTACAACTGTGTGGTTGTGTTTCTGAGATATTAAAAAAAAAAATCCAAAACCAGGAACTGAAATGTGATGTTAATCGAACTATGAAGTTTAAAGCATATGCTATACATATTAGTCTTCAAACTTAAATGGTCCCTCTCTTTAACTCACTTACCATATCTATTATCCTGCATGAAATGTGATGCACATCCTGTTTTACAGGAGTTGTATAGTCCTTGATTTTTTTCTCTGATAAACTGGATGTAGTGAATTTAGATTAATGTGAACCATTTGAAGAATTGCTTTTTAAAATTATTATGGTTATTCCTTCCTTTGCATGTTCGGAAAAGTAGAACTGCTTTATTGGACTGTTGCAGTCTCTTAGGCAACACTTGCCTGCAAAGAATTTGCATGGTGCTCTGTAGGAAAGAGATTCATTCTATAATTATTACCTTTCATTATTTTTGGATAATTAATGTGTAATGCATTTTCAGGTAGAGTACCAGGGTAAGCAACTGATGAAGTTGCTATTAGAAAGTTACTTTAAAAGGCTGACTTTTTAATATCTTCCCGTTCACAATCTCTCTTGAAACCGAATGTGGTCACAGACTGAAAGAGGGTGGATATCTGATTGGGGTTCATGTGGGTCAGGCCCAAACTGCAGGAGTTCAGTGTATGTTTTGTCTTACTGCTTAATAAAATATCTATGATACTTCATACTACCTATTTAGAAACTTCTTATTCTTTTGACTACTAAAAGGGATTTTTTTGAAGATTTTGTTACATATGAAGAAGTGAAAAACCTAGGGAAACAAGATACATAGGATTTTCTCCTTAAGGAAAAACTTCTGTGTTAAGAAACATGTAGAATGTTGAGGTGTATACAGCTCTGAGTTTATTAGAAGTATAGTCTTGTATAGTGGGCACAGTAAAAGCAATACATGTAATAATTTTGAATACACTAAAAGTTGTTCATAATTTGTAAACCTCTTGAGCGAGCCTTTTACTGAAAATTGGCAAATTTCCTGCATGGCAAATACTCTTTTGGAAAATCTAACAAAAAACCTCCGCAATCAAACTGGATAAGGGGCCAGACTAACCAGCTGAGACCTTACCCTTTTTTTTATTATTATTATTTTGGTCATGGTTATTTTTACTTATTTTGAGAAAAGGTGTCAGAGCTACTTCACTTTGTACTGACCTCCAGCTACACTGAGATTTTCTTGACAAATCCACATTGTAAAGTTTTTCTAATGGCCATCTGTTGTCTTGCTGATTTTTTTTGGGAAGGGAGAATCTGGGTATTTTTTGGGTTTGTTTTTCTTTGTTTAAATCAATCATCTTTGTTTTGCATAAAACTGGAGGGACATGTAATAAATTCAGTTTGTAGTACTGTGAAACAAGCATTCTGCTTTGTAAATCTGGTAGTAGTAATTAATGTTTACTAGTTGGTTTTCACAGTATTTTCAAGTGATAAGTAAAAGAGAAAATAAACACAAAACCTTGAATTTATTTTTAAGCATGTATGTATTGGGTTAAATGTATAATCTGCCTTATAAAACTTTTTTATGTCTTAGTGGATGACGTAGTGGATGAAAGTGATGATAATGATGATGCTGAAACAGAATCAGAAGTTGAAACTGAAAATGATGATGACAAAGACCAACATTTTAAGGTTGGTATGAGACAAAATTAACAGGAAAATAACGGGCATAACAGTTTGGATTTCTTTAAAGTTGCTTAAATCAGGTATAAAGCCGTATGTATTAAGCGTTAAAAGGACTATGAGTACATTTTCAGGGAAATTTCTAGAGTTAAAAAAACTATTGAAACTACAGGCAAGTGGCTGCTCCTTGAAGATAACAACCTTTGTTGTTCCGATTGCTTCAAAATTTTTATCAAAATCTGTTTACTTCATACTTCATCTATCTGGAGTACAGTAGAACAGAGCTTCAGACTCTTTCAGCAGTGTTCTGTTCCCAACTTGTATTTTGCTCTGCCCAGTTAGTAGACATTGCTTTACCTTTTTCCATCATTCTGGACTGGAATAGCCTAGCTCAGTGTTTCAGCAGTGTAACTTTGAAGTTCATTCAACTGTAGAGACAGGGATCCAAGCTCTCACTGTTGTATCACTTTGGGAAAGTCTTATTTTGCTTTCCAGCTGCCAGTCAGGACATGAAAAGACATCTCTCAGAACTGCCATATTTTATGTTTTTATGTTACATACATTCAGGAGTTAGTTGTCTATCCATGGGCTAGAATGACAAATTTTACTCATGGCTCTCGTGGGCCCTGATGAAGGGAGTATCTTCCACAGGAGCAGTTGTTCCTTTGTCACTGTGGTCAGATGAAAGCTCCACATTCCAAGTTGCAATGGTTGGATTATACACAGATCTCATGTAAAGTCTAATCTGATGTCTCTTCATAATACATTTGGATGAAAACAAGCAAATGGAGATGTTTGTAATATTTCTGTTGAAATGGAGGCTTTGTAGTACTAATAAAAATGAGCTGGTTAAACCTTGGTGGAAGATGTAGTCCAGCTAATTTTAAAACAATGTTACTCAGCTTTTAAAGCATGGCCCCTGGCCATGTCAAAAGTGAAAGATGAATGTAATTATTTTATAGGTTGGTTAATTCTCGATGCAAGATTAATTTGTTCTGGTGCTCTTTTAGAATGATGATATTGAGACTGATATTAATAAGCTGAAACCTAGCCAGGAACTGGGAAGACCCATGGAAGAGCTGAAAATGTATGAGCAATTTTTTCCAGAACTTTCAGAAAACTTCCAGGTAAAGTATATGATTCCTAGGACATTCCTCATCATGATGAGTTGACTCTGGAATGCACTTTGACATTCTGTTTTGGGTGGATAGTTATAGCCAAAACCTGAGAACCTGAAGTTCTAGAACTACATATGGAGAGTATTATATTGAGTTATTTAGTTAAATGTGATGAGTTACTTTAATCTGACAGAGAGGAATGGTGGGCTGGTAACTGCTTTCTAACATCTGGTTATTGTGCACAGCAGAAAGTAGAGTATTAAAATAGGACACGAAATTTATGACAAAGATTCGTTGTGTTAGGTATTTCCTTGAATGCTGTGCACCTCTTTAAAGTAGATGGCTAAAATATCTGTGGAATCACATTGAGTAGATAATTTGTTACTGATAATTTGTTACTTGTTTATTGTTGTGACACTGTTTCTTGTAAAGGTTGAAACTTCATTGCTACGTTTATGTTTGTTTAAAACACAGTAGCTGTTGTTTTTTAAATCCCACTTCTAATTATTGCAAAACATAGCAATAATGGAGAAATATTTCTAAATATATGTATATATAGCATCTAAATGAAGCTTTAGCAACTGTGTAGTTTTAAAAAAGAAAGATTTTTATGATTTTTTTCTCTTTTATTTTTTAAGGAATGCGACTTAGTTTCCAAAGAACCGAAGCCTCTTGTACCCCATGCAAATCTGAGTGGACCTATTGTTGTTCCTACAGCAGAAGAGGAGCACTCTGCTGAAGCAAACTGGTCAACAAAAGGAGTTGCTTTGAAGGAAAGAAATACTTTATTGACAGAGGAATGCAATAGAAGGCCTGCCTTTTTGGAGCTACCAAGGAGAGATACTATCATAGACAATAGTTTACATCAGCAAAATGATCAAAGAAACCTGCTTTCGTCGTGTCAGTGTCTAAGCCAAGAAATTGTGAGAGACTTAGACAGAATCAGTCTGCAGAATACTGCAAAAAATGACCAGTGTTATGGTATAGGGTCTGTAATAAAGAAGGAAACCAAAACTAGTCTTACAACGCTTGCTTGTGGTACACCTTGCAAACATGTTTCACCTTGTCGAAGTAGCCTCTTTGAAGGATCATCTGTCCAGCTGGGAAAACTCTGCTGCACTGGAGTGGATTCGGAGGAGGAGGAGGATTCCAGATCTAATTCATCAGGGGAAAAAGTGATGCTGGAGGTTTCTGATGTATCACCAGTTCATGACTGTGATCTTTATATTGAAATGGTAAAAACCACAAAGTCTATTCCTGAATATTCAGAAGTAGCCTATCCAGATTATTTTGGCCATATTCCACCGCCATTTAAGGAGCCTATTCTGGAAAGGCCATATGGAGTGCAGAGGTGAGTTACCATACTCCTTTTTGATTGTTCAGGTTTTTAGAAACAGTCTTTAGGATAAGATTAGCAAGCACATACTCAGTGTTTGCATTTACATCTAAAACCGTTTGCAGTGAAAAGCAGTTTGAAGGTAGGTGAGTAGGCATTGATTAATGCAGAGCCATAAACAAGGGCACCAATCTGATTGCTAATTTTGTAATTCAGTTTCTGAATACTGTTTAATTTATCAGTTTCCTTTCTCCCTACTATCATCTCACATCATGTAAATTTCATAGTTCATAAAAAAACCACAACAAAACCAAACCCCACAACATCCAGCTAAAACAACAAAAATGCAACAAGCAAACAAACCAACCCAACTGAATGCTCCCTTTAGGTCTCAGCAATAATAGGAAGGTCAGTAGTTTAAAGATACTTCAGCTGTTCCCTTTGCTGTGCTAACAAAGCTGCCATTCAGGAAAATGTAGTGGGAAAAATTAAAACATTAATACACTTAAGTGTTTGTTTTTAGTGATTTCAGTGTAAGAGAAATTAGATGTAACAAATGCTGAGGATGCAGTTTGTGTTAGGTCCTGCAAAATCATAGAATCATGGAGTGGTAGGGGTTGGAAGGGACCTTTAGAGATCATCTGGACCAACCTCCCAGCAGAAGCAAGTCCACCTAGATCAGGTCACACAGGAACGTGTCCAAGCCGGGTCTGGAAGACCTCCAAGGAAGGAGACTCCACAACCCCTCTGGGCAGCCTGTTCCACTGCTCCATCACCCTCACAGTGAAATAGTCTTTTCTTATATTTAAATGGAACTCTTTGTGTTCCAGCTTCATCTCATTACCCCTTGTCCTGTTGCTAGATACAATAGAAAAAAGGGATGCCCCAACCTCCTGACACCCACCCTTTAGATATTTGTAAATATTAATGAGGTCCCCTCTGATTTTCCTCTTCTCCCAACTAAAATGTCACATAATAAATGCAGAATCAAACCAACAGAAAACAACACATCAACACACCCATTTATTTCTTCACTGAGAAGTATTAGAAGGTGGCAGAGGGTGATGTGGCTCTTCAGAATAATTTGCAGAGGTGGTGTGAAAAGCTGGCTTGTATATATAGTGAGTTACTTTAAAGACAAGTCAGCATATTAGCCCGACATGTAATATTAAGTATAAGACCTTACCACTTGCTTATTAGCTTAAATACTTTCATCTTTATACTTACCACTTGAGTTTAATAAGATTCTTAATATTTACATTTAGTTATTAAAATGATTAAGAGATTAAGTATGTTTATGTTATAGAATTAAAATCTTATACCTATTTCCCATGTATTGTAAAAATATTATCTCCCTACTGAAATGAGCAAGTGCTGAAACACTGATATGTCATGAATATACCATTACTAGAAAGCACTGGTCAATGTTGAAGGAGAACCATCTTCCCTGTTAACTTACTTTTATATAGATTCATTAATGTTTAAAAATATGTAAAGGGTGGGTGTCAGGAGGATGGAGCCAGGCTATTCTCAATGATGTCCAATGACAGGACAAGGGGCACTGGGTACAAGCTCGAACGTAAGAGATTCCAAAGAACTACTACTGTCTTCACTGTGAAATATTGGAGCACTGGAACAGGCTGCCCAGGTGAGTTGTTGAGTCTCCTTCTCTGGGGACATTGAAAAAACCACCTGGATGAGTTCCTGTGTCACCTACTGTAGGAGGTCCTGCTCTGGAAGGGGGGTTGGACGAGATAGTCTTTCGAGGTCCCTTCCAGCCATTGAGATTCTGTGATTCATCTGACTTAGAAGGGAGATAGTTTTAAATCAGAAATCACCCAAGAATTGCATTTCAAGAACATCTTGCAAATCTTTATGTGTGTTTTTGTAGCATTTAATAATTCTGAATTTTCCTGAGTGAAGACAAATTTTATCATTCCGATGCCCATTCTTCTTAGATATAAAGCACTATATTATCTTTGACTTTCACAACACAAGCAGATTTGTTGGTTAATACATAAAGCTGATTTGTAAACCATGAAGGTACTTTATTTTAACTTTAGAATATTTTACTTTTATTTTCTGTGTTGAAAGTAACTTTGTTAAGTCATATGTGAAGCAAGAATTAAATATTAGGTAATATCACCGATCTTGAATAAAAAATCCTGCATCACCTTTTTAAGGTACACTGCTCTAAAAATCTAGGTTTCTACAAATGACTCAATTTGTTACTGCAGTGTAACAAATTTCTGAGTAGGGAACCTGTTGAAAAAGGGCTTAATCTTTTTAGGAACATATAGTTTATAGGAAGGTGGTGAAAATGAGTTTGGTAGAGAACACGGAGAAACTTTAAACCTTCTACAGAGCTGTTTCCAAAGTCTGTTGGCATTCAGTGGGTTTTATGTTCTCCTTAATGTAAGCAGTTAGTTACTGCTCATCAGCCAAATGTCCTTTAGAAGGCAAATGGTTGCCTTAATCCATCCCTGTAATTTAATAAAATGTTGGGGCTGAGGTAGGGAGTTAGGATTTTCTTTTTACTTTTATCAGGCAAATGTGGTGAGTGATATGGGAGAGGTTTTGCCTTACAGGATGCTAGGACGTGATGTTTTTGAACTTGTGCTTTGGAATGTTCTTACTTTTTCATTTACATTTAGTAGCATGTAATTTTTACCAAATACATTATTCCTTGGAAAAATGTTGTTGGAAAATAACTGAAGTGTCTTATATTATTCTACCTTTTATGAAAGGAAATTCTTATAGAATTCAATAACCTTTACATTTAGGTTTCAATTCCTACGTTTTTTTCCATACCTTAAAACTTTAGGTTGACTTCTGCTGTAGCCTTTTGTATTTTCTAATCACTTTAGTAATTTCTAATCATCTGACACTTAGAAGTGATCATCAGGTTAATCAGGCTCAACAAAGGACTAATATGTAAACACAGAACTTAACATCAGTAGTGTTGGTTTTGTATTTTTTCCTTTAATTATCTTAAAATGGCTTCCCTTTTCTTTTGATTTTTTGGAACCTGAAAATATCTGCTACTATGTTTCCTTTCCATGTACATCTTGAATGTCATTTCTTCTTGCCTTTTGTCTACTTTGGTTATTACCATGGTATTTGATTGCCTGATATTCATTAATGGATTTTGTCTTGGCAAAACTCCTGGGATGATAGAAGTATTATAACATTTTAGAGCAAAGGCATACTGAGATCTAAGGAGTTGTTTAAGATCAAGTGCGATGTGAAAAATCTGCAGTTCTGCCCTGAGCTGAACCTGATCAGATAGAGATAGATTGTGGTGAGTCAGCCTCTTTACAATTTTGTCAGTACATTGTGACTTGTTTTCTTTTTCAGATGTTTTTAATTTAGTAAGAGGAGATATAGTTCTGCACTTTGCCTTCTTTTTCCCGTTTGTTAACAAAATTTATTTTAGTTAGATGGAGCATTTCCAGCCTCAACGTATTTTACTGCTGTGTTCCTGTATTCTTCATTGTTAATCTGCCTCCTTTTTTTCTTATTGCAGGTGCTGTGCAAGCTTTTCCACACAGCTCTGCCACTATATTTCATTCTTGACCTGCAACACATTCTTACTTTTCCAAACCAGGACCTAGATACTGCCAGTTGTGCTATGGTTTTATGATCTGGATAAACATGCACCTGATATTTGGCTGACATCACCAAATTCACTCTTATTTGTTATCTAGTCGATAAATGAACCTAGATCTCCAGAGGTGAAAAGCTAGTGCACTAACACACTCACTGCACGAACTACTTCATAAAACTCTTTTAATTTTAGTTATGGTAGGGTTCATGTAAGTTACTAATGTTACCAAGTTCTGTCCTGGATTAAAGCATTAACATAGGTAATATTTGAGTAATTCCTGCTTCTACTGTCAAATACGAAATGGTGGGTCTTGGTTTTTGGTTTTTGTGATTTTTTTTTTTTTGTTTGTTTCCTCACATACATCAGTCAGTTGTGAATGCAGGTGTTTAAACTTAAGTACACTTACAGTTTGTGCACATAAGTGGGAGTGAGGTTGAAGTATCTCTCAAAATCTGTCCCACTGTCTTCCTGTCGACTTCATTAATTTTTACTGTTGTATGAGGTAATTCCTCTTTTGTAATTGGAAACGGTATGCAACAATTTAAATGAGAATTCTGCTTTTTATTTTAGGACAAAAATTTCTCAGGATATTGAAAGACTGATTTATCAAAATGACATTATAGACAGAGTTGTGTATGACCTTGATAATCTGAGGTAAGTTTTACCCTTCTGAAAGCAATATTACACTCCAAGCCTGTTGTACTTTCTCTATGGGTAGGTTTTGTAATATTTGACACAGTACTATTATGACAGACTTCAATGAAGGCTTCATTTGATGTAACGGTGCTTCTGCATTCAGGCTGTATTTAGAGGAAAGTCCAAAGTGTTTTCTGAATTACCAGGTTAAGGCTAAAATAAATGGAATTACTTTGTTTTAGTTAGGTTTGTTTTGTTCATTTTGATCCTTTCCTTTTTCTGCTTATAGTTGTCCAGTACCAGAGGAAGCAGATGTTTTGAAGTTTAATTCCAAATTTGAATCTGGAAACCTGCGCAAAGTTATTCAGATCAGAAAGTAAGATATTTCAACTCTCTTTTTCATGGATAAGGCCTTTTGTTTCTGCTTTTTAAAAAAAGATTGATTTGTTTTTGTTAATCTCTAGAAACGAGTATGATCTAATTCTGAACTCGGATATAAATAGCAATCATTATCATCAATGGTTTTACTTTGAAGTCAGTGGAATGAAAACTGGCGTTGGTTATCGATTTAACATCATCAACTGTGAAAAGTCAAACAGTCAGTTTAACTATGGTAAGATGCATTTCCTATACTTAGACAAGAAATTTGGAGAATACCTGTGCCATGCAGCGCAGCTGTTTCCTTGCCTCTGTCCTGGGATCAACAGTATATTAATTTTGTCAGATCCGTTTATTTTTTAATAGTATTACTAGAAAATATTTTTACAAGTTTCATTTAAAAGAGAGTATCTTAAAAGTGTCTGTCAGCTTATAAAATGAACTGTTGTAAGTGAGGTGAAAGCACAAAAATTTTACTGATGGCTGCAGCTAAAATTTGTCCTAAGACCATTGTGTGAGGCACAACACCAAAGCCTGTTGGTCCACACACATGCAAGAAGAGTGAAAACTGTCATCATTATTTCCTTTATGAATAAAGGTATATTTTCAGATCTGAAAGCAAGCAGAGACATTCTCAAACAGTTTTGTTGTATTGAAGGGAAGAGAGTCACCTTGTTTGAGAAAGAAAAGTTAAGGCTGGGCTTCATATGTGACCCTTGCAGTCTCAAGCAAGTTGTACTTTCTTCTGGTACCTTATCCAAAAATACTGACTTACTGCAGTAACTTTCTTCCACTTGTTGGGGCTGTGTCATTCAGTTTAAAAATTAAATTTGTTTGTGTGCTGGGTTTTTTTTTTCTGCTGGATTTTCTGAAATTTGTCCTTCAAGAGAAAAGAGAAGCTCCACTCTCCCCTATCCAGGCCTCAAACACCTGTGACAGTAACATCATATTCTTTGTCATAATTGTACATAACACATTGATAAAATCCAATAATACCAGGTAGTTGGACCAGTAATAAGATGTTTTTAAATTATTTACTCATCTTCAGAAGTTATCTTAGATCTTAAGAGTCATAGAATCACAGAATGGTAAGGGTTGGAAAGGTGTTCTAGAGCTCATCTAGTCCAATCCTCTGCTTAAGCAGGTTCACCTAGATCAAGTCGTCCCGGAACGCATCCAGATAGGTTTGGAAACCTCCAGAGGAGGAGACTTCACACCCTCCCTCAGCAACCTGTGCCAGGGCTCCCTCACTTGAACAGGAAAGAAACTCTTCCTTGTGTTCAAGTGGAACTTTTTATGTTCCAGCTTGTGTCCATTACCCCTTGTCCTGTCACTGGGTATTACAGAAAAAAAGTGTTTCCTTGTCTTCTTGATATCCACCCTTTAAGTACTTTGAAGTGTTGATAAGGTCTCCTCTTAGTTTTCTCTTTCCTAGGCTAAACAGTCCCAGTTCCCGCAAAATCTTCATAAGTTGCATTTACTTACCTGATAGTTACTTTTGAGATTTCTGAAGTACATTGACTGAATCAATCAATGTATTTGGCTAATTATTTAACTAGTAAATAGTGTTCAATTAATATATATTATTTTCTACTCTAACTTCATATTATAAATTCAACTGAAATATATACTCTCCAAAAAATATAAACCTTAAAGAGTTACACTTTTAAAAAGCAAAAATTGTCCAGAAACATCAGTTATTTTCCAACTATTCACATGAATGGAAGATAGTATCAATTTTTTATTTTCTCTTTGAAGTCTTTTTGTAATGTGGAGCTGGATAGAGTGGGACCCAAGACTTCTTGTAGATTTATCACTCATACTAGCCATGGCTTTCATTTAAACATTTAATTTTGGTCCTCCATAGGTCTGATTCTTTTTTCTTTAATTTGTTGTTTTCTGAAAATTTTAATGTGATGAGTACAGAGGAGGAAGAAACTTTTGTCAACTGGTTGAAAGAGTGTTCAATACCCAGGCATTCATGAAAACACACTCTGATAGTCAATAAATGAGTATAGGTAGTCTGGAGATTTCTATGCAGTGTTGATGCTGGTTCCCTTACTGTGAAGTAAGATCTTGATGTTTAATGCTAAGTATTAAACTGAAATGCACTTTTTCTTTAAGGTATGCAGCCTCTCATGTATTCTGTTCAAGAAGCATTAAAATCTAGACCATTTTGGACTCGTGTTGGGATGGATATTTGTTACTATAAGTAAGTACACTGATCAAATGTTGAATCAAATCTTAAATTGAAGGTTAGTATGAGGTACAATTTTTGAGGGGAAATGTTTGCTTCTGAGTTTGGTAGTTCTCTTGTGACTAGAATTTTCTTCTTGAATTGCTATGGAGAGTAACAGAAATTACTGAAATATATAGGGTCTTATTTACTTAGCACACTGCTAATATTTAAGCTGTCCATATTTGTTCTGTGAGGGATTGCATAGTATTCCAGAGAAGCTTCTAAGGAGATGCATATATACATGCTTAGATGAAGTCTTAGGGGTGACTTCCAGCAATACTAATCATAGAGCACTTGCAGTTAGGCCCCTATATTGTGTTGTGCAGTCATTGTAGAGCTATCCTGATGAGATGATTACAGGTTATTCGTGTGTTTCCCATGTTGGTCGACAGTTGTTTTCCAACGTGAAGAATATGTGTCCCTACTGTAATAAAATAACTCTACAGATGGTAGGAACAAGTATATTTAACCTAGATGTATGCAGAAGAGAAACAAAATCACAAAAAATCTTGCTGCCTCTTAATATATGTATTCAGGAGTAATCAAGGATATGAAAAAATATTCTAATGTATTTATTTTGCTCTTAGGAATCACTTTTCAAGAAGTTCAATTGCCGCTGGAGGTCAGAAAGGAAAATCTTATTACACAATTACATTCACAGTGACTTTCCAACATAAAGATGATGTCTGCTACTTTGCTTACCATTATCCGTATACATACTCAACTTTAAAGGTAAGAAATTGTGATCTGTTACGTAGATAAGTATTTATCTTCTAGACAGTGTGAAATGTAAGCATTCATGTATTAATTCCTTTTATTTCTTTTTATGAAGTTTAAAGTGCTCGCTAAAATTGAGAACTTTCTTGAAATAGTCATGTTAAGGTCCCTTCCAACCCCTACCATTCTATGTTTAGACTTGCAAAGTATATAGATTGTTGTAGTATTTTAGATTATTTTCTGAGAATTGTAATTCATAATTGACTGGAAATGATGGTAACTGGATGAAGTATTTGATTTTGAGTCAAGTGACTTCTATCTTGCTGTTCATATATACACCTCTTCATAAATGACCTATTCAATTTACTATATTTAAGACAACTAAAGACCTTTTTAAGATAATGAATTGGATAAAGAACTGTTGTGAAGTTTTTTGTACAAAGCAAAACTCTTGGCTAGAATGTGTATTGGTTGTTTCTGTCATCATAGCAAGAGAGGCGAACTTGAGTTTTCAGTGGCCAGTGTGTAACAGCATTGAATGAAGTTTTTTACTAAGACATACTTGCTCTTGGAAGATGTACCTGTTAAGGGATGTACCAAGTAAGTAGCTGCAGCTTCCAGCAGCTCTTAGGCCTGGCAATTCCTTCCACCCAACTGCCAGAGCCCAGCCAGGAGACCCTGGGGGTCTCTGCCCCAGGCTGATGGACATTGCTGCATTTCTGTTTGCTGGTAGATTCAACCACTAACAAGCCTGAGTGTGTATCCCAAAGAGAGAAGAAGGGGGCTCATGCACAAGCACATCACTCCCACCAGCATGGCTGCCTACAGGCAAGGTGCTGCCTTAAGTGGTACCAATGTATAATACTACTAGGACTTGCTTAAAAGATAACCACAGACACCAAAGCCCCTTTCCTTCTCTCCACCTGGAAAGGATTGCTCTTCGCTGGTAAAAATACACACCCATTCTCTGGATAGATTCCCTTGCCTGTATCCCAGTCTCTCTTACCTGCCATGCAGGCTTTCACCGTGCAGGCTAGTCCAGCCTAATGCTCATTAACAGATGCATGCACTTGCACACTTGTCTCACAGACACTCTGTCTTTGTGATTACCTTCCAAGATTCCAGCATGGACTTTTTGCTAACTTGGTAGTCCTGCCTTGACCTGAGACCTCATACTCACTATTTAGCCAACCTTGAAGTTTGCTAGCAAATTACACAGTAGCTCCAGGGAAGATGTTTATGCTTGCCCCCTGACCCCAGCAGCTGGTACCAGGCACATGGACTCATAACCCATGTTGCTTCACTAGACACTGGCACTGAGACACCTTGCCTTTCTTGACTCATTATCACCTCACTAGCTGTTTTTTGGGACACTAATGGCTCTTGACCCAGTGGCTGGACACCAGGTGTCTTGCTCCAGTTGCTGACACCACAGACTGAAGGATGCCCGTTCTGTCTCCAACTCCAGCTGCTAGCACTGAGCCCACTTACTTCTGTTCCAAGGGTAGCTGGCACTTTGAACACAAAGTCTGTGGTGCCCACAGAGATGCTCTCAAGAGATGTGGACTCTCCAACTACTGATGCTGACACCCTTGCTCTCTCCAGTTACTAACCACAGTTCCACTCACATCTGTCGTGTTAGTTGTGCCTAGTCCACAGAGCACTTGCAGTCACAAGGTAGAGAATGAGGCTGCACAGAGATACAGGTAGGGGCAGATCAGACCATAGGGATCAAATGCATAAGTTTTGTAGTTCCACAGGCCCCCTTGGAATATTCCAAATATTCATGTTCCTCTTGTTTTCTTCTTGTCCCACAGGTGGCCCTGGCCCCTCCAAAGTTTTGCCTGTAGATTCTTTGTGGCCCATCAGTTAAGAGACTGGAGACTTTGGTCTTTGTTATTGTTTCTCATATGTCTCATTTACCAGGACTATTTCTGTTTCTGCTTCCTGCTGGTCCCTGTACTTCTTATCCCCTTTTGCATTGAAGAGGTCACTGATCAAATAACCCTAATGAAGCAGAGATTTAGTCCCTTCCACATACCCTTACAGTATCATCTGGTAGAAAATAATGTACCTTCTGTCCCTTCATATTTTTCAAAGCAATTGTAAAAAGAGAACTTGTCAGTCAGAGCTGTAAAGAACGATATTTTATGGTCAAAATTATGATGGAAACATAAACATTGTTTAGAACAATAAAAAGAAAGAGCATTGAAATAGTACCTGTGAAATACACTGTGATACATGACTGCAAAAGATTTCAAGTATTTTTTCATTATTTTTGGGATGAAGATGCATCTTCAGAAGCTGGAATCTATGCACAACCCTCAACAGATATATTTTCGACAAGATGTTCTCTGTGAGACCCTGGCTGGCAACAGTTGTCCCTTAGTCACTATTACAGCCATGCCGGAGTCCAACTACTATGAACATATTTGTCAGTTCAGTAAGTATGACTTTTTTCTCATCAACTGAAAGCAATATAAAATTATGTTTTTATAAAAAAAATAACTGTTATGCACTGTAAACATAGCAGTGTAAAATAAGGTTAATCAGTTTCACGACATTAAGGGGTATCAATGTTCAAGATAATAGTATTTATTTGTGTTAGTCAAATAAAGATGTTTATATCTGCATATATAAGAATATATATATTAATATATTTTAAACCAGTTGCTGGATTTTTTTTTGTTACATTTTGCAGACAACACTTCTTGGAAAAGTATACTTGACTTCTGAGGAATTTTTTCCTCCAAATGCTCAGGTTATTTGCTTGTCAAAAAATATTTTGTAAGGCCAATATCTAAGCTACTGTGGTTTTAAGTGAGCTTTAGTTAATGACAGTGTTCCTGGTTTGTTCCTTGATCCATGTTTTTTATTGGCTATTGGAAAAAAAGCCATCAAAGTCATCATTCCATAACTGCCAGCTCAAACTAGTTATGACTGTGTAATTATCTGATTGATTTAAAGCTTCATTGTGAGAGTTTTATGGTATTTTACATTGTAATAAATGAAGCTGTCTGTTGCCTCTTTATTCAATTAACAAACCCTTTACTTAGCTTGAGTCATGTTTTGCAACTTCTTTGCATGCTTCTTTCAGGGAATCGTCCTTATATTTTCCTTTCTGCTCGTGTACATCCTGGAGAGACTAATGCAAGCTGGGTTATGAAGGGAACACTGGAATACCTTATGAGCAATAATCCAGGTGCCCAATGTTTACGAGAATCTTATATTTTCAAAATTATTCCTATGCTCAATCCAGATGGTGTCATCAATGGAAAGTAAGCATAAATTTACTCAAAAATATGTAATCTGTACTATTAAGTCTTTGCATCTGTTACAAAAAAAAACCCCAACCCTAAACTAATACAGAAACATAAAAATACAATACTTGATATGGAAAAAAAACCCCACAAAATTTCCAGGACTTTTCTTTTTTTTTCCTTTTTAAAGGTTAATGCATTGTTTCACGAATTTCGTTTTTCTAAGAAGTGTTTTCAGTTCACGTATGATAGTTATTTCTATGTAATTTGGCATGACATTTTAATTGTGTCTGAACTACAGTCTTGGACAGGTATGGATTATTATGTGAAAGCACAGCTGCTTTTAGGAAAAGCTGAACAAGTTTATGGTTCTCATGAAAAACAGCAATCCTTGTGCCTGAGAATGCTTTTTATGTAGTGTCAGTCTTTTTTATTTAAGTATCGTTTTTGTAAGGATGTTACAGAAATAGCTGTTGTCAAATATTATTAAAGTGAGAGGTTAGTAGGTGAGAGAAAGGGTAAGAGTATCCCGATTAAAAGTTTTAATAATAGTTTTTCATTTACTACCACTTTTCTAAGTAACTTTTTTCAGAACTTTTTGATACTGTTTTGGGTAAGCATTCAGCAGTTTGTATTTGTTTGGTTACAGGGGATTAATATGAAATGGAAATTTCTGCATTGTGAATTTGCAGTTCTTTCTTACCTAATTATGGGTAGTATTTTAAAAAATTTTTAAACAAAATGAATTATGAATTTGAGTAGAACTCCATGTTATATATATAAAGCATGTATGTAGCAGAACACCATGAATTAAATCAGAGTACAAGTGGAAGTTTAATATGGGGACAACTAAGAAATCTGTCCTAGCAGACACAACCTAAAGACAGATGTAGTGAAGATGACTGCATGAACATGAATTTCTGCAACGGTCTTGCTGATAGATGACTGAATAGCAGAGATAATCTTTACTGGTTTGCTCCGTTTTGTATTTTGTTTTTTCTTTCTTGTATTCTTTTCTCTCGCAGCTACTTGTCTCCTAACAATTTCATACTTCAAGTCTTAGATTTCTGATTGACATTAATCTTTGTATTACAGAGATCAAGGCGCCAAAACTGTAAAGATACCATATATTTCAAATTACTGATTTTGCATTTGAAAAGAATTGCAAGCCTTCAGTTTCATCAGCAAAAAGAACCTACTCTAATTTATATTCAAGTTTTCTGTAACATAACTTAAAAAACCCCAAACACTTTATTATTTGGCTTGTTAGAAAATTGATGCTTGTTTCTTACCAGACACCTTCCATAGAGGCAGTGGTGATGAGAAAAACTTGAGATGGGGGGGAGGTTTATTTAAAACTCTGATGATATAGACTACATCATGCGTTTTTCCACCCCCCCCACAATAGCCACCGTTGCTCTTTAAGTGGAGAAGATTTAAACAGACAGTGGCAAAATCCAAATCCAGATCTGCATCCCACTATTTACCATGCTAAAGGGTTACTGCAATATCTGGCTGCTATAAAACGTTTACCTTTGGTGAGTATGTGTGTGTAAGCAATTCTGAATCTTTTTAACCTTGTCTGTGTAGCTAGTCTGTAAATGAAAACATTTTTAAAATGATCTTGTAATCTGTGTTACCTTAAATTTGACTTGGAGAGCTGATCTTCTGCAAACTTTTAGGTTTAAATCTGTTTCCTTTGCTAGGGTATAAGGTTAAACCTTCCTTACACGAATCCTACATTTTTTTCTCTTAATGCACTTGTTAATTTTAAAAGGAGGTGCGTTTCCTAATTGTGTGGAACTTGGAACAGTACAAATAAAAATTTTTATTTGTCTTTCTATTTTATAAAATGTTGATTCCATATGCCATGACTTTATTTTGCCAAATGATTTATTTTAGGTCTACTGTGATTATCACGGTCACTCTCGTAAAAAAAATGTATTTATGTATGGCTGCAGCATCAAAGAGACGATGTGGCACACAAATGTTAATTCAGCCTCTTGTGACCTGATGGAAGACCCTGGTTACAGGGTAAGTTTGATATTTGTACCTTTTTCACTTAGTGTGAATTTGGAATATACTTTTTAAATAACTTCCCAATATTATTCTGTGCACATAGTGACTTAGTATGATCTCTTTTTATTTCATGGGTGTACTTCAAAGTATTTTGAGAGCTTTAAACAGTGTACACTAGTACAGCTAAGGATTTAATGTTAGAAGAATGCTTTGGTTTTTCTGAGTCTTTGTACCTATATGTGCTTCTGTTCATTTATAATTATCAGATCAAAAAAGAGAGTCATGTAGGCATAGCAAACAATATTCCAGCAACAAGAAAACAAAAATACTGATTTTTTTCTAACAAATACTCTTTTGTGTGTATGTGTCAACATAGGCAAAGTTTCTCTTGGGAAGTGCCTCTAATACATACACATAATAAACTTGCACAAACAGCTTTCAAAACTTCCAGGAGATTTTAATTAAATAGTTACACGTTACTCTCTTCTTCTGTGTAACTCCACTGCCGCCTTGTGGCAACTGCAAATCTCTGCAACAGAATACATCCAAACTCCGTGTATTTTGAGGAGATAAAAGTTAGCTTGAAACGCACGTGAATGTACGTTAAAACGCTTTTTATGCGTCCTTGAGTATAAATGAGTACAGATGCTTTCGGATTTTTTTTTTTTCCTCAAATCTCCCTTCTTTTAAATAAGAAAAATAAATTCTGTCGCTCGGTGATATTTTTTTGGGGGCGTGATTTTCCTGGATGGTGAGCCTGATGGTACTCAAGTCTGCTGCTCTACACCTTTGTATGGGGTTTTGTCACTTCAGCCTACATTACTGTAGCACACAAAAGACAATATTCAGTGAGAGTTGTGGGAAAAAGCCTTTTTGTTTCAAAAAAGCAGACTGAAATGTTTGAGCAGCTTTATACTAATAATGGAATGTGTACTAGTAAAATAGTACATTTAAAGTGATCGTGTATTTTGACTTAAATTACACAAATAAGTGCAGGAAAGGATGTGATCGTTTGGCATTAGTCGAATATGGAGTACTCTGTCCAGTTCTGGGCTCCTCAGCTCAAGAGGGACAGGGAAGTGCTGGAGAGAGTCCAGCGCAGGGCCACCAAGATGATCAAGGGTATGGAACATCTTTCATATGAGGAAAGGCTGCGGGAACTGGGGCTGTTTAGTCTGGAGAAGAGGAGATTGAGGAGTGATTCTTATTAACATTTATAAATATCTAAAGGGTGAGTGTCAGGAGATTAAGACATCCCTTCTTTCTATAGTAGATAGTAACAGGACAAGGGGTAATGGAATGAAGCTGGAACACAAAAAATTCCACATAAACATAAGAAAAAACTATTTCACTGTGAGGGAGCCCTGGCACAGGCTGCCCAGAGGGGTTGTGGAGTCTCCTTCCTTGGAGGTCTTCAAGACCCGCCTGGACATGTTCCTATGCGACCTGATCTAGGTGACCCTGCTTCTGCAGGGGGATTGGACTAGATGATCTCTAAAGGTCCCTTTCAACCCCTACCATTCTATGATTTTTATAACTATTTATAACTATATTGAAATTTTATTCATGTTCTTGAAGTCAAGAATGCACCTAGTGCTTTGCTGAATATGAATTAATTTTATGTATTAATGAAATACATGAGACTAAAGTCTGCAATTGGTTTGTTGAAACACTCTAAAACTGGCCTAGATAATTCTGTGGCCTGTGTAATACAGTTAATTCTAGCAAAGTTAGTTTGGTGATTTAGGAGGAGATGATGATCACCTGAAGAATTCTTTTATATCCTGATTCTTACTCACATGATTAACAATTTTAGTAATTCAGTCTGGAAAAAGAGATTTTAACAAGTAGTAAATGACAAATCTGTTGTCACTTGAACACATTGGATTTTGAAAACTGAGATGGAGAAATGTTTGCATTATTCTTCTAATTCAAATTGCAGCAAGTTTTTCTGTTAACAGGTTGTGATTGCATATTCCACCTGCCACCTACCTCACCCTCCCCCCTACCTCTCTTCCATAAGCAAAATAAAAGAATAGCTGTATTTTTCAAATTGTTGTCCTGCAGGCACTCCCCAAGATCCTGAGTCAAACTGCCCCAGCATTCTGCATGGGCAGCTGCAGTTTTGTAGTGGAAAAGTCCAAGGAATCAACAGCACGAGTTGTTGTCTGGAGAGAGATAGGAGTACAAAGGAGCTACACAATGGAAAGCACGTTATGTGGATGTGACCAGGGCAAGTATAAGGTAAGAAAATATATCAATTAAACTGTTAAACTGTTCTTCTTTTTCCCTTTATGTTGATATCTTGTTCTATAACCTCACACATTTGCTTGCTTGCTTTAAACTTCTAAAACTCTTCTAAGATTGGTGTACACTAATGTTGGAGTGAAATTCCATAATTTTCAATATTATAGGTTGCATAGCAGTCTTCATCTGACACTCACCTCCCCCGATGTGTGATGCTTATTGGCTGTTTTAACACAATCATTAATTACTGCTTATACACATGCATGTAGTTAAAAAATCAAAACTGAGCTTTCAAGTATTAAAATTAAGTGGTATTACATGCAAATACTAGAATAAAAATTTCCTTTACACATGACAGTTTCAGACTTCATCATGGCAGTTCATCCTTCTTCAGCAGGTGTTTAGTAGTGTCACTTACTGAATTTTCCTGTGTAGCTGCAGATACAGCCTTATAAATCAAAACATTTTCATATCAGGTTACCAGAACTACAAATTACATATCAGCTCATCATAGTTGCTGTCTTGAAACTTGGTTTTTTTTTGTCTACTTTGGAAGTGTTAAAGAGGGATGAATATCTGAAAGCAGAAGATGACCCTGTTTGTAGTTTCTCACTGATGGGAAACTTAGTTCAAACACAATAGGAACCCCACCATCCTAACATCTGACCTTCATCTTCTGTCACTAGGTTAAATTTAGCTAGAAATTGAAGCAAGTTTTTAAAATGAGCATTCATGGAAGAAGTAAGTTTTCTCTGCTTGAAAAAAATATTTAGGAATGCCAATCAAGAACATGACCACAAACCTTAAATAAGGTGCTTGACAAAATGAGGATCAGAAGGCTGGGATAAAGAGGAGGGGGGTGGGGTGGCAGGAACAACAAAAAACAATAGTTCGAGCAAGGTGTATTTAAGATATTAATATGTGGTCTGACACATATGCTTATCTCTTATAGATACTTTGGCAGGAATTTCAGTAGATTTGTAACTACTAAATGTTAATTTTGTCAATGAACAACAGAAGCATTCACACCATTGTTAGGCTATTCCATTATTCCTCAGATGATGTCATTTTGGAGCTGTAAAAAATGACAACTCATGCAACTTTCTTATTTTGAAAATTCCGGAATATTCTTAAGCATGAACCTGCATGATTTCAGCAGTGTTATTGCAGAATGGTGAATTGAAGATGTTATGTGGACAAACTAAAGATGTTTAACCTGCAAAACTCTTCTTCAGTAAGGGAGGTAAAGAGTAGCTGAATTCTGTAGAAAAGCCATTAATTCAAAAGGGAAGAGCGTTCTTCTATGTGATATAAACTAGCTGATGAGATCTAATTACTGTTCTGTCATGTGTTTTATTTGGAATAAACCAGTTTGTGAGATCTTAGTTGACCTCTGAACATATAGGAAGATTCTTCATTATTTTTCTTTTGCTATGATAATGTTCAGAATTATTAAGAAAATCTATCTAAAAGGCCAAGGTGACCATATAGAAGAAGAAAAGTGCAAGACTTCTCCAATGAGAAAGTAAAAAAGATTTAAAAGCTCAGTTTTGGGATTTTTTGTAGAGGGAATAGGGTCAACCTCTCTGTGAGTAAACTTGTGATGTGAATTAGATTATATATTTAATAGTATGTTGTTTCAAAACACAGTGAGGAGTTAAACTGTAGAAATCACCTCCCCTCCTACTTTGCACTCCAGAGGACATAATAATTCAGAACTGAAGGACTGGACTGTATATTGTGTGAGGGTCTGAGACACTCTTCCAGTTTCATCTGTTTTGGCATCATCACTGACTTGTTCAAAACTCAAAGAGGATTAGTCAACACTTCTTTGTGGAAGAAATTCCAAGTCTTTGCCAAAGCTGGATAATATCAGAACATCAATTTTTCTTTTTTTTTAATTTTACACAGACAATGGTGATGCTAGACTGTTTCCAACCAAGAAGCTGTTGAACTGAAGTTAGCAGTTCTTACGTGAGTTTAAGGTCCCTGGTGACACGGTTATCTCTGGAAACAGACTTTTTTTAACTGCTTTTTTTATGATACATATGAAGAGAAGACCTTAGAAGATAAAGACTCAGTCAACAAACTTTGTTAGTTACCATGATTCTACAGGCTGTAGATTTTGAGTTCACAAAAATGATCTCATCTTTGTTAGCCTCTGCTGAATAAAAAAGTAGAAGATGGTGATGTTTTACTGTACAGCTGACTTCCCTCAGTATGGCTGCTTTCAATTTATTAGGTACCTGTACTTATTAGTGGAATGTTATTCTCAACTTGAGGCTGCAGTCTGCTGTGTCTTTGTTTTGCATCCTTGTTTTCAAGTAATAAAGTTCTGTGAAAGTTCATCTCCAAGATAATCTATTCATGTGAAGGTATGTTCATGAAATGCTTATTAAAGAAGACTTCAACCAGCCTTTGAAAATATTACCATCTTGAAGAAAAACAATTGTATAAAGTGTAAAGAAAAAGGAATGAAATGTGATGTGTGTTTTAAAAACAAACAAACCAACCATCTACTCCCAGGTGGCTTATGCTTAAAAGCAATGCTTTTAACATTTGAGGAACCCTAATAGGTCATAGAACAACAGTTGAAGGCTATCAGAAGATCAAGAGGAGGAGTGTAATCAAGGCTTCAGTGAAAAGGAACTTCACCTCAGGTCCTTGAATTAAGACAGCCCTTGTTCATTATTTCCTGAAACAGACTTTAAGCCTCTTGTTTACTGGAAGTTAAGAGATTTGGAAGAAGGAAGAATAAGAGTGGACTGGGAAATTTGGTATTCAGTAGCTGTGTGGTATTGCCTTCTCCATTATGATTTAAAGAAAGGACAGAAACAAATCTAGACTTTGGCATGGGCTTTTACCACACGCGTGTAAGCTCTTCAGTACAGTAAGCTCAAACTTGGTCGTCCAGGCCTTTCAGTTATCCATGTCTGGTCTGATCCATTTAGGTCTCTTTTTAGTTATATCATCTTTCTGCTGTGCTGAATGTAAGCAGCCATGGAACATGCACACGCTATTTATCTTTCTAACAATTGTCTTTGCACTTTCTTTCATACTGTACTCTTGTTTTTTTTTTACTTAGCCCCTCCTATTATACTGTCTAAAAGGAATCTCCCAACTAATGACTACTTCTTCAGCAACAGATGTAGACAGTGATTGGAAAAGTTTCTGAACCATCGAGTTGTGCATGTTAGTAATCTGTGTAACAGTGAGATTACTGTTACCCTTCCTCTTCCTCTTCTGCATACTTATTGCCTCTTGTCCTTAATGTTATTTTAATTTCTTTGGGGCAGGGACTGTGTCTTCCTGTGATTAGCATAGTGGAGCCCCAGCTATGACTGGGGTCTTCGAATGTTACTGATGTGCAAACAAATACAAAACAAAACCAAAAAATTGGCCTCTGGATAAGGTACTGCACTGGGAGTGAGGAGAACTGATTTCTGTTCCCAGCGGGGTCAGTGACATGCTGTGAGACACTGTGCAAATCGCTTCAACCCTGTCTGCCTCCATTTCTACATCAGTACAGTGAGGATAATTCTTCCTTTATTAATAAAGTGCTTTGAAACCTACAGCACAAAAGCATTATAAAAGAGGTAAGTAGTGTTACTATTAACAATAATATTCAAATATCCAATTCTTGTTCATTGCTAACAGGTTTCTCTACCATTTGGCTGGAGGATGGCACTGTTTAGAATAGTGAAGATAGCTTTAGCTTTCTTTTTACTAGAGGCCAACTTGCTTATGAAGCCTACAGAGGAAAAAGAACTCACAAGAAAAATAAAATCAAGCTTTTCATTTCAGTGTGTATGTGTACAGAACAGAAGCACCTGAAGAATGTGTGGACTGTACCATCCATTTCTGGAGCAACATAACACTTTTATTTTAAACCTTGCTTTCAAAGTACAGCATCAATGTGGCAACAGATACAAAGCTTCAGTGTGTGTGTGTCTGTGATTTGGCTTTTAGTAACAGAATTCCTACTCTGTTGTGTTTGCTTTGTTTGTTTTTCTACTTTATGACTTAGCTTACCACCAATTCCTGATTCTTCTATTTCCCTGCTTCTTATGTCAAAGCTCTTTTTTTATGACTCTTTTTACCTAAGAGGCTTAGAAGGTCTAAACTTAAATTCTTTGAAATTCTTCTGAGATACAGAGGTTGCAAAGGGGAAGATGGAGTTGGGTCATGACATTGAATTTTTTAGTGTACATACAGTCAGTACTAGCCAGTTCCATGATTGTTGAGGGTCACTCTGGAATATCATTCTCTTTTCATAAAATAGTTGACGTCAGAGGTTCTGCCCTACATACTACACTGCTGACTAAATTAAAAGTGTGGAATTCTCTGATGGGAAGCTTTATCACGTATGTGAACTTGGAGAATATTATGTGCTACCTCCTAAATAGTGATTGCAGAGGAAAATGCCTTGAAGTATCATTCAAGTTAGAAAACAGCTATGCCTTTTGGTACCTGTTTATTTTTAATCACTAAATGTATAAGTAAATATTTTCAGAATTAACACACATAGGAGGGGAAGAGATGTTTGTGTTAAGGAGTAACTTTGTTGCCTTAAACAGTCTTATGTGTTAGAACTTAGTTATGAACAGCTGAAGTAAGAATTTGCTCATTTTCTTCATTCTGATGATCTTCTGTTAAAGAATCTTATATTTTAAATTAGTTTTTGTAAGTTTTGTTGCGCATTTTAAAAATAGCTTATGAGTTTGGATATGATCTCTGTCTCTCATCCAATGCCACTGGTCCTATTGATATTGGTGTGCTGTAAATGTAGACTAGGAAGCTCCAAAGAAATGTGAATGTGTCCAAAAACATCTGTTCAGCCTTAGACAAATCATGTAATTCTCTGAGTTTTCTCTGGTAGTCTTGCTAAGTGTTTACCACTCTTATATGTTCTATCTTTAGAGCAACTGAGTGTATTCACTAAAATAGTGAAATATGTTTTAAATTGTAATTGTAGTTCTGCAGTATGTGTGCACCTATTTTATATTTTTAAATCTTATTTTAAATTAGGGATTGCAGATAGGGACAAGAGAACTGGAGGAGATGGGAGCAAAGTTCTGTGTCGGCTTGCTGCGTTTAAAGAAAATGGCTTCAGCTTTGGAATACAATCTGCCTTCTAATCTGTTGGATATTGAAAATGAACTGATTGAGTCAAGCTGTAAAGTGACAAGGTAGTACACCTTTATTAAATTTACTTTTTTTTATTTGGGGAGAGATTGCAGTTTGTCAAGGGACATAAAGATTCTATAAAAAATGTTCTACTCATCAAAAATAATGTTGATGTGTTGTGATCTGCTGGTAAAACAATCTGAATATAATGGACACCTACTGTGTTCATTTAGTTGCTTCAAACTTTTAAAGAAGATAATAAATACCAAGTTGGAGTATATGTCCAACTATTGTTGCTGCGATAAATGGGTGGTTTTAGTCTTGTGGGGAGTTATTATGTGCAGTAAAACTCGGTAGGTGTTAGGTTTCAGTTGTCTTTTTGAGAACGTTTTTTTCTTTTATTATTGGCTATAGTATTAAAACAATATTTAGATAGTCCTCAAATATTTGAATTAAAGCACAATAAGAACTATTAATTTTTTCTTTCAAATTTTTTTTTCCTTTTTTCCCCTTTGGTAGAGGTGTATAACAGCATTTAAATAAATTTAAAACATACGATTTGAGTCACAAAGAAATGTATCTACTCAGTAACTATCTTTAGTTGACAAGCCTTTAAGCTCTAGATAGACTTAAAAAAGTGTGTGTTGTGTTGCATATTTTCATTCATGTAATTCCTTGATGAAGTATGCACATGGACATGGTAATTGGGCATGCACAGCAAATAAGTAATTTCAAATGTACAAGCATCTCTTTCTGAAAATCTGTTTAGAGATTAAATAAAGCTGAATTCCAGACTTCAAGGAAGCATTAAATTAGAATAGAGTACATTTTACACATTATAGCATGTTACTGCTTGCCATACTTAAGAGCTGAAAACGTTTTTACAGTGTCTTTGTCTTTAGCTCCAACTTAGCTAAAGCAATACTGTGAAAATTTGGGGAAAGAATGAAATTTATTTTTGATTTTATGCAACTGAAACAAAGAGGCGCTTGAGACTAAGACTTTCAGCAGATGCCACTCTAATGAGCAGTTTGTCTGCAGATCATGTAAAAACTCAGAGATATGGGAAGGCGTCTGTGGTACCCTGTGGAAGAGGGAGATGGTGTTTCATTCCAGCAATTGAACACAAAAGCGTTGTCAGAATGTGGAATACTGAAGAGACTGGAGCATGGTGTTCATGCGTGTTTTTTACAGATAATAATGGAAAGTTGTACTGATTTTTGGTGGGACAGACTTAACTTTCTTCCTAGTAGCTGGTACAGGGCTGTGTTTTGAGTTTATGCTGGAGAGATTGTTGTTAATGCAGGGGTGATTGGTTGCTGCTGAGAAGTGCTCGCAAGTTGCCTGCTTCTCACCCTGCCTGACCAATGAGTGGGCTTAGGGGCACCAGGAGCTGGGAGGGAGCATGGCCAGGATAACTGACCTGAACTGGCCAAAGGGCTATCGCATACCACTGACTGTCAAGGCCAATATATTGGTGGGAAGGGGTAGATCACTTCTCAGATATTGATCAGTGAGTGGTGAGCAATTTCAGTGTGCAGCACTTTGGGGTTTGTTTCTGTTTTCCTCACTCTTTTCTTTGTTATATTCCTTTTCATTACAATTATAATAATAACAATAGTATATTATTATTGATATTATAATATTGTGTTTAATTGCAATTTCTCTATTCTTCTCCCCATCCCACTGTGGGGGTGGAGGGTATTGAGCAAGCAGCTGCACGGTGATCCATTGCTGGCTGGGATTAAACCATGGCAAAAGCAACGTATAAACTAAAATATGATAAGAACAATAGCAATAACTGTGTGTCTTAAGGAAGTGGTTAAGAGTATACAAAGAATAGCTGTGATGTGTAGATAGATAGCTGTCACTCCAGTGGTGGCTGGATCCTCCAGTATCATTTGCCCACTAGTACAGCACTGGCACACTTGTAATAGCAGGATTTTTACTGTTGGATCAAGTTTTGTGAGTAAGGTTGAGTTAGAGATTCCTGGAAGAGAAAGGATCAGAAGAAGAGTTTTGAAGTAATCCACCTCCACTCTTGTGTATGAATTGCTGAAGGAGGTGTAGGTAGGCTCACTATGGCAAATGCCAAGAAGACAGAAATGGCACTATGGCTGTTGGAATGGTGTTAGAATGATGTCTCCAGGGCAGGTGAAACACAGCATTCTAATCACAAAGAATGCCTTGGTGATGTTTACTGTACTACTATTAAATTCTACCAAATAATACCAAATTATACCAAATAATTACTGTGCCAATACCAATTGATACCAAAGCAGTAGTAGCATCAGAGTGCAGTGCTCAGCACTGTAATATTACTCTTCAGTATTTTGCTCTAAATTTTCATTTAATTTTGTATGAATTACTGTCAGACTTGAAAAATGTAGTTTGAAAGTGTAAATAAAATACCACTGTCCTCCTTATTTGCAAATATAAAACCGTATTCTGCTATCTCTTTAGTGTGTTTAAAACAAAGAAGATGTGGAGATGGGGGATAAACTTTGAATGGTCTTGAATTATTTTTCTTTTATTCCATGCATCTGTTGAAAAGTTGGCCATTAGAAACAATTCATGTAGTTATCTGCTTTGCTCTAAAAACTCTCTTCCATGTACATCTGTGTAGTATTTTAGTGAGCAGTACTGCATGCAGATTAGCACAGAAAATCACTGCTGTTGTGATGGGGGCTGAGCGGGTAGATCATTAGGTAGCTATGGAAAGCAGCTCTCTTGTCCTAAGATTTTCGGATTAGGAAAAGACAGATTCAGTGGGTTTTGTTTCATGAACATGATCAGCCTAAGGAGAGAAGAATTGCTTACATACGTTTTTATCTATGTTGGCAGGGATTCAGGTTATGTACCATCTGAAGGTAATCTGTTTAGAATTCTTCTTAAATATATGAGGAGCTCACTGTCTGATGGACATCTCAGTTGTTCTTTGAAACGAGATGTAAGTGTTGACAAAAGAGACAAAACCTTGAAAAATGAAAAATGTTAACTTCTAAGAAAGAAATCAGATAAAATTCCATCTTTATGACAGAGGAAGCCTTACTACAGCAAATAGAAGTAATATTTTTTTATTAGTTTTCCTCACAAGGCCCTTATCAAAATGAAAAGGGAAACTAGAAGATGGAGAAGGAAAGAAATGTGACAGCTGCCTTCAAGTACAAGACAGATGCAGAACCTGTACTCCCTAGGGCAAACAGGACCAGGAGTAATGGTTTCCTTTTAAGGAAAAGTCAGTCTAGACCTTAGGTAAATGCTCTATATTATGGCAAGCAAAAATGAAGTTCTGGATTAGTCATCTGAGGAAGCTGCAGAGTGTCCACAGGAGATTAAGAATTGCATACATAGGCTTCAGTCTAGGATGGCAGTGGGAACAGCTGAATTAGCTTTAATACACGGGAATAGAAAGGATCTGTGGGAGACATCTTTACCAAGTATCAAACTTTAGTACTTTTGAATAAATACTTTAAGAGTCATGTTGACTCTCTTCTTTAAAGCATTACTTTACAGAATTCTCTCCAGTATTTGCATGTAAGCAAAGAAGTGCCTATGAGGGACAGTAGAGAAAAGACCCAGACCCTTTCTGGGAAATAAACATGCTGGAGTGACTCTTCAAAGTGCCTGCACACTAAGACAGGCAACATGGGGAGTCAACAGGAGGAATTAAAGGTCTGTGTGCAGTTACAGGGCTATGATCTTGTTGGTATCATGGAGATGTGATGGAATGCCTCAGAAAACTGGAATGCTGCAGGAGGGGGGCATACAGGCTCTCTAAGTAAGGATAGGCTGGAAAGATTAAGAGGAAGAGTTGTCCTGTATTTGAAAGAGAATTGGGCTGACAGGAGTCTCAGGAAGTTTAACAAGAAATCCTTGATCAAATCCTGTACCTGGGAAGGAACAACCCTATGCACAAGTACATGAAGGAGTCTGCTCATCTGGAGAGCAGTATTGCAGAAAAGGCCATATGAGCTGTAATGGACAGCAGGTTGAACATCAGCCAGAAATGTGCCCTGCCTGCAAAGAAGGCAATGATACCCTAGAGTTTTTTAGGAGTACTGCAGTTGCAGATTGAGGAATGTGATCCTTCCCCTCTCATCAGCACTGGTGAGGCCACACTTAATATGTCCATCTCTGGGTTCACCAGTACAGGAGAGACAGGGAACCCTCACTAGACCTTCCCCAGTATGTGCATAAGGTGATGAAGGAACTGAAGCATATCCCAAATGAGGACAGACTGGGAGAACATAGACTGTTAGTCAGGAGAAGAGAAAACTCAAAGCATGTTTTAACAAGGTGTACAAATACCTAAAGGGAGATTGTAAAGAAGGTAGAACCAGACTTTTTTCAGTGGTGTCTCTCAATGGGCTAAGAGGCAATGAGCACAAACTATGGAGAAAATTTGATTTAAACGCTGCACGTCACAATTATATGTATATTTGTTGTGAGGGTGCTCAAAACACTGAAACAAGTTTGCTATGGAGGATATGGAGTCTTTATCCCTGAAGATATTCAGAAGCTATCTGAATGTGGTCTTTGGCAATTTGCTGTAGGTGGCCTTAGTTGAGCAGGAGGGCTGGACCAGGTGACTTCCAGAGGTCTTTTCCAACCTCAAACATCCTGTGGTTCCGTGAAAAGAGGAAAGTGTCTTTAAATGTGTTGTAAAAATGCACTGGGTACTGATGTTGTGGGCAGCTTCAAATTGGAGTGCTAATTTAGATTGTTAGAATACAAGGTTAAAAAATCACAATCTAGTTGCATTTCTCTCAGTCAGAACTTTCACAGCCAGGCTGCTAATGCCTTGGCATATACACCTTCTGCCATATACACTTCAATAATTTTTTAAATATAAATTCTTCCACAAATACAGACAGAATATAAGGCAGGTTCACTTGACAGCTGTTGTGGATTGCCTCTAAATTATAGTCTTTCAGCAAGGGCATGTGGACAAGGGGTAATGGACAAAAGATGGAACACAAAAAGTTCCACTTCAACGTAAGGAAAAACTTATTTCCTGTGAGGGTGAGGGAGCCCTGGCACAGGCTGCCCAGGGAGGGTGTGGAGTCTCCTTCTCTGGAGGTTTTCAAACCCGACTGGATATGTTCCTGTGTGACTTGATCAAGATGAATCTGCTTTAGCAGGGGGGTTGGACTAGATGATCTCTAGAGGTCCCTTCCAACCCCTACCATTCTATGATTCGATCATGTGTTTCTTTCTTGAGTTCCTTGTATGCATTTGTGCAGTATGTTGAAATTCAACGTTAATGCTAACATGTTATACCTATTTATCATACTGTCCAGTTTTTTGAAGTTTCACTTTTCATTTGCAGCTACTATTTTATGTCAATGAGACTATAATATTTTTCCCATTCATAGGTGTTATGCACTTGACAATTTGGTTAGAACTAAGCCTCAGTATAAATGTACCTCTTTGAAATAATAAACCTCAGTTATGGCATTTTGAAATAAAATGTGATTGTGAGCAATTAATTGTCAGGGTGGTATTGAAAAACAGTCCCAGATTTCCACATAACTTTATATTAATAGCTGCCTCAAATACAGAATCAGTATTTTATATTATCTCTCTGGAGAAAGTTAGCCTTCCAGTTCACAAGTAGTTAGTGGCTCTGCTTCAGAAAAAAATTACACGCTGGATTTTTCAGTTTGTTAATGTTACTCATGATGGAGTGGCCTTAAAGCAGGACCTGCTGAATCAAGGAATGTCGTACACAAGTGGGTCCCCATAGTGTCTGCTAGAGACCTGAAGACAGATCAAAAACACTTTATTATCCAGAAGGCATAAAAATGGTGAGGAGTCACATACCAGCCAGTCTCTTAACATATACCTTTGCGTGACCATATGCACAAAAAATCCGATTCCAAAGATATTTGAAGGGAATAAATAAAAGTGAATGACCATCATTTTTTACTTTCTTTCCAGGGTAGTGGGGAAAGAAGCAATTTGTTGTAATTTACAGCTGTGATTAAGGTTTTAACTGATCTGCGAACTCTAGACAATTAGGTGCAGTTATGTTAAAGAAGGAGAAAACTGTTGTCTCAATTAAATGTTGATGCTACATGTTACCTTAAACTAAGAATAGGATTACTGCTTTCTAATATTTCTGAAACTTTCAGGAGATCAGCACAATCATTTTTTTGAGTGAAACTAAACTTTACCAGCTCTGGCAGAGGGCTTGGACTAGATGGTCTTTCGAGGTTCCTTCCAACCCTTAAGATTCTGTGATTCTGTGATCCTTCTAAGACAAGAATGACCCATCTGTATGTGTGATAATAGGAATTTGCTATCTGGATAACTCATTTTTATTTTGATAGCTGTCCTGTGTACCATAAAAACCCATGTGTGTATATCACTTTGGCATAAGCAACAAACTATAATTTTGTTCACAGTGCCACCATTATTAGAATTCCCTTATAGTCACTTATATTTGCCCGTGATCATTCAAAAACGTGAACTGCTTATTGATGATCATACTCAAGAGGCAGGTCTCATGTTATTTGTTTTTAGGGACTAGCTTATACTCAGAATTGAAACACATGCTGTTTAACAGGTTGTAGTTAAAGGTTAGCTCTTTTATGAGGTAATGGAAATACCGTGTTCCTTTGTTCTGGGTATTATTTAAAATACATTTTAATATAGTGGTCTTTTAAAATTAATTCTTTTGAAACACACTTTGTAGTGTGTTAGGAAGTACTAGATGAGAGCAGATAGGGATTGATGACATCTTTTCTCCTCCTCAAAAGGAAAAAAAAAAGATGAAAAATATTTTTTGATTCTATGGTTCAGATTTTAAGAGATAGAAGTGTGGTTCAGCATGGATTTGCCTTGATCTTTCATAGGCTTAGGGTTTTTTTAGGGTGAGGATAGGCTCTAAGCAGTATTTTGTATGGTCACTGACTGAGTTTTCAAGCCTATGCCATATTTCATTTGTACAGTGGAAAACAAGACTGGACACTATCTCAAGATTTAACAGTTCATTCAGATTCCATAATAATTTTCTGTGTCAACCATCTTAGGGATGTGAGAGACTGCAGAACTTTTTGCAAGAGGGCTGCAACTATTTTACATAGGTACAATGAGTACCAGCTTCTTGTGATGCCTTTAACAAGGTTTAGCAAACTCTTGAGCTCTCCTTTTCCCACTTCCCAGTCTGACAATCGTGAAATGTAAAGAAGCTCGTGTCTGATATTTCTAGGTACTCTTACAGCTGAAGCACAGGGGAGCTGGGCTTCCTAGCTGTATGAGACCTCACTACTGTTTGGAGGAAGAATTAGCTTGGCAGGGTTTTCTTTCTCTCTCCTGTCCCAGTAAGGATGTGTCTACTTTCTCTGCAGCAGAAGGCCCTCTTTTTGTAATTAATAGGAAATAGATTTTCCCTATTTCTTAGAGCTTTAAAATAATATTTTTATTAAGACCTCTCGAGAGCTGTATGTCAAATCTGTAAAATATATTTTAAATTTGTCTTTGAATTCAGTGCTTCTATATGAAGTGGTAAAGTTTTAGTGCTTCTGTAGAGTTCTGGACAAGAAGTTAAAAGTAAGTGTCACCTGAGGTGTCTATTAAGTATCTATTCACTTGATTGAGCATACTGTATTGAGTAAAACTTATAAAGCTGATTACTGTTTCTTTTCAGAACCAGTCATGGGTCAGAATATAGTCACATAGTTCCTTGCTTTGTATGCCTAGACTTCCATTCCTGTTATTCTCTTATAATAAAAGTACTTCTTTCCTCATATTTCCACAATTCACAGCTTTTTACTTACCATTAGATATGAATGAGAAGATACCTAGGTTGTAGGTTAATGTAGGTTAAAAAGTCATGTATAGTAAGTATAAGAGAGAGTAGTTTTTCACAGCTGTAATGTACCTATAATGTTGGAGTAGAATAATTAATTATATTGTAATTTTTTCCTTTATATTTTGGATGATACTGGTGTTACTTTACACAAACCCACAGTTCTACAGCTTTAGAGGGTAAGCAGGTAAGCTTAAACATTTAAGGCTAAACACAGAAGCACTACTCTTTTTTTTTTTTGCAAATGAGTTTGAGAGTTTCTCAGATTCCTGTTGGCTCTACTGTTTGTCCATAAAATGACCAAGTAAATATTAATATTTTAAAATATACTTCCAGTATTTCATTGCACATAGGCTCAGTTGCCATGAGTTCATTTTGAACTGTATCTGAAACATATTTGACTTAAGAAAAATAAAGCAGTAAGTAGATTTATTTCCCTCTGGCAGTGCACTTTAACATTTTAAGTGATGAATTAAATGCTTTATTTTTCTTTAATTATTTTAAACCCATTTGCCAGTGCTTCCCCCCTAGTTCCAAATGGAAAAGATTAGACCAAATGTAATATTGATCTTGTAGTAAGAATTATAGTTGTTACACTGACAGGTTTGACAGAGTCTGTATGCAGTGAAACAAAAACACATGACTGCAGTCATAACTATTAAGACTTACTGGAATTGTCCTTTGCGCAATAATTTGACCTCTTTTTGGAAATTTTAGTTGTTTCGTTGTTCTGAAGCTCATTGGTGTGTCCAAGAACATGGTGTATTTTTGTTTGTTAATTTGATTTAATTATAACAGAGAAGGAGACTGGGGTTTTGTGGCCCAACATGGCTTGAAAGTGGTAGAAAAAGTAGACTGCCAAAAGGAGCCGTGGGAAAGGAAAAACTTGATACAAAATCCATTTCCTGCTCTTAGTCTTATGCTTGAGAAAAGACATCAGGGTGGTGGGGCAAAGAATGAAAGTTACAAGCAGTGAGATCTTGCAAAAGGTCTCTCTACATTGCCAGAAGGAAGCTGAATTTGTCCTACTTTATTTTCCTCCCCACTAATAAACTTTGCCCAGGCATTTCTGTACTTCTAATCTGCTTGACCTGAGAGTAAAAGGTTTTCCTTTCTTCCGTCCTGCAGTGTTTCAGCTTTTCTTGGCCTTTCTTACAGTGCTTTAGGAGTATAATTTAATTAAAAAGAAAGCATCTTATGCTGCAAATTTGTACTGTCTATTTCAGAAGGTTGAAAGAAAATGCTATCAGAGAGTAGACCCAGAATTTCACTGGTGGGCCTGCTGGCAGTGCCCATGCACCAAGACCCTTCTGTGATCTAAGTGAAAGTGATTGCTTTTAATTCTGTGTAGGCTGTAGCATCAGAGTACCATTTGTCTTCTCTAGACAAGAGAAGGAAAATAGTAGTCTAGGAAAAAAAAAATCGAGGAAAAAATATGATGAAAAGGTTGTATATTCTTCACAGCATTTTTCAGACTTTTCTTCCACTCCTGATAGTATCATCTAAATATTAATGTGGGCTTCAATCACTGATTGCTAATCCAACTAATTTAATCGAGTTTTGAGTTTCACAAAATGACCACATAAAGAAAGTGTGGAGATTAATTTTTAGTAAGCTGTAGGATAAAATTTTGTAACTCTTCAAGTGGGATATTTAAAAACAAAACCTAAGTGGGATTCAGGTATCCATTGCTGTGGCTTAGAGAAGAGTTGGACACATTATCTTCGTTAGCCTTGAGAGTTCTCTTGAGGAGGTATCCCTGCTACTTGGGAAAAACATGTAAGTGAAGAGCTCCTGATAGGGACAGCACATGTAGCTGTGTGACATTGTCTATTACAGCAGTGTTGCTGATCCCTGGAATAGAGACTCTAAAGGGAAATTAAAAGGAAAAATACAGAGCTGTGATTCCCATGGGATACTTCTTGACTTTCCTCTAAAATTTTGCCTTCTCCGGTAATGCAGCTTTAAAAGGAATCACTAGTTCTTCATTTTTGTCTCACCCACTTTTCCCAGCTCCCCAAGTAGCTGCAACTCTCCATAGTTTGGTGGGTGGTGTTTCTTAATTCTTTTTCTTCCAAAGTTTTAAAATATGTACACTCCACTATAGTCTAAGAAAACTGCTGTTCTCTGGGAGCTGAAATTGGTTATTGGTTATGGTCTGGCTTGTCCATTAATTTTTATGAAATTGAATCATATGGGTAATGAAAAATCCAAGTTTATCTTTTGCATGACAGATAAAATTTTAGTTTTAAAAAGTATACCATGTTAGTGAGTAGGTTTTTGTTGCAATGTGTTTGGGTTATTAATGTAAATTAGAAAGAAACATGGTAAGGTATTATCATTAAAAAAGTAATTTAAATTATGTTTTAGAAAAAAGTTGTATTGACTCCTAAATTCAATGTATTCGATGGCAGCTGTTATTTAAGTGAAGGGAGTATATATAAACTTCTTAATGAACAGAAAGAAGACAGTATTGTATTGGCTCTTTTAGTCATGTGATTAGGAGTTCACCTGTTTACCTGTAGAATCAAAGAATAATAGGATAGTAGGGGTTGGAAGGGACCTGTAAAGGTCATAGAGTCCAACCCCCTGCAGAAGCAGGTGCACCTAGGTCAGGTCACACAGGAATACATCCAGACGCATCTCAAAAACCTCCAGAGAAGGAGACCCTACACCCTCCCTGGGCAACCTGTGCCAGGGCTCCTTCAACCCTTACAGTGAAATGAATTTTCCTTAAATGCAACTTTTTGTGTTCCATCTTTTCTCTGTTACCCCTTGTCATGTCACTGGACACTACAGAAAAAAGTATTGCCCCATCCTCTTGACATCACATTTCAAACACTTGTATTAATGAGGTCCGCTTTCAGTCTCCTCCAGGCTAAACAGCCCAAGTACCTGCAGCCTTTCCTTATAAGAAAGATGCTGCAGTCCCCTGATCATTTTGGTGGCTCTGTCCTGGGCTCTCTCCAGAAATTCTCTGTTCCTCTTGAGTTGAGGAACCCAGAACTGGACACAGGACTCCAGATGAGGCCTCACCAGGGCAGAGGAGAGGTGAGGCCCTCAACCTGCTGGCCACACTCTTCTTGATGCATCCCAGGATGCCATTGGCCTTCTTGGCCACGAGGGCACATTGCTGGCTCATGGTTAGTTTATCATCAATCAAGACTCCCAGGGTTCTCTCTGCAGACCGGTTCTCCAGCAGGTAAATCCCCAGCCTGTACTTGTGCATGGGATTGTTCCTTCCCAGATGCAGGACTCTGCACTTGTCCTTGTTGAACCTCATGAGGTTCTTCTCTGCCCAACTCTCAGGCTGGTCGAGATCCCACTGAATGGCAGCACAGCCTTCTGGGGAATCAGCCAGTCCTCCCAGTTTGGTGTCATCAGCCAACTTGCTGAGGGTACACTCAGTGCCCTTATCCAGGTCATTGATGAAGGTGTTGAGCAAGACTGGCCCCAGAACCAATCCCTGTGGAGCTCCAGTGGCCACAGGCCTCCAACTTAATTCTGTTGTGTTGGTCACCACGCTCTGGGCTCTGTCATTCAGCCAGTTCTTGATCCATGTCACTGTCCACTCATCCAAGCCACGCTGCCTGATCTTTCTGATGAGAATGTAATGGGAGACAGTGTCAAAAAAGCCTTGCTGAAGTCAAGGTAGATGACATCTGCTGCTGTCTCCTCATCTAGCCAGCCAGTTAGGCCCTCATAGAAGGCTATCAGGTTGATCAAACAGGATTTCCCCTTAGGGAGTGTGCATTGACTCCCCTGATAACTATCTATTCCTTCATGTGTTTTGAGTTGACATTCAGGATGAGTTTTTCCCTCCCCTTTCCAGTGATGGAGGTGTGGCTGACTGGCCTGTAGTTTCCCAGGTTGTCCTTCTTGCCCTTTTTGACGTCTGGAGTGATTTTGGCCTTTCTCCAGTCCTCAGGTATCTTGTATGTGCAAAAAGAGATCATAGAATCATAGAATGGTACCCATTGGAAGGGACCTTCAGAGATTATCTAGTCCAACCCTCCTGCAGAAGCAGGTTCACCTAGATCAGGTCGCATAGGAACATGTCCAGGTGGTTCTTGAAGACCTCCAAGGAAGGAGACTCCACAACCCCTCTGGGCAGCCTGTGCCACTGCTCCCTCACCCTCACAGTGAAATAGTTTTTCTTATATTTAAATGGAACTTTTTGTGTTCCAGCTTCATCCCATTACCCCTTGTCCTGTTGCTAGCTACAGTAGAAAAAAGGGATGTCCCAACCTCCTGATACCCACCATTTAGATACTTGTTAATAAGATCTCCCCTCATTCTCCTCTTCTCCTGACTAAACAGCCCCAGTTCCCACAGCCTTTCCTCATGTGAAAGATGTTCCAGTCCCTTGATTGTCTTGGTGGCCCTGTGCTGGACCCTCTCCCGAAGTTCTCTGTCCCTCTTGAGCTGGGAAAACCAGAACTGGACACAGGACTCCAGATGAGGCCTCACCAGGGCAGAGTAGAGGGGGAGGAGAACCTGCCTTGACCTGCTGGCCACACTCTTCTTGATGCATCCCAGGATGCCATTGGCCTTCTTGGCCACGAGGGCACATTGCTGGCTCATGTTTAGCTTATTATCAACCGGGACTCCCAGGTCTCTCTCTGCAGATGTTGTAGTAAAATCTGTAAAAGGTCAGGTCTTCCTGTCCTATTCTCTTTTAACTGCCCTGACCTCACAGAAAATACAGATTGAGTGATCTGTTACATTAAGAACTATAGATGTATGATAAACAACCTTGTCTAACCTGAGCAAAATAATGATTTCCTTTTAAAAGGAAAAGGAGGAGGTGTAGGGCTAGAGGAAGAAGGATTATTGAGCAAGTTAATTAGAAACAGCCCAAGGGAAAAGTTAGGAAATTAAAACCCATAGAATCAGCATGATGGCAGCTAAAAATATGTTGTCACAAGATATGCCAAAGATTGGGAGCGGCAGGGAGGCAGATAAAGATTTTCATTAAGCAGTGAGAAATTTTTTCAGGTGTTTTGATTCCTACATTTCTTGTGATCCAGCCTTGGTAAAACAGTGGAGTAGTGGTTATACTTTGCAGATTTATGCTAACCTGTAGAATAAAGATTGATGAGAAGTTAAACATTTGCTACATCAGAAGAACACGTGCAATGGGAAAGCAAATGCACACGAGTGACACAGGTTTTTCTCTTGAATGTAGGAAATTCTTGGGTAGTATTTTGTGAGGAATGAAGATTCAATAAAGGGAAACTGAAAAAAAATAATATAATACTTTTTTTCAGTATTAAATCTTTGAGAAGTCATGGTGCATTGTACTGGATGGCTGTAGAGAGATAAGATCATTATGAGGTGAATTTCATAGCCAGGTTATATGTTAAAGGCTTGGCTATATTGAAAGTAAAGAATTATTTCTTTACATCTATTCTAATGGTACTTTCCTTGAAAAGATAAAGTAGTTTATAATGTTGATCTTTATTTTATTAAATGGGAAGTGTCAACAAGTGATCAGTTTCAGGTGAGAATGCTGAACATACACAGGCCTGAACAAGCAGCTAAAATGTGTTACATCAGACACATGGACTTTAAGACTGTTCACAGTACCCGAGTTTCCATATGCGATTTGCTTTTGTGTCCACTTCCATGTTTTTTTTATTGAAATAGATTTTATTGATTGCTGCTTTTTTTAACTGAATGAACTACATATTGTGAATAATGAGACATAATAGGAAGACTGTATGGAATTTTCTTTTAGTAAAATACTCATTATTGACATAGTTCATTGTAGTTTTCTGTTTCAGTGTTAAGAATTACTGCTTAATACGAGGCGCATATTCTGATTTAATGGATCCATTCCCTGTGAACTGAATTACACAGGCTATCCTGCAACTGCAGTGTGGATTCTTTGCATACATAAGCTAAGAAATCAGTATCTGTGTTACATGATTAGAAGCAGAAGTTGCATAAAAGCTGTGCACTTGCTGGAATGTAATAAATTTGGTGAAGTTCATTTCATTTTGTTCTTCAGATAAAACATTGAACCTTTTTTTTCCCCACAACTTTCGTTATTCTTAGAAGTATTGTTGATATGTAGTGCCTTCTGAGGGCAGAAAGTGTCATAGGATGAGACTCAGAAAAATTGTATTCCTTTACTGGTTGTACCACAGGCTTATCATGGAAAGCACATGTCCTTACAGTATGTTAGGTTTTTCACCAATAAAATGAAAGAGGCATCTTATCAAAGATTCTGGTTTACTTTTTACTCTTTGTCTCTCCCAAATGGAAACCATTTGGTTTTTAACACCCCATTCATTAACCAACGTAGTGAGTTGTTGCCCTAGTTACAGGTTTAATAATCTTTTAAAGTATTTAGCTTTGTGGAGCATTCTGTTTTGCATGAGTTAATGAATATGAGCTTGTTTAGTAAACCATGGTACAGATTGTTTTAAACATAAATCCAGAGACTGTGGGTGAATTGAATTTTTTATAATTTAGTTTCTTATTGTTTAGGTCTTCTGTCTTCCTATTTCTAGGCTAGGCCCAACAGTTCTCATTTAGTCTTCTCCCAGTATTTGAATTAACTATTAGCAGCACAAAATGTTACAGTTTAACATGTCATTAGCATGGCTACAGGTAGAGGTAGAGTAGTGTGATATTTATTTGTATTGAATCAAGAATGCATTGCAAACTTCAGGTGGTCCACTCAAGATCCTGAAAGACCTTTAGAAAGAAGCAGTGATTGATGCTTTTACTTATAAAGCCACAGCCAAGCTATGCTGTTGGGTTCCTTAAGGCAAAATTAATCAAAATTGATACACAAATATTTCTGCAAGTGCCCTATGATCTTTCGCAATGAAAACATTCTGACTGTTTTGTATGAGTTCTGTGTGATTTCATTATTAGGTTAAATGCATTACAAAACCTTCTTAGGACTCCATCTGAAGGTAAAATTACTTATGAAATATTTAGGAATACTTACTGCACTTAAGCAAATAGCTTTTTGTGTCCCAAGGGAGGGTAGTAAAACTGGATCTGGAAAAACCCTTTTTTCCTTTTGTTTTTTTCTCCCCTACTTCAGCCAAGGGAAGTGGAAAGGTCAGAAAGCTGTTTTTTTAATTTTTTTTTTTTAACTTTTTTTAACATGAAAGGTTTTAGTCCCCTTATTACTGGTAACCATTAGTTAGGAAGCAGACAGCATTCTTTGACAGTGGAGCGGTTCTCTTGAGTGCCTCTGAGTTGCAAGGCTTGACATCAAAGTTTCAACAGTGTGCAAGAGTGTGCGGGCCTGATGTGAGTTAAGTGATTCATATAGGAATTTAAGCTTAGTTGGAGGCATAAATATGACTTCTTATTTTGTTGTCTTTGATGCACACAGTATAGTTGCTCACAGTGCTTCTGAGCAAAATGTGTATTTTAATAAAATACAGAGGTTTCCTGACTGAATTTTTAGACTCCCATGTGTTTTTTGGTTTATTTGTATTTTGTAGCAACTGCTATCCCTTTATGTAGTTGTATCGCTCTACAACAACTTGTGAAATTGTTGTGATTGTATGAAGTTCTTACAGGCTATTAGTGCAGATGTGTATAGCTAATTTGTCATGGTGGTTTGGATAACAAGTTGTGTATGACTGGCTAGTTCGGGATCTTATATATACATGGATTTGGCTTCCAGTTGTTTCACATGCAACTAAATAATCAATACTACTTTAGGTAGACTTCCTTTTTGCTGAGGTAATTTTTGGATTATTGGATGGCAGAATAGGGATGGGACAAGGTCTGAATGTGTTGTTCCAAGTGAAGCTTTTACCGTGGTTCACACAGCTTCTTATTTGTTGTAGCCCCACTACATATGTCTTGGATGAAGATGAGCCTCGCTTCCTTGAAGAAGTCGATTACAGCGCAGAGAGTAATGATGATCAAGACATTGAATTAGCTGATAATGCAGGTGATTATGAGGCAGCTAATCCAGAAGATCAACTTTCAGATTCAGATTCAACAAGAGTACTCCTTTCTTGAACCATCTTTGCAGCCAGTAAGGGGGAATTAAGTATCCTGGATTTTCTGAGTCAAATAACTTCTCACTTTTGTCTACAAAGGGGATAAGCTTAAGGAAACGCAAGTTAACCAGGGCCTCCTGAGCTCAAGGACAATAAATATGGTTTCTGATAAGTTGACATTTGTTTTATTTCAGGGGTTCTGTGTTTTCTTTTAGCACTAAATATATAAATTTATTTACCGATTCATTTTCTAATAAATAGCACTGCATGGTATTTTGTGTCCTTAAACTCTGTCTTCAGAAAATTGGATTATAATTTGTGGTGTGAGTACAGAAATGAATTCTTTATGGTACGATTCTTTCAAGTTGCTTCCTGAAAAACACATATGTACAGGTTTTCTAAGTTAATTTGTTTAAGTGTGTGCATATGCGTGTGTGTATGCTGAGGTGAAGAGCTTATTTTTTAACGTTATTTTAAAGATACTTGATTGTGCTTGAAGTAATGTAGTGCCTGCTGTGGAACCATTCAATAACTATTAAATTAAAAATGAGAGTAATGTATGAATTGTTGCACTTGTTTCTTGCTTCTGCGGACAATATGGTTTTGCCACAGAGCTACGTGAAAACATGTAAAGTCTGTTCACAGTTCAGGAATTTTGCACAGTAACAAATTCATCCTATGCTTACAAGAACTATAAGCTCGTATAAAACTCTTTCCCATAAAGTAGACATAGTTTATTATAAAGGGGGTTTTTTTTAAGTGTACATGACCACAAGAAGTGTTTAGATATGCACACTGTATGTATTTTTGGCTACCCAGTTGCTCAATTTTTTTTCAGCGTGCGTGTAGTTAAAAAGAGTTCACGTTACTAGAGGCACATAAAATATATACCCAATTTAAATGCTTTAGGAGGGAAGATGCATTTTGGTTTAAAAAGCTTTTGCCTCGTCTCAATCCAGTGATTGAGAGTGAACAACGTTAACCATGCTCTGAGGAAATTAGACTGAAACTTTCTGAGGTCTCCTTCAGCATGAATAATTATTCAGCAATTCTGCATTCTTCATGTTTAGAGTCAAGCTGGCAGGCATGGGATTTACACTTCATCTTCTCCTGTCATCCACTAATTCTTATTGCCTCTTGCCTCTGCTTAAAATAAGATTTTATAAAGAAATGAAGTCATACCCCGTTGTTTACAGAACTGACATGTTTTGAAATGAAGAATATATTTCCAAAATTATTTTTACTTGATCTGACCCAATTGTGACAATCTGCTGCATGTGCAAGGGCTTTGAGAGGATGAAGAATAACAGGTTTTTAAATGATGAGAACTTTGTGTGTGTTTACTGTTACAAATAAAACTGTATTTTGGAGGTGAAGAGTGCCTTTGGTAGAAGAATTTGGAGGAAAAAATAAAAAGAGTAGTAACCTGGGTCTCTTTAGCCTGGAGAGGAGAAGACTGAGAGGGCACCTTATCAATGTTGAGAAATACCCAAAGGGTAGGTGTTGAGAGGATAGGATGAGACCTTTATCTGTAGCACTCAGTGAGAGGACAAAGAGTAACAGGCACAAGCTGGAACACACTTGGATGAAGAGAAACTTCTTTCCCCTGAGAATGAGGGAGCTCAGGCACAGGCTTCCCAGGAAGGGTGTGGAGTCTCTGCTGGACGTTTTCAAACCCACTTGGATGTGTTCCTGTGTGACCTGATCTAGGTGAACCTGCTTTAGTACGGGGGTTGGACTAGATGATCTCTAGAGGTCCCTTCCAACCCCTACTATTCTGTGATTCTGTGGTCCTTGCCTCTGTATCAGTGGTTCTCCGCTGGGAGATGTGATTTCAACAGGATTTGCTGTTTTAAACACAGCATTTTTTGACCATGCCTGTCTGTACCATTCTGATACTGGAAGTAGGGAAGAGTTTTTGATCCCTTGTGACATGCAGCTGTATTTTTGTTTGAAGGCTTAAATTTATATTGGTACCTGTGCAGTTTTGATATGTAAGGGCATAATGGAAACATTTACATTCTTGTCTCTTTATAAGTTTCTCACTCTAGCAAAAATTGTCATCTATTGTGTTCTGTGAACTACATACTGTAAATAAGAAAATTTGTTTAACACTCTATTGAAGAAGAGTCCTCTGTATTGGAACTGCAGAGGAATTAGTCAATCTGCCATATGGAAAGCTTAACCTTGCCACAGAATTTGACCTGTCGTTAAGTCATCCTAGTGAGAGCACTGCAGAATGGTCATATCAACAGTCTTATATTAGTTATCGGCATAAAAAGACTTTAATCTTTAACAACTTGTACAACCTTACATAAATAACTTTGATTTCTGGAGGTTAGTTAGCCCCACTGTGTATTTCTCTTCACTTGTCATGTGAATCAGTGTCAATCCTGGAACGCTATTTTCATATTACAGGCAAGGCTAGAAATGTACTTCATCCATTTAGAAACAATTGTGGCTTAGTAATGCAAAATCAGCTTTCTATCCTGAGTATGCAGGTATGTTCTGCAGGTTCTAGTCTGTGAAAAAGATGGTTTATGAATGACCTATGTAAGGGCTCGGGATAACAGGCACTTTCCTAGAACAACAGTGTTGTGCTCATACATTAGATACTAATGCATTTACACATTAGATCAGATAGATGTGTTTGATTAGGCAAAGTGTCAGTCTGGCAGTTGTGGATCTGAAATTCTGTCAGTGCAATTCTGATGCAAGGGTGAAACTTTGCCCTTTTCTTCCATGTTGCTGAAAATGCAAGGTCCATTACCTCTTACGTGTTTTGGGGCACTTCTTAACATACTTTCTGAAAGTCAGGGTCTCCATTCGTGCTCACAGTTCATGGGAGGAACTGCTGCAGTGGTAGGTGCTTCACATCGGGTGAACCATCACACTTCTTGAACCATCACAAATCAGTTTTCCAACATGGCCTGTCTCAGACAATTGACTGTTTTATGTATTGGCATTCCAATGTGTTTCTGGTTTTAAATGAGGCTCTTTACTATAAGCATGACTGATTTTGCGTAGGGAAAGAAGATGCTCTTATATCTTTATCCAGTGATAACAACAAATAAGATCATAAACAATAATTACATCGGTATTATTTACTGTCTTGCTTCTAAAGAATTGCTGGATGATGAATTAATTTATTTCTTTTCCAGGTATAATTCAAGTTACAGCACAAATTTCAATATTGTGTCTTCACTAGCGACAACCACTGGTGTAATGTAACTTACAGCTAGGTCTGCAGTTTGTGCCAAAGTCTTGCCTGGTCATTTTTGGAGGTGGATTGCCTTATCAGCCTGACTTATCAGAGAGAACTGATTTGAACCTGTAGCAGTATAAACACTTCACAAATGCAAAAATTCAAGGCTTCAGATAGTTTCTGTTGTAATGCTGTGATAGCTATAATTGTGCAGTGTTGTTATGCATGCCCCAAATGACAATACTTACAAATAAAAATACATAATAAAGAATTAATTACAATGACTTTGCTTCCCTATTATTGGTTAGAAATGTGTAAAAGATTTGTCATGTTTAGTATTTGCAGCAATAAGAACACTTATAAGAACAGGGGTATGATTAGCATTTCAAAAAGGATATTTTTGTTCTCTGTCAAGTTAAAGTCAGTCTGCTGCAGGCTTATAGTACCATTTGCATATTAATAGATTGAATTATAACTCTCTTTAAAAGCTTAATATTCATCAATGGGTGCAAAACTTTGGACAAACTACAAGGAAGACCATTGCAGAACACACAGAAGAGGAGTGTCTTTTGATGAGAGTCTTAGCCTCCTATGCAGCTAATAAACTTTTTCATCTGATCTAGGAGAGGCACAAGTTTATTCCTCAGTAAGTCACCCCTTTAAAATTCAACTCAGATTGAAGTTAAGGACTAAGTTGTTTTTACCATTTATGTTTTTGTAGTAACAATGTTAAGATATGAGACTTTTTTTGAGGGAAAGCTTGGGATAAAAGCAGATCTAGTTGTAGAGAGCCATATGAAAAGAGCAAGGAATCATCAGTGTCACTTTTGCAAATACATATGCTGTTTACTGAACTATGTATGTCATGTTAGTTTAGGCTGAACAACTTTGTTCACAAGCTTTGTTGTCCAAACTGTTGTAGTGTCAGGGAGACACAATGACTCTTAATTTAAGGATATGGGTTTTTTTTATCTTGATATTTCTAATGTTGTCAGAATGGAAAGCATTTGAGATGTGACCTTGGAACTTGTTTGCTTAAATAAACTAACTGTAGATTGTTTTGAATGAAGAGTTTCAAAATATGAAATGCTCAAACAGCTTTGACACCTAAGCACACATAGTTCAGGAAGTTCCTACAGAATGCTGACAACAACTTCCTGTCACAAGTGGTTGAGAAGCCAATGAGGAGGGGTGTGCTGCTGGACCTGATGCTGACAAATAAGAAGGGTCTGGTTGGGGATGTGAAGATTGGAGGCAACCTCAGCTGCAGCAACCATGAGATAATAGAGCTCAAGATCCTATGTGGAAGTGGCAGGACACAAAGCAGGACCATGACCCTGGATTTCAGGTGAGCCGACTTTGGCCTCTTCAAAGATCTCAGGGGACAAGATCCTAGATGGTAAAGGTGCTCAAGAGAGCTGGTCAGTCTTCAAATGCCACTTCCTCCAAACCCAGGATCAGTGTGTCCCCACATGTAGGAAACGGGAAAAGGAGGCAGGAAGCCTCCACGGATGAGCAAGGATCTGCTGGGACAACTCAGGGAGAAAGCAGCCATCTATGACAAGTGGAAGCAGCCTGACTTCTTGGGAAGACTACGGGAACTTTGCCAGAGCATGAAGAGGTGCAACCAGGAAGGCTAGAGCCCTGCTAGAATTAAATTTACCCAGGAAAGTTAAGGAAAACAAGAAGGGATTTTTCAGGTACAGCAACAGCAAAGGGAAGCTGAGAGTGAATGTGGGCCCACTGCTGAACACAGAGGGTGTCCTCGTGACTGAGGTCGCAGAGAAGGCCAAGGAACTGAATTGAATGCCTTCTTTGCTTCGGTCTTTACAACTAAGGCCTGCTCTCGGTAAGCCCAGTCCAGCAAGGATGGTAGGATGGCCAAGACAGCAGAGGACTTACCCTGAGTGGAAGAGGAAGAGATTTAAAGTCTTGTTAGCCAAGCTTAACACTCATAAGTCAATGAGACCTGATGGGATACATCCAAGAGTGCTGAGGGAGCTGGCTGATGTGATTGCTAAGCTGCTCTCCATCATTTTTGAACAATCGTGGAGGACAAGCGAGGTGCCTGATCACTGGAGAAAGGCCAATGTCACTCTAGTCTTCAAAAAGGGCAGGAAGGATGACCCAGGAAACTACAGACTGGTCAGTCTCACCTCCATCCCTGGAAAGCTGATGGATCAACTCATCCTGAATGTCATTATTAAACACTTAGGGCAAATCCTATTTGATCAACCTGATAGCCTTCTATGAGGGCACAACTGGCTGGCTAGATGAGGGGAAAGCAACAGATGTCATCTACCTTGACTTCAGGAAGGCTTTTGACACTCTCCCATAACATCCTTCTCAGAATGCTCAGGCAGTATAACTCGGATGAGGGGACAGTGAGATTGATCAAGAACTGTCTGAATGACAGAGCCCAGAGGGTGGTAATCAATGGCACAGAATCAAGTTGGAGGCCTGTGGCCAGTAGAGCTCCACAGGGATTGGTTCTGGGACCAGTCTTGTTCAACATCTTCATCAACGACCTGGATGAGGGGACAGAGTGTACCCTCAGCAAGTTGGCTGATGACACCAAACTGGGAGGACTGGCTGATTCCCCAGAAGGCTGTGCTGCCATTCAGTGGGATCTCGACCGGCTTGAGAGTTGGGCAGAGAGAAGCTCATGAGTTTCAACAAAGGTAAGTACAGAGTCCTGCATCTGGAAAGGAACAACCCCATGCACCAGTACAGGCTGGGGGTTGAAATGCTGAAGAGCAGCTCTGCAGAGAGACACCTGGGAATCCTGATTGATAATAAGCTAAATATGAGCCAGCAATGTGCCCTCGTGGCCAAGAAGGCCAATGGCATCCTGGGATGCATCAAGAAGAGTGTGGCCAACAGGTCAAGGGAGGTTCTTCTCCCTCTCTGCTCTGCCCTGGTGAGGCCTCATCTGGAGTCCTGTGTCCAGTTCTGGGCTTCTCAGCTCAAGACGGACAGAGAACTTCTGGATAGAGTCCAGTGCAGGGCCACCAAGATGATCACGGGAATGGAACGTCTTTCATACGAGGAAAGGCTGCAGGAACTGCAGCTGTTTAGTCTAGAAAAGAGGAGGCTGAGGGGAGATCTTATTAATATTTACACGTATCTAAATGGTGCATATTAGGAGATTGGGACATCTCTTTTTTCTCTAGTGTCTGTTCATAGGACAAGGGGTAATGGGATGAAGCTGGAACAAAAAAAGTTCCATTTAAACAAAAGGAACTTTACTGTTCAGGTGAGGGAGCCTTGGCACAGGCTGCCCAGGAAGGGTATGGAGTCTTCATCTCTGGAGGTTTTTAAAACATGCCTGAACATGTTCCTGTGTGACCTGATCTAGGTGGACTTGCTTTAGCAAGGGGGTTGGACTAGATGATCTCTAGAGGTCCCTTCCAACCTCTACCATTGGGTGATTTCTACTAAAAAATACATTGTCTTTAATAATTATTTTCTTGGCTATTTTTAATAGTATCATATAGAGAATTTGTTTAGTCCCTCTAAAATACTTCATAGCTATGAAATATAACCCCTTAATTCTTCTGTTATTAGAAAAAAGTTAGGTGTAATTTTTTTTTTATTGTTAGCGCAGCTTTTGAAACCGTTCAGAAGGAATCATTGCTGAAAATTATGGGTTTAGCACCAAAGGAAAGAGCAGACTATAGGATTTGTTGATCCAAATTATGTTTTTACCAAATGCCTACCAGCTGCAGCATTCTCACCATAAGAATTTGTTTGTACTTAGTTTGTGCCCTTCTTTCTTTGAATGTGTTATTCAGGATGCATAATTTTTCATGAGAGGTTGGAAGAATACATAATTGAACTAGCAGCAACACATGCACCACTGCAGATTTTCACTGGGCTGAATGCTAAATCACAGAAGAACCTGGCTTACAAAATTCCACAGTGGTACTTGCATATGTGAAAACTGGTTGTTAACATGGAGTGGGCAGACAAACTTACAATGACCTGAAGTAGGACTCTTCTTTGCATTGATCCCCCAGACTACAAAAGTAAGATGCACAAAAGGATCTCCACAATTTAGTGCAGACCAAGAACTTATTTTCCCAACCTGTGACTACCCTTACCTATCCTTTGTCCTACTTGCTTCAAAAGAAAAAAAGTCTAGATTTACTTGCTGTATATTTAGAGAAAGCCTCATCCTGTTACTCAATTATTTTGTTTGTTTTTTTTTTTTACTCCTGAACAAGGCAACTGGAGTCTAAAAAAGACGTAGTAGTATTATTGTAGAAGCCTTTCTACAGCTTAGTCTGCATAAAGTGTCTCAATTTAAGATAAGTTCTAAGCTTATAAGGAAAGGTGGCAAGGGCATAATGAAGTTTGCTCCAGAACATGTAGGTCCATGTCCCAGGAATGGCTGAGACAGGGGATTAGCTTTTACAAAACAGTCTTGTGTCCCCTCAATTTTCAAATGAAATAAGGATTATTTTGCCTTCCAGGCAGCTGGGAAAGGTAAATCAGTCTGAAGCCAAAACCCAGGTCACCCAGCCCTTGTTTTATTCACGGCATGCAGTCTTCTTATGTTGAACCCTAGCACCTGAAACAGCTCTGGGTGGCTACTAGCTTTCAGAGTTGAATTGATTTGCACTGGGGTGGTCTTTCATCACTTGATTGGCTGCAGACCACTCTTCTTAGCAAGCCTCAGCCTTTCAGGGTTAAATCAAAACTGTTGTCTTCTCTATTTATTAAGGCAATGTAAACCACTCTCAGATGGGAGCATTGGATTCATACTCACTTCATTCCCAAAAAGAAACAAACATGAAAATATTTCAGCATGAGCAAGCCATGAAGCACAGAATAAGGAAGACAGATGATATTTAACATTTCATATAATATTTGCTCAATTTTACCATATTTACCTAAGTCTTATTAATGGCACAAGCAGCCCAGCTGACGCCACAGATTGAAATGGCTCAGTTACACATGTTGTGGAGACAAACTGGAATGAGGTGTCTTGCACAAACCCTCCATTAACATTCTGCCCTAAAACTTGGCTTTGTGCAACATCCCATTTAATTTAGTACAATACACTGCCAAATGAAAACTCCTAAACTGGGTCAGACAGTATTCCAAAATAATGTATGCCTGAAGTTCTTGGTTCTGTGGGGACTGTTGCAAAATTTGCAGAATATCTGCAACAGCCATCAGGCTGTCACAGCTCGTGTATAATCACAAAAAGGACAAGTTCAGTTTATGCAGATCTTGTGCTTGTATACACTGGTGCATGAGTTCAGTTTAATCCACATCCACTCTAGGTGACTTTGTTCTTCTGAAACATCTAGTCTAGTCAAGCCAGTCCTTTAGCTTACGTGATTAGCCAGTGACATTTCCCTCTTCCTTTGGGTTTGATATCACTGTTGACAAAAGCTTCCTGTTACGAATCACATCAGCCAGGATTGCTAGAAAACTCTGCTGTTATCAGATGTATGCCTGCAGTGTGTTCTAGAATGAAAGAGCAAACCCTAGGTAATCTGTTTAAGTACAGTAGCTCATTACTCAGTTTGTCAGGTTCTTGTTCGTTTTGTCCAAAGATGGAATGCCTAGAACAGAAGTAGACTGTATTTCACATGTATAGTGTTTCAGATCTATGAGTAAATTCAGGAAGATACTAACTATACAAATCCCTTTATGCTAAACACTTGGACCTGACTTTTCATAGGGAGGTACATCAAGTCTGATGTACTCAGGCAGGAGTGGCTCCTGGTCAGCTTATTCTAATAAAGGAGGCAAGTAATTTGGTGTTCCTGCGTTGGAGAGAAAATGCTGTCCACAGAGAGGAAGAAGTCTTCACCTTAACATCACCCACCTGGCTGCATCTGCTTCATACACCTTAATGATCTGTGGACAGATTTTTCTTGTCTTTGAGCTGTTCTTCATGGTATGGAGGGAGGGAGGGAAGGATAAACTACAACTTGCCAATCTTAAGGGTCACATCGGCTAGTGCTTAAGAATGACTACCCTCATCTATGACTTGTCCACCAGGGCAAGGAGGCAAAGCACCTGTTGGCAATGAAAGAAAATGGAAGAAGACAGGTGCAGGAAATATTTCCTTTATTTCTAGCTTGTGGACAGCTGGGGCAAATGAGGCCTGAGGAGCTCCGTCTCTGCCATGGTGAGGGCTAGCTGGATGCTGAGGGCCCTCATAGAGCTCTACTGCCTGACCTGGAGCTAGGCTACTGGTGTGGCAGTGAGAGCATCCCTGCCCCTGGTACCAGTGCCTACGTGGCCCCAGAGCATTGTTGGAGTGGTCAGCACATGATTTCTTTGCCTACAGCTGACTAAATTCCAACTGCCTTTTGTACCTGACAGATAGTGAATAATCACTTTATGCTTTTATGTTGCATGTATCCAGCTTGTGGTATCTGTTTGCACCCAGAGCTAGATGTCTGAACAAATGGACACAAAAAACGGAACATGTTTTACAATCACTGTGTGATCAACATAATTGGATGAATCATATGAAATTTTGTTTCTTCAGGAGCAGAATGCTCAGTCTGCAGAAGCAGGATTCTTGGGCACGTGGTTCTGTGAGCAGCAGGACCTGAGATCCCAAGTTTCTAGGAATATTTCTTGGTTATGACTTGCATGTTCTACCTCAACTATTCTTCTTCCTATATTCATGCAGATCTTCAATTATTTCCAGCTTTATCATTAATATGTCAATCTGAGAAAACAGTTTTGTTCCAAAAATAAAGGGGATATAAGCATTCCCTTGTAACTTAAAATCGTCACCTTAAAACCAGGATCCACCTACAAAGTTATCCCTGTTAAATTTAGTCCTTTACATCACAAGGATTTACGTTCACCCTTAGCAGGTGCTCCTGCAAGTGTAATAATATAATATGTAGTACTTCAACAAAACTTTGGAAGTATTTGTCAATTTAGGGGTGCAAAGAATGTGTCTGAGACCCCAGCCTTATGTGCAGGAAGCCTTATATGTTGATTGAGCTCTGGGGATTGCAGGAAGAGACACTTAAACCAAATGTGTCTGCTGGAGGCTGAGTAACTCTCGGGAAATTTGGAAAGACATTTCATTGTTCCCAGCTTAATGGCTCTGTAAGGATTTAAACTATGCCAAAAGAGGAAGAGAAAAGGTATATCAAATTAGGGAGATGAAAAGGAGGTTTCAAAAATCTTAAATGTACTTATTTTCAGTACCTTCAGAAAAAAAAAAAAAGCCAAAACAAACCAATGAAGAAGGTGACATGACACACTTCAGGTACCACAAATGCACTGTTATTTCTGCAATCACTAAAACTCTCAATTCCTCAAATTCAGGTTCTCAGATGAATTTATTTTTAAGCTAATTAAATTTCAGAAGGAAAGAAGTTTTTCCTGGTATTCTGGCAGAAGCAGCACTGCAGTTTCCTGCAAAAGACTACCTGCCACTTCAAGGCTGTAGCCATGTACAGCATGAACCCAAGACCATTCTTTCTTCTTTTTAGTGACACTCTGTAAAGTTTTATCCATCATGTAGGTCAATACCGTGAAAGAAGCGTACCATTTGCCAGCCCAAGGTCTGTAAATTGAGAAGTTATATTACATCATGTAAGAATATAAAATATTGATTGCTATAATAGAAGCTAGGATGACTGGTAGCACACTTAGAATGCAGTGCCTGATAGTATTATGTATGTAAAAGGTTCACATCCCCACATGATGCCAGTTATTAGAATAATCCCTTGAGAAAGCTTGTAAAGAAGTGAAAAAGCAGCCCATATAGCATTCAGGAGAATATAGTGTATTTCAAATCTGCAAGACTGTTCTGAGGAGAAGCTGTCTTTTATTTTTACACAGAGCTCCTGTTTATGCACCTTCATTATTTTCATAACCACATCTGGCTGCCAGTTAATATTTTACAACCAAATAAACAGAAGAAGATTGCACATTGTAGCCATGGAAGTGTTAGAGGTGAAAAGCTAATGTTGCTCCTTGCTTGCAGGCAAGGGCCTTTCCAGGCAGCCCTATGGATGGTAACTAAAGGCTGTATCTATACTACATTTCCCTGATGACTGCTTTTTTTGAATAGGTGTCTCAAAGGATGAGGCTGGCCTTGGCTTAATGAAATGGAAAGGATATGTCCTTCAATAGGTATTGACCATGAAACACTACCAGGAATCTTTGAAATAATGTTTTTGCTATACCTTCTTTCTCTGATTTGTTTTAATTTATGCAGTTGTCTTTCATTTATTGAATAGTTGGCAATTTAACCTATGAACGAGGTGATACTAGGGGTACATACCTACATTATGAGAAAAAACATCCAATATGTTTTATGTTTCTATGTGCTGCCACAGTTTTCACAATTTTCTTTCCTCACAGATAGTAAAAAAAAGCATAGGATCTGTGCTGCTAAGTCAGGGAAAGTGTTTGTAACCTCATCTCTGCCACCTACCACTGTTGACAGGTTTAGGAAAGATATGACGAGCTAATATAGCCAGAACAAAATTACCCTTAGCAGCCAGAGATTGTTTAAAACCCTGCAGCAAATGGTGGGTTTTTTCTTCTCCATCAACTCGCCATAGTTATCTAGTATGTGATTGTCATGGTTTAAACCCAGCTCTATCCCTGCCAAACCCACGACAATGATGTAGATGTCGCTGGTTTCAATATTCAATATTGTTTAATATGTTCACTTAAATGAAGTGTGGTGGTAGTTTTATCTTTGTGAAAATCTTGTGCTGCATTATTTCTGTCCTAGTGAATATTATCTGTTGACTCTTTCTGAGGCCATATATGGCCATTGTCCAAATCTTGTATTTCTAAGTAAAACAGTTACAGCCACAAGCCAGTAGAAACCCAAAAAGCCTGCCGAGACTTTGTATGTGTGCATATTAAACTATCATGATGAACTCAGAGGTAGCAGGTAGGAATCTAACCTGGTCAATTAATGGAAGAGCAGGACAGAGGCACTCAAATGAAGGAAATGACAGCTAACGCCACAAATGTCTCCTTCTGCCTTTCCCTCCTTTCTGTTCAAATGCCTGAAAGTTCTGTGGGTTTTTAGTTCTTGGAAACCTGTAAGATCTGCATTATTCCATTTTTAAAAAAAACTTTTGTGACAGTGGCGTGAGATCATGCAGGCTGCAGACTGTGCAGACTATATTTTCAAAAGAGCTGATTTTGAAACTACTTTTAAATATAATTAGTATGATTTGTTTGCATGTTAGTAGAGTCTTTATAGGACTTTTGGGACAAGAGGCACCATTACACCTTACCTTCATTAATGCTGCTTAACTGATCATCAAGCAGCTTCTGTCTCAAGTAGGTCAGTGTGGCTGAGAGATGTATTAGTAGTTCAGCCCTGAACTAGACTCTGAGAGCTACTAAATCTTGAGGAAGCTTCTTAAGTTGCTAATTTTTTCTGATGGTTGACAAGGAAAAAAATCCATCATCTAGTTTTAGTGTATCTAACTGTTGATATCTAGTACTTGTCCTCACTTTGCCTGCTTAGAGTTCAGAAACCACTGTGAGGATGTCATCTTTTAATCTTTTCTCTGTTGAAGTGAGTGGACTGCACTTTTTTGGCCTGTTTTCCTGTAAAGCATCTTCCTGAACCTGCATTAATCCTCAGAGCTTTTTCTGAGTGGTCCCTGGGCCACCAGCTGCTGTTCAACAATGGTTATCAGAGACTGTATAGTAGCCCTGCACTGTACCTACAGATCCCCTGATAACTGTGGGCAGTGGTATACCAGTTTTTCCACTTCTACTAAGCCTTCTCCTGGCCATACATCCAAATATATCATGGTGTCTGTGCTGAGAAGTCACATAGTTTATCTACTTTAACTCTAACCTCTTTGCCTGTGTTACTATTTTCCAAAACTAGCCAATTGTCACTATTATGTAAGCGTTTTTATGTTCCTGACTTTGAACTGCTGTGCAAGATAATTTGTGACCTCAGCTAACCTTGAAATTTACTCTGTGTTCAGCAGCTAAGCACTCTGGTTTTGGAGAATATGATCTCTATTCTCCTTTCAAGGACTTCAGACTTATTTGCAGATTTTAAATTTAAATGAAACTTTAAAAATTCACTGAGCATAAATATCCATTTCAAAATATGTCTGTTTAAAATTCAATGTAAAGTTATGATAGATTTAAGCAGGTTCTAGAAGCAATTTAAAAATTTGACTCAAACTTATTTTAATATTAAATGCATACAAAGACAATAAACTAGTGAGGTGGAAGAGAGTTAGTACATCATAAGCAAGCCCAGTGTAGGTTGGAAGGGCTCTTCTCTGTTGACCAAGGGATATGTGGGGCAAATAAATCACAGGTCATTCACCAAAAAAGCCTCAGTCAGTAATGTCAGCCTGAAGATCCAGATTTGGTGTCAGCCAGATTCCTGCTCCTAGCTTCCAAGCAGCTAGAGTGTCAGTTTCTGAATGCTTGACTTGAGACTACTGAAACACTTGCTGTGACTGATGGGAGCTGGTCCTGAATAGGTGGAGCATAATACTTCACATTTCTCATAGGGCACTGAGCATTTGTAGTTATTTTGCATCTGAATTTCTCAATACTCCAGGTCCAAGCTAAAAAAATGGGGGAAAGCCTCTACTCTCTTACTTAAACATTTTGAGCTTGCTAAATAGAAATGCAGTGATGAACGTCACTGTATTTTAAAATATCTTTTTTTCTAGGAGTCCTGCAAGGAATTTGAGGATTTTGGTTTCAGAATACTTCGAATAGCATGAAGTTAATGATTCAGGAGATCCCACACTGAATAACAAGGATGAAACAGCATATTGGATAGTTGCTCATTAACGTACAGAATCTCTTTCATGCAGTAAATGAAGAACAGATGCAATTATACTTAAAGACTATATCATAATTTAAAAGCATATGGTGGCTGAATGGAGTCTGTGCAAGAGACTTTGGAGTTCTTGAATGTATCTTTATTACTAAATTTAATGCAATTTTATATGGAGCTTACAGTTAGGTCTTTCACTGTGCTCAAACAACCAGTAAATGCTGTTTCAATCTCACTGTCTTCAAATGATTTCATCAAGTTATATGTGTTGAGAAAAGAACAAAAAATCTGACAAGAACTTTTTCATCTTTATATTAACAGATGTAGAACACACAGACATTTTGACAGGATAACTGTAAAATATTATTATTTTATTTACATGATAAAAAAGCTCAAAGTTTCCTAAAATATCCCCTTGCAAGAATTCAAACATCTTGTGCTTATCTTCAAAGGGAAATATGCAAAAGAATTATGTTTGAAGCAGAATAAAAACCAGTAAGTTGCCAAAAGCAAATTTACCTCCAAGGTTAAATCCCTTGCTTGCTCCAATCAGAAATTGCTGTTATTTTACATGTTTTCATATGGGCTCTTAGTCATAGTCCTGTTTGTTCTTTATGTTGAAGCAAAAAGGGATAATGGCTCTTTCTTTCCACAGACCTTGGGAGACACAAAGTTCCAGAAAGCAGAAGGAGAATTGCAAAATTCAAGTTTGTTTTTGTTGTTTGGCATCACAATTGAGGTTATGAAAGACCAGATAACCCACAGACATTTTTTAAAAAAAAGGGTCATTCAGGGGATCATTAGACTCAAAATGGACCACTTGAGATGTTTGTGATGTGGACCACTTGAGATGTGTTCACCATGCTCTGTGCTCTGTCATGTGCAGACACCCTCAGTACTGCTACTGCCATTGTCCTTGATGCCTCTTTAAAGAGTGCTCCCATCTCCAGTCTGGTCCTCTCCAGAAGCCCTCCTGGTCCCACTGGGAGTGAATTTCCTGTCACCTAAGACACTGCCCTGTGGGGCAGCCCCATGAGGATCCCATGAGAAGCTGCTGCAGGTCCCACTTCTCCCAGACACCTATGTAATGCCATGCCTCCACCAGTTCTCTTTCAACTGCATCAAAGAATCCCATAATCACAGAATGATAGGAGTTGGAAGGGACCTTTAGAGATCACCCAGTTCAACTCCCCTGCAGAAGCAGGTCCACATAGATCAGGTCACTCAGGCATGTGTCACTCTCACAGTAAAATATTTTTTTCTTATATATATTTTAATGGAATTTTTTGTGTTCCAGCTTCATCCCATTACCCCTTGTCCTGTCACTGGACACTACAGAAAAAAGGGATGACCCAACCTCCTGATATCCACCATTTAGATATTTGTAAATATTAATGAGATCCTCCCTCAGTCTCCTCCAGACTAAACAGCTCCAGTTCCTGCAGCCTTTCCTCATAAGGAAGATGTTCCAGTCCCCTGATAACCTTGATGGCCCTATGCTGGACTCTCTCCAGAAGTTCTCTGAACTTCTTGAGCTGGGGAGCCCAGAACTGGACACAGTTTATTATCAACCAGGACTCCCAGGCCTCTTTCTGCAGAGCTGTTCTCCAGCAGGTCAATCCCCAGCCTGTACTAGTGCATGGGGTTGTTCCTTCCCAGACGCAGGACTCTGCACTTGTCCTTGTTGAACCTCATGAGGTTCCTCTCTGCCCAACTCCCAAGCTGGTCGAGATCCCACTGAATGGCAGCACAGCCTTCTGGGGAATCAGCCAGTCCTCCCAGTTTGGTGTCATCAGTCAACTTGCTGAGGGTACACTCTGTCTCCTCATCCAGGTCGTTGGTGAAGATGTTGAACAAGAATGGCCCCAGAACCGATCCCTGTGGAGCTCTACTGGCCAAGGGCCTCCAACTCTATTCTGTGCCATTGATCACCATGCTCTGTGCTCTGTCATTCAGCTAGTTCTCAATCCACCTCACTGTCCACTCACTCAAGCCACATTACCTGAGCTTTCTGATGAGGATGTAATGGGAGACAGTGTCAAGAGCCTTGCTGAAGTCAACATCTGCTGCTCTCCTCTCATCTAGCTAGCCAGTTATGCCCTCATAGAAGGCTATCAGTTTAGTTAAACAGGATTTGTCCTTCGTGAATCCGTATGGACTCACTCTGATTACTATCTTTTCCTTCATATGTTTTGAGATGACATTCAGGATGAGTTGATCCATCACCTTTCCAGTGATGGAGGTGAGGCTGACAAGCCTGTAGTTTCCTGGGTCATCCTTCCTGCCTTCCAATCACGTCAGCCAGCTCCCTCGGCACTCTCAGATGCATCCCATCAGGTCTCATTGACTTATGAGTGTTAAGCTTGGCTAACAAGTCTTTAATCTCTTCCTCTTCCACTCAGGACAAGTCCTCTGCTGTCCAGGCCATTTTACTGTCCTTGCTGGACTGGGCTTCCCAAGAGCAGGCCTTAGATATAAAGACTGAAGCAAAGAAGGCATTCAGTAGTTTGGCTGTCTCTGCACTCTCTGTCACGAGGGCACTCTCTGTGTTCAGCAGCAGGCCCACATTCCTCCTAATCTTCCTTTTATTGCTGATGTACCTGAAAAATCCCTTCTTATTTTCCTTTACTTTCCTGATGAGGTGTAATTCTAAAAGGGCTTGCACCCTGATTGCACCCCTGAATGCTCTGATAAAGTTCCTATACTCTTCCCAAGAGGTCTGGCCCTGTTTCTACCTCTCATAGATGTCCTACCTCCTCCCTGAGTTGTCCTAGCAGCTCTTTGTTAATCTATGGAAGCTTCCTGCTGCTTTTCTACTTGGTGTCCAGTTTTGGGTCCCTCTCTACAAGAAGAACATTGAGATGCTGAAGAGGATACAGAGGTGAGCTACCAAGCTAGTAAAGGATTTGGAGCATGTCTCATATGAGCGATCTGGGGTTGTTTAACCTCGAGAAAAGAAGGCTTAGGGGAGACCTTATCACTGTCTACAACTACCTGAAAGGAGGTTGTAGCGAGTCAGGGGTTGATCTGTTCTCCCTTGTAACAAGCAATAGAACAAGAAGAAATGGCCTCAAATTGCAGCAAGGGAGGTTCAGGCTGGATATGAGGAGGAATTTCTTTACTGAAAGTGTTCTCAGGCATTGGAACGGGCTGCCCAGGGAGGTGGTGGAGTCACCATCCCTGGAGGTGTTCAAGAGACAGGTGTATGTTGTACTTAGGGAAATGGTCTAGTGGTTGATAGGACTATGAAAAAGGCTGAACTTGATCTTAAAGGTCTCTTCCAGCTGAAATAATTCTATGATTCTTTGAAGAGGCCAAAGTCATCTCGCTTGAAGTCCAGGGTTGCAACCTGTCTTGGTGCCTAGCTCCTTCCACACAGGATCTTGAGCTCTACCATCTCGTGGTTACTGCAGCTGAGGTTGCCTCCAACCTTCAAATCCCCAACCAGCACTCCTTATTTGTCAGCACCAAATCCAGCAGCACACTCCTCCTCATTGGTTCCTCAATCACCTGTGACAGGAAGTTGTCGTCAACAATCTGTAGGAACCTCCTGGACTGTGTGCGCTTGGCTGTGTGGCTTTGCCAGCAAATACCAGGGAGGTTGAAGTCCCCCAAGAGGACCAGGGACTGAGACTGTGAGGTAGCTCTCAACTATTCATAGAAGGCCCCATCCACTTCCTCCTCCTGATCAGGTGGCCTATAGTAAACTCCCACAACAGCATCACTTACCTTACCCTGCCCCTTAATTCTCACCCACAAGCATTTAGCCTGCCCCTTTTCCCCACCCAGGTAGAGCTTAATGCACACTAATTGTTCTCTCACATAGAGAACAACTCCACCTTCTCGCCTTGTCAGTCTGTCTGTCCTGAACAATACATAACCCTCCATGGCTGTGCTCCAGTCATGGCAGCTGTCCCACCATGTCTCTGTGACCGCAATGAGGTTGTAGCCCCACATCTGCACCCACATCTCCAGTTCCTCCTGCTTATTCCCCAGGCTGTGTGAGTTGGTGTGGAGGCAGCACAGGGGCTTACTCAAATACACAGATTTCCCTAGAGTGATGTAGGAGGATCCTGTCTGATTTGATACTCCCTTAGGGAGTATCCTTAGCCTTCTTCATCTCATCTTGATGTGGGGCTGAGGAGCGCTCATTGTTGCATTTCCTGCCCTGCCCTGTTTCCCTGTTAGATGGGATGGCTCATATTTTGCCATTTTGGCCCCAAGTCCTTCAGTTTAAAGCCCTCTTGATCTAGTTGGCCAATCTGTTCCCAAAGACACCAGTGTTTTTGTGAGAGAGGTATACTCCGTCCTGCTAGGAGTTAACTTGTGCAATTTTTGGATTAGTGACTTCCCTTTTTCCTCTGGTGGACAGGATGGAAGAGAAAATTGCTTGGCCCCCCCTACCCTTCACTTGTTCCCCTAAGGTTTTATAGTCCTCTTTGATTCTGATAATGTTCTGAGTCACTACATTGTCCATGTCCACGTGAAAGAGGAACAGGGGATAGTAGCCTGTGTCACTAACGAGACATGGCACTCTCTGACCTCCTGGCAGGCAGCACATTCTTCATGACTATGGGTTTAACAAATGAGTCTCTTGGTGCCTTTGAAAAGTGAGTCACTCACTATGGTCACCCATTGCTTCTTTTTATGGTGCCCACAGCCTGTTGTTAGTGGAGCAGCTGGTGGTGAATTGGTTGGTGAGTTTTCCCCTTCTGAACCTTGCACATCTATGTCCACCATCGTTAATACCTCATACTTACTTTTGACTGGCACACTGGAGGGAGAGTGTCCTGGTTTAGCCAGGAGCAGCTTTTGGCTTGGTAACAGGGGGAGCGGGTTGCAGTGAAGACCCTCCCCCGGCTCCTGGGTTCAGACCCACCTCCGGCCCGGCTGGGCCAATCTGGCGCCTCTGCGATCACTATTTAGGGGACGGGAATTTGAAATGCGAGTCGGGAGGTGGAGAGTGATACAAGATGGAGGCCACCACGCGGACCCTTCAGCCAGAGAGGGAGGAAGGAACGAGAAGCAGTAGACCGGAGACCCCTCTGCAAGCCGTGGCGAGAATACAAGCTGTGCCCCTGAAACCTATGGAGATTCGTGGCAAGACTGAGAGCCACCAACAGCTCCATGTGGGTGAGCCCGGACGGGCGAGGGACTGTGTGGGGAGATGGCCATGGCCCAGGCCGTGTTGGAGAGCCTGCGCGCCGCAGAGCAGCCCCACACGAGAGGCAGAGAGGAGCTGCAGCCTTTGGAATAAGTGGGCATCGGAGCAGCCCGTGCAAGTCTGCCATGCTTGTGAGTTACCCCACGGACTTGCAGGGAGGACTGGTGTGGAGTTCACCCGTCCTGAGGAGGGACAAACGGCAGAAGCTCTCGGAAACCGACTGACTGAACCCCCCACTGCCTGCCCCCCCCGAACCGTTCGGGGGGGGGGGCAAGGTAAAAACACCCGGATCAGGGCTCTGAACCCGGGAAGAGGGGAGGGGTGGCAAGAAGGTGTTCTTAAAAAGGCTGGTTGGACTCTCCATTGATGTATTACTCTGGGTTGTTTCATTTTGGTTATGTTTTGGTTGATTTTGCATTAAATTATTTTCTGTTTTCTTCCCCAAACCGAGTAGCCTGGTCTGTTTTGTCCTGAACCTTAAGCGGCAATTAAGCCCTCCCTGCCCTCGAGCAATCCTCAGCCTCTTCGGTACTCGAGGCTAATCGTGGCCTTTGTTCCCTGATGGGCCTAAACCACGACAGAGAGTTATGAAGGAGAGCCCTGCTTTTTTATTCATCACCAAGGTACAAGGCATTTCATTTTCAGTGGAGGCTGGCACCTGGTTGTGGAACCATCTATCAATCTCTAATATCATAGAGTCTACTAAGGGTTTCCCGCAGCTCTTTCACTTGATGCTGCAGCTCTTGATTTTGAAAGTAGCTATCACATATACCTGAGCAGCCTAAACATCCTAAACATTTTCAGTGCATCCTGCACTGGATGGAGAGCTAAGCTGATTACCCTCTCTGCAGTAGATCTTTCACTCCATCATGTAACCGGTCCAAGCAGATGACACATTGTCAGGGGTCATCATCACATCTGCCACACAGCCATCGGTCATTGCCCAGCAGGTAGAGAGCTGATAGACACCCAGGTACCTGCATCCTTGATCTCCCTGCAGCCTCTTGACCGCAGGCTTCATGGACGGTGCCAAGGGCTGCTGTGGGCAGCCTCCAGCCCTGTGCCTGGGCATACCTGTTCTGTGACCATCCAGAGATCCTCAAGCCTGTGCTGCCTTGGATGCACTGGGAGCTGATTTTTGAAGCCAAGCACTGGGAGATGACTATGGCAGAGGACCTCGTCATGTTCAGCCTGCACATCTTTGGCCTGAATGAGAAGGCCTTGGTCTGGCTGCTGGAGCACTTCTTGCAAGAGCATAAGACACTTATCTGCTGGCTCATTGACTTAATCCTGCTTTGATGCAACGAGGGGAGCCACTGATGGTTTCGGCAAGATGGCCTGGCAAGGCCTCTTTCCCATGTGGAGGCTGCCATGAGGCCTGGACCCATGCTCAGCAGGGCCTCTGCCCTGATCCAATTGCAATGGAGATGGGCCTTCTGGCCCTGCAGGGCTTATCTGTCCTGAGGAGAGCTCCATAGGGCTGTCCTCTCTGCTTACATATGGCCCCTTTGCTCTGTCTCAGCCGACATGTCATGGCACTCGAATCAGAGCCAAGGCACTTGACTCTGGGCCAGGCCGTGAGACATTCCACTCTGCGGAAAAGGGTGGAAAGGGCCAGGCCCATGGTTCTAGATTCAGGGCAAACAGGTCCTGCACAAGCAGAGAAAGAGGAAGATGCTGTTGCTGCCAAACACAGGCTTTGTTCTCATTCTTGAAGATCCAGCCTTGGTGCTTTTCTTTTTCTCTCCCAGCTTGGAAAAGACCTCTTTTCTGCAGTCAATCACTGTCAGTTCCCCAACACTCCTCACCATCACCATCTGTCTCCCCATTGCATGGTCTCTGCAGGATCTTCTCCAGCACTGCTGCCCTCTGCTGCCACTGAACCCTGCAGAGATGACAGTGAGGTGCAAAGTGTTTTCTACTCGAATAGACTACATTAGGATCCAAGGATTCCACTGTTAAACCTGGGGAGTTCCATGTTAGCTGATGATCCTTGCAGGGAAGGCACATTTCATTGCTGCTCATCACTCCTTTGAAAGGATTTCCTGTGAGTAGGAGGTCTTTCCTGGAGATCTGCCAGTTGGTCTCTCTCCAGTTTTCAAGGGTGCATTGGGTGCCCAGAGGGCAACCTCAGGCTGTGATCTCTCCTTGTCCAGTAATAGCTGGTGTTCCCAGGGAAAGCCCAGGTCTGCAGTCAGCCCTGTGCATTACAAATCTGCTCGTGCTAGATGGTAAAAGACAGTCCTAATGTCTCAGGAAAAGCTGAAACCAAAGATCAGGCACATCAGAGAGGCAGGAGGAGCACTTAAATCTCCTCCTAGTCTATTTTGGGATATGCACTTGAATAATCCTCACCAGTTGCAGCAGTTCCTGAATGACCTCTAAGTTCTTCTCCTTTTTACTATCAGCTGTTCTCGAAAGAGACTGCAAGCAGGCAGCCAGAATAATATCAATGTAATCCTCTATTGTAAAGCATGACTTTGTGACAGAGATTTAGGTTTTCTGCTCAAGTGTCACATTTTCTTATTTCCTATAAATCCCACCATCTTCATAGATTTTTATACTATCAGCCCAAAGCCATTGCATTCTCAACACCCATTCAGTGTATTTTTTCTTACACCGGCTTTTAATTATTTTAATTATTTTTCAGTTTATACCCTAGTAACTACTTGGTTCACTTCCTAAAATACTGTCTTCTTTACTCATTTTTTGACTCCCCACTTTGTTGTGGAGAGAGTAGCACAGTGAAACCTGTGCACATCGAATGTGTGAGCAATACCTTAACTTGAGGCAGTAGGGGGTGATAAGAACTTCAGTGTCTCTGATTGACTAGGAAGGACACTGCAGAAAGACTTTAGTTAATCTAGTAAACTGCTAGATCTGCTATCTGAGAAATAAACTCTATTGCAAATGCTTGATAACACATGTGAACAAATTTTGGAGATTTTGTGATGATTGTACTGCATAATAGAATATGCCCTGGCCCTGAGCAATATCCTGTAATCCTACCATATTACATTAAGCTGTCTCATGAGAGCAGAATTTATTTTACTATCAGTTAGCAGTCACTGTACCATCTGAGTTCTAAGCCATAAAACAACTGTATACAGTAAGAAAACAGCATCTTTTATTTGCAATGTACTGCAAACAGAGAATTGCTTCAATTTGCTCTAGCCTCAGTAAGAATTTTTTTTTTCAGGACTTATTGAAAGTATTTGTGTTTTGAAAAGGATTATTCAAGGTTACCACAGCTTTTGTAGGTCTATGGAATAACTTCCTCTATTTCACATAGCTCCAAAAATGACACATATATGCTTTCAAACACTTAAGACATGGATGTCCTTATTAAATACCCTGTCTTTTCCCTCTTACCATTCCTGCTGCATGTGTTTAATATTATTTTGTGATGGTGCTTCTTCTGACTGACTGATACAGAATTGCTGTTCTAATTTAATAGTAAATATAGGAAAGTCACGGATGCTGATTGTGACATTGCAGTGGTGTGCATTTGGAAGAGCAATGAAAAAGAGAAAAATCTTATTCATTTACAGATGACATCGTAATTATCTGTGATGAATAACGTGAGTGGGTGGAAAGATTCTATCCCCCATTTAGCAGCTACTTTAATACTACCATTGGGACAAGGAATCCCAGAGCAAACCAAATCTGATTCGGTGAAGGTGGAACTCACAAACAGGTTTGGAAGCAGAGGCTAGATGTTCCACTCAACCATCTGCAGCATTTCAGTACAGATATGCAATTTAGTGAAATGTGATCCATTCAGTCTAAAATTGACACTGATGATGCAATTACAGGCTTGATTACCATCTGACATTGAGGTAAATCACTGTCCTTTTTCCTGGTTTCCCTGTCAGCTCATCAACTGACCCCAGTGATTCACGCTTCTTACCTATGTAAATACAACTGAAAAAAAATGTGAGATTGAGTTAGAAAAGGTTAAAACTTGTGTGGCAATAGATGTAGCCTACCATGAGTCAGAAATTCTCCCTAGAATAATTTTGTTATTTTTATGATAAATGGGAGCCAATCATTCCCTCAAATGAAAAGATGAAAAGGGAAAAGATGCCAGAATTGTGTATTGTTTCGACATATGTGATAATATGTTGGCAGAGACCAACAGGAGCTCCCTGTGTTCACAAAGGCAAATTCAAGAGACTGTAGCCTTTGTATTTTCCTAAGATCACTACCTTTATCGGTCTATGGCACACACTGGTCCATCTGAGGTCAGACTATACCTGTTATGGATTACTTCCTCATTCTGTTGGTCTTTTGATAACCAGGGAATGGAAAACACTAGGTGAACGAATGCTGCAGTTCATTGATGTTTTGCTCTGATTATGATTCTGTGCTGAGAATGTCCCCAAAACCAAATAATTAGTGATGCTGATCGTTAGGTTCAGATACTGATACTAAGCATGCTAAGTCTCAGGATTATAGATCTTGGCAACCAAGAAAGGTTTCAGAAATACCTGCAACCTCATTTTTAGGTTGGTGAGGTTGGACATGTGTGAGGACAGACAATTAAAAATAGGGTCTGACAACTAAAACAAATGTGAAGGTTTGAGATCTCAGATGCAGCTGGCTAGCAATCTACCCAACACATTCAATACTGATAAACCCCACTTAGCATTTGCCATATAACATTGTTTTTCTACCTGATGTCTCTTTGTTTTTTCTCTTTTTAGTTAATATCATACATTCCTCACTGCCTGTTTTAAGTAAGTAGAAAGAAGGATTGGAGTGTGTATTTATTTAAGAAAGCAAATCTGGCTAGTTTTAAGACTGACCACTTTACATGCAAGAGAAACTAGAAGGAGAATGAATCTATAAACAGAAGCTGACATCCCTTGTACTGCAGCTGTGTGACTTTCTTCACTATCCTCTTCTGGAGATGATTTAGCGTCTTTCACCAAATCAGTTAATAAGACTCCTTCTGTGCAAGCACTGTGTTTTTAAATGTTGCTGAAATATTTTAGCATGTGCCCACCAGCACATTTCTTTGATTTTGAGGCTTTTATAAACATCAGTTTCCCTGCTGGCTCCTATTATTCTGTTCTTCAAGAACATTCACAGAAGCAGCATCATTTTAACTTGCCAAGGTGACGCATGGGCACAAACTGACGTACTAATTTGATGCAATAGCATATAGCCACAAATAACATCTTTGCAGGAGTTTATTAAGAAGGAAAAATTTAAATCATAGGAGCTTGCATTCAATGTGAAAGTTATCATATTATCACATGGACACAATGTTTATAGAGTATGTTACTTAATCTTTATGTTTCCTAGCCATGAATTGAAATTCAGTTCAATCCTTCCTGAGAGAGATTCCCTGTACAACAGAAAATAGACTGTATGAGAGGCAGACTTTCTATTTGTTGACACATTTTACAAGTTTAACAGAAAGTTTTGAAAATAACTCTCATGAAAAAAACCCCACACTTTTATGGTAATTGAAACAAGATGTCAACACTCTGAAAATAGATTTTTTAAGTGAGACTAATACAAAAACTATTTTCAAAATGAAAAAAACCCAAATTACTCTGTACTGGAGGTATCCAAAAGAATGTTAAAGTTTTTTTCCCTTCTTCTCTCTATGATAACATGATGTCAAAAATGAGTATTTCTGTAAAATGTTGCCATTCTAAGTAATGGGTAACTTCTGATGGGGAAAACTACTGCTGAAAACTTCTGATTATTTCTGAACAGCAGGGTCTGCAAATAAAAAGTGTTTGATTTGGGTGTGGTTCAGAGAGAAGATTTGGTCCAGCTTTTATTTTAGTAGTTAATTTACTTAATTTCTAGTTAATTCACATTAATTATCTCACTCAGCCTGCTCCAATGTAATACTGAATAGATCCATAGACCAAGTTTTGTTTGTCAATGCAATAAACTGGCTATAGTTTTTTGTATGCAGATGAGCTACATGCATTTAGGCAGGGGAGAATTACAACATCCTTCAATAATCAATAATATGCTACTGTTACATGAGCTATGCCACCTTGCCATTAGCTCAGTCGCACCAAAAGAAGCTCAGGGTAGTTCAGGGAATTGTTAATGGACTAAAAACTCTTTTCATGCAGTTCATTGGTTTGGACAGCTGGCCAATTTCAGCAATTATGAAGAGCTGATATAACTCATGGCTTGTTTGGAACCGTTTACTGGGAAGTAAATTCATAGTCTCAAGCCAAACGCTGGTGTGAAGTGCTACAGTAACACAGTCAACCAGACAAGCTGTGATACTCCAGCATCTTCAGCTAGGAGAGTTGCAAGCGGGCCAGGAGACCCACCTGTTGAATGAAGGGTCCTCCATAAAAACTGACTTGTTGGTGCTTCATTTCCTAGGGAGCTGCCACCAATGGGGCTGCCCTTGGAGTTGCACCTGCTGCAAGGCAACACTAGTGAAATCAGTGAAAGTAGTGAAACAGAGCTCCCTGTAGGAAATAAAAGCAAAGTGGGACCTGAGAGTCCTCCAAGAAAATACTTTGGTGGCTGTTCCACTCTGCCTTGCTTCCCTGAAGTGTGATAGAGGAAGTGTGGATACATCTTATGTCTGAACTTCGGTGCTCCAGAGGAAGTCTGACTGTTTTTCTCTGAATTTCACTTTCAACCAATGTTCAAATATGTGGAATCATTTATTTAATCATAGAACCATTTTGGTTGAAAAAGACCTTTAAGATCATTGAGTCCAAACACTAACCTGACACTGCCAAGCCCACCACTAAACCACATTGCTCAGCACCTCATCTGTGGATCTTTTAAATACCTCCTGGGATGGTGACTCTACCATCTCCCTGGGCAGCCTTTGCAGTGTTTAACAACCCTCTCAGTGAAAACATTCTTCCTAATCTCCAATCTAATCCTCTCTGGCACAATTTGAACCCATTGCTTCCTGTCCTATTGTTCATTACTTGGGAGACTGACCCCCATCTTGTTACCTCCTTTCAAGTAGCTGTAGAGAGTGATCATGTCTTCCTTCAGCCTCCTCCTTTCCAGACTAAACAACCCCACTTGCTTCAACATCTTCTCATCAGACGTGTGCTCCAGATCCTCTGCCAGCTTAGTTGCTGATCTCTGGACATGCTCCAGCACCTCAATGTCTTTATTGTAGTGAGGGATGTGAAACTGAACATGGTACTCAAGATGCAGCCTCACCAGCGCCGACTATGAGGGATGACTGCTTCCCTGCTTCTGCTGGCCACACTATTTCTGGCACAAGCCAGGATGCCATTGGTCTTCTTGGCCACTTGGGCACACTGTTTCACTTCCTTCCTTTTAAATTTTGGCTTTTAGACTTGGATTTTCTTCTTATTTTACATTCTCAGGAGTTGTGTAAAACGACTCTGTGACTATTACATGTGCTTGAGACAAGTGCATGGTTTCCTGCTTCCCATTTGTTCCAAGGTATGTGATGGGATATTGTTTTATTCATTTCTGCCAACAAAATTTCTAAGTAAGTAGTACTAATCCAAAAGGAAAGCCTAGAAAATTTCTGACTGAAAGGTAAAATGTGTAGAAAGTATAACTGAAAGCAAACATAACAAAAGCAGTTCAATACATAAACTTGTTTGTTGTGGTCATTGTAGGTTCATTAGTAAATGCAGTCCTACATCACATTCCTGGAGAACTCAGAGAAGTAATTAGAGATATAAGGTCATAGTTGTCTGTATATCTCACTTACAATGACCACAAAGGAATCCCTTGGAATATGACTGGTAATTAAATGATTAAATGAGTGCAGTGGTTTAGACCCTAGTAGGAACAAAGGATCACAAACAAAGGCCATAAGTACCAAGGGCCTTTGGAAACTCCTAAAGACAGGGAGGGCTCACTCACCACTTATGGTCCCAGACAAAACAGACAGGACTACTCAGCTTGGGGAAGAAAACAGAAATTAATTTAGTCTGCCAACAACCAAAAACATAAACACAAAACAACACAGAGTGGTACAATGATGAAGAGTACAACCAGCCCTTTAAGACCACCTTCTCCCCACCCCTCCCCTCTTCCCAGGCTCGGAGCACTGATTCTGGTGTTTTTTCTCCTCCCCCATGAATGGCTTAGGGGGGCAGGGAATGAGGGTTTCAGTCAGTCTGTTCCTTATGGCTCCTGCTGTTTGTCTCTCCTGAGGGCAGGCAGGCTCCAAGCTTGTCCTCCCTGCTCCTCTGCGGGGTCCCTCACACACCCGTCAGCCCTGCACAGGCTGCTCTGACCTGCGTTCATCCCAAAGGCTGCAGCTCCTCTCTGCCTCTCCTGTGGGTCTGCTCTGCAGCCCACAGGCTCTCCGGCACAGCCTGTGCCATGGCCGTCTCCTCACACAGTCTTCTGCCCATCCTAGCATACTCACCTGGAGCTGCTGGTGACTCTCAGTCCTGCCATGGCCCTCCATGGGTTGCAGGGGCACAGCTGTATTCTCACCATGGGTTGCAGAGAGGTCTCTGGTCTGACGCCCCTCCTTCCTTTCTTCTTCTCTGACTGTGGGATCTGCATGGTCGTCTCCATCTTGTACCACTCCTACACCTCCTCTTTCTCTGCAGATTTCCCCTCTTAAATAGTGATGGCACAGATGCCAGACTGACCCAGCCAGGCTGGAGGTGGGTCCACCTCAGAGCTGGGAGATGTTTTGAGAACTGCTTATGGGGACCAGCATTGCAGGCCCCTCCCCATTACCAAGCAAAAAGTGTCTCCACACAAACACATGACAATGAGGTAAAATAGTTCTCACCATCCTCTTTGCTGGAGATTTCGTGTTCTTAAGCACTTACATTATCCTCCTTTTTCTGTTTGCAGATGGTAGTATTATCCACCCTGGGTGCTATGTGGATATTGTCTTCACATTCCAGAAGGATGAAGGGACCCTTTTTGTCTGCCACAGAAACCTGCATCTGATCCTTCTTATTTATGAGCTAGGTGTGTGCAACAGAAGTTTCAGCCTGATTTCAAATGACTTCAGGGGAAGTCTGGGATTAGAATCTAAAGCAACCATTCAGGAGAAATGCATCTGAAGGGTCTTATTGTCAGAAAAATCTATTTGGTTCAGAAGTTGGAGCTCTAATGCTGTTTTCAGCAGGATAATCAATGAACTAGCCTTCACAAAGTACACTTCTTGGCCTGCTTAGCAGTAATATTTCTGGTGAACCGATTGCTGCAATGCTTTATTAACCTAGAGGTGAGTAATGGGTTTTCATTGGATGCTGTGGTTGCAGAATAAAATGACTTTTCTTTCTCTAATATTTGATTCTCTAATATTTGATTCTGATATTTGATGACACCAAACTGGGAGGACTGGCTGATTCCCCAGGAGGCTGTGCTGCCATTCAGTGGGATCTCGACCGGCTTGAGAGTTGGGCAGAGAAGAACCTCATGAGGTTCAACAAGGACAAGTGCAGAGTCCTGCATCTGGGGAGGAACAACCCTACACACAAGTACAGGCTGGGGGTCGAACTGCTGAAGAGCAGCTCTGCAGAGAGAGACCTGGGAGTCCTGGTTGATAATAAGCTAAATATGAGCCAGCAATGTGCCCTTGTGGCCAAGAAGGCCAATGGCATCCTGGGAGGTATCAAGAAGAGTGTGGCCAGCAGGTCAAGGGAGGTTCTTCTCCACTTCTGCTCTGCCCTGGTGAAGCTTCATCTGGAGTCCTGTGTCCAGTTCTGGGCTTCCCAGCTCAAGAGGGACAGGGAACTGCTGGATAGAGTCCAGTGCAGGGCCACCAAGATGATCAGGGGTATGGAGCATCTTTCATATGAGGAAAGATTGCGGGAACTGGGGCTGTTTGGTCTGGAGAAGAGGAGACTGAGGGGAGATCTTATTAACATTTATAAATATCTAAAGGGTGGGTGTCAGGAGATTGGGACATCCCTTTTTTCTATTGTAGCTAGCAACAGGACAAGGGGTAACGGGATGAAGCTGGAACACAAAAAGTTCCACTTAAACATAAGAAAAAACTATTTCACTGCCAGGGTGAGGGAGCAGTGGCACAGGCTGCCCAGAGGGGTTGTGGAGTCTCCTTCTTTGGAGGTCTTCAATACCCGCCTGGACATGTTCCTATGTGACTTGATCTATGTGGATCTGCTTCTGCAGGGCAGTTGAACTAGATGATCTGTAAAGGTCCCTTCCCTTCGAATCCCTACCATTCTATGATTCTATGATTCTATGATTTTATGATTCTATGATTCCTTTCTTCTGTCATCAAAAGATTATTTAAAAAGTTGTTCCAGCCACTAATGCAAATGCTGACAATAAAACTGCTTCCGCTGAGCATTGTCCCTCAAAACAAATTCTGAATCCTTCTCCATTCAACCTGTAGTTTGTATGGACTAAGGGGGCATAATTGGGCCTAAATTCCTCAATATAATCATTACATCTCTGAGCTTTTTAAAAATGTTATTTGTAGCCTAATACTTCAAGCTATGTTTCTACGCTGCCACACACAAACTTTCTGTTTCATGTGAATGTTAATTGTGTGGCTAATTCTCCATAAGAAATATGGCACATGCTTGTTTTTTAGTTTTCTGCAGTGATATTGCAGTAAAAATCGATGGGTAGATCTTGGAAGAAAGAATGTGGGGAAGCTGTGCTTGCTCTTTATTCTGTTGACACTATCTTTGTTATGACTCCATGGCTCTATAAGACTGCCTGAACAGGCTGGACCTGCTCTGGGGCAAATATTTCTTTAAATTGGTCTTTACTTTGTTTTCTTGCATCCCAAATTTAAGACAAGAGTTTCCAAATTAGTATGTAGAAGGAATGTAACTGTTTCTTGTCAAAATTATTTTTTGGAGGGAAAGTTTCTTCAGCTGTTGCAATGTCAGAGCTGCCCAAGGAGGGAAGTGAAATCATTGTGAAAGAAAGCAGTGCTGAATTAGGGAGAAAGGGCCTAGACAGAAAAGACAGTGTAAGAATCTACTGCAAAGTGCCACTAGCTCCATGGCCTTTAAAGGAAAATGTATTGCAAAATCAAGATGTTTCCTTTGATTTCTGCTTATAACACGTGCTTAAAAAAGCAAGCAAAAAAAAAAAAACCTAAAAGAAGCATAATTAGCAAACCACACAGAAGTTAGTACAAGCCTTGGAGAACAGATGTTTTTGGTCACTTTTTTAGTCTGATGGATTCAGCATCTGATGATTTGTATGAAAAACACTAAGAAACATGGCTTTAATTATTCAATTGTGCCTTTGATTTCTTTCCTCAACTGTTATTTGTTTATTTGTTCAAGCTATCATGACTCTGAGTCACTTGTAACGTGTGGAGCAGCACAGCTCTGAGCTGGCTGGCAGTAGTTCATAACTGGTTCCTTCTAAATGAAATCAGAACATGGCTATCCTGACCACGATGTTTGTCCTGTGAAATCTGCAGAAAACTAGCATTTTAGAGACTGTTTCTTATGCTATGCCCACTAACAGTGAAACAACCCAATATGTGGATTGAAGTACTCCTGGGGGAATATTACAGACCATCTTTGGTTTGGCTCTGTGGGACTTTTTGCTTAGCAAAGGTAATGGTTTCCCTCTTTCCTCATCAGTTGTAGCATCACTCATCTGCCACTTCTTGCTCCTTTTCTTCCTGTACCTTCTTCATGTATAGCACTTGGTCTCTCTCTGCCTGCAGGATATCTGTCCTCTGCATGCCTTGCTTCCCAAATTGCACCATGACAAACTGAGGGTCTTTGTCACAATGTCTTTGATGTTCTGTGTTCTGAGTAAAGAATACCTAACTTGCTAATAACTAGTTACTGAAGCAACAAATTAGGCATGCTTAATATAGCAAGGACACCAAGTAGTGTGATATCAGGAATCTTTTCTGTTGGAAAAAGGATTTATAGCTGGCACCTTTCAGAGTAATCCCTCCAGCAGGCAGGAGGATGATGGTTCATATGGTAGCAGGCCAGGTTTTCCTTTTAACTGCAGAGGACTGGAGTAATCCTTCCTTTTTGGTGGTAACCAGTCCCTTCAAATGCTGACTGTTGACAGTCAAGTAGTGGTTGTTACCACCAGAAATCCTGTCCTTGGATCTGGTGACAGCACTCACAGGAGGAGAAAACAGAACAGTTTCAGGCTCTAAATTTGTAAATGAGCACAAATACTTTAAAACTATAAGGGCAGTTGAAAACTATGGGGAGTGAAGCAAATTGGGAATTACTGGGGAGGAAAAGTTCGTTTTTGACTGCAGCATGTGTAGGGTGTGAGAAATTTCATTCTGTGTTCCTTCCTTCCTTTCTTTATGGGGGTGTTTTCTGCTAAAAAGACATGTTATCTCAACTGGAGATGAGGGACCAAAGGTGCTCTTCTAGGTGCTCTGGAAATAGTTGAAGGCTCAACACTTTCCACTGCTAAGAGATAATTATCAATTTCTGGCTTTCCACTGTGATGAAGCTTTGACCCTTTTTGATTGTTTAAGCTCTGAGTTTCATTTTGATTTTGCAAATCCCACAGAATAAATGGTGGGTGGTTTCTCACTCGGTAAAAGCTATGAAAGCCTGGTAGCTAAATAAGTGGCATTCCCACAAGGGAGAATATTCCCTTGCAGAGAATAGTTGAGATTTTTTGCACCTAGAGCTGTCATCTTGCTGACTGAGGAGCAGCTAGAGATGTCCCTACTGGCATCCTCTGCCATACTGCTTGCACAAAAATAGTGGTACATTTCCTTGCTAATGGTTTCATGAGGACTACACTGACGGGGACTTTTCTTAGCTTCATGTGGCATGACCATGGTGGAGGAGGCTTTTATCTCTGTTCTCCGTTCAGCTTAAAGTTTGAGGGACAGTCTTGGTGCAGGGAAAGGTGAAGGATGTTATGGAGATAGCAAAGCCTACCCTTTTCAGAGTGTAGATGAGTGATCCTTGCACTGACCTTTTAAAACGTTAACACTTCGTAGCCAGGGTTAGTGATGCAACCCTAGCTTGTGTTAAGTGTTGTTCCTAATTGTTGTTTCTAAGTGTTGTCCGTTCCTAATTTAACTTCGTCACTATCCCTTTGAATTATGTCAGTGTTTTTATTGTGCTATTACTGGTGGCAAGTTCAGAGACTAAACATTTTCCCAGAGATTTGCAACACTTTCCAGATTTTTGGGAGAAGTGCCTTACTAATGCATACATTAAAGCGTCAGAGGCGCAAGCATGTGAAAATGGATGTGTAATGGAAACAAAGCCAACATTATGATCGTATCTTTTCTTTCATTCTCTGAAAATTAGTGGCAAGCAAATAGAGGTGAAAAAGTTAAATTATGAGATACATTTTTCTCCATTTGGAAATATTGACTTTAGCACTTTATTGGGTGTCTGTGAGCAATGATATAATGTGGAATATAACCTGCCTATCTGAAAGGAAGAGGTGACAATGATGCAAAGAATAAGTCAGATAATTTATTTTTTAAAAATTACTGTAAGATTACATCTTTGTAATAAATCCACAATCACTCACTCCTTGGCTTGAGAAAGTAACACGGGTTCTGAAACATTTAAGTGATTTTTTCCTTTAGCTGGCAGAGCAAACTGGTTCTCATTAAACCTAAAAAGTCATAAGCTGAATCTGTTGAAATCAGTGGGAAGCTTTCTCGATTTTAGTTATGTACCAATTTCCTTCATAACACTTGTCACATTTTTTTTCTCCTCTTGCTTTATTCTGTTTTCAATATACATGTAGGAATAGAAGCAGAAATGGGGGAAACTTCTAAGAGGTACAGTATGGCTACTACGTGTTTTTGAAAGCTCTACCTTTCTTTTGAAACCTTAATTTATTTTCAGATGCCTCATATAAAAATTACCATTGTGTCATGATACTTCCTATTTTACATCTAAATTGTTGCATACAGACATTTGTGTCTTTCAAATAACAACATGTCTCTAATAACAGAGTCATAACTGGTCACATTTCAAACAACAATATTTTGATTTTATACACAAACAAGTATATCTTAGCTTCTCACAGCAATTTAAAAATTGCTGATTCTCTGTTTATAGACAGGGAAACTGAAACATGGAAGTGTCAAAGGGTTTGCCAGAGGGATTTATATTCACAGCAGGTCTGGAAATAAAATTTAAATTACCTGACTAAGCACTCTTTTGTTACCAAAATGTGTAAGTTTTCCTAGTTTTGAATGTTAATATTTCTAAACTGACATACAGAAGCCATTGCCAGAGAACACTGTGGTACTGGTAGTTCAGGACCAGCAAAGAAGAAATGCCATATCCTCTGGAAAAGACATTTACCAAATGAAAGGAGCTGGGATGAATTTTGGCTTCTAATGCAGTGTTTGGGAAGGTAGTAGAGCAGTTATTTTAATGTATTTCTTGTAAGATACTATCATTTCTTCTCCCATTCTCCCTCAAAACAATAACTTTGCATACCAATGGGAGCAGTGTAAACGTACAATATTTAGTTCTGTGTTAGTGAAATATCTGCAAGGATGGTATCTCTTGGTAGGCAGTACTGTCTGCTTAGCAGTTGTTTCTGAATGGTTGGGATTTGCTTTTTATTGTTTCTGTTTCCTCAACTTTTATTTTTTGTAATGCACATGAATGGCTGTTCTGTTTTCTCAGCTGACAAGTAGACCTGCTTGTCTCAGCTGCAAAACAGCAAACTGGGAGTAGGAGGTTTCTTGCAGCCTTGACATGGTCACTACATTGAATGTGATTTCTCTTTGGCTAATCTCCTCCTGGGGCAGAGGAACCCTTCCGGGCTGGCTGCAATGGCGGTATTGCAATGAGTGGTGGAGGTCTGAACCCTGGATCTCCGATGAGGAACAGCAGCCCTGGTAGCACCGGCAGTTGCAAGTAATGGAGGAGGCCCATTTTGTGGAAAAGACCTGTGGTAAGAGAAAGTCCACCAATTCAGAAAAGCGTTTTGCAAAAGGTGAAGAGACAGAGAGAATATATGAGCCATTCCCAGGTACGGACTGGCAAGACAAGAAACACATCCCAGCATCCTTGAGTCCCACTTCTGCATCCTTGGCTGCTGGCCTGTGCATATGCCCATGTCTGTGGGGTGAGGTGAGGTACTGGAGAACCTGTACCTGCCCCACATGCATGCAGCCAGCATGGCATGGGCGGACACAGTTGCTCAGCCTATGGCAAGAGCAAATACAAATTAAGATGTAAAGCGGCTATGGCAGGCCATTGAGAGACAAGAAAATCACACTTTGGCTCCTGGTTTTACAAAGATGCCATGAGATGCCCAGCAGACACAGGTGGACCTTTTGCTTGGGTACCCAATTGTTGTGCTCCACGCACAGGTAGGAGATGCCTATAGCGAGCATGTAAAACAGGCCTTACTTTTTACTTAGCTTTTTTTTCTTTTCTTAGAATATTAGAGGTTTTATGATTCATTTTCTTTAAATACCCAAACAAAATGAGTTAAACATCAGATGGAAATGTGTTTATTTCCGCTTTTCATGAGTACATGTGCATCCCTGTGCTCTTGTGCTCTCTCTTCCTCTCTCTCTCTTTTGTGTTCATATCCTTCCAGACAGTTCTTGTATTTGCAGCTTTCTTTAACAGGACCGTTTCATTCTTTCTAAAATTGAGACTTATAAAAGAAATAAATCTCACTATTGTTCTCTTGGGGTGCAGCTGTGTTAAACTGTAATCATGGGAATTGAAACAGGTTTCCTCTCACAATAACATTTATATTTGTTTCCTGACACTCTTTCCTAATAACATGAGTGTCTTCAGCTGACCAAGGGGGAAAAAAAGCCCTCTGCTGAGCAATTCTTAAAGCAAAATGATACTTGTGCAGCATAGAATAATTACTGCTGTATTACAGTAATTTTTGGTTTTTTTTGCACTGGAAAAGGATCCACTAGATCTCTTATTTCCAAGTTAATATTTCTATTTCCCCCTGCTTCTCCTCTGTATGAAGTTTCTCCTACTACAGAGACATGTGTTTGCTTTGAGGATGAATTAGGCTGGGCCTTACCACCTACCTTACCTGCATCTCTCTCTTTTTTACCCCAGTGATACTAAAGAGTAGATCTAAACATTTGAGAAAGAGGCAAAAAGTTTCTAAAGTCTCATGAGGGTGGAAAACCAGGGAACTTCCAGAATATTAAGGCACTTCCTCCAACTTCTGCAAGCAAGAATGAAATGAGTACCTTTGCATTTCAACTTTTCCATCTGTAAAGGTTACTGGAATAGTTAAATGGTATTATCTGTGTCTCCCTACTATGTCTGGACTCTTAGATAAAATATTTATCTAAATAGTAGTCTGATTTTCATCAGTGATATATACATAAACATGATACTCTCACTTCGGTGAACATATGCTAGAGATTGATACCTTAGTGGCTGAGAGATGTTGAGAGATGGCCTTATCCCATCTTAACAAACTGGTCTTTTCCTCTTTTTTTTTTTTTTTGACATGCCAATAAATAAATAATGTTTACAGAGCAGCCAAGATGTTACAAATAAAATAAAAATAGGAAGGAGGAGAGAGTTGTCTTCACTTTCTTTTTCATTTCAGAAGATGTTGCTATGGAAAGCAGTATCTGCTTTAGGTAAGCATCAAAAGCCTCACAGAATTTCTTTTTTTTTTGAGGTTAATATTTTTAAGTAGTAAACTCACTTTGTATATGAGGGAGACTTCCAAGTCCTTCAGGAAAGCCTGTATAAGTATATATAAACACAAAACAGTCCCATGTTGTTTCTGCATCTTCAATATCTGCCTTACAGCTGACACATCCCCGTCTATGCTTTAACGAAGACTAAAAGCACTGTGAGACCTTGTTATTATAACCTTTCCTTTAGCACAGGAGAGAGCCTGGATCTGGTACTGAGCAAGAAAAAAAAAATAGCCCCAACATGTGAGGATGCTTCTGGGGTTTTTTTTTGAGTTTTGTTTTTGTTGTTCTGGAGGGTTGGGGTTTTTTTGGTTGGTTTTTTTGTGGTTTTTTTTTTTCAAGGGGAGCAGGGTCATGAAAATGATAATCTGCAGGATGCAATACCTGGGTAAACTGCTTGTGTGGAAGTAGCTGCCAACAGGAAGAACATCTGTAAGGGGCTCTGTACTATCTCATCCTCACTGTGTCTCTGTTATTATACACAAAAGAGTACTTCTGGCAGAGTGCTGTCACAGACATTTGCTGAACATAAAATCTCCTTAGGGGCAGTGTAACAGATCCAGTCCGAGGATATCTAACCCGTCTGGTAAGTACCTGCAGAAGTGACTCAGAGCTGCTCTTCTCTCCCCTTTCTTCATGTCCACAGCTCTGTGGGAAGTTAACTGTTTCCAGTGGTTAGCAGAGTTATTCACAGTAAAATAGAAACATAGACTGTAGATGCTGCCCATAGTATTGTAGAATCATCAAATCATAGAATTATTGCATCATAGCATGGTTTAGGTTGGAAGGGACCTTCAAGATTATCTAGTTCCAACTCTTCTGCCATGGCAGGGACACTTTACTACACCAGGTTGCTCAAAGCCTCATCTAGCCTGGCCTTGAACAGTGACAGGGATGAGGTAGCCACAGACTCTCTGGGCAACCTGTGCCAGTGCCACACTAGCCCCACAGGGAAAAACTTCCTTCCTATACCTAATCTAAATCTGCCCACTTTCAGTTTGAATCCATTCCCCCTTGTCCTATCACTATGTGCCCTTGTGAAAAGTGCCTCTGCAGCTTTCTTGTAGTCTCCTTTAGGTGATGGAAGACTGCTCTAAGGTCTTCCCAGAGCTTTCTCTTCTCCAGGCTGAACAACTCTCTCAGCCTGTCCTCATGGGAAAGGAGCCTTCTGATCATCTTCATGGCCCTCCTCTGGACTCACTCAAATGGGTCCGTGTGCTTCTTATGTTGAAGGCCCCAAAGCTGGATGCAGTACTGCTGGTGGGGTCTTACCAGAGCAGAGCAGAGGGAGAAAATCTCCCTTGACCTGCTGGCTGTGCTTCTTTTGATACAATCCAGGATATGGTTGGCTTTCTGGGCTGCAAATGCACATTACTGGATTGTGTTGAGCTTCTTGTCAGTCAATACCCCCAAGTTCTTCTCCTCCGGACTGCTCCCAATCCATTCTCTGCCCAGCCCGTATTTATATGTGGGATAATGAATCCTTCCTTGTAATCTGACTAAATGAAAACCAGCAGGAAGGAAAATAAGAAAAGTGGAGTAACTTCAGGTCTGAAGAGGAGAGCAGCTGACCAGTCTTGAATCTCTATCCCACTGTTGATAGCTGCTTTATTTCTTGCTCCAAGATAGATGAAAATCTGGTAAAGATGGTTTAAGAGCATATTGGTCACATCCTTCTTGTTCAGCCTAAGAGGTGCACAGATTAAAGTGAGTATTCAAAGTACGGGGCAGCTGGAGAGAAAGCAGAGGCGGCAGCAGCTAGAAATAAAGCATTTTGGATCAATGGCTTTAGAAATGGGAGAGTAAAATACCACCATTGAAGCTGTAAGGGTTTATGTGGTAATAAAAGTGGTGAAGGATTGCAAAAGAAACATGAAACTGATGCAATGAAAGACGAGGGGAGTGAAGAAAGGAAAATTGTTCTGGTTAGAAAAAGTAACTTTTTTTCAGTAAATTTTGTTTCACTTAGAAGGGGATGGGAGGGCTGTTCTGCTGATGTCCATAGCAGCATCTGCCTACTGTATTCACAAGCATAGCTATTTATTTAAGCATAGTATTAAATGGATTTCAGAGCCTGACTTGAGGAGCCTTGGATGTCACCTTGCATGCTATGTAATATTTGCACTGCTCAGAAACAATTGTCAGCAATGCCATGCTGAAGGGCAATGCCATGCTGAAGAAAAACACCTGGCCGAGGAAATCATATGGCCTGGCTTCAAGTCTTTGTAGAGTTGCAGCTTACTATGAGGTCTTGGGAAAGATGTTTAATGTGCATTTAATGTATGTCAAGTCCGTCAGCATGACTAATTGTTTTCAGCATCTGTGAACTTCTGTGAGATCTATGTAGGAAAAGAACTTGGGAAGCTCGATGCATAATCCTAGCCAAAGTCATCCACACGTCTGGTGTGACTCACTCCTAACTTTCCCTTTCTCCTACCAGCCTGAAGCTATGTGCGTGGGCTTTGCCTGAGACGGAATTGTTTTCTAAAGTTTAAGGAGAAAAAAGTATAGCTACATGGCTACACCATGTTGAAATGTGACATGAGGGGAAGCAGGAAGAGCCCTAAACCAAACAAAATTGAGAAAATGAGTCCCAGAGAATTTATGTGAACATCTGGCTGTGTCAAAGCCACACAAGACCAAAGTCTGAATTGCTGATTGTAAGAAAGGATTTAATAAGTATAATGAGTGCCACTGATTGTCTGACTGAAAGATGGCCATGATTTAGCAAAAATGAACCTTTGAAAGTTATTATTTCAGTAGTTCCAACCATAGCAATGTTTTTAATCATGATTTACCAACTTTCCAGCAGAAGTTTGTATGCTTTGTTCATGTCTGGATGGCTAATTAGTCTCCATACTAAAAATACATCAAGATAAAACTGTTGACCATGCCTCCAAACAGCTTTTTGCTGCTGTTTTATCTTTGGCCCCAACCTTTCCAAAGCATAAGCGCAAGGTCACTTGAATTACAATTACCCAAATAAAGGCAAACAGATGCTTACAGGTTTACAAGAATGTTTGAATCATTAATTCATTATTCATTAGCTTGCTAATTATTGATTGCTCAACAAGAGAGAATGCACTCTCTACCTACGATACAAAGAAAATGTCTAATTTTAGCACTAAGATGATATCCTTCTTTCTCTCTTCAACCACTGAAGTGAAGTCACAGAAAAACAGCTTTATCTGACTTTAGCTTAAAATGAGAAGAAAAATTTTTGTCTAAAAGCCAAAATCTGACCTTGCATGCAAGAGCACAGCTCTTGAATTCATTTGGAGACTAACGTCTGTAACTTAAACCAGAATACAGCTCACCTAGTTCTGGTTAAAATTCAGTACTGCTGTGCCATGAAAGAAGGGATTATCACATTAAATCAGAGATGATCTCCTTCCCCAACACTGATTCAAAACTCAAAAAAAAGACCACCTTAAACTTTTGTGGAAAACTGTGTATTTTGAGCAGAACAATGGACTTATACTTAGCAAATCAAACTTGAAGAGGTGTTTCTTATGCTACTGGAAAAATATTTAATGGGAAATACTTTTCTGGTTAGACAAAGTGATTGCATAAATACTGATAAGAACAGCTTGTCTGTGAACTCTATAAATTGCTGCTCCATAGGTTTGCGCTGTCTATGCACTTGTCCTGTGAAGTGTCAATGCAAGCTACCCTGCGTGAAATGCAATCCATTGAATCTATCACTGGATCAATACCGGTTGTCAGCTCTTTTGATGTTCATCCATCTTGAGTCGGGGTGTTTTGCAAAACAGAGAACAAGTAAGCCAAAATAAAACATTAAAATGCCTTTTTTGTTGTTATTGTTGTGAGGTCTGTGCTGAAAAAAAGATGTACAACAGTTAAATATTTCCAGAAAGCTATGCTGAGTATGTTGCCAACATTTTTTCTGAAGTAAAAATGAAAATACTGTAGTGTTCTTTCCTTCTTAGAACTTTTTCTTCCCTCTGAAACTTCTCCGTGTCTGCAAAATACAACTCCAAGGATGAAGAAATGATCGGAGTTCAGTCTGCTTTATTTTTCTTTGCATATGTGTACTGGCAATGTAGTCAAAGGCAATTTATATAGAGCATATAGTGCAGGAGAAACTTCTGAAACTTTTAGCTGTGTAACAACGCAGCTAGAAACACTCATGAAATATATATGCTGGCAATGGGTAACATGTTCTGGATAATCTGAACCCCTGATGATGAAAGAAAACAGTAGCTTCACTGATTTTATTCCTCTGTAGATTTATATTGGTCTAATAAAAGGTAGAAGTTTGCCAAGTATTTAATGTTTAGTTGAGGCTGTTATGGTGCAGTAAGTACTGCAATGGCACTGTCTTGGAAGTAACTTGGATGGAAATAGAAAGCTATTTTAGTGAATGGTGTCAGAAGGCCACGTTGTGGGTCAGAATGCTGCTTTCATGGGAAGAATTCAGGAACTGAGAACTTCACCTTGGCCCAAGTGTTTCTCCAGACCGTTTCTCCACATTTAAAGAAGTTCTTTTTCTTTGTGCACTAAATCATCTTCACCATTTGACAGTGTACAACATTCAGATTTCATAGTCACTGACTAAAAGCTAGACTTACTTATCTCTACTGTAAAAATGTGGCAGCAGGAAAATTATTTTAGCTCTGTCCTCTGTGAAAATCAGTAGAGACTTGGCTTATATGAATGATACAAAGCTGGCTGGGTTTTGTACAAGAGCAAAGTTCAGTGACCCTACATTGTGTGTATAAAATTAGTGACTAGGTTCAGAATAAGGTTCAATTTAAGCATTCAAACCCATTAGCATTTTGTGATTTTTACCTGTCCACCACATGAAAAAGGCATGTTTGTTGTTTTCATGTTGTCCCTTTTAGGGTTGATTAGTCAGCAAGAAGCCTTTAGAAGATGGAAGTGAGTGAAGGTTACAAGGCCGGGTGGAGAGAATGAAATTGCTCAGTAATGCAGAGTTAATTTGGATGTATGTTGGAGAGAGACAGCAAAGTGTGAGACATCTGTATTGCCTGGGTGGGCAAATGCTGATGACATCAAGAAATCTCTGTAAGCACACCATAGCTTGCTGAGTCACTGAGCCAGAACACTGTAGCTCTGCTAAGTGTTGTGCACCACCCAAATGTATACAGGGCATGATTTCATGTGATTTATTGCACATGTTTCATATTCAGCAGATTATTAAGATGTCAAATTCAAATTAAAAAACAAAACAAAACAAAACAATGCACAGATGTTCTTTTAAAGCTACTTTTCAGGAGCTCTGTCACCCTTAGCAAAAAGCCACTGCCCAGCAAATGTTTCCTACTATTTGCAATAAAGCTGATATAAACAATTCTGTTTATGGGCATTTGAGAAGAACAACTGGCATGGTAGCAGAACACAAACTGATTAAATGATCAACATTCAATATTGACACCCTCTTGTTCTTTGTAGCTATTTAGTGGTATACATGCACAAAAACACACAGAGATACAGATATGTACTTATATATTGCTGACAGCTGGGAGTGTTCCAAGAGAAGTTAATTCCAGACTAGCTAAATAAATGTCATCTTTAAGCTTCTGCCAGTTTTTCTTCCCTCTATGTCAAACTATGTAGTTAAGGATGCTCATTTACCTGATTGATTGTTTTTCTTGAGACAAAACCAAAGTCTCAGGCTTGTTGAAAAGCTTTGTGCTTTGTGAATAATTTCAAAAGAACTACTTGATTAGACAGGACAGATTGCAGCCAAAACTACTTCTAAAAGGACCTGGACTGTGAGGGAAATGCAGACCCAAATTACCTGCAATCCAAATAGGAAAACATGTGAAAGGAATAAGCTTAGAAAGAAAAAGAAACTTTTCCACTGCTGTTAGGAGCAAAGTCCAGCCTCTCATCAGGAAAACTGCATCCTACTGATTTATGCCTGGCCAAAAGCACTCTGATTTTCAGCCAAAGTTAGAGCTAGTCTGGATTTTTCTGAGGCAACACATAATCTGTATGTTACACCGCAGTACAACATGATATACACCATCATATTAGTACTGCATATGTTTCCTTGCACATTGTTAGAACAGTGATTCTCAAACCATTCCTCATTAGGCAGGCACTGAACTCTCCATCCTAATGATTATTTTCATGCTGTTTCAGGAGTGACTGAAGTGCTTCAAACACCAGTAAGCAGATAAAGCACTTCTCATGTATGACAGTATGGTTACATGCATAATTTTGTACTGAAATGTTGTTACTGGATCCCAAATACTCCCATGTTTACAAACTTTTGTGCTCTTTATTTTAGGTAGTTTCCACTTACTAGAAAAGGAGAAGACTCTTCCCATGTGACCTACTCTAGGTCGCCTGCTCTGGCAAGGGTGTTGGACTAGAGGTCCCTTCCAACCCTTAAAATTCTGTGATTCTGTGATAGACAATATGTAAATTTTGTAGAAGCTTAGAAAATAAGTTTATAAAACATTTATAAAGTTTGGCTGCACAAGTTTCCCAGAGAAGTGGTGGAAACTCCATCCTGGCAGATCTTCAAAAGCCATCTGGACATGACCCTGGGCAATCCGCTCTAGATAGCCCTGCTTGAGCTGAGCAGTTGAACTAGATGATCTCCAGTGATCTCCTTCCAATTTCAGACATTCTGTGATACTGTGAAACTCACAGAGAAAACATATTAGGTCTGTCCTTCCTAAGAAGATAAGATATATAAAGGCAAAACAGACAGGAAGGCAAGGCAGAAAAAGGTTAAGTCAAGTGTAGTTTCATTTCTTTTTTATTTACAGAAGAATGTAATGATTTACTGAAGGTTACTACACAAAGCCCAAGCAATTCATAGCTGTGAACTTGGATTTCTTGAAACATCATGACAACAATCAGCTTCATTCTGTTTTCCTTAGCTGAAGATTTCATTTTCTGACAAAACAGTTTTACTATCCCACTTCCAGTTTTGGTTTCCTACTCAAATTAATCTCTGCTTACATGACCAAGAAAACATTTGACCTCATAAGATGATGGGCTCTTTTAACCAGCCACTGAAATTGAAACTGAATTCAGTGATGCTGTGAATATTAAGGAATGGGAAAAGACTCCTCACTGTCTCTATACAGAACCAGACTCAATTGTAATATATTTTCATAGACAGAAGTAGCTGTCTATAAAGGGGAAAAATGCAGCTGCAGACTTCAGTAATAATTCTGTTTTCAATGACTTTGAGATCTTCATTTTTCATTCCTCCTGCTGCATTTCTTTTAACTTAATGAGGACATTAAATACGTGATTCATGTGAGGTAGTAATTTCTTTTACAGAAGGTAAAGAATAACAAGGAGAACAATAGTAGCCAAAGGAATTAGAATGAGAATCTGGAAACCATGAAATGTGGTGTTTGTGTAAACCTGATATGAACAGATCCTTTAATCAGAAGTAAGGCATGAAAAATTCTGTTGTAAGCAGACACAAGAAAGCTATGTTTAAGCTCTTGCTCTTGAAAATTTTTCCCTAAAGCAGATTTGAAAAAGAAGAGGAGGGAATAACAAGTGATTCCATATGACTTTTTGTTGGAAATTACTTTTTTTTTTTTTCCCAAGACCATCTCTGCTGAAATCAATTTCCCCTAATGGAGCTGCCCCAACTACTGTTCTATATTAGAAGGCCAGGTGTTCTGCTTGGTCTGTTTTGAATAAAAGGCAGAGTATTTCTAAAAGACAATTTTTCATTTCTATTTTGTCATATTTATTTGGCCTATTCCTGTTTCAAATTGATGACTTAGCTAATCTAAAATTAAAAGGCTTATGCTGAGCACTCTTAGCTTTTGCTGTTTTATCCAGAATTTTAGAGAGATATTATCTTCCAAAGACAAAGTTCATGATTATAGCATTCAAAAGACATAGTCATGAGCAAGAAACTGATGGATTTCTCTTGGCTAAAGAAGCAAGTCAGGATTTTTATAATAGTTTTATGGTAGAAAGTACAGTTTGTACAAAACAACATTGCATCAAGAAGCTTTGTGTGAGATATAGTTTGCTGATATTTCACGTAAGGTCAGCCCAAGTGACTTTGTAATATTCTGATTTGTTCAAACAACCCCAAATATTTCTCTCCTATTAATTAAATTGGAATGTGTCTCCCTACTGTGGCAAGCTTGCTGCCTGGGAATCCCACTCTGTTCAGCTCTCATGAAGCAGTGTTGTCCTTAGCTGAGCTAACAGCCCAATACCATCTGACTGCACAGACAGCTTAAGAAATGTAATCTTAACCAAAAGGACCTTTGGGAACATCTAATAAACCACAATTCATGTGGTCAGTCACACAACAGGCCTACTACAGGGGGTGTCTGTGTGAGTCTCTGTGTCAGTAAGTGTCTTAGTAAGAGTAGCAAGAGGCAATCTCTATTTTTGATTTCTGCATTTTTAGTGACCTCTACATTGACACACATTTGCATAATACACTGGGAACAGAGGAGCAGTGTACAAACTAATTGTGTCACATTGCCTAGTGCTGATTAGGTAGAGCTGTACCCTTACTGGGATTATTGCTGTAGTAATTTCAATGCTATCTTCTTGAAGAAATGTTGGAGATAAGTTGCTTCCACTAAGGAAACTTTCTAGCCTTTAAAAAAAATTATGAAAGTCTATAAGATCACATTTATTCTGACTAGCTTTACCTTAAGTGATCAATTTCAATGTTACTCAGATGAGCACCAGAAATAGAGAAGCATTTGCCTTTCATCATTACATGACACAAAATACACACTTTTCAGTGAAATATAGTAATTTATTCCTGTTGTCGCAAAAGAAGTAGAAAATTACTCTAGGTGAAAAAGAAAGAGGAAAAAGAAGTAGAAAATTACTCTAGGTGAAAAAGAAAGAGGAAAAAGAAGTAGAAAATCACTCTAGATGGCTCTCTCAATAGTAGCACAAATCTACAGGCTGGCACAGGACATAGGAGGTTTAGCCAAATGAGGAATCTTTGCTTGCTGCCACTTTTGCAACGGATTTGTGAAAGACAGAGTTGGAAGGTGTCCATGGATTTCTCTGAACAACAAGAAAGAGGTGTGCTGCCATGCCTGTATCTAAACATCAATGGTATTTTCTTAGTGGTTCATGCAAGGAAAAATTATTGTCTGGTGGACTGACATCACAAGAAAGAATACGATGGAAAAGCTTGTGGGCTGAGATAGGGTCAAGGAGATCACCTATCAACTACAACTACATGCAAAACAAGCTTCACTTGGGAAAAATGAACATATTGCCAATTAAATGTAGAGAAAGATGGTGGGAAACAAAGATAGAAACTAAACCAATTTCCCTTCCACCCCCACAGGCTCAATTTCACTCCTTCACTCCCAACTTGTCTACCTCCACTACCTGAGTAGCACAGGAGGATGAGGAACAGGGTTTATGGTCAGTCCTTAACAGTTCCTTGCTGCTACTCCTTCTGCATCATACTGTTCCCCTGCTCCAGCATGAGGTCTCTTCCATGGAATACAGTGCTCCACAAATTGTGAGTCCTTCCTATGGGCTTCAGTTCTCCAAGAACTGCTTCAGTGTGGGCCTCTCTCAGGGCGTACAGTCCTTTAGGACAGACTGCTACAGTATGGATTGCCATGGGCTCACAGCTCCTGCCATCAAACCTGCTCCTGTGTGGACTCTTCTCCACAGGCAGCAATTTCTTTCAGGGCATGTCCAACGGTTGTGATGTGCTGTCTTCCATGGGCTGCAGTGTTGATAATTGCTCCAGGATGATCCTCCAGGGGCTGCAAGGGAACAAACTACTTCCCCATGTTCTTGACCACAGGCTGCAAGGGAACCTCCGCTCCAGCACAACTTGGAGCACCTCCTCCTGCTGCTGCCAACTCATGGCAGTGCATTGGCACAACTTGTTTGGCAGACAGGTTCATGCCTCTTTAAGACACCTTGAGCACAGAATCCTGCAACGATGGTTGTGAATTTCTCTTCAGACCTAAAAGGTGCTAGTGTCCTATGCCTCAGGTCACACTGTCTCTGCTCCTCATGTAAAACTGCTGTAGCTCTTGCTGGAAGGCCTTGGTTCTCAATATCATGACTTATGTCATGTGTTCATAATGCCCTACAGCTGTGTCTAATACTGTCAGACTGTTTTGTCCCAAGTGGCAGTAGAGATAAAGTGCATGAGCAGAGTAGTGGGTGGCATGCACAAATTAGGTTGTATGGTCTTGAGCTACCATAATGATACAGGAAATCAGTGAGCACTTAGTGTTCTGAGGTAGGTTCAGAAGCAGTGAGAAAGAGAATATTTCTCAGGTCATTGCATCAGCCAGATGGAGAGTTCTCACATCTCAAAATGCTATAGAATGAGAACAGTAGATAAGGATAATTCCTAGCGCTCCTGTGTTTTGCACTTGCTTATGAACCTGTCCAGCCTTGGTTTCTGAGCAAGTTTTATGTAAGGAAGTGAGAACCTTGGGATAATATGGATAACCAGCTCCCTGCTACCTGCACGTTCCCACAGCTCTGGGAGTCTTAACATAGCCACACAGGGCTGCAGAGCACTGACCGTGGGTGACTGAAAGGGAAATTTGCTTGTGAGAGAAAACCTATAATGAAGTAACTACTCCAGTGGGCAAGGGAAGAGATATGGATGTCATCTCTCTGGACTTCTGTAAGGCCTTTGACATGGTCCCTGACAACATCCTTCAGTTTAGACTGGCAAAATATGATTTTAATGGGTAGCCCAATTAGTGGATGAGGAGTTGGTTGGATGGTTATGTTCAGAAGGTAGTAGTCAAAGGCTAAATGTTTGGATGGAGATCAGTGTTCAGTGGTTTTCCTTAGTTGTCCATATTGGCACTGATTACTGTTTAATATCTTCATGAATGACACAGGCAGTAAAATTGAGTGCACCCTTGGCAAGATTGCAGTTCACACCAAGCAGAGTGGTGCAATTGATGCACCGGAGTGCTGTGATTCATCCAGAGGGACCTGGACAAGCTTGAGAAATGGGCCCGTGTGAACCTCATGTGATTCAAGTGCAAGACTGTGCATATGGGTCAGGGAAACTGCTGATATCAATACAAGTTGGGGGATGAAGAGAGTGAGAACAACCCTGTGGAGAAGGACTTGGGAATATTGGTGGATGAAAAGCTGGACGGGAATTGACAATGTGCTCTTACGCTCCAGAAAGCCATCTGTATCCTGGGCTGCACCAGAAGCAGAGTGGCGAGCAGGTTGACAGAGGTGATTCTCCCTCTTTGCTCTTCTCTGGTGAGACCCCATTTTGCATCTCAGGGGTTCTCAGCACAGGAAAGACATGAACCCGTTCAAGCAGGTTCAGAGATGGGACACAAAAAAGATTAGAGGGCTGAAGCATTTGTCCTGTGAAGACAGGCTGAGAGAGTTGGGATTGTGCAGCCTCAAGAAGAGAAGGCGCTGGGGAGACCTTAGAGCAGCCTTCCAGTACTTAAAGAAGGGTTTATAAGAAAGATGGAGACAAACTTTTTAGTAGGACCTGTTATGATAAGACAAAGGGGTAAGGGTTTTAAACTAAAAGAGGGCAGATTCAGCCTACAGTGAGTGTGGTGAAACACTGAAACAGGTTGTCCGGAGATGATGTAGATGCCCTGTCACTGGAAACATTCAAGGGCTCTGTGAGCAACCTGATCTAGTTGAAGATATCACTGCTCATTGCAAGCCAGGGTTGGACTAGATGATCTTTGGAGGTAACCTTCCAAATCCAACTGTTTTATGACTATGATTTCTTATACACATGTACATATGTGCAGACAGAATGTGGCTAAAATCATGTGGTCGATTAAACCAGATTATTTTCAGGTAGTGAAATTGTTTTCTTAATAGTGTCCCATAGTAAATCCAAGTACCTAGATTCTTTGAGATCATGTTCATGAAGACCAGCATGCATAAAGATCGGAGGCAGTTGGTTTATATAGCTAAATCCTATCTAACACTTTAAGAAGATGGGAGAGCATCAACTCTCTTAATAGAGAAAACAATGGGCAGTGAGAGGTGATTTCTTCCCTTGGTTTACTCCATTACTCTCTGGTTGTTTTAGGCTATGCCATTTATGCCATTAGGTTTATCATGGTTATCACTCCCCTGAATTCTCATCCTTTTTTTTAAACACTTGTTTCAGTCATTGCTTGTGCTAATGTTGCAGGCTGAGCTGCAGAGCTGAAAAAGGATTTATAAGGAAAGGACAGGTGTGATATTTCTAAAAGAATTTATTCAATCATCCTTAATATGTAACAGTCCAGAACAGTTTGCAGTCACATGCTATTTTAGAAGTTAGTTGCCATGAATTAGCTAGCATAAAGCAGAAATTGACTTTGCACTGCCAATATACAAAGCTGAAGGTTATCACTTGTTAAGAGAGAATAAATTCATGTCTATATGGGTGAAAGCCATCCCAGTAGCCCAGTCTACCTTCTAGACTCTTGTAATAGAAATGCACAAGACACAGAGAGCCTTGGTGCCCACATTACCATAAGACAAATAATAACCATTTAGTGGAATTCTATTATGTTACAGAAAATTATCTCATGGTAACTTGAACCACTAAGGTCATTAAAAAGAAATTCCTTGAAATATTAATCCATTTTTATGTTTATGTGTTGACTTAACTCAGATTAGAAGGTCAGATTGTACAGATCATTTTTCCTTTCTGTCTTAGTGAAAGAGGAAAGGCTTAATTTTCTCACTAATATTTTCAGGTGCATGACCTGATGGAATGGCAGCAGGCTGTCCAACACTCTCCTTAGCAGCACCTCAAAGTTATATTAATTTCATGGTCATTTCCTGTCCGCCATTTACTACTTTGTCTTTTCAGTTTCTCAGGCATAGCCCTCTCTAAAAGCAGGATGCTTGTAACTTTTTGGCTAAATGATGACTGTCTGTGGGTCTTTCTCGTGCCTCAATTGTAGCAGTGACACCAGGAATGTGAGACTGTGTTCAGGGACTGTAATTTCAGCTGTAAATACCTTTTACAGGTCAGACAGTTCCAAGTCCACTGGGATAAAGAAAAAGAGCTTAGATTGCAAATGCATTGAAGTAAAAAAAAATGTTTGTTTATTTCTGTCTGTCTAAGGCATTTCTCTAATGCTGCTTTCAGCTATGTATGATACACATGCAGCAGAGAAACATATTAATATCATAGAAGCAGGGCTTATAGTTATAGACAGCCATAAAGCAGAGCCACAATTTCAGAGACCTAATTCCTGATATAAGTAATGTGCACTAGAGAGTCTGGCTAAAGACATGTTAATTTCTTAGCAATAAGAATCCCCTTGAAGTTTATGGCCACCGCAGAAAACATAAAACAAAAGGCCTGCTGTATTTCTTGTCATTTCCCAGAATATAACAAAGCCTCACCATTTTCCCCCTCTTTAATCATTTGTACAGTGTGTTTTTTCTTCAGGGCTTGCTATGCTTTTTGGTCAGATACCAGTTTTTCTGCTTCAACTGCAGACTGACATTTGTGGGGCTACCCTTTCCGTCATTTAGAGACCACACAGACAGAACATTTGGATTTTTTTCCCCCTCTACAAAGGCCTTTTGCATGTGTAGAAATACATTGTGCATTTTAAGGAATCTCTTCTTCTGTATGCTTCATAGATGGGAGAGGATGAGTTAAAAAGGGATAGCTGAAAACTGAAACAGTCAAACACAAAAATGTCTTTGCTTGCCCGGAAAACATTCAAAAGAAAGAAGGGGTTTATTTCCAGGCTGAAATGACGTTCACACCTTGTTTGCTTGGAAATGTCTTGCTCTTTCAATGGCACATGTTGGTTCATAAACAACCATTAAAATTCTGAGCAGATCTGCATAGCTTGCAGGAAAACCTCTCAAAACAGCTGCAGCCTCCTTTCAGCAGATGGGAATTAGTAATAGCCTTTGTTCTACAGGCTTGTCCGTTTGCACCCAAAAACTGGGGCAAAAGCTGCTTTTCCCAGACCACCAGCACCCACAGGAGCCTGACCCTCCCCTGTTGTGTGAGCTGTGGGTCATGGATGAGTAGGGGACGGTGAGTTTGGCACAGACCTCTGCCTTTCCCCTCCCCCTTGTTGGCCCCTGCAGATAACAGCACTGAGTCTGGCTGATACAGTGAGTTACAGACTTACTCTCACCCCTTGCCTCACTCCTGCCTCTCCTTCCTTTCACTGTGGACAAACCCACTGGGGATGCTTTTGGTGCTTACAGTGTCTCCAGTAGATGAACACTTGGGACTGAGGGTATGACTTGGTGCGTGGTCCGAGTGCCACCATGGGCTTAGGGACTTCCAGCACAAGTTGATGACCCATCATCAGTTTGAATGGTAGCTCACCTCTGTTGGCAAAGAGCAGCTGAAAAGTCGCTTTATGTGAGCCCTGGGCATAGCGGCAACCCCCGGCCTGCCAGATTCAAATGACCTCTGTAGGTGCCTACACTGATGAGGAGCGTGGGACTGCACCGAGGGGGACTTCAGCTGGACTTCTCTCTCTTCAGACACAATTTATTGCTTTGACTGCAACAGGTCCAAATTTCAGACAAAACGTCTGTCTAGTCCCTTTACCCTATGCTTGATATTTTTGCACTGGAGTTTTTGCCTCTAACAGTGGGAGAATTTGTGGGAATGTCTCTTGCTCCCCAAAGCTGCACTTTATAAGGCCTTGAGGTTGCTGGTGGGCCATCTGCTCTAAGCTTGGCCACTGTCTGTGTCATCTGGGGCCACTAACATCCCTGCTGCCTGTGTCTTGCCAAGCATCCCAATGCCCTGGCCTTCTGTCCGCACACTCCTCACACACTGGGACCTGACCGTCCAAGCTGCCAGCCCCTTTGTGATGCCTCGAGGCAGCATTGCTCCCCAGAACCACTCAGCAGTGAAGCCAACAGGCAAGGTTGTGAGATGTGGAGAAAAAATGTTCTCAGTTGAGGGCGCTCATCTGTAGCCAGAGCTACTCGAGATGAGACCCAGCCAAAATCCTCAGGAAATCACAGCATGTCGCAAAACCCTCCAGTTCGCGGGATCTTTCCCATCCTCCCTGAACCAGAGGTTAGACAAGCACCCATTGAGTGAAGGCAGCGATTCGGGACAGCCTCATCCCGGGGATCTGCCACCGGCTGAGCTCCCTAGGGCAGAGCGGGGTCCATCCGCAGCAGCGGCACCGGTAGCTCCATCCCCAGCCACATCAGCAGCCCGCGCAGCAGCCGGTGCGGTGCCGTCACGGGGAGCGGTCACGGGGCACTGCCGTCACTCGCCGTTAGGGGGCGCTCCTCCGCCGTCTTTGGCCGGGGCGGCGCCCCTCGGCCCGCCCGTGCCCGCGCGCCGCCGCGCGCGCCGCCGCAGCCTGCCTTCTGGCCGGAGTGTCGGTCGCCGCCCGGTCGCCCCCCGGTTGCCTGTGTCGCGCCTGTTCGCAAGGAGAGCGACGTTCTCTTTTATGACTTCCTCAGGCATTAAATATGCCTCTACCACTGTGTTTAAAGCCTGGAAGAAGCGCTGAAATACCGTGATCAGGGCAGTGTTGCACTTCCCCCCTTCCTCAGCTTTAAAATATGGAGCGAGCATAACTCGATCAGCGACCAGAAGAAGCCACAGGATGCATTGGTGAATGCTAAGTTTTCTCTAGCATAAACAGCTGAGATCTCCTGAATTTCTTTTATATTTCCTTTTCATTAAAGAGGCGGGACACAGTTCATAATCCTTTTTCTTTTCTTTCTTTCTTTTTTTCCCTTTTTTAAAAATTTCAGTAATATCCTTGCATTATTTGGAATTGTTTAAACTCTGTTATTTTTATATACATGTTGATGATGTGTGTTTCAAAATCTTTTTATTCCGACTATTGCCAGATGCCCAACTGCACAATGATGTAACGGTCTTGCTCCCCTGTCTGTATGGAAGTGTTGCAGAGAAAAAAAGAAGAGATTTTCTGCATAGTAAAATCTCAAACAGATGGAATTTTATTTTCCTGTTCTCTTTACCTACCTGCGCTCTTATTTCTTCATACAAAAAAAAAATCCAGGGGATATGAAAATTAATGCCACATGTGTCTGCTCTTTATTTTCTCTCAGTCTGAGACAGAAGCAGGAAGGATACTTGTGCCATTTGATGACAGGTTGATTGAACTATCAACTTAAGAACAGTAAAATGCATTTTTATGTGACAATCTCTTTTAGCATCTAGAAATATATGTGTATTCACAACTAGCTAGGCTTGTATTCTCTATTAGATTTAGAAGGGAATACACAATACATTGCTTTCTGCTACTTGTGTTCGATCCTTTGTAATCAGCTATGGCAACTTGCAGAGTTTTGGGAATGCAAACTTTAGTTTCAGATTAAACCAGTTTTGCCTCATGGGTGTGAAGGCTGCTCCCAAGACAAGTCCTAGTTGTCCTCCAGATGCCAAAGTCAACCAGGGATCTGCAGGGGGGCAGTAAGCAATTCATGCTGATCACCATCAGCGACCATCTACTGCTGTTGCTCTTTTGTGATGACTCATATAATCAACTTGTTTGGTTCCATTTTATAGAGGGAACAAACATCACTTCAGTGGCAGAAAAAAAGGAAGCATAAGTGAACTGAAAATGTGCTTTCTAAAGGAAGAAAAAGTCAAGAGATTGTCTTTCAAGGACGACTGCTCTTCAGGTACACAGGGTGGGATCCAATCAAGTGTTGAAATTGAAGTGCACTCAAGATAAATTCAGGGTAAATTTCTATTAGGCCTCAACATTTTTTCTAAATATGTAGCTCTTAGTTACAGTTTAGGCACATCTGGTAGCTGCCTAAGCTGTAAGTTAGGAAGTAGCAGTCAGATAGAACCTGAATCCTTGAAAATTCCGTTACAAGATGCACTGTAAGTATGTACATGGTTTCCTTGTAATCAGTTTGCTAAAGAAAAAAAAATATATGAAAATGCAAAGAGAAGTTAATTTTCTTCTGAACAGGAAGATTAGTTTACTGGCGTACATATTGCTATTAATTTCATTGGGAAATTATTTATACAATGCTTGCAGTACAGGACATGTACTATATATAGCTTGTCAAGGACTTCTAATGGTGCAAACAGCTGCAAAATATCTGTTTGCTTTACTGGAAAAGACTGTTCACATTTTAGGGAAAAGTCCCAGAAAAAATGGTACCAAAGAGATGAAAGAAGGAAAAAGTGTATTCTCTGTATTTTCTGTTCTGACTTAAAACTAAATGAACAGTAAAATAGGTTAAAAAAGTTACACTCAAAAGAATTCTGTCCTAGAATGGAAAGTCCTGTAATTCGGGATCAAGAATAATAAAACCAAAATAACTGAAACTCCTGAATGATGGTTGGGAAATGAAGAAGCCCATGCAGATAGAGTAATTAGGCAGCTGATGATTTTAGAGAAAAGAGAACAGTTAAAGCAAAGTGATTTGCGCCCATCAGATACATGAGCATAAATAGAAAGGGTTTTATCAGTATGCTGGGGAAATAGCAGTACTTGGTAGAAAGTCCATCTGTTAATAAATTGGAATGGAGGTTAAATTAACAAACAGCATGGTTGAAACACTTAACACGCTTTTGCATTCATCTGGAGAAAAATAAGAGACAAAGTGGATGGAAAAAACCCACAGCAAATGCAAAAAAAGCTAGCGACTTAAAAAAAGGGGGAAAAAAAGAAAAAGAAGTGAAATACAGTACAAGAAATCTAAGCACATATGGGTCACCTGGATGACACACTTCCGTAGGTGTTAAAGATACTGTTTCCTGAATAATTTTCTGCAACTTACAACTATTTGAAAACTGTGGACAACTGTGGAAGTGCTGAAAGATGGGAGGAAAGGAAATACCACACTGCTTTTCTAAAACAGAGAGCAGACAAATTCTAGCAACAGTCACACTGGATCTATAGGTCCTAATCCTTACTGAAGTGAAGAGCCTGTAGTGATACCTCCTGATTGCTTTACTCTGTGTCTCTCTCAGCTTAAGGAAGCACCTCAGCCTCTCAAGCCCAAGTTTACCTTCAATGATACATAAGATTAGGTATAAGTGTTTACTTGGATCTACGCCCCTGAGAAGAAAATAATTTCTGAGTATTTCAACTCAAACTCTTGGCAATTGTAAAGGAACACGCAGACACACAGGAGATGCTGGAGAAAGAGATGAATGGGATATAAATACTGTTTCGCTTGATATTAAACATCCGGGATTAGCACAGCAAAATGCAGATGATCTGAAAAATCATAGAGTGAAAATATATTGGTGCAGTGCACCACAGTTTCAAGAGTAAAGCCAGAAATCTGCAGCATTATAAAAATATTGCAAAAATAAAAATAACCCTATTCCTCAGGCAGGATGCCATTGATTTTGTCTTTTGTATGCCGAATAAACTGGGGAGACACAAAAGAAATCATGAGATTCATTTTCTATTTTTAATATACAGCAATGAATTTTGGTCCTTAAAGTGCCCCAGCGGGTGTAGATGTAGATGTGGAATAAAGAGATGCATGGAAATTCAAAATGATGAACAGCTCAACAAAAACTTGCAATCTACTGGCATTATGAAGAATATCAGGATATTATTAATTGTGGTAATTTTTTCCTGTTTCTTCTCTGTTGGGAATGTAAATATACTCACTGCAGCTTTATTAAAGGATTTCATAAACTAAGTTTCATTAAAGGGAAGATCTGCAGCATTTCATCATGCCTCTAATGTCTCATTTGGACAGATCAGCTCCTTGATCTAAGCTTCTGATACTTGTGTAGCCCTGATTCAGGGAAGCATTTATATTCAGAAGCAGCCTTTAGTATCAGGCATAGACACAAGCGATTTTCTAAATGGGAAAGGCCTCAAAGACATATTTAAATTATTGCTTGGCTCAGGGTTTCCTTGTAGCCTTTTATGATGCTGTGAAACAGAGACAACTGCCATGATTACTGAGGTGTGAGCTGGGAACTGCAGCAATTTCATCTAGAAATGCCTCCTCTCTGAGCCTCTGACTGCCCTTGCAGAGCCTGATCCCAAGGTAAATGGGACTCTGCTTTTATGAGATTTACTCCTTTTTTTTCTTGATGAATTTGTGGTGCTTAAAAAACAAACAAACAAAAGCATCGCATGTACAAACCCTTTAGCTCAGCTGTTGAGTAGAAAGCAGTATCTGCAGGTCTGTCCCAGGAAAAATTATGTCATGTGGGAATAACACTATTTCATGGGAGAAGGCTTTTGTTCAGTAGTGCTCTGATCCCACAAAGTAACTCAAGTGAGGTCCACAGAGCAAAATTTTCCTGCCTGGAAATTCAAACTTCTGCTTCTTGAAACCAATAGGAAAACCTACTGAGACCACTGGTCCAAGATGCATTGTAAAAGCACTTACACTGGGTGAGATCAGGTATTTTCGCTTCTTATGATGACCCTTGAAAGACAATTTCTCCTGGGATCTGCTATTCTGCTTCTCATCATCTTTTGTGATTATTTTGTCCTTTAATTTTTGTCCATTGAGTTATAAAGTGTTTTGTGGGTTTTGTTGTTTTGTTTTTTTTTATGATTCGGTTTTGCATTTCACAGAAGCATAGTATTAGAGAAGGTTTAAAAAGACTTAAAAATTAGTTCCAAATGAAATCCATCCTCAGAAATTTGACTGTTAGAAAATGAGTACATAGTATAATGAGAGGAATGCTTTCTCATTAGTCAATTAGGTGGGAAAGCATTTCGCACAAAGTGTTTTTCAAATCTGCTCCCTATCTCAACCTCTGCCTGTGCTTTTCTCTGAAACACTGCTTCTCAGTGTTATTTTTTAACACTTGGTGTGCTTCACCTGCCTTAGCTGTTTAGATTGTAAGCTTTGATGGCCAGAAATTGTCTAGGTTGCTTGTCTTAAAATTATTGCACAGGTATCAACTCTCTTGTTTCATTCAGAATAGCTGAGAGGAAACTTAACTGAGACTGCTTTTAAAATTGCCTGTCTCAGGTATCTTTACACTGCTAACATTGAACTTTCAGTGGAGGTGTTGTTCCAAAGAAAGTCAGTCAATATTTTTACTTACCTGGCATGGGGCAAATGAAATATTTAGCATAAAAAAAATCTACTAACCTACATCAACTGTCCTACCTTTTACAGTTATACTTCTGCACATGGTGGCCCTTTCTGGTGGTACCAGAACAGAAGCTCAAACTACCCTTGGATCTCTTGATCTCTTGGGCCACAGATAAGATCTATGAGGACAGATGATCACGTAGTGAAAGCCCCTTGTGGTTTATTGTTCCTAAATTAACACTTGCTGCCCACAGAGGGCTTGTGGCACTTGTGCAGTGCCTTAACTCGAGCAACTGGTGGTGGACATGGAGGCCTTGCCTCCAGAGCACAGGATTTATCCCCGACCAGCTGGTCAGTGCTGAAAGTTGCAGTGTCCTGATTTCCACTGATGCCTGCAAGCAATCTCTTCTCTCCTGGGTTAGCACTGCAGTTCAGGAGAAGGCAGACAGTGCCCTGAAGCAGCTCGGGCTGGCATCTGCCAAGGACCACCCCAAGGTGGGGAAGCGTGGCCTGCTTTAGGACACAGGACAAGAGAGGGACACCCATGTCAAGCTTGTGGGGCCACCCTCCTGCTGAAGCCTAGAAGCCTACAAGGGAGGGATGCAAGGCCCCAGTGCATAGGAAGGAGGGAGCACTTCCATTTCTATCTATTCTTTCAGTTTTCTGTTCTCTTTCCATCTCTTTTTCTCCTCGAAGTGTTTCTCCCTCAGCCCCCACAACACCACAGGAAACTTCACCCACTCTACCTATTTTTGCGTGCTGGCATGTGGGCAGGTATACCTGCCCTGCGTGCCTTAGCTCAGTGCTGCATCACGGAGCAAGCACTTTTGTTCGGAGTTCTTTTTAAAGCTATTAAAATTTATATATATAAAAAAGAAACACGCACCCTGAAGCCTGAATAGCGGCATTTCTATCATCTGTTGTCATGACACACAGCTGACGTGGGAACACGGCAGTAAGGCTGACTGCTAGATGGGTTTAATTTTGGTGCAGAAATTTGCTAGAGAAGCTTTCAAAAATATCTCCGGGTGGGAGGAAAACAGGTGGGTGCTGGTTATGTGTATGAAGCAGGAGGAAATAGTTGTCAATCTTACCTAAGCATTACTCCACTTCCATCAGCCCTTTGGTACCCTCTCTACTTGATGGGGGAAATAAATGATACTGTCTCTCTGCTCCTCTCTCCTGGAGAATGTCATAGTGAGCCACAGAGTGTAGGGAGACTGAGCACAGGATGACTGAACAGGGTCTTGGTCAAGACACATCCTGCCCACACAGTCTTGGTAAAGATGTTCCTATGGGAAGGCGATCTCGGTATCACCCACTGAAGCCAGGCAATGGTGAGACCCACCTGGGAGAGACTTCTGGGCCAGTATTGTCTAAAATGACAACTGACATTGGTGCCGAGTGGTGAGTAGTGTATGACCTGTAGGGACTCCTGGACTAAATATAATTTCTGTGGTGGTTGATGTAGGTGAGCTGGTGGACTTGGTAGCCCAAGTGGTCCATTCAGCCCTACGTTTCTATGCCTCATACACACACACCTTTGTTTCAAAAATGTCTTATTTTTCCCTGCCAGTATCCCAAGGTAAGTGAGACCTAACGCTGTTTTTGAGACAATCCTGAGCAGTCACAGCTTCTGCTGATATGAAAGAGTGTAGGTGTTCAGAAATATTCTCTAAAAATCACTGCTAACCCGTTTGAAGCTCATTTTCTTCTGCATCTACCCTGTATTAGTACATTTCTCATCCTCTGTTAGTCATCTTGACTAATGTCTTTACTCATCTATACTAGTTTACTCATTTCAATACTTTCCTAGATCACAGGAACATTTTGTGACATAATGAAGTAATCGTTTAGAAGCTCAGAGGTCACTGAATAAAAAGTGTTGTGTTTTATAAGAGCAAAATACTATGATTGCACAACTGAAAAACATAATTCAGTGTAGACACTTTCTTTCTCTTCCACATTTGCTATTTGGACAGCTGCAGTAACGATGACAGCAAAACCGGAACTGAAGACTCAGACAACCAGCCCTGAGACATTTGAGAGAGGACATCCACACTGCTGCAGGTTGATTATGTGGACTGAGATGGGGCAGAGGAAGAAGAGGAAGCACTTGGAGAGAAGGTGTACTGGAACAGAAGGGCATGTAAGTTTGTATGAGCAGAGTAATTCAGAGCTCCTGTCGTGGAGTAAGGCTTGTACCTAACATAGTCATGAAGCCGTGGGAACCATAAAATTTTATTTTAACCCATTTTCATTGTGTTTCAACTTGGTCTGAAAATCTGGCTTTTCTCATACCTACTGCTGTTTTACCAATACATGAAATATTTTATTTGAAATTTCCCTTTTAGGGATCTGAAATGAGAATCCTTGATGAGTGGAAAATTTGATAGCAATGTATCCTTTGCATCTTTACTTTGCTTTTTTGTTTTAGTGCCCTCTCTTTGTGTTCCTCTGATTCTCCTGCTGCTTTCTGTTTCCAGACCCTACTCTGAATATCTCATAATCTGCTCAATAAAAATTGAATAGTTTCCGCTTAGAATTCTAAAAATGGTTTGCTATTTTCAGAAAGTGACAGCACCAATATTATCATCAGTCTCTTATGCAAATTGCCGCCCTGTTGCTACTTACCAAAGTATGTCACATCTCTTTGAAGTCAGGCTCCATACTCTTCTACTCAGATGCCCTGGGACTCCTGACCTTCCCACTAGAGGTGCCCAAACCACTGGCATTCACTTTGCTGCTGGCCTTAGTAGATAACAATTATGTAAGAGCTATGAGCTGTTGTCCACTGTTCTTATCAAACCCCTCCAAAGTATGTCTCTCTGGTTCAGTCCACCAGAAGACAGCATGCTATGCCATTCTCCTGGCAAAAGTCTTCAGCGTGAACCTTAAAAGCAAATTTGTGTTTGATGGGTGATATTAGGTATACAAGGTGAAACTTGGACTGGCTACATCGCATGCTACCCTCCCTTTTGCACATGTAGAGAAAAAAGAGAACGTGGATGGTTTGTCTGAATTCTCATCACACTTCTTTTTTTCTTTTCTTTCTTTCTCATTTAAATTCTAGAGGGCTGTGAAAAAAAGAAAAATCAGTTCTGAGCTTGTCATTGGGGAAACAAAACCATCTGGGAAAAATATAAGCTCTGTCTGTAGGGGCAATCTAGCTTCTCATGCTAAACAAAGACATTGATTTTCCCTTCCTAGTTATCCCACTTCACATAATTTTTTCAAGCCACCTTCCGAAGCCAGCCTGGAATAGCATTCTTCCTACATAAACAACTCTGTCTTTAGTAGAAAAGTTGCTTTCCTTTATGTGAATAGCAGCCATGCACTTTCAGTCAGAATACCCTAAACAAGAAAGGACTCAATTACATTTTTAAGCAGCATGTTTTCTTTTTAGACTCTCCGCTGCCTGCTCCAAAGTGAAGACAAAATGACTGCCTGTCTGAAGATGGCAGATGTTTCAGAGATGTAAATGTTCACCGCCCCTGAATCAAGGCCCCAGCATAGCTGAATACAGTACTGTATAAAGACAATATTGACTGTGTTTGTTTGCTTTTTATGTAGGGGGTTGAAAATGCTGGTGCTGTTTAAACACCTCTTTAGAGTCATTACAAGATATTGTGCAAATATAGTAATTTTTCCCTCGTAAGCAGGCATGAAAGACACATTTGCTTATCAGAATGAAACAGTTCCAGGGGAGGCCTTGATGTCTGTCAGGTGAATCATCGAATCTCCGGATTTAATGTATTGAACTGGGTAGATAAGTCACTTTTTAGAGATGTCTAAATATATATTTCCCTGAGAGATTTTCCAGTGTCTAAGGTAAATAAATCATGCTTATGTAAAGATTGAGGTTTTGTTTAAAACATACAATTACCTGAATAAATAATTGTAGTATAACCACATAGTGCACACACCAAACATACTTAATTCCATACATTCTTCCCTGGAAAACTGCGTATTGCCAAGTTGCATCAGCCATTTAGGATTCAATAATCTTACATTTCCGTCCTCCCACTTAGGAGAAAAAGAAAAGCAGAAATAAAACAGATACAAATTTCACACTCTGGAATGTTTATAACCTGACAAAAAGCAGGAAATTAAAAAGCAAATCCAACCCTGTGTCCTCAGTTCACTCATTTGTGCTTTTTCTTATTATCATGCAGAAGAGTACAGTAATTTCTGCTGTGGATCTTTGCAACACTAAGCTTCCCTGCTGTATTTTCAAGATGACTTATTCTGGCTGTTAGTTACATCTAGAACTGTTATGGTAGGTCATCTAGTTCATCTCTGCCAAGATGCAATTAATCTCTGCTGCACATTTGTGAGGACTTTTCCCCTCTAATGTAAGTGTCCTGTGTGCTTTGTCTTTGCTTTACCACCGAACTATTTTTCAATCTAGTAATATGTTAAAAGAATCAGATTTAATCAGGATCTTTCCCCTAACATCATTAATTTTGCACTGAAAAGAGTGTTTGCTATTTCCCTACAGCTGCACTATGTCCTTTGCTGTATTTTCCTTCCCAAAAGCTTTCGTCTGGAAGTATTGCCCCCTTCTGTGACTCTTTGGAGCTGAGCAAGGAGCACTGCCAAACCTTTGGCTTCCCTTTTGGGATGGGGTCTTTACCCCAGATTCCTCTTGCAGGGCTGTTGTGCTTTGCCACCTGCTTGGAAGTACTGTGTCTTTAGTTTGGCTGCCTGGCCAGGCTCCCTCTCATTGCAGCATCAGTAGGCCTAGTGTTAAAACTCAGCCAAGACCCATTCAGAAAGTGGTTTAAGTGCAGACACCATCTATCCATTTCCAAGTTCCTACCTTGGAAATCCTGCCCCAATTTGAAAACCTTCCTGGTAACTTGAGCTGAAAATATGCCACAGGTGTTTGTCCCCTTGTATTTTCTCTGAAAACCATCCAGACACTTTGGCCTTTAGAGTCCCTCCCCAGAGCAGGTCACATGAAAGACTCAAAATGGCTTTATTTTCTCTATCATGCCTACTCAGCCTCAACAGCATCGTCACTGCCTGACCTGGGCTCTTCAGATGAAATACATGTGTTGTGCCTTGGCTGTGATAAATGCTGGTAGTGCTTTCTCATCTATGTGAAGCTGTGGGCACTGAGTGAGGCACAGGTGCTCTGCAGAGATCAAGTGTGGCAGACTCACATATGGCTGTGTCACAGCCAGCCCATTTTGATGTGTAAACTTTTAGCCAGGCCACTTCTTTCTCAATTAAGCAAGCGATTTGCCAGCGTGCTCTCTGTCAGTGATTTTTACCCCTATACTTAATTTTTGCTAAGGGAGGGAGGGACAAGAGAAGGAAGATGCTGAGAATATATTTTTAGAACTTTTATTTTCATTGATATATAGTATGTAAATGATGAAAAGCACTAGTGGGAATGTGTTTATTAAAAGTAAGTAGAAGCATGACTTTGTACAGCTGATTGCCAAGAAAAAGGTGATAGCATATCGCTATAGAGTCTACTCTTCTGTTATGAAGCTGGGAATAAACTGTAACATCTCCTAACAGCCTTTGACATTTCCTTCATTTTATTTTCCTTACTTTTAACTGTGATGTGAAACTGAGCCTTCAAGGAACTGCTTATTAGCCTTGCTAAGTGTATTGCTCATGGCAATTCTGCACAGTCCGCAGGACTGACCCAGGAACACGCTTTTTTTGGAGACTGCAATTAAGTTGTGGTTCCTACATCCTACCTGTTTCTGAAAACAAGTATCTGGAGCTCAGATCCTCCATTGGCTTATATTTGTAGGGAATTTTGCTTAGTAGATGCCTTGATGTCCTTGATATTACAAATATCTAAATTCTAGAGCACAAATATTTATGTTGTTGTTAGTAGTGTAATGAGGAAAGAAAATGAAAATAACTGAATTACTTGTCCTTGCATAGGCAGCAGAGTACTTTTTTTCCCCCATTTATCATCTTAGATTTTTCATCTTACATCCTGAACAGACATGGGTAATTGTTTACCCTTTGTAAAGAACAGTAACATCCCCATTCTGCAGGTGAGTGAACCAAAGACAGGCACTGTGCCTATTTGTCTAGCATTCAGGTAACTGAAGCAGGGGTCAGGCTGCTCCCTCTGAAACAGGAGCAAAGCAGAACAAAACTGATTTCAATGACCAGCTCAGGAAGGGAACATCACTGCTTTCCAACCACTTCTGGCTGAGCCTGCATGGTGATCCAGGGTTAGTCTGTGCAGGGACTGGACCTGCAGGAAGCCAGTCAAATTCACTTTTAAATATATTGGTTAAATTGCATTACCTCACTGTAGTCATGTGTTTATTTTGATTTAAAATAGGCCTTAATTCTGTTTCTTTTAATTCACTTTGGAATGTAATGTGTTTTACCTGATCCAGTTTAAATTTATACCTTGTGTTAGCCCACCTTACCTTTCCTTGGCATCCCCAAGTAGTCAAGATATTTTGTTTTCTAAGTCTTGAAGCCATATTCTAGCATCTCTTCTCAACACCATTGGGAGATTTCTTATTTCTGCACTTCACAGGTTGCTGCATGCCTTGCCATCACACAGTTAATTTAAGCAGCTGTTAAAAGGTCTGTGATAATGGCAGCTTTTGTCTATGTAGAGTTACTTAAGAAGCTGGTGATTAAAAAAGAAGGTGAAAGAACAGACAGAAATATTAATTCACAAAGTAAGAGTAATTACAGCCTGAAAAGTCCAAAACCCCTAGTGTGACCACCTGTGAGACTTGTGACAATTTCATTAAGGCGAGGGACTGAAGATAGAGTGTGAATATGGACTTCGGGAAATCGTTTTCTCTGCATGGGAGATGCGGAAGAGCTGGGTTTGCACTTGGTGGCAGTACTCTCCCGTGCTGCTGGCAGCCTTGGCTGACTGTGGTGCTACTGCTGCTGCCTGCAGAAGACATGGAGGGGGAGTGATGGCTTTGCACAACCGGGGGCTTATAATCTGCCTAATATTGCTTTCTTAATACATTTTAAATACTGTTCCTCCACTCTTATAAGAGCTCTGCTGTTCTAGAGATTTGATTGCTATGTAAAGGACTTCCTAAAAGGAAAGAGACTAAAGGAGGTGGTGGAAAAGGGTGAAAATGTTTGTAGTTCAAAACAGAGTGAATAAGAATAGATGGTGGGAAGGAAATGGATGGGACATCTTAGGGCCCTACTTGGTGTTTAATTTCTGCCTGTCACCCTCTCTCCGTACTTCCTTCCCTTCCTTCCCTCTCTCCTTCTCTCCTCTCTTGCCTCCCAAGCAGGCAAGTACTCCTGTAAGGGAAATAGCTTTGACATATCTGAAAGCAAGAAAACACACTAACCTCCTGTAAACAGCCGTTGCCAAGGCATTTATTGACTGTCCGTCAGCTCTCCAAGAGGACAGGACAACTGATGCTGGAGGTCAGGTTCATTGCAAGATTAGCTGTCAATGACAGCACCAGAAGCCACAGGCTGCTCTCAAATGAAGCTCTGGTCCCTATGGGACTCAATAAAATTACAAGGACAGAATGCCCTAGACTTAAACTGTTGCTTCTCCTTCACCAAGACATCCATAGCATCATAGCTGTGGAAGGAGAAAAGGGGAATAAAATGTCCTTCAGATGTCCTGTTTTTTGTGTGATGGGAATCTTGCATTTAGATAGTGTCCTTGCTGACTCTGTGTGTAACAGATGACAGTCCTCTAGCACCTCATTTGGAAGAACTCACCGATTGCCTTGAAATGTCTGGTAACATAGGCCTAGTGATCCTTCTGATGTGTTGCTCCTGGGGAAAGTGAATGTTTTGTGGTCAAGTCTCACAATCTTATTATTAATTTCATGGCATTAGATGTTTTTCTCAGAGCCTCAGTCTGCATCCATATGACGTGTACCTTGTAGTCTTTTTTAAAGGTAACGTGGCTCTCCTGGTGATGTGGAACAGCTTGAAAATGTGTAAAACAGGCTTTGATGGCATAAAACAAATTCGTGCTATTTTTCCAAGAAAATGTGAGGCACAGTAGCCTCATGATTTTTGCAGGTCTCAGATGGCTAGTGGTAAAGATTAGTGGAGTTGTCTCTGCTACAGCCTCAGAGACACATTTTTAACATAACAACATAAAATGTGCAAGGATATGCAGCTGCTCCTTCAAGGTACATTGGTTGGTAATGCACCATGGTGGAAAGACCTTTGTCAGATAATAATGTTGATCAGGAAAAAAAAGGGTCAAAACTAACTGTGTGTAAGTACAGGATGGAAATAGGAAGCCTTGCGAAAATTATAGTAGAAGGAATCTGGAGGCTTCCTTGTAAAACAGCAGGAGAGGGAAATCAAATGGCTTTTAAAATGCAATTTTACTTGCTTGTGAGAAGAAGGTGAGGTTCACAAAACCAGGCTCAGTGACACAGGGCAGCTATTTACCTACTCATACTTTGATACTGATTATGCACCATGCAAGTTCATAGTCCATTCTAGGTGCAGAGGTTAAACGTTCAGTGCTCAAGCGAGCCAAAAGCACAGAGATCATTTTCCTTCCCATGATGCACAGTGAAAGGTGGGGTTACTGTGATTTCTGTGGCTGAGTGGGGCTGATCATTCAGCAGCAGACGTTGTTTGTAGATTTATCTATGAGCAGAGATGAGCCTCACTGCTTTTACTGTTCAGTAGACCTTCTGATCAGCGCAACCTCAACGATGAGCTGTGAAATAACTTGTATCCTCTATTAGAGACAAACAAGCAAGAACACCACCACTTAAGGAAGCAACATAAATAATGAATGAGTAGAGAAATATGGTCCTTTCTGACAGAAATGATGCTGGTTTTAATTTGTGTTTATGCCACCTAAAGTAATGGGCACATGAAATATGTATGGAGAGAGAGAACCAGGAGAAAAATCCCTGCAGAACCTGACCGCAATCCTCTGGACCCCAACCAAAACCTGCAGTGGGAAATGTGTAACCAGAAAAAACAGAGCTCCTGTAGGAAAAGAAAATAATAAATACTGGAGAAATGCAAGGCATACCTTTCTCTGGTGCTAACTATGGTGCTGGAAAATAAAAACACTCAGAAAATGAGCTCAAAGTCGAAGACAGCCTAGCGAGAGAGTCTTTAGCATTTCTTATAATGGACAATTCTTTAATTGATAGTGTTTCAATGTGGCTTACGTACAGAAAGTCTTTGTTTGACATATCTGAATCTCTCTTTCAGGACTCGTTCAAGGCTTTTTTCTTTTACATTAAAGGTAATATGCCATGAATCAGATCAAAATAAGCATGTGACCCATCATCTTGAATCTTCCCCTGGAAAACTAAGTTTAGTTAAGCTTTCTCCTTAGAAATTTTAGAATTTGTAAAGTAAGGACTAAAGTGATTTTGGTTTTCATAGCTGAAATAAGCTTCTTTCCGGACATTTTAAAACCTGTAGAGGTGCTAATGTGTCTGCATATGATGAGCAGGGATATAAAATCATACATTTTTTGATTGAACTGCTGAACAATAATGTCCCAGACCTGCAGTCAATCAGACTGATTACAGGATTTTTTTTTTTTTTCCCCCTGGGACAACAGTGCAAACATTTTTGATTGAACTTGACCATAAAACCTGATTGACCCAAAGTAGCACATTTCATTCTCTTACCAGGAAATGATGGGCTAGCTTTTTCAGCAGAGGCTGAAGCATAATGAGCTACAGGTGTTATGTACTTGAATTTAAAATGTGAATTTTTCTAAGTGGATTTTTTCCACAAAGGTAAAATAGTACCACAGATTTCAAAGCAGGACTTCTACATATCAAAACAAGGCTTCCGTACTGTCATGGTTTGGCGCAGCTATCACAGCAGCAAAATGACAGTCTCTGTCTTGGTGCCCCCATTTACCTCCACCCTCATTAGGATGGCAGAGGCCCCAGCAAAATGGGAGTAGAAAGATAAGCAAGGTTGTTGTGGATTGAGACAAGGGCAGGGAGGGCTCACTGCCAATTATGGTTCTGGGCAAAACAGACTTCAGTGCTCGACTTAGAGAGGAAAGTAGGAAAGTTTATTCTACAAGAAACAGAATGGAATAAAAGCAAAAAGGGAGTAGGATGATGAGAAAATTACAACCAGCACTTTAAGATCTCCCTCCCCCATCCCTCCTTTCTTCCCGGGCCCAGCTCACTGCTCCCGATATCTCTACCTCCTCCCGCCTCAATGGCTCAGGGGGGCAGGGAATGGGAGATGTGGTCAGTCTCTCACAGATGGGCTCTGCTGCTTCTGTCTTTGCAGATTAAGACAACTCCTGGCATTCTTCCCCTGCTCCAACACGGGGTCCCTCCCCTGGGACACAGTCCTTAACGAACTTCTCTGGTGTGGGTTGTTCCCAACAGCTGCAGCTTCTGCCGATACAGGGTCCCTCACACGGGACGCAGTCCTTGGTGAATATCTCTGGCGTGGATTCTTCACCACGGTTGCAATTTCTGCAGTTGCAGGGTCCCTCTCTCGGGACAAGGCCTCTTTTGGGCATGAGTTTAATGAGCTGCTTTGTCGTGGGTTCCTCCCCACAGTTACAACTGTGGATATTGGGTCCCTTCCTCGGGACACGGCCTGCTCCGGCCATAGTTTTAAAGAAGAAAATCACTGCCCCTGTCTCGGGGTCTGCAGTGAAGTGGTTGGGTCCCTCCCATGGGACACAGCCTCCTCCTGCCATAGTCACTGTCCCTGGCTCGGGGCCTTTAATGAAGTGAATCGCTGCCCCTGGTCTGGGACCAGCTTTAGCAAAATGAGTCTCTGCCCCTGATATGGGGTCATTATCAAAATGAGTCTCCACCGCTGATGTGGGGTCTTTAAAGAAATGAAAATAAATCTCAGCTTCCCCACTTCTCTCCATAGAATGCAGGGGAGTCTCTGCTCCAGCACACCTCCTCCTGTCTTTCATCACTGACCTTGGTGTCTGCATGGTTGTTTCTCTCACTCTTCCTACTCCTTGCACCACCACCAGCCAGAAGAAGAAGAAGGGACAGAAGAAGGAAGAAGATGGAGGAAGAAACCTCCTCTTCCAGCTTCTTCTTAAAAAGTGATCATGGAGGTGTCTAATTGTCTCAGCCTCAGAAGTGGGTCTGGCTCAGAGCTGGGGGAGATTTGAGAGCAACTTCTTACAGGAGCCATCTTTACAGCCCCTTCCCCCTTACCATAAAAGGCTGTCATGTCAAACCATGACACGAACTTTGCCTTTAACTGCCCGAGGCATATGGCTAGAGCATCTCAGTATGTGTGTGACCTAGGTGTTACAGCCATATCTCCAAAGACAGTGTCTTATTCATCAACGTGTTATAGTTATGGATCATGGAAGGGCTGTACTGAAAATTGTTAATCCAAAAAGAAATGAAAGATAATAGTCTTCAGATAGGTAAAAGATTAGTGTAAAGAGATAAGAAACCCCCCAAAGCAAGAAGAAATTTAGAGATAAAACTTTCTAAAGGCAAGAATATCAAAGGAGTAGATGCCTTGGTTGTGCAGTATCCATCACTGAGATGCAGGAAGGATGTCAAAGTGCAGTTCCTGTCCAACATAGCTTTGGCACAGGCAACTCTGTAGGATCAAGACATTAATGAGCGTATGGGCCAAAGGTGAAAGAGGAGGCTGATTTTGAGGTCACTCTTACACCATAGGCTCAATGATCTTATAAAATGACCCCACTGCTTGAAGGTTCATGGAAGTGCTCAAGTTGTTGGATTAATCTAGCAATACTTATTTGCATTAATGCTAGCTCGAAGTCAGAAGCAAACTATGATGTGCAATGTCCAGTTTACAGAATGTACAGGTGTTCCTGTACAAATATTCTGTATATGTGTTCTTCCTCCCTGGATGAAAGATTATGTGCATGCAAAAGGGAAAATCATCAGTGGTCAAGAGTGAGCAGAGCTTTGCTGGAAGCAAGAGCTGTGGCTGGTTGAGGGATGCAAGCCTGTGCTCCCCTGGAAGTTTAACCTGCTTCAAAGCTCTGATGGCTGTCCTGGCAGGTAAATGTGGAATAGCTTCCATGTGTTTTGTTACATGGGCCTAAAAACACATTTGAGTATATATAACATAGTCAATATAAATATATAATATATATAATACTTTCTGGTATTTTCTGAAAGACATACCTTAAGAACTCGAGAATTATTGTGTCATTTTTATTTCAGCTGAAAGATCTCTGCAAACATGAGCCAGCAGTGTGCCCTCGTGGCCAATGGCATCCTGTGATGCATCAAGAAGAGTGTGGCCAGCAGGTTGAGGGAGATTCTGCTCCCCCTCTCCTCTGTCCTGATGAGGCCTCATCTGGAGTCCTGTGTCCAGTTCTGGGCTCCCCCTCTCAAGAGGGACAGGAACCCTCTTTCACACAAGGAAAGGCTGTGGGAACTGGGGCTGTTTAGTCTAGAGAAGTGGAGACTGCAGGTGGATCTCATGAATATTTACAAATATCTAAATGATGGATGTCTGGAGGTTAGGACATCCCTTTTTTTCTTTTGTATCTTGTGACAGGACAAGGGTTAATGTGATTAAGCTGCAACACAAAAAGTTTCATTTAAACATAAGAAAAAACATTTTTCCTCTGACAGTGAGGGAACCCTGGCACAGGCTACCCAGGGAGGGTGTAGAGTCTCCTTCTCTGGAGATTTTCAAAACCTACTTGGACAAGTTCCTGTGTGACCTGATCTAGGTGGACCTGCTTTAGCAGGGGGGTTGGACTATAGGTCCAACTCTGAAGGTCCCTTCCAACCCTTACCATTCTATGATTTTGTGAAACACTGTCTGGCCAAAACCATCCAAACTCTGCACTTTCCAGAGAATTGCTGAAAAGAACAAAAAGGGAGAAGAAAATAAATCGGGAAAAGTGTACATTGCTAATGACAAAACCATTTGTTTGCAAGAACTTCTCACAAATGACAGAAGAATTTTCTGTAAATGTCTTTGGGGCAGATCTTTACATGATACAAATTGGAATGTTTCTCTATGTAACCCAATCTTTCTCTTTTATTGTATTTCTGAGATTGTCTTTGAAGTGCCTCCATTTGTATGAAAAATAAACTGAGGCTATGGCCATGCCAAAATGTATCAAAGAGATACAGACTTGGAACTTCAGCTGGTGGAAATTGATATGTCTCCATGATTGTTCTGATTTTGCCCAGCCAGCAATGAAGCAACACGACAGTCTCCTACTCAGTGTCCCCTGTTCACCTCCAACCTCGTTAGGATAGTGGAGGCTCCAGTGAGATACAAGGAAAAAAGATAACCAAGGTTGTTGTGGATTGAGAAAAGTGCAGGGAGGGTTCCCTGCCAGTTACGGTTCTGGGCAAAAGGGACTCCAGTACTCGACTTAGAAAGTAGGAAAGTTTATTTTACTACCCACAAGAAACAGAACAGAATAAAAGAAAAAGGGAGTAGGATGATGAGAAAATTACAACCAGTACTTTTAAGATCTCCCTCCCCCATCCCTCCTTTCTTCCCAGGCCCAACTTTCTTCCCAGGCCCTTTCTTCCCAGGCCCAAGAATCAACTGTGTTGATTCTTCCCCACAGTTACAGCTTCTGTGAATACAGTGTCCCAGACACATGACATAACCTCCTCTGGACATAGTCACTGCCCCTGATGTGGAGTCTTTAGCAAAATGAGTCATTGCCCCTGATGTGGGGTCTTGAACGAAGTGCAAACTAATCACTGCTTCACTGGTCCTCTCTGCAGGATGCAGAGGAATCTCTGCTTCAGCACACCTCCTCCTCTCTTTCCTCATTGACCTTGGGGTCTGCATGGTTGCTTCTCTCTCTCTTCCTACTCCTTGCACCACCACCAGCCAGAAAAGGAAGAACACAAAAGACAAAGGAACAGCAAGAACCCTCCTCTTCTGGCTTTTTCTTCTTAAAAAGTGATCGTGGAGGCGTCTAATTGGCTCAGCCCCAGAAGTGGGTCTGGCTCAGAGCTGGGGAGAGTTTCAGGCAACTTCTTAAAGAAGCCATCTTTACAGCCCCTTCCCCCTTACCAGAAATGACTCCACACAAAACCATGACAATAGTTTTAGATGGTTTATGTAAGCATTAGTTGGGCTAAGGCAGTTGAGCAGGCACATGGTTAGAGCTCAGCATTCCCGTACAAGGACTCCCTGACAAAGGTTTTTCATTCTCACCTGTTCCTTTCCCCAAAGCAGCCAGTGAAAGCCATAATATGACATTCAGCAAGCACTGGATAGCAAGCAATGTAGCAGAAAATCCTCAGCAAGCCTGAGGATTGTTGGGTAAATAGGGAGGGTTGTAAGGATGGCCTCCCTTTCCAGGTCTATGGTGAGAAGCATAAACAGACAAAACTATTCTTTGCTCACAAACTAACTTTTGACTATATATTTCCTGTTCAAAGTTGTTTTGAACACAAGGCAGCATAAATGAAAAAATGACAAACTATGGGTAGTTTAAAATCCCGTTAGCTGTTTTTTGGAATGGGTCTGTGCAAACAAGCATAGACCAGACCTTAGTGTGAGATAAATGCATCATATGCAAGTGTACCTGTTAATAACTCTTGGTCTGAAAATTTAAACAATTAGATTGTATTTAATGTCTGGAAAACCAAGCACTCTCCCCAGCATGCAGGACCATAGTTTTTATTGCATTGTGCTCTGCAGGAATCCTGAGCTTAAACCAAAACAAGAGAACTGTGTCTCAGCAAATCCCAGATTGACAGTAAAAGCGACAAAGCTAAGTAACAGAAATAAATAGCATGACTATCACTACAAAATAGATGTTGTTTTAAAGAGAAAACCGTTTAGTTTGTTCCAGGGCTTTTGCTTTTTTCTCAGTTGTGTTGCAGTGCATAATAGTAGCCTCAAGACTAGCAGCAGCACTTCAGTGCCACAAGAACTTTGTAATGCTTGTTAACAGCAGAGCCTATGATGAGCTTAGTGAAACTTTTCCAGACCTAATGGGACTAAGTTTGGGCTAGACCTGCTTTGAAACTTGTTGCAGTGTTGCTTTGAAACTTGTTGTTTTGTTCCTTTTCATGAGCATTTTAAAAAGGTCAGCTAGAACTCAGAAAGCCAAGACATTTCTGCTGGCCAAGTAAGTGAGACATCCTCAAGGAACCCTCCTATCAGTCATCTAGCTTTTCAGGCTACGCAACATCCTTTATTGCCACAGACTGCCACAGACTTGCCCCAGCCTGTGATTATGATTCTGGAGGGCAAAGACTTGTTGTGAGCTAGGCAAAGTTTCTTAGAGATACCTGTAGTGGATTCCTTTTTCTTGCACATGAGGTAAAGGCAGCGTGGTAAATTTTGTGCTATGGGTAAAAGCCAGGTCCACTAGAAGGATCTAAAGCCCACAGGATTCTTAAATAAGTGTTAACATATCACTGTCTTTGCATTGTTAAAAAAGAGAGCACACAGAGTTTGCAAAGGTACTTGGAAGAGTTGCTTAACTAATTTTACACCGTGCTTCATTTGAACAGTTTTCAGATAGAGCAAAGTAAACGAAAAAGCAGACTTGTAAAGAGACACCACAGCCCCTGTTGTATCATGCACAACTCCAAAAAAAGCAGATCTTTCTTTGATAAGTCACTTTGTTTGAATGCTGACCAGGAAAGCAAGTCTTATGGAAGAAATTATTCTTTCTCTACAGTAGGAAGACAGAATTTCCTGGAATATGGGCAGGGCAAGAGCTGAAGTCCCTGATGAGTGTTGTTAAGAATATTGTTATGCAAATGTAATATATTGTAGTCCTTTGGAGGAGGGATTTTCCTGCCACAACAGATTGTACTATTTTAACAGTTAATTTAATAAAAACGTGCTCAAAGGCAATTATTTAGACAGTTTTATTTCCTCTTTTATGGGGCAGTAAGTTTTGGAAGATAAAGTTTTTTTGGAAAGACCAATGTGGAAATTGCACTGGGAAGACTTGTTTTGAAGTAATGGCATTTTTGTCATACCGAAGTGCTTGAAATGCCGATTTGAAACACAAGGTTTCTGGCTCAAGCCAAATTTTTTTTTGCACTTTTCTTCTAACATCAGAAAATCAGAACATCAGTAACATCATAAAATATCAGCAATGCCCTACAAAATACGGAAAGTCTGTATGATCCCATTTGCATCAGGAAAATGTTTCAGTGGAAAGTATTGGCCATTGTCAGAGTTCATTAAAAAAAAAATCTTTCCACTGACTTAGACTCTTTGCTACCTGTCAGGATAGGACATTTTTCTACATTACCTATTTTTTGCATCACACAAGCAAAATGCTGCGGTTCCTGCTCCAGGCAAAATTGCAAACTGGAAAGAATCCAGAGTCTGCTGAAATTCTGGAAATCAATGAGGAAGGCTGACCTTTTGCATGTGGTCTTCAGATGAGTGCCAACTCCAGCACTGATATTTTTTCAGTGCAACTGCTGATTGGCCATGAGCTGAGCCAAAGCTGCCAAATTAATTTCCTAAACAGGCCCGAGTGACACAGGCAGGGACTGGCCCTGCCTCCACACAACTGCAGGGACGTGGGGTGTGTACACTGCCAATTCAATCAGGCCTTCTCCCTGGAAACGTGCCTGACGTTAGAAGGCTCATGACCATCAAATATTTATCATATTGTCAGAGGATAAAGCATCAGCTAATTGATGTCTCCTATACCAGAGCCTAATGTTGTAGGCTGTTTGATAAAAAGTGAGAGAGTTTCCTTGGCACTTCAAGGAACAGAGCTTCTCAGCCTGGTGTCTTCTTATTTGTCAAAAAGAGCATTTTCTGTAACTGTCCTGATGTGATTGTACTTTTGATCCTGGACAAGTCAGAGATCATGCAGAAAGCAAGAAAACAAATCCAGTGAAAACACTAAGTCAAGGTTCACACTTTTTGCATTTTAAATCAGTTCATTCTGTCTTTTTATTCATCCAGCCAGGTCCTTCCAACAAGATTTTTACTCTGTGATGAACTTGAAGTGTCTAAAGAAATAAGGGTGTAGGATCTGGAAAAAACTTAGCTAAAATTTTGACTCTTTCACTACCTTGTGCAATATTCAGCGGTCTTTTTCATGTTTCACTGCCTCAGGTGGTTCATCAGTGAGGCCGAGTGACAGCAGCGTCACAGAAGTAGTGATCAGGGAGATAAGAACATATTCCTGGCTGTGCAGAATATTAAAAACTAAAATAGGTAAATACAAAAGAGAAAAATATGCTTATTTTCATGATGTAGTGACTATGTCAAGACAGAAATCTCTGCTGGCTAAGGAATACATCTCCTAGTGACTTAGAGAGGTCAGGTCTTGGGTTAGTCAGAAGTTGGCAACTGTCAGGGGTAGCCATCTGGGTATATATTTGTGTGTTTTAGGATTATGGAAAATTATTGGTTTTGATGCCTATGTTTGAAGGCTTTTTAAGGGATGGGCTGACTGTAACATGGAACACAATGGGATGGGGTTTGTTCTGTCCATGGGAGTGTAACTCCAAATGTATGGCCAACTCTTCTGAGTGACTTTACAAAGCCAAAAAGAAATTAAAAACTCGTTTAAGAGATGTCATTCTTGGTCAGTGTTCTGTGAACTTCAATAAGGGGTTGAGAGCACACTTCCTTACCTCTGTGGCCTCTGCCACTGTTCCAGACATGAATCTAACGTCAACTACAGTTTGGGAAGGCTTGTGCATTTGGGACAGAGTTTTGCATTCAAGTGGCCTGGTTTTATTTTCACGTTAAGATCCACTGCTGTTGTATGTGGCTTTGTTTCCTTGCATGACATTTCCCACCATGTTAGAGTTTAACTTTAAAAGAAAGAGTTAGGGTTTGTTTTTTTTGTTTTGTTTCTTTTTTTTTTTTTTGCCATGGAGGTGCATATAAATATTAAAAGCAGGCAAAGAAAAAATAATGAACACTCAAGACTGTGAACTTTGAATTATGTTTTGTTTTGGAATAGATTCCTCCAGCATGTGCAGATTCAGGGATATATGATTTTCCCTTGGTACTGAAAACCAGGAGGGTTTCTGCAGGTCATATGACCACACGACATTGTATCTGTTATTCAAACCCTTGCCCACATTTATTGACATCTATTCTGGTGTCAGAAAAGATTTCCCTCTCTCTCTAACACAGAGTGCAATTGTTTCAGAACAACAAAGCCCTGTAACTCCTGGGATGATTTCTGCTGCAGAGAAGTGCCGAGCTGACTGACTGATGGGGCATGGTCATCGTCTTGAGCTAGCAGGTGTGTCCCACTTTGAAGAAAGGGAAGGAAAGCACATGTGGTTTATGTGTTTATGTGTTTATCCTGAATTTCTCTTGTGGTGAGTCTGACCTTCTGTCAAGCAAATCTTAGCCTGACACTGGAGCTGCTATTTCAAAGCCTTTTCTTGGTTTGCACAAAGTCCTGACAAGTTAAAACTGCTAGTACATGCCAGAGGCTCTTCCAAGGGACCTTGTATAGGGAATCCTTTTCTCTGTGGGTTTGCCCAGCAGGAATATACATGGATGTTCAAGCATGCCTTAAGGTCCAGCTGTTCCTGAGGAAAGCACTTGGTTGCAAGATAAGGTCACTGAAACACAAGGATAAAATGCTGGCTTTACAGCTTTCATGAACAAGAATGTTTTCCTGAACTGGACTAAAAAGAGCTATTTAAATTTCTTGATGCTTTCCAGAAGTAAGAGGTATGGCAGTGTATACCACTACATAGAGGCTACAAAGTCCAACAGATGTTGTAAGTTGGTATAAGCTCTGTAAAAACAGCTGTATTCTTCTGTCTCCAGATGGAGGTTAGGACATATGTAATATACAAAAGGTTCTTATGTCACATTGTAGATTATTATACCCCTCTTACATTTACCAAGACGTGAGTCCAGAGGGAGAAAACCCCCTGTGTTCTTATGTTTGTCTGATAGGACTTTTTTTTAATATAGGAAGTATTGTTTAAAAATATGCTTTCCACTCACCTCTGTATACATTTATTTCTTTTCTGTAAATCCCTACACACAGCAGAACAAAGTGCCATCTGCCACCCTGCAGGCTGTGTCCAAGCTAAGCCAGTCTCTGCTTTCACTTTACACAGGAGTTGACATGGGAGAAAAAAAATGGGAACTCTGCTCACAAGTTTTAGTGGCCAAGGGCACACTGCTAGAATTCCCAGAACTGGTCCTCAAACCTTGTTTCTGCAAAAAACCTGCTTCTCTTTACAAAATGTGTGAACCAGAAGCATTAGGTGAGCAAAATTTGTGACATATTCTTTGAGAGAAACCACTGCAACACTGCATGTGAGGATTCACTGGGTGATTCTCATAATATGTCATCTCAGTTTTAACAAGGAAGTACGTTTTCATGTTAAAGCAGTAGGCATGAATGCAAGATCATTCACTGTAGTTTATGGTCTCTGTTATAAGCTTCCACAGCAAGTTTTGGGAAGTTAGCACTATCAATTATAGTTGTCTGTAAAATATAGACAACTTGACAGTAAAATACCCACCCCTCATTGAATCTAGGGAAAGGCTGGCCCATTAATTCTTTTCACAATATAAGAGAAGACTTCTGTATTTGCAGTTTCTGAGATATATTTCAGAGGTCACCATTTTCCCTGGAAATATTTCTGCTACTGTTGCAGGCAATGTGTGCAGAATTCTTATAGAAGAGGCTATGTAGTTCCATTTTCAGCTCACAGTACTTTAGAGCAGTCAGCTTCTTTTGGGACTTGGCAACATCATTAGACTGCTGGACTCTAATAACTCATAATTGCATAACCCATGAGTTAGGCAAACATCCAGTTTTGAGGTTTTCACACACTGTTGATGAATTTAATCACAAGTGAAATCTTTGCCAGCCGAGTGTAAAGAGGTTTATGCAGCGTAGCACTTGCCCGTATGCTCGGTATGGTTGCTGTGTGTTTAAATGTTGCAACCAAACCAGCAGTTCAAAACCCTTGAACTTTGCTGTTCCACTTAAAACTAACCCCAGAATGCTGCTGGCCCACAGGACCTCTCCTGGAAAGGAACATACCACCGAAAGACAGAAAAAAAAGGAAAATAAAAGAAAGAACAAAAGGCTTTTAACTTGTGCTATACATGATAATGATAGAGTGCCTTCAAAGAGCACTGGGTTTTTTTAAAATCACAAGAGTGCAAAGAGGTCACCCATAGATATTTGAATTATTAACACATGTTTAACCATTAAAGAAAGATGTATTGATAGAATATCAATGTGATTAATTATTTAGTTACACAAAGCACGGAAAACAAATTAAGTATTCCCCACTCATTGGGAAAGATGAACCTTGAACAAATGCGTCATAAAAGGGTTTGTTACCACAAGGCTTGTTAATAACAAATCATCTTAGAGTATTGTGGAAAATGCTTACAAGTTGGTTGTATTTATTTTGGTTACAAGATGAGCCTTCATTAATTGATCTATAGTGAGATGGAATGAAGAAAACCACAAAGAAACAACTTAATGTTTGGTGGAAAATGTGGCATCTGTTTAACTCATGGCTACATATAGAAACAAATAGGTTTTCAAAGGAAATATATACAGGTATTTGAAGAAGAAGATCCACCTGGTAAGATATTGCACACATGCTGTTTTCTGTGTCTGTATTAAGCAACCTTGCCTGCATTGGTAGTTCAGATTCCGTGGGAAGGAGAGAACATCTCTCTTGTAGTTTTTGTTAGTTGGAAAAAAATATCATGGTGTTGGAACCTGAATGCTTGAAGCATTGCATATCTACTTTGCAATACACACATGGCTCAAATTCCTTCAAATTTTGATTCTAGCATATGTTATTGTGTGGTTTATTCAGTTGCCAGTCAAGTATTCAAACAATCCTAGCAGATTTTTAATATGAAGTCCCCAAATGTATGCTATAAAACCAATATGTTTTCTCCATGTGTATAATATTCAAATTGTTGAATTAGAAAGCCCAAGTTTGGGAAAGCTCATGCCTTCATTTTAGTGATAGTTTGTGTGTACTTAGCATAGTTAGATGCCAACACTCAGTAGTGTGTTTCAATGATAGTGCAGTGTTAGGCTGAGGTACCTCACACATCCTTCTCTGCTTTCAGTGCTGGAGCATTTACCACAGCAGGTTGTCTGTATGCCACTGTTTTCCACAGCAGTAATGGCTGTTGGTATATGTATATTTGTTGCTCCCTCGGTTGAGGCAAAACAACAGATTCTTGATCCATTTCCTGGCATGTCCTCTTCCCCGGGCAACAGAGAGACTTCTCTCTTATAGCTGTAGCCTTGAGGGGACACTCACAATGAGTGGGAAACAACTGTCCACAGATGCTGAGGGGTCAGAGGGAAGAGATACCCCAAAGTCCACTTGAGACAGCCAGAATGTCTTCATCACAAGAAGGCATCAGGAAAGTTTGGGTATGTCTTGAGTATAACATCAGGAGAGAGCTGCACTGGGATGCAAGTATTGAGCTACACACACCTTGTCCATGATGACTCCAAGATGGGAAAAGTGATCCTAAGTATTTGGATGCCTTATTTTTGTCATGGTTTATGCTTGTCCAGGGACAAAAGACCATGATTAGACTCAAGTACTATACACTTCAGAACTCTTTAAGGATAAGGAGGGCTTAATTGCTGCTTATGGTCCCAGACAAAACAGACCAGACTACTCAGCTTGAGGAAGAAAACAGAACATAATTTAATCCAACACCAACCAAAACATAACAATAAAAACCCAAAACATAGCAAACACAAAACAACACAGAGTGGTACAATGATAAAGAACACAACCAGCCCTTTAAGACCACCTTCTCCCCACCCATTCTCTCTTTCCCAGACTCAGAACCCTGATCCTGGTATGTCTTTATTTCCTCTCAGGGGGGCAGGGAATGGGGGTTCCAGTCAGTCTTTTTGCAATGGCTCTTGCCATTTGTCTCTCCTCAAGGCTTCTCAATGGTCCTCCCTGCTCCTCTGCAGGGTCCCTCACACACATGGCAGACCTGTATGGGCTGCTTCTATGTGCATTCATCCCAAAAGCTGCACCTCCTCTCCACCTCTCGTGTGGGGCTGCTCTGCGGCACACAGGGTCTCCAGCACAGCCTGTGCTATGGCCACCTCCTCACACAGTCTCTTGCCTGTCTGGGCACACTCACACAGAGCTGTTAGTGGCTCTCAGTCCTGCCATTGCCCTCCATGGGTTGCAGGGGTACAGCTGCATTCTTGCCACAGGTTGCAGAGGAGTCTCTGGTCTGTCGTTCTTCCTCCAAACCCCATTGCTGGGAGAAAGTCTGAGAATTTTTTACTGGCCTGCACTGCAGTCCCTCTCCCCCTGTTACCAAGCAAAAGTGGCTTCTCACAAAACCATGACATATTTATCATAGTACTTTTCAGATTCCAGAAAATCTACTTTCCTTCTAGTGGAAAGACATTAGAAAATATTGTCCAACTGGACAATCCATGTGGAAAACTTGTATGCATGTAGAGAAAAGAAAAAGAGGAAAATGCAGGAATAAAAAAAAAACTCACATATTTATAACTAAGAATTGTATGAGGAATTCTTAATGTGCTGGAAACTAAATGAAAAACTAAACAGCATTTCATCAGATGGCATCTAGTCTCTGTAGTCTCTGAAGAACTGTTACCTGAGACATTTTTGTTTTTCTGTGTGTTTTTGTTTGCCAAATGATGGTTTCCAGCTTATCAGTCATGTGCATAGTACTTAGCTCATGCATTAGTACAAAAGCACAGCAATCATTCCATAAGTCGCACAACAGTTTATTGCACGATTTTGGCAATTGCAGTTGTCTAGCATACGTAGGGTAGCAAACTCCTGACTACCTGTGAAAGTCAGGCTCCAAGATGGCTTGGAGGCAGGTCTCCCATATGTCTCAGGAGATACTTGAGCTCATGAAAGGTGTTGCAATATAATTCAAATTGTAACTATGACACAAACTGAAAACCTGTTTTAAGCCTGGTGAAGAGCAGGCAACCGTCTGTTCAGGTCCCTTTGGTCTAGTGGGGCTCTCATAGCCCTTATCCTCCTGGCTTGTCTTTGGGTGTAGTGCCTGGGGAATAGAAGCAATTTTTAATCTGTGGCCTTGGGGTGTGAAACATAAGCAGGCTGTGAAGGCAGGCTAGTCATGTGACTGAGGGAGAGCTCTCTGTACCTGTCCCACAATTTTAGGGAGCTTGCTGAATAATTTAGTTCTAATAGACTGTAGGGACTTCTCACTTTGAAGGCTTCTGCTAGTTAATAATACTTAGTATGTATATTGTTCCCTGCATCTGCAAAGCACTTTGCAAACATTTACTAATTAAGCCTCACAATGCTCTAGGGACGTAAGTATAAGTAAGTTGTTATTGTTAAGTAAGGAAGGCTCTTGGCTTTTCTCTTAGTGGAAGTCTTGGGGGACATCCTAATTCTCCACACTGCAACCTTTTCTGATCTTTAGTCCCTCCTCTGAGTTACATTTACAGAGTGAATTCAGAAAAAAAGCTGTGCTCCTTGTACTTTCCAAGGACCTCCTACACCTGGTCCTGATGGACAGCATGGACAGCTTTAGAGATTGAATAAATCCTCTTCTCCTTCATCTTGAAGGGCTGCAGTGATCACAAGTGTAAGGATGATTTTCTTAGAGAAGTCAGAAAACTCTGGGAAAAAAACAGATAACATGTTTGAGAACAGTGTGTGGGGAAAATAATGTGAATTTGTTACTTAGGAGATTAAGGCTGCTACTTGAAAACCTAATCTCGGATAGTGGTAAAGCTAAAGTGGTAAAAACATCAGTTGTGCAGGAGTAGGCCTGTAACAAAATTATCAGGAACACCTATATTTTCAGCAATGCAGTTTTCAGTGTGCGATTTCCAGGAAAGCCAGTGGAAACTATGTTCCCAAATCCTGCATATCTAATAAGGTGATAACATTTTGTTGGGAAAATACTCAAATGCAATACCAGGAAAAGCAGTATGGACCATTGCTACTTCTTACACTTTCCAGAAGAATTCCTGACAAACTCTGGACCAGCTTTTTACTTACATTGAGGTTTCTGACAGTATCTCATTCAGGGATGCTGCACAGGGAGGACTGAAAACACTGACAGCTCCAACTGTGATCAATTAAGTCTTTGGGAAGGACATGTCAGAAACAGGAGAGTGTGCCCCACATGCCACATCATGCATTTCTGACAGGGTAACACTCTCCATGGCTCTGATGCATCTCCATTGGAAAATCACATCCCCAGAAATCAAATCTCAGCAGAGCTCCTAGTGAGGATTTTGGGTTTAATATTTATAGCCATGATAGTGCTGTTAATATACCATATTACACAGACACTTTGAAGCTCTGACAAGGTGAGTGAGACAAAGCAGAATGGCAGCTGCTCCTTCAGTCACTTTCTATTCTATGAGAACCAGCTGGTTGTTATTGTCACTTATTATTTACCATTTAAGCTAGACATGTTACAAAAAAAAAAGAACCCACAAACCTATATGGCTGGAAAAAAAGAAGCAAAAATGGCCTTTTGGGACTTTGGAAATTTTCTGTGGTCTGATACATATTTAAGTTGATGCTTTTTCAATAAGTCTCTTCACTTCCTCCTTCTGCCACCTCAGCTGCAATATTAAAGTGATCAAGTTGACCACAGATTTACTGAACGGAAATATGCAGTTCACTTAGTCTTTAAACCACATAAATACCTAGAGGGATTTCTCCAGTTTCCAGCATTCACTACTGCTTAATGTTAAATCATTAGACCTCAGGCTTTTTTCTCACAATGCATAAGCAAGCACTTAAAATCTCAGTCATCTTCCACTAGAAGGCAAATGAGTTTCCATGTGCAGCAAAACACCAAGTGTAAGTTCCTAGTAATGCTGAAGAATCCTGAAAGGGTTCGTAATTTGGTTAAAGGTGCAACATACTTAAACATAATCTGACCTTTTGTTGATCCCTGTTTTCTGAGAGCTATCCCTACCTGTGACTGATGTACTAAGTGTTCTCAAGTGAAAAAGCCCATATGCACTTCACTGATGCATATTTTGGCTTTTGTGCTTTAATCTTGCACATAATATTGTCTTCTGTGTTGTTTTGAGGGAAACATATGTGTATACATTTGTGTGTATACATTTATTCTCCTAGGTGTTTTCTGATGGGGAAAAAAAAAAATCAAAGAAAATTACTTGTTGATGAAGACTTTTATGTCTAAAGTTGTCTAGTTGCTCAAAACCAAATTAAGGATACATTTGACAGCCATTCCCACTGAACAACCAGGGAGCAGAAATCTAGTATAACCATCAACAAGGACCGACCTGAACCTTCCCCCAGGCCCTTAATTCCTGAAGCAAGCTCTCTGCAGAGATGACCCCACTCTGTATTACTCTTCTGCAGGTCCCTCCTTAAAACTACTGTCCATCATGATGCCTTTAAAACATATGACAAGGGCTAAAGAAACAGCTAGTGTGGAGTTATAACTGCTTATGGTGCTCATTTGTGATGGCTTACTAGGGTCTTCAGCTCCTCCTGTCTGTCTGTAACATCCATATAAGTATCTTGTGACTTAGATCAGGCCTTGGAAGGAAGTTTATGCAGGGATGAAAATCACCTCTTTCTATCGTAGTACAATCTCTACAATACCTGAAAGGTATCCATGGACAGTACTGTAAGACAGCCACATGATAATAATCCATACTGCAAAGACTTGGAGGCACAAACTGGGAAAAGCAATCTTTTTTACTTTTTTACTACTTAGCTGAAGTCCTCATAGTATTTAGAGCATGTACCTCATTGTTAGGGAGAGTCAGTTAGCCACCAAGCCAAGAATCCCACACATGTTAACACAAGTAGCTCAGACAAGCACAGTTTTTGAGGATCCACTGAGGAATGTCAAGGTGCTGTCATTTGGATGGTTCTGGGAACAACACAGGATATAAAGACTTTTCTGATGCACAGTAAGGAATCTGATGCTCCCAGATGTTGCTATGTTCCTCAAGAAGCTGAGAGCACCTTTGCTCAGAAATCTTTGTCAAAAATACCCACACCAGACAGTAGAAGTTTGCCACTCGTCTATCTTCATCATATATGGAAGTTCAATACCTGCTTGCAAGTCAGTATTGTAAAGGATACTTTCAACCTTCTTGGAAAATGAAATTTTGTCATGATTTAACGAGGAGCTGCTTTTGCTTGGTAACATGGGGAGAGGCACTGCAGTGCAAACCCAGTAGAGAGTTCTCAAACTTTCCCCTGGCTCTTGGATTCAGATCCAGCTCAAGCCTGACTGGGCCAGTCTGGCACCTCTGCCATCACTATTTAGGGCAGGGAATTTGAAGTGCTTGGGGGGAGGTATAGGAGTGGTACAACATGGAGGCAACCATGTGGACTTCACAGGCAGAGAAGGAGGAAGGAATGAGGAGCACCAGACCAGAGACCCCTCTGGAACCAGTGGTGAGAATGCAGCTGTATTCCTGCATCCCATAGAGTGCAGTGGCAGGACTTGAGAGCCACCAGTAGCTCCGGGTGAGTGCGCATGGATGGGCGAGAGACTGTGTGAGGAGGTGGCCATGGCACAGGCCGTGCTGGAGAGCCTGAGGGCCACAGAGCAGACCCACATGAGAAGTGGAGAGGAGGTGCAGCTTTAGGGATGAAAGCACATTGGAGCAGCCCATATAGGGCTGCTGTGTGTGTGAGGTACCCTGCGGAGGAGCAGGAAGGACTGTTGAGAAGCCTGTGTGCCTTAAGGAGAGACAAATGGCAAGAGCCACTGGGAAATGACTGACTGGAACCCCCATTCCCTGCCCCTCTGAGCTGTTCAATGGAGGAGGAGATAAAGACACCGGGATCAGGCTTCTGAGCCTGGGAAGAGGGCAGAGGTGGGGAGAAGGTGGTCTTAAAGGGCTGGTTGTACTCTTCATCATTATACCACTCTGTGTTGCTTTGTGTTTGCTATGTTTTGGGTTTTTATTGTTATGTTTTGGTTGGTGTTGGATTAAATTATGTTCTGTTTTCTTCCTCAAGCTGAGTAGTCTGGTCTGTTTTGTCTGGGACCATAAGCAGCAATTAAGCCCTCCCTGCCCTTTTGGAGTTCTGAAGTGTATAGTACTTGAGTCTAATCATGGTCTTTTGTCCCTGGATGGGCCTAAACCAAGGCAAGTTTAATAATGGCTGCTTTTTTTTTTCTTTTTCTTTTTTTTCCCCCAGAACAAATTAACACTCCTTTGAATTGAGATTTTTTCTGTTTTTTCAGAAGGAATATCACCAAACAGTATAAAGGCAGCAGTCTTCTCTTGTGCTCCCGATAGTGCTGTTATGAATGCTGTGGAGGTTAAAAAAGAAGATCTACAGAAGTTTTTGTAGTAGCAAAATTTTTATGTCATCTTCCAAAATGTCTGTACAGGAGATTGTTTCACTAGGGAATCTTTTATCAACATTTCCACTTTTGTTTTCCTTGATATAATCAAGAGCAAGTTTGTATCTGCTCCTGCTCCTCTTCATATACATGCTCTTTTTAAACACCTGATATTTTTTGCATTGTTTAACTACCTGCAAAGTCGTTGTCTTTCGTTCCTTATAAAAGGAATGCTCCTTCAGTTAAGAAGAGCTTTAAGCAATCAAAGTTTCTAGCCTGAAAGTCAAATTATATTCTTACATGGTTGTATATCTTTTCTGTAGGGATCACATGTGCATTTCTGAGGGTAGAATTTGGCCCAGTGGCATCCTTCACTCTGAGCCAGCATGAGGGAAAATTAATATGTATTATGAAAAAAATTTATCTCAATTAACAAAGTGGGAGTATATCACGCATACACTGCTGATTTTTGTGATTCAGTGTTTTCACTGAGAGAATAGTAGTAATCTGTACCATTTCTTTTTCTCTGAAAATCACTCTTAAGGCAAGATTTAAATATTTATGAGTGATCCATGGGGATATTTGTTTTGGAAGTATACTTCTGCCAGGACCTGTAATTTGCAGTCAGGCAGCACATATGCAAGAAGGGAAGGTACAGTTCAAGCATGGGATTTATGTTTTCAGGAATCTCAAAATTGGCTGGTTTACTCACACTCTGAAGTCATAATCTTTTAATAGCTTCCTCACATAAGGCATAGACTTATTCTTTTCGAGAAATGGATATGTTTCCATTATAAACCTGTTGGTGACAGAGAGGAAATAGTCGGTTGAAGTGAACCCTGTGAGGTACCCATCTAACCATGAGTAAGAGATTTGAAGAACCTACAAAGCACCCACACGGAAGCGTGGGACTTGACAACTTGTCTTCCATATAAAATTCACAAAGGTATGAAGTTGTTACAATTACTGACTGCAAAGCCCTGGCTAAAGTTCCAGTATATGATGCTTTTGCCAGCAAGGTAGTCCTTTGTTTGATTTCTGTGTTGTTACAGAGCTGGAACATTGTCATTTGCGTGTGACAATGATGACGTTACTCCAGAGCACAGCTTTTGCACTTTGCAGACTTTATTCAGAGACTACTTTTCTTTAAGTAGAGAGAATATTTTAACATGGGAGTTTTATATCCCACAGTAAGCAAGCAGAAGCCCCACAATTTGACTGCACCAGATAAATTCTTCTGTAAATTCTCCAGTGGCTTCTTTGGGACTTAGTTTGGAGGGCGGCATCCTGAGAACCATGTCCTTTTTCTTGAACTCTACAGCCTTGAGGCCAGTGTGTCAGGCATCTGCAATTCCTTTCCTCCCTATGGACTTTGTGTTAAATATCAACAATGATGAGGAGAACATTGAATTACTGTATTCAACAGTTACAGTAAATTGTTATTTTTAAACAGAGTTGTTCAAAACATAGTGTGACAGAATGACCAGGGAGATTTAAGTGCCCAGTAATAAAAACAGCCCTACTACTCTAATCCTGAAATGAAGTGAGCACCACACTGTTGGCAAAGCTAATTTCTGCTCAGCGTTATGCCAGCCTAACTCCCTGATATATTTAAAGCCTGAGTTGTTTGTAAGATTATTATTAGAGGTTTCTCTTTTTCTGAAGTCAAAGGAGGAAAATGGAGATTGAAGTAAATGTTACAAGGCCTCCAGACTGTGTTTTCACTTGTGATTTGTGATTCAGATACAGATATCCAGTCCTGGTAGAAATAGCCTCACTGGTGCATTTGACAGCGTGTTTCAGGAGGTGGTTTTTAAACAGAGACTGAAAACAAAATAGGGGGAAGTTGAGCTCCTGAGGATTGAAGAACAAGTCAGTGTGTCTGTGGTGTACAGCACTCTCCTGTTCCCCCGAGGAGAAAGCTCTTAGTGCATTTCAGCTCCTGCTATGACAGTGATGCTATGTTTCAGGTTTCTCACTGCACTGGAAATGGCATTATATTAAAGAAGTGCCTTTGGGTAGGAATACACAAGTGAAGAAAATGCATTTGATTAGAAACAACTCCTACTATTCATTGCAAAATGGTACATGACTGTGAGCAGTATAACTACAGTCAGTGTTACTCTCACCCATTGTTACTTATATGTTAGTTCATCTTTTTGTTCCATGCAATGAAGATATAAGCTTCTTTTGGCCCTGTTATTGATACACTAGTTACATGCCAGTGAATACACAAAAAAATATATATTCAGTCTAAGGCAGTTACCAAATATGAAAGCTTTTCCCAGATCTTCTGTCAGGTCTTCCATCGGCATGAGTCAAGGAAATAGAGCTAGAAGTGACAGCAGAAAACACTCTCTGAGAACAGCCATAGAAATTCTGTAAGTTGATCGAGACTTGATTTTTTAGCATATTGTTTATCTATGAATACATTGAAGTGAAGAAAGAGTTCTTTGAGGTGAACTGTTTATTTGTGCTGAGAAGGAAAACTAGAAAGCTCAAAGTTAGCTTGAATAGTGGCAAAAATACTTAACCATATAATTCCACTTCTTTATTAAATTCCATTATGATCACTTCTGATGACATTAGGTAACTCTCTGAACAAACAATCAACTCTGATACATGCTTTAAATACCAACCATATGCTGCCCAAAGGATGGAGGAAATGATCTGAAATGTTTTTCTGTCTCTGAATGCTGGCTATGCAGTGCAGTTTGCAATGAACCTGAAATAACAGAATTACAAAGGGAAAAACATTGCTATGGCAACAAAATATTTCTATTTTAAGTGAGCTTGGAGTAAGAAAAGAAACAACAATGTGATTTAAACAGAAACAGACTTTCCAAAATAATAAATGCAATCATTACTTCAAAACTCAATCATAATTTAGCCCCAGTTGTGATGATGTATTTACCTGTAACTGTTTTCTCTGGTATTTTCTGAGTTTACAGAAATATACAACAATGTTTTAGAGCTTCAGAAACTGACACATGAGCTAAATGAGCGAATCTCAGGATACATAGCAGTCTCTTAAAAAAGCTAGATGCAGAATATGCGTGATTCAGGATATAAGGTCAAGATTACTCCTAGCTAGTGTTAGGCTTCAGTCTGAGGAACCTGAATTAGGAGTCCCGACTCTAGAATAATCTCCACATTTAAAGCAGTACTGTACCTCCACAGTATGACTATGTCTTCAGCTGAATTGCCAAGAGCATATGGTAAGGGCCCATTTCTCCTCTGATTTTTGGGCAGCATATGTCTGCTTTCCTAGTCAGATGTCTCAATTCCAGGCTAGATGAACCAAAGGTCTTAATACAGTCTAGAGGCTATACAACCATATTCCACTGTGAAATAATGCCATTCATTTATCTTCCTCCAAGTTGCATTGAGCATTTCTCTGACTTCTGATTGAATTGAGCAACAATATCCACTTTTCTAAATCCCTTGCTGTGAGTTAATGCATTATCCAAAGGAGAAAATTAAACATCTTCCTCTGATAACCAGGAGCTTTCAGTTGTCAGTGTAAAAGAAGAAGGTGAAAACAAACTTCTTCACTTCACCAAACATTTTTACAGCCAGATGACTTGACTCCCGTGGGTTTTGTTTTATTGGTTTGGTTTTGAGTTTTTTTGTTTAGTTTTTTTCTTGTTTTGGTTTGTGGGTTGTTTTTTTTTTTGGGTTTTTTTTTTTTTTCAAAGAACAGAACACTCTCAAGAAAACCATATGGATAAAAATATTTAGTGTTTCTAGGTAATGCTTTGTCTTCTGCACCATCACCTTGGTGACTTTTAGGAAAGTGATTATTTAGCTGTTGAAGGTCAGCTGCCAATACTTTGGAAAAGGAGAAAAATAAGCAGTCTTCCAAAAAGGCCTTCAGAGATGGAGACTCCACAGTGTCCCTGGGCAGCCTGTACCAGAGCTCCATCACCCTCACGTTAAAATAGTTTTTTCTTATATTTAAATGGAACTTTTTGTGTTCCAGCTTCTTCCCATTACCCCTTGTCCTGTTGCTAGATTCCATAGAAAAAGGGATGCCCCAACCTCCTGACACCCACCATTTAGATATTTGTAAATATTAATGAGATCCTTCCTCAGTCTCCTCTTTTCTAGACTAAACAGCCCCAGTTCCTGCAGCTTTTTCTCATAAGATGTTCCAGTCCCCTGATCATCTTGGTGGCCCTATGCTGGACTCTCAATAAGTTACCTGTCCCTCTTGAATTCTGAGAACTCAAGAACTGTTCCACAATTGGACACACGACTCCAGATGAAGCTTCACCAGGGCAGAGTAGAGAGGGTGTAGAACCTCCTTCAGCCTGCTGGCTACTCTCTTCTTGATGGATCTCAGGATGCTATTGGCCTTCTTGGCCATGAAGGCACATTGCTGGCTCATGGTTAGTTTTATTGACAGCTGATGGGAAATGCCAAGAAGGGATCTGATTTACTCTAGGCTTTAAAAACTCAGAAGTCTGGGCCCTGTGGAAAGTTAGAAAACCAAGAAGATCCCAGCTGTGTGGCTTAGTGGTGGCTATGAAATGCCATCATCCTTGTTCAAAAGCACGTGCTGTGGACATGAGTCTGAGTGCTTGAAAACTGCTCCAGGCTTGGAGATCTCATGGGCAAGCTCCAGCCCACAGAAACAGCTAATTAGGATTCATGGAGGATTTGTCGGTGAAAAACCAGGGATGTGCCATATGGAGCAATGTTGCTGCTTGCACTACCTGGAGGAGTGATGTTTGCTGCCACCATTATTGCTGCAAAAGACAAGGGGAAGGTCTCTTCCAGCCAACACAATTCTATGATTCTAGGAAGGTTTGGGGCAAGTGCACTCGGAGCTCAAATGACCCTCGTCTTGAATGCATTGTGTCTTAGTGAACAAAGGTCTGAAAAGATTCAGCAAGAAATAGATGCCATAATTTCAGCTATACTCGGGCACTTTGAAAGCTTCTGCTTTGCCACTAAAGCATTACTTTTCTGTCCAGGCTGTGGTAGCATGTACAGCCTCCAGCACAGTCTTGTGAATTTAGGAGCAAACTAGATGACTCAAAGCCAATTATTTTTGCCAAAAATAATCAAGTGATAGCTTAATTGGTCAATCAATTCAGAATAGACACTGCAGTGAAATAAATGGCAAGTTGATTATGTGCTGCTGCCACAAAACAAAATTTGATTTGTCTTCAGGGAAGTGATGGTTTTTACTTTAATATTTGGTTACAGTCTTTCAACTGAGTGTAACCAGGAGAGAGTAGAATGCTGAAATGTTATGATTCTTTCAGGTTAAACATAAACATATTTAATACTTATTAAAAGATTAAATGACTTTTAAAATGAAACTGAGTAATTCAGAATAAGGCTTAATCTTTGAACTCTTTCATCCCTGAGGAACGATCCCCGCAATGAACGTGGTCTTTTTAAAGCATATTAATATTTATTTAACATCTTTGGTAAACCTTTCTTTCTTATTTCTCTTTTGTTGTGTTCTGGGTGTGGTTTTTGGTTTGGTTTCTATTTTGTAGGAAAGACTTTCAACCTACTGCATTAATTTTGTTTAACTCGCAGCTGGACATTCCTGGAAGAAGTAATTATATTCACGTTGCACCTTCTGTGACAGTTTCTCCTGAGTAAGTATACTATTTTTAAGCAATCATGATTTTGATACTAGAGCACTGAATTTAATAGAATCATAGTCCTTTAGAGTCTGAAGGGACTACATTCCTCAATTGGGCCTCCTCCTATCCAAAAATGTCACTCAATAACTCCTGCATGAAGCCCGGGGACCAATGGGTAGAGGTAAGCAGAAAACTGCTCTTGATAAAAAGAAATCTTGCTTCTAGTTGTCTACAAGTCTAGGTTTTCACAGAGTTGCTCTTTCCCAGAATAGAGGCTTTGGTCATTAAGTATGAACCTCTGGTTTTAATTGTTGGATGTAATTCTTCCTTTTACTTTATTTAATGAATTTGAGTAAACTGTTTACTATATCTTTCTGTAATATCTTCTGTGTTATTTATGATTTTCCCAACCTCTGAGCCATTATGAACTTTATCTGCAGTGACTTCACTCCTCCCAGACATCTATAAATGGATCCTTTCTGAACTACATCCAAATATTGAAAATTCCTTACAAAGTCTTGTAACAGGCGAACTCAAGTTTATGATTAAAAGAGATTTATTCACTGAAGAGATGCTGTACTGGTGTATTATGTTTGCATAGAATAGTATTTTGAGGAACTTCTAGCCTCACAGAAAGTATCAATCAGGTTGCTTTTATCCATCAGACTTGCAATGTTCTGAAAAAACTACTTCCAAGTTTATTGGAGTCACCTGTTTTTTCCTGTTTTTCTCACGATCATGTTGAATTATGATTTTATCTCAAAGGCCTGAAGCTACAGAATGTAACACATTGAGTCTCTTTTTGTGTTTCTGCCTTCATGAAAAGAAGCCAGCAAAAAAGTACATTTCAAAGAAATATCAGGCTGACTAAATTCAAGGGATTTGCCTACCAGAGTCAACGGTGTTAGACAGAGATGTATACTAGTTCTGCTCTGGATTGACTGAGATCATCCAGAAGTAATGACATTTCCGGAGGCTATATTTTGTATACTTGTACTGTAGAAAGATGTGGACTTGAAATCATAGAGGAATCCTAGAGAAAAAGCATTTTACAGTAAAAACTCTCCCAACATGGATGATTTCAAGCTGAACTATAATACAAAGTATTTGTGCCATGCACACATTTTTAACGTACTTCTCATGGAAAAATATTCTTCTCAAGACAAGCTCTGGTTGAGAGCCATGTTATTGAGCTAAGGAGAATGTATTACATGAATGGTAAACAGCAGAAAGAGAAACAGCTAAGACAATCAATGAACTTATGAAGAAAGATGAACAGTGAGAAAGACTATTATATTAACATCTCTAAAATTAGAGGTGATTTTTTTCTTTATTACTCCACAACTTAAGAAGCTAAATATGGTGTCTAGCTTGTATGCGGGCTCTCCTTTTATTATTTTGCTTTAGGAAAAAACCCCACAACAAATTTTCATTAGCTAATTATCATGGATCATGCTTTCTATAAACCAGTGAAGATCCTTCCATAAGAAGCATAGGGGATGATGATAGTGGTTAATGAGGGGACAACAGACACAGCAGGAAGAAATTTGATCAGAGTGAATAGGTTTCACAAGTGTCTTCCATTGCAAACACATCCATGTTTCTTTCTCTATATTAAGACTCTTCTGTTCTATGTAAAAGAACTGATAAAAAGCAATATGCATAAAAAGGTATATTGTGTTGTCTAGGACAACAAAGATTTGTGGGAAGTTTTCCCTATACAATTTCAATGTGCAGCCTCCCAAAGGTCTCAGAGAACACTCAGCTATCAGCAGAGGTCATTCAGGGCTTGACCACTGCAGTCAATGGAAAGGTAACCACACACAGTACAGGTGAGAACTCATACATATTACTGTACAGTTCACAGTAGGATACCTTTTACCACACTCATCACATTGTAAAAATGCTCCAGAGATATTGTAATATTCAGAAAAAAATCTGAGAGTTTCAACTGACTAAATAGATATACAAAATATCTCTACATCTATTAAAACATAGTTTGCAAAGTGTTCTTGAAAATGACATCTGTAATTTTGTATGAATTCAAGGAGATTTTGATTGGCTGGTGATTTGATATACCTGTGGGAATGAGTACAGCATTTCTGGAGGTGCAGCTGCCATGGTCTTTGGGAAATGCCATGAGCATATTTATCTAGTTTACATTTTTCTATTTCCAATACCTTCTCGTTAACTCAAATTCAGGAAAATAACCTATTTAACCAGTACTATGTTCATAATTTCGTCATCTCATCCATCATTTCTCTTGTTAGTTGACTGCTCTGAAGAAATGATGCCTGTGATAGGATCTCTGGACTTTGTTCTTTATCTCAAACCTCTGCCTTTGTCCTCTTTACAGCAGATTAGAATTATTCTCTCTTAGATGGCCTCAGATAACGAGACTCTTAACAAACACATTTGACTCTCAGGTCTGACATGGTAAGGGAATCAGTTCCTCCCCACAGGAAGCTGTGATCAAGGGACAATATGGTAGACCAAACAACTGTCTTAAAATAAATATTTAATTTTTACATCAGGAGAAAAAAAAAATAAAATAAGATTTTAAAATTACAAAATGTGCATGTTACTTAAGGAGTCAGTTTGTTGAGTGCTTGGATAGGGGCTAAATTCTCAAGTACTCTCTCAAGGGGTCATCTTACTGCTCTGTTAGCCTTCTTTTTCTCTTTATGTGCCTTCCTTTAAGCCTAACTGAAATTCATTGCTCCTTTACATACACAGACCCATAGCTAAACTTGTCGAGCTGAGCAGGAAGTTGCAATAAAAGCATCAAATTGAACAGCTCTTGTATTGTGTCTGAAGTAGGTAGTATATATCTGGTTTCAATTCTCACTCTTCTTGGGCACATTTCCTGACAACCCAGTTATTGAATTAAGTCACTGTATGAATACACATGCATGGAGCAGACAGCTTAATAACCAATCCAACTTATAGTATTCCAAAATTACTTCAGGCAAGTCCAAAACTATTACATAAGCAATTTCCATCTCTGACGTATTTTGTATGATGTGTGAGATTCTGAAAGAGCTAAAATGAAAAGGATAGTTTACCTTCTATTGCAGTACACTATATTAAATCATCTTGATCTGCTCAATAAATGAAGATGATACATATTATATGGAATTGCCTCAAATTGCTCACTCATTGAGGTTATCTGTCACAAAAAAGAAAACACACACACTACACATAAAGCTTTTGGAACTCACAGAAGTCCTCACCTGGGAAAGGAGAAAATGTAGCATGAGACCTATGTATGATAACAATTGTGATGCACTTGCTTGCCAAAAATGTGATATCATGAGCCACTATGAAAAACTAAGTGTGCTAGATCTCACAGTCAAGAAATTGATTCTCAGACTGCTTGTTAAACTATGTCTGAAAAAAAGACCCTACCAGATTTTGTGCCTAAGAAGGAGTAAATCCTAGACTAATTCAAATCAATAGCAAAATTCTCATATATCTTGAAACCAGAATTTCACATAATAAATTTTAATTTATTAGAAAATACCAGTGCTTATTAAGTTACTTCTGGGTGTATCTGTTTTGTCTGTTTCTACTCTAAGATGTTCACCGTGTTTTGATATAAAGCTAGCTATTACAAAACCTATGTGGATTATGGGTTGGAGGCACACCTGCTGGAATAGTTCTCTAAATACATGTAGCACCAAATATGAAAATGGTCCATTGAATGATTTTTGCAAATCATATAAACATTATATATATTTTTTGACTGGTCACACAATACATTTTTAAAAATAGTATAACAGTTTAAGAATTACAGATAAGAACATGCTAGAAAGGAAACATTCACAAAAACAGATAGCCAGAGAAATGTGTTGCTCACCATAGCACAGATCAAAACACCTCTATAACATGACAGGAGAAATTACTACCCAGGGAGTGGAAAAATTTGGAAAACGAGTGAAAACGGGAAATTTGGTCACAGAGGAGGAGATAATAAGCTGAGATAGTAAGAGTCACCTTGGCTGGATATGTGTCCTAGCTCTATGACTCATTATTTTGCTGTGAATTAAGATGATAATGTGGCACAGCGAGGAGGACATGTTTGTGCTTTGGTAGTTCTCATGAAAGTCCATAGCTCCTATGGTCACCTGTTACTAAATCTCTGTGTGAGCCATTGATTTCCCTCATAAAAATGGAAGTGACTATCATGAAAAGAATGTGAACAAAAATACATAAAACTCAAATGGAAAACAGCAGAAAACTCTGCTGCTGTTGCTTATATCTTGGTTATGGCTGCCCATTTCCTCCCACATAACTGTGTTCATTCTTCTGTTTAAAATGCAGTTACTGTGCTATTGATTTCCTAGATATGTTTTTAAAAGCATTTAGGATTGGGCAATTAGTTACTGCTTAATGCAGAATGTCAAAACAGAGTGATCGATCCAACTAATTGATCAATTGAATCATTATATTCTTCACATGCCTTGATGTGGACTAGCCCAAAAAACATAAAGGAAAGAAAAATAAGTTGGATTTTTTAAGGCATATTATACAATATAAAGTTAAGGAAATAATAGTTCTTGAAAGGAAACAGTTTAGGAATAAAAGCAATTTTCCAGTAATGGGTGTTTATCCACTAAAGGAAAAGCTCACAACAGAGCAACAGAAAGAAGAAATACTGACCAGTGGACACTGTGAAGGGTATTTATTTTAACCAGGACAAAGGATGTGCCTTTAACCATTTCATGAGAACAATTTTGATACATTATCATTTTGCTCATTCTGAAGTAAAACACAGAATCATGACTATTATAATTAAGACGCCAGCATAACAGACTTCAGATGGAGCGGTTGTTATGTCTTCATCTGAGATGGAGGGCCACTTTTTCAGCCATATGAATAGAAGGACAAGGGTGAGGTAAGTGCCACCTTACAGAGTCACCAAAACTCTGAGTTAGGGAAGGACCCCTGAAGATTATCTGGTCCAACCACCTACTGAGGCAAGGTCTGCTAGAGTAAGTTACTCAGAATAAACTCCAGTTAGTTTTGAATATGACCAAGTGTCGTGCTTTTGCTCAGTCAACAATGAAGCACCACAACACTCTCTTGCTGGGTGCCCTCCATCCACCCCCACCTTGTTAGGACAACTGAGGCCCCAGTGAGATGGAAGGAAAAAGATAACCAAGGTTGTTATGGCTTAAGACAAGGGCAGGGAGGGCTCACTGCCAACTACGGTTCCGGGCAAAACAGATTCCAGTACTTGACTTAGAGAGGAAAGTAGGAAAGTTTATTTTACTACCCACAAGAAACAGAACAGAATAAAAGAAAAAGGGAGTAGGATGATGAGAAAATTACAACCAGCACTTTAAGATCTCCCTCCCTCATCCTTCCTTTCTTCCTGGGCCCAGCTCACTGCTCCCGATATCTCTACCTCCTCCCCAGTCAACGGCTTGTGAGGGCAGGGAATGGGGGATGTGGTCAGTCTGTCACAGATGGCCTCTGCCACTTCTGTCTTCTCAGAGAATGACTCCTGGTATTCTTCCCCTGCTGCAACACAGGGTTCCTCCCCCAGGACACAATCCTTAACAAACTTTTCTGGTGTGAGTTGTTCCCAGCAGCTGCGGCTTCTGCCGATACAGGTTCCCTCACACGGGTCCTTGGTGAATATCTCTGGCGTGGGTTCTTCTCCACAGTTGTAGCTTCTACAGATACAGGGTCCCTCTCACGGACGTGGCCTCTTCTGGGCATAATTTTAATAAGCTTCTTTGGCATGGATTCTTTTCCACAGTTACAGCCTCTGTAAATATTGAGTCCCTCACAAGGGACACAGCCTCCTCTGGGCATAGTCATTGCCCGTGATGCTGGGTCTTTAATTGAGTCACTGCCGTGATGCTGGGTGTTTAGCAAAATTAGTCTCTGCCCCTGATGCAGGGTCTTTAAGAAAATGCAAACATCTCAGCTTCACCAGTCCTCTCTGCAGGATGCAGGGGAGTATCTGCTCTAACACACCTTCTCCTCTCTTTCCTCATTGACCTTGGAGTCTGCATGGTTGTTTCTCTCCTAACTCTTTGCACCACCACCAGCCATAAAAGAAGAAAAAGGCAGAAGAAAGAAGGAACAGGAAGAACTCTCCTAAAAAGTGATCGTGGAGGCATCTAATTGGCTCAGCCCCAGAAGTGGGTCTGGCTCAGAGCTGGGGAGAGTTTCAAGCAACTTCTTACAGGAAAGGCTGTCATGTCAAACCATGACACCAAGGATGACGTCTTTACAACCATTCTAGTCAATTTGTTCTGACATTTTGGTAGCCTTCCCTCATACCAGCCCCCAGGAGAGATATTTTGCAGGATGCTCACTTTTGCACGTCTCCTACTCCACAGACTACATAGACTAAGCTAAATCATTGTGGAATCTCTCCTTCAGGAACAGAGACTACTCCTAGTCTTCTGTTGCGCTGGTGCAGCTAGGAGACACAAATCTACATTGAGGGAACTTTTCATCTGAATGTTGCTTTCTGTCTCTATTAAAAAAAAAAAGAAAAAAAAGAACCAAAACCAACCAAACAAACTTCCCTAAAACACAAAAAACATGTTTTGAAAAAGCATGCTGCAGAGCTTCTCACTGGGCTACATTCCCTTCTGCATATGTTGAAAGACTAAGGACATAACCACAAGAGCTATTGCTAGTCTCAAACTCCCTTTTTTTTCTGAAGATTTGTTGTCCCCAAAACAATAGAGTTATGCAGCTGTTGTGCAAGAAGGACAAACAAAATACCATCAGAAATGATTAGTTAAATAATGATGGATGTATCTCATGAATCATAACCCATTAATAACTGTTACAGCAAATTCTGATAAAAATGTTCTACAAACAATCAGTTAAAACAAACCTGTTGCACAGGAAGCAGTTCAAAGAAACTGAAATCGCAGAAACATATTTAAACAATTGGAGAAAACAGGAGATGCCAAAAATTGTGCTGTTAACTGCATTCTGTCACTGGATTAAAAATAAATATGAAAGGATGATAAACACCAAGGTTAGCTGCATGATATCAAATTAGACCTTGGATAATTATTCCTATTTTCACTTTACTGGTGGAAAAATGGTGTAGCCACTGAAGTTTGCCTTGTGCAAATTCTTTTAACATAGGGATAAATATAAGGCATAGTAAGAAAAGTTAGAAAAATCTGGATAATTTAAAAACACCCAATGGTGCTTCTGAAATTCAACCTAGAGAACTTCAGGAGTAGTGAAAGAATTTTCTGAACCATTGTTTATTATTTTCAAGGATTAAGGAAGGACAGAGGAAATGTCTAAGGACAGGAGAAGGTCAAATGCAATACCTACGATGAATAAAAGTACTATATGACCTATGAAAGTATAGACTCATCAGGATAACTTTATTACCTGGAGGATGCTGGAACAAATGATTGTTTAATAGATTTGTAAACATCTAGGGGAGAATGAATATGATAAAATGCTTCCAACACTGATTTGTCAATAATGACCAATCAGGTTACATCTTTGAGGAGATAACTAGACAAATAAAGAAAAACAGCAGGTGTGACATATAAAGTAATTAACTTTATTAAAACTTTTACATAGTGCTAGATCTGGACTGCTCTTTAGTAAAGGAAAATACAGTATAGAAGATATCACTATAGTGTACAAAGATGGGATTGTCTGTAACAAAGACTTACTAATAGATTGTTAACTGTGACTCATATAGATGTCTCTAGTGCTTGCTTTATTCAACATTTTTGTTAATTACTTGGTCTAAGGAATGCACTTGGAACTCAGGTATAACCCTGAGACAGGAAGATGAAATTGTGTTGAAGAATCAAGCATCAAAATTCTTAATAAACTGAAGCAATGGTCTGAAATTAAAGAGAAATATCAACAGACACAAGCATAAGTATTTTGATGAGAAGGCAGGAAGTTCAGAAAGGAAGAGATTAATTATCAAGCTACAATAATGTGGAAAAGGGATTGTGAATTACTGCTGATGTCAAAATCAACCTGAGTCATCAACCTGATGTTGCTGGGAAAAAAAAATAAAGTCTCATTTTGTAATATACTGTCAGAATGTCATATATATGGTACTGGAGGAAATTTTTCTTGTCTAGGTATCATCTGGTGGGCTTCAGATTCAAAATCATGTTCTATTCAAGGCATTATTCTTTTCCAAATCTATAGGAAGAACTGGAGAGAAACTGGAAAAGGTAAATAAGAAAATGAAGAGGTCTATAGAACATCACCATTGTACAAAAACTGAAAGAACAAGTTTTCCTTATGTTGAGAAAGTGTAACTGAAGGAGTGAACATGGCAATTAACATTCTACAATATAAATGATTGCTAAAAAAGATTTATACACTAACAATTGTCTGTGTTTGAAACAAAGGAGATTTTGTCTCTTTGCAGCATTGTTTAAGATAAACTATTCAAGATGTAAAGGATAGAAGGGAATGGACAGCATCTGAGCAGCCTTAGTTGAAGATTTTAAGACCTAAACTGGTGTCAGTGATTGTCCAGCCCACAGGCTAGGGAAAACGCACTCCAAGAAGTTCCTCTTTTATTCCCCAAGGGTTGCTAAGGGAAATGGAAGATGATGGAGAATGCAGAGAAGGTGGAACTACTGAATGCCTTCTTTGCGTTGATCTTTACAGCCAAGGCTGGCCCTTAGGAAGCCCAGTTCCTGGAGGATAGCAAGGCAGTCTGGAGAATGGAAGATCTTCCCTTGGTGGATGAGGATGAGGTTAGAAACTTGCTGGGCAAGCTTAACATCCATAAATCTATGGGATCTGATGAGATGCATTCATGAGTGCTGAGACTGATGTCATTGTTGAGCCATACTCCATCATGTTTGAACAATTGTAGAGGGTCAGTAAGTTGCCTGAGGAGTGGAATAAGGCCAATGCCACTCCAGTCTTCAAAAAAGGCAGGAAGGAGGACCTGGGAAAGTGCAGGTCCATCAGCCTCACCTCCATCCCTGGAAAGGTGATGGAACAATTCATGTGGGATGACATTTGTAAACATGGGGATGAAAGAATGGTTATCGGGGGAATCAAAATGGATTCACCAAGCAGAAATTCTACTTGACCAATCTGACAGCCTTTTATGAGAGTATAACTGGTTGGCTAGGTGAGGGAAGAGAAGTAGATGTCATCTACCTCGACTTTAAATATAAGAAAAAACTATTTTACTGTGAGGGTGATGGAGCCCTGGTACAGGCTGCCGAGGGAGTGTGTGGAGTCTCCTTCCTTTGAAGGTCTTCCAGACCCACCCAGACACGTTCCTATGCCACCAGATCTAAGTTATCCTGCTTCTGCAGGGCGATTGGACTAGATGATCTCTAAAGTACCCTTCCAACCCTATCATTCTATGATTCTATGAAAGGCTGCAGGAGCTGTGGCTGGAGAAGAGGAGACTGAGTGGGGAGCTCATTAATACAAGCATTTGAAAGATGTATGACAAGAGAATGGGGCAACAGTTTTTCTGTAGTGTCTAGTCATAGGACAAGGTGTAATGTACAAAATCTGGAAAACAAAAAGTTCCACCTGAGGAAAAGCTATTTTCCTGTGAAGGTGAGGGAGCCCTGGCACAGGCTGCCCAGGGAGAGTGTGGAGTCTTCTTTGGACACGTTCCTGTGTTACCCAATCGAGGTGGATCTGCTTGAGCAGAAGAGTTGGACTAGATGATTTTTATAGATCCGTTCTAACCCCTACCATTCTGTGATTCTGTGATTTTATATTTGGAAAGGAATGACTAAGCTATACCCTTTTTATGTAAGAATGTATGATACTGACTGAAACAAATCCATGCATACTCTCTCCCAAAGTAAAGGACAAACCCTTGTTGGCCCCACCAAGAAGTGAAAGCTTTCCATTTCACACTGTATCTGACTGACCCCTGAGGAACTTGGTGCATTCCTGCTACACTTCTGCCAACATAAGCTGATGCTTGAGAAATCAGAGCAACTTCCTGGAGACGTGGTAGAGAGCCACACACAATGTGATGAACAGAGGACGTCTGGCGTTGATAAAAATTGCTTTTTGTAAGGCCTCTCCCTCCCATACCAGTTCCACTGGTTGTGTAGGCTGCCAAGCCAGTGTTGCCAAATCATTAAATAAAAATCAGCAAATAGAGTAGCAGCTCGATATTTTTGTTGAACTTCGCTTTTGTCACCTACCATATCAACACAGCTCAATGGCAAATCAGAAGCAACAGCAATCAGTCTGAAGAGGTATAGCATATATCACTCCTCTTGCTGAGAATGGAGATTTTACTGAGCAAATTAGATACAGCTGCAGCTTTTTCAGCTGAATACTGCAGCAGATGGAAGAAGCTTGCATGTTCAGAAAATGTGATGGTTTTTCAATACTAGGTGATTACATGGCAAGTTGTTCATTCCACCCACAACATACTTTTCTCTATGCACTTGTACAGTGCACTTATGTAGTTAATTGCACACCTGCTTATACCATACAAGAGAAAACCACAAAATATATTTAGATTCATTTTAACCTAATAAGTTGTTTTATTGAAATTTCCCACGATACTTTCTTTGATTTTCAAGATGTTTGAAGGAATTTGCATGTCAGAAATATTGGAATATCTTCTTCTCCGTGTTTCGAGGATGAAATGCAAAGGTATTTGGAAGGCAAGAGAAAAGAGCATGCTAGAATGATGGATCTCAGAAAGAATGAAAATGAGCAATGCTCTCCAGTTACACTATCATCTCCTTTTATATAGACAGTTATGACATTAAGAATCATTCACCACTCATCATGTTTCTCCAGCATTAAAATGAAGATGACTGTGATCATTTTTTGCCATTTCCTCCTTCAGTACACTAAAGATACATGCTAATATTGCTACCAATGGAAAAATAACCCATTTAGCTGAGTGCTGTTTAAGAGATTGTATTCACAACTACTTTCATTTCACACAAATTAACCCAGTAACGATTCCTGATGGCTGATCAAGTATCTGCTATATTCAGCCATCTTGTGTAGAGATTTACAGGCACGATTCAAACTATTCTGCCAGTTATTTTGATTTTCCGTATCTTGAACTAAAGCTATAGATAAATACTGCTACACCTAACGCTGCAACTGAATTACTGAAAATGTAAAACTATGGAAAAACCCTCTTAGTTCATGAGAGGCTGCAAACCCCAAAGATCTGATACTAGCCAAGGTAATTATACCTACAGTTCAAAAGCCACTTTCAGATTTTAGTAGCAGAACAGGGAGTCTCTGCTGCTACATATGTTTTTTTCCTGCCCTGACACTAAGGTAGTAATGCTGTGGTTCAGTGCAGCATGGTAAGATCTCAACAGAACAGAAGGATCTAAATGTAAAAGGTCCTTTGTTCTATCTCAGGTCTTTCAGGAACAGCATTAAAAATCCATTTAAGATAATGAACCAAACAGAAACCAAAGCAACCAAAGCAGCAGACTTGTGGATAAAGAAGATGGCTGCCAACAAAATTTAGCCCTGAGAACATACTACTGGCAGCATCTACTCCTCTGTGTCAGGAGTTCTGTCTCAGAGGGCATATTTTTACTTCCAGTCCCCCAGTGTCATGCTACCTGCAGACATCAGCCCATGCTGGAGCCTTCGAGGTTGGTACAAGACTGCAGTCTACAGCAGGACTCTTACCAGTGGACATTTCTTCAGCACCTCAACCAGACATGATGATTCCTTGACTATAAAGGACGAACACTCTTGGTTTTTTTTGAAGGAATGGTGGTCTGTCTTACCAGAAAAGTTTTTAAAAAACTCAATGGACTTAAACGGGCTGCTTTTTTAATGGAACTGCAGGTCAAAAGGGTTCCTCCACAGTTGAAAATGACTTTTGAGGAGAAGTAACAAAATAAAAGTCAGTCCTTTTGTGAAACAAATAATGGTGGCACAATATTTGAATCTTTCTTTTGTCTCTGTCAATTGCAGGCTCATATTCAGTGTCAGACTCATTCAAGGAAATAATTCACAGCCATCCTAATGTATTGCAGTATGTTTTGCAGTGTAGGGGGGTCTTCTCTGCAATTCTCCTTCCTGTCTGTGGGAAACTGGGCTGATCACAGTAGAGAGCATATATCCCTCCATGCTGACTTTGGTGGGTCTTTTCTGTTTGTTTTATATTCCACCACAGCACAAATGTTAAGCTCTTTTTCAGGATATTAAATGAAGCAAATAATGCAATTTCAATCACCCAGTCACCTCTGAGCATACCACATTACCTAATAACCAAGAAGATGGAATTAGAGCATTGAATTTATGAAACTGCAATAAGGCATAATAATATCTGAGGAAACAGAGGAAGAGGGAAATGAATTCAGATATAATATATTAATAGGGACTAGGGATTCATAAAATTGAGCAAGATCACTCTGAAGAGATTCAAACCTCAGTGATACAATTTAAGTCTACTTTATTAACTTCTAGCTGAAATTCACACGTCCTCCAGAAAGGTAAGGGTTGAAGCGCTTGTGGCAGGGATGCTGACAATGAGATTTGAGGCAGATGGGAAAGTGTTGCTTTTATATCAGACTCAGTTCTCTGGGATGTGGCTCTGTTTTGTTCAGGCCTCTGCAACAGATTCATACACCTGGAGGTGAGGAGTCTGCTGCATGAGCCCACTGAGCTCTGAGACAGACTCCTCACACAAAGTCTTCACATATGCATTTCCCTCTTCCACTGCCACCAGGTAGGTGCTGGCCCACAGACAAGGGATGACCACCCCAAGCCCACAGGTCTGTGGTATGTGTGGCCATGTTTTTAGACACACCACTAAAAAAGATCCTGTGCTGAGTTTTATGAAAAAAGAAACCCAAACCCTAAGCAACATGATAATCAAGATTGTAGTGTCTCCCCTTTTATACATAAGCAAGAGCACACTAAATTAGTAGCACAGAAAAGTCCCACTGATACTCACACGTAGAGACTAAAGTCTGCTTGAATGTGCAGGATGTTGAGAGAATTCTGGTGGCAGTGGAAGAGAGAAATGCATGTGTGAAGACTTCGTGTGAGGAGACTGTCTCAGAGCACAACATTTTCTGTTGTGGAAATGCCAAGGAGAGCCCAAGTCAGAAACTTGTTTCCTCCCATTCACCTAAAGCCACAGTCTCTGACCCCTGCCCACCCTTTCAGTCCTTGTAAGTCCTCAAGCACTCCACATGGAGCTGCTTCCAGCAAAACTTGACAACAAGATTAATTTTTAAAGACACCACTCTATTTCAGAGCTATATATAGGGCATCAGCCTGTGTGCAAAGAGCAGACTGGAAAGGAGGGAAAGCAGACAAACAGAAAGGAAGCAGAGGGAGAGTAACTTGAAAGTCCTTATGGAGTGGTAATTTTTTTGGTGTGAAAATCTATGTATGGGTACAATCTATCTGTTTACATATGTAGGTATGAATGCACACATACATATTTTCCTAATAGAACTCAAAGTTTTAAAAATCAGGAATGAAGTCCTAACATTTCCCCTCCAAAATAGCCAGTGGACCAGAATTATTAAGACCTTAAGAAAAAAAAAAAAAAGACTTTTAGAAGGCAGTATTTAAATTTCTTATCTAGTTTAGTAGAAACCTCATTTCTTGGTATACGAAAAATGGATGTGTTTTCTTGGACCTGAAAATAATCCTGCCTCGAGACAGAGAAACTGTACATGGAAATTTCTATGCAAAATTCTGTGTGAACCACAATAGTATGTAAAAGATATGTAAGTTATTTAAGTTTCTTCTGTGTAGCTGTGTAGAAGAATTTTCAAAATTTCTGAAATTGGATGGAAATATTGCTACTGACTCCGATGAAATGACTATTTTAGCCAGTGAGACTTTCATTTATGTTTTTCATTAGGCCTAAGTTTTTTAAATTAACAGCAAGTCAAAAATATTTTGAGATTTACTGGAGTCTTACAGTGTAAGTATTTTAATATTGTAGGTAATGCCTGTCAAACAATAAAGAGCCTTTTTCTTTTGTAAGATTTAATATAAATTCAAGTAACATATTGTAGTTGTCATTAAACGGTATTTGGCCAACAACTTTCCAATAACTTCATTTCCTTTTCAGAAAATGCAGTAAATTTATTTGCTCTCATTACCTTAATTTGTACTATTCATCTTTAAATATACTTGAGTCATATTTATTCTGCTCATCTTTAGTAGCACAATGACATATTGTGGATGAATTTTTAATAATAGCACAAAATTACTTTTCTCTCTCTTTGTTTCTCAAGCAAGACATATTTCAGCTTGGACAACTATTTGGAGAATATGATATTTAATAATTTCAACTGACTCCTGGCAACGTATCTCAATAAATTCTTTAGGGAGGCTTAAGTCTTCCAAGTGTATGCAGGAGGATAAGTTCATGGTGACAAACATATTAAGACTGTAGAAATTTTTTTTTCTTCTTCCATTATCAGTAACTTAAAGGCTCAATGATGATTTGGAAGGCACAATGGGCTAGATGGAAGGTGGCAGACAATAAGAAATGGATGCCAGCTGGAGTTAGTAATTTTCTCTAAAGTAGCAAGGCAACACAGAAGATAGAGTAGTCTTTATATATTACAAGTTTTGTCTGTAGCTGCACCTGTGTGTATATGTACACACACACACACACATGTAAGGTTAAGAGAAGTAGAGGTAAAATACCTTATATGCAAAACAATCTAGATGCAGAGAGAGATCATCCATACTGAAGACAAAACCTGGATTTTTGAAATTCAAGAGAAAAGCTCATGAATTATTTTCACAGTAGCCCCGTTAAATTTTGCTGCAAAGCTAGATGTTCTCCTCTTTCTGCCTGTCTGCCCAAACTGTGAGGTCTTCTGTGATCCTAGCTAGATATCATTCCATATATAAGTAATACTGAAGAGAAAGTATCAATTTCCCAGTCTCCCTGTGGGAAGTCTGATTCTTTAGACTTAACATCTCCTTGAGGAATGTCATGAAGAAACCAATGGGGAACACTGCAATAATTTGGTTTTGAGGAACAATAGTTACCTGTGTTTTGAAATAAAAGCCTAAAAATCTGATGTCCATCAAAAAAAAGTTGATGGATTACTTATGCAGTAGGAAAACTCAGCAGAAAGGGATACACACCACATACTGATATTTAGAAAATAGGTTAATTTAATCAGAAAAAACTCAGCCCTTAAAAGGCTCAACAGATCAGTTCCCTGAATCAATAGTGCCTCACTGCTTGCAAAAGTCACGTTTCAGAAGAACTGTGATGTCACCCTTTCCAACTTCTAAGTCCATCAACTCACCATGTTGGGACATGCTGCTCTTTTGGATGCACCATTTTGCGGACAAAGTGTCAGCCTTCATATTCGTCCATAGAGTCCTGTGCGGCTTTTAGGGAGGTGTTGTTGCAGGAAGTCACAGCAGCTCCAATCCATCCAAAGAAACCTATATAACTGACTCCCACAAAGACTTTAGGCAGATGTGATACTCTCACACTTATAAGAATGTGATGTTTTTCTGGCAGTCACTGTGAGTGATTAGTGTTAGATTCAATCTTGAGAAACGTAGGACACACGGAAAATACAGCTGCTGTCTGCACATCCTTATTCCCAACCAGAGCACACGAAGGCAGGGCTACAATGTGGATTTGGAGCAGATATCATTTATGTAAGACACTGGATTACATTTCTCATAAACCCTGTCTTTTTTCTTACTTCTTTCCTTAAATGAACACGACCAAATTAACAAAATCTATGTGGGAGCCTGCATTTCAGACAGAATCCTCAGGCATTTCTAATCTTGGCTCTCTGTGTATGCAGGAGGCAGATGTGTCCCCCTTGTCTCTAAACTCTTGTCCTAGAAAACGTAAATGAGACCCTAAATCAGGTGCCCAGGACCATCTGCTTGGTTTTGGTGTCTGATTATTATTTTTCTAAATGAAACCTTTAGTCGCTAGGCAGAAATAAAGAGCAGAGGATCTGAATGTAAGGAGTGGAGGGAGCAGCTTGGGCAATGCCAGGGGCATAAAAGCCCTCCTGGGACCACGTCTCTTCCCCCATACAGGGATGTTACCTCCTACCCTGCACAGGAGAAGGGTGGACAGAGGGACATCCACACCAAATCACAACCCTTGCTCAGCAGCAGAAGCAAAGAGTAAATTATGTGGGATGCATTTTGCAAAGACCAGTTTGGGACCCTACTTAAATGTTGAACCACTGAACCATGTTCTCTAGGTCATGGTGCCTTCAGTTTAGCAGATTATCTTTACACTGATGACTAGGGCCAGTGTCCTCAAATGTCATATTTTTGTCTCTATATTGCTGCAGAGAAGAGTTCAAGTAATATTGCATTTTCCAGTACAGGCCCTTCTGAACTCATTAACTGCTCTCAACCAGCATGTGAGATAGTTGCTGTGATGACCTTTATTCTGCCTCTATTGCATGAGTTATTCAACTCACTCAATTAATAGAACACATGTAAATTTTCATAGAATCATGGAACCATAGAATGGTAGGGGTTGGAAGGGACCTTTAGAGATCATCTAGTCCAACCTCCCTGCAGAAGCAGGTCCACATAGATCAAGTCACAGAGGAACATGTCCAGGCAGGTCTTGAAGACCTCCAAGGAAGGAGACTCCACAACCCCCCTGGGCAGCCTGTGCCACTGCTCCGGCACTCTCATGGTGAAATAGTTTTTTCTTATGTTTAAGTGGAACTATTTGTGTTCCAGCTTCATCCCATTACCCCTTGTCCTGTTACTATCTACTATAGAAAAGAGGGATGTCCCAACCTCCTGACACTCACCCTTTAGATACTTATAAATGTTAATAAGATCACCCATCAATCTCCTCTTCTCCAGACTAAACAGCCCCAGTTCCCGCAGCCTTTCCTCATATGAAAGATGTTCCACTCCCCTGATCATCTTGGTGGCCCTGTGCTGGACTCTCTTCAGCAATTGCCTCTCCCTCTTGAGCTGGGGAGCCCAAACTGGACACAGGACTCCAGATGAGGCCTCACCAGGGCAGAGCAGAGGGGGAGAAGAACCTCCCTTGACCTGCTGGCCATATTCTTCTTGATGCATCCCAGGATGCCATTGGCCTTCTTGGCCACGAGAGCACATTGCTGGCTCATATTTAGCTTATTATCAATCAGGATTCCCAGGTCTCTCTCTGCACAGCTGCTCTCCAGCAGTTTGAAACCCAGCCTGTACTGGTGTGTAGGGTTGTTCCTTCCCAGATGCAGGACTCTGCACTTGTCCTTGTTGAACCTCATGAGGTTCCTGTCTGCCCAAATCTCAAGCCAGTCAAGATCCTGCTGAATGGCAGCACAGCCTTCTGGGGAATCAGCCAGTCCTCCCAATTTGGTGTACACTCTGTCCCCTCATCCAGGTTGTGATGAAGATGTTGAACAAGACTGGCCCTAGAACCCATCCCTGGGGAACTCCACTGGCCACAGGCCTCCAACTCAATTCTGTGCCATTGATCACCACCCTCTGGGCTCTGTCATTCAGCCAGCTCTTGATCTACCTCACTGTCCACTCATCCAAGCCACACAGCCTGAGCTTTCTGATGAGGATACTGTGGGAGACAGTGTCAAAAGCCTTGCTGAAGTCAAGGTAGATGACAGCTGCTGCTCTCCCTTCATCTAGCCAGCCGGTTATGCACTCACAGAAGGATATCAGGTTAGTCAAAAAGGATTTTCTCTTTGTGAAGCCATGTTGACTCCCCCTGATAACCATCTTATCCTTCATATGTTCAGTGATAACATTCAGGATGAGTGTGACATTGGCCTTTCTCCAGTCCTCAAGCACCTCACCTGTCCTCCATGATTGTTCAAAAATGATAGAGAGAGGCTTAGCAATCACATCAGCCAGCTCCCTCGGTACTCTTGCATGCATCCCATCAGAACCCATTGACTTATGAGCTTTAAGCTTGGCCAATAAGTCTTTAACCTCTTCCTCTTCCACCCAGGGCAAGTCCTCTGCTGTCCTGGCCATCCTGTTATCTTTGCTGCACTGGGCTTCCCAAGGGCCAGCCTTGGCCGTAAAGACTGAAGCAAAGAAGGCATTCAGTACTTCAGCCTTCTCTGCATCCTCAGACCCCAGGGGCACCCTCAGCATTTATCAGCAGTCCCACATTCCCCCTCACCATCCTTCTGCTGCTGATGTACTTGAAAAATGCCTTATTGCTGTTCTTAACATCCCTGGCTAAACTTAATTCTAGAAGGTCTCTAGCCTTCCTAGTTGCACCGCTGCATGCCCTGGCAATGTTCCTATACTCTTCCCAAGAAGCCAGCCCCTGTTTCCACCTCTCATAGGTGGTTGCTTTCTGCCTGAGTTGTCCCAGCAGATCCTTGCTCATCCATGGAGGCCTCCTACCTCCTATTCCTCCTTTCTTGAGCATTGGGACACACTGATCCTGGGCTTGGAAGAAGCAGTGCTTGAAGACTGACCAGCTCTCATTGGCACTTCTGTCTTCTAGAATCATATCCCATGAGATCCATCCAAGTATTTCTCTGAAGAGGCCAAAGTTGGCTCGCCTGAAATCCAGGGTCATGATCCTGCTTTGTGTTCTGCCCCTTCCACACAGGATCTTGAACTCTACAATCTCATGGTCACTGCAGCCGAGGTTGCCTCCAACCTTCACATCCCCAACCAGGCCCTCTCTATTTGTCAGTACCAGGCCCAGCAGCACACCCCTCCTCGTTGGTTCCTCGATCATCTGTGACAGGAAGTTGTCGTCAACAGTCTGTAGGAACCTCCTGGACTGGATGTACTTGGCTGTGTGGCTATCCCAGCAAATATCAGGGTGGTTGAAGTCCCCCATGAGGACCAGGGACTGTGATCGTGAGGCAGCTCTCAGCTGTTTGTAGAAGGCCTCATCCACATCATCCTCCTGATCAGGTGGCCTGTAGCAAACTCCTACAACAGTATCACCTGCCTTGCCCTGCCCATTAATTTTCACCCATAAGCACTCTACTCTCTCCTCATCCCCACCCAGGCACAGTTCAGTACACATTAATTGCTCCCTCACATAGGGAGTAACTTCACCTCCATGCCTTGTCAGTCTGTCTGTCCTGAACAATCCATAGCCCTCCATGGCTGTGCTCCAGTCATGGCAGCTGTCCCACCACGTCTCTGTGACCGCAATGAGGTTGTAGCCCCACATCTGCACCCACATCTCCAGTTCCTCCTGCTTATTCCCCAGGCTGTGTGCATTGGTGTAGAGGCAGTGCAGGGGCTTACTCAAACACACAGGTTTCCCTGGGCGGGTGCAGGAGGTTCCTACCCGGTTTGGCTCTTTCTCAGGGTGGTCAGCCTTCCACATCTCAGCCCAGTGTGCAGATGAAGGGCACTTATCATTGCATTCCCTGTCCTGCCCTGTTTCCCAGCTAGAGGGGACAGCTTGTTCTGTTTTGCTTTTCCCCCCACTCCCCAAGTCCCTTAGTTTAAAGACCTCTTTATTAAATTTGCTAGTCTACTCCCAAATAATCCAGTGCATTTACGGGAGAGATGAATCCCATCCCGTCCTATGAAGCTGTAGTCCCCAAGGAAGGATCCACTGTCAAAGTACCCAAAGCCTTCCCGCCGGCACCAGCCTCTCAGCCAGGAGTTCACTTGGCTGAATTTTCCATTACAAACTCCTCCTTTATCACCAGTGAACAGGATGGAGGAGAAAATAACCTGAGCCCCTCTACCTTTTACCTGTTACCCCAAGTATTTAAAATCCATCTGAATTCTGGAGATGTCATGCCTCATGACATCATTCATACCTACATGGAACACAAGCAGGGGGTAGTAGCCTGCATCCCTGATGAGCCGTCGCACTCTCTCAGCCACATCCCTGATCTTGGCCCCAGGCAAGCAACACACCTCTCTTGACTCCCTACCTGCCCCACAGATGGGTCTCTCAGTGACCCTTAGCAGCGAGTCACCCACAACAAGCACCCTTCACCTCTTCCTGCAATGTCCATTACCTACTGCAGGTGGAACAGATGATGGGTTGTTTAGTGGGTTTTCCCCTCTTGGAGCTTGCTCATCGAAGTCCCTTGTCGCCAGTGCCTCATACTTATTTGTAGTGGGCACTCTGGAAGGAGGGCTCTGAAGACGAGCCTTTGCCTTTCTTTTTTTGTAACTACGGTCCATAACTTATCGGATTCACTGGGGGCTTGCACAAGATTGTGGAAGTCCCCATCTATCTCCACTTCTTCCCCTCTAATACTACAGAGCCTACTCACAGTTGCCTGCAGCTCTTTCACCAGACACTGCAGTTCCTGAACTTGAGGGCACCTGTGACACATTTTTGACTCAGAAGCATAGGTTCCTAAGCAGTCTAAACACTCCCTGTGTTCCACCTGGACCAAAGCTTCTCTACTAGCTGGCTCAGTCTGGGTGGATGCATTGACCTTCACGTGGGTTTTGTCCACTTGAAGGGCACAACTATTAAATGACAAGGCCCTGGATGCCCCAGCAAGGGAAACTTCTTGCTTTTCCTGGCCCTCTGGCACACTGGTGTTAATGACATTCTCCTCCATCCCATTGACCACATCTGAGTTCTTACTGCATTACTTCTGTTATGACCAGAGGAAGATGACCCATGGCAACAAAAAATATCAGTCAGTTTTCTTCTTTTGGAAGCAACATCTCAAAGATATGTTGTGAGATGGCAGGAGACAAAAGATTCAAGGTAGAAAATGGGATCTTTTAATTGATGTTATTAAAACTATTTTCAGAATACAGCAAGTGAAACACAGGACTAGGTGTCCAGAGGAACTCTGGAGTCTCCATTTTGGAGGCAAGAAAGTCAAAACTCAGCTAGACATGTCTATGAGCAACTCACTCTAACTGGATCTGTTTCAGGTGGAAGGTTGGACTGGATGCCCACCACACAAACAAATTCTCATTCGAACAAATTTATTCTAAAATTCTACCTTTCTTACCTTACTCACTTTCTCCTGCAACTTTCTTCAGCAGTGTGTGTACAGTTCAGTATGGATTTAAGTGCTTGGAGGAATCTCATGGGATAAGATTACAGATGGTAGGAATGCTCAAGAGAGCTGGACAATCTTCAAGCACACTTCTTCCAAGACCAAGATCAGTGTATACTCACAAGCAGAAAATCAGGAAAAGGAGACAAAAGGTCTACCTGGATGAAGAAGGAGCTACTGGAGTGACTCCAGGAGAAGAAAGGTTGATGGAAGGTGGAAAAAGTGGTGTGATTACTTTGGAAGAGTATAGAAATGTTGCCAGAGCATGTAAGGATGAAACCAGGAAGGCTAAAGCCCTTCTGAAATTAAACTAGGCAAGGAATTTAATGGAAATAAGAACTTCTTCAAGTACACCAGAAGAGAAAGGAAGATGAGGAAGAATGCGAGCCCATTTCTGAGCAAGAAGAGTTCCCTGGTGATGGAGAATGCAGAGAAGGCAAATGCCTTGAATGCCTTTTTTGTCAGTCTTCACTGACAAGACCAGCCCTCTTGAAGCCTAGTCCCTGGAGTTTAGCAAGACAGTCTGGAGAATGAAAGACCTTCCCTTGCTGGATGATTAGAGATCTGCTAGGCAAGCTGTACACCCATAAATCCATGGGTCCTGATGGGATGCGCCTATTAGTGTTGGGGGAGTTGGCTGATATTATTACTAAGCCACACTCACTGTTATTTTTGAATGATTGTGGTGAACAGGTGAGGTGCCTGAGGACTGAAACAAGGCCAATGTCACTCCAGTCTTCAAAAAAGGCAGGAAGGCGAACCCAGGTAATTAAAGGCCAGTCAGCCTCATCTCCATCCCTGGAAAGGTGATGGAACAATTCATCCTGGATGTCATTTGTAAACAAATGAAGGAAAAGATGGTTATCAGAGAGAATCAACACAGACACTCACCAAGGAGAAATTCTGCTTGAGCAACCTGATAGCCTTTTATGATGGCATGAATGTCTGGATAGATCAGGTGAGAGCAGTGAATGTCATCTACCTTGACTTTAGCAAGGCTTTGGGCTTTGACACCATCTCCCATTACATTCTTATAGGAAAGCTTGGTCATGGTGACTTGAATGAGTGGACAGTGAGGTGGATTAAAAACTGGCTGAATGACAGAGCCCAGAGGGTGGTGGTCAAAGGAGCTGACTTAGATTGGAGGTCTGTGTCCAGTGGGATTCCACAAGGATGGATTCTGAGACTAGTCTTGTTCAACATCTTCATCAATGACCTGGATGAGGGGACAGTGTACTCTCAGCAAGTTGTCTGATGACACCAAACTGGGAGGACTGGCTAATTCACAAGAAGGCTGTGCTGCCATTCAGTGGTATTTTGACTGGCTTGAGAGTTGGGCAGACAGGAACCTCATGAGGTTCAACAAGGACAAGTGCAGAGTCCTGCATCTGGGAAGGAACAACCCCATGCACCAATATAGGCTGAGAGTCGAACTGCTGAAGAGCAACTGTGTGGTGAGAGACCTGGGAGTCCTGATTCATAATAAACTACCCATGAGCCAGCAATGTGCCCTTGTGGCCAAGAAGGCCAATGGCATCCTGGGATGCATCAAGAAGAGTGTGGGCAGCAAGTCAAGGGAGGTTCTTCTCCCCCTCTATTCTGCCCTGGTGAGGCCTCATCTGGAGTCCTGCGTCCAGTTCTGGGCTCCTCAGCTCAAGAGGGACAGGGAATTGCTGGAGAGAGTCCAGTGCAGGGACAGCCAAGATGATCAGGGGACTGCAACATCTTCCTTCTGAGGAAAGGCTGCAGGAACTGGGGTTGTTTAGTCTAGAAAAGAGAAGGCTGAGGGAAGACTTTGATAACATAAATATTTAAAAGGTGTATGATAGCACTTTTTTTTGTTTTCTGAAGCGACATGACAAGGGCTAACAAATATAAGCTAGAACACAAAGAGTTCCACTTAAACACAGGGAAAATCAATTGTAAAGGTGAGGGAGCCCTGGCACAGGCTTCCCAGGGACGTTGTGGAATCTCCTCTGATGGTTTTCCAAGCCTGCCTGGACATCTTCCTGTGTGACCTGACCTAGGTGAAGTTGCTGGAGCAGGGTGATTGGACTCGATAGTCTCTAGAGGTCCCTTCCAACCCCTACCATTCTATAATTCTAGGCTTTTTTTAATTTCAGACATAACTTGAGGCAGATTTAGCTATGGTAAAAGTTTTATTTCATCAGGAGAAGACCTGTGCTGAAATTAAATGAACTGCCTTTGATTTGAAATACATATACACACAAGAATGTTAGTGGTTTAGTTTTACATATGCACAGACTTCCAGATAGACGCCCAATTGAACTCACAGTCACTGCTGTTTCAGTGCCTAATAATAAAAACTTTGGTATCTCTTGTAATATACTTAGAATGTCCCATAGGTTTTGTAGCTTTTAATCTTTTTTAATCATCTTTTTTACAGGGATGTATTTCATAACCTTGTCATTTGGATTTTATAGAGATGACCCTAAGTGTGGCTACAGAAAACATCTCAATATCCCATGTCTGCAGAGTGAATTGTATTTGAAGACCTGGTGTCTTCCAGGCCCAGGTTCCTATTCTGAAAGGAAAAAAAGCCATTGGTTTTCATTATTGCATGAATCTGTTACAAACCATAAACAAATAGCAGATTGACCTAAAATGAATTAAAAAAACCCCCAATATAGAGCATTTCATAGAGTATGAATAAACATAAAATAAAGCATAGTGCATTTTCAATCCACAGTGTGACCACACTTTTACAGTAATTTTTTCTGTTCATGATTGTGGTAGAATTTCTGGTTAAGTTGCTGTAATGGGGCAAAATACTGCACTTTGTGTAAAAGCCTCAGGTGAAACTCTGTAACAGACAAGGAAGGTGGTGAAAGCTATGGAATTATAATAAGACCTTTAAAAAACTTGAAGACCTGGATTTCTCCTTTCATACCTCAGAATAGAAACACAAAGATGTACTAGGGTTAAAAGAAGGATTTTTATGCAGAAGTGTCTCAGATGACATAAAAAGAGATCAGTTGTATATTACAGCAACATGAAAAATGTAAATAGGTCTAATTATTATAATTATATGATTACTCATACACCTACATTTTATTGACTTACAATGCTAATAAAATACTGTGCAACTTGGTACATTCATTTCTTTAATAACATGTTTAAAGTGTTCCACTAAACTGATATTTGAGAAGTTGTGCTAATTGAGACAGTTTTCAGAATTTATTGACATTTGGTGAAAACACCCTTTTCAGAGGTATCTTAGACAACTGAAAATCAGCTAATTGAGATTTCAGACTAAAGATGTCTAAATCAAATACTAAATAAAATCCGTATCTGAAGACTTAAATGACAACATTGTTTTCAGACTTGTGTGCATCTATATTTTCTGCTTCTCAATAAAGCTGAAGATCTTATGCAAATGGCTAAATATGTCCTTAGGTTTTAGATTTGACTAATTCTAGCTGAAAGTCTCACGGTGTGATAGCAAAGCATCTGAAAGAAGACGTGGTGTTTCACAGTGCTTGGGAACCATTTTTGTAAATAAGTGCAATATTTTTGTGGTAATATTTTTACCCATGCCAAAAAGCTTTTCCTAAAATGAGACTTTGGCTAAGAAGCTGTTTAGATTGTGAAAAGCACTCTCCTTTACCAAATGCACAGGTGAAGTGACCTCCACTCAGGGCCATGACTGAATGCAGCAGTTCAATATGTGTCTTACCCTAAACACAGCAATCCCACTGAAGTCAGCTTAACTAACACAGGTGCTTAAAAGCAGTCTTAAATACATTGCTGGAGTGAGAAAGACTTCAGCTGCTGAAGAAAAACATTGAAGAGTTGTAATCTTTCCAGACGCAAGTCTCAGGACACATGAAAGCTGCTTGTAAATACTCTGTTCACAACTATATTTTGAGTTACTTTGTCATTCCTCTGAAACCATTTGTACTATTAGAAATAACTTCTATTTATTCAAAGAAGAGGGTGGCTGAAATGGCTTTTGTTGGCATGGGTATTCAGAGAGCAACTCTTATCTTTTAAAAAATATAGCGGAAACCATTAAAATGTTATTTTATAATTTTTTGCATGGCAAACCCTTAAGATAAACTTGTAAATAGAAGCTTCACACAGATAATCATGAGTCCTGTCCTGGGAGGGCAAGAGGAAGGGCAGTTGGTAGACTCCAGGACTAATGTCAATGTTCAACTCTACTTCATTAATGGTCAGTCTGACACCAGAGCAGAATTGTGAAAAAGAGGCAAGTTGCAGAATAAATGCAATAGGATGTTGCCTGTAAAAGAGCTGATGCTTCTGCTGACTTAAAAATGATGTGGAGTTCTCTGTAGAACAGTGATACCACAGAAAACATTTTCTTCCTGTTTCTCCTCCTAGCCTTTCAGCTCTACTGCTTTAGATGAGTGATCTTTGAGGGAAATGAGACACTAGACTGGAAACAAAAGACCAATATCAATCTGATGTGCTCTTGACCTTTTGTTAAGCTTGTTTAAATAGGTGTCATAAATAAGTGAAGGGTTCAAGGTGAGTCTTTTCAGACAAAAAAAAATATTGAAATGAATCTGCAGAGAAATAAATTGTTCTCTTTGTATCCATGACTTTCCTTCTTTCTCCTTCACTTGTGTCTTGTTTTCTTCCCTGTTCTTTTGGCACTGAGTCTCAGTTGTCACTCAAACCTGCACACTGGATTTGCTGTGTCCACATTTGTGTGTGCTCATCCCCACCAGAGCCTTGCCATTCATGGCTTCAGGGTCCACCTCCTCTCTGAACCTCTACCAGAGATCCTCATGGTTGGTTTGGATCAATGAATTAGATGGAGACTTCACAAGTGTAAATTAAGTTAGTTTTGCTCCTGAAAGGAACCATGTAAATCTCACTTGCTTCTGTGCTTTTCTCTACGTGGAATCAAAACTAACTTTACGAATAAGGTATGTAATTTTGCCATGGAGGCTCTGCCCATTCCACACTGTAGAGACTGTAAATGATCATAAAATAAAAACCAAAACAATGTATTGACTAGAAACCTCTCTGCTGCTAGAGCAAGATTATCAATAGGGGTGCTTTTAAAACACCCTTGCCAAGTGAGAGAGCCTCCAAATATGCTGGTTATCAGATTATATTTGTCTATTATATATTACTGTAGTTTCTATCAGTTGTTCACTTTCTGAAATACTCCTCATTTCATGCATAATTTGTCCTTGTGTTAGAAGGACATAAACAATCTGATACATGATCAGCCATGCAAGGGGCAGTAACATTTGTTTCCTTTTCAATAGCTAAGAATACAACATAAAAGCCCAATATCTGTTACTAATCTGGGCAGCTGTAGCAACCCTTCCAGTTTTCTCAGAGCTGGGGAGGAAATGTGATTTTAAATGGTAGCTATGATCCTGCAACCATGATCCTGCACACGTAGATTTCCATGTCTGTTCATCTCTCCCTCTAGGCGTTAGGATGGTGTCTGAGAATGTAGTTACTCATACAGAGAGACTCATACTCCAAAATTTTGCTCAAGGATAATTTTTGGTTCTGACAGTTTTTCTGGGTTTGCTGTGAATCACAGAAAAAAAATTACAACTTAGTGTTCAGAGGTCTGAAAAACGATGCTGATAGCAAGGTCTTCACTTTGCAAATTGTTTCGAGACTCAGCCAAGGTGTATGGAAAGAGCCAAAGTTTGTTTTCAAAATCTCACAGATTTTAAACAAATCTCATGATATTTAGGGGACTCTGGAGCTTCCTCATTTTTAAGCTCATTTGGTTGGCTGGGCTCCTCCAGTTTGTTTCTTCCTCCTAGCTTGGATTTTTTTCCCCTTCAATTTCTAATTGAAGTCATCCCACTCAAGCCTATGTTTTGCTCATTGTATAAGAAACTATAATGGAAAATCCATGCTTGCAAGTCATGATCTTATTTTTATTTTGGAGGCAGATACAGCAATGGCTCAGTATGGACACTATACATTTAGCAGTTAAGGAACAGCCATTATGGGAGACATATGCCTAGGAAACACAGGGTATGGTGAAATGTGTGGTTGGCTGTTAATGAGCTGGTTAAAAAGCTATTGACCTTGACATTTATATCCTGAGCTGAAGGCTGACAAACAAAGAATTATTTTCCATTGCAATCTGCTAGGAGTGCACAATTTAACTGGATGCATGTAATTCAATGTAGATTCATAGCAACATTTTCTTCCTTCTGAAAGTCCCCAGCCCACCTTCATCTGTGGGCTAAGTGTAGGTAACGTGATAGATTGTAAGGTCTCATTGCAAGCAGTCTTGTGTATCTTTGCAGCAATTTCCAAACAGGGATTTTGAACAGTCCTGCTGTGTGAAGGCCAATGGGTAGGCATCAGCTGCATCTACATCTATGTTGGTTAACATTGTGGACAGAGAGTCCAGCCATCTAGCGATGCCCCAGGCATTTCCCATTGCAACATTCACCAAACCACATACAATTTGAAATAGTCAGTAGATTCTGGTGCTACAAGTGCATAAACAGCCATATAGGGCAATCTTTTCTTCATAGTTAAGAGAATTAGGATATGTTTTTTATGTAGTTTAAAATAATCAACAACAAGGTACTACAAGCTCGTGGAACCAAACCACTGCTCATAAGTATGAGAATTTGCAGCCCAGTCTGGTATTGCAATGGAGACTCTCATCACTATCCATACACTGACTGACCATCCTGTTGAAGAGCTTCTGTTCCCCGTGAAAGCATCATTTTATGCAGAAGATCCCAGTAAATTAAATAGATTTTTTTTTTTGTTTATTTGCTTTCTGTTTAACAAGCAGTCTGTTCATGAATGTCTGGGCAACACATCCAGGTTGGCCAGACCCTCATTGTGCTTTCTAACTCTGGGTTCCCACTGTGTACAAAGGTTTACCAAAGAAACAGATACATTATATGTAAAGTGGTTCCTAAAGCCTATGAAGGATTTAATACTTTGTGTCTCAGTTACAATGGCCTCAAGTAATGCATATTATGTTATATATGTTTATTACACAGGCATCTTTCTCATTATCTTTTTATTGTGGATGTCATTAAATGCATTTGTGGGTTTTCTTTCTTACATTCGCATCACTGTACTAAGTGAAGTGCTATGAAATGAAAAGTTAAACAAGTTTACGCAGTCAGCAAGAATTCAGTTTTGCAAGACCTGCTAAAAGGTTTGGCTCCATGTTTCTAAAGCTCTGCAGATTACCTGCTTCTCATAAAGTCTTCCAGACAAGACTGCAAAGATCAAACAAGTTCCTAGATGAACTTTTTGTTCTGTCTGATCTCTCCCTCTTTCCTCTCCTCATTGAAGGACCCTGACTTCAATAAGCAAAAGAGCAGAGCCAGACAGTTTTCTGTCTGCCAGTACTTCAATTGCTTAGGCACTTTGCCTAAGTAAGTGGTTTATCCTCATGATAATGTATTTTCATGTAGAGACTTAAATGAGAGGGCTTGAGGAGCATGCTTACACATTGAATGCATGAGGGGCAAAGCCATCTTTCTCTGTGCAACAGAATACTCCTTGGTTATAGGGAGCCTGTATTAAAAACACATTAAAGAAGTAACTTCTGACTGGCTGGTGAACATTGGTGAAACTTTTTAAGGGATTCATTTGATTAATTTCTATTGGCAGACACATGAGAAAACAAAATTAATGATATTACTTTCAAACTTAGTTTCACAGACTTTACCCACTGTTGGTTATTTTAGAGATTCTCAAACCTAAATAAAATTAGTGTGTGAATTATGTCATGCTGTTAAAAACAGAGCATCTTTCCTTATTTTGAAAATGTTCCTAAGAACCTGCCATGCCTTAAGGATCTTTTACTGGGACTTAGGCTAACTTACAAGAATTTTACTATATGGAAAAGTTAAACCCAAACATCTACATGGGAGATGAAAGATAACTATGGATATCTATGTCAACCATGAAGGTTCTTAATTGTCAGCTATTTTATTAGCCATGCTAACCTCCTGCCACTTCAAATCCGAGATACTTGCTAGCTTAAATGTTTTCCTATTGCTTTTGTGATGGTGCTTAATGTGTGCAGCCACACCTGAAAACATGACTTTTTTTGAACAGAGTAAAATAGAGCATAGTGATTTCTGCCCTCTGAGAAACAGCACAGGAAAGAATTACATCCTTGTACTTCATTCACAGCCTCTTGATTTTGCTTTCTTGAGTTGCTTTTGACAATATGTTACCTTTCCAAATTGCATATAAAGCCAGAGGCACTGCTTCAGAAAGGACTGTCCATGCCTCACTTAAGTGACAGGTCCAGGTTAGGTATCTTTTTATACAAGTAACTCTTCAATGAAGTGTTAACTAGGCAGGCAGAGACATGCTTGACACTATGACTGGTCAGAAAGACTGGATGGAAATAGCACTCCTCTGAGATCTGAGGTCCTAAATATCTTCAAGTTTCTGTACTCTATCTGTCTGAAAGAGATGGAAATTGGAGAATTTCTAATAAAGTTAAATTAGAGCTGTCCAAACTTTCTCCCTGCATTTCTCTATCCACAGATTTCAAATTCTAGTTTGGCTGCAGATTATTGCTGTTATTTTTAAAACATTGTGAACAGCTAAAATCTTTCAAAACTGGCATGCAATCTGTTCACCAGTGGCTGATGTTCTATAGAGGGCCATGAGGAAAGGATACTGTTCTGATTTTTAAAAACTATTTTTTCCAATACATATTACTTGGTAAGACCTATTCCTACATATTGAAGGAACAAAAGTAGGACTCCCAGTCTGGGATGCCAGGCCTTTTAGACCTCTTCCCTCTGTGGGATTTCTAAGAAGCTCCTCGAAATAATTTATAAAGCTCTGTGAAACTGTTTTCTTTGCTGTCTATAGGTGGCAATACCATGCTGTTGACAGTGTTATCCCTAGCGATCAAGTCCTCAATACAAATAGTCTTGCAACTATCCAATTCAGTAGAATGGAAGTGAAATACAATATGTGACAGAGATCTTTTTGAATATTTGTTAAGTACTTGGCTCTTTTATTATGACCAAGGGCATATCCTTGGCTGCCCTTCTGTAATTCTGCACTACACAGCAGTAGTAATGCACAAACCTGTCCTACAAAAGTAGCTTGTGCAGTCACCTTTCCTGCTATTGGAGAGAAAGTATCACATATTTGTGGGGCCTTCCATTTCAGCTTTCAACACAAGGGTAATTTCTGGGGATATGGAGAGTAGCAAGTATGCACCAGACTTTTCTCTTGGCATGGATCTTTGAACCCACACTGCTGTGGCCACTGGACACTTGAGGGACTGAAGAGCATACAGCCATCTCAGGGACTTCCAAAGATTTTGGAGGGGAGCTTAGAAAAGTGTTCAAGTCAAACTTAATTACCTGGTCTCTGGATTTTGTTCTAACACACAGAACCTTTTTTTTCCCCAGAAACAGGCCACCATCGTTTCACATTTGTATTTTCAAATTTCCAAGTTTGACGCAACGTGGAGAGCAGCTTAAACAGAAAATGCAGCATCTCCCATTTTCTACAGCATTGTAACATGATATGGGATTACATACTACATACACTGCATACTGCCATTCTGTCCATACCAAAGGTTCTGACTATTCACTGAAATAGTGATATAGTACACTGTGCAGCCTACCACACTACAAGTGCTTAGATAAAAAGCTACATTAGGATAGGTAGACAGGCTTTTTAAGAGTATGTGTCTAACATCACACCGATGCGTTTGCACATTAGAATAAACTTCCTGTGGGTTTGTATGTCATCATGACCCTGATGTAGTCAGCTTTTTGTGCCTTATTTCTAGTGCTGTTAGGTTGCACAAATATTTCAGAGTCTGATTTACAGACGAATTACAGAAAAGATACCTGATGAGTGACCTCCACAACATATTGATAAAAGTTAATGCAGTGGGAATGACTATGGGTTAAGATTACCAATTACTCATCTTTTTCTAGCTTGTTGACCACAGCAGGCTAGACATTTTCTGGTGCCAGCCAAAATTACAAAATACCACGGTGGTTAAAGCCAAGCAGTCACAGGGGACTACCTGATGGGACTGATCTTGAAACATTGGCATGGTTTGGAGCGGTCACAGATTTATTTCTAATTTCCTCCCAGGCTAACATGGCACAATGTGAGTGTCCAAAGTGTACTTTCTGAAAATCTTTATTAGCAAATGTACCAATTTTTTGTAGTATTATGTTTCCTGTGTGCTCTCTAGAGAGTGTCCAATCTTAAAAGTGAAAATTACTTCCTTCACTTCAAAGATTTTGGAAGAACATTACATAACTGACCATCAAAAGAAGACTCTGTACTCTTGTTTTGAGAGAGCAGTGATAAATATTTCCATAGGAAACCTTTCCTCTATTTTAATTTGATGTCAATGTATTAGAAATGGTTTAGCTAATGTTTACCTCTCAAAGAGAATTATGCTGTTCCCTAGAATGCACGTGGATTTCTCCAGGATGTCATAGCATAGTTTTACGTAATAAGTGCATAATGCTGTGCATATAACTCCTTCAAGGCAAATATTTATTCTAACCCCTACTTAGTTTCTTACGGATTTTTTTTTTCCAGTCTGCAAGACTATATTGACTAACAAAAGATAAAGCATATTTTGGGAAACACTGTAATAAGTAACAAATGGAATCATTAGAAAGGCACAGCTCTAAAAGAGAAACCTATCTGAGAGTACCAAAATTTTGATTTTAAGTTCTTCATACCCCTCATGGACAGGGAGGATGTATCTCTAATGGCATTCCAGCACTGCTAAAAGTTTCTGTAATTCCAGTATGAATTCTTCATGTCATTCTGGACTGTGATATTGGGTCATCAGGTCTTTTTTTTCTGGGGAAGATAAGGAAAAAAACAAACCAAACAAAACACTCTGTATCCTCTTTCCTTAGGTGTTAACTGTTCTCTAAATATAACTCAGCTATCCATGGCCTCATGATGGTACCTCTTTTCTGAAGTATACTGAGTATTTCTTGGAAGTGCCAGATTCCCTAAATGAAAAGAACAAATCAAACCAGAAACCTGAGGTGGTTGCAATCAATCTGAAACAGAATGTAAACAAGATAGAGGAACGGAGAAATAACCTTAACCTGGGAAAAATGCTGGCAGTTCAACCTGTTTTTTTGACAAAACTCTTTCTTTCTCACAGAAGAAAAATGTAAGCAAGGAAATGAAATGTCCTGCTGTTTCCTCATCTCACTCTGAGCCTGCACCTTCCCTGGAGGACATTCACCAGAGACAGAGTTTGAAAGTGGATGTGGAGGAGATGCTCTGAAGGAGGAATTGGGGTTCCTGGTAAATATTAAGATGTCGCCCTGTTTACTGGCAGCCACAGCATGAGAGCAAGCTTGTTGAAAGGAGCCAATGAAACAAGTCTGTGCTGTGAATCTGTGTCTCTGAATGCAGCATCACTGACCCCCTTGTGACGGAAAATTGCTAAGACTATAATTTATATGTTCAGCCCTTACAAAGAATTGACAAAAAATGATGAGTGTAGCAGGAGCCTGCATCTGTGCAGTTACGCCAGCTGTGTGTGTTTATGCCATGCATTTATACATTAAAGTTCTCTCAAAAGGCATCAGTACAATGAAAGTCAAAATAATGAACTCAGATTCATCATCCTGACTGAATCAGAACAAGAATATGCAGTTGCTTCTATCCTCATCTTAAATGATATCTTTTGAGCTTAGACAACAACCTTTACAAGGCCAAAACTGCTACTTATGCCTTCATTGAACAAATGTACCTCAATAATGTCAGTATCAGTAGCAATGAAAAGAAAACTGCAGGAAATACAACTGAGAACCCCATCTAGGAAAGACGGCAGATCACTTCAGGCCCTGGAGTCATGAGAGTAGAATAAGATGGGAATCTGTTCCCCTTTTGCTGTCTCTATCTGCATTCAGAGTTGGTTTTCTGCCTGAGAAAACTAAGCATTCTGACTTGCAATGTCCCTGTACAATCCTGCAAGACCCAAGTTTGTAATACACTGAATACTACACTTGTTGCTAAGTCGGGTCAAAGTCTCAAGGCAGATCAGAGTTGTTGGTTTTTTTTCCCAGACAGCTGTTTTAAAATTATATTTACCAAGAGCAGATGCTGAACATTAACATTTGTGTGCAAGTTACAGAATAAGTAACCCTTCAAAATCTGTAGAAATTATGAATTTGTATTTTCACAGCCTTTATCTGAAAAAAAATTAAGTGCAGATATGCTACATCTAGTTTAACAAAACTTGTTTACTTCGAGAAGATGGATACAGAGAGGACTTGAGGCCATGATAAACTTATTGCAAATACTGAAAAGTCCAAGAGAACAGTCTCTAATTTTGATTTTTTAAAATCTTAGTGAATATTTTAAAAGGTCACAAATTATTTCTCCATTTCTTCTGTTTTTACATCCCAGACTTAGCAGAGTGCCATTCACATAAGCAAGCAATAAAATTTCTCTAGGATGAGTGCAACCTGTGTGCTAAGAGAGAGACAGCTGTTACCAGTGATTTCTCATCAGACTATTAAGTTTTATTGAGTGAGGTACCACAGAGGATTTGCCCTAGATGATGGATTTGCAGTTGATAACCACCATGCTGGAATAGAAAGCACGTCTGCAAACATGCAATGTGCAAGCAAACTGAGAGGCACTGCCACCAGCTGGAGGACTGGAGAAGAATAAAAAACAAACTGGGGACATTATTATTGAAAAAATAATTTCTGCAAAAAGAGAGGATGGGGTATAGAAGAACTCAAGGCAACTTCACAAATACCTGAGGGAGATGGAACAGCTAGATATTATTACAGAAATGGTACAGGAGTTCTGATGGATGTGAAGCCAAATGCAAGTCGGTAATGTGCTATTGTGAACAAGACAGACAACACAGGAAGTAGTTTTGGTAAACTTATGGTAAAACATGTATAATAATCCTTCCACTCCAAACAGCCTTAATTGGCGTACTGGATCTCATTTGCACATGGCACTTCCAGAAAGCTGTTGACTAATTAGAGTGAGATAAGAAGAGAATAATAAAAATATTGAGAGCTTTCAAAAAGATGTGATGAAAGAACTTGGAAGAAATTGAGATTTTTAGCTTCAAGTGAGATAGAGTGAATGCAGGGCCATGACAAGTCTTAAAAGATACTAACTAGTGCTGCAAACAAACGTAGATATTTTTTTTTTCTCTGTCTGAGGACAGTAATGTAGTGGAATCAACTGTTTGAAAAGATTGTGTTGTCTCTGTCCAGTGATGGTTTTTAAGAATAGAGCAGATGAACAACTCAGAAGAATGAGAATAAAGTGCTGATCCTGCTTTGGGTCAAGTGCATGGACAAGATGACCTCTTCAGCGTTTCCTCAAATCTATTTTCTGACATACATAGACAGTTTGGAGTGTGTAGTTATGATCTCATGGAAACGGAGAGGAGCTATGTGCTTATCTTGTCTGCAGTTAGAGTGGAGTGTACAGTGCTTTTGCATGCCTTTCATATCCCAATCTCTTTGTTTTGGTCATTTGAACTGTTGGGCAAGGAAAAATATATTTTTGTACCTTCATTAGAATTTGTCAAGTTGGAATAGAGGAAAATATACAGTGTAGGTTATAGGAAACTTTTCTATGAAAAAGAGGATGCTTCAAAGTAATCAGCATATACATTTGGGACATTTAACAGGAGTACTGATTACACTTCTGCTAAATGTTTTTAAAATTGCTAGACTGAAAATCATTGATCTTGAAAGGTTGGAGTGCATGATCTCTTAAGGTCCCTTGCCCTACCATTCTATAATTCTAAAAAATAAAGGACTAACAAATAAGAGGAAGAACTGTCTCCTCCTCATTGCACTGGGAACAGCTGTCTGGTGCTTAGTTGCTTGTTTGGGTTAAACCATGACAGAGAAATATCCTTAGTGAGACATTACAAACAGCATTGCCTTCATTTCTGTGAGAAGAGGTTTAGACAGTCTAGTCTATCGGGGACAACTACAAGCAAATCAATGGTGTTTATGACTTTTTGGCTTGCAAATAGAAGTATATCTCTCCATGTATCATCACAGTTTCCAAATGAAGGAAGTCTCGGGTCCATATCTATTATCTCGCTGTTGCTATTAATATTGTTCCTGCAAACACAGGGTTGGAAATGCTTATAATCATTTAGGATATTTATATGCTTTCAACAACACAAGTTGATTCGGTGTTCATTATGTTTCATCGCTCGTTGTTATTGTCAATAGTTTCTGAATCAATACTTCTACTGCTGGCAAAATTATATGCTTTGTGCTAGACTCACTGCACCAAAACCAGAAGGTTTCACTAAGGAGTCTCGGTGCTCCATTCATATAGATTTGTTTGCTGTCTGGCTCCCGTAGGCTTTGGTTAGGTCCTCATCCCACAGGAGATGCCCAAGCTGCATTCCAAATCACAGTAAGAAATCTCCCCTGTATAAGCAGAGAGGAGCTGTCAGCCTCCAAAGACTCTCCTGAACTATACAGCTCCTCAGGCTAAATGCAACTGCTCTCATGCAGATGTAAATCTCCATCATCTGAAACCGTTACCTCTTAGTAAATTTCATCCGGAAGTCCTGTGGACTCTAACCTCATTTGCCTCCTGCTTGATTTCCCATCTCCAGTTAAGCTTCCTCAGCAACTTCTACATGGATCTTTGTTTGCCTTTTTTCCAGAGTTTTTCTACTTTTCCTATGAGTCCACCAATCAAATTCAACAATGAGATTGGGACACTAGGGGCCATGCCGTGATAATTACGACAATCACAAAATGTAGGTCCAAAGTCCCTGGTAGATCTCAGCCCACAGCATGTTGCCCAAACCCCAAGCCAAGGGAAATGAACAATTGCTGAGACCTGTGCTTGTCTATCAGTGCTGTAAAGATATTCTTGAATCATAGGGTGAATGTCAAGACTACAAAGAGAGAGCATGATATTCAGAAAGCAGGTCATCAGCTTGTTCTCCATAGTGGTATGGAGCAGAACTCCCCTCCAAATCCATAGCAATTCTGCCTTTACTTACATGAGAAACTGACTATCCCCTGAACCAAGGACATTCCTAAAATATCTAGAGCTCTTGAAAAGATTCCTTTTTTCCAAAGTTCTTTTCATCAACCATCTCTCAGTTCCCTCTGGGGACATACTTTTCTTGTGTCTCTTTCACTATGGTCTATGTTTTAGAAGAGATTGTGTTTCCTGCGGGCCCTCGTGCCATCCATCCACCATAGCCTGTATACACAGGCAAGGTAATTGCTAACAGAAGGCCACATCTGCAATAGGCACTACATGCACCAAGGTGAGGCCTTGATTTCCATTCTCTTTCTTTATTGCCAGTGCACAGAAATTACTACTGCAATCCAAGGGTGCTCTTGGGACTGCTCTGGGCAGACTCCAACTGTCTTACCTCCCAAACACATTTCATTACTTAGCCTTGGAGCTGTTGTCTCCCAGCATTGATTTTTTTGTGTGTTCCAACTAAATGCAATTGCATAGAGTGAGCTTGTCCTTTCATTCCTATGTGTTCATATGTGTGCACAGAAGCAACAGGGAAAGACAGAATGGGAGAGAACAAGTGTGTCAGTAAACAAAATGCACGTGAAAATCCCTGCTGCAGCTTTCAGAAACCAAATATATGAATGAGGAAAAATGTTCAGTGCTTTGCCTTCCTTTGCAGATACACTAGAACTCAGATTTGTGTTCAGTTTGGTGCAGAGCTTCAGCCCAGCAGGAAGCAAGAGCAACAGTGGTACAGACAGGTAGCTATACTGCAAAAAGCTCAGAGACTCTGATTTTACTTTAGTTTTTTTCCACATCAGAAAATTACTATAGGCTAGATTTGGTCTTCTGGGTAGAAAATGCCAGAACACCAGCCAGAGGTCCTCATGTGATAACACACTGTACAGCACAGGTGTCTGCAGTCTGTCCTCAATTTTTAAACAAAGATGCAAGCAGCTGAAGTTTGATGTCATCTATTTCTGTGTGAAAAGAGAAAGGAAACTGTTTTGCGTTCAGTCTGTCAGCTCTCAAATGAAAGCAAAACAAAGGTTCTTACGGGACAAATGGCACCTTTACAGTCCATTCCACCTGAAGCAGTGGGGAAGCTCTCAGTAGTGGTCTTGGGGAAAGATTGGGTTACTCATGAACTTAGACTCTTTCACTTGCTCATCTGTTGAGCACTGGGCTGGAAGCAGCTGCACTAGAAAGGAGACCACTACAACCTCACATTTTGACATCTATACTCCATCCCATAAAAGCCTATTATTTAGGGTTTATGTGAGTGAAATTCATCCTGTGTGGAATGTTAGCAATACATTTCAGTGTAATTTTAGTTTTCATACCTGTATCCCAGTCACTCCAGTCTTCAAAAAGGGCAGGAAGGACAACCCAGGAAACCACAAGACGATCAGCCTCACCTCCATCCCTGGAAAGGTGAAGGAACAAGTCATCCTAAATGTTGTCACTAAACATATGAAGGAAAAGATGGTTATCAGGGGGAGTCAACATGGCTTCACCAAGGGGAAATCCTGTTTGATCAACCTAATAGCCTTCTATGAGTGCATAACCGGCTGGCTCAATGAGGGGAGAGCAGCAGATGTCATCTACCTTGACTTCAGCAAGGCTTTTGACACTGTCTCCCACAGCATCCTCATCAGAAAGCTCAGGCAGTGTGGCTGGGATGAGTGGACAGTGAGGTGGATCAAGAGCTGGCTGAATGACAGAGCCCAGAGGGTGGTGATCAATGGCACAGAATTGAGTTGGAGGCCTGTGGCCAGTGGAGTTCCACAGGGATGGGTTCTGAGACCAGACTTGGTCATCAACAACCTGGATGAGAGGACAGAGTGTACCCTCAGCAAGTTGGCTGATGACACCAAACTGGGAGGACTGGCTGATTCCCCAGAAGGCTGTGCTGCCATTCAGCAGGATCTCGACCAGCTTGAGAGTTGGGCAGAGAGGAACCTCATGAGGTTCAACAAGGACAAGTGCAGAGTCCTGCATCTGGGAAGGGACAACCTCATGTACCAGTACAGGCTGGGGGTGAAACTGCTGGAGAGCATCTCTGCAGAGAGACCTGGGAGTCCTGGTTGATAATAAACTACCCATGAGCCAGCAGTGTGCCCTCGTGGCCAAGAAGGCCAATGGCATCCTGGGATGCATCAAGAAGAATGTGGTCAGCAGGTTGAGGAAGGTTCTTCTCCCCCTCTACTCTGCCCTGGTGAGGCCTCATCTGGAGTACAGTGTCCAGTTCTGGGCTCCTCAACTCAAGAGGGACAGGGAAGTGCTGGAGAGAGTCCAGTGCAGTGCCACCAAGATGATGAGGGCACTGGAACGTCTTCCTTCCGAGAAAAGGCTGTGGGAACTGGGGCTGTTTAGAAAAGAGGAGATTGACGGGTGATCTTATTAACATTTATAAATATCTAAATGGTAGGTGTTAGGAGGTTGAGACATCCCTTTTTTCTGTTGTAGCTAGCAATAGGACAAGGGGTAATGGGATGAAGTTGGAACACAAAAAGTTCTACTTAAATATTTCACTGTGAGGATGATGGAGCCCTGGTACAGGCTACCCAAAGGGATTGTGGAGGCTCCTTCCTTAGAGACTTTTAAGACCTGCCTGGACATGTTCCTATGTGACCTGATCTAGGTGAACCTGCTTCAACAGGAGGTTTGGACTGGATGATCTCTAAAGGTCCCTTCCAACCCTACCATTCTATGATTCTATGATCCCAAACAATTTCAAAACAATCTTCATGTAAGGAGTACAAGCCATATGTGGATAATTGCAACACAAATTTCCTCTGATATGGATTTCCTTATTCTATATTAAAAAACAAAATTCTGCTCTAGGCTGATCTCTTTGAATCTGTCCTCTCCAACACCCCTACTCCAAAAGCACCAACATGACTGCTGGAACTGCTGTCCCCCAGGGAACAAGTTTTGCCCTCTTGATCATAGCTGACAGTTCCAAGGTCTGCTTGTAAGGCCACTGCTGGAGGAGTCAGCTGCAGTCAGGCATCCAAAAAGGTGCAGCTAGGTTGGCCACACAGGTTTCTTCATTCAGGATGACAATGTAGTTTCAGACGTGTACCAGTGACAGAGGTATTTACCGCCCCAAAAGCCTGAAGATAGGGAGTCCAAATTTTCACTCTCCTTTAAAATGTAGTTAACTAGTTCTTCAGTTATGCTATTGTGCATTCCCCTATTACTTCTAATCTCACAGTGGGCATTTTAAACAATCTTTTAAACTAATTAGTTACTTTATCCATATCCTAAGCTCACATGAGGATTATCAGTATCATGTGTCCTGTTCTTGCTAATGTCTCAGTCTATGCATCCTCCTGTAGTATCACAAGTCTTGCAAGGTAGTTAGTTGTTTGATGGATTGTGGACATCCTGTTTATTAGCCTGTTCTCAGTTAAATGCTCATGCTACTGTTTATCATGATTGGCCAGGTATAATAATTAAATTTCTATTTTTCAAGCTTTTGTAGCACTGCTTTAGTTTAGAGTTGCAATTAAATTTGTACAGCAATGGACAAGAGACAGAGAGAGACAGTGAGTGGTTTTCTCTGTAAATGATACTGTTGGTAGTTGGAAAGAGTAGAGATATGTGCTCCAACACTTTCTAAAGTGTTTAGTGCACAACATCTAAATTTAACATTGTCACACAGCTTACTAGAAAGTTTTGGGTTTTGATCCACAAAGCAAAATACCTTATATGTTTGAAAGTTCAATCACAATACCTCTGCTTTAACCACATTAAGATCCATATCATATAAAAAGAATGAGGAAAAGTTATTAGCTATGCAAGAATAACAGTAGTCTGTTTCTGAGCAATTTCGGATACTGTTTGTGAATTTTTAGGAAAGCCATGAGGACACAACATCAGCCTAAATGCTGAACTCTTTGTAACCTTTTCTGCCTCTTCAAAATTAAATAAAAATTAAACTATACAAATGAATCTCAGAAATCAGCAACATAAAATCTGATGCTTTTCACCTCTTGGACTGACTTCTCAGGTCCCCAGGCAGCATATAGTGTGTTCTGCCTGAATGTATGTGAGTGAGCAAATATTTTGGTTTTAAAATCTTTTTATTTTCAGAAACATGATTTGAAAAAAAAAAAAAAAATCCTGGTTCCCATAAATTGTCTTTGATGAGCTCTGTTGAGGAAGAAGACAATGCAAGCAGTCAAACCATGTCTTGTCTGCAAGCAGAAGTGATTACTCTTAAGCAAGGACATGATTGAGAGATCTCTCCAGTATGGATGATGCAATTATGTAAGTTTAATTTCACCCCACTTGGTTGTGTGAAGTCTTTAAGTGATAACTGTGTATGAGAGGTCCTCTCATTATATTCTGTACAGAGAATGGCATTTCTGACCGTAGAAGAATATTTGAGGATAAATCACTGCAAAAGATCCCATTACTCTTTGGAACAAGTGGCTGATAACTGTGCTCTAATGTCATCAATATAGATTTCCCACAGATACATTATCATCAAGGGAGCAATTTTGAGACTATTTTCCCAATCAAAAGGAAAATTTTAAATTGCAAAAATATTATAGCTCATTAAATAAGGATTTGAATGCCACTTTAACATAACCAAACTTTGTTCATTTGGAAGCCACAGTTATCACTTGGTGTGCAATCCTCTCAAAATGATAATAATATATGACAAGAATTAACAAAAAATGTTTTGAAAGCCCTTTATCAATGTCCTTTCTCTCTCAATCCTGCAAGTTAACCATTACAAGCACATGCTATGCTTATATATATGCAAATGAGGAAGGTACCAATAGATGGCACTTGGTAAAAGTTGGCATCATTTTTCGGTTGTGCAAGACCAGTGGATACAACAGCTGCGCACAGCTGGGTGTGGGTGTGCATGCCTGTGTGTCCCCACTTGTGCTTACTTTTGCATGAGTCCATTAAATCTGAACTAGAAGATGTCTGTCCAGTGCTATCAAATTGAGAAAGTGAATGAGATTGCACAGTTCTTACCCAAAACACAAAAATAGCATAAATTTAAACCATAAGACCTTTGCCACTAATAATATTGCTTTGCACAAATCTATGCCTTTTTATTCAGAGGACCAAAATCGTTTTTCAAAAGGAATAATTGGAGCCTGATATACATAGCTATGACATATCACAAAGCCTCAACAGAGTGCCTCAAGAACTTGCTGTATACATACAAAAAATTATACAGTCTTAATAATTGCCAGAAATGGCCTCCTTCACTTTGGAGTAGACCTCCATTTGCTGACAGAAAAGCTGAACATAAGCAAATTTTTTTCCTATCACAAATCTTAGAGATTTTCCCTTGGTTTAATTACCCACTATCCATGCAACAACTAGGTTTGACTATTGCTCCTATCTTGCTTTGTGTTCCAGTTTTTCTTCTCAGATTTTCAAGCCTTACTCTCTCCAGAGAGCATGGCTTGGGGAACACATTGCAGATGATGCTGTTATAATTCTGCAGAAAAATCCCAAAACCTTTAAATGGACATTACCTTACCAGACTGTCTCACACCTTATTAGGGCACCCTCTGTTCTGAGTGGAGACAGGAGAGAGTCACTGGTTGAAACTAGAAATATCAGTATCGCTCTTGTCTATGGTACACTGTAAGTAGAAGTTTATATTTATGGTTATCCAATATGTATTTATTCCACCTAAATATATTTATATGCAAAGTTTTTCTTTCTTCTCATCCAGTTGGATCAGTTCACTTTGTGAAAACTTAGTATTGCTTCCACTTTAGACCACTGGTAGTAAGAATTACTGGAATTGGGAGAACTACTTGGTTGTGATATCTGATAAATCAAGCAAGGAAGAAACAGAGACATTTTTTTCTGGATTATTAGAACAAGCTGCACATTCCATTTCATAGTTATTTTTAACTACAACCCTTTTCCCTTCATTTTGCTGCCTTCAGTTCTAGATCCTCCCTGTTGCACTTCTGGTAAACTGATGCCTGTGATCCTGCCATAGCTTCCATCCTATTGCATGCTTATCTTTCAGGAAGAGCAGATGTTTCTATATGTGCCCTATCTTTATCCTCTCATGCTTTTGCTTTTCAATCAGAAGATTGTATTTCCATTGCCCTCTGTGTCTAGAGAAAAAGATACATCACTAGAGAGTTTTTCTGTGCTGCTAATCAATGGCATTTGTAGGCACCCAGGCTGATCCCTTTCGTCCCTTGCTCTCATTGCTGCTATTACTAGATATTTTCCCTTAGCATTTATTATCACCTCTCTCCTCTTCTAATCTTCATTCCTCCCGTTTTTCCCTTTTAGCTTCTCAGTCTGATGAAACAAAAAGAACTTGTGAAGACACACACAAACTTTGTAGAGTGACATCATATCTCACTTAACTGTTTTCCCCCCACTTTTTTGGCACTACCTCCTACCAATATATACTGCTGCAGGAAAACTGTGCACAGGACCTTGAGGCTAAGCCACAGGTGCCATATGGGATTAAATCCTGCCTGATGTGCACACAAGCAGATCTGTAGCTGTGGGAAACATGGGAAGGCCTGTCACAGTTTTGTGGAGTGAATACAAGCACGGCTCCTTTGGGATGCATCTTCATTCAATATGTGACTCTGTACTCACTGAAATCAGTGTTTAGTGGTCCAGTGCTCCCTATATCCAAAATAGTTCCTTCTCCTTCATTGTCCTTCCCCAAACCATTCCTGGCACTGCTGTGCATTGATATCTTGTCAGCAGAAATCCAAAGATCAAAGCTCAGATCAAACACTTGCTTCCACATTCCAGCATTTCCCTTCTCCTTCAGCACAGGAGGGCTAAGCACTGAACTATCTTTTGATATAGACTGTCTCAATGACAACACATTTCCTCACCTATTAGTAGAGACAGTGTTGAGAGGCTCATTCATGGGAGTAGAGTTCGTAATAAATGTAAGTTCTGGAATGTTTGGGGCTTTTGTCTCTGGGATGTTTTGGGCCTTTGACTCAGCTACTTGAATTCAGTGACCAGCTGGCAGTGGTAAGGTGTACAGCACAAGATTGTATCTGCAGAGCAATGCAAAGGATGCAGAGGACTTGAAGTCCACACTACATACAGTCCAGGGGCTTTATTTCAACTGAGCCTGAATCTGAGGCAGTGGGCTGGACATTCATTAGTGGCTGAGACTCATCTCCCCGCACCATTTGCCCTGCCATGAGACTGCACATACCCCAGCTGACATATTGCGAAAATACAGACTCATTCAGCAACCTATAGCAGCCAAAGTTTCTTTTGGACTATGTAGCAGTTTGGGGTCTAAATACTCTTCCAGATCTATTCTTAGCTGATATTTCTCACTGCCATTATTTACTACAGAATCCTTTTGTTCTGATTTTTATTCCATAAAGCATTTCCAGATACAGCTGGCATCAGGAACACTGCAGAAAAAGAAACTCATATTGGAGATTTCTTTCATAAGTAGAACATAAGCCCAATATTATTCCTGCCTAGAATATTATGAACAGTTAGGCGTTTTATGAAATTTCCATAACATAACAGCTTAAACTGACTTCTACTCTTTGTGTTACAGTAGGGAATACACATAGACTGCAGGGCTGCATCTGGTATTCAACTACTGCACCCAACAGCCCCTCCCACAAAGGATATTGCAGAATTAGGCAGGGGTCAGAACAGGGCAGTGAAAATTATTAGGCATGTGAGAAAACTGTTTAGGGAGATAAAATTAAAAGACTGGGATTGTTTATTTGTAAAAAGTTGTGAATGGAGGAGAAATGATAAGAGCACAAAAAACAATGTTACAGTGAAAGCACAGCAGAAACCTCTATCCTTTCTGTTTCATAATGCGTGAAAAAGAAGAATTCAAAGAAATCAAAAGGTGACAAATTCAGACCTGATCAAAGGAAAGATTATCCCATAGGAAACACAATTAGACTGTGGAAGCCATTACTGCTGACTGCCCTGCTGGCCAAGAAGGTAGTTCAAAAGTTAGAGTTCAAAAAGAAAAGATAATGTGTTCTTTGTGTAATAAGCTCTATAATAGTAATGTAAAAGGGGGGGGAAAAGGTGTCAGAAAATCTGAAGCATTTCAGAGATGAAAACCACTCAGCAAGCAGGATGAGACATGGTATGTGTTCCTACTTGATTTTCAATTGGTTTTATTAACCTTTGTGAAAACACATGGATTGGCCTCTCTCATGATGCTTCTGTCTGTCATCACATTATGGAAAAAAAACACAGGGCACCTGACATTAACACCTTAGGCTGTGAACTTCAGTGCTAAGGAACCTGCAGTTACTTCCATCTTTGCCTGCTTAGCTGCAGTAAGATAACTTCCAGCACACAGAGGGCACCATCCTTAATTGTCTTGGCTCAGTTTACCACAACTCCAAGACAATACAAGGCAAAATGCTGTCATACTTAGCTGGTTGTCACCTCATGCATATTTCATAGTCACAGAAAAGATGAGATGCATTTGTGCATGCTGAGGGAGCTAGCTAAGTGATTGCTAAACCATTCTCCATCATCTTCAGCAAGTCGTGGAGAACAGGAGAGGTGACCGAGGACTGGAGGGAAGCAAATGTTGCACCAGTCTTCAGAAAGGGCAAGAAGGAGGAGCTGGGTAACTAGAGACTGGTCAGTCTCATCTCCATCCTTGGAAGAGTGATGTAATGACTTATCCTGGGTGCTGTCTCCAGGCATTTAAAGGACAAGAGGGTCATTTGGAGCAGTCAACATGGCTTTACCAAGGGGAAGTCATGTTTGAGCAACCTGACAGCCTTTTATGAAGATGTAACCAGGTGGATAGATAGTGGTAGTGCAGTGGATGTGGTTTATCTGGATTTCAGTAAAGCATTTGACATCATCTCCCATAGCATCCTTGCAGCAAAACTGAGCAAGTGTGGGCTGGATGATCAGGCAGTGAGATGGATTGTTAACTGGTTGAAGGGAAGAAGGCAGAGAGTTGTGATCAATGGGGCAGGGTCTAATTGGAGGTCTGTATGTAGTGGAGTCCCTCAGGGGTCGGTGCTGGGACTGATACTGTTCAATCTATTCATTAATGACCTTGATGAGAGAACAGAGGACACTGTCAGCAAGTTTGCTGATGATACTAAACCAGGGGGAGTGGCTGACACACCAGAAGGCTGTGCTGCCATCCAATGAGACCTGAACAGGCTGGAGGGTTGGGCAGGGAGAAATCTAATGAAATTCAACAAGGGCAAATGTAGAGTGCTGCATCTGGGAAAGAATAACTCCATGTACCAGTACAGGCTGGGAACAAACAGAGAGCAGTGTAGGGGAAAGGGACCTGGGGGTGCTGCTGGGCAGCAGGATGAGCATGAGCCAGCAATGTGCCCTCATGGCCAAGGTGGCCAATGGCATCCTGGTGTGTATTACAAGGGCTGTGGGCAGTAGGTTGAGAGAGGTTCTCCTCCCCCTCTACTCTGCCCTCGTGACACTGCATCTGGAATATTGTGTCCAGCTCTGGGCCCTTTAGTTCAAGAAGGACAGGGAGCTGCTGGAGAGAGTTCAGCACAGGAACACACAGATGATGAAGGAGGTGGAGCATCTCCCTTATGACGAAAGGCTGAGGGAGTTGGGGCTCTTTAGCTTGGAGGAGACTGAGGTGTGACCTCATTAATGTTTACAAATACATTAAGGGTGAGTGTCAGGAGGATGGAGCCAGGCTCTTCTTCATGTCCAGTGATAGGATAAGGGGCAATGGGTAGAAGCTGAAACATGAGAGGTTCCAAAGAGATGCAAGGAAGAATTTCTTCACTGTGAGGGTGATGGAGCAATGGAACAGGCTGCCCAGATGGATTGTGGAGTCTCTTGTGTGACCTACTTTAGGTGATCCTGCTCTGACAGGGGAGTTGGTCTAGATGATCTTTTGAGGTTGGCCCTATCCTTAAGATTCTATGATTCTGTGAAAAGGTCTTTGTCACTCTTCTTGCTGATAGGAGTTAGAGGAGAGACACATCTGGGTTTTACAGCTTGAGATATTTCAGTACCAGGATTCCTTGTAACAGCTACTCCACCATCATGTCTAATGGCCTTCCATACCCTGTGGACGTGCAACAGTGCTCACAAATGAGAAAAAAAAGTCTCCAAAACTTGTGAAGATAAAGGTTGCAGGGGGGTTGCACTAGATGATCTCTAAAGATCCCTTCCAACACCTTCCATTCTGTGATTCTATGATTCTATGATTATTTTGACATAGAACTTAAAAGATTTTGCTCAGTTCAGAATCTTGAAGGCAAGATGTTGTTGTTTAGCTGTCCTCATAGTTTTCTTTGCAGGCAGGAATTTGTTCCATTAACACCTTAATAAGATTTTTACTTAGTACTGTGCAATGCTGGTGCTCTTCCAGCTCTTCCATTGTTTCCCAGGTTATTTTCTTCACTCATTGCCTGATTTCTAGGCAGACAACCAAACTCAGGAGGAGATGTTTAAAAAGACAAACGTGTGTGTGAAAAAGGCATTTTGGATCTGGATTCAACGATGCTCTTGAAGGAATGCTTTAGGAGAAGATAGGGAGGTAAGTAATTACTTGCACCTGCCCAATGTACAGTGAAACGAGAATCAGACAAACCCTATCAGTTTTATTAATATTAGCCTGCCCATTGCCTGGTGACCACAGTGCATTTAAGTAGATGTCTGAGAACAGAGGAGTGAAATAATAAAGCAGTCCTTTGCTTCTTCCAGTATGGGTGAATGAAACAACTTGAGACAACCCAAGCTGCTTTAGGCTATGGAGTCTTTCTCTCAAACACTGTTGATGGATTATTAATTTTGTAAAAATACAGCAAAAGTCCTTAATGTGTTTTAGATCATTCTATATATTATATTTGTCTACATTCTATATATTATATTTGTCTACATTATATTTGTATTAATGCTTACTTCAGTAAGAGTAATCACTTCAAGAGTTCCTGGACTACTTAAAGTGTTTTCTAAACATGATTCTGGTTTTTTAACTCACTTCTCACTTTGGAACAGGTTTTGATGATTCTTAAGTATTTGGTTTATAGGTTTCATTAACGAAAAACTCCATGAAGTTATTATGGCTTTTATAGTAGAAATCAGCATGTATTTTAAAAATCATAATATGGACAGAATGAGCACTATTTGATTTAGGGTATTTAGAAATAGTTGTTTTCAACTCAGATTTTAAATGGAAATTTCTTTTTCATGCCACAAACAAAAACACTACTTTAATCTTTTTACTGACTCTGAATGAAAGACAAGTAGGCCGGAGAAAATTGGTTTCAATCAACTAAATGTTACAGTTGAAATAGTGTAATTTTCCAAATCAGCTTAAGGATCTTGGACTGAAATTTAGGAGCTGTTGAAGTATGGGATCAAATGAGGATGAGAATTAATGTGTTAGATAAATGTTAGACTCTGAGCGTCTCCTTAGTACAGAATCAAAACAGCACAGCATACCACAGCATAGTATAGCATAGCATAGCATAGCATAGCATAGCATAGAATAGAATAGAATAGAATAGAATAGAATAGAATAGAATAGAATAGAATATTTCATTTGGAAGAGACTTACAATGATCATCTAGTTCTACTCCCTGTGCACTTCAATATTGACCAAAGATGTAGCAAATTACTGGGAGCATTGTTCAAATGCCTCTTAAACACTGGAAGCTTGAGGCATCAACCACACATCTAGGAAGCCTCTTCCAGGGTTTGATTAGCCTCTAGGAAAAGAAATACTTCCTAATGCCCACTCTGAACCTCCTCTGGCACAGCTTTGAACCATTCCTATGCATAGTGTCACTTGATCCCAGGAAGAAGGACTCAATATCTCCCTTTCCACTTCCCCTCTTCAGGAAGCTGTAGAGCTCGATGAGGTTGGTCCTCAGCCTCCTTCTCTCTGAACCACACAAGCCCAGGGTCTTCAACCATTCGTCACAAGACATGCCTTATAGCCCCTCACCAGCTTTGTTGCCCTCCTCTGGATGAATTCAGAGACCTTCATAACCTTCTTAAATCATGAGGCCCAGAACTGCACACAGTACCTGATGTGAGGCCGCACTAACACTGAATACTGTGGGATAATCACCTCTGTCAGCCCTCTGGTTCTGCTGTGTTTGATGCACTCCAGGGTGTAGGTTGCTCTCCTGGTTGCCAGGGCACATTGCTGGATCACACTGACCCTGCTATACCCAGCACTCCCAAAGCCCTTTCTTCAGGGATGCTCTGCAGATATTGCTCTCTTAGTTTACATTTGTGCCCAGCATTACTTCACCCCAGGTGCAGAATCTGGTATTTGGAGATGTTAAATTTCATCTCATGAATCATTACTCAATGCTCCAATATATCTAGGTCCCTCAGCAAAAGGCAAGGTGTCTCTCAAGAGAGTCAACAGCACCTCGCAGTTTGGTGTTGTCAGCAAACCTGCCAAAGGTGCATTTAACTCCTCATTCAGATTGTTGTTAAATACATTGAGCAGAACTGGCCTAAGAATGACCCCTGAGGAAGGCCACTGGTGAGCAGTGACCAGTCAGATGTAGCTCCATTCACAATAATCTGTGGAGCCCTGATGCTCAGTCCTTTCTCCACCCAGTGCACTGTGAAGTCACTTGTCCCACGGCTGGACAACTTGTCGAGAAGGATGCCCTGAGGGATAGTAATCAAAAGCCTTACTAACATCTAAAAAAACCACATGCACCAACTTCCCTTCATCCACTGGGCAAGTGATCTTATTGTAGGAGCATATCAGATTAGTTAAACTGGGCTTTCCCTTTGTAAACCCATGTTGTCCGTGTCTGATGATTGCATTATTTCTTAAATAATCTTCTCCATAATTTTTCCATGAACTGAGGTTAGACTAATAGATAACAGTTCTTCTTTTTTTTTTTTTTTAAGTTTAAATAAGTGAGAAGACAATGTACTTATAGTCTGTCATTTATGACAAGCAGATATCACAGAGCGTTTCTAAGAGTGGCATTGACATGTTTTATTATCCATTAATGACAAGCTCTTCTAGAGGACTGGAGTCCTCATAAAAACCTAAATGATTGTTGCTTGTTTTAAATGAACAAGGAAAGGCTTCTGCATGCTTTGTGCTTGGTAATCTGCTCTACCATTGCACGTAAATGAAACCAAGCTCTGTCATGCTCATCCAACTTATTAATATTTGTCATAATTAATGAGTAGACTCATATATGGGGTTATTTTTTCCCCTGATTTGAAGAAAGTTGCATTTTCTTGGAATACTATAGCTCATATAAATGAAAACAACGATATTCTGTTCTTTAGAGCCAACATTTTGCCTATCATTTATTTATTGAAAGAAGAGAGGGAGAATTCCCATTCACAGCAGTTTTTCTCACGCTCAGCTCTTTCTAAAACAAAATCAAGCCATTGATGTCAAGCCACCTGGTAGTATTCTTTAAAGATATCTTCCTAGTATATTTACATACCCACCCAGAGAGATGGAATTCTTGGAACATTTTGTCAGTTCAATGGGAACTGGGAGGCTAAAGAATATAAAAGACAGAGTGTTCTTTCAGCCAAATTCTTCCTGTTTTGATAACAATATCCCTTATGAAAATAAAAGTTCTTCAGTTTCTGTTGATTCAGGGTCTTGGACTAGTTGCATAATTCAGACTCCAGTCTGAAAGAAAGATTTCCATCTGCACACATAGATAATGAAAATAAATGTGAAAAGGGTCTGATTCTTAAATATCATGTAAACATTTTGATAACTTTGGGAAAAGCTAGTCTTGAATTAAGTCAGGAAGTGACATGAAAACAGTTCAGACCTTGCTGTATGTCTCTGATTTATTTATGTGTGTTGCTGCCAAAGCTATTAAAACAATGTCAAGTATGTAAAGATAAGCTCTAATAAAATATCTCTGACAATGGAGTAGTGCCTAAACCAGTAAATTATCATTGTTAAGTACATGATGTGCTATACTGTACCACTAACAGCTGTTCTATGCCAGCTATGCAAAGAGATGCTATGGATTATCAATGAAATGTTTTCAAACACTCAATGGGACTTATTTGCCTCAGACTTGTAACAGTCAGACACTTCAAGAATAGCTAGATGTTTCCACCAAACCAGATGATTGCCTCCTAAGATTAGGTATAAGGGATGTGAATAAACTCTTGTTATGTGAAAATTTCACCTGGAAATGTAGCTTTTTCCTTACAGATGTGTCTCAGAACTTTAATTATGTATTTTTTTTATGTACCAAGCACTGGAGTTTTCTGAAGCAGCTGGATGCTTTTCCTTTTCTACTTTTCCCACCTGTGACGTATTGTTCCTGCTCAAATCCGTTCCCATCCCTACTTTGTCATCTGAAGGTGTCTGAGCTCTATCTGCTTCTGTGTCCCCAATCCAGCACTGCTTTATCACTGAAGGGATCCTGACCTCACTTCCTTCATGATTCACCTCACCCCCTGACTAAATAAGTGGAGACACCCACCTAGGAGGGAAGAATAATGCTGACACTTTTCAATACTGAAAATTTTGCACACATAACTATAAGCAGAATCAGTCTCCCTCCTGTGACAGTATTTATTTCCCACAGCTTTGCAAAGCTCTTGGCACAGCAAGCTCCCATCCTTCAGGACAGCTTTAATTACAAAGGGGGTGTGGGGGAAATTTCTTGTAAGAATTTAGAATTGGGTAAAATAGTCTATAATGAAAGATGAAAGCAAGCTGTACTATTCATGTCCAATTTTACTGCACTGTTTTTTTCTCCCCATATTCAATCTCCAGTGAAAACAGAAGTACTTTCTAGGCTGAAGAAGTCTTTGGTTTTGCCCTACACCTACTGGGCTCAGAGACCCACTGTACTTCATATAGAAGTAAGACCAGAGTTGGTAATAATGTGCATTCGAGGAAGCCATTGTAGTTCTTCTCTTAATTGCTTTGAAAGATAATTTGTCTATCTGACCTTGAAGCACCAGAGAGATTTGCAGAGTCTTGCACCTCAGGAGGAACAAGCCCATGTACCAGTACCAGTACAGGCTGATACCTGCTGGAGAGCAGCTCTGCAGAGAGATATGGGAGTCCTGGTCGATAACAAACTGAACCTGAGCCTGCAATATGCCCTCATGGCCAAGAAGGCCAATGACATTCAGGGGTACATCAAGAGAAGTGTGGCCAGCAGGTCAAGGTTGGTCTGCTCCCCCCTCTACTCTGCCCTGGTGAGGCCTCATCTGGAGTCCTGTGTCCAGTTTTGGGCTCCCCAGCTCAAGACGGACAAGGAACTACTGAATACAGTCCAGCACAGGGCCACCAAGATGATCAGGGGACTGGAACATCTTCCTTACGAGGAAAGGCTGTGGGAACTGGGGCTGTTTAGTCTAGAGAAGAGGACACTGAAGAGTGATCTCATTAATATTTACAAATATCTGAATGGTGGATGTCAGGAGTTTGGGGCATCACTTTTTTCTGTTGTATCCACTGACAGGAAAAGGGGTAATGGTATGAAGCTGGAACATAAAAAGTTCTATTTAAGCATAAGGAAAAACAATTTCACTGTGAGGATGAGGGAGCCCTGGCACAAGCTGCCCAGGGAGGGTGCAGATTCTCCTTCTCTGGAAGTTTTCGAAACCCGCGTGGACGTGTTCCTATGTGACCTGATCTAGGTGAACCTGCTTCTGCAGGGGGATTGGACTAGATAATTTCTAAAGGTCCCTTCCAATTCCTATCATTCTGTGATTCTATGATTCTGTGATTTTATTTGCTTCACATACAATTCCAGTATTTCTATTTCCTGCACACAATGTGGTTCAAGACCCAGTATAATTGTTCTTCCTCCTAGAAGATGATGTTATGCATAGGAGTAAGCAAATTAAATCCTTTGAACATATCCATGATAAACACTGCTGGAGTTTATAAGTGAAACAAGTAAGGGGAGGGTTAGCTTAGTCTCATTAAGGAAGTCACATCTGGAAAACCTCTCTTGGAATGAGCTGCAGTCTCTAAACATGAAAGCCCAAAGCAAAGAAGACTGAAAAAGCTTGAAAGATTCAGAAATTGAGCAGTAAAAATTGCCCAGTATCTGATATTCTAGCAAGTTTTTTTGGTATCTAATCCATAGAAGCGGGAAAGCTAAACCTAAATACAAATATTGCATCATAAGAGGCAAGAAAAAGGCATGTAACACTGAACAGCTATTCAGATCAACAACGTAAGTATGTTTTCCTCAGATGTGGCCAAATAGCAAAGCAGTGACCTTTGTTAATAAAAACCAAGCACTCTTTAAAACACGTTCTCTCTGCAAAGAATATAGATTCTCACAAGGGTGAATTTCCCAGAAATGACATACTTAGAATCACACAGTAAGTGGGCCTTTGAACAACATAGTATTAGTTTTTTAGTCTAAAACACATGTTCCAGATTTCTCTTGAAGGTATGCGATATGTCACACAATTTGTTTTTTCTAAAGTCCTTCATCTTATCAAACAGGAGACATTTTGCACTCCTATTGTCTTGTAATATGCTTGTGTATTTTGGTAAACAACATGTGAACTATAAGAACTTAGGCTTCAGAAACCTGCCTGTTTTAAATAAAGATCAAGGCAAGAACAGCCAGTGGATCTGAAGGTTTAATTTCACCCTAAATATAAAAGCTTCATTTGCTCTTTTTGTTTGTTTGTTTCACTGTAGCTCATTCACATATGATGCTACATAAAGTAGTCCAATCTATTGTGCCATAACACTAACAATAAACAGCAACTAAAAAGAAAAGGTTGGGTTTCTTTTTCCTTGTGGGAACAAAGGTGGTCAAGGAAGAAACAAGGATGAAAAATCGTGTCTGCAGACACTCCTGTTTTTTAGGTCAGATTTCCCAAAGGTCTTCCCAGCACTTTTAAAGGTCTCTTAATTGTTTCTAAGGAAAGGCATTGGATCACCTCAATGTAAAACAGTAAAATCAGGGATTTTATATAAACCTTCCTGCAGTTCCCTCCCCACACACACACACGCTTCTATGTAGCTGTCACAAAATCTATCCAAGTTTCCCTTCAGTATTTCCTTAAGGCAATGAAAATTTCCCCAACTGCGTACCTCTGTGATTGTCAAGTGACCAGCTAGCTACCGATTGCCTGTAGGTGTAATGTCATGCAAAAAACAGGTATTTTAAGGAAAAGAGGAATTTTCAGAAACAAAACATTTATCTCAGTTCTTGGTATCTGAATGCTTTTCAAGTATCATTGCTAGGTAAGTTTTGAAACAAAATGTTGTTGTAGAATTAAAAAAATGAAACATTTCACTTTGAAAAGGTCAAAACACATTGTTCCAGAAAAGATCTCTTTTCTTTCAGCTTGAGCTACTTGACAAACAAGACAAAAATTTAGGAATTATTTTGGACATTCCAAACCTTCTTTTTTTTGGCAGACCTAATTCCCACCTTAATATTTCATATAACCAGAGACTGCAGTATAAGCACGGTAACATTTGAATTTACACAGTGAGATTCTCTGAGTGCCCCTCAGATTTTGGGATCGACTTTTCTGATGCCTGCAGACATAGTTAAACTATCTTTTTTCTTTTTTTCCCCCCTCATTGGATGAATGAAAAATGTAAGGTAATGTAATTTGAATATCAATTATTATTGATATTAATAATCAGGCTGGAAATTGCTTCATGTCTTCAATGATTAGCTTAAATACCTATTGTCAGCACTGAGAGAGAACTTCCTTGTTATAGATAGACCTCAGTGAAAATTGCTGGAACTAAAAGTTCTCAGCCTAAATCTTTTGTTTTCCCTCACCTAGCACACTATTGTTTCTCTGAAGTGGACCAAGTCCCCCCACTAAGAATCCAAAACAGCCAATTCCCTGATGTTATCTCTGAATGCAGCTGACAGCTCCAGCACTGTTGTGGGCAGCAGGAACATTTCACACTTGTTCACAGCACTGGCAGTTTCCTCGGGATGCCTCCAGCAGCAGGAGGTAATCAGGTGCAATATAGAAGTTTCAGCCCAGATTCCACAAAATCCAAAGCATCTGCTTGAATCCTTCCAGGAGAAAACTCTAGTTTACCAGTAATTAACATTTTGGAAGCTGTAAGGAGGGCCCTGAGAGCATGTATTCTTAATGACTATTTCAATATTTAATTCACTAAAATTATCCATGAAATACTAAAGTTTTGCTGCTTCCAAGAATGAGTTCCTGTTAGTCGCATGTTTTAAGCCTGAAAAAGACTGGTGTTAAAATCTTGCCTTGTGTAACTCATGTATTTCTTTAGAAAATATTCGTCTTCTAAACTATTGGAGCTGAAGGGCTTTTATGTGTACTTGATTTTGTAGTTCATGAAGCCCAGTGAAACTGAGGGGTAGAGACATAAATCTAGGCAAATCTTTGGAGGATGAAGGTATGCAGAAATAAAACATGGTCCAGTAGCTCAGAACTTAACTCAGATTCAGAAAGACACAGTTTCAACTTTCTGCTCCTTTGTGGACTTTATCTTTACCAGAGATAAATTTTACAGCACAGGCTCTGACAGTTACTGTCCTGTGTTTTTTTTTCTGGTAGCTGTGTCTTTCAATGACATGACAGCAAGAATAGGTCCCAATTTAACAGGTTTTTTGAAGGTGGGTAAATATATTTTTTTTAAATGCTCCAACACAAAAATGTAGAGAAAATTGCACAGAAGCCTAAGATGGTTGACTATGCAGATCTGGTGGATTTGCTTGACTTTTACAACTGGCAATCCGCTTCAGCAGCTACACCTACTCATATGCCTTCTGCCAGTCTTGCAGATGTGGAAATCATTACGAACCCGCTGGACGATGCAGACAAATCCGAACAAGGATGATGCTTACAGTGACCCTTGCATATGTGCATTTCTCCTTTGTGTCACTAAGAACTATTTCTGAATGGTAAAAGACAAATACAAAATATGGCACTAATTTTAGATTTCATATTCCCTAATGCCACAGAAGCTATTAAAGCTATTTATTGGGAATTTTACTCTTGAATCAGTTTACAGGGTGTTTTGGGTTTGTTGGTTTTTTTGGGTTTTTTTTCTAATAACTGGGAAATACCTCCATGCCTTAGTTGTTGCTTATTCATATCTGACACAATTTAAGTGTAAATTTACAATCCATTTAATGAATAATATCAAATAGGAAATAAAAAACACACTCACTGATGTTATTTGAGATATATGTATTGCAGCCAGGAGGCACAGATTGCACTTGGTCTTCGCGCTTCACAGAGAGTGAAGAATCCTTCTACATCTTTGTCTTTTGGAATAGAAATTTTGACATCATCTTCTACTCATTATTTCTGATGTGAGAAAAGCTGTTATTTTCCATTCAGGACACAAAGAAAGCATTGATTTTTTGTTAGTGAAGCTGAGACTTTTGAAATTCATGCAAAGGGGACATAGTTTCAGAAAATATGTTATAGGTAATTCTCTGGAGAGAGCAGTGGCTTTTCTTCAAGTCTTTTTTGTGCAAACCATCAAAGAGATTTAATTACAACCATACAGTCAATGCAGTCATGTATGCATGTATAAGTTCACACTACACACAAACATACATGTTTGCATTGTTACCATCCTCAACAGCACTGTTAGAACATGTCTTGTTCAATGTGTCTGTGATTGCAGGCTTAAACTCTAACATGTGAGATTACAGGCCATTGCAATGATACTGGTTATCTTCTAAAGTGTGGTGGTGTGTTCCCTTCAAAATAATCAGGACTTTGACACATCTTTGTAGCAGCTGGATGAAATCACTGCAACTTGTTAGAACGCCAAAAGCAGTTACACACAGGTTTTCTCTGGAGGTGGTAGGTGTCTAGACTATAACTGGGGGTAGCAAAAAACTTTAACATCTGTAAAACTAGCTGATTTGTTTATAAGGAATGAGTTTTATGCTGGGTGGGCTAGCTGACCTGCTTCATCAGCTTGTTGCTTTTATTGTAGTGATATATCAGTATCTGCCATATCAAGGCCAATGTTCAGACAGAAGTTGCATCTTTGGTTAGAACAGAAATCAAAGAGGTCTGTCAACACTAGTCCACATAATTGTGAACAAGGCATTTTCCTATCACTCTCTGTACTTCCCCTTCCTCCTAGATCCTATTCTTGCCTATTTCTTTCTTTTTATGGTTGGGTTTTTTCCATTATGTGCACAGAACAATGGTAATTCTGTTACAGCCCTGGATACTCTATGTGTATCACATACTCAGTGAAGTAAAAGTGAAATGGTTTATAAGCATTTTACTGTTTCTTAAAATTAGGATGAATTTCCAGGCTTTAGGCACGTCTGTACCTTGAGACTGACCAAAAATAGTCACCCAGACTGTTCTTAATTATTGGTATTTTCTCTGATACTGGCACATCTTCTACCTCCTGTTACCACAAAACGTGTATATCCCTTTTTCCTTAGCTGCAGACTCTAGTCCATAAGCAAGGTGCTTTTCAAAGTTAGGATGGATCCCAGCGCAGCAAATGCAGTGAATCACTGGTCAGACTTTGAATATGAGTAGCCCCACTGAAATTAGTGGGACTAGTCACATAACACAGGTGGGCACATAAATTAGTGTAATGCCTTGGGCCGTTGTAGGCGCATTTAGTGTCAGACAGCTAAATACAGCTATGTACCACTCTAAGACAGTTCTGTGCTAATCAATTCTGAAATGTAGGCTTAATGTCAGGTCAGGAAAGCTGTCAGTTTCAGAAAAGCTCACTATTACTCACATCATTTTTTCTTTTTTTTTTGAGCTCCATTTAATAACTGTATTCCAGAAGAAAACAGATTTTTTTCCTACTTCAAAATTTTATATGTCTCTAATTCTAAAAATGCAGTTCACTGGAGCAGATAATATCAAGGATGAAAATAAGTTGAATTCTCTCTTTCCATTTTTGTCCATTTACTTAATACATCTCAGGTATCTGTGTGTAGTTGAAAGACACATTTTTGAAGACAAAATGCACTCCTTCCTGCAATTACATGGAGTGCTTTTTGACTAGAAGAAGTGTGGAGGAAGGTGTCTTGCCACAATGTCCTTGTTTTATTTAGCACCATTATTTACTGAGCACTCATTCATACTTTTAGAGAGGCAGTCTTCCTCCCATGCTTGTTGTACAACATTACTTTATTCCTTCAGTGATAGAGACAGACGCTAGATGGTTAGGCTTCTTGACCCTGTGATCAGCTGTGTAATGGCAAATATCAGGATATCCTTAGAACATTGACATTCACTGTTATATTCAACACATAATGTGGAGCCCATTTGTTTTCCTATAATGGGAGGTTTCTGGTAGAAAATTTTATATTAACTTTAAAAGAATCACATAATCACAAAATGGTTTGGGTTGTAAGGGAACATAAATATCATCTGGTTCCAGTTGCCCTCCGCCATGGACAGGGACACTGTCCACAAGACCATGTTGCCCCATCCAGCCTGTCCTTGAACACTGAGAGGGATGGGGCAGCCATTTCAAATTGCTAATCAGTGTGAAAAAAAAAAGGGGGGGGGTGGGGCGATAGGGAGAATGGATTTTCACTGGTTTAAGAATTGTCAGAAACTCTTTATATAGCTGTTCTGGTTAGTGGATCACATATGTGTGTCTATAAATACGTACATAAAATACACCATATGAAAGTATTCATATATATGTGTATTTACATACACATACATGTGTACATAGATTTATGTATATCTAAATAAAATAAATAATGAAAATGTCTACTGAGAGATCTTGGGTATCTACACACCCCAGCCCACTGCTTAGTTTCAAAGACAACTAGTAGACTTTTTGTCATAGTTTGACATGGAGACTTTTCTAGGGGGAATGCTGTGAGAAGTTTTCTGAAATTCTCCCCAGCTCTGAGCCAGACTCGCTTCTGGGGCTGAGCCAATTAGGTATCTCCACCATCACTTTTTAAGAAGAAGCTGGAAGAGGAGGCTGCTTCCTGTTTCTTCCTTCTTCTGTCCCTTCTTCTCTTCTGGCTGCTGGTGGTGCAAGGAGTGGGAAGAGAGAGAGAAACAACCATGCAGACTCCAAGGTCAGTGAGGGAAGAGAGGAGGAGGTGTGCTGGAGCAGAGACTCCCCTGCATCCTGCTGAGAGGACTGGTGAAGCAGGGTTTTGTTTGCACTTTGTTAAAGAACCCGTGCCAGCGACAGTGTGAGGGACTCCATATTCACAGAAGCTGTAGCTTTTGGGAGAAAATCACACTAGGGAAGTTCGTAAAGGACTGCATCCTGTGGGAAGGACCCTATATTGGAGCAGGGGAAGAATGCCAGGAGTCGTCTTCATCTGAGAAGAGAGAAGTAGCAGAGCCCATCTGTGAGAGACTGACCACATCCCCCATTCCCTACCCCCACAAGCCATTGATGGGGGAGGAGGTAGAGATATTGAGAGCAGTGAGCTGGGCCCAGGAAGAAAGAAGGGATGGAGGAGGGAGATCTTAAAGTGCTGGTTGTAATTTTCTCATCATCCTGCCCTGGTTTTGCTTTCTCTTCTATTTTTCTCCTTGTAGATAATAGAATAAACATTTTATACTTTCCTAAGTTGAGTAGTAGAGTCTGTTTTGCCTGGAACTGTAATTGTCAGTGAGTCTTCCCTGCCCTTGTGTCAATCCACAACATCCTTGATTATCTTTTTTCCTCTCATCTCATTGGGGCCTCCACCATCCTAATGAGGGTAGGGGGGAGTGGGAGGCACTGAGAGACTGTCATGGTCCTTCATTGCTGGCTAGGCAAAACCACAACACTTTCTATAGTTTCATCTAAGCTAGGATATTATAAATTTATATAAAAGATGGCAAGGTGCAATCTCCACACTAAAAGAGAAACACACCAAATTGGGCCTTAAAATGGGTCTGAGGGTGATTTCCTTCTCGCTCAATAAAATGAAGCTGTCTGAGTCACCAAGAGATGCCAGGTGCTCCAGGCTATCAAGAAGTGTCAATTAGATATAATTATCATGAGACAATCTCTCTCCAAAGGAGATTTTAGACTCAAAGACCCATGGAGCAAAGACAGTGGAAGAGAAACGGGAGGCTGTCTTGACCCTGTGGTTAATAACCCACATCTTTTGCTCGTTCACTAGCAAGAATAATGGCTTAGGAGAGCCTATCAATGAACATTTCACTTTCCAAAGGTGCCTGTCTCTCCCTGTTCACCTAAAGACAAAGTTTCTGGAACATACTCATATGCATATGTTAAGACAAAGTGCTCCTTGGGGCCCTGTAACTTTGGTATTGGACATACAGAAAAAGGTCATGAACCAGACAGAGACTCTGAATTAGCACAAGAACTAGATATGAAAGTGCCAACATTTCACTCACCAAAATGCTCTGGAAATGGCCCTTTCTTTGCCAGTAAGTTACAAAATTTGTCTCAGGTAAACAAATAGCATTAGAAAGCACTTTAAAAGGAAAAGTTATGTTGGATTTGTATGGAGTAGCTTTTTTGGTAGTAGGACGAGTGGCTGCAGTGTTAGTCCCTGTGAGAAACTGTTTCAAACTTGCCCTGACTATATGTAAGGCCTGTGAATCTAAAAACTTCTTTGGAGAGAGATTGTCTCATAGTAACTACATCCAGCTGACACTTAGTCCTGCACATCAGGAAGAAACAAACCCATGCACTAGTGCAGGCTGGGAATTGACCTGCTGGAGAGCAGCTCTGCAGAGAGAGATCTGAGAGTCCTGGTTGATAATAAACTAACCATGTGTCAGCAATGTGCCCTCTTAGCCAAGAAGGCCAATGGTATCCTACGATGCATCGAAGAAGAGTGTGGCCAGCAGGTCGAGGGAGGTTCTGCTCCTGCTCTACTGTGCCCTGGTGGGGCCTCATCTGGAGTCCTGTGTCCAGCTCGGGGACCCCCAGCTCAAGAGGGACAGAGAGTTCAGTGAAGGGCTATCAAGATGATCCAGGGACTGGAGTAGGTCCTGGGTCTGTTCAGCCTGGAGGGGGGATCTCATTTACATAAGTATTTAAAAGGTGTATGTCAAGAGGATGGGGTGACTCCTTTTTCTGTTGTCTCAAGTTACAGGACAAGAGGTAATGGACAAAAGGGGAAAACTGCAGCAGGAGGTGGAAGTGAAAGGATAAGGATGAGAGACAAATGATCATGCGGATGCAGACCCCAAAGTCAGTGAGAATGAGAAGAGGAGGTGTACTGGACCAGAATCCCTTCTGCATCCTGTGGTGAGATGGCAGTTGTCCTCTTGCAACTCATGGAGAGTAATGGCGGAGCTGAGATTTATCTGCAACCTGTGGAGGAGGTCACAGCAGAGTGGGTGGCTGTGCCTGGAGGGGCATGTGACTCTGCAGTGAAGTGGCGTTGGAGCAGAATGTTGTGATTGTTCTGCTGCTGTGGATGACATTCATGCTGGAGGAGTCTGTGAGGAGCTGCTGACTGTGGGAAGGACTCACACTGGAGAGGATCATTAAGGACTGCATCCCATGGGAGGGACCCCTCATTAGAGTAGAGGGAGTCTGTGAAGAGTCCTCTCACCCTGAGAAGGAAGGAGCACCAGAGGTCATCTATGATGAACTGACCACAACCCTCATTCCCTGTGCTGCTGTTCTGCTGAGGGGGGAGGAGGTAGAGATACCAGGAGCTGGTAGCTGAGCTCAAAGGGCTGGGGGAAAGTGGTCTTAAAGGCCTAGTTGTATTTTCTCATCATCCCACTCTGTTTCGTTTTCTGATTGTTTTGCTGTTGGTTGGTGGCATATTAAATTGATTTTCTCTCCTTCCTCAAGGTGAGCAGCACTGTCTGTTTTGCCCAGGACCATTATTGGTGAGTGAGCCTTGTGTCCATGGGTCCCTTGGCTATCTTTCCTCCTTTCCATCCCACCATGAGGCACGAGAAGAGAAGAGTGAGTGAGCAGCTACTGGTGCTTTGTTCCTGGCTGGACTTAAACCACAACGAAAGTATGTCCTACATCACATGAAATACAATCTTTATAACACAGAGATGTAAATATAGCAGTTATCTGGAACACTCTTTAAGATATAGTATTTTAGTGTTAATGTATCACTTCAAATATGTTTTGCAATCAGCAAACTATCAAATCGACACAACATATCTAATTTGTTAACAGCAGTAAGAATCAGTGCATGCAACAAATCTGAGTGATGAATGTATTCTGTTTGTTACTATTTCACAGAAAATGAAGAGTGCTTAGCAAGGAGTCTTTCAACAATTCACCAGGTGTCATATGCTAAAAGAGATGGCAGCAGGAGCAATGATTTACAACAAACTCTCCTAATCTGTCTTCTCTCTTAAAAGCCCTACATTTTGGAGGAAGGCCTGAATCTCGGCCTTTTAAGACATTTAGATACCTGAAGACCCATCTATGTGCCTAAGAATAGGGACTGAATGCCATCTGAGATGCCTGTGGAAATTGTGCCTGGCCTCCAATTCACACCCCAGAAGGAAGGGGATATACTATATCTTATGTACTGATATGCAGTGTTTGGAGTACAGGGGAGAGCTGGAGTCTGTTGTTCTCCCAAATGCAACAATATCCAAGTTCTTTATTTGGATTTTGCCCTACATGCATAGGCACCACTCCAGCTTATGACCCAAGTTATCATTAAGGTGACTGTTTGCTTTATTGCTGGTAATAGGGCCTAATTTCATAGAATTGCTTTTACATGTTGTAAGTGAGCAAAGTTGTAATTTCTTATTATTGCTCCATATATTATATAGATCAGAGGACTACCCTGTATCAAATCTTGCTTGAACTGCGGTATAATTTCTAGAAATTCATCTCAGCACTATCTTTAACTTATTAGCAATCAAAAATCTACTGCAGCCTTTCACAGATTGTTCTAATGATGTCAAGAGCATTCAGTGTTTTAATTTTCCTTTTCCCTTCTAACATTGGGTTGGCCAGTTCTAGCTTCCAGGAATCCAATTGACCAAACACATGAAAAGTACACTCATTGCATAAGCAGTTAGAGGTTTTATAGCATATCAATCCTTAAGCTGCTTTTCCAACCAGTAAATGGATGACGGTCCTCAAGCTATTGTGGCAAAGCAGGTTTCTCCTGATTTTGATCATACTATTAGCACATCTCTCATCCTTTCCTGAGCTGGACATAGTATTTCAGGAGTAACTTTACAGGAGTCAAACACAGAGGCTGAACCATTTGTCTGCTATCGCTGCGAAAATCTTTCCATATCCACAGTCTTCCCCTGATCTGTCCCCATCTGTACATATGAGTTGAGTTTTGGTTGTATGACTATGAATTTGTCTCTCTTGAAATGCATTTGTTTGGATGGACAAGTTTACCAAGTGACTCATAGAATCACAGAATGGTAGGGGTTGGAAGGGACTTTTAGAGATCATCTAGTCCAACTCCCCTGTAGAAGCAGGTTCATCTAGATCAGGTCGCATAGGAACATGTCCAGGCGGGTCTTGAAGACCTCCAAGGAAGGAGACTCCACAACCCCTCTGGGCAGCCTGTGCTACTGTTCCCTCACCCTCACAGTGAAATAGTTTTTTCTTATATTTAAGTGGAACTTTTTGTGTTCCAGCTTCATCCCATTACCCCTTGTCCTATTGCTGGCTACTTTAGAAAAAAGGGATGTCCCAACCTTATGACATCCACCCTTTGGATATTTATAAATGTTAATAAGATCTCCCCTCAATCTCCTCCTCTTCAGACAAAACAGCCCCAGTTCCTGCAGCCTTTCCTCATGTGAAAGATGTTCCATTCCCCTGATCATCTTGGTGGCCCCGCGCTGGACCTTCTTCACAACTTCCCTGTCCCTCTTGAGCTGAGGAGCCCAGAACTGGACACAGTACACAGTTCACAGTACAACCCTTTCAGTAAAGAAATTCCATCTCATATCCAGTCTGAACCTCTCCTGCAAGAGGCTGTTTCCTCTTGTTCTATTGCTCATTACTAAGAACAGGCCAAGCCCCACCTCACTACAGTTTCCTTTCAGGTAGTTGTAGAGAAGGATAGGGTCTCCCCTGAGCCGTCTTTTCTCCAGGCTAAACAGTCCCAGATCCCTCAGCCATTCTTCATATGAAATGTGCTCCAAATCTTTTCCTAGCTTGGTAGCCCACCTCTGGATCCTCTCCAGCACCTCCACGTCCTTCTTGTAGAAAGGAGCCCAAAACTGGAGACAGAATTCGAGATGTGGCCTCACCAAAGCCAAGTACAGGGAGTTGATTACCTCCCTACTCCTGCTGACAACACTGTTCCTGATACAGGCCAGGATGCCATTGGCCTTCTTGGCCACCTGGGCACACTGCTGGCTCATGTTCAGCCACTGTCAATCAACACTGCCGGGTCCCTCTCTGCCTGGCAGCTTTCCAGACACTCCTCCCCAAGCTTGTAGCACTGCTGGGAGTTGTTGTGGCCCAAGTGCAGGACCAGAAGTGGACACAGGACTGCAGATGAGGCCTCACCAGGGCAGAGCAGAGGGGGAGAAGAACCTCCTTTGACCTGCTGGCCATATTCTTCTTGATGCATCCCAGGCTGCCATTGGCCTTCTTGGCCACGAGGGCACATTGCTGGCTCATAGTTAGCTTATTATCAATAAGGACTCCCAGGTCTCTCTCTGCAGAGCTGCTCTCCAGCAGTTTAAAATCCAGCCTGTTGTGGTGTATGGGGTTGTTCCTTCCCAGATGCAGGACTCTGCACTTGTCCTTGTTGAACCTCATGAGGTTCTTCTCTGCCCAACTCTCAAGCTGGTCGAGATCCCGCTGAATGGCAGCACAGCCTCCTGGGGAATCAGCCAGTCCTCCCAGTTTGGTGTCATCAGCCAACTTGCTGAGGGTACACTCTGTCCCCTCATCCAGGTGGTTGATGAAGATGTTGAACAAGACTGGCCCCAGAATCGATCCCTGTGGAACTCCACTGGCCACAGGGCTCCAACTCGATTCTGTACCATTGATCAGCACTCTCTGGGCTCTGTCATTCAGGCAGCTCTTGATCCACCTCACTGTCCACTCATCCCAGCCACACTGCCTGAGCTTTCTGATAAGGATGCTGTGGGAGACAGTGTCAAAAGCCTTGCTGAAGTCAAGGTAGATGACATCTACTGCTCTCCCCTCATCTAGCCAGCCGGTTATGCACTCATAGAAGGCTATCAGGTTGGTCAAACAGGATTTCCCCTTGTTGAATCCATGTTGACTCCCCCTGATAACCATCTTATCCTTCATATATTCAGTGATAACATTCAGGATGAGTTGTTCCTTCGCCTTTCCAAGGATGGAGGTGAGGCTGACTGGCCTGTAGTTTCCTGGGTCATTCTTCTTGCCCTTTTTGAAGACTGGCATGACATTCGTCTTTCTCCAGTCCTCAGGCACCTGAGATCACTCCCTCTCTCAGTCATTTGCCTTCAACACTCTTTAGCTCTCACCAGTATTCATGTCACTTGCTGTCTCTCTTGGTAAAGATTTTCATTTTTCTTTAAGTCATTAATAAATAGTATAGCAGCTTTTAATCCACTTAATGTGGGCCATGTTGATTTTGTAATCTTCTAATTTCTGACTTAAAATGTCATGTGGTGTCATATCGAATGTTTTACAGAAGTCTAAATACATTACATTAACATTATTACCCTTAACAGTCGAATCTGTAACTCCAGCAAAAAAGATATCAAGCTAGCTTTACATGTATTGTTTTCAAATAAGCTTATGTTGATTGTACGGAAGGCCTCTACTCTGGGCACCCACCCCAGTGACTTCCACAAGTGAAAATAACGATGAATAATGGAATTGAATTTTTACTAGCATGTAAAAGGAAAACAGAAAAATATATTTTCTTCAGATGCTATTCCAATCGATGCCTGTACCTCTTTCCCACATTAGTTGCTCTATTGAATAAGGTTTTAAGAAGAATTTTTCTAAATGGACTACAGTTCAGCCTGCAGGGATTTGAGGATGTGGAAGAGATCTACTTGCTAGCATTTATATTAATAAATTAATGTACTTTCAGCATTAGACATGTTTTAAGAAGATATCAAATCTAGAATTTAATTTTTTCTTTTGTGCATAAAATAGATTGGATAGATTTTTTGACATCTAGATGAATTTGGAGGCTGATCTTTACACATTCACAAAGAAGGCAAGTGTGGCAGAGTAACTTTGTCCTATTGTAGGACTGCAGAACATTCTTAACACTAGAGACTATTTTCATAGCAACATGATGCATAGCCTACTACAGCCAGAGAACAATCAACTATTTATAATCAGAGGAAGTTAGGGATTTGTGTTTTCCATATTATCTTTCCTGGAGGAATCATATTAAGAACGTAACACTTACAAACATGGGCACAGTTAAGACATTCATCATCAATTGTGAATAGGATTAATTTTAATGATAATTCCACTTGCCAACACAGCGTTCTTAGATGTGAAAAAAAGCCATGGGATTAGGCCAAATATTGTCATGGTAACAGAAAGAAAGAGAAATCATTCTAAAAGGGTTTCCAATAAGCAAGAGCAGTTAGCATTCAGTAAGTAGCCTTCAATAGAAGTTGACATCTGTTATTCATTTGTTGTTTCTAGGTTTGAAGAAAAGCAGGATAATTGGAAATAGTACAGTGTTCTGGGAACATATTGAGTGAAAGGGCTCTTAGTGCTTTTTAAATATTTGTCTATCCTTAAAAACATCTAGCATGTACTTTCTTTGTCCATTTGTAAATTGGACAAGCTAGTTGGAAGGTTGTCTAGACTCAGGCTTAAGCAGTGGAAGATCAAAGCAAACTTCTTGCTTTTAATAAGAGAACCTACTATTTCAGTTGTGCAAGGAACACCTAATTTTTGAAACTGAGAAGAAGATGAGAGTTAATAAATTGTATAAAGTTATGTTGTTTCCTTATATTTGGGATAGACTAGGAGACAACCTTCACAAAATTATACCCCAGTACTAGTACTTTCCACTTCTTTTGATTGAGCACATTTCTGTGTCTTACACACAATGTAAGATGATCTTCATGACTCTGCTGATAAGAAAGAAGCAGATCAAAATCCAGTTGTGGAATCTGAAGGAATAAAAAAAAGCAAACTGAAAATCAGTCGTGATTTTAACACCAAGAGTGATTATCAGTGTAACAGTGTACCATTGCATTTTACCAAACATGGAATTTTTAAGATGCTTTTTGCAATGTTTCCAAGAGATTGGCCATGACTTGTTGAACATGCTATGCCCAACATTAGAAATCTTATTGGCTCACCGAGACTAGACAAAAGAAAACACACAAAAACCCCCTTTTGTCCTATGAATCCATGGGACATTGACACATCAACTTTCTAGGGAACTGGTTCATTTGAGGCACACACAGCTTTTGCAGTAGGAGCTTACAAGCTAGTTTACGGTAGGAGTGAAAGACAGACAAGCAGCAATTATTTTTCTTTATTTGTCCTGAATATTATTTTCCTATCCCTTGAAAACAATGAAGTAGAAAGAAAATAAGAAGAAAATAATACAAGCTTAAAGGTTATCTGGTGCTCCCTAAGTATGAGTCTGAAAGGATACTGCTGTACAAAAGATTTATTGAGATATTGTTAGAGAAATAAAGTTTAGCTAAATTTCATAAATTTCTGCCTATATTATAAGTATTTCAGAGTTTTCAAGGCAAGTGAAGCAATTAATGAGCACTTTGGTAATGGCTCTGTGTCATGGTTTGACATGACAGCCGTTTCTGGTAAGGGGAAAGGGGCTGTAAAGATGGCTCCTGTAAGAAGTTGTTTGCAACTCTCCCCAGCTCTGAGCCAGACTCTCTTCTGGGGCTGAGCCAATTAGACGCCTCTACCATCACTTTTTAAGAAGAAGCCATAAGAGAAGGGTACTTCTTGTTTTTCCCTTGTTCTGTCTCCTCTGGCTGGTGGCGATGCAAGGAGTGGGAAGAGAGAGAGAAACAACCATACAGACTCCAAGGTCAGTGAGGGAAGAGAGGAAGGAGGTGTGCTGGAGCAGAGACACCCCTGCATTCTACAGAGAGGCCTGATGAAGCAGTGATTTGTTTGCATTTCATTAAAGACCCAGCATCGGGGGCAGTGACTCACTTCACTAAAGACCCCGTGCCAGGGGCAGTGACTATGGCCAGAAGAGGCTGTGTCCCTTGTGAGGGACCCCATACTCACTGAAGCTGTAACTGTGGGGAAGAACCTATTCTAAGAATCTCATTAAAATTATAGCCAGAGGAGCCCCTGTCCCTTGGGATGGACCATGCAGAAGCTGGAACTGTGGGGAAGAATCCACACCAGAGATATTCACTAAGGACTGCATCCCGTGTGAGGGACCCTGTATTGGCAGAAGCTGCAGCTGCTGGGAACAACCCACACCAGAGAAGTTCGTTAAGGACTGTATCCCCGGGGAGGGATCCCATATTGGATCAGGGGAAGAATGCCAGGAGTCATACTTCTCTGAGAAGAGAGAAGCAGCAGAGCCCATCTGTGAGAGACTGACCACATCTCCCACTCTCTACCCCTCCGAGCTGTTGAAGGAGAAGGAGGTAGAGATGTCAGGAGCAGTGAGCTGGGCCCAGGAAGAAAGGAGGGATGGGGGAGGGAGATCTTAAAGTGCTGGTTGTAATTTTTTCATCATCCTACTCCCTTTTTGCTTTTATTCTGTTCTTTTTATTGTGGGTTGTAGAATAAACTTTCCTACTTTCCTTTCTGAGTACCAGAGTCTGTTTGGTCCAGAACCGTAATTGGCAGTGAGCCCTCCCTGCCCCTTTCTCAATCCATAACAACCTTGCTCATCTCTTTTCCTCCTATTTCTCTGAGGCCTTAGACATCCTAACGAGGGTTGGGGTGAATGGGGGCACCAAGCAAGAGACTGTCGTGGTGTTATATTGCTGTCTGGGCAAAACCATGACACTGTGCAATCTGGTATTTTAATAATTTGATGTTAAGGTTACCTTTCTAGTCCTCTGCATTAGATACACAAACACTAAAAAACCCACATGGACAGATTTAAAAGCTGTACCTAAGTGTTTGTGGAAGCACCTTGGCACCTAGTGGAGCTAACAGAAAGGCTTTTAGTACCCACTAGAATAGCTGATATTTTAACTACCTTGATGTTATGGACAAAAGTTTTATTTGTCAAGAATCTATGATCAATGGTGGCTAAATGAACTTTTGTTATTTTGATTTCTTTTTGCAGCTTACAAAGAATCATAAATTTACCTGGCAAAATGAAAATGTTCCTTGCTGTCTTACAAACTAGTGCCACTAAATTAGCTCTGAAGACAGGCAATAAAATGTGCCAATCAATGTATGCAACTACCTGACCAAGCATCTATTATTCATTCTTTTTCATGCTTTCTACACAGCATGCAGTGTGCTCAGAGGTCCAAGGTCAACAAATATTCCAATACAGAAAGCTTTTTTCATATGATGGAGTGAATGGATCTGTACAGAAGATATCAGACTGTTTGGATTTTTTTCTTTATTTGGCTGGCTTTGCTAATAAAATCCACAAATGGCTGTGATAGCCGATATGCCAGACATTGTGTGTCTGCAAAATAAGCCCAACAGCTCTCTGAAAGTACAAGTATGTGTATATACACATACACATACAGTTACATTCCAACACACCCCTCCAAAAGCCTCAAACAAAAAATTTAAATGTATAGTAGCTATATAAAGTAAGATTCAAGAATAGAAAAGTAGTAAAGTTCTGCTTCAATGTTTTAGGTATTTTTTCCATTGTGTGTTCAGATCAATGGGCTTCTGACTCAGTGCTGCAACACCTTCAGATCATCTCTGCAACATCCTGAAACATAACATTTCAGGCTCTGTTAAGGGTCAGAACAATGGATGTTACTTCACTTGTTCACAGTTTTACTAGACAGAAGGCAACAGCACATAAAACGCTAAAATCAAGAGCCAGCAAAAAGCCATAAACAAATACCTTTCAATTTATAAGATTAAACCAAACAACAACAACAAAACTCAAAAATCTCCCAAGAAAAACCCCATGCAGACCATTTCCAAAACTATTTGAAGTTAAAGATAACTGCAGCATGGCCCCGGTTTCACCTGCAACGTCACTCATACTCTTTCTCTCTCCAAACTGGCAAAAATACATCTATAAATTACTGTTAACACCAACTCTCCCAGCCTGCCTCATCCAGGCAACCTCTGAGGCAACACTAAGACAGCCAATAACTATAGATAATGTGCTAGATGCAATTTCCAATTTGAAAGCAGGCTGTTGGAGCACTTTTTCAAAAAGAGCCTGAGTTTCAAAGTTATTTCATTTCAGGCTGCACTCTGTATATGCAATTATATGCAGACGTTGCTTTACACATTTGTGATTTCAGTTGTACAATAGTGTATCCTGATATCTTCGATCTAGCCTCCAGCTGAACTGTGTGTGACAGGGATCACGTCTGTTGCATTCCTTTCCCCAAGAGCAGGTTTCCTACATATGTAACTTGTGCTGTCCCCAGATCTCCTCTGGCTAGGAGTGATGGAGAAACTCTGTGTAGCTCAGCCCAGGGTCACCATCCTTGCTAGCTGCAGAGGAGCCTGTCATGTTAACAGCTACATTTACTAGCATTTCAATAGCTATGAGATTCTAAATATTAGGTCAATTTGGGTACAATCATACTGATTTTGTGTGCATGAAAGCAAAAAGAAATAAGCCAAAAATTATTGATTGTGGGGGTCTTTGTTTATAGATGCATTTTGAAAATACAGCTCCTACTTATTCTTGTGGCTATTTGTCACAGCAGAGCCAGCCTTCATTTTCTTTTGCTTTTGCTTTCTGTAGATTTTATTTTGACTTTCTTTTTTTCCATCGGTTTAGGCCTTATTGCCTTTAGCTTTTGCCTGCATAGCAACTTCATACACTGAAAGACTGCCACCAAGCAGTAATCTGAGGGGCAAACCCTGAGGATTTCATTCTTACTGATTCACCCTTGTGGTTTTGCTGTCTCATGTTGATGTCAGGCTCCATGAGTCTAACCCACTCAGCTGAGATCAGGTAGGAACTGGTATGGATGGAGCAGCCTGCAAGTGGCCCAGGTTCCTCAGGGAACTTTTCCTCCATTGCACTGGCCCTCTCACAACTCCCACCAACCAGTCTTGGAGCAACAGCCTTGTTTCTGGAGGTCAAAAGAGGCATGGGGATGGCAGATGGACCTTTCAAGTACTCCTGCTTCAGCTCACATGGCTGCTGGTGCTGGGTTTGCTGGGGAAAGGGAGTATAGGGATTCAGAGAGAAGAAGCCATTGGTGTTGCAGGAGACCTTACTGCTGTGTTGAAGAAATTACCAACTTCAATACACAGCCAGGGGCAATCATCATATTCTACCAGCTGTAGAAATCACCTCTGATAGCTGAAGATTATATAATAGGGTTAGAAATGAAATAGGAAACAGATTTATTCTCACTGTCCATTACTGCAATTCAGTGCAATTTATTTAAGACCACTATCTCTCACTCTAAGGGAAAATGCAAACATTAATCTTCATAGACTGTATCTTGGATACTAGTGGTCTGGGTAATTAGTTTGTTACCCTCTGTGCAGTCTTTTCATGTTCGGCAAGACAGATAAGAGGATAATCAGCTGCAGTGGACATGTAGGTTTATGTATATATATATCACAATTTAAGTAAACAGGACATGGTTATTATCTCCAAACCAGTGACACCCTCAGTGTTATTTTGGAGACAGTTTTTATTTCTTTTGAACAGTATTTACTTCTCACATCTATAACCTCAATGGTTCTACAGAAACCTAATTTCTCTTACTTGGGTTGTCAAGAAATCTTTGTGGCAGGAGTAAGGAGTAAGGGCCACAGTCTGAGAGTTTGCCTTGGGTTTATGACAAATTTTGCTGTCCCTGTTAATCAGTGCACCCCCATCTTACCTGTCCCACACATCTCCCTTCTAGTGCACTTCAAGATGTAGCTACATCTCAACTATGGTGTATGTGTCCCATGTACCGTAAAGACCCAACTATTGCTTTATGAAGATATATGGAAAAGCTCATCCTACTTTACATGGAGCTGAAATAAACACCAATAGTGGGCGAACATTCAGAAACTGTGGGAGAGAAAAATCACCGACTTCTTATTTTTTCTTGATCCTATGAAAATATCCATCCACTTAAGTAATATTGTCAGAGAGTCAATCTGTCTGACCTGTCTCACTATCAAAGACAAACCTATGGGAAGAAAAGACATCCTGCAATGCATAGAAAGAAAAAAAAATCTCAGTTTTTACTAGTTCTGATGAAGCTAGACAAAGTCACCACTATTTTGAACTTGTTGGATTGTGAGAATTTGCCTCCTTTACGTTATTCACAATTCCTCATTGACTGGCTTAGGGCTTGGACTAGAAGTTGTTTTTTCTCTGCTGGAGAGGTTGTAATGGGAAGGAGAAATTAAGCCACCCAAGGACAGAGACTTTGCTCAGACAGAATGAAGGTGCCAATATCTTAATGATATTACATGTTAATTGCTGCTTTCCCAGGTAGCTCCCAAAAGATGATATGATGCTTCAACAACATCAGTGAATACTATTTAATATAAACCAAAGAGAAATATCAGGTGTAGGTCCTAGATAAGTGCACTGGTTAATGTTATTTTTGCTGAACAGGTCTCCATGTTCTTTTCAAAAAGAGCCAAACCCTGAAAAAAATATCCTTCCATGGTGAATTGCATATCAAAGACAAAAGCTAATTAATTTACCTCATATGCATCAGGAGCAGACGTCAACTGTCTAATCAAGACTGATCCAATCTTGTACACATCACTGAATCTTTCCGAATGTCTCTTACCCAAGCCTCGCCAGAATGATTCCTTGAGTTTCCCGGCAGCCCAACAGGCTATGGGCATTTGCAAGGTCAGTTCTTCCCTCCAGTTCGCATTTTGTTTTCTAACCTTAGGCCTGCTGGGCTGATGGAGTGGAACAAGGATCACAGCTTACTGCTTTTGGTTGAGCCCTGCAGCCATGATTTCATGCTGGGCTCTGACAGATAGACCACCTTTTAATGCCTCATTCTCCCTACTGACTGTCTCTGCACAGTTTGTGGTTTATTCTCTAAGTGTCTGTGAGAAGATTAAGTTTTATTGCTAATGGGCTCCTGATTGCAACCAAAGATCTGCAGGGGCTTGGGGCCAGGTTCTCTCATGCCCACTTGTACAATCTGGAGACTCTAGAGAGGGGTTAGGGGCATCTGGGGAGGCAGTCCCCTGCTCTGAGCATGCACAGGCACACACACACGTACACAAGTCACATCTGCTCCAGGTCCTTCTACCATCCTGTTTGTCTCCTTGCCTTTAACACGCTCCATCCCTGTACAAAGCCAGCCCTGATCACACCAATGGTGTCAGAGGAAGGCCTCCATGGGCAGCCACATCCCTAACAGTACAGTGTTAACTACTTCCAGTCATTATAAGGAGCATCTTTATGTGTACCCCTTATCCAAATATTTATAAAGGTCTGAACTTTGAGCAACCCTTTGTAAGTGTAAGTGAAACTGTCCTGTAGTCAATGATGGCCCTGAAGTTGCATAGATTAGAACTGCTGAAGAATCCCAGGAGACTCTGACAGCTGCAATAAGAAATGTGCAGCTTGGATCAATTTAAGATTGATCTCTGCCCTCTCTTAGTGTTTAAGTATAGTCAGGAAAAAGAACTCACACTCTGCTTTTAGAAGATAGAAGTGAAAATCTGCCCGGCCTGCCACTATTTTTCCCACCACAGAGCTACTACCCACAGAAAAGTAAGTCTGGGTCTGTTTCTTTGCCTCATATGCTATCCACTTGTCATGTGCAAACAAGATGAGGGAAATAACAGGAACCAGACCATAAAGCTGGTGCCTACCCACATTGACTATTGACTTTAATGGAGGGTCAGTGATTGATACCAACTGGAGATTTGGCCACTGGTATGCTTCATGTAGCATTACACAGATTAACTTTTGGATCAGCCAAAGTGACTTGTGAAGTCAGGTCTACTTTTTTGAGCCATGTTGGCTGAAGGAAAAGAAAATAAAGAAATTCTTCTTGAAGCACAAAAATGCTTTGTTTTGGGTTTGGACTTAAAAAGCATATGAACACACAGGGTCTGCATGCAGTGAGAATTTTCAGGCTTTGCACTTGTCTCTGATCCAAGTGCTGAATGTTGTTGAGACAGGACTTTGGGCCAGGTTTCCTGTGTCCAAGTGTACTATTTAATCTCTGGCTCAGCAGTGGGAGACCACCAGTGCTTTCTCCACACCACCTTTGTGAAGGTAATTACAGAAACATGGTGGGACAGCTACCATGATTGGAGCACAGCCATGACTGGCTATTTATTGTTTAGGAAAGGCAGGCCAATGAGGTGAGTAGGTGGAGTTGCTCTCTATGTGAGAAAGTAATTAGAGTGCACTGAGGTCTGCCTGGAGGGGATGAGGAGTGGATTGAGTGTTTATGGATGAGAATTAAGGGGCAGAGTATCTGATACTATTATGGCTACCTGATCAGGAAGAGAAAGTGGCTGAGGCCTTCTACAGACAGCTGAGAGCTGCCTCACAATCCGGGTACCAGGTCCTCATGGGGGACTTCAACCACCTTGATATGTGCTGGCAAAGCCACTCAGCCAAGCACAAACCATCCAGGAGGTTCCTACAGAATGCTGATGACAACTTTCTGTCACAAGTTTGTGTTGACAAAGAAGGTCTCGTTAGGGATGTGAAAGTTGGAGGCAACCTTGGCTGCAGGGACCGTGAGATGATGGAGTTCAAGATCCTGTGTGGGAGAAGCAGGACACCAAGCTGGGTTGTGACCCTGGACCTCAGGTGAGCGAACTTTAACCTTTTCAGAGATCTGCTTGGAAGAATCTCATGGAATAGGATTCTAGGTGGTAGGTAGTCAATCTTCAAGCACCACTTCCTCCAAACCCAAGATCCGTGTGTCTCCACAAGTAGAAAATCAGGAAAAGAATGCAAGAGGCCTATGTGGATAAAAAAAGACCTACTGTGACTACTCCAGGAGAAGAAAGAAATATATGTGAGGTGGAATATGGGCCTGGTTGCTTGGTAAGAGTATAGCAATGTTGTCAGTACATATAGGGATGAAATCAGGAAGACTAAAGGCCTTTTGGAGTTAAACTTGGCAAAGGAAGTAAAGGAAAACGAGAAGGGCCTTTTCAAATACATCAGTAACAAAGGGAAAATTAGGGACAATGTGAACTGACTGATGAACACAGAGGGTCAGAGGTTGCCCTGGTGGTGGATGGTGCAGAGAAAGCAGAGCTACTGAATGTCTTCTTTGCCTCATTCGTCACTGCCAAGACTGGTCCTCAGGAAGCCCAGTCCCTGGAGGATAGTGGAACAGTCTGGAGAATGGAAAACTTTCCCTTGGAAGATGAGGATGGAATTGGAGAACTGTTGGGCAAACTTAACACTCATAAATCTGTAGGATCTGATGGGATGCACCCACGAGTTCTGAGGGAGCTGGCTCATGTTATTACTAAGTGTTGTGGTTTAGGCCCATCAGGGAACAAAAGACCACTATTAGCCTCAAGTACCGAAGAGGCTGAGAATTGAAAAGGGCAGGGAGAGCTTAATTGCTGCTTAAGGTTCAGGACAAAACAGACCAGGCTACTCGGCTTGGGGAAGAAAAGAGAAAATAATTTAATGCAACATAACCCTAAAACCCAAAACATAACCAAAATAAAACAACACAGAGTAATACCACAATGGAGAGTCTGACCAGCCTTTTTAAGAACACCCTCTTGCCACACCTCCCCTCTTCCCGGGCTCAGAGCCCTGATCCGGGGGTTTGTACTTCCTCCACCTGGAACAGTTCAGGGGGGCAGGCAGTGGGGGTTTCAGTTAGTCTGTTCCCGATAGCTTCTGCCGTTTGTCCCTCCTCAGGACAGGTGGACTCCGCACCCATCGTCCCTGCAAGTCCATGGGGTAACTCACACACACGGCAGCCCTGCACAGGCTGCTCCGACACGCATTTATCCCAAAGGCTGCAGCTCCTCTCTGCCTCTCGTGTGGGGCTGCTCTGCGGCACACAGGCTCTCCAGCACGGCCTGGGCCATGGCCGTCTCCCCACACAGTCCCTCGCCCGTCCGGGCTCACTCACACGGAGCTGCTGGTAACTCTCAGTCCTGCCACAGATCTCCATAGGTTGCAGGGGCACAGCTGCATTCTCGCCACGGCTTGTAGTAGGGTCTCTGGTCTATTGCTTCTCCTTCCTTCCTCATTCTCTGGCTGAAGGGTCCACATGGTCGCCTCCATCTTGTATCACTCTTACACCTCCTGCCAGCACTTCAAATTCCCGTCTAACTAGTGATCGCAGAGGCTCCAGATTGGCCCAGGCGGGCCGGAGGTGGGTCTGAACCCAGGAGCCAAGGGAGAGTCCAAAAACTCTTTACCAGGTCTTCACTGCAACCCCCTCCCCCTGTTACTAAGCAAAAGCTGCTCCTTGCTAAACCAGAACACTAAGCCACTTCCCATCATTTTTGAACAATCATGGAGGACAGGTGAGGTGCCTGAGTACTGGAGCAAGGCCAATGTCACTCCAGTCTTCAAAAAGGGCAGGAAGGACAACCCAGGAAACTACAGGCTGGTCAGCCTTATGTCCATTCCTGGAAAGGGGATGGAACAACTCATCCTGAATGTTATCACTGAATATATGAAGGATAAGATGGTTATCAGGGGGAGTCAACATGGCTTCAACAAGGGGAAATCCTGTTTGACCAACCTGATATTCTTCTATGAGGGCATAACCGGCTGGCTAGATGAGGGGAGAGCAGTAGATGTCATCTACCTTGACTTCAGCAAATCTTTTGACACCTTCTCCCTTTATATCCTCACCAGAAAGCTCAGGCAGTGCAGCTTGGATGAATGGATGCCAAGGTGAATCAAGAACTCACTGAATGACAGAACCCAGAGGGTGGTGATCAATGGCACAGAATCTAGCTGGCCAGTGGAGTTCCACAGGGATGGGTTCTGGGGCCAATCTTGTTCAATATCTTCATCAACCACCTGGATGAGGGGACAGAGTGTACCCTCAGCAAGTTGGCTGATGACACCAAACTGGGAGGACTGGCTGATTCCCCAGGAGGCTGTGCTGCCATTCAACGGGATCTCGACCAGCTTAAGAGTTGGGCAGAGAGGAACCTCATGAGGTTCAACAAGGACAAGTGCAGAGTCCTGCATCTGGGAAGGAACAACTCCATGCACCAGTACAGGCTGGATTTTAAACTGCTGGAGAGCAGCTCTGCAGAGAGACGACCTGGGAGTCCTGATTGATAATAAGCTAACCATGAGCCAGCAATGTGCCCTCGTGGCCAAGAAGGCCAATGGCAGCCTGGGATGCATCAAGAAGAATATGGCCAGCAGGTCAAAGGAGGTTCTTCTCCCCCTCTGCTCTGCCCTGGTGAGACCTCATCTGCAGTCCTGTGTCCACTTCTGGTCTCCCTAGCTCAAGGAGGACAAGGAACTTCTGAAGAGAGTCCAGGTGTATGTCAAGAGGATTGGGCATCACTATTTTTGTAGTGTCCAGTGATATGACAAGGGATAATGGACAAAAGCTGGAACACTAAAAGTTCCGCTTAAACATAAGGAAAAACTACATTACTGTGAGAGTGAGGGAGCCCTGGCACAGGCTGCCCAGGGAGGGTGTGTAGTCTCCTTCTCTGGAGGTTTTCCAAACCTACCTGGACAAGTTTGACTTTATTAAGGTGTTTGACACTGTTTTCCACAGCATTCTCTTAGGGAAATTGGTTGGTTTTGGCTTGGATGGGCATACGCTTTCCTGAGTGAAAAACCGGTTAGATGGTCAGTTCCAACAAGCTGTGGTCAATGAAGTTAAATCCAGTTGGAGGCCAGTCACGGGTGGTGTCCTTTAGGGCTCAGTACTGGGACCACTCCTGTTTAACATCTTTATTAATGATCTGTAAGTTTGTAGGTGACACCAAGCTATGTGGAAGTGTCGATCTGCTTGAGCGTAAGGAAGCTTTACAGAGAGATCCAGATAGTCTGGACGGCTGGGCCAAGGAAAATGCCATGAATTTCAACAAGGCCAAGTGCCAGGTCCTGCACTTGGGCCACAACAACTCCCAGCAGTGCTACAAGCTTGGGGAGGAGTGTCTGGAAAGCTGCCAGGCAGAGAGGGACCCGGCAGTGTTGATTGACAGTGGCTGAACATGAGCCAGCAGTGTGCCCAGGTGGCCAAGAAGGCCAATGGCATCCTGGCCTGTATCAGGAACAGTGTTGTCAGCAGGAGTAGGGAGGTAATCAACTCCCTGTACTTGGCTTTGGTGAGGCCACATCTCGAATTCTGTCTCCAGTTTTGGGCTCCTTTCTACAAGAAGGACGTGGAGGTGCTGGAGAGGATCCAGAGGTGGGCTACCAAGCTAGGAAAAGATTTGGAGCACATTTCATATGAAGAATGGCTGAGGGATCTGGGACTGTTTAGCCTGGAGAAAAGACGGCTCAGGGGAGACCCTATCCTTCTCTACAACTACCTGAAAGGAAACTGTAGTGAGGTGGGGCTTGGCCTGTTCTTAGTAATGAGCAATAGAACAAGAGGAAACAGCCTCTTGCAGGAGAGGTTCAGACTGGATATGAGATGGAATTTCTTTACTGAAAGGGTTGTCAGCCATTGGAACAGGCTGCCCAGGGAGGTGGTGGAGTCAATGTCTCTGGAGGTGTTTAAGAGACAGTTGGATGTTGCACTTAGGGAAATAGTCTAGTGGTTGATAGGGCTGGGACAAAGGCTGAACTCAATAATCTTAAAGGTCTCTTCCAGCTGAAATGATTCTATGTTCCTGTGTGATCTGATCTAGGTAGACCTGCTTGAGCAGGGTGGTTGAAATGGATGAACTCTAGAGGTCTCTTCCAACCCCTACCATTCTGTGTTTCTGTGATTCTGAGTGGCAGCTGAAAACACAAGAGAAATGTCATTCTGTACTAGTTGACAGCACTTGTCTGCCTTTGCATGTTTGTATAAATTTTATAAATTGAAGAGAAGCAGCAGGATGATGTAGAGGATAATTAATTATTCAGGTAGCATTTCACTTATACAGGTACCTATAGGACGGAATAAGGAGGTTTAAGAACAGGCTATCAAGCAAGAGGCACAACGAGGGGCTGTGGGAAAGAGGGAGCAGGTCAGAGGGCAGCACTGCTGCCTTTCACACTGCTCTCTCACTCATCCTGTTACATCTCCATGGCAGGAAGTCAGACAGTGCAGGCCCTCAGGTGTACTGCCCAGATGTGGTTCCCAGCCACAGCATTTTTCTTAAGTTATTCACCAAATATATCTTTGTTACAGGTGAGGGGCAGAGGTTTCCTTCTTGTGCACATAAAGATTTTTTCAGCTTTTTTTTTGGATGACAAAAGCTTGAGAGACTAGCCTGCCTGCAACACATATGCATAACCCCGAGGTATTCGGAGTGATGATCATTGGTAGTAGGGTTTGAACCAAAGTATGTGAGTACATCCACTCAGTTGACAGTTCATGCATCAATCACCCTTAACTCCATGCCTTCATTTGGCATCATGAGTGTCTCTCGTAGTATGTCCTGGGAACACTATGTTGAGGAATGCATCCATCCATCACAGAGTAAAGCTGCTACTGTTGCTTTGCCAAGGCCTGGCACACTCGGGCAGAAAGCAGACCGCTCTTGTACCAACACACTCCATCCCAGGCATGTCAACTAGACAGAGTGCAGAAATGATATTTGAAGAAGTGAAAGAGTTCAAGAAATACTGCAAGGTCTGCTAGCTAAACACCAACGTTTATTACCAAGTATGGGAGTGCAACTTGTAACTAGCCCTAAGAGAGACTGAAGACTGCATGAACACTACAATTATTTGAGCATGTCTCAATTAATTTGTTGCTTTGCAGATTGAAGGCTAGTGAGTCTGCAACCTGGGAAAACATGTGAGACAGAGAGCAATCTCTCCAACACTCACATTAGAAAGCAAAGCAAAACCATGACCTCTGTGAAGTCAATGGGAGTTTTTTCCAACTCCAAGGAGGCCAGGATTTCACCCTGAGTTTTCTGTAATTAAGGCCAGATTGTCTCCTTGATTTATGAAGCACTGGATTTTTCCAGTTTCAGTGCACGTTGTCACGTTTTCCAAAAGTGCATTCAAAAGCTGAAGTACCCCTCTGTGAAACAAAGGGGGATACAGAAATGTGTTTAAATAATATAAGCTTTATAGCAATGGGACATGATGCTGACTGAGTCGAGTAATTCCACTTTGTGACTAATATAAATGCAAACCACAACATCTCTTGTTTTCACAGGAGAGTGCTGTAGTCTTAGAAAAGAAGGATCGTGGCATTGACCTTATGTTCAGGACGAATGAGCTGACCTGAACAAAAAATCCCACGGTGCTTATCTCCAATTAACTGCTTATTTACTATGTTTACCTTGCTAAATTTACTTGAGATATTAGCAGTTTTTAAGAGGACACATGTCAGTAACTTTTTGAAGTTCTACCGACTTCTGTGAGTCTATCAGAGTCTCCAGTTCAACAGTTTATTTTTTTTAAGATGTTACATTCTCGTTTCAATAAACAATTGTCTTTTTTTTTTCTTTGCATGTTTTCAGTTTTAACAGAAATAGCATGGAAAATGTTAGAATACCATGAAAATAGTAGGGAATACAGTGTGGAATAATGGAAATATCAAGGAATAGATGACAGACATGAAGGATTCAAAACTAAGAATGGTAACAATAAACAAGATCTTAAATTTGTGTTCTGTCTTATGCTTTGAGCTGCAAATGCTTGAGTTCACCAAGACCAAGCACACAAACAGGCTTTCAATCAGAATTACAAAATTACAGAGTTGGTTAAGATGGAAAAGACCTTCAAGATCATCAAGGCCAACGGTTAATGTAACACTACCACATCCACCACTAAACCATGTCCCTAAGTGCCACATCTACAGGTCTCTTAAATATCTCCAGGGTTGGTGACTCAACTGCTTCCCTAGACAGCCTGTTCCAATACTTGATAAGCCTTTTGGTGAAAAAAACCTTTCCTAGTGTCTAATCTAAACCTCCCCTTTCACAACTTGAGGCCATTTCCTCTTGTCCTGTCACTTGGGAGAACAGACTAACTCCCACCCATCCAGTGACAACCTCCTTTCAGGTACTAGGGACCTCAGAGTTAATTTGTGGTGCATTAGCAGTTTCATTCTTAAAGTCATCATCAGGTGGCAAGAGATTGAAAGATGCCATTTATGGGCGAGTTATATAGAGATTGATAGTTTGGTCACCATGGAAAGAAGTGATTAAAAAAAACCACATTAAAATCCATGCAGCAGGGCCCTAGGGCTGTTAAACAAAGTGTACGGTAAGAACTAGATTGTATGCTTAGTAGCAAAGAAGGCAGGCAGTCTTGAGAGTGTGTGGAAACATATCCTTGGGCTAAGTGGCCCTGAATGGGCATTAGGGGACTCAATGCAAAAAGCAATTCAACATGAGAAATTCCACTGATGTGATAACAAAGTTAATAAGAGCATTGAGTGTATGAACAAGGAAGAAGTGAATAGGAGAGGAGATTAAGGTAATTTTACCTCTCTGTACAGTACAAAGATGACTACTAGGAGAACCCTGCACACTGTAAAACGATGCTGAAGAAAACTGAAGAAACATGGAACTGATACTGGGGCTGAAACAAGTAGAGCATTTTCCAGACAGAAACATAATAAATTTGGCTTATCTTATCAGAAAACAACTGAAGCGAATAAACAAGAAATAATCTGATGATGGAAGGAAAACAGACAGTGCTCACAGAATCCTTAGTTTAGTTCAGAAAGGCACAACAAAGCATATGGAAAAAGATCTGATATCTTTAGATAAAAACTGAGGACACATATTTTCTTACTTGATCCAAGAAGGACTAGTTGTTAGGCACACTTCCAAAGGAAATGACGAGTATCCATCTCGCACTGTCCCAACTTTAGGTTTAGCTGCCTTACAGGAAAACCCATGTAAAGAAAACAAAGTTAATGAAGCACAATACAGCCATAACTAGATGAAATGTAATGGCCTGTGGTGTACAGAAGGTCAGATGGTCCCTTCTGGCCTTAAACTTTGTAAATCATTCCTCACAAGTTGCCCTAATGAGCTAGCTCCCTGTTTGGACTAGAGTTGACTGAGTTTCCCACTTCAGTTTCACTGCAATGCCAGCATCCAGGACAATTTCAGGGTCAGAAGTAGTGTAGGTGGCTGGAAGAGGTTCATACCTGGCGTCCCACACATGTCAAGAGCAGCATAATGTAGTGGTACATAGGTCATAGGGCTTGACTTTCAGGCTTTTTGTTTGTTCATGGAGCTGGTCTTTGAGATTTCAGTGACCTGGTTAGCTTTGCCACTAAAAATTGCATTTGTCAAAGGATCCTATTTTCCAGACTCATTGTTAGCAAAACCCATGAGCTGGTAACTGCATCTATGGGCAGTTGAACTTGAGTGGAGCTCCAGTTCCATGTTGAATAGGCACAAATTCCTGTTCAATTCCTATGGAACAATATCCTAGATATAGGTATGTTAGGTAGAAATATGCTCTGCATGAAGATTGTTCATCTCATATACAAAAAATCCTCAGGGTTCTCTTTATTAGGTAGCTACTTCTTGCCTCAGGGGTTTTGTACAATGAAGAATATGCTTTTCTTCTTCATCCTACCAGGCTCGCCCATATATTATCCTTTCTGTGTTGAGTTGATTGACTTGTTAAGAGATTCAGTTTCTGCAGGCATCACAACAAAGACAGACGTCCATCAAGTTTGTTAGAAATTAGCAATCTCCTTTCATTCAAATTTAATAATGAATGAAGTTTAACTTGCATTTGTGAAGGATGAAGCATTCTGATATGGCTTTGGGGTTACAAAAAAAACATACAACGATTTTGATACTGGAGCCGAAAGGACATCATCAGACAGGAAGAAAATTTTCTCCTTGGTAATATTTAAAGCACTTTCAAAAGCAAGTGCCTTGAACTTATGCTTTCCCAGCTCTTGAAGGGCACAGTAAATTCTCTAATGTATTGGAAATTATATCTAAATGTAATCATCAAAAGTACTAGTACAATTTATTTCCAGATGAGACCTTGAAATTCTGCCCTGTTGTTCAGACATCTTTGTTACACTTTAATCCTGTTAATTAATTATTTAACACAATTTTCCCTTCTTACTGTCAATGTGAGGTAGTAGGTGACTTAGTTACATTCAAAATCATAGTCGAATGCAGTTTGCTGGTGACAAAAGTCACTGCTTGCTTGTTGTATTTATATGTATACAAATACATACGTGCAAACATATTTGCTCATATAACATAGCAGATCAATTATATTTCACTTAAAACAAAATTGACTGTGTACTTTACCCTTCCCATGCCATTAAGTGAAATACGTGCTGAATGCGAGAAGAAGCAGAAAATTTTCAGTAGTAGTAACAGGTTTACATATATGTATGTGTGTGGTTTTCAGTGCTGGTATAAAATGAACTTTTTTTCTTAAAATTGTCAACATTTACTGCATTAAAAATGTAAAATATTGAAAGTAATAAAAAGTAAAATAATGCTTATTTTCTTTCAGAAAATGACTGGAAAAATATATAGTCCTATATTTATATGACATACCAGCATTTCAAAATATTAATATGTATAAAATATAGCTACAAACCCATCCTTAAATACCTTTTTTATTACTAATGTCTCATTTGATTTGGGGCTTGATTTCAGGCCAGTTAGTTAATTTCAAACACTCCTATGTTTGACTTCACTGGGCTTTGGACAAATTAACACACTTTAACACAAGAAAGAAAGGTTTTGGTCTGTAGCACACACTCTGCACCATACCAAAGTGAGTCAATAGACTTAAGTCTACTTTTATTCTGTTTTCTTCTCTCTAAAGTATGAAAGTATGTGTGAAGGAAAGCAATAGTCTGTTACTCGTCTCCAAGTTTTTGGGTCAGAGAAATGCACCACATTTCAGAAGCTGTGACTGATTGGAACTAATGTGCAAATTCTTTTGAAAATCATACTGCTGTCCTTGGATCAACATACATGGAATCTTGTTATTGAGCAGAAGTGGGTGAAATTAATTGGATTACTATTACTAGTCCTTCTTCTTTCAATCAATCTGAAACACTTGGGGAAAATTTAACCAAAGAAGAAACTTGTTTGCTTGTTTGATTCTGGAAAAAATGATACATCTCTGCAATAATTGTTCTTAGGCCATTTTAAGTGAATGCTACAAAAGCAACTGGAAATTCAACCTGGTCTGTTTTACAGATTTAATTAGTCTTTCAAATATTTTCATTGATTTTACTAATTTGCAAATATTGAGATAGAATTAATATATACTCAGAATAATTTTACTGGTTTTCTCAAATAGGTATTTTCCATTGGCAATGTTCCCTTCCCTCTGCCCTGTACAGAGACATCTCTGACTGACATAAAGCAGATGAACTCATCAGGCTGTTCCTACGTCTTTAGGAGCAAACACAAACAAAAGGCCAAAGCAGACAAAAAAAGAGATTTCGAACTGTCTTGAAACAAAACGAAGCTTGTGGCAAGAATTTATGTAATGTGTCTAGCGAAAACCTCTCAAGATTACCAATGAAACCTTGCTGTGTCTGCTATTCCATTGTTAACCTTTGTCTTTTTGGCGAGGTTTGTGGGTTTTTTTCTGATTTTGAGACTAAAGCATTGAGATTTTAATGAAGGCCACCGTCTTCTTGAAGATGATTTCACAGACTGCTATAGCCACAGTGTTAATTAGAGGAAGCTAACAGATAAAGATTAAAATACCATTACTGCTTTGGAAAATCCATTATTTTCTCAGTGTACCAAATGTTTCAGTAGGAAATCTTCACTCTCTGCTGTTAAAAATAATATTTTCTATGCAGTTTTCATTTCACTTTCTTCTACAGTGTTTCCAGTAACATTCTAAACTATTGTTTTTATGACAGATGAATGACATCTAAGGAAAAAATAGTTAGCCCTACAACACTTTAAATTGCTCTTATGCTTTTTCTTGTACTTTTCACTGCCCCTCTCCCCATTTGCTTGGGCAAAGCAGTGTTTGAAACCCTAGGCCACTTCTGGGCTGTGCAAAAGAAAAAATTGGCAGGAAAGATTGTAGACAGCCTTGTGATTACTTTCACAAAAGATGCAGTACAATTTGGGAGTCAATGTACTAACTGTTTCCAGATGTTTGCATTGTATTGCTTTCTAAAAACGAGTATGCAGCTGTGTATGATACCCCTGTTTCCCTGCTCCTACTGATGTCATTCTGTCTCTACAACAATCTGTCCTTATTTTCTGGTGGTAGTTAGGAGAAACAAATCAACATACACAGCAGAATGAATGATAGTATACAAAACACAGGAATAAAGATATGAGGGTTTAAAAGAACCAGCAGTTTAAACTAGTGTGTCAAATGTGAAGGTAATGGTGAGCTGTCCTACTCATAGCTTCAGACGTATGTCATCATTTTTCTGTTTTAGGTACTGTGGATACAAGTATATAGAAAAGCTATTAATTCTAGTTATTAAGTAATTTTGTCTAGCACCCTTGCCATCCAGTAAACAGGGCTATTACTCCATATGAATTACAAAAGAATTTGGATGTGCTTCATTTTGTCATGGCAGTGCAATCATCACACCGTACTGAAAAAGCATAGTGCCTGAACCGAAGTTTCTAGGGGTGGTCTCTGGAGATTATGGGCTGGTTACTTCCTAGTGATTCTTATAGTCAATACACCATCCTGCAGCTTTTCTGCGTGGAGCTCTCCTTTGGGAAGAGGAGTCAATACTGATGTGCTTGAGATGAATTAGACCTCAAGCTCAAGTGGGAATGAATTAGTTGTCTGCCACATATGATGCAACACATATAACATATACATAGTTCCTGGCATAAAGAAACACAATTAACTCTCTATTCAGAGTATTAACACTGTATTAACACTGGGCAGGTGCTAAACTGCAGCAACAGCAGATGGAAGTGAGAATGTGAGAACATTTCCACAGACACCAAGGTCAGTGGAGAAGGAGAGAAAAGGTAACCAGACTCTGGAACAGAGATTCTCCTGTGACCTGTGGTGAAGATCATGGTGAGGTGGGACCTGCCTCTGCAGTCCATAGAGGTCCACAGTGGAGCAGAGATACACTTGCAGCCCATGGAAGACTCCACACTGGAGCAGGTGAATGCCTGAAGGAAGTATCCTGACCCTGTGGGAAGCCCACATGGAAGCGAGTTCCTGTGAGGACCTGGGAGCCCATGGAGAGAGGATCCTACATCAGAGCAGATTTGCTTTCAGTATTTGTGATCCTGTGAGGGGCTCAGGCTGGAGCAGTTGGTACCTGGAGGACTGTTCTCCCAGTGGATGACGCATGTTGGGGCAGGGTGTGAGGAGCTGCCCCTGTGTGAGGCCCCGTGCTGGAGCAGTTTGTGAGGAACTGTATCCCCTCAGAAGGACCCGCTCTGGAGAGGTTCATGAGGGACTGTCTGCCTTGGGGAGGGACCCCACAAAGTAGCAGTAAGAACTGTGAGGAGACCTCCCCCTGAGAAGCAGCTGCTGCAAAGTCCATCTGTAATGAACTGGCTGCAGCTCCCAGCCCCCAGCCCCTGCACTGCTATATATATATATATATATATATATATATATAGCATACAATACATATATATTATATTATACCTCTTGTCCAGTTTAGGAGGGGGAGCGATAGAACAATTTGGTGGGCATCTGGCACTCAACCAGGGCTAAACTACCTCAGTCTTTTTAAGATGGCTTTACCTCATCTGCAGTCCTCCACATTTAAATGTTCTGATTCTTCTAAACCTTCACTCACTCTTACACATTCTTTTTTGTTTATTTACCTCCCCAACCTCAAAGCTCAACACAAGCAAATGGAGAAGCAAAAGGGCAGATGAGAAGACCACAAAAGCTTCAAGAACAAGCAATGTTATTACTCAGAGGTTTTTCTGAAGAGAAACAAACATTAGGCTACATGAATGTCAGACTGCATCTTCCTTAGAAAGAAGCTAGACGTTTTGCAGACAGAACTAGTGGGATTTGTGTCAATCCTTAAAATTATTTCTTTTAAATAGGTGACTTGAATGTGTTCTCTAGTGGCATAAGGCGCACTTGCCCTCACTTTCTTCTGCTATTTATTGATTACATTATCCCCAATAAGCAGTCTAGCATTAACTACAGACTAAAATCTTTCCTCTTTTATAAGTTGTGTTTATTTCTATCTGATGCACTGCAATAAACATCACTGCCACCACTGGAGAAGCTGTTCTCACTGCAAACCTCTGCTTGAAGCTCTTATCCAAAGAAATCACACCAGTGAAGTAGCTGTCATTTATTAGTCAGGTTTTTTTAACCTTTTATCTTTGTTTTTAAAAAAGAATTCTGACTATTATATTTACTCACTATGGTTTGTACTGCATTGCAGAAACATCCAGCCAAGAAACAGCAGCAGGTTTTGTGGGGTTTGGGTTTTTTTGGTTTTTTTTTTTTTTTTGGTTTTGCTGCTCTCTTTTCCTATTTCTCAAAATCATTAATTATTTAATAATTTGTGAGATAATTTTACTTTGGAATTAATGTCTTAAATGTTTCTTCCTATCCTAGACCTACCAGATTTCAGGAAAAGACAATGGGGTTTGGTTTGGGGATGAACATACAACGGTATAAAATATACATGAATAAACATGTAGAAATTTAAATGAAGTCTTAGTTTTAGTTAAAACGTCATAAGTGAAGATCATGCTGAGTTGTCCTGATAATTGCTTCAAAGGAGCATCACCTTTTTACATAATATGGAGACAAGTATTTACAAAGGCATATACAGTTTATTAGTAACCATCTCAACACACATAATTTACTGTTTTGAAAGCTTTGGGATGCAATCAGCTTGCTGTGTAAGAAGTCTAGGGTACCACTGTCAGCATCACCCGGAGCAGAGATCTCTTCCTCACTGCAGCCTGGAGGTTCAGAGGACTGCAGCCAAGAAGGACATGCATCTGAACAAAGATTGTAGAAGTTGCAGCTCTTTTTTCACATGACTTTTCAGAGGCAAACTAATGTCATTTCCACCTGAGGGCTTTAACCTGTCATTGGTACCACAAACAACTGGTTTAGACTTTTTTTAAAGTCACTTAGGGGATAAATGTTGATTGTTTGAGTAATCAGGGGGAAAATGACTAGCTGATAACTGAAAAATGTACAAGCATAAAGTTTTCTGTTCCATCACTTTGTTTCCTTTGTGCACAGTTGTTGGTAATTTTCATGTCGCTATGATCACTTTCACTACATATTCCAGTTACTTCTAAGCACCTTTCGGATGCAAAAAACAAACAGAAAACAGAAAAAAGTTACATAAAAATCATTAAAATATAAAGAATGCTAATGAGTCAGAGTAAGAAGTAAAAACATGGATTCCACTATAATAAGGCTTTGTATGAGGACATTTCATTTAAGATTGTATTTGCTTGAGTGTAGAGGCATTATTTTCTAATTATTCAATCTGCAGTTTCATTGTGATTCTCTTTGGTTTGTCACCAAAAATACAAATAAAAAGAAAAAAAAAACCTAATTCAATTTCAGAAACAATATTGTCAGATACCAAAAATGTTAAAGGGTATTATTAATATTGCAACCAATATTTCATAGTTCTTGTGAAACTCCTGTTGTTGGGCTTCCATGGCTGCTGTCATCCCAACCCCTTTTCTTGGAAATCATCAGGTGAGAGCTGTTGTACTCTGGAAGATCAAAGGTCTCCCCATCCCATGTTTGTGGCAGGTTCCTGGAGAAAGATACACCACCAGAATCTTTTCCCAGCCTCATGGGGGTTGCAAGTTGACTACTGTCAGATGCCCTGGTCATAGATAACATCTTGCTTCTTGAAGCTTTTTAGTAGATTTTGCTTCTGATGAACATGTGCAGCAGCCTTTATATCCACTTTCATTCCTGGTGCCATCAGGAAGCTTCGGTCATATTATGCAGTTAAACTGTAGATGTGGAGGTGTATCTTCTCTTATTGCCTCCCAAATATCCTTCTTTTTTTTTTTTTTATGTCTTTCAGGACGTGTATCTGAAAAAAAGTGTGAGTAATCATGCTGTACTCACCTTCACCATGCCACTTGGGATTTGACGGTTCTTTGCTGAAACCTCCTTATGTCTGAAGACCTAGGACTATCTTTAGAATGCTGCTGAGGTATTTAGCAGTATGATAACTGCTGTCCTAATGTAGATTTTCTTTGTGGCCCTTTTTTGAATTGCCTCCACTTCTACAGCGTAGTTTATGGTGCATGCAGCATTTAATAAGTAAAGACGCACTCAAGGACACAATGATATTTTCTGCTACTTCTCTATTTTATTCATGCTAGATCCTACATTCATTGGTGCTAGCATGGCTCATGAACTGACCAACACAATGGTCATTATCGCATGTTTAGAGAGAGATGTACTTTTATGTCCAGAATATTTCTCTCTGGCAGAAACCTTTTATCTATGAGGAGCTTGATGCAGGTACAGGGTGTATGAAAGCATTATACTCACAGCAGTCAGGTTAAGAGCCCTCTGAACTCAACAGAAAGATTTCCACTGACTTAGATGATCACTCTACCAAGCCTTAAGGCACTGTTGGACTATATGATCTCTAAAGGTCCCTTCCAACGCTACCATTCTATTATTCTATGATTCTACAGAACACCATCAAGTTGAAGGCAATATTGTCTTGACATTTAGATGTAATTTAACAGCATCATTGATATTTTTTACACGTATTATTATCTTCAAAATCCTTCTTATAATTATTTGGTTTTTTACTGAATATCATGACTATGCTGCATCAGTTAAAAAATTTAGCTACCAAACTCCAGTCTTAACTGCATTATTATAATAATGGGAGGAATAAGCACATGAGAAGACAATGTGGCAGATTGTGGTGGTTTAGCCCTGGCTGGGTGCCAGGTGCCCACCAAGTTGTTCCATCACTCCTACTCCTAAATTGGACAGGGGAACGAGAAATATAATGAGAGGTTTATGAGTCGGTGTAAGGACAGGGAGATCATTCAGCAATTAGTGTCACGGGCAAAACAGACTCAACTTGGAGAGAAGTGGTTTTATTTGTTAAATAACGATGAAAACAGGGAGATGCAAAATTAAAAAAAATCTTAAAACACTTCCCCCATTCCTCGCTCTTCCCAGGGCTCCCCTTCCCTCCACCCCAGTGGTGCAGGGGATGGGGGATGTGGGTTGTAGTCAGTTCATTACAGATGGACTTTGCTGCTGCTTCTTCTCAAGGGGAGGCTTCCTCACACTTCCCACTGCTACACTGTGAGGTCCTTCTCCACGGGAGACAGTCCATCACAAACATCTCCAGTGTGGATCCTTTCCATGGGGTACAGTTCCTCATAAACTGCTCCAGCATGGGCCCTCCCACAGGGGCAGCTCCTCACACCCTGCCCTAACATGAGTCACCCACAGGGAGAACAGTCCTTCAGGCACCAACTGCTCCAGCCTGACTCCCTCACAGGATCACAAGTCCTGACAGCAAACCTGCTCTGGCCTGGGCTCCTCTCCTCCCATGGACTTCCAGGTCCTGCCAGGAATTTGCTCCAATGTGGGCTTCTCATGAAGTCACAATCTTCTTCAGGAATCTACCTGCTCTGGAGTGGAGTCCTCCATGGGCTGCAAGTTTATCTCTGCTCCCCAGTGGCCTCCATGGACTGCAGGGGCACTGTTGCCTCTTCATGGTCCTCACCACAAGTCATAGGGGATTCTTTCTTCCAAGACCTAGGCAGCTCCTCCTCCTCCTTCTCCACTGACCTTGACGTATGTGGAGGTGATATTCTCACATTCTCACTCCCTGCTGCTGCTGCTGCAGTTTAGCACCTGCCCAACAACTTCTCCTTCTCAAATACATTAATCACAGAGGCACTACCTCCATCACTACTTGGCCAGGCCTTGATCAGCTACAAGTCCATCTTAGAATTGACTGATATTAGCCCTGTCACCTACAGGGAAAGCTTTTGTCAGCTCTTTGTTTAGAGAAGCCACCTCTGTAGCCCCTCATACTACCAAAACCTGGCCCAGGCAAAACCACTACACAGATGTCAATGATGATGCAAGAAGCAGAGATCCTTAAGGTACTAGCTCACAGACCTCGTTCAGTGGTACCTTATGTAACTAAATTGTAGTAATTGCAAACACAACAGAAATAATTGGGTTCAAAAGTAAAAAAGAATTTTCAAAAAGGAAAATTGCCCCACAGGATGACAAGTTTATACAGGTGTGTTAGCATCAATACAAGAGTTACTTAAATGAGGAATAAGGAAATGAACAGAACATTTGTTGAATGTTCTAGGCTCATACAACCAAACTATTCAGACTGGCAATGGGGTGCCTGAGCATAAATTCATCTCTTGTAGGTCTCACCCATTGCATCAAAGGAAGTTTTACCATATCTGTGGAAACAGGAAAAAGATTTTCCAATAGATATTTGTTACAAACAAATACACTGCTACAGTCAACTAAAGTGGCAAAATACTGAACCAGAAATACAGTTTCTCAAGAGTTCTAAAAGGGCAAAAGTCTTCTTTAAAAACTCAATAAATTTACAATTATAATGCTCAGCTTTTTTTCTAGTTACCTTTGCGTGCCTGCCATCTCAGAGAGAGGAATCCAGCTGAGCTCCCTCTGCCTGGCTTACAACTCTGTGTCCTGCACCAGCCCGCAGCAACCAGGAATATCAACCATGATCTCACAGAATCTTAAGGATTGGAATGGACCTCAAAAGACCATCTAGTCCAACCCCCCTGCCAGAGCAGGGCCACCTAGAGTAGGTCATACAGGAACTCATCCAGGTGGGTTTTGAATGTCCCCAGAGAAGGAGACTCAACAACCCATCTGGGCGGTTGTTCCAGTGCTCCGACACAGTGAAGAAATTCTTCCTTGTATTTCTTTGGAACCTCTTATGTTCCAGCTTGTACCCGTTGCCCCTTGTCATGTCATTGAACAGTAGAAACCTGCACTTCTCTCAGAGTGTGGGCCTGATCCTGCACTCATAATGGTCAGTGAGAGATAGATCAGCCTCTCCATGAAGAGCAACCTAGTTAGCAGCTCTAATCTAGCAACTGGAGCTCTATCTTTTTAATCAGTGATTCTGCTCTGTTCCTTCCCAAGAACAGAGCATTTCCAATTTGAAGAATTGTTGTCCCATAATTAAATGAAAAAGAGTAAGTTGCACAAATTACTACTCAGTAAATGCAGAATAATGCATTATAAGTAGTGCTTTATTGTATTTATTGTACAGATATTGATGTGTGTTGGATTTGTTCTATTTTAGAGGCACTGCCATGGTAACTTGTCTCTCTTGACAGAGGCTTTATGTCAGAGCAGGAGTAGAAGACGCAAAAACTGAAATTCAGGTAGCCAGTGAGATGAAGACTACCAGATTAACCTCATCAAAGCATCACTAGAAAACCAGCTGGTGCGTCCCTCTCACCAGGGATTTGGCGACTGTGATGCGAGGAGGGAGGCACGGCAGCAGCAGGCAGTGTTTTTTTAAGGTAAAACACAACAAAACTGTGCTACATTAGTTTCTGAGGTGCTGGCTGCCAACATAAATGTGTTCATTGGCGTGTTTGAAAGAGAAAATAACAGCATGGAAGGGCTACTTTGATCTGACAGCGTTATTCAGTGCCATCACTAATACAGCAAGTAACAGATAGACGGAAAGATAAATGCAATGCCAGGTGCATATTGTTGCCTCTCACTACAGCTGTTGTTCTCACTTTACCTCTAAGAGCTTTGCTACATTTCAGGATAGTGTTACAGACTGTCAGTTTTAGAGGATTTGGGGCTGACCCTGGCTTAATTTCTTAGTTTGGCATAAAGTTATCTAACTCTCTCCCCAGTTCTTTCTTACCACATTCCCTCTGCTGAGCATCCCAGGTTTTAACCCCTGAAAGGTGAAACAAAACTACGGTTTGATCCCTGGGCAGTGTCCCAGGAGATGTCCCTGTTGCTCGCTGCAGTCCACGTTCTCCACTGGTGTGAGTTTAGTTGGCCCCTGCCACCACCAGCTCTGCAGTTGTACACTGCTAATCACAGGGAGACTCAGGCTGGGCATGGTGGTGCCGTTGAATTGAAATCAAGAGTTTTCATGTCCATCAGTTGTATTTCTAGCTTGCTAAAAAAAAACCAAACATAAACTTTGTCCAAAAAGAGCTGTCAGCCAAGTTTGCTTCCTGTACCAACCATTCAAGCATGGAAAAGTCATCTCTCAGCCCTGCCCTGAGACATTCACAAGTAGGTGTTTAGCAGCAAATCTTGACTGAAAATATCCAGTAAGCAACATGTACAATGGTGCAATAGCATTTTGCACACCAGACATGACCAGTAATATCAATCTGATACTGCAAACTTCACTGATCCCTACCTGGTTGCCTAGCATGGGATACAGTGAGGTTATACAACATATGGCAAGCCAGAGGAGCACTTGAACAGCTTGTAGAGTGCAGAGCTCTTGCTGGAGTGATTAGTCTCCCACTGGTAAAAAACACTCCAGCAATGTTTACTGTCAATAGGTGGTGTTTTAACAAAGCAAGGTGCATATTTATTTAGTGCCCTCAGTGGCAGCGGAGGCACCATCTATAATCTCCATCTGCTTTCCCTCATCAAAGCCTCTTTAGATTCTGAGCTGTTAAAAATGACTGGTGCTAATGACCTTTGTCAATTTAATTCCTCAAATTGCAAAACAGCCCTCAAACTTAAGCAGAAAGAGATGACCCAAGTTTACAATGGATTGCTTGGAGAGACTTTCTTTCTTGCATAATGAGAGGAGGAGGAGGAACTGGAAGACAAACAGACTGTGCGAAAACCCCCATGCTTGGGGACCAGGGGTGAGAAGGGCGCAGGGAGTATGAAATCCATATGTTCATCTCATTTTATCTCCTAAAGATTTGCCATTCCTGACTCTGAGTTTTCTTGAAATGTTAATTATTGGAGCTGGGGATGTCAGCAGTGCTCTCAATAGACTAACTTTAGTGCTAACAAAAAAATTGCCCAATGAATAAAAAGCCAGTTATAGAAACAGCAATCATCTGCAGTATAAGCAAAATGTGCCAGTGGCTTGCCCTGAGGACTGCAGGACTGCCCCCCTGCCCACCCTGTGCAGTGCTGTGATGGCCACGTGCCTTTTTGCTGGCTTCCAAAACCACAGAATCATAGAATCATGGAATCACTACAGTTGGAGAATACCTTTAAGATCATTGAATCCAACCATTAACCTCACATTGCCAAGCCTGTCACTAAAGTAAACCATGTCCCTCAGCACCTCATCTATGCATCTTTTGAATATCTCCAGGGATGAGGACTCCACCACCTCCCTGGGCAGCTTATGCCAGTGCTTAACAACCCTCTCAGTAAAACCTCTTGCGACCTTGGCAAGAGTGGTGGGAAAATGTATGGCTGAGGAGAGTGCACCCAGAACTGGCAGCAGTGAGGCCCACAGGTGTAAACACTACTGCTGATATCCAGGGCATCACCTGGATGACACAAATGCCTGCAAGGTGATGTGACACAGCATGTGCCTCCAAAGACTGTTTAGTCTCTGGGACAAGGTATACCAGTTCTCTCTTTGTGAGTAGATTTAATCAATGTGGTAAAACCAGGACAGGTATTTTGGTGTTGCAATCTCAAGATCTTAAAGCTACCACTGAGTGATTTATCAGCTGCTATGACAGTGAGAAGCTAGACAGTATCACATGGAGAGAAGGTGAGGGACTGTGGCTAAAGAGTTGGTCTCTTTCTGGTGCAGGGCTAGGACCTAGACAGTTTTCTGCTACCAGACCCCTGGCTGAAGGCAAAGCAAGCAGCTGCACAAGGCACCCAAACAATGCTAAACCCAAGATACAGGGCCAAGCCCAGTCATCAGCTTTCTATCCAGCAAACAACACACAGGGCTGCCCAAATTGCAATTAGTGGCATCCCCCAGACATCAGGTCCTTCCAGAAAGGAGGATGTACTCCTGAGGAGATGCATCAGCCTGTGCCAAAACAGGCAGCTCTGCAGCTCTCGCAGCCATCCTACTTGCTGGCTGGGTGCTCTGATGCCATAGCAGCACGTGAAGATGGGATTGTGGGTAGCTGTGTGCAGGAGGTGTGTGACAAACAGGATGACAGGCAAATCCTTCCCAGTGGTTAACACATTTTCCCACTCACCTAAGACCAAGACCATTGCACACTCAAGTCCTTTACCTACCTCGATGAAAGTGTGTTCCCTCCTTCTTCTTTTCCATTGTCAGCTCTGGAAAACTCCAGTGGTCTAGTACTCCTTGGTAGATACCACAAGCCTCTTGGCACGCTTAGGAGCTGGAGACCGTAAGTTCATCTTCTCTTAGCTTTGCAGACCCAGCTGGCTCCCACTTAACATGTTTTTTCTTCTTCTGTTGCATGGATAATAAATACTGTTCCCCTACACTCACACATACTGAGAGCATCTGCTGTCTCTGCAGTATCAGGGCACAGAAATTAAAGGACACTTACAGGTGTGAAAACCCACTGGCAAGGAACTGTCTGCTTCAAGGGTGAATTGATCACCTCTGCCAAATTTGAAGGCTTTGCCCTGGTATTGTGCTCGGAATAAAAGTTTCAATTTAAATGTCACTCAGGATGAGGGCTGGTAGCACTGGCTAGAAGGGCATACAGAAAGGTACTCTAGAGAGGAGATATTTTTTCCCCTTTGATCAGCTATCACAAACCAGTTGTAAATTAGTTGCAGATTGTGAATTACAGGACCATAGAATTTAAGGGTTGGAAGGGACCTCGAGAGATCATCTAGTCCAACCCCCCTGCCAGAACAGGCAATGTACGGTTTCTAGCTGGGCTAGCTGGCAAACTAAAAGCAATTAGCCCTGGAGACAGCTCTGCTCATGCTGTGACACACAAGCCAAAATATCTTTTTTTAAAGTATTTAAATTAAATGTTTCAGGAAAAAAAAAAAAAAAAAGAAAGCAAAACTCAGGATGGCAGACCTAGATCTTCCATGAGACTAGCAGTCATTGTGTCAAAGAACTGATAGGCCTAGAAATATCTTCTGTACTGGAAGTGCTCAAAATACGTGTAAGTAATTTGTCAAGTGTCTGTTTTATTTGCCTTTAAGGTCAGACACTGAGACTGCAAAAGTACAAGTCTGATATTTACATCACATTTTAAACAAATGTTTGCTCACTTATTCTCTGATCTTTTCTCATATTGTTTAACACAGAACCCAGACAGAAAGAGCACACAAGCTCTCTTTTGAGCATCCTTATTAAACCCCAGCCCAGGATGATTTTTAGCTCAAATCGTGCTAATTTGTGACAGTAGATATGACTACCAGCTCAACAAAGTAAAGCACCTGTTTTTCCACACCTCTCTTGTTCTGCTTATGGTCTTTTTAATTAATATTCTTGATTGCATCACTGCTAAAAGTAGACACAAACCCTAAAATCTTTAACTCTCAAAAGGAAGGAGTTGGTGAAGCAACCCTGTGCGCACTGTGCAATTCAAACTGTCCTCAAGAAGTTGAAGCACTTGGCTTTTAGCACGCCAATATGTTTGCCAATTCTTCAGGTGAAGAATTAAATATTAATTAAATATTTTCCATTCTTGCATGAAGTCTTGCCTGTCAGAACCTACAGTTTGTGATAAATACTGATCATCTCCTTTGGCAAGCTAACTTGTGAGCTGGTTTAGTATAGTCTGCCTGACACCGTCCTAATGACATCCAAGGGGTTTTTTGTCCTTACTATGACCATCATTCTCCTTGGTGACAAACTTTATCACTGACTTAAAAATAAATTATAGCCATTGAAAAGAAAATATAGATATTGAAAAGTACTAATGGAAGTAATCCATAGGCAGTGTGAATCACTTTTAAAAATATAGTGATCAAGATGATTGATTTTCCAGTTACATCAAGCATTTAGCACTAAGACTTCTTCATCTGCTGCTCTACTTAGACACCCTCAAGTTTATGGGGTCAGATGAGATTCACCCAAGAGCACCAAGTAAGCTGGGGGACATAATCACCAGGCCACTCTCGCCAACCTATCAGCAGTCCTGGATAACTGGGGAGGTCCCGGTAGACTGTACCTTGGCAAATGTGACACCCATCCACAAGAAACATCAGAAAGAGGATCTTGAGAACTACAGCCCTGTCAGCCTGACCTCAGTGCCAGGATAGGTTATGGAGCAGATCATCCTGATCCATATCACCATGTGGCGTGTACATGACAACCAGATTAGTTACTAAATATATGAAGGATAAGATGGTTATCAGGGACAGTCAATGCAGATTCACCAAGAGGAAATCCTGTTTGACCAACCTGATAGCCTTCTACGAGGGCATAATCGTCTGGCTAGATGAGAGGAGAGCGGTGGATATCATCTACCTTGACTTCAGCAAGGCTTTTGACACTGTCTCCTATTACATTCTCATCAGAAAGCTCAGGCAGTGTGGCTTGGATGAGTGGACAGTGAGGTGGATCAAGAGCTGGCTGAATGACAGAGCCCAGAGGGTGGTGATCAATGACACAAAATCAAGTTGGAGCCCTGTGGCCAGTGAAGTTCCACATGGATGGGTTCTGGCGCCAGTCTTGTTCAACATCTTCATCAATGATCTGGATGAGGGGACAGTGTACCCTCAGCAAGTTGTCTGATGACACCAGACTGGGAGGACTGGCTGATTCCCCAGAAGGCTGTGCTGCCATTCAGTGGGATCTCGACTGGCTTGAGAGTTGGGCAGAGGAACCTCATGAGGTTCAACAAGGACAAATGCAGAGTCCTGACCCTGAGGAGGAACAGCCCCAAGCACCAGGACAGGCTGGGGACTGCCCTGCTGGAGAGCAGCTCTGCAGAGAAAGACTTGGGATTCCTGATTGATAATAAACTACCCATGAGCCAGTAATGTGCCCTCATGACCAAGAAGGTCAATGGCATCCTGGGATGCATCAAGAAGAGTGTGGGCAGCTGGTTGAGCGAGGTTCTTCTCCCCCTCTCCTCTGCCCTGGTGACGCCTCATTTGGAGTCCTGTGACCAGTTTTGGGCTCCTCAGCTCAAGAGGGACAGGGAACTTCTGAAGAGAGTCCAGCACAGGGCCACCAAGATGATCAGGGGACTGAGCATCTCTCCTATGAGGAAGGACTGCAGGAACTGGGGCTGTTTAGTCTACCAAAGAGGAGACTGAGGGGGGATCTCATTAATATTTTAAAATATCTAAATGATGGATGTCAGGAGGTTGGGACATCCCTTTTTTCTACTGTATCTAGTGACAGGAGAAGGGGTAATGGGATGAAACTAGAACATAAAAGTTCCACTTAAACATAAGGAAAAACTACATTGCTGTGAGGGTGAGGGAGCCTTGGCACAGGCTACCCGGGGAGGGTGTGTAGTATCCTTCTCTGGAGGTTTTCAAAATCCGCCTAGTTGTGTTCCTGTGTGACTTGATCTAGGTGGACTTGTTTTGGCAGAAGGATTGGACTAGGAGATCTCTAAATGTCCCTTCCAACCCCTACCATTCTATGCTTCTAAGAATTTGAATTTAACTAGATGACCATGCCCACTCAATACGGCTTTATGAAAGGCAGGTCTTGCTTGTCTAACTTGATCTCCTTCTGCCACAAGGTGACCTGCTTAGTGGATGAGGGAGACTGTGGATTTTGCCTACCTGTACTTTAGTAAAAGACTTTGACATTGTTTCCCACAGTATCCTCCTGGAGAAACTGTCTGCCCAGGGCTTGGATGGATCTACCCTGAGATGGGTCGAAAACTGTCTGGATGGCTGGGCCGAGAGATTTGTAGTGAGTGGATTCAAATCCAGTTGGTGGCAGGTCAACAGTGGTGTTCCCCAGGGCTCAGTGCTGGAGTCTGTTTAATATCTTTATCAATGACCTGGATGAAGGGATTAAGTGTACCCTCAGAGAGCTCAAAGATGATATGAAGCTGAATGTGACAAGACAAGAGGAAATAGCCTCAAGTTGCATCAGAGGAAATTAGGAAATTAGAATTTCTTCACTGAGAAGGTTGTTAAACACTGGCCCATGCTGCCCAGGGAGGTGGTGGAGTCCCCAGCCCTGGAGATATTTAAAAGACATGTAGATGAGGTGCTGAGGAACACAGTTTAGTAGTGGGCTTGGCAATATTAGGTCAGTGGTTAGACTCTTAGTGGATGCTCTTACAGATCTTTTAAAACCAAAACAATTCTACGATCATGAAATAAATTGTGAAAGTTTTTTGAGCCTTAGAAGGACTTGTGTTGCATATCACCTCCTCACCTGCTATGTATTTCATGAGTCTGTATGGATTTTACACAGAAGACAGGCACGGGATGACCCAGTGGGTCTTTGCCTTCGTGAGGTTGTGTAAAACTGTCTCTGAGCATCAAACAGGAGGATACTCAACTGACCATCCATCTCGCAGCAGGAAACAGTGACTTTAAACATGCTACCAATTCTGACATGCTTTGGAGCATCAGGAAGCTCCTCAGCCTCATGAAAGGGTCTCTGGTAAGCCCTTTGTGCAGCCTGAGAAGCTTTGCCTTAAAGTTGCCGTGAACACCAAGCAATAAAATTGGCACCCGACATTGCTTTTGAGCCTGTGCCCTGCAACACGGTGCATGCTGAGAGGTCACATGCACCCAGGTAGGAGAAACAGGACACAAAACTCTTCTCCCTCAATCAGAGATGAACAAGGGTATTGTTGCGTGAGCATTTCCTGTAGCCTAAGGGCCCATCTGGGAAGGCTGGGTTGAGCTGGGAAGAAGCAATGGAACGCTGTGGGCAGGTGGGAAGGCTGTTGGGGAGAAGCAGCACTGGCTGAAGTCTTTAGGGAGCTGCACTGCCCAGCAGAGGAGCAACACACCTGCCATGTTGCAATGCTGCAAAAATACAAAGTATACTGCTGAGGCTCCATGGGCCCTGCTGGCTCAGCTGTCCTCACATCTGATGCAGAGCTGCCATGAGGAATAGCAATGCCCAGTCCCTTCTGCTGCTGGCCTTAAAAAATCCCTGTGAATGATAGTGATGAGGATGGTGTGCTGGGTTGTCATGCTCATATTGCTGAGACTGCAGGGCAATGCTTACATAGGCTCAGTGCTACGAGTTTCTGCAGCTCTTGCTGCTGCCAAACAGAGTTCATTCCAACCAGCTGTCTGCAGAAAGGTGTTTCATTTTGGGATGGCAACACAACCCACAGAGTCTGGAAGGCATCCAGATTTTGCCATGAAAGGAAGAAAGATAGTTCTAAGCCACTGGATGAACTGCCAACAAATCTGTTTTAGTGTGGTTCAAGGATATATTCACAGTTCTGGACAAACTTTAGCCTGAGGCTACTTCTCAGTGGATAATTTTCCTTTGACCTTTTGAATGCTTATAGTCAGCTCATCTCAGCCATCTCAGACCAAGAGAGAGGTCTCTTGGCAGAGGGAAGTCAACACAGTCATAAAGTGGCTCTCATACTCTTTTACTCTAACCTTGTAGGGCTTGGTTTAGATCAATTGCTGAACCTTGCTTTGGATGCCTAAGCACTTTGTGTTCTGAATTTCAATTATGTTCCTCAAAGACTTGGATTTAATGCTACATTTGTTCATAACACATTCATTCTAGACTGACATGAGTTAAAAAGAACAAAGTACATTTTTAACGGGGCTATGGTTTGAGGGATAGTTTTAGTAAAAAGCCAGAAAATATCTGAAGGCCTGTTTCTGCTCGATGATAAATAGGTATTTCCTAAGCCAGCTCCCAAAATGAACAAGCATTCCAAAAGGATCTTCCTTTGGAAAACAAAGAACAAAAAAAGTCTGTCATCACATTCAGATCAGGTATTCCTTTGCCCTATTACTATGGGTGTCTTCTTCCATCAACTACAAGTTCAGTGGCTTGTTTTTAATTTAAGTTTGAGAGTGCAAGTATGTTATGTTTGTAAGCATACCAGACTTACTTAATTTCATTCTTTCCAAAAGAATGGAGGCAAACAAATGCATACATATGAAAGGAAACAGCACACAAGTCTTCATGAAATGTTTGGGTTTTTTAAAGTAATCATTTTGTCTTCCTTTTTTTTTGATGACATTGTTTATTGTAAGACATCATTTTTATTAAATACACTGTAATACAAGAGACTTTCCATGTCATGTTGAGAGAAGCTGGTCACATGATTCACAAACAAAACTTTTAACACTGATACCTAGGCATCACTTTGAAATCAGCCAAGATGCAATGAAAGTTTTAAAGCAATGACTTGTTATAACAAACTGCAAAACAAGAATCACTAAATATTTCCACGGAGACATCACATTAAAAAAAAAAAAAAAAAAGAAAAAAAAAGAGAAAAGAAAGGAATAAGGTAGCTCTACATACCAGGTCACAGTTCGGTGACAATATAGAGATTTATGTTTATATGTAGATATCTTTCTCTTTACCTTAAGTGGCAAAGTGAGCGATATCTAGAAATATATATATACATAAAGTATAGGTGGAGAGCAGGGCTGGGACAAATACTTCATAATTAATTGATTCTCTCTCTATTAGTGATTCAATTAAACATTAATGTTGAATTAAATTACTTGTATATAAAACATTCTTAGCTGCTTTTCTTTAAGTTGCAGAAAGATATATACAAGCTGCAAGATATAGGCCTCTAGATAGATTCTATTTGATATGTCTTTTCTCACATACTCCAATCAAACGGCCTCACTACTAGCAGCTTCTATTATCCTTCATGAAGTATTCAGTGTTTATAAAATACCAGTCAGTCATCACTCAGAACCTTCTACAAGCAAACAAAAACCCCCACAGACCTGGTCTAGAATGCATAGACGGAAAAATAACACACCCATCATTTCCCATTTCTTCTCCTGAGACGTATGTTTAAAAGATGGCAAAATAGTCACTTGGTTGCTATTGTGAAATTCACAGTGTTTTCCCTGCAACATGTAGACTCTTTTTTTTTTTTTCTTTTTTTTTGATTCACATTTGTGATGAATGTAGCACATCCCCCGTCCCACCCAAATAAAGGTGTTTTAACTAAGGCTCTAAAGGACCTCTTGATGCAAAGCAGCAGTGGTTCATCCCTGCCCTCACACCAAGAAAATACAACTTCCTGTGCTATTGAAACCGTCATCTTTGATTAGAAACCCCGACCTGTCCCTCAGCCCCTCCTCATTCCCCTCCCTCACATTTTATAGCAGTATTTGAAATTCAGTTACAGGCTGCAACAACCCAGATGCAGACTTGCTCTAACACATAAGCATTGTACCTTAGTCATCCAGTGACCTAATCATTTTATTGGATTACTGAATTTCTTTTAAAAGTGTTTTATGAAAGTTTACATCAACCACAACAAAAACAATTTCTTCAGAAAGGGGAGGGGTACAGAGAGAAAAAAAAAAGTGAAAAGGAGAAAGGAAAATAAGAAGGAAAAGAGAAAAGGAAAGAAAGAAAAGGAAAGAAAGAAAACAGTAAAGAAACAGCAAGAAAGGATGAGAGGGAAAGAAAAAGAGAAAAAATAAGCAATTCTTTATTAAACTGTAGAGAGTATATAGATATCTTGTTTTACAAATCAAAATGAATGAAGCCTTTCCAAAAAGGGCACGCTCCATCATGCATCACAGGCTGCTGTTGCTTTACAAGTATCTGTTCTCCACAGTCAGTTCTGAGTTGCGCAGATCTGTTCAGAGTGAAGGACAGAGCATGGTGAATGCTGCTATTATTACTGCTGAATTTTGGCGTTCTCATTGTCCTACAAGTCATGTTGCAGTCTGAATAGTCCACCTTGTTCTTGGAATTATTTTGTTACTGCAGACGAGTATAAAATGCTAACGGAGCTGCACTGTTATTCTAGGACAATAAAACAACAATAGCACAAACCCAGAAAGGACAGGAAAACAAACTCTGTATTCCGAGCTTGGAAGTTTGTTCAATTCATTGTGAGAAATCAGCAAGTGAGATGGGACTGGAAGAAATGTTTTTTATGCAATCATCTGGGGAAGAAAAGTGCTCCTTGCTGTTATCTCTGGCATCCTGGCACTGCCTCTGCTGCATACCAGTTAAAAAGTTGAATCTCACAAACATAGATAAAGAATATCAAAAGAAGGAAAAAAAAATTGTTTTGGTTACTCAGCAGACTTTACTTATTTATTAATAGCACTCTAATTCTCATTTGTAATAACGTAGGTGTATGTAAATTTATACATATACACACAGCCCATACATAATGTGCATGCATGTCTGCACATATATAAATAAGATACAACAGACATAGGCATACATGTATATGCTATGTGTGTGTATATATATATATGCCATATGCAAACACACATATATAATATATATTATATATATGATCAGTTCATAGCACGGTCCAGAAAGACTTTTTAAATGAGCCTGATTGTCATATTTACTCATTGTACATGATTTAGCCAACAGTGCAAGCAAGATGAAGATGCACATATACTCACCCCTTCACTGTGATTTGAACATATTTCTTCCTCTTCTCTACTCATTCTGCTACATTTATCCACCTTTCCATGAACAAATGCAAACTATGTATAGCTACAGTTTATAGCTTGTCTACTGTGATTATACGTTTTATGCACTACCAAGAACACTAACGATATAGGTCAAGGTTACCCATACTGGTGGCTCTGTAGAACATTTGGTCCTTTAGAAGTTTAACATACTGCTATGTTATTGCACAATGCATTTGTAACACTATTTATTCTCTGAAATGACTCTAATAGTCTCACTAGTAAATAAAAAAGAAGATGCCACTAAGTATGTTTTCAGGGTTTTGTGGTTGTTTTTGGTATACATTCTTTCAGTGCTTGCAAAATCCACTGTTTGCTTTCAGGCTGGAGCCTGCTTTCCCAGAGAAGCAGCATCTCAGATGCCTTTTTCCTCAGCTCATAAGAAACTAAAACAGAATTTCTACAGCAGGTAGAAACCTAGCACCCCTCTCCACCATACGCAGCCTCCTCCCACTGCACAGTAAGAGTGGACTCTGACACCTTTCTTTTTCACCACTGTTATTTTGAAAAGCAATTTCAAGTTCCTTTAAAATACAACATTCAGTTTCTCAAGAGAATGGGTTTCACTGAACACTCAGTCTTTCAGTGAGAACTTCCAAGAAAGACTAGATAAAATCTTAAGGCCCATTTTGTAGGAATCTTCTCCTGGCTTTTTCTCTGTTTCCAGTTCGGTAGTAGATAAGAAATAACATCTAGTTTATTAAAGAAATACTGAGTATGGCTTTATAGTTACACTGTGATGTTTATTTGCAATGCTGCCTTTTCAATGACATTGAGAAGTGTAAAACTTCATCAGTGTCCAGTGAACTGTTTTCTTTTGAAAATGTTCAGAATCTTTACGAGCTAGCTCTAAAAGCTTCCCAAGGAAAAACCTAAAGTGCCTCAATAAATAATATATGAGAGCAAATTATATATTAAATATGCTATGGGAACACTTACAAAAATAAAACAATTTATTAAATAAAATATCCCCAACACGAAGATGGACTATTTTGATCTGGCTCATATCAATAAGAAACAACAAAATGGAAAAACGGAAAGATCACTTTTTTGCAGTTACGCCCCCTCACAGAGGGAGGCAAAAGTCTTGAGACGTAGCTAAGGTAGGTTTTCATTTGTAAGAATCCATATTAAAAATAATCCTAACTCTAAATTTGAAATTGTCAACTTCCGGTTTGAAAAATAACAGGTATCCCCATGCAGCTGTCATCAACACAACGGCCATGCAAATGTGGTACACATACAATGCCAATCCAAACAAAAATAAACTATTTAAGAAAGAGTGCGTGTTGGTAATGACAGCACTAGTACCAACACAAACATGGTGCTCAGCTCAGGGTCTTTGCACTCTGAATAGCAAGCCATAACCTCAGAGTAATTTGTATTTTCTAGAGATCTTTATCCCCTGCCATGTCTCAAACATAACCAGTGATCTCCTTGCTTTAGATTATTCATGTTATATCAGCCTATTGTATCTGTAACATTGTAAAGGCATTTTAAAGTGGCTAACGTCCTCCATTAGCCTCCTTTTAATGAAATACAAGTTATACCATTATGAGTTCGCTATGCCTACTAGGGTGTACTACAAGATAGATGAGTGATAGTTTCTGCACAAAGGGCATTAATCGACAAAGCCCATGCACAGTTTTGCTTGCATGGTTTAAAAAAAAAATCAAACCAACAGAAAAAGAATTGAGGAAGGAAGGAATATGCTGCTGGACAAGCACAGTACAAGATATACCTGCCCTAGCATCTATAGCTTGTCCTATCTTATCAAAATCCTTAGTTTCAACACGTGATCCTGAAAGTAATACTGTACATTAATAAGCCTAGCTTCAGTCTTTATTAGAAAAGACTAGCTGGAGAACACTTTTATACCAGTGGCATGACAATATCCTATCAGAAGACAAAGTAAGGGCATGTGTTTAGCTTTATCATGTTATAATGTAATTTTGTGCAGTGCAGGCAGCATCTTTTTCCGTTTTCCTTGTGTTTGGCAATGAAAGGTGCTGGCAAAGCATCTCTTTGAACATCCATTTAGTCCTCAGAAAGGCTCTTCAGTAAAAGTGCTAAATCCCCTCTTGTCTTCCATCAAATCATTTCATTGTTTCTTTTTTTTTTTTGTGGGTTTGGCTGCCATCTGATCCCCTAGTTTCTCCAGATAGTGTATCACATAAGACTGTCTTCCTTCTATCTGGCTTTATCTCTGCAAGGAACATGCTTCTTGTAGAGAATACCAGTCTTCTTTTTCCACCCACATGCCAAAGCAAAAAAATTGAGGTGAATCCACAGAAACTCCCAGTAGCTCTACAGCAGAAATCACAAAGTTTGAGTCAAATATGTTTTTCCCTTTTTTTCATCCACATCAAAGGCATGAATACAACAAGGCATTGTTAGTTGTGATGGGCAAACTGAAGAGTCTGCTGATATAACAGATCAGGTTTTTAAGGCCTTTGTCTATGCAGAGTTACAATAATGCAGAAGCCAAATTGATTAGAAAGACAGGAGAGAAGAAAAAAAAATGACAGAAAGTGAAAGAAGAGAGTGAAAGAGAGAGAAAGGAGATATGTCTCCGTAATGTCTAAAAAGTCAATACTGTGTCTACAGATGGAGAAGTGCACATTGCTTGCCCTTTGAAATCTTCTCCGCAACTTTGTCATTAATACTGTCAAAGTTAAGAACACATTTTAATGGAGTTCAGTGGCAGTTGAACACATTCATTCCCACAGCCCAAAAGAAGAAACACTAGGAGACTTTAGCCTAAAATATCCAAGTAGACTGGAGATGCCTTGGTCAAGTTCTGGAGGAGGGAATGGATTTCTTTGATGTTGAGCCTCATGTGAGGCTCCCGCTGCCAACAGCCCAGCATCAAATCATACACTTCCTTGGGGCATGTGCGAGGTCGCTGCAGGACTCGGCCCTGAGTGATGCACTCAATCACCTGCGGGAAATCACAAGGAAAGGATCAGCATGGCTTTGCCAGATACGTGGGGGGCACTCATGGAAGGGAATGACAGCCAGGAAGTAATCCCGTACCTCTCCTCTCTACCTCACTTCATCTTGGAAGGAAGCTTGATTTTCACCCTGCCTACACAGAGTACTGGTGCCTCTACTACCCTCCCTCCCTCCCTCCTTACACTCAGGCTAATCTCTGGAAACAGGTTACTTGTGACTGCCTGGACATCAAGAGATGTCCATATTACTTCAGTCCATTCAAGAGTGTATTTGGGACAACCACTCTGCAACAATGACATGTATAACATAGAACTGAAATCACTGAGAGCCCATTCAGGAAATGGCTAAGCTCCTTTCATTCCCTCATGGTCTTTCTTGATACTTAGTGCAGATGCTTTCCTAAACAAAGTTGAATTCCAACTGGTAGAGCTCTGCTTGTAAAAACTGGGTAGAAAAGGGTGAAAAGGAAGAAATGCAACCACAAAGCTCATGACTGTACCATAAATACGTGATATCGGGGGTTTTGCCTTTACTAAATAAATCTGCCACTATCCCTTCTCTGGAGATACCATAGTTAACATGGCAACCTTCCCAAGGCACTTTGAGAATGGATTACACACACCTCATTGTTTGAGAGTTGATACCATGGCTGTTTGCCATAGGTAAAAATTTCCCATAATACAACTCCCAGACTCCAGACATCACTTTCTGTGGTGAACTTCCTATACATGATACTCTCTGGAGGCATCCAACGAATGGGCAGCATGGTGTGACCGCCAACCTGAGAAAAACAAATGAAAGAGTTAGAAGGAATTCCTTCAGACCCTCACAAGGAAGAACATCAAGATGTGAAATAAGGAAAATCCAGAGTTCCTCTTTTTTTTTTTTTTTTTCCCATCTGACACCATTCACTTTGATGCACTTTTACGAACTAGGGATTCATGGTCCAAACTCCTCTCCCCCCAATAGCAATCACTACTGTGATAGGTTTCTCTACAGAATCTCCAAAGGCATTGTTTCTTACTCACCTCATAGTTTCAAACTCATCTTTAACATTTACTTGGCATACTTAATCCAAGGAACAGGAGCTCCATAAAATTATTAATTTATTTAGCCTACCAACTCACTTTGAATTAGGCCAGTTTTGCTCTTTAAAGATTCTGTCAATTCAAAATGCCATTTCTCCTTGTGGGACTTTACATTTGTTGTTATAAATAATGCCCTCCTTGTTCTCATGTTGAAACAACAAATGGAAGAAAAACCCAACAGAAGTTCAGATGAGGTTCACACTATTTCTAAGACACACATAACATCCATTTCCAGCTGTGTGTCAGTACTTGAATGTCAGCACAGCTTACCAAAAAAACAGCTAGGGCTGTGAGAGCTCAATGCTGTGCCACACATCGCCACAAGTCAATGCTTGGTACTGACCCAAAAAAAACCCCAGAAAGTCATGACAGAACTTTCAGACTTCGTCTATTACTAGGCTTTTCTTCTCCTTTCCCTATATGAGATGTCAAGCAAGGAATGGAGGAGTAGTTTTTGCCAGGATGCTGAATGAAAATAGGACTCCTGACTACAGTTCCCGGCTACACTGCAAATTTGCTTCTGACTCAATGCAGGTTGCTGTGCATATATTGCAGAGTCATTGAAAAGCAGACCCTATTCCTGGGGCTTTCCACCTAACTTAAAACCAGACATATGTAGGAACACTCCATAGAGAATGTTTACACATTTTTAAGTGCTTTGCTCAATTTGGCCCACTCATCTCTGTATTACAGTTTATCCTTCTGACAGGCAGACTAGCTCTAAGGCCCTGCCCATTAGTGTTTTTAATCATCTTTGAATGAGAAGCCATTCAATGACATGGAGAGTTTGAACCAAACAGACAACCAAATAGCTCCAAAACACCACTTTTATGCCCATCACGAGAAGTACTTCATTAGAAAACCAACCATCTGCACCCAGAGAAAGGGCAAGTGTCATTAAAAAATAGTTAGTGATGAGAAGCTGTTGGTCTCATCAAATATTAAAATGGCTCTTAGATCTGCTCCTCACATAGCCTCTGGAACTGGTTTTTTTTCCAGCATTTTGTTTTTATCTGTTCCTTAAAAATTAATGAAAGCTATAAACAATAAAACACATCTCTGTTTTTTTCTTATTTGTCACATCTTACATCAAGAGATTTGGAAAAAGCAATTAAAACAAACTCACTTTCCAAATCTTCCTCTCTTATGGTTCCTTGCTACAGAATCACAGTGTATTTCTGATAGGATTCTCTACTGAGTTTCTAGTGTAATTCATTAAAATGAATGACACACCTCCAGAGTCCTGATGATAACAAACGATGGTCCTGTGACATACTGATCTGTAATACTGCAGACCTAGTTGTATTTCTTTGCAGTCATAGCAAGACTAACTCATCAGTATTGAGACCAAGAATTCAATTTACAGACAAGCACAAGCCATGGGGCTCTTTGGTATTCTTCCCTGATCATGTTGCTTGGAGCTGTGTCCATTTCTGCCCCTGATGGCAGAAGACTTCAGCAGGTAGAGTACTTGTCCAGGACTGAAAAGTACTGAGGTACCTCTATCTCTGTCTTTGCCAATATCAATCATTTCAGGCAAAGTTATTTCCAACGTCTCAGCATCTTTGTGAAGATAGACTGTATTTAATGCCTTGCAAAGTATCACTGAAAGTGTTTTATGGAGTGTTCTTCTTGCCAGATATCATTGCAATGAAGACAGAATATGTGTGCAACACTGAGCATCACCTGTGGCAGACTGAGCATCTATCTACCCATGGTCCAAAAATACCTTCTGTTCCAACTCAAGGTCTTAGGTGAGCTACATCAAAAGCACAGGTCAGGGCCTGGCCAAAGGCACTTCTAGTAAATGCACATCTCCTTCTCTATTAATGATCTAGTGGTTACTGAGTCAACAATCACTCAGCTCAGAAAAGCATTAAGCACTGTGAGAGGTACATGCTTAACATGAAGCACATGCTTCAGAGCTTTCTTGAACTGAAGCCTGGGACTTGACACCACTGTTTGCAAGATGCCTGAAACAAATTGCTAGTCAGCTGTGAGCTTCTTTTCATCTTTATTGGACTGTTGAGTTCAAGCACCCAGAGCTGTGCCATAGTAACAGTGCAGAGAGGTGGAGTGCCTTTCTGCTGCTGTTGCCAAATTCTCAGCAAGGTTAAGGGGCATTTTTCTAGAAGGACCAATGAAGGAAAATGTGACTCCACCGACCAAACTTTAAAAGTGCTGAGTAGTTCAAAGGGATGCCTACTGAAAATCTTTACTAAGAAACACAAGAAATACAGCTCTCAGATATCATCAATACTCTGCAGCATAAAGTCCCTTCTACGTATACTGTAATTGCAGTGCTGCTTCATATACACAATTTTTAAATGGTTGTGTGCTAAGCACACTACAACTGCAGGTAAATAACCCCTTTATATTCAGTGTAGCTAAGGTTATGATAGGCTTCAAAGCATTACAGTCTTATTTTAATACACAATCAGTTTAAAATCCATACTGTAGATGCAAAAATGGTGCAAACCTCATCATTTTATGGATAAAAATTAGGGTGTATTTTCTTGGTGCTTACTTGAAAACAGCTGCATTACAACGGTTCATTTTTATATAGAATTGCACTTCTAACAGATACTTTCTAAGACTTCAGTATTTGCTTCCAAATGTCACTTTATGAAAGCAGACACTTGCTAGCCCAGCTGTAACCTTGTATTACCTTCCCCAGTTACTTTTAGTAGCAATATTTCATCTACAATCTAAAACAGAAAGCCTGGGGAATTAGCTTCTGCAATGTGCAAACTATCCACAGGGAGGAGACTGCTATGTCAGAACAGTGAACCAGGATGTTCTGCAAAGAAGCACCCCCAAGGGGAAACTATCACACTGTTCCACCTATCAAATGCTGCACTTTCAACAATACAATGTCATTCCACTTGTCATGACTTTCAGCACTCATATTTTTAATTAATTAAGCACTTTGAAAGGTGCCAGAGAAGATGACCTTGAACATTGTTTTCATCTATTTGCAAATACAAGAATTGCTGTAGAAGCACCATGTCTTAGCCTTGAAACAGGACATCTGAACTCCAGAGTTTGCTAAAATTTGTTCATTTTCTGATGGCTTACATCCTGCTTTTTAGTATGAAATTCTGTGGAAGCTGATTTATTGCCCAGGGGTCTGCACACATCCATCCATCCATCCATCCAATGTATACCCAGCTCTCTTGCACATAAATATTACTGCTGCAGAGTAGAGCCCCCAGTTGAAGGCCATCAAGCTGAAGGCAGGCAATCACTGAAATTTCCCTACACTAACTAAACAAACATCTGTCAATACCCTGTCCTGGTTACTGTTTCAACTTCTACTGCCCAACTGCTAAGGGAACCCAAAGCCCTGTAGCTCAATGTTTGTGAGCAAATGGATAGGCTCTGTTCGAAAGAAGGAGCATGTGGAGCTTTGTGCTCCTGCAGGGAACAGGAGGCTGTGGGTGGAGCTGGAGGAAGACAGCCTGCAGAGATATGGAAGAAACAGGCTGTATATGTCTTGAGTAAAACTCAAGACACATGCTGGGAAAGTCACAAGAAATAATGTTGCTAAAATGACCACTCCATCATTTCATGCCAAGTTTATGTCTTAGTCCTACCACAAAGAGAGAAACTGACCACCGTCCACAGTCTTGCAATGTATGCTAGCTGCAAGCTGGTTTTACCACAGCAGCGCTGGGGGCTGTGATGTTGAGGGTATGAAAGAGGGCTTTGGGGCTCCAAAGCCATGCTGCAAAGTACTGCAGGGGCTAGCCAAAGGACAGGACAAGGACTAGCCACAATAGGGAGAAATCTCTTCTTCCGCTAAATGCCGATAGCCATATTTGGAGATGCTCCAGCGCTCCTGGAGAGCACGTCAAATCCAACCCCCAGCTTTTGCATGCATTGTATTACATAACCCTTTCCTCATTTTTGTTTTTTCAATTTCTGGCTCTAAGTAGTTGATTACTCTGAATTCATGCAGTAAAAAACACAGCAACCAATTGCACAGCCTTGGAAAAGAGACTTCCTCATTTACGTTCAGTGTTCTTGGGTTCCCACGATTCCCACTGAGTGACATTGCAGCAATGTGTCACAGTGCTTTGTATATTCTATAAATAATAGTGATGCTTTTTCTGCCAACAGGATAAAAGTAATCTTTTTACTTAGTGAGCCCAGTGAACCTGAATAACTAATCCATGGGTTTCAGCCCTGATCCTGCCCAGTGCCCTGTCTGGCTTGACTGCATCTTTTCAGAGCCCTACTGATCTCAGATCCTTTGCAATTCAGGGTAGTTGTCTTGAAAGCAGCAACACATTTCAGAATATACTCAAATTAACTATCATGTGGCAAGTATATACTCAGTCTCTTTAGCACAACTGGTCCTTAGTTTTGTCAAACTGGAACCAAGCTATACCTTTTGAGTAAGTTACCTCTCCTAAAAGAGTATCCCATAACTACAGTATTTCAGAGTAGTTGTAACTATTTGTGTTTTGGTCTTCTGACTTCATTCCCCATCTCAGGATGACATAACTGAAAATAAATGTCCTCTGCAAAATTTACCATATCTTATTCTTAAACCAAAAACTTCTCTCTTGGTGAACATCTGCTCTTTCTCTCTCACAAAATGCTCACAAATGTTTCTTGCAGAACAACAACAAAAAAGGTTAATAATTGGTATTTTAATTTCTTCCATGCTCTGGCCTTGCAGACTAAGTCAATGCCTCTTGCAGAAAAGCAGTACATTATTTTCAGTCATAAAAAGCCATACCACTCCAGCATACAAAGTTGCTGAATTATGAAATAACACAGATTATTAGCCAATAGATAAAGATGTGTCCTTTCATTTTCATTTCATTTTTTGTCTCTGCTCAAAAGGAGCTTAATTAATTCCACTAGTGGTCTTGTGAGAAAGCTGAAACAATGTCTAGAAGAACATTTATCACACTGTAAATTCTCTCTTCAGTTGTGCAACATCAGTATTTGTGTCAACTGTGTTACTGGAGATAAAACTCTTCTCATTAGTCTCTACAAAACCGTTGAGTGGTATGGACAAGACTAAGAAAGACCAAATACTCAAGAGTTTCAAGAACCGGAAGACAACAAATTCAATTTGTAAACGGCAAGGTTCATACCAAACAAAAAGAAGCTCCCTGTCACTTAACATGCAGTTGTTTGTGGAGCTCATTTCCACAAGATATTGCCAACTCCCGAGGCTTACCTGAGACAAAAAAGTAATGAAACACACTCATGGAGGATAAAATCCAACAAGGATTATCAAACACAAAGATACAATGTCTGGCCCAGAAAGTGCCTGAGCTGCAGAATGCTGGAGGCTAAGAGAGTACATGAGGGAAGCATTAATATGTGCTTAGCCTTTTTCCACACTATTCTGCAGGCATGAGTTACTCCCAGTGACAAGACCCTGGGCTACAGAGGCCTTTGGTGAAGCAATTCCTATGTTCCTGTGTGGATGCACCTCATGTTGCAACATGTGGTTCCTAATAAACTTTTCAGCAATGTTTATGGAAGGCTAGTAATGATTCTGTCAAATGGGTGGAATGAAGGACAGATACTGCATGGAATTAAAATGTGAATGACCCAATGTATCTTAAAATTTGGCATCTTCTGAAAGCCTTTACAAATGCTAAGTTGAAAGGGTATAGCGTATGCACTGTTGTGTTTTACATAACACAGTATCATACTGGTATACTGAATATATAGAGTAATTAAGAAACTGTAGTAGTTACTGCATTACAGAGCATTTACTTTTCCAAGAAAGGAAGATGAAGTGCTCTGGAGGTAAGATCAGATGACTGCTATGAAGAAGGTGACATGACTCACATCTTTGGTTAAAAAAAAGGTCTCCTATCAGATGAACAGAAGGAAGGTTAACTGAATAGGCACCTTGAGCACTGAAAAGTAACGGATTATAGCTTTTTGGTGTCCCAGGGTAAAGTGTGTATGAATGAAAAATTCTATTCCTTTAAAATATCTTTTATTTTACTTAAAACTTAGAAAAATCTATAGCATTAAACAATAAATGATCATCTAAGTGATATGGAGATATACTGTGATAAATTGAAAGGAAAGGCAACTTGAACACTGTATTTCAAATAATTCAATGAAAAACTAGATTAATTTCTGAAGATGGGAATTCAGGATCTTGGCAAAAAAGCAGGGAGACTACTATAAGGCAAAGAACACTTGGCACGCTGAACCAGATGGTCTCTCCTTTCTAAAACAACTTGTATTCTAATTTTTCATGTCAAGTTATGCCATAGCATACAGTTACTGATCACTCCAGTGGCATGACTTGCAACTCAAGATACTGAGCTCATGTGAAGTCCTGTGTTTGCTTTACAAGAAGTCATCACTATGTCACTTGTGCCATTGAATATTTTGACATCTGAGTGTATGCTGGTTGTACCAGTGGATGAAGAGAAGCACCAATACCAGCAGACAGGAGCTAGGACAACTCATGCTAAGATCCTCACAGGCTCTGAGATAATAATCTAGCCATTTTCTTAATGCATTATTAATGAACTACAGCTACTGTCTTTCTGATTTTCAAAGCAAATAGTTTACAAAATATCAAATTTCAGTCATCTTAATCCCAAGAACTCTGGGCTCCCAAGGCTAAGGAGGTTTTGAAAATAACCTTCAATATGCATTGGAAAGCTGGCCTTTACAAATCTGGACCATAGCTAAAATCCTAACTTCTGGTTGCTTTTTTTAAATAGGGGGTTTGAGGTGCAATATGATGAGATGCTAGCTCTACTGTACAAGTAGCTGTTACTCTGAAAGCCAAGTATCATACCACATAAGCAAGCTTGAGTTCACTAGGACACCTCTACTCCTGATGCCAAATCTGAAAGCTATTTCTCAAACATTACAGATCACAACATTTTTTCATATTTATTTTACTGAAACCTGCATTTTTTTCAAATTTACTGAAGTTTAAAACAGCATCTTTGTCTCTATTGGTCGTGTCAAATTACATAAAAGAAGAGAGGAGTTACAGAGCTTGCTTCGCTTTTCCCTTTAGAGTCACAAAAGTGTTTCTACAATGTACACTGCATGGAAGCACCACAATTTTTAATTTAAATGTCTCAGATCTTTAATTTTCTAAATGTCTCAGTTCTTTAATTTTCTTAGATAGCCTCTCCTCTTTTCCCTGGGTGGTTAATTTATCACATGGCTTACAGATACCAAGGTTAACGAACTGTCACACATACATAAGACAAGCAATTAAGCTGAGAAGGCAGAGCAAGGCTTCATGAATTCAAAGGAAGACCAATAATTATACTATTTCAGAGACTTAGCAATTGCAATTTTCTGTGAAGATTTATCTCTACTTCCTAAAGAGCAAGGAAAAAGTATGACCACAACCACAATCGTGATTTGTCTTCAGTGCTCACACTGGGAACGTCTACACTGATAGGCTCAACAGGGTACTCTATGAAGATCCACAGCCACATTGGCAAAGATTTGAGAAAGAATAAACTTGTCTTTGGACCACAATTTGTTTACATGAACTGGAAAACAAAAGAGAAAAGTTTCAGTAAAGTAGAACAGAAAAAAATCTCTGTTGTTTTCCTTCTGTGGTTAGTTTTTGTTTCCTCACTTGTACAACACCATTCAATGAGTTGAAACAGGCATTTGCTCTAAAATGAGGCATCCATCAAACAACACATGGTATGATGAAGGAAAAGATGGTTATGAAGAAAAAGATAGCTATCAAGGGGAGTCAACATCGATTCACCAAGGGGAAATCCAGCTTGACCAGCACGATAGCTTACTGAGTAGAGGAGAGCAGTGGATGTCATCTACTTTGACTTCAGCAAGGCTTTTGACACTGTCTCCTATTACATCCTCATCAGAAAGCTCAGGCAGTGCCACTTGGATGAATGGATGCCAAGGTGAATTGGGAACTGGCTGAATGACAGAGCCCAGAAGGTGGTGATCAATGGCACAGAGTTGAGTTGGAGGCCTGTGGCCAGTGGAGTTCCACAGGGATGGGTTCTAGGGCCAGTCTTGTTCAGTATCTTCCTCAATGACCTGGATGAGGGGACAGAGTGTACCCTCAGCAAGTTGGCTGATGACACCAAACTGGGAGGACTGGCTGATTCACAAGAAGGCTGTGCTGCCATTCAGCGGGTTCTCGACCAGCTTGAGAGTTGGGCAGAGAGGAACCTCATGAGGTTCAACAAGGATAAGTGCAGAGTCCTGCATTTGGGAAGGAACAACCCCAGGCACCAGTACAGGCTGAGGGTTGACCTGCTGGAGAGCAGCTCTGCAGAGAGTGACCTGGGAGTCCTGGTTGAAAATAAACTAACCATGAGCCAGCAACGTGCCCTCGTGGCCAAGAAGGCCAATGGCATCCTGGGATGCATCAAGAAGAGTGTGGCCAGCAGGTCAAGGGAGGTTCTTCTCCCTCTCTACTCTGCCCTAGTGAGGCCTTATCTGGAGTCCTGTGACTAGTTCTGGGCTCCCCTGCTCAAGAGGGACAGGGAACTTCTGGAGAAATCCCAGCGCAGGGCACCAAGATGATCAGGGGACTGGATCATCTTCCTTATGAGGAGAGGTTGCGGGAACTGGGGCTTTTAAGTCTGGAGAAGAGGAGACTGAGTGAGGATCTCATTAATATTTATAAGTATATAAATGTTGGATGTCAGGAGGTTGAGACATTCCCTTTTTCGATTGTATCTAGTGACGGGAGAAGGGGTAATGGGATGAAGCTGTGACAAAGAAAGTTCCATTTAAACATAAGCAAAAGCAGTTTTACTGTGAGGGTGAGGGAGCCCTGGCACAGGCTGCCCAGGGAGGGTGTGGAGTCTCCTTCTCTGGATGTCTTCAAGACCCACCTGGACGTTTTCCTGTGGTACCTGATCTAGGTGGACCTGCTTTAGCAGGGAAGTTGTACTAAGTGATTGTAGTGGGTCTGGGATGTTAGTGATTTTCCACAGCAGCTCCTGCAGTGCTGTGCTTACTGTTGATATCAATATTATGACTACTGCTCGCACAGCATGAGGGCTGTCCCTCCAGCATTCCTTCCCCTACCTTCACCAATAGCTGTGGTTGGGCATGATCTTGGGAGGGGCCATGGCCAGGACAGTTGACGCAGGCTGACCAAGAGATATTCCATACCATATAACATCAATTCAGCAATATAAACTAGTAAACTAGGGGAGAGGAGCAGGAAGAGGGGGACTAGACTAATTTTTGTCCTTCCAAAAGCAAACATTATGTGTACCAAAGTCCTGCTTCTAGGAAAGTGGCTGGACATCGCTGCTGATGCGAAGTAGAGAGTAACAGCTTATTTTGCTTTTGCTTCTCTTCTCACACATGTGGCTTTGCTTTCTGCTTATTAAAATGCTTTTACCTCAACTCACGTGACTCAGCTTATTTTCTCCCCTCCTTGGCTTGCTGAGGAGGGAGGTGGTAAGAGCAGCACGGTGGGCACCTGGCATCCGCTAGCCAGGGTTCAACCACCACAGTGATCTCTAAAGTTCCCTTCTAAACCCTACCATTCTGTGATTCTGTGACTCTGTGATTACCATTAAAAATACCAGTAACTGCTCTTATTAAAAGAAAAGAAAATCATCATTCCTGCGGAGCTTTTGAAATTCTAAATTGTTCTTATCAAATTCATATGTTGAATTATTCCTCTAGCCATGCTTAAAATATTGTTCTTGGACACAAGAGTGAAAGTATAGCCCAAGCAGTGATGAAATCATTTTATGGCTCTTGGCTGAATTTCTACACTGGTGTAAAGGGAGAATTTACACCAGCAGAGGGCTTGGAACCACAAATTTGGGATTTGGTTTTGTATTTGGTTTTGGGTTTTTTCTTCATTCTTTTCAGTTCCTGTCTCTACCCTCAGCACTATCATCTTCCATTTGGGAAACATTATACTGTATTGGGTATAGAGCAGCCCTTGAAATTCACATGATTACGTTTTTTTTTAAACCAACACTAAGCTGCAAATTCTGCCTGTGACGCTGAAGCATCTTTCTTTCTGCCTCTAAAATGAGGCCAGGTAATCTCCTCACATGCAAGTATTCACAAAAGGCATCAGTTTAATAAGAAATGCCCCATAAATTTTCTCTGAGTGGATCCATTCCCTGATGGCATGTCATCAGGGTGGAGGTTTGGCTTTCTGATGTGAAGCCTGTCAAACTTGCTCATTACTAGGCAATCCTGGGGAATAGAGGAAAATCACAGAGATCATCAAAACGATTTAGGACTCTGCATCAGCATTGCAGCATTTCAGGTGAGGGCCCTCTGAAGACTTAAGACATATGGATTTCCACACAACATGACAGATTTTACAAGACACTCTCATCCTTCACCAAATGCTAGGGGTGTGTGGACAAAGCAGAAGAGGTTGGTGGGAAAGAAATACACAACTACATCTACTCACCCTGCTTTTCCCTCACACATTTTTCAGTGCCCAGACGAGCTTTCTGGAATGTCATCTGACTCCTCCTAGGATGAAGCTACTCCTGTAATCATGCTGTAACCATGCAGCACTGAGGTGACTTCTCATGCAGAAGGATGGGAAACCCATTAAACATCAAGTCCTCTGCTTGCTGCACTACTGCAGTACTATAATTAATTCAGATTCAATGCATAAATGTCTTTTTAGTATCACTGCTCAAATAAAAGTAGAATCTGCAGTAAAAGAGAGATCAAAGGTCAGACAACCTGTTTGATTGGTTTTTTTTAAAAGTCTGCCATTTTACACCAAAGGACATCAATTAGGACAGTCATTTAATTTTTGAGATCTGTATCGTTAAACGTGGAGCTCTTCAGCATAAATCTTACATGCAGCATTCCCAGGCTCCAGAGATGCCTAGATTCAAGGAAGTTCTGGAGACCAAGAGGGAAATTAATGTCTCCTATTGCTAAGCCAGCATATTTGTTTGGTGTTTTCTCAGCTTGTCTACAGTCCCAATGTTCTGGTCAGTTCAGGAATACTTCAGGCTAGGACTCCCCAAAAAATCTCTGTGAAAATCTGTCATATTTAACCAAGTCATATTTAAACTCAGCTGGTGCTAGCTTTTTGACTTATGCTTGTATAATGCCTAGGTCAATGAATTCCTGATCTACATGAGGCTCATACATACTCTCACAGTACATGTCATCCATAGGGACACTTTTTCTAGCCATTTGTAAAAAATACAAATGAGCTCACCATGGTAGCAGCACTTTAACTTGCCTATATGACAGTGGATAACTATAGCCCTAATAACACTTGTGAGTCTTTGTACTTCAGAATATTTTTCATCCTGTTCAGATGAAAACTTTTGAAATATTGTTCCATAAAGCCTGCATTTCCTTTTAAATTCATGCTACTTTATAATACTCTTCGGACATGTTTAGGCTGTTTAACACAGAGTATTATCAAATGCACTCAACGATGTTCTTATTGAAATGTTATGTGCTTCAGGCCATAGTATATAGATTTCTTTGTTTTCTTGCCCGGCAAATATATTCTTTTTTCTGCATATTAGAAGGCTGTCACCTTCACCTAGCCATGAATCCTGGCCTCTGTGGTTATTTCCATTGAAAACAACCCAGGATCCTGTATCCATCAGGATACTTTAATTTTATGATTCACTGTGGCCTACATCAAATGGGTGGTTCTAGGTTTCCCATTAGCCTTGACCCTATACTTAGGCTGCAGCCTCATTTTATTTTCCTTTCCTCTCTGCCCGATAGGAGTTCCCCTTCAAGACACTTCAATCAGTGAGCTAGCTAAGACATTTTTGTTAACAAAAAGCAGATGCACCACTTAGTTTTCTCCTAAAGGTATCTTCCTCCTACTATAATGACTTTGAGTTTGGAAAACTACTGCATTGTGCAAGACTCATTCTGTATTAACGCTCCAGCCTTCTGAGACATTGAAAATTAGTGTTGTCGAAGTCTCATATTCATTTTGTTAGTTGTCTAATCACTGACTAGCTAATGTGAACACTGACATTTTAAATGAATGTCCTCCAAGTTGATGAATTGCATATTTAATTTGTTTTAATTTGCTTTTCAATGCTTTAGAATATTTTGTGCAGTATCCCTGTATAAGTGATTGGGTGCTTTGTTGTTTAGAACCATGAACTAAGCAGTGAAGGGACAGGATCACAAAGACTCCATCACAAAATGTATGCCACTTAATTTTGACACATTACTTACATCTAGTTACACAGGATAATACTTATAGCATCACAGCAAATGCACTGCAGTGCACATGATAAAGATGCTTTAGTCTTACTGAGATCTCACTGTTATGGACAGTATGACACCTTTGCTGGAAAGCAAGAGGTGGCTCCAGGTTTCCGTGAGAACTGTTGAGCTAGGAAAATAGTCAAGTGGGAGTTAGCCATTTGAAACCTCAATATAATGCCACATATACTTTCTTTGCCCATTCTGAAGAGGTAACGATGAGTGTTGTATGTGAGCCAATACAAGCCATGTTTCTACCAGACAGAAATTGTCTGACAATTCCTGAATTCAATCCCACTTCTTACTCTTTAAGGTCAGACAGCTTTCCAGTGTCCATATCTTTCTGTGACAGGCCTGACACAATAATGGCAGATGGAAGTTACTGTCTCCAAGACTGTCTTGGCTCTAGTGAAAGCAGGGAGAAATTTCACTGTTAAAGACACCTAACACTGGTTGCTCCTCTTGATGGGCACTTGCTCAAATAAAAGTCTCTTTATGCTCATAGGAGCACTTTTATGAAGATGCACCTGCTAAAAGAAACAACTCAACAGCCTGGCCCTGGGGAATGGGGAAAGGAATAAAGATGAGTACCTTCTCTCTCAAGAAGAGAAAAGAATGTGCAGATATGGGAGAAGCACAGAGGATGAACTCAGAGCCCGGAGGAAAGCAAAATGGTAGATCAGGGCATGCAGGAATGGATTACCAGTCAGCTTTCTATCTATTGCAAAGGGTTTCCTTTGAGTGGATACACAAGCAGTCATCAGTAAGCACTATGTCCTACATAACCCTCTTAACAGTCCCATTATGGATCCATTGAAGCCTGGACAAGATGGCTTCATGAATCTTTCAGCCCTAATCTTGTGCCTTTCTGTTATTTCAGTAAACACCTTGTAACATTGAAAGCCTCCTGCATAAGGTGACCTATGGTCAAAACATTGCCAAGTTATGAGAGGCCTCAAGCCTTTTATGCTTCAGCAAAAGAAATGCAATATTCGGAAGAACACTACTGAAAATAACACAATATTCAGAGTAAGAATAATAAACATCATTTCACCTCTCCAGCATGTAGGACACAAAATCTACTGTGTGTCTTCATTCACTTGTTCTCTGAGAGAGAAGGGTAGGGAATAAAAGTGAGTAAGGCAGAACTGGAACCTTCTCTAAGAAAAAACAGCGACAGCTTTCCACTGCCCTGCAGGACCCCCTGGGGCCCTGCTGGCAGGAGATGAGGCAAATCTTGGGGCATTTCACAGGTTGCCAGAAAGATCTGATGAAACTGGTGCCTTCTACCACCAGAAACAGAGCTCTCCCGTGAGTCAAGGGGCACAGCCTCTGGGCTCTCCCTACGTGAAACTCAAGCAGAGGTTTGTGGAAAGAACTACAGCACTCAAACTCATCCCAGACTTCTAGGGATCCTGGAATTATGCATCTGCATTCTGTCTTGCAGCAGAAGTACAGCTTTTGGTTATTTGCACCAGGAACTTCCTCTGCAATGTCTAACACCATGACAACTATCAAGTGGCTAGACTTGACCTTAAGTTTTTATCCAGTCATAACGATTGTACAATTTCATGAATCCTACATTGTTACTATGCAAATTGTTGTTCTCTTAGAAGCCTCAGCTGAGATGCACAACTGGCATGTTCAGCACCTGTAAATATCCTTACTATTTCTATCCGAGATTTACATTCTGCGATCATGTTTTAGCACTAGAGAGAGAATTAATCTTGGTGAGGTCATGGCAAGGCCATGTCATGCAAGTTACTCAGGATGCTCTCAGCTGGAGAGCAAGGGAAGAACTATGATACACTTTGTGCTGATTATTAGCAGTGGGATAGATACCAGTCTAATGATTTGCTAGATTTGCCAATGTATTCGCCAAAAATTCACTTCCAGAATAACTAATTTCAACACGATACAATAATGAGGAAATCTTATTGTTAATATTGCCAAGATTATTACTATTTAAAGACATTTAAATTTGCATATTTGATGTTACTGCTGTAAGATATTATTAGCTGTTAATTATGAGAGCAATATGTATTATGTACACAAAGAAAGAGAAAAATGCACTAACTTAAATGAAAGATAGAGCTGCATCTGTAAGCATGCTGGGATGCAGGTTCTAGAATTAAATTTTTTCCTACTGTTCTAAAGAAATGGATAATATTTTTATACTGTAAAATGGTATCCAGAAGCAGACTCTGTGGAACTGAGTCCTAGAACTTTTCATTCTGTACTGTCAATACTTTACTTCCTATAAAGGAAGAGATGGTTGTATTTAGTCTAAGGATTGACTAACAGAAGCAGCACAATAACTTTTGACTATCATGTTAATACATTGTGATTCAGAAGTATCAGAAGTGGCAGAGAGTGAGGATAGGATAAACAGGGTAAGACTCAATAAGGCATCAGCAAAGTTCACCTTTTACTTCTTCTGACCTGAGAACGTCTCCCCTTGAACTCTTCTTTCCCAAGAAATCCAAAGAGATTTATATGAACTTCTCGCTAGGCTACTTACAGTTGCCTTAGTAGCATATTCAATGCTATGCAATACTGCCAATCTCTATATTATTTCCATTATCACTTCCAGGAGGCTTTCCTGGAGGAATTCTTCCCCTGTAGAAAACTACTGCACATACAGCTCAAATACTCAAGATCTGCACTGAGGAAATGCATGTTTTACAGATTCACAGGAAAAAACTAACAAAGCGTCACAGAAGATCAATAAACCATATCTTAAAACAACTGGATCCTAAGTAAAGCACTAAAACATACTATAGGGAACAAACACATATTGGGAAGAGAATGGATTATTTTGTAGCGTGAACAAAAGCAAGCAACAATAAAATGATTAATTTATTAATAAGCAAATCTTTCTGAAAATTCTTTAGGCATATTCTTCCCGTGGAAAGTGAAATGACAGGAGAAATTGATCTGAAACAGCCCAGCCAATGTCCTATTAAGACATGTAGAATGCTTTCCTTTTACAGATTAAATATTTTAACATATCTATATCACAACAGATTTAATCCCTTTAACAATCTCCAACTGTCACATTGCATTGTTCACTCAGAAACACTGCAAAACATGTACAGCTCCTGCACAGCGGCATAAAACACATACAGCTCTGACTGAACTATGGTCAATGCTGGGCAAAACATCAAAACCATCTAACACCACAGACAAACATAAAAGTGAAAAAAACCAGACTAGGTCAAGAAACAAACAAACAAAAAGAACTGGATGCTCCACAGGAGGGGGCAGCACGTTGCTCAGAATCACAACTGGAATCTAGCAGAATGCTGTCATCTGTTCCCATGAAAATGTACCCTGGTCTCCAAGCTGCATTTTTTCTAACAGTCACATCCTGCCATGCGCTGCAAACTAAGTGCCAGCAGAAAAAAAAATTATCTTCATCTGAGTTAAGTTCCCCTTCTTCTCCCCTCTGTAGTTCTCCAACTGAATGTCACCAAATAGCTGCGTGGTTATCAAATGCATGGATTTCAATATGTGTAATTTTTGTCCCTGCTACCACTCAACAGTAAATTTGGGGCTTCCCTGTTTCTGGGGCATTTAGATTGCAGAGGTTTGAATGATGCCAGAGAGCTCATCCATAAGAGATCAGGCATGTCCTTGCTGCCCTTTGGCTCCTGCCTGCTGTAGCCAAATACCTGCACCTCCACCTTACCCTGGCTTGCCATGCAGCCCAGGCACCCCAATCACCAACTGCCTTTGTGAGCACTGACTGCCACAGCAGCCCTGGCCCTGCATACTAATTGGCACATTTAATGACTTTCTCTCACTCTCCCTCCCGTCTCTTCCTGAGCTGCCGTCTGGGAGCAGAGAAGCCTCGCTGCCATGGAAACCGAGACTCCAAACGCCCTGAACCTGCCATACCAGCCTTGGGAGAAGATTCTGGTGGTGAAGATCAAAGAGGGGATGCTTGAGGTGCTTGAGGTAAAGGTGGAGGAGTGGAAAAGGGTAATGCTGACTGTGGCAGGGGCAGATCCGGGCTGTTCTGCCAAGGCACTGAACAAGCTAAGAGTACACTGGTTGTAAGAAAGCAGACATTCAGCAGAAACAATGATTAACCCTCTATTACCTATGTTTTCTTTAAAGCATTTCAAATGCTTCTCAAACCCCTCTCTCCTGTCTACTTACAGTCTGGATCAAATACCCCTAACACATGCACAGGCCACGTCATCAAAGAGGTTTTGACAACCTCCAATACAACTGACACATCTGAAGGACTGTTTGTAGCCAGAAAGAGCGCTGATTACAGCAAGTGAAAGAGGGCCACAGCACAAGCTGGCAGAAGACAAACCCCTGCCTAGGCAATAGGGTTGTGATCCCGTGCCCAGCCTTTCAGTCCTCCCTCTCTTTCCCAGGCTAACCAGGGGACTACAGTCGCATGGAAAAGGAGTCTTTGTGGCTCTGTCTCTGTGTGTTAATGTCTTTTCTGGGTAGGCACCTAATTCAGCTCCAGCTCCGTGTTAAAAACATTCTGGACCCTGCTTCAGGCCATGTGGCAATGGGAACTGTGCTTTTGTCCTCAGTTCTGCCTCCTGAGGATTTCTGGGCATATAATAGAGGTTAGAGGAGTGTACAATTAAATCTGAGTTAGCACCCAAATTTCAGTCTTCAAAGAACACCGTCACTCACAACTAGCTTCCTTGTAAGCTTTTGGGCCAGCAACGGAGAAACTCCTTGGGTGTCCTTTTTTCCTAAGCAATGTTCCCCATGATATGATTTATTCATGCAGGGAGACCTCAGAAGGTCAATAAAACTGGCATGGTCCCAAAAACACATAACAAACAAACAAAACAAGGAAGAAAAAACCCCCACTGTTCTCTTAGTGGAACATTCAAAACATTTTAGACTGGGTCAGCACTTTTCTGAAGGCTAGATGTAGCTGATTATGTCCCAGGCAGACCCTCTCAGGCAAGGGATGTAACAAATGTTTCAACTCTCATTCTCTGCCCAAACCACTTGAACAACCAGCTTAATGCCGGGAATTTACATCCAAGATCCAAGTCAGAATGAGCTGTGCTGTGAAGCAGTGCAGGGTGTTGGAGCTGAAGTACCGAAAAGCCCCAACAAAAGCCCTGCTTGGTATTCCTATGAGGCAGGGGTTGATCTACCGCAGCGCAGGCTGGGGAACACAGCAAGGCAGGCCTTAGGAATGACAACTAAGGACAGCCCAACCTTCCCACAGGGATACTTCCTCTTTAGCCAAGATCTGCTAAAGGAGACCTCTGCTTGAGTATTTTTTAGGGACTTTATGTTGTCTTGCACCTGATCTTGCCAGTAAGGAGACAGAATTCCCACTGACTTGGAAGAGAACTGAAATTCATAGATTTCAATAGAGTACATTTGTCCTACATGAGTTCCTGCTACAGGACAAATTGATGCATAAAAGATGAAGAGTAGAAGAAGTGTTGACAACTAACTTCCTTAGAAAGAAGGACTTACCTGAGACAGAAAACTGTTTTACAGGGTTTGCAGCATATGTGTAAGCCTCCCCTTCCATGCAACTGAGAGTGATTTTTATTAAATGATATTTGAAACAGAAAATGTTAGAGGATCACAGGAACAGAAAAAGATTTGTTTCAAGCAAAGAAATTAGTTTCAGGCTGGTTTTCAAGTAGAGAAGTTGGTTGTTACTGTTACCAGGACCAAAGGACATTCATCTGAGTCTGAAGGTATGCAGGTGGGAAACTGCAAGTCTTCAAACAGCAACTATACCAGAGAGCTGATGCACGGATAAAAACAGGCTGTATCTTTTGAGCAAAGTGGGAAACAAAAGCTTCTGTGGAAAGGGATCTCACTCTTCCAGCCTAGTGGTGGCCCATAGGGGAGTAAGGGTAAATGTGAACAAAGGTGATCCAGCAGACAAAGTATATATGGATTCTTGAAACACCTTTTATAATGCTCTACATCAAAGTTTATTAAAAAAATAGATGTTGCAAGACATAGGGAAGGTCTCTTTTATGGACTGAAGGCAAGTTAAAGAACAAGAAGCAGTAAGCAGGACTTTAAGGTGACTTCTCAGGATAAAGAGGAGGCAGCGGTGGAGTCCTCAGACGTCAGTGTCAGGACCAGCTATATTTGACCGCTTCATTGACAGCCTGGAGAGCGGGCATTGTCAGTTAGTCTGACTGTGTGGGTGATATTGAATTCCTGGGAGAGGCACTTGTCGGAAGGACCTCACAAAACAGAGAGAACATGCAGCTAACTGCAGGCAAGATAAATAGGTGTAATAACCTAGTAACCTGTGTTTATGCCTGGTGCTGTCAGTTACAACTTGGGAAGAAGATTTTGGAGCCATCTCAGACACCAACAGCTCAGTGAGCAGCAGCTGCCAGAAAAACTGAAGACATTGAGCATCACCAGCATAGATGCTAACAAGACGGGACAGGGCATCATTCTGCCACTTTACACAGCCATGGCCCCCTACATGCCGTTAGTGCTGTGTGCAGTTCTGCTCTCCACAGCTAAAGGAGGGTGCAATGTTATTGAAGGGATACAGAAAAGGAGAATTAAAATGCTTAAACTGAGGCTTACAAAATTGTTGAAATGATGGATAAAGTGAGGTCAATCCACAACAACTGCAGAACTGTTGTTAGGAAAACCTGAAATACTGCAACAAGGACACTCAATAAAACTATAGGTGGTAAGTTCAGAACAGATAAAAGTATTTTTTTATATAATGAGTATTAAATTTCTGGAAATTGCTGCCAAATTTATGAAGGTGGACAGTATCAGTAGGTATATAAGCAAGGACTACACAAATTAATGGACAACATTCAGTTCCCACAGTAATGGGGGAACATCCCTCATGTAGATTATCAATTCTGGAACAGCATACAAAACTGCCCACCAAAAAAATGGCCAGAGATAGGGTTTACAAGCTTACAAGCATATATGACTTACATTTAAAACCAGGCTCAGACATTTCTTAAAAGACTAGAGAGTTTCATGCATATTGAGCTTGTTTGGGTTGGTCAGGACAGTCAAGACAGTATCTGCCTTGACAGAGTGCCCCATAGATCTACGTGTAATGCTGAAGATGGGCCCAGTCTGCACCTTGTTTTATTGTTTATTGTAACGTACTGTGTGCAGTTCACATCAAGAGGATGGGGTTAAACTTCCCATTTGGTAGGGAAATGAAAAATCTCTGTTGTTCATTGAATTAAAATGTAATGAAACGTGAGAAGACCTCTGGCACTTTATGAGAAGTCCTGGAGAACTGGGTTTATGAGCAGGTAAATATATTCATTGATAGGGGATAAAGGCAGAAGCAGTTGTGAATGTATTTCATTGGTGCAACGGATCATGTGTTTACATCTGTATAATTTCTGCATAAATATTTTTTTATCACATATATGTTATCCAATGGGTTTTATTTGTTCTAGTGTGAAAGCTGCCAGTGTCATTAGCAATCTAAATATATATTGTGGAAAATATTTGTATTTACAGGATCCAATAGTGTTTTTCCACAGAACCTCTGTTTAGTTCTGTTCATTTGCTAGACAGTTTGCAGCAAATGAAGGAGCTGTTAACTATTTCTTCTATATCTCATTACTCATTGTGTGGTCACCTGCCTAACTACTTCCACATCTAATTTTATGCAATACATAACAGTTCCCTGTCATGTGTGAGCAATGGGATTTGACCACGGAAGGTTCAAATTGCAGCACAGACACCTAATTCCTCAGCTACCAGACGAACTGTGCCGTCTCTGAACTGCTACCTAGAAGAAAGCAGAATGCATCAGCACTGGGATCGAGCATTGTCACAGTAGTTACAGCAAATCTCTTGCTTCTTTGCTGACTTCCAGAAGAACTTGTAAGATGCTCAGGAGGAGGATATGCTGGCTCGGTAGGAACACAATGGGAGAGCTGTGGCAGGAGGAAACCTTGCCCATGTTTCTCCAGTTACAGATATGGCAGCCAAGCCTTTCTCAGCAGTGTGCTGGAGTGGCATGGGCAGTCACGCAAGCATAATCTTAGGCAATGCAATGGAGAAGGCTATGAGGACCTTTCACGCTGGAAAACATTTAGTAGCCCATGTCCATGAAAACAACGATGTAAAGATTTGGATATATGTGCCCCCTGCCAGCATCAATTTTAGCTTTTACACATCAAAACATACTGAAACCAAATAAGCGTATTTGTTTCTTAATTTCAGGACCTTAGTCTGGCATATTTGAAACTGTAATGATCTGTTTTTTCTCTACAAAGTAGAAAGAAGTGTTGTGTTGAAGGGCTGGAAATTGCAAGTTGTGAGTTGAAAGCCAGAAGTATTCTGGAAGGATAAGTAAACTTTTTGGTTTGTTTATATTTCATGGGGGTGGGCGATCTGCTATTCAGAGGGTGGTAATCTTGAAATACCTGCCTGGTAATAACTATAATTTAACCTGCCTGTCTCTGGAAGTCTCCAGACTCCTTTTAAATTCTGAGTAGTTGCTCTGCAAAAGGCAGAAGATCATCCTATATAATTAAAATTACAGCTGCAAAGATTTACGCTGCAATTTATATGTGGAGCAAAAGCTCCACTGCCAACCAGGGACTTGTGTTTCCTGCTACACAAGGGTCCCAATGCTTGCAAGGAAGAGCAAAACCAGGATAATGCACTCAGATACCTGCTGGAAATCAAGCAACTTATCTTGATGTTATTCAACCTGGCTCCCAGCCTCATCAACAGAAGAAAGGATGAACTACTAAGTGAACTTTAAGGCAGTTTCCACTGGTCCTTTTCTAATGGAATAGTCTTTTTTTCTAGGTGTTGTAGGAAAAGATGGGACAAGACAAAAATAACATTCATCTTTTGAGAATAACAGGTATAGGTTTGCTTAATTACATCTTGTGGTATTATATCTGTAACAGCAAAATTACCTTTCCCCATTTCTACCATCTTCCACTCAGGAAGACTGTCATGTAAGTGTCTCATTTGTCATATCAGTGTTGGACTGCTGCTCCCTTCATAATCTCCAGCACTTGAACAGACTTCCAGAACTTGAAAGCTGGTGACAGTGGCTAAGGTTGTAATGGCTTCATGCTATTCATGGAAGAAACTAGGAGCAGGACATATAATGTACCACAATGAATGTGATAAATCTGCTTTATGTTAAAACTCCAGTAAGCACCTGGCATAACTCAGCATGAAAGCATCTATGCTCTTACCACTTTGCAAGTGAAGCTTTAGCTTTCTGACCTAAGGGCTAACTACCACCTCTCTGAATCAGCAAGGGTTGTAATAAAACTGATCACAAACAGAAGGCACTCACACTTTTTATATGGGCATAAGCTGAAAAGATAAATTCAAATTGTTACCATTCCTGAAAAAAATGAAAATGTGAAGAAAATAGAAGAAAGATACAGATGGAGCACAAGAACTATTTACATATTTCCATCCTTCAAAAACTTGTGCTGACTCATCTAATAACAAATGGAGAACTTTGAGAAACAAGGTCAAACCAATATTTGCTCTGCTTATGGCCAAAAAGGATCATCTGTAAAACTAGAACCCAACCTGCCTGAAATATGGAGGATTAAAGCCCAATTACACAGAATCAAAGTCAAGGGCGAGGAGACTCTATGCAGAGCTGAAGAACAGATTTTCTCAAAGCTGTGGAGAAGAAACAAAGTCAGGCTTATTTTCTGTTGTGTGTGTGGTTTTGCAAGCAGAAAGAGACGCTAAGAAGTTGCAGGTAAGAGCTGCAGAGCTACTGGCAAGTATTTTCATAAATAAGAAATACTTTATCTTTGAAACTTTTCCCTTGTCATTAAATATTAGACACTTTAAGCTGTATTTCACAAATGCCAGTAACTCTACTTTGAATATTCCATGAAAACTAAAGATGGGGTGAACTGATCCAGACAAATGAAATGTTTATGCTTCAAACTGTCATGCATGTTAACACTCTGCTGAACACAATACTTCTGGCACAATCAGTTGTTTTTGTTTTTTATGTGCTTCAAGGTACCAGCTAAGAATTGTGAGGGGTACATTGCATCCTCTGCTCTTCTTGTACCCTATCATATAGTTTGCTTACATCTCATAATTCCCTTCATAAATTGTACAGTATCACCCTAGAAATGAGATCGGTTTTTTCTCAGTTCACGGGCTGCCCAAGAACCTAATTTCTGTGATGTTTAGAAACCTTCTTCTAGTCTTTTGCCTGAATTCTTCCACAGCTAGCATGTGCTTATCTGTTCTTATGCAAACATTGTCCTTTAGTTTAAATAGTATTTTTCCTTCCCTGATGTTTATTTACTCCTCTGATACATTCATCTGGCACAGTTCTTTTAGACACTTCTTCAGCAAAGACTTTAGGAAGGAATACCTTGGAACTCTATTTCAATTTGGAGAAGTATTGCCCCAGCCAGGAAAAAAATTGCTTGACTTTCAGCTGGATTGTTTAATCAATACAGTTTGTTCAGTTGCAGCAGAAACACCTGTGCTAGTGCAGAAGAGGGTGACACAGGAATTAGCTGTTGAGACTAGCAGGAGAGCAAGTCCTTCTCTTTGGGCAGTTGGGTTGTCTTATGCTGCTTGAAGAGTTTGTTGAACTCTCTCTCGTGCCATAAAACAGACTACGTCCCATACTGTTCAAGGATCTTTTCTCTATGTCTGTTCCAGGTTTAGCCTTCATATCCTCAGTCCCATTAGTCACTTTGCCTATATCTTCATATTCATTATTGTCCTTTCAAGACCTGAAATTCAAAATTAATTCTGCTTCTAGGCCAATGCAACTCTTCTTCACACATCATCATGTCCATAGTGGCGACACGTACCTTCTCATTCTCTTTACATTTAAACAGGCAAGGGACCTTCTCTTGTTTATTTTCAAATTGCTTTGAAGTGAATCTCAAATTCTTTTTGGCACTTTTCACTGTACCTCTCTTTGTCCGTTACCCTTTCTCTCTTGTTTGTTTTTACTTACTCCCAGTGTCTTTTATGAGGTGAAATAACAGTTCTGCAATCTATTGCTCCTCATCTTCTTCTCAAATTTAGGGACACCACTGCAAACTACTTTCTTCACCTTTTATTAAAGAAAATTGACATTTCCACAATACTTAAGCTGATATTGAGAACTAGTTGCCTCCAGTTTTCAGAGCTGACCCTCTGAAACAGAGCAAAAGGACAGTAAGAAAAAAAGTAGTCCCAGAATTTTGAGGTCATAATTATTCCAAAACAAGGAATTCTGAGAATTCTAGGCACATTTTAAATCAGTCACTACCCCTGTGAGCTTTACTTACAGTAGGAAATTATTTAACTGCAGGTGCAGAGTAATTGCCTACTTTATGTAACCTGAAATCTAAACAGATTCAGATTTATTCCTTTTCTGCTTTATATTTTTTGCTGCCTGTTATTTGAAGAAACCTATTAAGATATTGTAAAACACTGCCAGATTAAAAGGAATAACTAGGAAAAAACCATTATTTACTTTGGTTTTCCTTCACTGTGCTAGTTAATATAATGCTGTTTTCCGTATCCCTAATGACATGACTCACCACATATAAACACAAGCTACCTTTAAGGAAGCTAGTTTGGACTTTCTGAGAAGCACAGAAGTGCGTCCCCAAAGAAGGAGTATTCACCCTGTTTCTCAATAGCTTTGCAGTCTGCATCAAGATTGTGTCACCATTTTACAGCTAGCAGTGCCTGCAGATAAGACATATCTTCAGTCTCATGTTGTAGAGTAGAGAATTATAAACCCCTCTGTGATACTTCTTTGTATTTCCTAGTATATTCCATTTTATCTCTGCTTAAAGCTGTATTTGAAGGGCTTCTTACTGCACCTAGTATGTCACAGCCTTTAGTTACCACCTTTTCTGTTTAGTGTTGTACTTTACTAACTAAAGCTGATCAGGATAGAAACCAAGAAGGTTAATATTGCATAATATGTAGGCATATACAAACTGGCTTAGCTCCAAACCCACCATTTAGTCCCTCTCCAAACATCATGGAAACATTTGTTGGCCAAAACTGTATGTTCTTCCAAGCATGACTGGTGTTTAAAAAAAAATCACAACTGTGTGTCTCTATGCAAACAGGTAGGAGTTGTGTAAGATGGATTTTCTGATCACTTGCAACAGAATTCCCCTCTGCAGAAAATGGCAACGTCGGGTCTGCACATCTTAAACAATATACAAGCTTTATTTTGTAGATTCAAGTGTTATCTATCAGCTTTCTGCTCAGGGGCACATTCCACTCCCTGTGTACTGGCATTGAGCTTTAAGGCGATTGTGCTTTTCCCCACACAAGCAGACAATATTATATTCTTTTCTCTGAAAAATGGCTGGTATGGCATGAGAGACCAGTCCTAGAATATGTGAGGATACTCAAGGAGCATGGAAAAGTCACACAGCTTTAAACTGCAAAATTCCCTTCTTCATTGGTGCTTCCAACAGAGAAGTCAAGACAAGACGTGCTGCCAAAATTATGACATGAAATATTCAGCTCTGTTTTGATCTCTCTTTTTTCTCTGTGTCTTGTTTTGCTAAAGATGATTTAAAACTCTGCTTGGTAGATCCAAAAAACAAACAGCTCATGTATGTGACAGGCTGCCAAGAATGCAAGACCCTGCCCTTTGCTTAGCTCACAAAGAAGAAAAATCTCCTACACGGATACTGCCAGCCAGCTATGCTGCACTAAATTTCACTGTCAGAAGATAACATTGGCAGCATAATCAGCTGCAAAAAGACTGCATGCAGAGCAGTAACTTGCAAAGAGCCCAGCTTATCAGTTAGCCTTTCAGAGTGACTTGGTGGTGACAGACATCTGGTAAATCAATCCAGAAAGAATCTATATTCTCCAGATAACATCACAGTTTTATTTTGTGGGATTGGGCTGAGGCAATATGAGGAAGGTAAATGACAAAAACATTAAGACAATGATTTGTAATCATCATGTCTGTCATTCATATTGTCTCTTTTTTTCCCTCTACTTTATACTGGCAATGAAACTACTGCAACAACTGCATTATCAAAGAGTATCTGGCAATATATTTAATGAATAGTTCTCTATTTTCATAAGTCTATCAACAAAAAAAAAGAAAATGAAAAAGAGAAAGAAAATTTCTTTCTTTGCCCTAATAAGATTTCTCCCTTTCTGTGAACACCATTAAATCCAAATTTTGCGCACACACACACACACACAAACACACACACACAGACATATTTCCACCACCTGTCCCGCCTTTGAATAGACTAAATGCTGTTACAGACAATCTTCTAAGGGAGATTCAGACTGCATCCCATTTTACATACTGTTTCTCCAAAAAAATCAACTTATATTTCCAGCAAAATGTTTGCTTCATGGTGTGGTATGCAAGGATTGGACCACAGGTTGATGAGATTTTTTTTTTTCACCCTTTAGATACAGCAGTGAACACAAAAGTGAAAACAGATGTCAAGCCACAATAAATTTGCACTTAATAAGGATAAAGGCAAAAATCCTGTCCCCAGTGATGTCAATGCTAGTTTGTTCATTGGTCTGGAAGCTAGACAAGTTTTAATTCTTTGAATACATATTACTGTCTTTTCATCTTCCATAAAAATTGTATAGGTTACAAAACTTCTTAAGTAATATTCATCTTCAATAGCAACATAAGAGTATTTCGTGCTTTAAGGTATCACAGTCTCAAAGCTTTTAATCTCTTTTATTTTCACCATGTACTCCTATATTACAAAGGCTCATTATTTTTTGTGGCTATAGATTTACAGTCTTTTACGCTATTATCAAAAGTCTTACACTATAACTCTTCCTTAAAGTCCTGGCTTCTAAGCATGTGATTTTGTGAGCAACTGAACTGACACTCATTTAAAAGTGTTCCCTTCCAGGACTCAGTTGTGGAAGAGTCTAAAGTTGAAGAAGAGTCTAAACATGGCTACATGGAACAACCAGATTGAAGTAGGGTTTGATGAGCTCCAATGATAGTCACCATCCCAGGTGACACCATCACCAATTACTTGAAAGTAGTTGGGCTTCTTTGTGCTCTGCAGTGCTCTTGCTGAAAGGACTTTTCCAAACTCACTTGTTATACTGAACAAAATTCTCACTTACACTCTCAAACATGCCAGTGCATACGCATTTCTTTCTGAGACAGTAATGACCTTTTGCTAGAATGGCTCTTTAGCCTCCGTATTATACACATCTTGCCCATTATATGTCTAAGTTCACAATTCTTATCCTTAGCAAGAGAACTCAGGAAGCAAAAGCCTTTACAGAATCTAGTATTTGTTTGCTGCTTTAAGAATTTAAGCTGTTCATCTGAGTTGATAGGAAGAGAACAGATTAAATAGGTTATTTTTTAAGAATTAGAGATAGCAATGTTGTAGAACTCCTGGTGTGAAAAAAAAATAGCAATACATGAATTTTCTGGAATGTTGCTGGAAATAGTTTGGTCTTATCTATATCAGCAAGCATATAGATTCTTGAAAATCCTTGCAGACCATTCATTAGTTGCCTCTCTTACCTGAGGCCTACCACATTACTGTTCTCCATGAGTCAACTCTGAATAAGGTGGTTTAGGCAAACTTCTCTGAAGTAAAATTAATCTGAGAAAGCATTTTGATTTCATATGTTTTGCTACCCATTTGGATCAGTTTCAAGCAATTTTTCAGGATTTCCTGGTCACATAATGTGTATGGGAATGTAGCTCTGAAAAGAAAACCAAACTCCATCAAGTCTCCCCTCATAATTGTCACAAAGGAAAAACATGACACAGCAAATTGAAAGCATGATTATTTCAGGTCAAATTAAAAGTTAAAATACAATTTTAAAGCTAAATACATTGATCAGCAAAGCAAAACAATGTAACTTCAGTAAAGTTATGCTTCCACAGACTTTAAAGTAAAGGACATCTATTCACTATGTTGAACTTCTGACCAACATAAATACCTGTTGGGGAATAACCTAAGAACAGATAAGGCAGCTTTTGTGTCTCAACAAAGAACAACACAAAATATACCACTAAATAAGGGAGAGTTTTGAAAATTCATTTGCATCACCTTTCAGGGTTTGTATCTCTATCTGCGCATTTCAACAGGTCTGACTGCTTCTCAACCGAAGATGTGAGACATTAGTATTGCCATAGCAAGCCCTGGATGACATGAAATGGAGAAGCAGGAACTGATTGTATATCAAAATTAATGTAGATCCTTCAAATTCTCAAGGGATGCACAGCAGATCTTCAAGGATATTGTTAAGGGACAAATAAATAGTCACTTCTGAAAGTACACTCAAGGGTATGATATCAACTATTAAGCTAGATATGGTTTTTTTAAAGCATTTCAGTGCAACAGAAAGAAAGAAGTTACTTCCTACTTGTGTAACTTTTCTTCTGCAGATTTGTTTACTCACCTGGTGGAGACAGAAGCATTTAAGTTACCACAGTCTTTTCTAGATTTTTTTTAATCTGTCCTTGATATCAGATGCATATTCCTTCACTCATCCTTAAGTCCTTAAATCAGGACTTCAGTTCTTCTGAAAGTTAGGCCACAGCTACCAGCCTGACAGCATTTTCAAAGTGTTTTGGCTCTGTTTTATTGAGAATTAGATTAATACAAAGCCAAGTTATGTCTGAAGCCTAATTATAAAGCTTCCGAGCCTGCAAGATGCAGAATCATCTCAGTTCTGGGGTCCTCACTGTTGGAAATCTTGGAGTCCTGTTCCTGACAACGTATCAAAACTTTCAGTACTGTTCACAATGCATGATACTGAAAAGTCTTCACAAAGGCATATGCACTACAACTAAGCATGTCCATGTTTCCTGTCGCTGATTCAAAGAGGTTCAGACAGACCAATGTCTTTGCTAATGACTTCCTTTCCCTATTGGAGTGGATATATGCAAGCTGCCTGTCTGGCCAGGTTCTCCCTCAGACCAGTTGAAGGTCCCAGAGAGCAGTGAAGATCTAAACTACCTGCAGTACCACGCTGCTTCCCTTGTTGGCCGTTTGCACTCACCATCAGTAACTCTTTCCTCTGCATACACCGACCTACAGGACCAGATTTACAGGTTCTGCTCTATTACAAGTTGATGCTGTCCTCTCATCCTCTCAATCCATTCCTTTACATAGTCTAATTGTCTAGTTCTTCCTTTCTGTGCTTCCTGAGTTCTGTGAGCCAAATGAGTGCTCATTGTGCTTTGGGCCGATGAAGGGGGGGTGCAGGGGGTGCAGGGGGAAATGCATATTTAGGAAAAGTGCCTAGCAACTGATTTCCTTATTGCAAGTAGACAGGCTATTTGCATAAGAAAACCTTCCAGCTGGAAGCCTGCAAAGACTCTGCTGGGAGCTGATTCTGTGATCAGCCCTCAAAGGAGAACTCCTGTTTAGTCCTGCTCCCTCTGGGTGGCCTTTCTCTGCTGTCCCCATCATCAATACAGGCAGTAGCACAGTCACACAAGGTGCACCAGTGCTCTGCAGCAGCCAGGAGCTGCCATTCCAGTTTCTGACTGTGCTCACAGTGCTCCCAGAAATCTTTCTCATTCTGTTCCCACATTATCTTTCCTCTCGCTGTGTGCATCACACATCAAAAAGTCAACAGCTTCAGTTGCTAACCTTTGGAGTTCTGTCATTTGCTTTGCAAATTTCTTGCCAAAAGTGACAATCTGCAGCACCACAGTGCAGTATCTGACTCCCCAGATATTTACAGATGGTTCCTCCTTGTAATTACTAAATGACATTAATGGTCTGTATAAAGACCTGGCCCAGGAAGAAAAACTACAGCAATCACTTCATCATTTCTTGTGCCATTCTATGCACATGTCTCAACAAAATTATGCCTGTCAACTTTTCGCTTTCTAAAGCCCCAGATAAAACATCAGCTGTATTAAAGTCAATGGAAAAAGCCTCCATCAATACTCCAGCTACCATCCAGCAAACTGTGAACAGGATCGGGGACATAGCCGTCTTAAGTGGCAAACATCTAAACGGTGGTGGTCAAATCATTTCAGCACCTGCAAAAACAGCTTTGTAAGGCTGTGCTGGTACTTAAGGAAATGAGCTCTTTTTGATCCGAGCACTGCAAAGCTCTCCACATGGCAGTTCATAAAGCTAATTCCAATGTGTGAATCATTGCTTTCCTGCAATTTATATCCATATGTGTGGTTATTTTTGAGAATGATTCAGTTTTGTATATATAATTTTTAAAGGACTTTTTAAGTTAATGAACATCTGTGCTAAGAGCCCCTCAACAGAAAAACTTGTGTCAGCCACAGGTGATGCTGGCTGTGTAAACTTCCTGCTATTCCATAGGCATGTATATGGATCCTAAGGCTCCTACCGACTGCATACAGCAAGAGTAATGCTGCTGAAAACCACACTGCTTAACTGCTTTAAAAATGGAGTGGGAAACCCAAAATTTCCACCAATTTGAAAACTGGTTTATAACCAAAATGGGATCAAACAGTAAATTCTCAAGGCTTTTAACAGAAGCAAATGGAGGGAATGCTTCAATTTGGAAATTTCCAAACACTTTGATTAAGTTTGTGATTGACACACATTCAGAGCTTTTATCTACAGTGCAGTTCGAAAGGATTTCTGCATTTCCTGGCATATGTTTCTAGATGCTGCTTCCTGGCTAAATTTATTTTCTCAAGATGAACCTATTTCTTGACATCCTGCATGAGAACCTCTCTAGTATAAATCTAAGTGGGAGTGGATTTACAAAAGAATAATTAGACTTCTAAATTCAATAGATAATCAAGTAACTGGTGACAGAAGCAAGGCCACTCAGCTCTATTTTCTTATTTAATCAGCTCCATTTTTTAACCTAGTCATTGTGTTTTTCTGTTTCTGTCCTCTCTACAGGCTTTGGTCTTACAGGTTGAAGGCAAATGTGCTCCACAAGCCATGGAGCTGTCCTCTCACTTGCACATTTAATGTGAGAGGGTGCTTATATACGGTAAATCAAACTATGTCACAATCTCTCAGTTAAAAATATAATTTTCTGTATTATCGTCTGGTCATTAACACTGCAAAACAGAGTTTAGTAAGAACTCACTGTTAAATGCAGCATACTAGTCATGCTGGACATCTGATGCTTCTTCTCCTAGTACTAACAAGGAAAAGTTTCTTGGACTCCGCTCTTGGGATTTTTGTCAGTGAAAACAGATGGAAACAGAACTATAAGTAAGACTAATGACCCTAGTGTGAAGATGATGAGAAAATTTTACTTGGGAAGTGACTACATCTGTAGCCATGATAAAAAAAGATGAAATCACAGAATGACAATGGAACTGCAGTTGCTTGAGACAAAGATGAATTTGGACTCTCTCTGTAGAACTGAGAAGGCTGGAAAAACGCAATTCCAGACAAAACATCTCGAGTCAGGAATGTGTAAGTAAGAGCTGGGCAAAGAACGTGCTTCCTACACACAAAAGAATATACTCTGGCATGGGCAAGTAGTGACACACATCAAGCCATGCTTCTCATCCTTTAGCATCAGGATAATGTCATGTCTTGGTGCATACAAGCTGACATTGTGGTGACCTTAGGAAGCTCCTAAAGCCCTCTAAAATTGTTAGGCCTAATTCTTCTTGCAATTATATTACTTTAAGTTCAGATTTCCTGCACTGACTTAAAGGCAGCTAGTATGATTTTACATCTCTCTAGCTGCCCCATTGTTTTCTCTATTGTTTCCAGTTGCGTGAAATCATCTGTGCACGTCCTCCAGGGCTGCTGGAACCCTCTGTCCTCCCCAGCACTGCACATGATGCAATGAGCCTCTGACGGAGGAGGAGAGCTGAGAAGTCCATGTAGGGAAGCAGATAATTTCCTTTTGAGCAAGGGATGCAAAAATAGCAGCTAATAAAAATCCTTCAAACTGTGCCTTCAAACTGTGACAATTCAATACACACACCTACGAGGATGCCTTGACAAGCTGCTTGACTTCTCAGTAACTCTTTTTTGTTTTCTTTAGTGCAACCTCCTCCAAACTCCCACACATAGGTATTCATCTCTGTAGTGACAGCTGAGACCTGCAGGTGTTTGCTGCTATTGCCCTTTCAGAACAGACAGACACTTGTTCCTCACTGTAAACATTTGTGTAGTGGTGCTTGCCTGGCTAGTTACATTCCAAATAATGATAAACTAGCCTTTTCTTTTTTTAGCCCCTTGCTGTCATGCATTAATTCTCTTAGCAAGTAGGCATTTGATACTGGAAATAGCTTAAGCAAGATCACTCTCTGGTGATTATTTTACTAGCACTATCTTTTAGCAAATGTTTCACACAGAGAATCACCAGAAAAGTATATTATGCAGTTGCCAGAAATACAGCACTCTTACAGTATTAGGCTCACAAACGAAGGAAGGACTGTGCCTAGCAGGCAAGGTGCTCTTTGCCATTTCACTGCTCTCGTACTAATGTTATTTCAGTGTCTTCAAACAGCTACTCTGGCTTTGCTAAGCAACAACAAAGATCAGAACCAGGACAGTTTGCTGAGGACTCTAATACTCCCAAGTGTCAAAACGGTTTCTCAAAAGGCCTTTTGACCTTTTTATGTAGAGAGAAGGACTGAAAACTGGGTATTTCTAAAACTGGCCTGGAACAACAAATTGTGTAATCCTTCAGTTTTTCTGGAAGTCTTCCTGGGAGTCTAAGAACCGTAATAACTTCTCATGTTTTAACTGAAAGTGCATGGGAACTTTATGTTTTAAAAAGACATCCTTTCCAAAAATACTCACTTAGCGTTAACATTAAATAAAAGGAATCAAGACACAAAACATTAAGAAACAAAGCCACAAAAATCTAGGAAACTTCCTTATAAATCTTTCTCACTCTATTTACTTCTTGGTACGATAATTCTGTTTCTTTAGTTCTTTACTCACCACCATGTTAGACAAGACCCGAATTTTAATTTTTTTTAAAAAAGCAGCTCCCAAAGTAGCTAAAAATAGAAGAGAGACAACAGTCTTTCTCAACTGCTGGAGGTACAAAATGTGCCTGTATGACCTGCAAAGTCATTCAGTGAGGGATTGAAACCAAAAACTTAAAAAAAGGGAGATGTTCTTCATTTGGAAAGAGTGGAAGATGAGACTGGCCCGGGGCACTGTTCAACAATACAGAGACTGCGTGCCAATGACACAGGCTATGTGGGTCTGGGATGTATCGTGCAGCACGTTTTCATTAGAGGCTGGGAAATACCTCTGATCCAAGAACAGGCGAAATCTTATTTGGAAAATACTGCTCACAGTCCTAGTGATATCTGCATCAGAAAGAGACACAGAAATTGCTATTTTACACAGTGAGAATCATGGGAGAGAGCTACTGTGAGGAGACGAAAAATGAAGACCCTTTTCTCCCAACTGTGTGCTTTTTTTCAACCCTTCAAAACAGTCTGGGAGCAGTACTTTTCTTAAACAGACTTGAGATACAAAGGCTAGAAAGGGAGGAGAATACTGTGAACAAGTAGGTCTACACTAGTCATGAATTAATTCAGGTTGCTGCTGAAAAAGAAAATTTGCACACACTTAAGACAGCAAGTGGTCGAGCAGCCTTTTGGGGAAAGCAAGATCACTTTGATGGAAGGGGCTGTGTGACTGGACAGAAATGATCCAGGAGTTAGAAATGCAGGTTTCAGTGACACAGACTGCTGCTGTCCAATTTTGTGGTGTACCGAAGGCATTTGAGAAGAAAACAGTCAACATTTTGTAGGCTGCCCCATATTAATTTATGTAGCTGAAGTCTTCAGTATTTGTGTTGGTCACCTTGCATTTTTGTTTTCCTTCTTGCTGTATAAACTGGCTTTGGGTCAGCGCAAATTTCCATCCTGCTCTGAGGCACTGAGAACAGGTGACAGGGCTAGATGTGTTCTGAGGGGCATCATCAAACCTGAGTGATGCCACAGGCATGTGCACTCATAGTGCTATACAGTTTGCCAGCTCAGAAGGTAATTCTCACTGAGACAGACTAATGTGGGTTGCTGTCACCTGCTGTTGTGTGCCGGGTGTGACTGACTTCCTAAGAACTCTCAGGAATTTTTGACAAACACGATTTATTTTTAGAGGCTTAGGGCACTATTGATCCCTTTGACATCTCCTCCTCTTTTTCTCTGGCAGACTGGGATTTTTATGGGGTTTGGTGCCTCACATAGAAGGCGATAAAGTGTTAATGAGTGTTGGGATTTTCCATGAGGCTTGAGGAGGTCTGTGTTTCTTGTAGCTCCTCCTCCCCTTAACCCCTTCTGCATGGCTTCCTGCAAGAGTGGAAAGCTTGGGCTTCGTCCAACACTATGTGCTGTGCTCTCTTTAAATAGCAAATCATGGTACAAAATATGCAGAACATTTTAAAGAGAAATCGTGTCTTTGGACTTCACACTGAGACACATCTTCTTGGGTTCTTCTGCCCCATCTGTGGCACACATGGAGGAAACTAGTTTGTGACTTATGAACCTTTCTGTGTCTATGGGGACGGCTGGGCCTAAAAGAAGATGGAAACCTCACTAATAGCCTCAGTCTTTCAAAAGGTCTTTGCACAGTTTGTACAAGTGGAGGAGAGGACTCCTTATTTTCTTTGCTGTTGCTTGCGCTGCTGCATAAAGGCAAGTAAGTTATACAATAGCTAAGTAGGGATTACACAACTGAACTCCATAGATCTAAATCAGAAACAGAGTCTCTATCCTGCACTGGACAAACATAAAAATGTGGAAGGGTGAAATTCTGGTCCTAATGAAGTTAATGGCATGGCTCTTGCTTACTCCAGTGAGATCACAGTTTCTTCCAAAATCTTGGCTCAAGTCTGTATTTGGCTGACCAGGCTGGATGTTTAAAACATATTCCTGTAAAGTTTTTCCAAGTACTGGGATAAGATGACCTTTTTTTTTTTTTTTTTGGTAAGCTTTTTGCTTATGATAAACACTGAAAAGTATTTTAAGATGAAGTACTGAGCAAGCACTTGCAAACCTGAACTGGAAGCCTAAAAAAGGCCTGATACACTATCTCATAGTGAAAGAACAAATATTAGCAAAGTAGTTGTTCCCATGCTTCAGTGTCAATACTTTAAGCCACTGAAAGCTGATGCTGAGTCATACTACTTGGGTATCAGAGGAAAAGATGGAAAACCCTGACCTGTGGAGGATGAGAGTCCAAGCAACAAAAAGCAGACAGCAACAAAACAAATAAAAGCCCCTTATGAACCTGAGACCTAAGCTCTGCAAGCAAACAACTTTGTGAAATGATCCACTGTACTACAAGGACTGCAGTGCAGTGGAGTGTCGCTAAGCTGTTTGGCACACAGACCAAACTAATTACTTGACAGTTGTTTTAGTTTGGCCTGGGGTGGACAGCAGTGCTGGGGAAGAAAAGCATTTTCTTCACATCTCTGGGCTCATCTGGTCTGACTATTGAAAACTATTGCTATTACACTGAACGCTAACATGTACACCATGGCTCCCTCCATTACAAGATTCCTGTCTGATGAAAAAGAAGGGGAAAAAAATGGAGGAGAAAAAGGAAAGCTTGTGCAATCAGGGCCCCACATCACATGTATTCCCAGTCCAAGGGCTATTTCTCTTCCTCTCTTCCCTGAAGTGTCTCTTAATGATGGAGCTGATTCAACAGCAGAATGTCATTAACAATCTAAAAGTGAACAATGACTGGCAATATTATCTCAGAAATAAGCTATAAATTATCATCTTGGGCAAACCTAACATCCTCACCAGGTGGTAGGATCCCAAAAAATGATTCCAATGTATTAATAAACAAATATCCTGAACTATTTCTTGCAGGGTTTTTTCAAGCTGTGTAAAGCCTTTCAACAAGCATCAGATAAAGCTGTAAAGCTTGGGAAAGAATTGCTTCTCTGTATGTAAGCCTAGGCAGTTAAAAAGAATTAGCCTGCTATAAACAAGTAGGCATGGTAGGTCAGTTAGTCCCATCCCAATGACATCACTGACAGTTTCACCATTCAGGCCTACCATGGATATAATTCTCCAGGCAACCTGGAAAGTCATCATAGCCTTCACTGTTTCATGACCAGCTTCTGACCAGCCCACATATGGTCTGAGCAGGGCAGGCTGTAACATCACAGGCTTAACTGTAACTTCCAGTTTTTATCACTGTGAAATATGATGGCACATCAGGCTCTGGCTCTGCCCCTCCTCTACACCAGCTAGAAGCCAACTGGAATGCGAGGAGCCAGATAAATGGACCTTGTTTTTCTCACTGTGTAGAACAGGCAACTACCCAACTTTAACTTTTGTAGCCATCTATCATAATGCAAGCTTACACCATCAAATTGGATGGAGCCATGCTACTTTACATCTTCATTCACCCCTGCTGACATTTGTCTACCTCCTTCTCCCTTTAGTCACATTCATATCTTTTACTAAAATCTGTTCCTTTGCTGCCTTACTTATTTCCTCTCTTATGCCCATGACTGCATTCTCTTCATGCTACTTCTTCTTTATTTGCCTTTGTTACACCTTGGGCCTACAGATTCTCCCTTGGCCTAAAGAAGAAGAGTAATTAAGAGGGAGAGAAGGAGCAAAGAAGAGAGTGATTCAGCATAAAAGGCAGTGAGAAATGCAGTGTTCCCCTTGAACAAGGTCCTTTGAGAGATACCCATGGTCTATCTGGATTACCCAGGTCACGGGTCTTGTTCTAAATTTGTGCTTCATTGGGGAGAAGCTTTGTTTGAGAATTCGTGCGTAAGACTCAAGGATTAAACCCAGAGGTGCAGCAGCAGGTAAGACAATGCCTGAGTCAGTACACTATCACATACCTGTGCCAGGCCTCAGTTGCTGCCAGGAACCCTGTATGATTATTTAGCTTTCATCACTTTTAGCAGGTAGTTTACCTGCAGCAGGGAGTTGCTATTTTTTCCAAATATAAGCAGAGCATTTACTGTTAAAAAATGCTGCCTCTCCCTGCCAAGGCCTTTGCAAACACTTGCTGTTAAGCATGAACATTCACTCTTAAGTGTAATGACGAATATGGTAAACATATCCAGCCACACTGAAGTACTGAGAAGCGATAGGCCTCCAGTCCCAAGTATGGCTCATACTTCAAATGCAAAATCAAGAAACTCTGACCTTTGGTGCCCACTGGTGCCCTCATAAACACATGCAGAGGCAATTATTACCATTCTGTATCCTTTTCCAAGAGATTGAAGTGCCAAATTTCCAAAACAAAAAAATATAAGAGGATCTGGGTCATATGTTTACTAAGTACTAGATTTGCCTTTTGAAAGAAAAGACCAAGAACAGAGTAGACTGTTACTTCTCATCTGTCAAGTGAAACAACATTCCAGAATAATTCCTGTTTGTAGCTTTCTCTGCCCTGTCCAGCCTCAGCCAGACACATAAACAACGTACTGATGCTCCCACAAGCTGACAGACTCCTTTATGGACACAGAAGACCAAGCTGGGTGGCTAAAGAAGAAATCTTCGTTTTATCTTTAAGGAACTCACTGGCAACAAGTCATATGAGAGGCAGATACAGAAAATGTGATTAAAGAAAATGAGTGGCTTATCTTAAAGTATGAAGTGTAGGGTTTATAAACTAACAGCTTGATCATGGATTGCCTTCCCCAAGCCACAAACACCTGATAGCTTCAGTTCCAACCATGAAACTACAAACATGGTAGCAAACAGCAAATGCCATCAACTGCATGACTTGTAACACAGTACAAAGACAACATCGACAACAGTAATTCATGGGCATAGCCCTGTTCGTCCTAGTGATCCTAGAAGCCCTTCGCAAACTTCAGGGATCATTTTATAACAATCAAGCTCAGGGAAAACAGTCTAGGCCAGGAATAACAAGCATTATGAACTACTCTTACCCACCACAAATCAACTCTTAATATATATACAGTAGGGCTAAAGATCTGGCTTAAGGCGGGAAAAGCTTCCTGTTGGTCTTTCAGGTGTGGAGCATGTAACAATTTCTCACCTAGCCTCTTCTGTGTAAAATAACTGGTCCAGGGTGGCCATCCAGTACTTAGACTTCCTGTAGGAAACTGAAACATTATGCAATACCTTGAAGTTTCAACTTCCTTTTGTTTCACTGATATATAAGGACATATTTTAATAACTTCAAGTGTTGGGCTAAATTTGATTGCCCACTGTTACTTTTTATCACTCTGTCTTATTCACTAAAGGCAGGCTTATAAACACTTTTCTGTGATTTATTATAACAACATAAAGCCAAGATATATAAACAATAGGGCATGCCAATCTTACTCTGATCAACTCTTCAAATTTCCCAAAACTTTTACACTCAAAACCAGGTTCTTATATGCCAGCTTCTGAATTACCTGACAGGCAGACGGTTGAGTGTAAAAGCAGAACAGCCACATGAATGTGAGTAGGTGACTCACTAAGACCTAGGTTATTGCCAATTACAGTAGTTCACTCACCCTATAGTAGTCAGTGCTGTACACATCTCGAGACATCCCAAAATCCCCGATCTTCACCAGTAGGTTCTCACCAACCAGACAATTCCGAGTAGCAAGATCTCGATGCACAAAGTGCTGTGATGCCAGGTAAACCATGCCAGCTGCAATCTGCTGGGCGATGTGAAGCATCTGGGATTGGGTCAAATCAGCAGGACGGTTGCCTTCTGCCATCAAGACTGCATCTGGTCCATGTGCCCTGCACCAAAATCCAAGATGATTAAGTGACTGTAAGCTGGAGAAATGAGAGGCATTAGAGAGCCTAAAACCACACAACTGACTCTCAAATACAATAACAAAAAGGGCTACAAATTAATTGATGAAACAGAGGGAAAATTTGTATCTTGTATCTTCCTTCAATTGTATGAGAGACAGGTAGTGTGAACAGCATTACACAACAGGTGATATATTATTCACAGAAATAAGGCACACATGTTCATAATTACATCCTTCTGTCTGATACCACAACTTTTCTCCTGTTCTGCCCCATCTTCCCCTGTTCCACCTCATATTCCCCTGTTCTACCTCACAATCATGTCAAGAGAAAGGCTGGCAAATGTAGCTGTTTGGTAACTGAGCAAAACCTTATCACTCTGTAACAGTGAAAGGCAAGGAAGTGGCATGCTTAGCATCACTTCAATGACTGGAGTTCCTTGATTTCGGGGTGGGGGGTGGGGTGGCGTGTGTGGGGGGAAGGGCCATCAACTCTTCCATCTTTTCTTAAAGAAGAAAGAGCTAACATCCTTCTGACATGTCACCTAAGAAACCAAGGCAGCAGTGTTAGAATCACACTTCTAGTTTCCTATCCAAATGCACAGCCAAAAACCATTTTTGCTAATTTCATCACCAAAGGTAAGTCCTGCCTGAGACAGGAATTCTTAACAATAGGAAGATGTCACAAAACACACACTGTTTGGAATAACTAAACAGCTTCAGACATATGAGCTACTGAGGAACTTGCAAGTCCCTAAGGTGTAATAATCAACCGATTAATGAGAAACTCATATAAACTCTAGCAGAAGCAGAGCCATTCTGCATTTGGAAAGCTCAGCAAAGGACCAGAACACAAGTGCTTTATCCATCTTTACCATGTTAGCTTTGGTATACATGTATAACATTCTAGTATCTTGAAGATACAGATACATACATTCCTACTCATGTTTTAACAGGAAGCTCTACTAGCTAATCTGTACCAAACAGGTGAGGTCATCTGGCAAGCTCTCCTCATTAGACACACCTTCTAATAGTCTGAATATATCTTTCCATGCATTCCTCTGTTTTCAGAAGCCTGTTTTATTCCATTCCTGCAGAATAGTCTTTCTAAGAGACCACCTCCCATCTTCCATTCTCTCTCTTTTTTTTTAAATATTCTAGAACCGATTTTTATTTTTTCTCAAAAGTCCTTCAGAGTTTCAGTTTCACCTTTCTAATCAATAGAAGTGAGGCTTTAATTTGTCCCTAGGGAGAAGGTGCAGGAGTTTGAAAAAGAGTTGCAAATTAATCCAAATAGATGAGATCAAACCTGACGTTATCTATTAGGAATATGACATTAAAATTACCCCAAGGGAAGAACTTCATGAGCTAAGTGACAGATGTGAGAAAGAAATGAAGCTTTCTGCCACAGGGTACATACAGGCAGATACTAAACTGGTCTGGGTTGTGAAGAAATAAACAGAAGGATGTGAAATCTCCAACCAAGGTTCCTAGGGAGATTCCTATTGAAGTCCTCCCTCTACTTTTTCATTGTGCGGACTTTTAAATGACTGCCCTCAGACACAAAGCTCCGAGCTGCTAAATTAGAGAACTCTTCATTTGCTAGCTTCCTTGGGGTCACTGTCTGTCTCTAATGAAATTTTTTATTATTCTTAACATTCCTTCCAACTTGCTTGTCCTCTTGGTGCTGCCTGTAAATGAGGTGGTCCTCAGAGTACTGCAACAGCCAGGAATGTTGGCAGAGATTTCTGTGGATCCACATGGCAGGCACGACTTTTAGGCTTTAGTCCTAGATCAGGAATAGTTTCTAGCTACGTGCAGAAGAGCAAGGCTCATTTTCGGTGAAATTTCGGGCTCATTTTTCACCGGCAGCCTTTGGTGGCGCTGCAGGGTAAAAAATAGAGTCTCTTACAGCCCACGTACAGCTAACCTCTGATCTGCAGTCCCAGCTGCAGCAAATGCGAGAGGAATGACAAATTGGAGCTCAGATTTAACAGCTTGTCCCAGCATAATCATTTTATGTTCTAAAGACAAGGGTTGACTAATAATTAAAAAACCAGAGCAGACCTCAAGTAGAAAATACACTGTCTGCTAAACTACCTTTCCATACAACAATCAGAGTTAATGAGGTAAGAAAAGACCAAACAAAAAGAATCAAACAATAAGTATTTCTTATGAAATATGAAATGATTTTGTATCAGCTGCTAATCTGGCCTCTTCTAATGGAAATTCAGCATTCTGGAAAAGTACAGGGATGGCATCCTAGGAAATTGCCGTTCCCCTCCTGATCTAGAGTGGAGTTCCAAGCAGGCAAATGTAAATCTCCTGAGATGGCTCAGACAATATACTTTAATCCTCTGTCAGAGAGACAATCAGCCTAGAGAAAGTAGTGTTTGCATCCCCAGTTCAAGCCCCTGTCTCCCTGCCAAACCTAGCAGGCCTGACAACAAGGGACGATACTAGTTGATGTCACTTGCATTTATGCTGTGGCTATTTGTTGAGCAGAGATCAGAAAGACAGCAAATTCATTTCACATAGACTATAAAAAATGCACAAGCAGCAACACAAGCAGTCACTATCCATTGCAGCCAGACAGAAAATTTGAAAACACTTAAAGGGACATTAGTTCTGACTGTTGTACAGCTTTGTTACCAATACCTTTCCAAAACAGTGGTACCTCTAGTCATCTTCATCAGGAGAGATCTCAGTACATTGAAGTACATTTGTGATATCCTTTGATGAAGATGACATAGAAGACCTTGAAAAAGAGTCTCTTATGTAAATGAGTTTTTTACAAAGAAGCAAAAGCTGTCTCTTAATTGCTTATTTTTATGTCAACGAGTGCAGGCTAGTGGAAATGGCACATACAGAAAGCTGCTGTTCATAACTTCCTCGTTCATGAGTTACCTATTACTGTGACCCTTAGGTATCATCTATTTATTTATGACTGCATTACTGTCAAATTTAAATTTCTGAGGCACACTCTTGAACAGATTTATTTCATAAAGCCCTAATCCAGACCCCAAGATGTGGCATTTTCCATTGCACTGAAGTTTCCATGGCTCATAGCTTTCTTGCTTCAGATTAATGGCAGTCTTTCCAAAACACTGAGAGGAGGGAAGAGAAAAGGGGTTAGATTTTGAAAGCTCTTAGACGCTTACAGACAGTGATAGGTGTTGAGTGGGATCTTCCCAAGTGCTACCAGAAAGCCTGCAAGAAAATGACTCCTACTGCAAGATTTATAACCAAACACTTCAGAATACACCAAAATGTATTGGAAACAATATTTCTTTGGTTTTCATTCCTTTGGTGCAAAAAGTGCATAAGGCTTGAGTTAATGGTTCTTCCAAGCAGGCAAAGAAACAATGAGCCCCACATCCCAGTAGAGAAGATGGGACTTGCACAGATTTGCAGTACCAGGTGTTAGCATTTTCCAGAGGTAGTACGTTAAGCACCAGTAATATCTACCTTGTCTACCTATTTCTGGCTCAGAAGCACAACATGTGTCATGGATTTACCTGAGGAATTTGTTAAGATCTCCATGCTTCATATACTCAAAGACCATGATGAGTGGATCACCCTCAACACAGACGCCATAGAACTTGACGATGTGCTCATGTTGCAGATTGGTCAGCAGCTCTGCCTCACGGTGGAAGTCTTTGCGAGCATTGTCGCTGGCATCCTTCAGTGTCTAGTGGAGAAAACAAAGACTTAATGAAGGGAATATGTTCACAGGAAGTAGTGAACACGTGGGGTGGCACTGTAAGGGTAAGACAAGGACACTCTACTGCATAAAGGATGAAGGAAGAATTTTCTTAATAACTGTTTTAGAAATGCAGATGTGAAGTTTAAGAGCAATCAAATAACAGCAGTACAATTTTCATTCTCCTGCCACATTCTCCTTCTCCACCCCAAACAACAATCCTTCTTGTAAGAGGATGCAGGAATACTCATGATCTTAATGTGTCCAGTGTTTTCCAAAAAAAAACAAGTCAACTGATCTTAGCCAAAAAATATACTAGTACACAACTGGTTCATATCCTTTCACATTTAACAAGCAAACTCTAGTATCTCTTTAACCTTTCTTGTAAGTTCTTTAAACTCTTGTTGCTGACTGGGAATGTACATGTATTCTTTATGTGTTACAATGGTGCTGTGGCTGATGTTGGCCCCTAAGGTGTGCTGTGCATTAGGTAGATTTGTACAAGTGTATGTCTATGGACTAGAACTTAATAACTTAAGACTTCATAGCCAGAAAGAACTTTGAAATTCAGTGTATTTACTCACATGCCTAAGATTAAGCATATATATAAGTTGAGGATCGGTCCTAAATTGACAGAGAGGAGGTAAATGAAGATCAGAATTGTGAGATGTCAATTTTTCTCACCCTCTTTTATTTGTACAGCTATAAACTCTTGCTTATTTTCATTTTGAAGGAGATATCTCAATACTGGATAAACGGGAGATTTAAATGTTGTATAATGAAATAATGCTAATTTTACTGTCACACATAGGCAGTTTCAGATCTCTTCTTAAGAGCTGCACTTCTGGAGCAAGGAAATACTTTCATGCATGAGCAAAAGCGAATTCTGACACCAATTAAATGAAGAATAATTATAATTGGGAATAAATCGCTACTAGGCTCTACCTTCAAAAGGTACAGTGATTGCACTATACTCTGTACCTCTGGATTTTAACTACATCTAGACTTAATACAAAAGAAGATGAGAGAAAAAAGTAGCGCAATCATTCTGCTGCAGTATAGTCAAGGTTTGTGTGAAGAAGGGATTAATGATCACTGTTGTAAAAAACACTTGCTTTATTTGTGAAACTGCAACCACAGGTCTTGAAAAATGAACAGCTACAATAATAAGGATCAGATGGGTGGTCAAGGACCAGGGCAAACTGGGTAGCCATCTACCAAGTTCAGGGGCTTTTCCATGTGGATTTCAGGCGCTATGTATCCTAGAGGCAATAGAAACTACTTATGCCACAGACGTTCATTCCCTGAGAGACCCATTTATGAAACTTCTGTGCCTTCAAGCCCAGAACCCTTCTTCCACAGGTTTCACCCATAACGATGCAACAAGGATACTGCGTCACTAAAACATCACATGTCATGACATATTAGTATTCACAGGTCTATGATCTAAGGTGGCTATCAAACAGGCTCCCCACTATGTTCCCCACACAATCCCATCTGAACCGAGTGAGGACTGATATTGAAACGTCTTCCAATGCTTTGTGACTCTGGGATGATGCTTTAATGAAATTCCTGGGAACAATTCTATTGTCACTTGAGTTTCCTCTGGTGGCTTTTTGTATAAAGCAACTGGGCTATAATTCTTCTCAACAACTGAATTAGAAAAACTATTCATATAATAAACATTTTTAAATAATAACAACCTGGAAAAAAAATTGACAGATGCATAGCCTGATACTTTTTCCAGCAGGCTCTTACCCTGGAAAGAGCTGACAGCTCTGCCCTGTAAGGATGGAACATCGTATACTTCAGAAGATGCTTTTTATCTCACAAAAACAGCAAAATTATCACATGACAGAGCAGTTGCCATGGCAATTACACATTTTCTGTCAAACAGCAAAATGCAGAAAGGTCTATAACCCAAGTAAAACTCAGGCAGGGTTTCTAGTAGGAAGGGGCAACTTGATTTTCTGTCACCCACCATTGCAACCCCCCTTTCATTACTTCAGGCAGCGCACAGAACAGAAACAGTGCATGGGAGATAGATGACAGGCAGACAAGGACAAGACTGGAAAGTGAAAAAATTCATACATACATACAATTTACATAGAAATTACATTGACTAAGACATTTAGCTTGTTTTCAGTACAAGAGAAAAAAAAAAAAGAAAATAAAATTGTAAGAGCATAAAGAAAGAAGACATATTCATAATTATTATCATTACTGACAAGTACACCAAAGCTCTGCATATAAAGCATTCCCATCTGCTGACAGGAGTTTGTCACCAGTAGGAACTGAGAAACAACCACATGTACTTTCCAACCACCCAGGCCAGCAGCAAAAAAGGAGGGACATGCTCCCATGGGCAACAGAGACCTCCTGTCTGTTACACGAGCTTCACATCGGCCAAACTCATCCTTCTAACAGCTGGACTGTCCCCCATGCTTATTCTCATTTACAGGTCCTTGTCCAGGTATTCACGTACCATCTGGTCTCTGCAGATCTGTGCTTTGTAGCAAATATTAACTGACAGTTCCTTAGTCCACCTCAGCACTGCATTTACAGTGCATTTACAAGTAGATCAGAGCAAGAGCAGGGGGATGTAGCTCACACCAACACCAGTATGACATGGTAAAGAAACACTCACAACATCTGTCCTGTATGTTGCTACTGCTCCCCATAACCATACAAGAGCTCAGTAGTGTGTTTTGACTGGGGTGGTTTTGACCTTTCTCTGAACTGAAGACACAGGAGTTGGTGAATCTGCCTCCAAGCCTCCCAAGGGAGCCAGAGGCAGCTGCTAACCTGTGCCCTGACAGTCATCCTCACGTCCAACTCCAGCCAGGTTCAACTAGTGCAAGGCTACGCCTGGGGATCCAACTATAAGGAGATAGTACTGATCCAGGCCTGAACAACCACTGTGACATGGCAAAGTGGCCCCCATGTAAACAGTAACTTTTCTTTCTTCTACCCTCTGTTCTCTTGAAGCACCTGCAGCCTGGGGAGAAGGCTAGCACAACCTGCCTGCAACCCATGGACAGTATTTCTCTCAGTGCTCCCTCCAAGAAGTCTCATGGTCAAAACATTTAAACAGATTGTCTTCTCCTTTGGGGTGCAAATGCTCAAGCACTTTGGGTTGTTTATGCTAAGCCTGATTTTCTATCTTCCCAGATTTTTCTAGGCCTCTTAGCTGCTAAACTTTGCTGCAGCAATATCTGCATTCCAGATACTCTCCATCTGAAAAGGAGAAGGATGTTGTTTATTCAGAGTGATGCTCAGGGCCAGCACAAACCACACAGCTTCCCAGTAACCAACAGGCCTCAGCAAAACAGTGGGGACCAGTAGCCATTCACATCCACCCTGCGCAGGTGAGGCCATGCCTGCCAAAATACCCTGGGCACCACCTTACCCCTCACCATGTACATACTCCTACTGTCCTCACCCAATCTCTTTCACAGAGACAGACATGTTGGAGTTTTACTCACATCGGTGAAGCTCCCTAAAGACCTCACCATGTGCTGGGAGGAGGTGCCCCTCCTCTGCTGGCACCAGATCTGCTCTTCTAAGACCAAAAAATATGAAAAATGACATGTTTTCACTGCCAAACCCTGTGCCCAGCACTGGGGTCCAGACACAGACTTCTGGCTAGATCTCTGAACATCAGTAAGGTCCCACCCCTTTGCCTCCACTGTGAATGGAGGATACCTGTGGTGTACCATGGTATCATGGTGAAACAAAGAAGCAACGGGCAATTAATTCCTCAGTTATATGGGGATCAATTCAATGGCACAGGTCACCAAAAAAATAACTCTTTGACAGCAGCCAGTCTCACCTTCAACAGCCAAAGTGAGAAACACAAAATGGGCATAAATTGTCCCTGAGAGTAATTCTTCCCACAGCTGCCTGCAAGGTCCTCGTCAAGGACATTAACAAAGAGTGGATTTGGTATATACATATATAAAAAAAAGTATGACAACTGGTACAGAAAACTGATAATTTTGTCATCTAAATCGATGGAGACATCTCTCCTTTTAAAGGCTGAATGCTCTTCTTTGTGAATTACACCGAGAAAGAGCAGCAGAGAATGAGTATGGTGCAGCATTTAACAGAAGTGCTAGGCTCCATTTGGTCAGGACTTTCAAAGGGAGCAAGTGAATGGAAAGACTTTTATTTTGCTATCAAGTAGTTCCCTGAAGTGATAGAGGAAAGGCAATTTCCACTCTAGCTTCACGAAAACACAATAGAAAATTCATTCAGATCTAGTTTTGTCATCTCATATCTCTTGCTTTCTCCTGTCTATGATATATCCTTTCAGGGCTTAATTTTTTTCTCACTAGTCAATGTGACTGAACATCTCTCAGGTATTAAAAAGCTTGTAACCTTGTCAAACACCCAAAACCTGCTATTTTTGATGGAGCAAGAAAGTACTCTGCAAGTCTACCTTCCTTTCATGTTCCCTCACTGCCAGATCCAAAGCTCTATTTCTTGTTTCCAAACTCCAAAAGATAACTACTCTATTTATTTTACTGTATGGGTTGATCCAAAATGTACACATGGTTGCCTAATTATGCCTGGTCAGGTGAAATTACTTTCTGATCCTTAAGCACAGCTCAGATCCTAACTATGTATTCCCTCTGCATTTAATAAGATACATCATATTCAGAACACCTCAGTCAGCTTTTGGCAGAACACTACAGATAGAGATAAAAGATTGTTGTCAGGGAGATTCTGCAAACTAATCTTCAAAGTGTAGTTTCACCAATATTGTTTTCTAGTGTACATCCATAGCCAAGGTCAACAACCAACCCCAACCTTTCCATTTTGGGGGATTAAAAGGCCTGATGAAGCAGGTTTGGTGTTCAAGCTCTGAGATCAAGCTGAAAATCTTTTTATTCCTTGGAAGGTTCCCAACATACCATGCAGTCTGTGCTCTTGCAAGAAAACCAAGCACAGCACTCTCCCATCCCCATTTTTTTTTTGGTCCCTCCCCCTACTCGCCAAAAACATGAGAACTATTTCATTATGGCTGTTTTCAGATAGTTTCCCCCTTCTCTGGACTGTATTTTAGGAGAGTTGACTGGAACTGTATGATTAAGAACCACTTCTCCAGGTCTGATATACCATGACTTCTGGATTTCTACACAGAAAGTGTTTAAAGGCACACGAGAATATTATACATGTCATATATTATAACATTCCTGGCAGCTATGTTAATGACAATTAACCTCAGATAACTTCAGTGGTTGACTAACAGTGTGGCACAATCCTGAAAAAGAAAGGCCTTCTATGACTAGTAGTTATAGATTACTTTTTTAGGCACATATGTATGTCACATGTATTTTTAGCTACCTAGACATTATTTTTCACTAATTATATTTTCCATAGATCATTTAAGATTTTGCCCTTATGTGACAGAGTCTGTTTCTCTCCTCCTTTTCATCATGAAATTCAGTTCTCATTTTTTAATCCACAGCAAGATCAAATATTGCATTATCTTAACATTCCATTAGCCCCATGAATCCTTCCATGTATATCAGGGCAGTTACACTGGGCTACACGACAGGAAAACATGATCATTTGCAAATAAAGTTACATTAGTTGCAATGAAGAATTAACAATGGAAATGTAGATTCTTTTACCTTCACTGCCACCAAGATCTTGTCCTGCTCGGGAGAGAGGTTATAGCACTCTGCCAGAAAGACTTTCCCAAAGGCTCCTTCTCCCAGTTCTCTTTTGAGAACGATATTGTGGCGCTTGATGTGCTGCACAACTGTGAAGAGAAAACAAAATGGCGATCAGAAGTGAGCTGCAAGGCCAGGATGGGATGGGGGGTCCATGGTCACAGCCACACGTAAACAGGTTGCCTGTAGAGTGGGGCACATGTCGTGGAAGGAATCAAAGTGATGTGTCATTCATTACTGATTTGTCCAAGAAGGCTAAGTTAATAGATTTATATTTGGAGAGTAGAATATTTGCTGGAGAAGAAGACGTGGAATTAAGAAATACTTGGGAAATGGCTGTTCATCATCACAGTAGGATGACTGCTACAAAGCATACACAACAGCCAGTGTAGTTTCTTTTAAAATGTTAAGACAAAAAAATCAGAAAACAAACTAAACCTTTCTCCCACCACTTCCATTTTTGTACCTTTAACAATAGTTGAACTCTCTTGTCCAAAGTCAGAGTTTTAAAGCTAACCTAATCCAAGAAAACAAAATGTGCCCCTTTCACTCTCTGGTTCTCCTACCACTTTTTCAACTGCTTTCCCTCTCTGTATTACACTGTAGTTACAGGAAGATGGAAATTTTGTTCTCACAAACATGATTTACAGTATTGCTCTGAAGTAAAAGAAATAAAAGATGGACAAAGGTTTTAGTCAGCATAGCAGATGGAGCCTTAGTTGAAATGCTGCCGAGAAACAATTGATTCACACATAGTCCTTGACCATTTTTGTTCAATTTATTTTATGCTCTCCTTTCAGCATGAGCTACCATTAAAATATTTAATATTTAAAAGACTGTACCAAATTTTGTAGGATACATTATCAATTTGCAATATTCAAGCTAAATAAAGCAGCTATAATGGCAGTTTAACTGGCCAGCTCAACAGGGTTGACAGCTTGTGCTCCTGAAATTGTACAAAACGATCCACATGTACTGATAAGTTTAACCTCAGTGCATTCAACTGCTTTTGCAAGCACTGAAATTTAACCCTGCCTGGACAAAGCCTATTTGCAACTTAAATCCTAAACACAATGAAGTAAATAGTAGTGTACAGGCATCAGGCTGGCTTCTGCAAAGGCATGAATCCCACCTTGGCTGCCTAACTGCAGGAAACAGGACACTGCCAAGAATTTAGGATATGTTCAGATGCAGACCAATCCCTGCCCCCATACTTGCAAACACACCTGTTCCAAACAGGGCAACAAACACAGAAACCACCTTGCCTCTGTTACTAAGAGATGGAAAATAGAGAGCTGCTGGTAATAGTGGTGGAAAGAAATGGCACAGCCAGTCGCCTTTGCTGTCACCAGCATTTGAAGAAAAAGTCCATGGCCTCCGAGAGAAAAATACATGCACCTCACACCCTGAGCCTATAGTAACATAACTAGTCTGAGTACACTGTATATAAACACACTTGGTATTTATGTGCGTGCATGTGAGGAGAGTCTGGTACTGGAGGGGCCTAGGAGAGTGAGAAACGTTCTCAGGCACCTCTGTCATGAGTCTGCCAGGGGGGCAGTGCACCTGACAAGCAGACCACCAGATCCAGCCGGCAGCTGCCAAGAGGCCCTGAACCAGCACACAAGCAGGCCTACCATGCCCTGGGAGCAGAGCGAGGAAAGACATCTTCTCCCCATGCCACATCAGACCTAGGCTTGCTCCTGTCACCACCCCTGGGGGCTGCAGGCAGGGTACTGCCCATTCTTCCTCTGAGGCTAGGTCTCTGCAGAAGCTACATGTCCAACTAAAAGCTGAGTATACCTGAAATGAGACTGCAGGGTACCAATTTTTTTTCACTCTTGTCAAACTCTAGCCTAGTATAAGATCTTTCAAGTTGGTGCATTTTTTTCAAGGAGATGCATTTATATGGGTATGCTTTGTATGTCCAGCTAGCTGAGCATTTCCCCTGCAGTCAGTAGGAATTCACTTCTTATTTTCATTTTCTCCTCAGCTCTGGCTTCTCAAGAAAAGTACAACATGCAGTCATCACACGACAGGCCTGAAACAAAACACATCCTTTCCCTGCAGACACAAGTTAACTGGCATCCTTCACCTCTGCTAATGCTGGTCACAAGGCAGGCGTGCAGAGAAGACTGCTGCCTGGCACATCTCCTGACTTGTGCTTTAAAACACACTTGCTAACTGCCCCTGTCTGCTTCTCTTTAGTAGAAAGAGAATTCTTCTCTTTCCCTCTGCTTGACCACATATCACCAGAAGGATGTCTCTCTTTTCTAGAGAGAGGAGTTCAGCTCCACATTACCAGTGTTACCATCTTGTAACATCTGCAATGCCCATGGGCCAGGAGTTGGACTGAGATACTACCCTACTGAGGTCTGCAGCAAAACTCAAGCACAGGCAGTTTTTCACTTGGTTCTCTCCACATTTGCCAAAGATGTGGTGATGAAAATGGCTAACTCTCTGAATTTTGTGTGAATTCAGCACACTCCCAGTGTTGGCACTAGCAGTGGGAAGTATTTTTGTAAAGTTCCTGGAGGACCTCACAATAGAGCAGAGATAAATAAAAACCATATAAAATACTACTCTGTAGTATACTTAAAGCTGCTGCTAAATGCTCTTATATAAACCAAGCATTTGAATAAACCACCTATCCTATACACCAATCTGTCAAAATCAAAACATGGCAGGCCACAGAAAAGATCTGTGCAGAATGTGTTTGCAACCTGTCATGCTTTAACCATCCCTGTTACCTTTCTTAGCTGTACCAAGTTACTAAACAAATAAAAAATGTCAGTAAATGTGACTAAATGGCCTAAGATTAAACATAAGAACAATGTAAGTAAATCATAAATGATGTGATGGAAATAGGAGCTAAGGAAAAAATCCATTCAGCACACTCAGGGCCCCAGTCATAATGACACCATTTTCAGTGGGAGGAGATTTCAGCAGTAGATAACACTGAAAAATTCAAGTCAGAATCTGCTTTCAGTTAATATCAGGATAAATCCTATTATCTCTGTTGAAGACCAGGAGATTATCCTTGATTTACATGGAAGAAACAAAGCAGAATTTGGCCAAAGAAGTGGCATAACTGAATTAACACAGGAGTGGTCTCATAACAGTTGTCTCGCAGGCAAAGGTACACAAGTACTCAAAAGCAGGCAATGCACTTGGCTCCTTTTGACTCCAAATAGTGATTGCCTTTGAGCTGCCACTTGCATATCATCCCTCGTTTAAAAGACCTTGTCTGATTACTGTAAAAAATATATTGCAGTCATTTAAAAGGTAAGTCAAGTTGAAAATATGATATGCGACCAAGCAAATTAAACAAAGGTAAATGTTGAAAAGAGGCTATCATGTCAAATGACAGCCACACAGCTGTGCCCACAGAAACAGGCGACTCCAACAGATGACTGCTGGAAATCAGGTGGAAACAGGGAGCACAACTGCAGAAAAGGGCTCTTTCCTGACCTCAAGGTCTCAGAGACATCCCACCAACAGAGTTGAACTTCTAGGTATTTCACTCATTAACAGCACGCTGCACTGGAAACGGCGTATCAAAGCCTTATCCTGCAAACACTTATCTGCAGGCATGGGATTGCACTTCCCAGGTAACCTACCTTTGAGGCAGAAGACAGAGGGTCACACCATGCCCTGGAGAGGATCTCAGCAAAACAGGCAACTCAGGAACACCTTACCACTTTAAATTCACTAAGTTGGACGTGACTGATTCCAGACATGGTCAGCAGGACACTCAGCAGTATAAACTACTAAAATCTTTCCACATGTAATTAAAAAATGAAATGCTGTGACAGTGAAAGCCTTTTCCCCTTGGTCACAAACAAAAAGGTCTGAAATTGATTGCACATGTGACCATTACACCACCTAAACTGACTTTCTACAGAGCACGAAGCATAGTATTGAGTTAAATGACTTGTCCTTGGCAAAAGGCTGTCTCCAGAAAGTGGCTATGCCAGTCTTGATTCCAAAGTCTGAACTAGTCACTTGCCCTAATATGTAATAATTTTCATTGCTAACAAAAATGCATGCCTTTTTTTCTCATCTATTAATTTTTAGCTTCTCTGGTTCGCATCTCCCACCCTTGGGTTTCAGGAGACTTTCTCTGGTAGTTTGAGCAGCCTTTTAACGTATGGTATTAAATACACATAATCTACGCTCTTCTTGCTCTTCTTGGTAAAGCAAAGTGATGAAAGGTCCTTCCAGGAAATCACTTCCTCCAGTTCACCAGTCATTTTCATGACTCTTCTCTGGAAAAAAAAATTCATCTGCCTTTTAAAATAAGTTGTTTCTGGTTGTTTTTACCAACAGGAAGCCACATTCTTTTATCACTCTCCACAAGGTTGAGATAAAAACACAAAATCAGCTCTTTATAGCTCTGCTTGTCCAGAGATCACACTAGTCCTTTTAAGGTTGGGTTTCCTAAGGAGCATTAAAATGATATAGTTGTGTGGTATGCATGAACATGTCTCATCTTGAACACCTCACTCAATTATGAAATCACAAATGCTGTAGGTTTCAGATGTGTTCTTGTACGCCTTATGAGAACAGCAGAGCAGAGGAGAGGCTGCAACACAGACTCACCGCTTGCTGGACAGTAAAAGCCACAGCAGACAGGCTCCATCACCACTGCTCCCTGAACTACCAACACTAGAAGACCCTCTTGTATTGCATGCCCACTTAAATAATTTGCTGAGTCTGCTTTCTAGAATACTATTTAAAATTTTGCTAGCGCTATACATGTGGAACAGTCCTGATGAAACTTGTGGTGCCAGTACTTTGAGTACGTGGATCTTCAAGATGCCAAGTAAGCAGGTAAGATAATATTATACACATATTTAGAATTGTGTAAAAAAAAAAGCAGATGGCTTGTGATATGAGGTACAGCAGGGAGACATTTTTCATGTTTCTTCATTTCTTCTACCATTTCTCTTGCCATGGTGAAGAATCAACCATTTCTGAGATCTTGCTAGAATATACAGGTGTAAATGATTGGCTTATTATTCAGATAGCATATCAAATTTATATAGCATTTGTCATTCACATAAAAGGAGGAGTGACATTTCAGAGAGATCCCATAGCAGCAGGATACAAAATCACTACAATCACCAGACAGCAAGTCTAGCCCAGTGGCCATGAGATTCTGCAGTAGCAGTATCTCTACAGTCTGCATGCTATTGCCAGAGTAGGTATTTTGGCACACTGATATATCTACTCTCTAACACAGCAATAAAAGGAAAAACCCACCACCTTTTTTTTTTTTTTTAAAGCTTTTAAACTGTCAGTGTTGCCTGGATGCAGAAATAGGCCAGCTCAGTTCTGAGAGTTTCTTTCTGATTATTTGATGCATTTACCCTGTATGACATTCATTACTTCCTATTACCTGTATATTTTCATGTAGTGTTACTGTCGTTTGATTTTACCATACAGCAGCAACAAATTTTCATGCAAGGCTGGTGCTTAGCTGCTATAGGCACAAACAAGCAGTGTGTTTTCATATATACAGTCTACAGCTGGGAATCAGATCACACCTCTCCTTCACAGAGAAGGAAAACAAGCCAACAGAAAGCCTGCTCCTCAGGTATTCTGCTCTAAATGAAAGATGCTGGTACAGGCTACAGAAAACCAAGTACAGAGGATTCATGGAGGAACTAGGTCAGAAAGGCACTTGAGCCTTGTCACATTACTTGTACAAGTATGGCTTCTGAATCACTTTGTATTTTGTTTTCTTTCCTTGAAAAAGAGCAGTTTAATTCAACAGTTGTAAAAATACCTGAGAGGCCATCAGTGATTTGCCATATTTTTCAAAGGCACCAGACCCCAAGTGGGCCTTGAGAAGACATAATGGCCAAGTTGAATAGGCAGTGGTCTTTCTGGAAGTACTGCTGACATTTATGAAAGGCAAACCTGTGAGTACTCACAGGATTGGTCTAATTATCAAGGACTTCCTATCTGCGACAAATCTGTGATTGCTGCAGCTTAACCTTTCAGTTGCTTCATTTACATCCTAAATTGTCACAGGATCTACACTTTAAACCCCAAAGTTTCCATTGTGTTGGCTGAGAATTAGGCTTCTCCTTGTGACACTGTGCTGCAGCTCCTAGGAGGGTGCTCAGTCCTCCTCAACTTGCCCGTAGAGCCAGCTGCACCACATCTCTTGCTCCATGTACTCATTTTTCTGTAGCTGGTGTAGCTCTTTGACATTAACTCAAGTGTGTGTTGTCTTTTAGAGCTAGTCTTTGATTTCTGGTGAGCTATTTTGTCTTACTCTTTTGTTACAGTAATTGGTTTGTTTTACTTGGCCATGGTCCTTCAGTTTGGCTACAGTTAGGCATATTGTCATACTTGATTAGATACTTATAATCAAATAAGAACTACTTAATAATAAATTATATTAACAATGCTATAATTGTTTTAAATGCATGAGCCTTATGAGCTAAATTCACCCTTCAGGAAAACAAGGATAATGAAGTGTCAGTTTTCCAAGGCAAGAATTTGCCTTTGCTTACAAAAACTATGGTAAGCACGGCCCTCAAGCCTTAGCAACCTGAAACTGTTCTTTATTTCAATTATAAATATACATTAAATACTATGTGATAAAACAATTGGGATACATCAGAACAACTGAAACCTAAATTTGGTGCTCTATGTTCAGAATAAATAGCAGATACATATTGCTCTGCATTTCTCTTTCTATGCTGCTTTTATCCTCCTAATGGCTTTTCAGCACAGGACAGTAAATTTGCTTTAAGCAGAAAACTGTGCTGGAATTGTGATCAAACACTGTCTTTGCAGATGTGCATACACTTAATTTGTAAATGCCAATCTTGATGCAAAACATTAATGATTGTAAAACTTAAAGGCTATTGTGTGTTAGCTGATGTACAAAACCTGTGCTAGCATTAACTTCTGTCTTCCACGTTTAACTAGAGAGAGTAACCTCAGGAACACCACCCTTCTCTCAGCTCAGACCAGGAAATCCTTTCCCTCAGCATGATACTGATCTTTAAGGATCCTCTGTGCTGAAGAAAGAGAAGCACTCAGCAAAGGATGGGGAAGTACCATGTAGCATATCTCATATAATACATGCTTGCAGGGGAGAAGGGCTAATAAACATACTGTCTTCAATGTATTAAGTCTTTTCTACCTCTGTTTTCAGAAACAGGCATAGTCTGAAAAGCATGCCAGGATGCCAATCTGAGAAGCATGACCTGAAAGAAACATCATACATTCAGAGACTGAGACATATTCAAGCTTGGCATAAGCGGGCATAAAGATGAAATTCAGAGGAGATTGCCCTATTTTTGATGTAGGTTTCTCTTCTTTGCTTTTTCTCTTCTCATTTTAAAAGGAAAAAAAATCATTTTGTACCTTGATAGAAGTGAGGACAGAAGGTTTTTACTGGAGGCCTTTGAAAAGCAGATATGAAAAATAAATCATGCTTTCAAGCCTGTGAAGGAATAATCATGTGCTTAGCTCAGAGTCCCAAATATCACTCTCTTATACAAAAGTGTATACTTAATCTTTAGCTTTTGCTGAACTATTTTACTAAAAGATGGCATAGCATCTTATTTGTTACATTAGATGGGTAGGTCTACCCCATTGCAGCTAAGTATGAATGGAAAGAAAAGGGAATAGAGAAAGCATCACAGAAGCATGACAGAACCCAGACATCACTTTTAAGCCTACTAGTTACCCTTTTTCTAATTACTTTTGTCCTGCTTCAGAACACTTTTTACAGTTCTGTCCTGCTGCAGCACACTGTGGAGCTTTCATGGAAGAAGGTTGAATCTTATGCAAGCCACTGTTTTGCTTTCTCTGGCCTCAAGGTAAACTCCTCCCTGGGAGGAAGGTTCAGTCTCTGACTGCTTCCTTACCTGCATACAGTTAGGGCTTTGCTGCTACACGGTTAATTGTTACAGTTTGGTGTGCAGCACCTTTCCTGGGTTTTGCCACAAGTTTAGGACTTTAAACACAGAGACAAGTTGCAGATTAGGGTATCTCCAAAGAGGACCCACAAAAGACATGTAATGACATCAGGCACTGCAAACAAAAGAAGAAACCTTCCTTGCCCTTCGATGAGATCCCGGTACTCTTTAGTGAGAAAATCACCAGGAAAGAGAAAAAAATCAAGTCTTGAGTCTTTCTATAAGGAACCTCAGTTTGCTCTTTGTTCTGTGGGGATGCAGAAGGGCTGAGCACTAACCTTATACTTCCCCAAAGCACCATGTGGCAGTAGAGATGCGCGAAACTATCATAAAAGGTGAAGAGACCTGGAGAAGAGGCTATTGCCTTTTACAGAGATGCTGTTCTTCAGCATTTCTGCATCCTTCCATGGTGAGGCACTTGCTGCTCTGCTTTTGTTTCACTGACAGGCTGGCACGCTGCTTTGCTAAGGCATGCCATCTACAGAGGCTTACATCCCCATAGGGTATTTCCCCCTTGGCCCCTGTCACAGCTTCAGAATCCCAGTGCTCATGGGTAACAAAAGCTGTTGTAACAGGCAGCATATGCATACAAGATACACTCAGAAAATTTATCTTAATTGCTGGGCTATGCCAGACACTTCTGCTGCAGCCACAAAGCAAACAAAAGATTATTACCACTGTACTAGCTTCAGAAAAATGTCCTACAAGTTCTCACTTATAGGTCATGCAAATGAAGTCACAAACAGTTTGCAAGACCAAACCTGCTGAGATGTTTTCAGGATCAGATCTTCAACAATTGCAAAGAAAAGATGAAATTTCTTTTGTCTCTCTGCACATGCACTGGAAAAGCTGCTTCTCTTGTTTCCACATGAACATAGCACATGCCTCACTTTTCAAACTTAAAAAGACCTTATTGTAGACTCTGCTGACCTGATTCTGCCGTCCTGCAACCACTGAAGCACTAAGGCCACAATGTGGATGTTTCTTGTATGACAACAACACAAATTACTCTGTGTGTAAAGGCCATGAGGTTCCTACTGCCTGGGTAACTTCCAATCATTCTCCTGGATCTGACAACCTCCTCAAATTCTAGGGAAGGATGCGAATAGGTCTGTGTTGTGCCCCTCGCATTAAGCGTTGCTCTTGGCACTCCCACTTAGAAATGCTCTGTAAATTACAGAAAACTGTAGCCCAGCAGGATTTGAGAACACTTCAAAGTCTTTTTTAATAGCAGTGGGATAGGTGCCTAGTCTGATTGTCCCAATAGAAAATCCAACCTGCCCCATGGATATGGTGAGAAAAGCAAAGCTGTGGCTTGACAATGGGAACAGCACACCTTTCTCAGATCATTTATCTCAAAAAAAACCCCCCATATGTTTTGTCTTCTCCATTCTTGGTTCTGCATGCTATTTTCATGTAACATGCAAACTAATGCATCTAGCTAACAGATCTAGCAGAGAATATGAGAAATCTCCTTCTACTCCCTTGAGCTCTGGACTGTGTTATCTACCAGCTGAAATTACGTTTCTCTATATTTCAGACCAATAGGGAGAAGTCCTCTTTCTTTGCTAAAACAAGTCTGGTGAGTGAACAAAAGTCTCAACTATGCACATCCCCTTGAGTAATGTCTACACAATGTACAGCCTGAGGCCACTTGCCCTTTAGTGGCCACACCATGCTCTGTACATCCCAGTGGCTGCAGACAAGCTAGCCACCAGTGGCTCAGTCAACATCTAGCCAATCTCTCCAGCCAGCAAATCAAATGGGGGTAGGCTTAAAGTAGAGCAAAGAGTACCTCAGCTCCACTACTGAAAACAAAACAGGTCTGTTTCTCAGCAAAGCTCCCTGCAGACATCTGTTTAAATGTCTTCGTAAATTTTCACTAACACATATAAATCCCCTCCCACATATCAGTAAAGCTTTATTTTAAAGAAAGAGAATGAATGCAGATACATTAATCAAAAGTTAACTGTATGATATGTCAGCAGCTAATGAAAAACAAAGACCTATACTCCTTTAGGATAACAACAACTTCCCACAGGGTCTGCTGTGACAATGAACTGTCAGAGCCCCAGTACCAACAGGGACAACACAACCAAGCAAACACTAAATGGGATCTTTTAAAGCTGTGGCCCATGATGAGGTTGAGGACAAATTCACTCTTTGCCAATATGCTTTCAGCACCTAAAAGCATCTTGGTTTTGAGTTGATAATTACAGTGTGCTGAGCCAAGCAGCTGTCACTAAGGAACACTGAGGAACAGGAGCTGCCCAAATGAAGCAAAATGTAGAGAGGTTTACTGCTGATTTATCACACAATAATGAACCCAGTTATAGCCTTTTGAAGCATGGAAGACAGAATGAGGGAGAAAAGAAAAAGGGGAAAGGGAGGAAGAAAGAGCTTTGAACATTTTGTTCCAGTCAGTTTCCAAGAAAGAGGAAAACACCAGGCGTGATTCAATCGAAGGATGCCCGCCCACAGCCTCGCTGTTGATGGAAGTCACCACTGGGCAGATACCCGAGACACATGTTTCCCAAAGCACACAGACCCAGACTTTGCAGAGATGAGAACTCTCACTGGTGGCAGCGCACACACATAGCAGGGTAAACATAAAGAAGAATGGCAGAAATGTCTGAATGAACTTTATTCAGGATCTGACAGATGATGTCAGTATAATGAACATGACCTAAAGAAGAGTGTTACACTCATAAGTAGACTGAGTTGGCAGCTCTGACCAATTAGTACCAGTTAATTTTATGGTGATAGCTAGTACATGCATATGATGTTCTGTAAAAGCTTAATAGATGTCACCATAAATCATAGTCACCTTTCTCCCCTGCGCTCTTTATATTTGGGAAGTACTTACAGTTGAATGTTCTGTAATACTTGTTGTAGACTGAAATGAATGCAAATGTATTTCTGTTAGTCTCTACAAGAAACCAAAAGTGCATGGACTAGTAAAGTTCCCCTCTCATCTAGCGCCTATATGACTGCTGCTCTTAAAAAACCAGAACTGTTATGTTCCAACTACTGTACACTATGATATTTACAGCAACTGTAGTCTACAGTAAGCAAAGATATGCAAAATGCATTTTTTTTTCTCCCCTTCCTTCTGAAGTTCAAGTACTCTCTCAGAGCAATAAATACCAGCTGCCTACATACTCATATACTTGGAAACTGTTTTGAGCAGCAGTAACCAACACAAACGGATGTTACTCTTGTTGAACTGTAATGGCAGAACACCTCATGTACCAAGTAAAGGGAACATTAAAAATTACCATCATTTTTATTGTTATCAATCTGAAACAGCTGGAGTTTTGCCTCAAGTTGCTGGGATTGGCACTTGCAGCTAAGGAAACGGGTGTTGTCTGTTGATACACATGCCATCTGCACTTGACTAAAACACTGAGGTACACAAAGCTTTATTTTTATCCCTACAGACAAGATGTCACCAGGGTACATTGACAGATCTCTTTATAAGCATTCTTGTTAAGTGCTGCCTTCAGCAAGGCCACCACCAGCACAACGGCAAGTAGCGACCTGCTCTTAGGAGGAACTGGGCCGAAGTCTCTTACAGAGATGGAAGGCTACTTTGCCTTTTAGTAGTTCAATATCCACAAAAGGGTCCTCAAGCAATTTCCAGGACATTGTTTATCTAGCTTGCCCCTCTGGTCATAATTTTAAGGAGAACAAGGGTCTGAAGCTAACATAATTATTTATAAACCAATTTCAAGACTTATTGGGTGGTTATCCCAATGTTTTCCCACATACAACTCTCAACTAACTTATAGTCTAGTCTGTTGCTTTCACCATTGTTTCTGTCACGTTTATGCTTCCCTTGTAACATTTTCTTTGATAGAAGAATGGTAATTCAACCACATGTTCCATGAATATAACAGGCTCTCACTGCAAAAATAGCCATTACTGATTTGCATTTTTCCTTACAGAGAAACTACAGAGAGGCAACATCGCTGGCTTCTGAAACCTAGACATACACACACACACAAAGACATGAAAAGGTATTTGTTATCAGTGCTTAGGCAAACAACTCTTAACAAGTCTTCTGCTGAGTAAATCTCTTTATCATTGTTTCCCCGCCCCCCAAGAAAATAAGGACAGAAATGCTTAGATAGCTGTTTCATAATAGTGGGGGTTTTTTTCTTTTTAAAAGAATTACTTTCTATTTAGACAGTGTCACAAAACTATGAAATGTAAGTTTTGTATTCATCAAAGTTCTTATTTGGTATATTTTGAAAAAAATGGCCCTAACTCCTCACTGCCATCACTT